>NC_092042.1:13195597-14510597 GCF_003086295.3 Arachis hypogaea | reverse complement strand
ACCAAAATCCAATTCCACGCATTTAATTATAATTCTTTTAGAACAACCATGGTTAAAAATTTCTTTAAATTTAATTTTGATATAAACTTAGTATCATAGCACTAATAAAATTGTTTAGTCCAATTATTATTTTAAAGGATTTAACTTTTATATATTAATAATATAAAAATATCATCTAATTTGTTAAAAACATACCTATATTTAATTGATTTCACCATATTCATCCATTACAATAATACGTATCATGATTAGTTTAATTGGTATAAATTAGAATATTATTTTTTATAATTAATATATTTACATTAACAACATAATTGTTTCCTTATATATATTCTTCAATTAATTATAATCATTCAATTAAGATATGTTCTATCCTAAATTTTAGACAAAATAAATTTAGAAACATTTAGTATTATTTAAAATACTTTTTATTCTCAAATTCAATTTGGAAATTTTGTATAAGAAATTAACATGTTAATTCCCAGAATTTGAGTAAATATGCATTTAATATGTTTTTAAAACAATCACGCAATTATAATTTTTATTTTTTAAATTTAGTTTTGATAGTTTAAAAGTATATAAAAGTTATAAGTAGACTATCATATTAGTATCATTTTTTAACTCGATTACTTGGAATTTTTTTATTATACTAATAAAAATAAACTCATAAATGGTAAAAAGAAAATTGAGTATAAAAGACTACTAAAATTACATTTCCAAATTAAATGGACGTAACAAAAAAGTTGAGGTTGTCTTTCAAGTTGCTTTGAAAATAAACTAATCAAATTCTACTATTAGTTTGTATTTATTATATAATATATTTAAAAATTTATTTAAAAAATATTAATATAATAAATTAAAAAAAATCTGAAAAAAGATATTGTATCAGTTTTTTTAAAAAAAAAATATGTCTCAAATTTATAAATTATTGACCAATTTAACATTAAAACGAAGAATATTAACAAATAAACTTCAACCAATTTTAATTTAGTGACAATTAAACTTCTATCTAACTTTAAAATATCAAATAGATACAAAAGAACAGTAAAAAAGAACCGTGTTGATAGTTTACTCGTACATGATTTTGTTTTCACCATTTTAAGAAGGTCAAGATTGGCATATAAGATTATTATCGATGGAATTAGAATCAATTATAACGAATGGTTTATTTGATAAACTAATCTGAATACAATTGACATATTCTTATGTTAGATATGATGTTACATAGCACTTGCACCTGAACCGTTGCATATATTGCACTCGCAGTTTTGTAAAATCAAACTTGTATAAAACATAAATTGTTATCTAGCATTTCATGATAAATACATATTCTAACTAAAGCAAAAGACAATTAGTATTCATATTTGTATCGTTCAGTTAGATTCATAAGAAACCTAATTAAAAAACATTAAATTAAAGACACAGCCTATAAAAAAAATACCAAAAACGAGGCACCACATTAATGATAATAAAGTTATGGATTCAAGAGACCCCGTAGGATATTCTTAACCAAAAGGCAGCCAAAATGCAAACTATCCTGAGATTATAGGCTTGGCTTAAATAACCGCATTTCAGATGAGCAACTTGGAAGACCAAAGTGCGAGGGTTAAACTAAACTTTCATGATATTGATAGATGTGAAAGATCCTTGAGTGAGTTGAGTCTGAACTCCGAGACAAAGGACAGTGTTTGGTCATACCATCACTGGAGCTGTCAATATTAGGAAAATCTATTCTGCCATCATTTAAGTTACATAAAACTAACTTGCCACTAGGAGATTTCGCCAGTAGAACATCATTTTTCAACATGTACATAGGCCGTAATACACTACTTAAACGAGGAATAACCACCAGCGGGTGGTGGGGGACTATTGCCAATTTAGTCCAAGATTGAGAAACTCCATATTCTTCATCAACCAGAGTCCAATGAGTTTTCTTGGTCTCATAACAAACAGCAAGACAACCCATCAAGATACTCAAATGGGGAAACACAAAGCACTCATCATCTGAATCCCTATCGAACAAGAGAACTTGCCGGAATCCTCAGCAGGATTTCCTCTATGAGCTCGTTCAGAAGGATAGGCGGTGGTTTTGTGGTGGTACAGCGGAGCAGTTCCGACCACCCCTCGGTGGTTGACTGGTTGTGACAACCTTCCCCTTCCTCGCAACAGTATCATCATCATAATCAGGAATGGGACCCCTCATCATACGTACGAGGAAAACAGTGAAATGCTTCTCTACAACAAAACTCCACAATAAAGCCGGAATAAAAAATAAAAAACAACATAATTCTAACAATTCTACTCTCAGCGGCATCGCCATTTAATGTACCAGATAAAACATTCATTGAGATTTTATAAGAAAAAAAACAGAGGCCTCAACGTTTTCAGTTAAAATTTAAAAAAAAAATTAAGATTCTTTAAGGTGACGACAAAGGAGGAAGATGACGAGGGAAGGGGGAAGGTGGCACGGAGCTGCTGCAACTTCTTCGATGAAATTTTGGAGGTTCACATACATCTATGAGTCTATCCGATGTTTATTCTTGTCCATGGACTTCTCTCCTAATATATTCATTCAAAATGGATTTAACTTGAAAATTATTTAGCTATTGATCTTTTTTCTTTTAAAAAGAGAATTTCAAATAATTTGTTTTTATTTTATTGTTAATTTATTTCTTAATTAGTTATTTACTTAATTATTTAATTTTTATAATATCTTATTATAATTATATTCCGTTATTCCGTCTGATTTTACTATAGCCAAGTGGTCATTAAAGATTTTATTTTTGAACTAAATACCGACAATATTAACTTGATCAAGATTTTATTTATTTTTAACATGTTATCAGGAATTGTTATATATACAAAGTTTTAAATTAAATATTTCTGTAGCAGCTCAAAAATTTTAAAAATTATTACAATATTAGTACATATATATTTTATATTATATTTATTTTTTAAATCAATTAAATAATTATTACTAGTTTATATATATAATTACTTAAGGGAATCCAACTGTACATCGACTTGTTATGTTACTGGCTCGGATATACAGAAATATTAAATCAGTTGAACTAAAATTCAACAGAAGTTAATAAATTATAAACAAATAATTAATAAATAATATAAATAATACATCTATAAAAACAGAGATTTCAAAAACTGAATTGTACATCGAACCATTTAAATCGGTTTACGAATTTAGAAATTTGACCAGTTTAATAGTGATTTAACTGGAAATTTAAAATTATAAATAAATACATAAAATACAAAACATTTGTGTATAAAATATAATTAGTTCATATTTTTTTTTTACAGTATCTCTCAATTCTTTGAGTTAAGTATTAATTCGTTGTAGATCAAAATTCTATTTAAGAATTTGTTATTGGCGAGTGTATACACAAAATGAAATTCGACTAATATATTAACACGGGAGTAATCCAACTTTGTTTAAATGTATGATGCACAGACACTGACACGGACACGGAACACGCCGACACACACGACACGGGATATGCCGACACGTGAATTTTAAAATCTTGTAAGACATGAGGACACATACATATAAAATATAAAGTATTTTTTAGATAAATCGTAATGATATTTTGATATTTTATTGATATTAAAATATAAATTAAATTTTGTAATTATTTTTAATGTCTTATTTTAATTATATCAAGTATTTAAAATATTTTTTATTTTAATAAATAATAATTTATACTATATTTAAATTTATTTCAAGAATATATGTTAAGAATAAGATTAGACACGCGGACACGTTTAAATACCATCACGTGTCCGCGTGATGGTATTTAAGCGTGTCTAAGCGTGTCCGGTAAATAATTTTTTATTTTTTATTAAGATACGGTTTAGACACAGTAGACACGTGTGTCAGACGAGTGTTGTCGTGTCTAAAATGTGTTCAACACGTGGACACGGCAACTCAGCGAAGTGTCTATGCTTTATAGGTTTAAATAGTTCGTAATTACTTTTAGTTTAAATATATTGGGCCCGGTTGTGTAAATGTTCATTACTTATAAATACCCAAACCCACTAAGCACTAACCCATTTTCACATGCATAATTACGCTTATGAAAAAAAAAAGTTTCCAAATGTAGTAATTATAAAAACCCAAATCCACTAATAAGCACTAACCCAGTCACATGAAATAAAAATAAAAATTCGCTTTACAAGCCCATGAAGTTAGTACATGAAATAAAATAAATGTTAAGAAATAGAGTAAGGTTTTTATTAATAAACCATATAATAAGATTTCTTAGAAGTATAGAAAACCAAACATGCTTTCTACAGCTGCGTGCAGTTATTATACTAGTCATAAAATAAATTTAAAAAAATAAGGTAAGGTGTTTTAAAAAATAGAGAAAATAAAAACTTTCTAAAACCTGAAGGACTAGACTCTAGACATACAATCACTGCATTGGAGGAGTCGTCAAGTGAATTTTAAAAGATAAAATAATATGATTTTCGAAATAATCCGGGATCTACAGGGGTCATAAGTCATAACATACAATTTAAAAGATAAATAATTTTAGAAATATTGAAAATAAAGTAATTCTTTACAACAACGCATTAATAGATTAAGATGTGTTGTAATAATATGGAAAACGTATGTTGTCATGCCTTTTTTATAAACGAATAATATTATAATTTATAAACACCTATTTAATTTATGGTGAACTCAGGTGAAGTCGATTTTACGTGAAGTTGATATCTAAGAGTCGTTAGATTAAAATTTAGTCAAATCAATTAAATTATCTAACGGCTCTCAGATATCAACTTCACGTAAAGTCGACTGCACCAAATTTCTACCTCAATTTTTATAGACAATATGTATTTTTTTTGGGTGCCTTCTATAGACAATATGCAATGTAAATATTAAAAGATTTCTTGAGAAGAAAATGATAATATTTTGTTATTACTACTCAAAAATCATTCGGAAGAACTTATTATAAATTATTCCAAGAGGACACTCATATAGTCTTATTATATTTATGTTGTTAATTTTTCCTGTTTTCATTTAAACATTTTATTACTAATACAGTAATTAGGGTGGCAACGGGGCGGGTAGGGACATGTTTTTGCTTTGTCTGATTTCGTCTCGTTGTACAACAACTCGCATAGAACCCGCCCCGTTTCTATCCGCAGATAGTAAAATATTGAACCTTAACCTGTGCGCCCCTATAATTATTAAAATCCAATAAATAAAATTAAATTTCAAAATTTATATAACTATCATCACATACATAACATAAATTAAAGTAAAAATTTAAATATGATACAATATTATTAATCATTTACTAATTATTTTACATATATTATACATATTATATATTAAAATCATATATATTATATATATAGCGGGACGGGTAGGGACGGATATTACCTAAACCCAATCCCTCTCCGCCTCTCTCAAGAACCCGCCCCGGTACGGAGCGGGTAATTACCCACCCCGAGCAGATAGGGACAGAACGAGTACCCGCGAGTTCAGGTGGCATTGCCATCTCTAACAGTAATACTAAAACATACCGTTCCAAAAATAAAATGTTATTGTATTAAAATATTTTACATGATTATAAAAATGAGTAATCTGCCCCCGTGGTCCGCACGTACTAGTTTTCACAAAATATAATACTAACTTGCGTGGCTCTCGTGGGAAACGCTTTTCCCCATCTTTTCTTTATTTGCAATTTGGTTTCCAGTAATCTTTGCCGATCTATAATATGGTGTGGAACTAAGTGAGAGTGAGTTAGAGTAGATCATAATGGAGGGGCTGCCACTATTATCAACAATGAATTTGGGCACTATGAGCACCGTGATCGGTGTGGGACTACTGATATGGTGGTTGTGGAGTGCACTCAAGTGGGTGTGGCTGAAACCAAAGAGCATAGAGAGGCGTCTAAGGCAGCAGGGCATTAAGGGAAATTCATACCGCCCTTTGGTTGGAGACATTAGAGATATGATTAAAATGATTAAACAAGTTAAATCCAAACCCATGGATCCTCATTCCAACGAGATTGCTCCTCGAGTTTTGCCCTATGTTGTCCACACCGTTGCTAAATACGGTTAGTCACTCAAATTCAATATTATGCAACAATACTCAAGTATATATGTGAAAAAAAAGCTATTTATCCTTAAATTTCAGTCTTTAATCAGTATTTTAAAAATTCATTATTATTTAATTAATTTAAATATCTATTTTTACAATAATAATTGTGCAAAAAATTAAGAAAGTTATTTACTTTTTATTTTCTCTCTTCTCTAAAAACTAATCAAAAGCTGAATTTTAAAGAATACTTAGTTACACTGATGCACATACTTGATCAATAATCTTTACTCTCACTAAATTCTTTGTACAATTACAATATGTATGAGAGAATATAACTGTAATGTAATACCTTCTTTGTTGGTTTTGGTTTAGTTGTTTAGTATATTTGTTGAATGGAGTTCTAGATTCTTTTTACTATATTATTTACAATGCCTGAGATGATATGAGTTGAAACTAGGCTTTAAACTTTAAGGATTAGAATATCACACTGATAAAGAAAAATGCTATTTTCCCCATTTTTTCTTCATTTCTCTTTTTTTAATTTTTCACATAGATTAAGCAAAATTATTAAAATGTATTAATGTTACAAAACTTTAAAAACAATTTATAAAATTATCTTTAATGGTAATAAAAATTGTCCTCTTATAACTATTTTATTCGCTCAATTAAATAATAAAGGTATGATTTAAAGAATTGTAACATTGCAAAAGTAGAAAATTAATAAAAATCGGAGGTATTTTTGACAACTTAATAATTGTCTGATAATTTTTATTGTGAAACTGTAATTCCGAAGATCGCGTTTTAAATTGAGACATTCATATGATTTATCTTAGAAAAATAGGTGTTATTTAATTATCTTAAGAATATTTTTCCATTGTGAATCATGTTAACGGCATTAAAGTAATTACTTATACAGGGAAGAGTTCATTTATGTGGCTTGGTCCAACACCAAGGCTATTCATCTTGGATCCAGACAAAATAAAGGAAATTACCAACAAAGTGTATGAATTTCAAAAGCCTGATACAAGTCCACTTTTCAAGCTTCTTGCTTCGGGCTTTGCAAATTATGATGGTGACAAGTGGGCTAAACACAGGAAGATCGTAAGTCCAGCATTCAATGTTGAGAAATTGAAGGTCAGTTTTCTATTCTTTTCTCTTTCCTTTTGCCATATAATTAAGGCAACTATACCAAAATTTTTTTTTATGATGATCTCTTTATTTAAAAATATAATTTATTTGTTTAACTACACTTTAAATAAAGATAACACTTTTATAATATATAAAAATTAAGTCTTATAATTTATTATTTAATGATCAAAATAAAATATTTTCGTATAATGACAACCATAAAATTTTTATTGGAGTAGCTACCTATAATTAATATCCAAAATATTCTATTAACTAAAGAAAAACTTCAAAAGAGTGAAGAAAGAAAATAGTGACAATATAGCGTTTAGCTCGCTAATTTATTGTCGGAGATTCGAATCTAATCTTGTACATATAAATTCATAATAAATTAATTCTTAATCTGTCGAATTAAAAAATACAGTGTGTCACTCGTATTTGCCACATTAATATTTTTATCAACAAAAAAAAGTTATTTGATAGTTGGATTTTTTTTAATCAAATATGAAATGTTTGATATTTTTAGAGACCCCTTATTTTTTGTCATACTTTTCTTTTGAGTTTTTTTTTAATATAATTTTGATAGTTTGCTCTTCTTTTATTAAATGAAAAAACACCTACAAATGGACACCTTATGTATTTTTTTAACTAGGTAAAGGTACTTTAAATTTGAACCAATCCAATGCTCATCCAATTAATCCAAAAAGCCAACTGAAACTATAATAATTTGTATTTAATTAGTCTCATGTTTAACAAATCACATAAATCATATTGGACATTCGAATTTACTTTTCTAAACTCATCCAAGATAATCCTAACTCATTATATAACACAATCTCATTTTCTCACTATCAAATAGACTACATATATTTACGTGCATCTATATCCTCCATGTGTGTTTTTGTTTTCATTGTTACAAGACAATAAACAAACATAACCTCATTTTAGTTCCTTTAGATTTTGATATGTCAAAATAGTCTCCATAAATATCAAACATGATTACCTGACATGAACCTATAAAGTTACGTGTTCGACAAGCAAACAGGTTCAAGTTGTGAACTACTCATGGTGTTTAATAATCTGGAAATTTTCTGTAGGTCTTGATACCAATATTTGTTGAGTGTTGCGATGACATGATAAGCAAATGGGAGAATGTATTAGCTTCTTCTGATGGACCATGTGAGATGGATGTATGGCCTTCCATACAAAACGTGTCGAGCGATGTCCTCGCTCGCGCCGGCTTTGGAAGTAGCTTCGAAGAAGGAAAGAGAGTCTTCCAACTTCAAAGAGAGATGCTTCAACTCACAATGACACTCTTTAAATTCGCTTTCCTTCCAGGGTACAGGTATGGGTGGCCACACCGGATCAGGTTCCTCTAAAGTGAAAAAGTTGGTAAAGTAAAAAAGTGAGAGAGTCTAATCAGTTATGACCGCACTTGTGCTTATTTTGTAGATTTCTACCGACTCGTACCAACCGAAGGATGAAAGCTATTGACAAGGAAATACGAGGATCGCTAATGAATATCATTAACCGAAGATTGAAATTAATAAAAGCAGGGGAGGCCACAAACAATGACTTGTTGGGGATACTTTTGGAATCAAATTACAAGGAATCTGAGAAAAATAAGGGCGCAGGAATGAGTTTAAGAGAAGTAGTGGAAGAGGTCAAACTGTTTTACTTAGCTGGACAGGAAGCCAATGCAGAATTGCTAGTGTGGACCATGTTGCTGCTAAGCAAGCATCCTGATTGGCAAGAAAAGGCAAGGGAGGAAGTTTTTAAAGTGTTTGGAAACGAAAAACCAGACTACGACAAGATAGGTCAACTAAAGATTGTAAGTTTGAATTTCACGTATTCACATTGTAAAATATTTTACACAATTCACCCGTAAAAATTAGTTATTTTTGCTGACATGATATTGTTACTTTTTCTATGAATCAGGTGCCAATGATTCTACAGGAGAGCCTTAGGCTATATCCACCGGTGGTCATGTTCGCGCGATTTCTACGCAAAGATGCAAAACTTGGAGACCTCATAATTCCTGCAGGGGTGGAACTTATAGTGCCTATATCAATGCTACACCAGGAAAAGGAATTTTGGGGAGATGATGCCAAGGAGTTCAAGCCAGAGAGGTTTGCTGAAGGAGTATCAAAGGCAACAAATGGGAAAATTTCATACATGCCATTTGGATGGGGTCCTCGACTCTGCATAGGGCAAAACTTTGGATTGTTAGAGGCAAAGATAGCTGTGTCCATGATCTTGCAACGTTTCTCCTTTACATTGTCTCCATCTTATACTCATTCTCCATCCTTTATTATTACACTTCAGCCTGAGCACGGGGCACATTTGATATTACAAAAGTTGTAAAATGCTAAACTTTGCTTCTTAGAAAATAAATTAGGCTTCTATATATATGAGTCATAATGTTGTTATTATTATATTTGTAATGATACAATGGTTGCTCTCTACGTAGCGGTAGAGGAAGATGGCTCCTATTGCTTCCAATGCTAAAACCAAGTCTAATAATAGCCTATTTTAAGCTTGTCATCACCGCTAATGTATTATCTTAGAATTTTTTCCCCTATTATTTACTTTCAACACAATTACTATGCGTATCTTTTTATCTGTTTAAATTTTTTAATTTTATGACAATATATTAAATCTCTATTGACCTCAAAAGAAAAAAAAATTTAACATAATACCAATAAAAAGAGAAACACACACATCTAAAAAAGCTTATATGAAAGAGCACTATAACCATTTATTTGCTTCTTTCAACTAATTTGTATCAATATAGTCGTTGACCTACTCTATAAAAAATGTCGTGGAAAAACAAAAAAAAAAACTTATGTACCTCTCTTTTTGTCCGCTTAAGTTTCTATTTGAAGTTTTCTTAATTCATTGAGACATGGCATAAAGATTTTAGACATTTCTAACTATTAAACCTACTATATTCTATAGTCCAAAACACTCAAAATAATACACAAACCCAAACAAAATAAGTTACATTTTTTATTATTAGAGTCATAATGAGTAGTTGGGAGCTAGTAGTAGTAGTTAATAGATGAATATTTATGAAATTAGTTAGTAATATCTTTATACAGCTTAGTTCCTATATCAAGTAATAACACAACTTCACAAATAATATTATTGCTAATTCTACTCTTTTTCCAATAACTAACCATCTCCCTCTCTCTCTCCCTCTCCCTCATCCTTTTCTATAGATGATGCAAATCAAAACCCTTTTCAAAATCTATCCAGTCCTTATTATATACATCTATTAGAGAATCCAACATCAGTTCTTGTCTCACCTGTCTTTAATAACAACAATTATCATTCTTGGTTCCGGTCATTTTCCATGGCTATCATTTCTAAGAACAAACATGGTTTTCTCACTAGCACTATTGCACCTCCATCTTCTGACGATCCTCTTTTCTCAACTTGGAAAGGATGCAACAACTTAGTCCTTTCATGGCTCTTCCATTCTTTATTACCCTCAACAACTCAGAGTGTGATCTATATTCCTACTATTTCATATGTTTGGGAAGATCTCTGTGACTGTTTTTCTCAGTCTGATCTTCTGCACATTGCCGAACTGCAAAAAGAAATTTACTCCTTGAAACAGGAATTTCTATCTGTCATTGACTTTTTTACTGCTCTAAAAATATTATGGGAGGAACTAGAAAACTCGAGACCACTTTCTGTTTGTACTTGCCCAGCAAAAATTTACTGCATTTAAGACTTCATTATCAGATTTTTGAAAGGGCTTGACGAACGATTTTCGGTGCCTTCAAACCACTGCTGGTCTTCTCGATGAACCAAAGATTCTTGCCATTGCCACTAAGAATTGCCGGCCTTCGTCTGGCCGTGGTCGCGGCTCCAATTTCACTGGCGCTGGACGCGGCGGCAGCAACTTCAAGATGTACACCCATTGCGGACGTACTGGCCATACCATGGATGTATGCTACGCGAAACATGGTTACCCGCCGTGACATCCACGGTCCTGGACGACTGCGCCTCCCTGACCGTGCCGGCGCCACTGTGAATAGTATCGCTGCCTCTTCATCTTTGAGTAGCCAAGGGAAAAGAGAAAGTGCTGCTCTATTTCGGAAGGTATCTCCAGAACTTGGTCTAGGTTTATTCCAAACTCAATACAATGCTCTTTTGGCCCTTTTGCAAAAATCTGAGGCCTACAATTTGAAAATAGAGATGAGACTAACTGACTAAGTCATTCTCCTCCTCTCAAATTGAGCTTGGATGTCCATTTATTATGTTCTTCTTATATATTTTTCATTTTAAATAATTTAGCATCATCACATTTTAATTTTAATGGTACCTGGATAATAATTTCAGGATCACATTACTTCAAAATTATCTTATTTTATTTCCTACATCAGAATTAAACCAATAATTATTCATATCTCAAATGGTTTTCAAGTATTGCTTTTTATAAAGGTATTGCTAAATTTTTCACATGTTTAATTCTCTCTTAATATTTTATACTTGTCACAATTTTATTTTAATTTAATTTCTATTTCCAAACTCACTTGCAACCATCCATATGAACTTACTTTTTTCAAATTTCATTGTATCTAGCAGGAATTGAACAGCTTGAGAATAATTGATTTGGGTAGATTAAGAAAAGACTTGTATGTTTTTGAACATATTTTTACTACTCATCATTCATTACCAACACACTCCATCAATTCCACCCAAATTACCAGTATTACTCCATCAAACATGTGGCATTTTTGCTTAAGCCATGTTTCTGGAAAGCGACGTAAGAATAATATCCCTTTATTCCCTTACACCATGATAAGTTTGTGATGTACGTTATTTTTCTAAACAAAAAAATTTCTTTTTTTATTAGTCATAATAAAGCAAGTATTGTGTTTGAATTATTGTATTTGAATATTTAGGACTTTTTTTTTTGTCAAAATTCAATTCATAATTATAAATATTTTTTTTACCATTGTTAATATGTTAGTTGTTTTATTTGGATTATTTTATTAAAATAAAAAAATGAAGTGTATCAACACATTAAAAATTTCATTACTTTAATAGAGACTCAATTGAATTCAAACATTAAAATCATTCGTTTTGATAATGGTCCTGAATTTTTATTAAATAATTTTTATTCATCAAAAGACATAATTCATCAAAAAAGTTATGTTGAAACTCCTGAATAAAATGAAAGAGCCAAACATAAACATCAATATATTTTAAATGTTGCTAATGCTCTCATATTTTAATCTAATTTACCATTTAATTTTTGGTTTTATACCGTTCATGATATAATTTATTTAATTAATAGAGTTCTTTCTTCTATTCTCAATTTTAAGACTCCTTTTGAAATTTTATTTAATAAAAGGCCCAATTATACTGATCTTAAAGTGTTTGATTATTTTTGTTGGTGGATGTTACAAGACTCTCTTGATGTTTGGAGTTTTAAAACTCCATATAATTTTAACAAAAAAAACACTATTAAAATTTAAAATTTAATTTACTTTGCGTTGATTTAGGTTAACATTTAATGCATACTGATGAAATCAATAAACAATTAATACTTTTTTTTTGAAAAATTACAAACATATTAATTAGCGCAATTTACTTATTTAAATTGTTCCAACCTCAATATTATGCAAATATATTATTTCAGAAACTGATACGTAAATACATTGAAACACATTTCTATATAAACCGCTACTGGCAGTAGCGGTATACAAGAGAACAGAAACCGCTAGTACCAGCCTCGGATTATATGTATTTACGGTTGTTCATAAACCGCTGCTGGCAGCAGCGGTTTATGTTGGTTGGTTTGCGTGCGTAAACCGCTGGTGTCCATAGTGGTTTACGTTTATTGTGTTTCATTGGGCTCCCTATATAAACCATGGAGGGGCCAAATGTGAAGATGTAGAGTGTTATTCACAAATGGATGGGGAGGATAGTTTTGTGGCTCTGGTCCACTGCTCTGGAAAAATTCAAAAGAGCAAAAGGCATGGTGTGAAATTCACAGATAGAGAACCGGTTAGTATTTGTATCCGATCTTCGAGTACATTGGTAGAGATTAAGCTCAGCATACTACAAAAGCTCGGTACCTGTGGGACGAAGCTGGTAAAAAAGTTGTTTTACAAGATTCCCATTACCGTTGTGTCAACTGGTGTGAGATATGAGACTTTTGTGATAGGGTCGGATAAAGACCTGCAGGTCTTGTTTCACTGCAGGTGTAGTTTTCCGGAGGTGAAGATACCTGAGCTGTTTGCGAGGTTGGAAGATCGTGTGGATAGCTCCGAGGCATCGGCACCGGGTCCTCAGTCGACCACAGTCGGTGGTGCCTCGACATCACTGCCTGTGGTAGCAGCGGTAGTTCTACCTCCCGAGCCTGAACGTGCTGGGGCTGTTCATGCAAGTGTGTCTCATTGTGTGCCTGAGGTTGAGTTTGAGGTTGGACCGGATCGAGTTGAGAATGCGCTGTGTGATGATGATTTCGATGAAGAGCCGATCGATATTGGTGGGGACAGTGAAGATGATATACCAAGAGGTACACGTACAGCCTATGGAGGTTCCGGTTCTGGAACACAAAAGTACCCTCCCCACCTGTCGTCTTTGAACTTGGAAGCCATCGGCCAACACCAGAATGTAGAGGCAACATTCGATGGGCAGGGTATGCATGATGGGACAGGTTTGACTGAATTTCAGATTGGCCAATCGTTCCAGAGTAAGAAGGAAGAAGTTGTGCTGAGCGTAAAAGATTACAGCATTTGGCGTGGAGTTGAGTACAGGGTTATGGAGTCAGACAATCTAAAATACCAAGGGAGATGCAAGTACATCAAGCGCGGAGTAGAGCTCCCATACAATCTGAAAATTCAAAATACATCAGACATTACCATAACAAGTATATATGTAGTCACGACTCGAGAGCAACCCTCAAACTTAACCATAACAAGTATAATACTTACATCACGAGCGGTCCAATGCAAGCCGATAACTTAGGACCCTCTGTTCCTTGCCATCGTTCGGAGGTAAGTAAGCAGACCACCTAATTGTAAAGCAGATGAGACACAAACTTAAAAAACACAACAGAAATTTTTGAAGCTTTGAAAACAACATAACCCATACCTAGATGCCAGTGAAAAAGAGAAAACATCAAACCCGGACGGCCTCAACGAGGGAAAACGCCAGAATATCCAACTCTGTAGCAACTGGAGGGGACCCGCAAGGTTAGTCACATTTCTGTTCGCTACCCGACACATACATCGGTACAACCAAGCCAAGCAGCCGAACCCCAGCTATATCGCCACATGTCATTAAGGTTCGCCACAAATGACAACCACTGTATATGTACCCGATTCGCACTCTTGTCCCCAAATAACTGAGTAGATAAAAGCATCATGATGTAGACACGTGCGTAGATGCGAACTGTCTCCTCGTTCGCATCTGGTGGTAGCACACTGAACCTCTCGTGGAACCATGTAAAGCGGCTGGTACTAGCGGTTTCTGTTCTCTTGTAAACCACTACTGCCAGTAACGGTTTATATAGAAATGTGTTTCAATGTATTTACGTATCAATTTCTGAAACAATGTATTTGCTTAATATTGAGGTAGAAACAATTTAAATAAGTAAATTGCCCTATTAATTACAACTTATAAAATATATTTTTAATAAATGATAATTATAATTATTATAAGAAATTTAATATGCTCTATCAGTATATAAGTTATTTAATTAGTTAATAAAATCTAATTAATTAATAATTTTATATTTTATTTATTTTAATTATTTATTTAAAATTATAATTTATTTCATAAATTTTATTTAATATACTATCTTCTTTTGTTCATTGAAAATAATGAATTTCTTTACCGACAAACTTATTCCTATTTATGTACAATTTGAATCGTATTCGTATATTTTTATTTTTTTTATTAATCTAATTTTATTCACATATTTGAATTTTAAATTTTTAAAATTTTTTATTTAAAATTTAGATAGATATAATTTAAATTAATAATTTAATTTAATAAAATAAAAACGTATTCGTATTATTTTTATTATCTTAAACAAAAAATATCTCTAACTATATTTTTTATGTAAGATTTATTAATCTTTTCAGATATTATGTACTTATATATACACTCTAATATTATTAATTTGAAAGATTACACATATTTATCTCTTTTGTTGAGATATTTAAAAATCATGTTTAACCGTTTTAAAAAAATAATACGAGAACATTTATTTAAAATAAGATGAATATATTTATTTAAAATTTAAAAATTTTAAAAAATTTATTCGTATTAATTTTAAAATAATATGAATATGTTTGGTTAAATAAAAAAATTTTAGAATAATAAGAGTATTATATCTTTTTAATTCTTTTAAATTTTTATTTTTATCATAATTTTATAATAATTTAATATCAATTTAAAAATAAAATAAATTTAAATTAAAACAAAAAATTTAACCCAAATATAATTTAATGCTATTTCTTTTTTCTTTTCTTAATAATTAAATGATGATTCTTCTCTCTCTTCTTAATTAAGGAGTACTAAAATTCGAAATACGTTAACTTTTGTTTAACTCTTTAAGAAGAGTTTTAATACTCTGAATCAGGGTACCAGATTCGGTGGTTCCAGAACGTTTGGACCATTAAATGGTCCCATAACAAAACATATTTTTTAAGGTTTTTTAATAACTGCTAAATAGTCCCTTTTTAAATTTAATTACAAATTAATCTCATATATTTTATTTAATTATAAAAATAATTTTTTATTTTATAAATAATTAATTTATCATAAATCTATCATATTTATTAACAATCGAGAACAAAAACAATAACGAATTCGATCTTCCATTGATCCTAATAAATTTTTTGGTCATTTCAATCGAATAAAAGATTAAATTTGATCCGTCACGTTTGTGAGGAATCACAAAATCGTGTTTCGTTAAAAATCAATCGATTGGACTATCAGACCAATCGATTGAATTCTAACTCAATTGATTGAATTTCAGTTTATCGCTAAACAATGATTGAAAATTGCAAGGAAGCATGGTTTTCGCATAAATCAATCGATTGGTCATATTAACCAATCGATTGAACCATGAATTAAATGTGGATTTTATGTAATTCAATCGATTGTTTAGAATTTTCAATCGATTAAATTCTTCAAAACAATCGATTGGGTAGTACAATTCAATCAATTGCTTTTGTTACTCAATCGATTGAAGTATGCTACCCAATCGATTGAAATGTGTACTACGCCTATTTCAATCTTGTTATCGTTTTTAGAAATTATCTTGTTATTCATCTATCTTATCTTTGAAATTCTATCTTCAATTTTTACGGTTTTATTTTGATTTAGATACTCTAATCTTATCCTTTCCTTAATATTAACATTATAAATCGGTGAATAATCCATCACCAATTATTCAATCCCACTATTGAAATCGTGTATATTTTTTTTATTATAAAAATTTCATTATTTTTCTTTGGAACATCCATCTACTCAATATCCAATTTTTTTAAAAAATTTTATCCGTATATTTAATATCTACTATTTCTTCATCGTTAATCATCGTTGCAGCAATCAGCAAAGGTCCAATCAAGTTTTGCATTGTAGTGTTCAGAAAATAAACCATCATTTTGATTACAAAATCGAGGTCAGTGAATAGAATCTCTAATTTTGCAATTATCCGTTTCGATACTTTATTTGTGAAATTGATTGTATAATGAAAAAATATTTTTTTATCTTTTATTAATTCACAGACATTGAGAAATACTAAAAAGTAAATAGATGTTATTATTTTTTATCATTAATTAGCTAGCAACCAGGGACGGACCTAGAGGGGGCGAGTAGTGGCCTGAACACCCCAAGATTTTAAGAAACTATACTTATCTATAACAATATCTAATGGGAATAGAGAGAGTTTGGTGTCCAATATTTTTTATTTATTTTACCCCTATCTTTATAATCTAAAACTACATACTCAATCACGTACTCACGTTCTGTAAATTTTACATTAACCCATGACAGAATGATGTAACTCCTTCACTTAAAAAAAATTGCTCACTCTCAATAGTAAAATTATTAAAATGGCTCCACTTACACTATAGTTTAAACAAGGTAATTTATTTTAATTAAATGTACAAAGAATCATTTTTCTCTTTAAATTATTATCATACTATTTTAATAATGTACTCTTGATGCTTATATGCAATATATAATGATAATTAGTGTATAAATTTAAATTCCAATATTACTCTTAAAGAGAGGTTTATTATTAAAAAAATTCTTTTGCCAATTTCGTTAAATAAAAAAATTTCTATTCATTTTTTTATAGTAACCTCGTTAAGATGTTCTTATTGAATGTAAATTATTGTTACAAATATTTTTATTAAGATATATTTTGAAGGAATAAAAGTAAAATAGTTCAATAAGGATAATTTTTTTAAAACCATTAGATTGAGTAACAAAAGCAATCGATTGAATTGTGCTACCCAATCGATTGTTTTGAAGAATTCAATCGATTGAAAATTTTAAACAATCTATTGAATTACATAAAATCTACATTTAATTCATCGTTCAATCGATTGGTTAATACGACCAATCGATTGATTTATGCGAAAACCATGTTTTCTTGCAATTTTCAATCGATTGTTTAGTGATAAACTAAAATTCAATCGATTGAATTAGAATTCAATCGATTGGTTTTCAATGAAACACGATTTTGTGATTCCTCACAAACGTGACGGATCAAATTTAATCTTTTATTCCATTGGAATAACCAAAAAATTTATTAGGATCAATGAAAGATCGAATTCGTTATTGTTTTTGTTCTTGATTGTTAATAAACATGATAGATTTATGATAAATTAATTATTTATAAAATAAAAAATCATTTTTATAATTAAATAAAATATATAGAGTTAATTTGTAATTAAATTTAAAAAGGGACTATTTAATAGTTATTAAAAAATCTTAAAAAACATATTTTGTTATGGGACTATTTAATGATTCAAACGTTTTGGGACCATCGAATCCGGTGCCTTGAATCAGGCCCATAGTATTGAATCAGGCCCGGTCTTTGTTTTGTTTCAATTCTTTTAAGTCATCGATCAAAATTTGATCCTAGAGTACACAAAGCTATATTTCTTGGTTATCAAAATAATTTTGAAGGGTATATTGTTTACATTTTGAATAAAAAGAAAATAATGATATCTAAAAATGTTATTTTTCATGAACCCATATTTCCTTTGGCCAAAAACAATCAATCCACTGGCCCACTCCCTAATTCTTACCAAGTCCATATGTCACAAACACTACTCCTACCATTTCTATTGGGCCCTCTTCTATTGATCCAACAGATTCGCCTAATATCATTCAATCCTTATTAAATTTCATACAAAACCACACACAATCTAATCATGTAAATGATCTCTCGTCTCCTCTATGTAACTCGATTCCCAGCTCCCCCTTTCCTTCATTTTCTCACTCTTCCACCAATGATGGAGTCCAACCAAGTCCCCTCTATTGGGTCACACACACTTTTCCTCTGTGACTCATCATCCACTACCATCCCTCTCCTCTAACTGACGTTTGTAACGATCCAACTTTTAATATATCATAACTGATACTAGTTGTCAGACGCTACTTCACGACTTTTTTTAGAGACTCTAGATCTTGTATTAAATATATATATGAGCCTGTAGTGTTAGCTGAAATCGTATATTAAATATATATACAGCGAAATAGGTAATAGTTAAATAGATAATATGTACATAAAGTATGGAAAATACGGAAAATATAATAATATCATACATATATACTTGAAGGCTCATTTAGTACATTATAGTTCACACCGGACTACGTCATTGCTTTTTCATAAAAATATTTATAGATTCCATATTTATACTAACAGACTTCGACTCACAAGAGTCACCCTAGTTTGGGACCCGTTCAAACTTGTTTTTATAGATATTTACAAAAGCACCTAACTCTTTAAAAGTCTATACAGAACGAGGGCAAAGACTACTACTACTACTACTATTATAACTACTGCTAGTCATTAATCCCTGGCAGCTAAAGAATCACGACAGTGCTGTGTAGAAGTAAAAGAAGTCGTTTTGACCCTCCGGTAATGCTACTGCTACTCGCTAGTCCCAAGGTTGGAGACTCAAAGAAGATCTCATTGGTTTGTATCTGCGAAATGGAGAAGTAAGGGGGTAAGAACCTAAGGTTCCCAGCAGGGTACTACACAGGAATCTTAAGAGATTTCATAGCCTAAGTCTAAAATTTCGCGTAGTTAGGTTGGCAAGTCACACAAACAAGTACAAGCACAAGTATATAGCAGAATAGTAAACAAACACAAAGTACAGGAAGTAGAGTTAAATCACAATCACAGATAAATGTAGCAACCAAGTATGATGCATGCCTGGTCCTATGCAGGTCATGAGTTCATGCGTCGGTTGATTACCTGCAACCCAACGTTACCTAAGAACTAGTCCTAGATATGGTTTTCCAATTGTGTCCGTCCGTGCATACGTGTCGATGTAGTTATGCATACCACTAGTCTGTAACAACAGGCAATCGTCGCAAAACTTGACGTCATAATATACGCACAAAAGGAAAATATGGTTTTAGTAGTCAGTGAGTAATGCCCTTCTCCAAACAACTTCAAGCACCTTGGAGTTTACAGTTTCTTTTTCCGCGACACATCTCAACAGAATTTATTTTTAAGGGACTTCTCCTCCCTTCTTTTATAAAAACTTATGCTCGACTATTTCTTAAAATATCTCAGCCTTGTCACATATTTTACCATTTTGCCCTTGATATTTTTGTGCATTTTCATTTTTACCCTTTTTGTACCTAACTTCATTTTTCTAGTTTTCTTTAGGCTTTTAGTGATGCTTTCACCACTAGTGTTATTATTTCACCATTTTACCCTCATATTTTTTTCTAAAAGACCTTCTTACCCTTTATTAAGTTAATTAATAATTTTTTAATTTGACTTTATGCCTAAAATTACTAATATATTCTTAAGTACTCTAATTTTACTGTTTAACCTAATTTAGCGTCAAAATATTACCGGGTTAATACTAATATTTTTCTATGACCAAATTATCTATAATATTTTTACTTAATACCAATTCTACCTTTAGGAACGTAAAAGATCATTTTATTCTTTATTAATTTATTTACTTATTCTAGTTACTGCTTTTTACTGTTTTACTTCTAATTTTTGTTAAAGCTTTTATTTAGACTTGAAGCTTTATTGTAATTATAATTTATCCTTGATGACACAAAGTTTAGAATTTTAGTTATCTTTCAATTAAATTATATTTTTAACCCTCTTTTTATTCAAAAATGACCATAACACCCCTTTTACTTTTAAACCTTTTTTTTTATAGGATTAAAATCAGTTTTCTAACCTATTTTTAATCCTTATATATGTGATTTTTATGATCATTCAGTGACTGAATTTTCAGGAGTGTAACTTTTTTTTATTTTTATCCACTTTTAGTGACTTTTAAGGCTTGAAATTTAAACCCCAAGTGCTCCAAATAATTTCAGTGGTTTCATACAATTTTTAGAGACAAATAAGCTTCATATATCACTCAAATAACAGTCCAAAAATAGAGAAGCATCACTGAATTTTCAGAATTAAGAATAAAGCACAAAATTACCACAAAGTGGCTCATATGAACACCGAAAACAAGCACAAACATACTCTAACTAATGCTAACCCTTACCTCTTATGTCATTCAGTTATTAAACCTTTCACACACTAGAAAATATACACACAAGGGCCGGAGCACATCTAGTGATGATGTAGCTTCATTTTTGGCCAAAAGTATCGCAAAATATCGAAATTTAACCACATTGAACTCAAATCTCTGTAATTCCTTAGGCGTGCTCCATGGATGCTTCAAGAGAAGTTCTCTATATATGGAAGAGAGTAGAAACTTATCATAGCTACTGTTTTAAAAATAGAAAAGGAAAGGAGAAAGAACAAGAGTTTACCTAACCAAAATTTCGGTATAAACACAAGGATTAGCAAAAAACGGGCAACAGTTTGTACTTGTATGGTTTGAGTCCTTGAAAAACACATGAAGAACAATGGAGAAAGAGTTGAAATATGGGCTGGGGAGTAGAGAATAGGTGCAAAAGTTTTCTTTCTTTCTCTCTCAAGAATTCGGTCAAAAGAGTGTAAATATGTGTAAAGTATTTTTGTGAATTTTGTGGCCAATGCTTCCTTAAATAAAAAAATCAAAGTCTTGCTAAATTTATGATGATAAAAGTGGCTGAAATTTTCATTGTCAAGGGTTGCGCTTCAATGAATAAGGGGCATGAAAACGAGGAAGCTTGGTTAGCGCTTGCGTGTCGAGCTTATCCACAGTTAACCGCAGTTAGTTACTCGAGGTTAAAAACACAGCAGAATGGGGTGAAAGACTGAGATAGTCTCAGCTCAGAGGCTGAGAAGGAGAGACAAGTTACTTGGATGGAAAGTAAAAAGATTTGGGGTCTCTAGGAGTTGTTTGCGGAATACTAGTAAGAAATTTGGTTCGGAGTAAATTTTACCGTGTGGTGAAATAATTATGGATAAGTTTATTCTTAAAAGAGTGAATCATGAATGGATGACTAATATAAATCTTGAGGCACATTTAGTTAGGTAGAAATTATTTTGACCACTGATTCCAAAATATTCGGTTACTAGAGTTTTTCTCGACGCATGTAAAACTGTCACTAAAAGTGAATTTATGGATAAAAAAGTCTTTAGTGAGAAAAATAAACCAATAGTAAGTTAATATTTATTGTTTACTAGTCAAACTTAACCTAGGAAGATTAATTACCCTCATAAAGTCAATTTTGACCTTATTAATTGCTTTTCTCTATTTAATTTTTTATTTTTTCTTTAATTTTATTTTTTGTTTTTTTATTTTTTTTACCATTAGGCCAGCTTCACTATTTCTTATTGGACCGTGATTCAGAATTTTTCAAAATAAATTTTAACATAACCAGAAAAATCTGTTTACCAAAAACTGAGTTCTTCAACGCTTCTCTCTCTACCGCATCTCCAGACAGCCCTCCACCACCTATCTCTTTGAATATATTTGCAATTCTTCTCTTACTACTCAAACTCTTTCCTATTTTTTTAATTCTTTTTTTAAATTCTTTGTCTTCTTTCCATCGTAAATTCATTTTGTCTTTATATTTTGAATTGGAACCAAAGACTTTTTAAGAGGCTCATAAGATTTTTCATTAGCATACAACCATAAATGAAGAAATTGATGCTTTAGAATTAAATCAGACTTGGGTAATTGTTGATTACCCTCCTAGAGTAAAACTCATCGGATGTAAATGGGTTTTGATAACCACAATTTGATGGTTTATTTTATCTTGAAATCAATAGATTTTATCAATTTTTTTATATTTATTCATTGAAATAGTATGGTTTTATAAATTTTTCTTAAATTGTGCTTAAGATTGAAAACATATTTTTTAGACCTTTAATTTGCTAAATTTAATTCACTTTATTCCCATTCGATGTCTTGATGTGTTTGTTGAGTAATTTCAGGCTTATAGGTAAGGATGGATCGAAAAATTGAAGAAAAAACATGCAAAAGTGGAGAATTCATGAAGAAATTGAGTTTGGAGCTTTTCAAATCATGCGTACGCATGAATGTCAAGTTGTGCGTACGTACATTTTGAAAATTCGTAAATTTGTGCGTACGCATGCCTTGTGTGTATGCACGACTGTAAACACGTGACTTTGCTTAAGTGAACACGTGGATCACAATTTCAGGACTTTCTTGGGCCCAATCTAATTCATTTTTGAAGTATTTGAAACCAAATTTAAAAAGGATGAAGGGGGGAGCTATTAGGGTAGCTTATGAACATGTTTTAGGGTAGTTTTCTAGCGAGAGAAGCTCCATCTTCTCTCTAGAATTTAGGATTTTTAGCTTAATTTCTTCTTTAATTTCAGATTTTGATCTTGTTCTATTGTAGTTTACTTTATATTTTCATGCCCTTGTAGTTTGATTCTCTTATTTTTTCTTGTTAATTTCTCAATTTTGCCACTTTTAGTTTCATGAACCCTTATTAATTTTGATTCTTTTTAATGCAATTTGATATTTTATGTTTTTTTGATGCTTGTTTTAGTTATTGTTATTATCTTCTTGTAATTGGTAGTTTAGATTTTATTATTAATGCAATTTAACATGATTTTTCTTTTATGCATGTCAAGTATTTGATAAAATGCCTCTTTAGTTTTAGTGTAACTTTTCACACTCTTGACTTGGGATTGAGGACTTAGGTGACTTTGAGTCATTGATGTCCAATATTAGTAATTTAAGATTGTTAGTTGATTTGGCTTCCACTAACGCTAGTCTTTCACTAAGTTAATTAGTGAGTTGGTTAGGATTTGTGGATTGAATTCAATTATGCTTATTTGACTTATCCTCGATATTAGGGTTGACTAAGTAGGATTAACTCTTCATAATTGTCATGTTTGTGGTCAATGACTAGGATAGAAAACCTTGTCTCTCAACCATTGCCAAGACTCTTTTTAGTATTTGAATTTTCTTTACTTTGTTTTGATTGCCTTTAGTTTAATTCCTTACATGCTCATTTAATTTTTTGCCATTTACATTTCTTGTTTATTTCAACTAAAATCTCAATTTTCTCATAACCAATAATTGAGCACTTGATTACAATTCCAAGGGAGAACGATTCGAAATTTAAAACTCCTGGTTATTTGATTTATTTTGTGACAATCTTTATTTAAATTTTGATTGAGAGTTAGTTATCAGTTTAGACTATGCTTACAACGAAATTCTATTAAAAAATTCTAGACCAGCATTAACCAAAGTGCACTACATATGGCTGCCAATCCTATTTTTTATGAGCAGATCAAACACCTGAAAGTTGACTGCCACCTTGTTTGTGAAAAGACTTAGTGAAATTACTTCTCGTTCCTTCCTTCTGTCAATTAGCAAACATCTTTATTAAGCTTCTTCCAATTCAGGCATTCCATACAAATTTATCCAAGCTGAATATTTTTAATTTGTTCCATCCTCCAACTTGTGGGTAGGGGTAGCAACTACCCAAATCCATGGGTACTCAGTACCCACTCTGTTTTTACCCGTTCGAGGACGGACTATGTGAATTTTTGACGGAACGGGTTCTTGGGTAGGGTAGGGTCGAATTTAGATTAAATCCGTCTCGGTATATATATACTTTTAATATATAATATATGTAATATACATAAAATAATTAGTAAAATAATTAATAATATTGTACCATATTTAAATTTTTACTTTAATTTATGTTATGTATGTAATGATGATTATGTAAATTTTAAAATTTTATTTTATTTGTTGAATTTTAATAATTATAGAGGCAGATAAAGACAGGACAAATACCCACAGAGACGAATTAAAATTTAACATTTTATTACTCGTGTCGATGCAAATTATTGTAGGATGGAATAGAATCAGATAGGACAAAAATTTGCCCTTGCCCACCCAATTGTCACCCCTACTTATGAAGACATATTAAATCTACTATATCGTATATATGGTCCAAAACACTCAAAATGATACACAAGGCCAAACAAAATAAGTTGCACTTATTGTTAGAGTCATAATAAGTAACTACGAGTTAGTAATAATTAATAGTTAATAAATAAATATTTATAAAATTAGTTAATAATATCTTTATATAACTTAATTCTTATATCAAGTAATAACACAACTTCACAAATAATATTATTTTTAATTCTACTCTTTTCTCATAAATTTCAATACTAACGTCTAGCAACTTTAATTCAACACCCCTACTTGATGTTATAGGATTATTTAGTGTAGATGATGTTTGTATCTTCAATGTAGACATGTTAGATATAGCTTGACATGTTCTATACTTAATCCTTTAAATTCGTGATAAAAGTAAACTAATTATGCAAAAATCATCTTGGAATTTGAGAACTTGTATCCTTAATCTTTTTCATAATGTCGCGTTGTCTCGCTTGACGATGGTCTTCAGTAGTGCTTATTTGGGTAAAGTTACTCTTTAACATTTGCTTCTTGCCTCACAAGAGTGATTACTTCTCCTTCGTGGCTTGGCTTGGATTACTTCAGCCTACTCCTCTTCGATAAGTAGATTCCATTGATGATCTTTTTAAGTGGTAATTTATTCACAACTCTCATTTACATATTATTTGGATCAATGGGAAATGAGTAGAAAGTAAATATAATAAAAATAAAATAGATAAAAAAAATTTCCCCCTATTTGATTTACCAAAGAAAATGATAGAAAAGAAAATTTTCAATTGTAAAAACATGATATTTTTTCCATTAATTTTTTTTACCTCTATTGAGAAGAAAATATGAAGAAAACGTGTTTAAAAATTTTGTTTTTTAAATTTATTCTCAACTTCAACTCATCATTTGATATAATTATAATTTTTTTCTTATTTTTTCTCTATTTTCTTTACATCTAAATAGCACGAGAAAATAAGGGTATTTTTAGTTTATGTTTTTATTTTCTGCTCTCAATTTCAATGTTTTTTATTTTTAGAATTTTAAAAGGAAAAAAGAAAAAACAATAAGTATAAATAGAAAATAAGATTAAAGTGCCTGTCCAAAAAATAAATAAAGCAAGGATGTGTGCTTCCATATTGAAAAAGAGCAAATAATATTGGACCTCATGGCCATGATGCTTCTATAATTTTTCATGCGTGGAATAATGGACCATCCCCATTATATATAATCTTTATAAAAATGTAAATGTTATCATGGAGACTCAAGCAAGGGTCATTGAAGCCCCTCCAATCTCTTTCCTATGATGGGTTCCTTGTGTCCACATAACTTCCATGTATATATCCTATCATATGAAATTGGATCAAGTTGTTAATAATCTTTTTCACTGAACAGAAAGAATGGTACTATACGTGTTCAAAATCCACTTTGGCTATATACATATATTCAGTCAATATGGTCCCTACAGGAATAATTTGACTTGGTGCAAATTAAATTTGTTCAACTCTAGAGTTCAAATTTATTCTTGCAATGTAACATTATTTAAATCAAGAGTGGCTAAAAGAAGATTAGTAATAAGGACATGGTTTAGATTCTATGTATCTAGGGGGAGAATAACCTAACAAGCTAGGAAAAATATATTAAGAAAAAGTAAGGTCAATAAGTTCATAAATATAAAACCGGTTGTTGGGAGAGGAAGCAAATGGGGTCTCTTATTTATGTGAGTGGAGTTGTTAAGAAGAAACAAAATAATGTCATGGCACAGCATATGAACCATGAATAATATACTGTGTGGCATAAATGGAATCAAATATAACTATGAATAATGCTGCTGACCCTATGGATTATGGAATTATCTAAAAAACACTTTTGAAAGTGGGAGGATAGGGAGAGAGACAGAAAGAGAAAGGTTAAAGGCTATAGAGAATCTTCGGAATGATAAGTCCATTTTCTGTTTGCTTGTTTTTGGCTTCTTTCCATATATAATGCATGATCAAACCAAGTTGTTAGTTTGTTTGAAATTTTATCTGGTATGTAGGGAAAAGCCAATAAGCCATTGACACTTTTTAGACCTACCTATCAGTTTGAACATAATGTGTAATTGTGAAGGTTACAAGTAAATAGAATTGAGAAAGTGTTCTTATTGTATTTGATCATGTGATTGTGAACATGGCTGAAAAGTGTTATATAACTTTATAATGAAAGAAATATTTTGTATATTTATTCTATCTCATATTTTAAGTTTATATATATATATATAAGATGTAATTAGCGATATTATATTTCTAATATAAAAAGGTGAACTTATGAAGTTTATGACAGTGATATTCAGAAAGTAATTGCAAATAATTTATTCCAAAGAGAGTACATAATAATGTAGACTACCTACGACATCCAGATTACTTAAGCATATCTGATCATATCCCCTCACACTATAATAATAGCAATTATTTAAGTTATATTGGTATTAATTCATCATTATATCTATTCCATAAGACCATAACCATAACTCCCACGTATGCTTTTTGCCATAAATTAAACATCAATTCCCACCATCTATCTGTCACTTTCTCTTCCCATTTACTACTCCTTTTATATATTTTTATGATTCTTTTTCAAATGCTTCAGAAACATTGGAAACCAAAGGACATGGTTTTGTTTTCTCATGATCAGTGTCATAGTAACAGTGAAGAAAATATATGTCTCCAATTCCAAAGCAGTTTATTACCAAAGGTGATCTCTGAAGCAAGCTTCTTTCACTTGTTCTTGAAAAGAAACTTGCAAGAGGGTACGCTATACTCTCTTTTCACTCTCATGTCTTTACTGAACTTTTGCTTCTGTTGTGCTTCTAGTTTTTCCCTTTTCCTAATTCTTCTTGGTTTTTACATAAGTTGGAATCACTGAAGAATAAAGAAAGCAATGTAAACTCTCCCAAGTAAGCCTGCCTTTGTTGTAGAATATATCTTTGTTTATATAGAATTTGCAGAGATTATAAGGGATTTAATACTTAAATATGGACATGGTGTGCATCTTCCAAGGAATTCAATTCCTTTGCATATAAAATCAGAAGTGATTTCAGAATGATTTGATATCAGATACTAGAATTCAATATCTTGAATAATTAACAAAACTCAGGCTAACTAGTTTTTCATAGCATGCTTCTTGCTAATTTGTTTCACTCTTTTCATTTGCAAATGATTAGGCAAGATAACAATCATTGGTTAAGGTTCAAGATTCGGTCTAGAAATAGCTCCTAACTGAAGGTGTTACTCTGTATTCTACAATCTGAATTGACTTGCATATGGAACTTGACCTTAAATTCAATCATAAACATTTGCAAACTATGTGGTTTGGAATGTTCCATATTTAAACTTTTTTGGCCTTGGCAACTTTATCTTTGACAAATCTTGAAAAAGAATTATAAGTTAAAAAATGGAAGTGGTGTTCCTGGAAACAAGAGATGCTGAAACCTTGCTTTTCAGACATGTTCTTTTTGTAATTCACAGAGGAGGATTTATTCTCTCTCTCTCTCTCTCTCTCTCTCTCTCTCTCTCTCTCTCTCTCTCTCTCTCTTTTTTTTTTTTTTCCAATTAGATTATCTTGATCACATATAATTTTTTCACAGTATTAGATACCAGAATAAATAACAGAGTCAAGAATTTCCTCAATTTTGATGCAAGCTAAATATGGAGCTGATGGGGATTTCATTGCTTACCAAACTGCAGGAACAAATAAATCTTCCACCACTTGCTTAAAAATGTGTTATTCTGATGATTGATTACTGCATCCATTTGTTAATTAATTTCCAACTTAAGCACTGTTAAATCATGAAAAGAAACATTGATCTTGAAGTTGAAGCCTCTGCCGAACAAGAATCCGAAGTTAGCAGCCAGGTTGCATCCAGTGTCTCTATCCAAGAAGCCTCAGCAGGTCCTTACAGTGACAGCCTCGATAACTCTTTCATCAGGAATCCAATCGCAGTTCATCCTAACTGGGATGCTGCCTCACTTGACTTAACTCTCAACTTCAAGAACAATGAGTTAGGGGCAACAAGAGATTCATTAGGATTCTCATTCTCAACCACTACTAGTGAGAGCAGCAATGACCCTGCCTCTCAGACCACAGAATCCACCGCGCCGCGAAGTTTCTCTTGCACTTACTGCCAGCGCAAGTTTTTCAGCTCTCAAGCTCTTGGTGGACACCAGAATGCTCACAAGAGAGAAAGGACATTGGCAAAAAGGGCCATGAGAATGGGATTTTTCTCTGAGAGATATGCAAGTCTAGCTTCTCTGCCTCTGCATGGTTCTTTCAGGTCTTTCGGAATAAAGGCGCATTCTTCGACAATGCACCATGGCTTCTCACCAACAATAATGAGGCCTGCTCCTGAGGTGAAAAGCAATGCAAGATTTGAGCAAGGATATGTTGGCCTTCCAATGTTCTCGGAGGATGATGACTCGGAACTCATGTGGCCGGGTAGTTTTCGCCAGGTCGCAGATGCTGGCAAAAATAATCATCGGGAGTTCATACTGACTGGAAATCCAAATTTGAGTTTCACTGAGGTGAGTCCACCAGAAGAGATAGAGAACTCAGCACCAGATTTGACATTGAAACTTTGAGGGTGGTTATTTGGAACTGAACGAGGCTTGAGTTTGTTTTCTATATAGTGATATTCTTGTACATAAGGATATGGTTATTTGTGTTCTGTTTGCATTGGTATTTTGCTTTGTATAAGAGCTCTGAGGAGGACAATTTTGGAGCTTCCATGCTTCTCATATAAATGATGTTTTTCATTTACTGCAATTATTAAGCTTCATCTAAGTTTTCGGTTGCCACTAGTAGCATTTTATGACATCTTTCTGACGCAATGTAACAAACACTTGGCAGACATGTTATAGCATTCGGTTGCATCAGGATTCTACATTTGCAAGCCAAAATAAAATGAAATAAAAGAAGCATTTCCAATTATGCAGGAAAAAGACAAACCCTGCACTTACATGATGACGTCAGGATATGTTATGCCATCTGAATTCTGAGCCATGCGCCACTCATCCAGCTTTATACGAGTCCCTCACTTTCCTTTCTCTTTTGACTCTTTAGTCTTCTGCTGCACTACACAAGCCAGCTCTCAACAGGAGCGGAATCACAACCTACATTGATGAAAGACGATCTTATTTCAGATGAACTTCTCAAGGCAATGGAAGCGTCCATGTTTGCAATCATAGTCCTCTCACCTAACTACGCTTCATCCACATGGTGCTTGGATGAGCTCTGCAAGATCCACATTGTGGCGGATTTCTACGGTGTGAGGCACCAGAAAGGAACCATCGAAGAGAGTCAAAAGGTGCTGCTTATTCTGGTTGGCACTCCAAAAATCAGTAAGCTAACTAATCCATGACTTCTTTTGTTATTGCAAATTATGTGCTGTTAGACATGATTTAAGCTTTTGTTTTGTGATGTGAAAATGCTCTGGCTACTGAATAGTGCTAATTGAATACTAATTCTTGTGTAATATGTTTAATGTAATATTCTAATATATCTGGAAAAAGAATATACTATCTACTGGAAAAATTTTGATGGTTTAGATAAACAGAAAGTCTTGGAGCAAGTAAATTTTTGGCAATTTTGGCCGGCACAAACTAAATTGTCTTTGATTTATGTATACAAATTTTAGTAAATATGAATGTAAATTGTATTGATTTTATGTGTAAATTTTGATAAATATAAGTGTAAATAAAAAGTACTAGAAATCAACAGATTTTATGATTTATAGTCATTAATTAATTATTATTAATATTTTAATAATGTGAAATTATATTTAATGATATAAAATTACTAATTTTTCTTTTACTAGTTAAGCCTTAGGCATAAATTTTGATAAAAGTACTTCACTTTTAAACTTTCTCTTTAATATTTTCATTGTTTTTTTTTTGTGTAGGAAACTGAAGCAGAGCATCGTTCTACATGATAAGGAACTTTATACGACCGCGGTGTGCTGGAGAGATTTAGCTTTCTCAAATATATGCCACCTAAAGCTCCTCATTTTAGACGATGTGAAAGCTCCTATTCTCAGCAATATTCCAAGTTCATTAAGAGACATTGGAGAGGTTCTCTAATGGAAACTCTACCCCTTCTCAGAGCTCTATCGAATGTTATTACATTAACATTTACAACAAAAAAAAGTAATTCTCTGATATTCTTTGTTTTGTTCAGCTTCTAGAAAATTTGAAGTACTTAAATCTGTCATCATGCCCCGATCTGAAGTAAACTCCGGATCTTTCTGGGACTCCTAATCTAGAAACACTTGTTGTATTGAATTTACAGAGTTGTGTCAATCTTGAAACACTTGGAGACAAAATGGAAATGAGTTCACTCAAGGAACTAGATCTATGGATGTGCAGTAGTTTGAGAAGGCTCCCAGAATTTGGGAAGTGCATGAAATGGCTATCGCTTCTTACTTTGGGTGTTACAGGCATAGAAGAGCTTAGTAGTGTTCCAAATATTGGGAGTTTTATGTTGTCTCTCTAGTCTAACCTCTTTGAACAGTCTGACGACCCTTTACTATAATCTTAGCCGCTTATCTTTGTTGATGTACTTGGATTTATGGTGGAACCGATTTGTAAAGGTTCCAATAAGTATCCATGAACTTCCCCGGCTTACACGTCTGCAGCTAAATCGTTGCCATAATATGGAGGTTTTGCCAGAACTTCCATCAAGTCCAAGAGAATTAGATGCATCATGTTGTGAATCACTAGATGCATCCTACGTCAAAGATGTGCCATGTCTTTGTAGAATCAGCTAGGCAATATGGTGAAGATGTCTTACAAGTGTTGACCATCAAGAACAAGGTAACGTTGTATCAGTTCGATTCCTATTACATGATCGAACACGCGGTAAACTACAGCCTTTAGTGATCTGCAACGGTAAAGAATTCATCAACCGGAGTTTATTTCAAGTGTTTTGTAGAGTTTCTCCGCATTTGTTCATTGTCTATTTTAGTAGCCTGTTATGCCAAGAGAATCGCTTCCAAATGTTATTTCCCGGATTATAATATCCTAGTACAGAGATATGCAGCACGTTGGGTGTGTAAGATTTCAAGAAAAGAAATGTATGAATTTGGTATCATGTGTAAATTGTCGAGGCTATAGTGAGGATTTGACTTAAAGTTTGCAGTGGGCTAACCAACTTCTTATAAAAAGTTGAAGTTCACTCTGGAGAAGACAAACTTTTTAAGAAGAGGAGTGTTAGGGGCAGCAAATTTTGTGATTTGTAATGATCAATTAGTTATCATTAGTGTTTTTAATGGTGTGAGATTTTATCTAATGGTGTAGGATTACTCACTTTTCTTTTGCTAGTTAAGTGCTGACGAGATTTTAATAAAAGTGTTGACTCCCTAGACTTTCTCTTTTAATAATAAGAGAAAAGAATAAATACTTTTTCTCTGACTATTTGAAAATACTTTTTAAGTGTCTCACCTCCTTAAAAGTTGGACAGATTAGTCCTTGGTACAAATGTTTTCACTAAACCCAATTTTTAAGGAGAGACTAATCTGTCCAACTTTTAAAGAGGTGAGGAACTTAAAAGTATTTTCAAATGATCAGAACTAAAATATCCGCAAAGTAAATAGTCAGGGATCTATAGTCAGAGATCTATTTATCTTTTCTTTTTAAAAACAATGAGGTTGACCGGACAAACTCATCTAAAATACCAAATAAAGTATTTCAAAAATTAAAGTTTAATAATTTTTTTTAGGAAAATAATGGTTTTTTTAAATTATAATAAAAAATCCTCCTAAACTAACTAATAAAAATATGAATAACTATGCTATTTAATATTTCAGTTTCGACCTTTAAATTCTAGTGGAACAATTTAGCTGCTAAAAAATTTCTCTTCCAAAACAATTCAAATCCAAAATAAATAAAAGAAGAAGAGAAGAGAAGGATAAAAAAAACAAAGATAAAATACTGTTTTAGTCTTTAACGTTTGGGTGAATCTTATTTTGGTCTTTAACATTTTAATTGTTTTATTTTTATCCCAAAACATTAAAATGACATCAATGTTATTTTACGGTCAAATTTCTCGTTAACAATTAATGAAATTGATGTATTGTTAATAATATTTTTGTTAAAGTTAGATTTATTCAACTCTCTCCTACATTCACCTTTTTAACAAGCTTAAATCTCATTCTCTTATTTCATTCTTTCTTTCTCTTTTACACTATTAATTCTTCAAAAGGGATTTAAGGAGAAAGAAAAAGAAAGTAAGAAAATTGGATTTAAGCTTATTGAGAGGTGAAGGTGGGAGAGAAGGGTTGAACAAACGTAATTTTAATAACAACATTATTAATAGTACATCAATTTCGTTAAGTGTTAGTGAGGGATTTGATGGTGGGATAACATTGATGATATTTTAAAAGTTTTGGAATAAAAATAAGAGGATTAAAATGATAAAAACCAAAATATTGTGGTATAAAAAGAGTGCTTTACCCAAAAAGGAAAGAAGGAAACGTCATGCATTTTCCAAATAAATAGTTTTTCTGCATGACATAATGTATCAATTAATCATGAACAAGATCAATTTGATCCTGGCAGGAGAACTAATAGTTCATTGTTGATGCCAATTTATATTCTGGTGTAATGTGCAAAGTTGGTTTATTAGCTAGCAGAGATGAGCTTAACTTGATGGGGCGTTACTTAATTTTTGATGTCTTTCTTGCTTATGTTTTTGTAATTAAGAGGTTTATTTGTGTTGATATATATGCGACTTGTAAGGTATCAAATTGAACATGTAACAAAATGAACCCCCAAAAGACGTGTAACAAACTTTGATACAATTGAACATGTCGATCATTTTTTCCAACTCCCAAGATATCAAATCTGTCGAACCATGTTGAGCATTAAACATGTGATCATCCTCAAAGCTACACAAACACAAACATTAAGCTAGTACTACTTGAAGAATAGAAAATACCGTCTGAATAATAGTGAGAATAAGCAGAAAAATTCCAGCAATGGAAGCTACTGTCTTCCATGGAGTGTTGCAGTAATCACGCCTCAAAGTCGCAACTTTTCTGTTCCAAGGGTGGTTACAGAAAGCATTCAACTCTTCACAAATACGAAGATATTGCGTATTGATATTTGGATGCACAACATTCACTCCAAGACCATTAAACATTTCAGCCACTGCATTGCTATCACCTATCCAATTCTCAATTATTCCATTCTTTACGAAGAAATCTACATCTTTTTCTGTGTTGATAAGGAAATCAAAGACTGCAGCATAGTCAGTGAGATAGGATTCATGAATATAGTGGCATTGTTCAAAAGCTAACAAATTTCGCAAAATAACTTCAGTGCTGTCCATCACTCTAATGAATGGGATTTTCAAAGTATGACCTGAAAGTTCCAAGTCTAGTAAGCATTGACTAGCTTTGTGTACTTCAAACTTCACTCCAGCTTCATTCAACTCAGTTGCACTATAAAGTTGTGTTAACTTTGCTTCTCTTGAGCATCCAGAGGTTGATGGTTGCAATAAGTGAGAGGATCTTAATAGAGACTTTCTTGTTAGATCTGTAAAATGAGCTATTCTACCAACATCTACTAAGGTTAGCTCATCATTATTATTGTCGCAAGGAACTATTCTACTAGGAACAATATAACGAAGAGCAAGCCTTAATAATGAAGGATGGCTTTCGTGGCCGCCACTATTTAAGGTAGAAGGAAAAGCTAGATTGTAAAGCTTCTCAAGAACAAAGAAAGGGACTTGATTCTCAAGCATCAACAAATCATATCTTATATAAGTTCCTAGCCGTGGTGACAGAAAAATGTCATCACTATAAGGCAACTTGAAATGGTGCCTAAGTAAAAACTCTAATATGAAGCAGCAGTCTACTAATATTACCATAACATGTTCTTCCTCACTAAGCTTGATTTCATCTGAGTAACAACCACGAACCTTTGCCTCCAGCTCTTGCACGCAACTCACGAAGCTTTTCAAGTTCTTTGTCTCGGATCTTTCAATGAATTCTCTGCAACATGTTCTTTTAAGGCCTTCCATCTTTAGCAACTTTGGATCCCCATGGTGAAAAGGACCAATTGAAACAACTTTTGGAGTGTATGCATCTTCTTTGAACTTGCGGATCTCATGAGGCACCCTGTAGATGCAGCATTCATCTGTAAGGAGAGGCTGTGCTTCCTTTAATATTGCATTAATCTTGATTAAAACATCATTAGGATTCTCACCTTCCATCTGTATGTACAAGTAGAAACACAAAAGGAAACCAATTATCAATTATATTATGTAATAGAAATAAAAATAATTACTTTTTACACCTAGTTTAGCAATAATGCTAGTATAAAGAATGAATTTATTTGGATTACTAATGAAAATAAAAACATATATATAGAAAAAAAAAACCCTAAACACATTCTAACAATTACCTCAAAAGACAACAAGGTTCTTAACAAAAAAGAAAAATACCCAACTCGGTCCCTGTGTATTTTTTTTGTTAAAGGCTTCGTAATCCTTTCGAGATAATTATCCGAGATCGAATGGAGTATTCATTCTATATAGAATGAAATGCAGATGAAAATTAAAAGGCAAGACTAAAAGGAATACATTAGGCCACTAACAAAACCGCACCAGATCAATTGCTGAAAGAGCTAATCCTGAATCAAGGAGCAATTGATTGATAATGGTGGGCATCACTAGGATTCTTCAGATATTAATATTATGGCGGAGACTTTCATTGGTTTTCGAGCTAAATAATTAAAGAAGACTTACCAAGTTACCATGACTTAAAGAGCAACTTGTTAAGGTAATATTATTATTAATACACAAACTCTGACTTAATGCCTACTAATTATTATTATTTGCCAGTTTTTCTGTCCAATTCATATGCAGAGGAAGCTGCTAGCTAAGTATCCTAAGCTTGTGCATTGAAAGTGCTTTCTCTGGATTCGAATTGCACAATCACATGTTCCATCAACTTGAACTGTGTAGTTGACTTGCTCCTGAACTTGGTCAACTCTTGTTTCTAGTTTTGCAATTAAAGTAATCATAATACAATTACATAGTACATACATTGACAATGGCTTGAAATTTATACATATATGCTCTATGATATGGATATATCTTCTAGATTATTTAAGGATTAAAGTTTTAATTATGGTCTCAATCAGGAATGTTGTTCATTAGTGTGCAATTAAGGTAATCATAATATAATTTTATATGTAATTGCAATCGCAATTTAAAATATTTTTTTGAAGAGTAAAGTGATAAATAAACCTTTATACGTTAACAGATTAAATCCCGAAGAAAAAAAAAGTACCAATGAATCTTTTAGGATAGTAGACGTAGACAAGTTAGTTCAAATTAAGACTTTCTACTTTAATCATAGAGAATTAATTTGAAGATAATGTATCCACGTTTATTATTCTAGAAGATTTTATTAGTATTTTTTTTAAAATTAATCTGTTCGAAGTGTAAATTTTTATCAGTTTATTTGCCACTTTATTCTTTTTTAAATATTATTTCTATTTTAATAACTAGGATTGGTGGTGAGGAGATGGTTTTTGTGTTTTGGCAGATGGCAGAAGAAACTAGATAAATCACCAACGTTGGGGAAATTTCGGAATATATGCTTGTGAGGGCATATTTAACTCTATTTTTTTTTAATGTATTACTGGATTTTAGGATCTTGTGAAATAAAATTATAAAAATTGTTAAATAAAAGAAAATATGCTGACTAACTAACTATTCCTAGCACTGACAAGTCAATTTACTATTTTTGTGTTCTATACTTCTATGCAAATCACCTGCATATTTTTTTATCATTTTGTAATCTACTATAATATGGAACTAGAGATTTATGATACTATTATTATGGTTCTCAATGCAGATGCGGGAATTTTTTTAAAATAAATTAATTTAATTATTTTAATTATCGAAATAAGTAATTTATAAAGTATTTATCAATTTATATGATTTTGTAAACGAGATAATTATGAATATATCTTGTTTATAGTGTAAACGAGATATATAAAATTTGAAAAAAATACACATATCTTATTTACCGTGTAAACAAGATATACTAGTGTTAAACCCGTGCGATGCACGGACTTATATTTTAATTTGACATGATAAATTAAAAATAGTATTTTATAATCATAAATTTTTTAACTTAATATAATACTATCATTGTTATTATATAATAAGTTTATTGAATATGTTGTTTTATATTTATTTAAAGTAAAATATAAATAGAACAATTTGAAATCTATAATATTCTTAAACCATAAGAAAAGAGACTTGAAAAGATAAGAATATATATAACTGTATTGGTAGCATGTCAATTTCGTACTAAACTTTATATAAAAAACTAACAAAAGTTTATCGACAATATAATATTTTACTAACATCATTAGATAAACAATTGCCATATGATGTTGTGCTCTATGTTACACATTTCATTTCAAGTTTGAAAGTATAGTTATAGATAAATTAGTTAAATTTACGACAAATATTCGTACTAAAATGAAAATACTATTTTTCTTACCTAAATATTATTAAAAACTTCTTTGAACATGACATTTGTTGTTAATGACTTTGGAGTGCTATCTTAGCTTAGAATTAGAATGTTCAAGCTATTGGGACTCTTAACTCTTGACAAAGCAACGTAAAATTGTCCATAGGTGAATACCAAGGTTGCGAGAACTGAACCGGTCAATGAACCGGTGAAGTAACTGGTTCAATAGTTCAGAGGTTCAACCGGAGTTCAACCGGAGTTCAACCGGTTTAATTATATATACAATAAAAATATTAACAAATTTAAATACCTCAGTCAGATTTCAATATAAACAATATTTTCCCTCAAATCCAGCAACCCATAATCAACAAAACACCATCAATAACTCAAATCCAGCAACCAGAATCAACAAAGCACAAATCCAGCAACCAGAACCAACAAAGCAGACAAATCCAACAACCAAAATCAACTCAGAATAAAAATCATTGCACAACTCAGAATAAAAAAATTTCAGCATTAATAATAAACAATGTAGTGAAGCACTGCCTATACCACCATCAACAACTGAATAAGAAAAATCAAAATCATAGCATAATTTAGAATAAAAAAAATTCCAGCATAAACAATGACCAATATAGTAAAGCACTGCCCATAACACCATCAACAACTGAATCACAAAAATCAAAATCATAGCATAACTCAAAATCATAAAAATTACAGCATAAATAACCAACAATGTAGTATAACTCAGAATCAGAAAAATTACAGCATAAATAACCAACAATGTAGTGAAGCATTGCCCAACTGAATCAGAAAAAATAGCAACCAGCAACTCATAAATCAAAATAAACAAAATTAACAAAATAACCGATGCAAGGTGACAAAGCGGCTAATACTCCGCAGCCGGGCAGAGAGAGATGTCGTCGTGTGAGAGACAGAGAGAAAGGACGTTGAGCTCCGACCCTCAGACATAGAGAAAACTCGAAGAGAGAGACGGACACTAACAAATCGAGTAGCGACGACGACGGAACAGTCCTTCGCTGCAGCGATTCCAACAGCTCAGACTCGACGTCGAGGGGAGGTCACTATAATTTGTGTTGTTGACCTTGAAGAGAGCGACAGAGAGAGATCGCCGAAGAGACGACGACCGGCCGACGGCGATAAGAAGAGTAACGATCCGAAGAGACGGCGACAAGGAGAAGAACGATGAGAAGAGTGCGACGGTGGGATAGTGATGGTGCTGGGTTTAGGGTTTCTCAAAGACGGAGAGAAAGGAGAGGGGAGGGGTGGGGTAGGGTGGGGGTGGGGTGAGAAGACTGCGACGGTGGAAAAGTGATGGCGGCTAGGTTTAGGGTTCTCAGAGACAGAGAGGGAGAGAAGGGGGAAGGGTGGGGTGGGGGTGGGTGTGGGGTTAGGGGTGGGGTGGGTTAGGTGTCTGTTGGGTTGGGTTTGGGTTTTTTTTTATATATATATTATAAAAAAAACCGGTAACCCTGAAAAAACTCGATCGGTTCTGACGGTTCACCGGTTAACCGCCGGTTCGGCCGATTTTTAGCCCGGTTTTTTGCGAACGGTTTTAGAGTACAACTGAACCGACCAGATGACCGGTTCTCGGTTAATCCAGTTGAACCGGCCGGTCCGGTTCGATTTTCAGAACAGTGGTGAATACTGATTTTGCCAAGTAAAGTCCTACATGTGATAATGATTTACCATATAATAAAATACCTTAATTTTTCAATATTTTTCTCCTCTTATATAATATCCCGTCAGCTAATAATGTCCAAGTTGCATTCCAAATATAATTTGGTTTGCTAACACTATTAGATATTAATAACATCACAAATAGCTTTTTCAATTGATGACCAAACCTCATTAATAGCTGTAATGAATTTTCTATCATCATATAGTAGTTCTAATTAATAGAAAGCATCTTGGAAGTTAGGATATGTAATCCTATTAAATGTCCTAATAGACTTATATGTTGTGCAACCTTTCTGAACAGTTAACAAAATTCTCATATAATAGATATCACCTGTATCCGATAGAACATGGTTTAACCTCACAATAAAATACTCTTTCTTACGTGAATGTCATTCCCTTTTTTTTCTATCATAAACAAATTGATTTGGAAACTCAGCATACGTAAAAGTTTAACTTGCTTTAAATTCTTTGTTGGCCTCCATTCTTTTTTTATTCCATGATTTTCTCAAGATTGTCATTGTCTTTTTAAAAATGATATTTTGCTTTTTAGACAAAAGAAAGGTTCATCTCATCACTGAAGACCATCTCCAATGAATATCATACGCCAAAATTCTTCACACAGCCTCACGTGCAGATAAATGCCCGCAATCATAAAATTATTTGAAACCTCAATTGCCACCTTGTCTGAACTTTTATTCATGTACTTGAACAAATATTTGATAGTATTTGACTTGTTGTAGTACTCTATGTTAACATGCTTTTGATAAGACATTAGCAGATATGTGTTGTAAGGAATGCAATTTATCCATATGGAATCCCTTTCTTTCAATAACTACTCTTGTGTCTTATCTTCTATATAATGGGTATCCACTGTCTTAATAGCTGTGGTGTTATTGAATGTTTTAGGATAATATTTTGTGTAGTATCCATCTTTCATGCAGGAAGATTTTGAGCAAATGGTCCTTGAATTATATATGTAGACACAGCTCTAAACAATTTTGAGTATCGAACAGGATCGAACAATCCTAATAATATTAACTGATCAATTTAAGTTGTGTTTGTTATCTTGTGGTCTCCACTCAACCATAAAAGAATATGAATATGTGGTGGACCTCTCTTTTAGGATTTCACCATGTAAATCACTATAATAAAAAGATAAAAAAATAATGTTATAAATAAATTATCTATTTTATATATATGCTTTTGATAAATATATAACTTTGCAAATAATTTAACAAAAAATTTTCCTAAAAATAAGGTTAAACGATGAGCAATACTTGCATCTAGCACTTCGAATGGAATCTCTTGCTTAAGATTGGAGATTAGCATGTCAAGCTTAATTTTAAACATTCTGCATAATATATTTAGTCGGTCTTCAACCTTTAAGTTTTTTGGATTATTAACTCTACCAATCCCTTACCAACTCGAGTTACTTGTCATTGTGATAAAGAGATCTAGATATCCATATATTTCTTACCAATTGCTAGAATATCTTGATAATTATTAAACATGTATCTCATGCTACCTGTGAAAGACGCGTGTAGCTAGAATGATACATTTATCTGCTTTGGAAGCACAAATTTTACCCCTAACAACTACTACTTAAATCCTAACCCATTGTATATATCACTCCTGATCTTGTTATTAAATTAATTAATTAATTAATTAATATTTTTATTTTACGCTCCTTCTAAAATAATGGCATGAGAAAAATTAAAATTTAATATTGGTTTAAAATATAAAACTCTTTTAATCTATACAGAAAATAGAAATTAGAAATAATTATTTTAGTTTTATCATAAATTGTATTTATCCTATTATTTGTCAATAAAAATAAAAAATTAATTACAGTTTAAAAATTAATAACCTTATAAATTATGTAAATATCTAAAACTAACAACTTAAGAAAATGTATTTAAAAATTTAAAAACTAACAACCTAAACAAATAACCTAAATTTTAAAAAATAATAACTTAAGCAAAATAACTTAAACAAATAACTTAAAATTTAAAAGATAACCATCTAAGCAAATAACTTATAATTTATAAATAAAATTTTAAAAAATTTTAATAATGACACTTAAGCAAATAATTTCCAAACTCAATATATTAGCTCACATCAGCAAAAAATTCTCCATTTTTTTTCAAATTACTAAAGTCATTCAATTTTTTAGAAACAATAAAAAATTAAGTATAAAAAAATATATATTAATTTTTTTAAATAGTATAAATAACCACACATTTTAAAAAAAAGTAATTTCATTCAATTTAATCTAATATTTTGTAGTTGACAAATTTGCTTATAAATTATGTAAATAAAAAAGATATTTTTAAAGACATTTACTTACTTAAGAATAAAAAAATTTTTATTTTAAATTAAAAAGCTTAATTAAACACAGTATTTTAATTAGCAATTACAAATTAGAATTAGTTTTTTTTTAAATAATTACACATTAAAAATTACTAACTAACTTAATTATATCAATAATATTTCATATTAAAAATATAAAACTTTATGATATCAAATACTAAATTAGAAATTAATAAAATATCAATGATATAAATTGAAAAAAAAAATCACAAGTAATAACCAAATAACATTAACTTATATTAAAAAAAATTCAAATTTTAAACATAAAAATCCAAAAAAAAAACAAAAAAAATAACTTAAGAACAAATAATATTTTCACCAAAATAAATATATGTTTGGTATTATTCTATTAGATAGACTTAAAAAAGGATTCTAAAATATGCCCATTCAAATTCTCAATTTTTATTCTCAATCTTGATCATCTTTTAAATTGAAGTATCTCCTTCCGATTCTGAATCTTCGGACTCCGAAAATAATCGCTTAGTTGGTGTAATAGCATTTTTCAACACTTCAAATTCACCATCGTTCGTAATCTTGTTGGAGAATTTAAGTAATAAATTCTGTATAAAATACTATGTTAAATAAAAGACATCATTATCACATTTTATTTTAACTCAATAATATTTTTTAAATAAAATTAGACTTCAAATTTAAGAAAACAAACAAAAAAAATTTTTTGAAGGAGATAACTACAACTTGAATACTTAAAAATTTTTGTAAAATTATAAGTAGATCTCTTTAAATTTTGCAAAAATATAGGTAAAATTTAAAATTTAAATTTTATTATATCAAATAAAATTAAAAAATTAGCTCCATGTTAATAATTAAGAATCTTTTGAAATGTCATAGTTACTTAATTGTTTCACAATGATGTGTTGATATCAAATTTTATTTTATTTTATTTTAAATTTTAAAAATTTAAAACATCAATTAATTAATTATTTATTTTAGAAAAAATAGATATTAGAATTACAATTTGTTATGATTGCAAAAGATATTTTATATTTAAATTTCATTAACTTATCAACATTTAATTTAAGTATAATTTAAATTTAAAAAACAAATTTAAGTTTGACTTGAATATAAAAAACAAATAAACCCTTTAATATAGTGAGTTTTTAAATTTAAAAAAATTAAATAAATAAGATGAATAAATAAAAATAATCTATGCACAACGAATTGAAATTATTTGTTTTTTTTTTATTTTTTTCAGTTAAGAATATTAAGTGAAAGTAATTTTTGGTGACTGAACATAACACAAAGAAAAAGGACCTAAGAGAAAGAGTAGCACTCCTCTCTAATAATAATGTCTAAATTATTAGGGGGCAGTAACCACTCTAGGTACACCTGTTTGTTTAAAGCAGCAGTCTTAGCCATTAAATCAGCCGCTCTGTTTGTTGTGCACTGGATGAGCACTAAAGTAGCTGTCCAATTGCGCTTAAGCATCTCTTTGATTTTGTCAAGCATATTAGACTCATTCCTAATTATGCTGGTTGTGCTTTGCGAAACAAGAAGAAATGCATCAAGATTATCAGTTTCACATATGATCTCTTTGCACTCGCAATCCCAAGCCATAACAAGCCTTCTCCAAATAGCATGAAACTCACAACAGAGAACACTAGAAAGAGGTATACTGGCAAAACAACATTTTATCCAAATTCCCATGTTGTCTCTAATAATACATCTAAAGCCAGCTAATTGCTCATTTTCAAAAACGCTTGCATCGCAGTTCACTTTACAGACATTCATTGGAGGTGGTTCCCAATTATATTACAAAGAGGAAGGAATAATATGTTTTTGGTTGGTAACAACATTAGAGAAATCTCGAACAGCATGTTTAACTAAGTGAACAATTTTTTCCTTACTCCAGGAATCATCTTGATAGAAGATGTCATTGTTCCTATCCCTCCAAATCCACCAAAAGGCCGCTGCAAAAAGAAACTCATTTTTGTTGAGGTTAGAACGAATCCAAGACACAAAATCCAAACTAGAGTCCTCAGCGGTCATTCCCAAATTTAAGCTAATTCAAATCTGACAAGCTTTTTGGCAAGTCCTAAAGCAGTGGTTAATATCCTCTAAAGCAAGATAACATCTTTGACAAAAATTCAAAGTAACAAGACCCTTTGAAACTGGTAACTAGCTGTGGGAACTCCGTTGTTGAGACAAAGCCAGAGCAGACACTTTATCTTCTTCGGTATTCTCAAGCGCCAAAGTCAAAGCTAATTTTCATTATCATTCCAGCCAAATTTCTTCTTCAATAGTCATTCATACCCGCTTTTAGTCGAGTAGGTGAGAGTATTTGAGTTTGTCCAAAACTAACATGTTTTATCTCCTGCCTGCTTGATAGGATCAAAGAGCATCAAATCAAGTTTAACTTCTTCCGGAATCATTGTGCAAAGAATATCCCACCGCCAATGTCCATGGTGCCAAACATCTTCTAGCTTCAAGTGAGAATCAGAGATGTGCACAAAAGGAATCAAAGGAGCTAGCGTTCCATATGGTCGCCAAGCATGATACCAAAATGATTGAGACATCCTGCCTGTACACCAATCAAAACCATCACGAAGCTTTTCTATTGTCTTATAAATCGCTCGCCAAGAGTTTGAAACATTATTAGAAAAATTGGGTGAAAAGCAAGAACTTCCAGATAAATATTTTGCCAACATAATTCTTACCCAAAGCTTATCTCTATTATGCAGTAATTGCCAAACAAACTTTCCTAATAAAGAAAAATTTATACATTGGGTATCTCTAATTTCCAAGCCTTCATAATTTTTTTGGAGTGACAACTTTGCTCAACTTAACTCAAATAAGACTAATAATCACCCGCAGCTTCAAACTGAGTTTTCGAACCTGTGGCACTGAAAGGATGGAATATTTTGGGGTGAAAACAATCCACACGTTCTCAGTAGAGAATGGAATGTCATAAAAGTAATGAATATAATGCAAATAATTTACTCAATAAAACAATTTTTATTAAATTCCTGAAAATACTTTTAGTTTTACTTTAGATAATTACTTTTTTTTTAATTTCTAAACTTAAAATAGGGTTTTATCACAAAATTAGTCATATTAACTATTTCTCAGCCACATAATCATTTCTCAACCATAACATTTCACCTTAATACATCCGTGAACTAATAGCACAAGTAAGAGATCCAAAGCAACATACAAACAAGTCAAACAAGATCAATAGCACAATCACAGAGAAACAAGATAAGCAAACACAATCAAATACAAATGTACAAATAAGGATGATGCATATCTAGTCCTATACAGGCCATGGGCTCATGTGTCGGTTTGTTGCCCGATTTTCGATACAGGTCCTGAGATAAGCATCTCGTACCGCTGTCCTTATCTCAGCCAACGTCCCCTCCACAATGTTCTGAAAACCGGTTCGAACCGGTCGAACCGTGAACCGGACACTAAAGCGGTTCGAACAATAAGGAAAATCGTTAAATTTGGAAACCGGCGTTGAACCGGAGAACCGGCCGATTACCGGTCGGTCGAACCGAACCGGGACCCGGCCGGTTTTTTAGCTGTGCAGCAAAACACTGCCGTTTTGTGTTTTGTGAACCCTAAATGTCTGAAATCTGAATCCCTAATCCCATCCCTTCGCCCTTCGCACTTTCATTTCACTTTCATAGTTCAGCACTTCAGCTCCACCATTCTCATCAAGGTTCAGAGAGACATAGGGAACGCCATCACGCTCCGTCGCGCCGTCAGCTCCGTCGCGCACTCTCGGGCCTCTCGCCGGATCCTCCGCGTCATGTGCTCGCATCTCGCCTCTCTCCTTTGTGCTCGGCTGCTTGCGCCTCCCTCCGCCAGTGAGTGCTCGAGCTGTGCGAGTTGGTTGTTGCTCGTCGTCCGTGGTTGTCTCTGCTTGATTCTGCCTCCCAGTGTCACTCGAGTCTCGTCTCAGTCACTGGCATCTCATGGTTCGCCTGTCTCGTCGCCGGCAGCAGAAGCAACTCATGGGGTTGTCCCTTGCGTCGTCGCCTTCCGTCTGGTGGTTGCTGACTCGCCGTCGACCGTTGGTGAGTCCCTGCACCATCTCTTCCCTGTTCTCTCTTCTCCAGATTTCCCTTCTCCCTGTATATTTGCATGTTGCTGAAAAAATTGCTAATCAATAAATTTGCCTTGTTGCTGATCTAAATGTTGCTGTAAACCTGGACTTTACTAAGATTTGTTAATTTTGTTGCTGTAACTTGAATTTGTTGCTGAATTTGTTGCTTCCCAGTCATAAAATCATAACAGAATGCTCAGTCGGTACTTGGTTGAATTGGCTTTGCTCACTGATTGTATTTGATGATAGATTTTAAATTGATAACTTTTAAATTTTAAATTTGCACTGCCTATGTTACTGATTCACTGTTCCTTCAGTGCTTTTTGTTGTTGTTAATCATTGTGATGAGCTGTGTTAAAATTGGGTTGAAAAATGTTAATCTTTCTTCATTTTTCATTGTTCTTAACTTCTGTTCTTTTTAAAAAAAAATTGCAATTGGTGATCTTTTGATTTATTATATGCTTCATGTTTTTAATTTCACTCTGCTTCTAGGCTTTGAAATCAGTTATGATAACTGTGATCCAATTATTTAATTGGATAACTGATGTAATTATTGAGTTTAAGAGATTGAGTTTTTCTATTCTCATTATTAATAAGACATGGATAGTTTAGAATTTTCTATTTCTTTCCCTTACTTCTGAAGTTCGTTATTTCAAAAGGTTCAGTGTTGGCTTCAACTTTCAAATGGGAATTAGGAGCTGGTGAAGATAACAACATCTTCTGGAATTGAGTCTGTTGTTTCACTGCCTGATGAGAAAGTAAGATATTATCTAAAATTACAATAGTACACAGTGATATTTTTTCATTTGGCTGGACTCAGTGAGACAACTGGGAAATATTCTTGTTTGGTCTGATTAACTAACTTCAATATTTAACCTTGTAAATCATATCTTGTACAATTCAGACAACCTTGTTAATCATATCTTGTACAATTCAGACAAAAACAGGACCTATTTTGGTTGCCATAAATTCCTTCAGGGAAGTTTCTCTGCATGACAATGATTATATTAATGATTATATTAAAGCCTACAAGCATAAAAGAATTAAAAGAGCTTGTTTTGTTTTACTTTTTGACTCAATTACATTAAGGTAATATTGTCTATCTTTAACTTGTGCACTGCAATTATTTTGCATATTTTGCATATTTTGATAATTAATTACATTTAGTTGGTGATAATTTGTATAAGGTTTTAAATTTGAAAGATATTTTATTATGTTTATTTATAATTTACTTATTATTTTATCATGGAACGGTTTTTCCGGTTGAACTGCGGTTGGACCGGTTGAACCAGTAAACCAGTGAACCAGTAACTAGAGCGGTTTGATGACCGATTCGGTTTTCAGAACCTTGCCCCTCCATGAGCGTTACGTATCGCCGTCCTCATGGGGAACCTTCCTTTTGGTCTCCAGTGAGTGTTACGCATTGCCGTCGTCACTGAGCCGTAACCTTCCTTTCGGTCTCCAGTGATCGTTACGTATCGCCGTCCTCACTGAGCCGTCCCTATAGTGTCAAGTGAGCGTTACGTATCGCCGTCCCCACTAGACACTTGGCACTAAGGTTCAAACAGCATTCAATTCTGTTTTAATCTTTGCCCTCTACTCTACTGTGGCAGAGACAGAGATCCCTCTAGTTAATACATTTTTTCAATCTTTATTCTCTGCTCTCCTGTGGCAGAGATTTCTTTTCTTAATAAACCGAATTCAAATCATTTTTATTTAAAACCAACACCAAATTCAAAACTATTTCAGATTTAAACCTCTTTTAAAAGACTAAAAAGAATCATTTATTAAGTAAGTCTCACGGCAAAATTTCGAGACTTTAGGGAGGACGACAATCAAACTCGTTCTTTAAAATTAATAAACTCCTTGAATTATAATTCCTTAAAATGTAGTTCTTTAATCAAATTCAAAACATAAAGTCTTCTTTAACGAGTAAAAACTCAATATATAATCGTTTCTTAACAAATCACATTCAAAACATAAAGTTTTTTCTTAATAAATCAAACCCAAACATAAACCTTTTCTTAATAAATCAAAAACTAAATAATACGATTTTTCAAGTCCAACCTTTTTCTAAATAAACAGAGTCCTAAGTTTCTTAATAAAATTTCGACAGCATCTCCCCTAAATCTCGGACTTTGCAACCCTTACGGGTTTTCCCTTTCTCAACAATTCACCAGCCCTTTTCTCAATAATGACCAAAATAGCAAGGTTCTCAACCCATTCAGTTTAGTGACCAAAGTTATTGATAATATAACCAAAATTTACAAGTACTCATTCTCAATACTCAGAAAACAGTCACAATCAAACCATCATCACAATAATTCCAAACCGAACACAAGTCTAAATCAATTTAACATTCAACACAATATTATTCAGTCAAATTAACATATCCAACAACCAATAATTCTCAAACAAGCTTGCAACAATATTCAACATCATCAAATAAATCTCAATTTCACAACTAAATCAAGAAATCAGTGCAACCAGGAATCGAGTAATTAGTTACTTTCAAACAATATATAAACTTATGCATAAAAGTCACGTTTTAAAATTTTCTTTCTTTCTTTGTTCTTACCAAAACTAAATAATAATAATAATAATAATTTTTTTAAAAATTTGGGGTGTTATATATGTGCCACACACTAATTAAACTACTATTTCTAGCCAAATTCTGGTGAAAGAGTTTTCATACTTTAATTCAAATATCAAATTTTTTAATTATAATAAAAGAATTTAAAAGAGATTAACATATCTTTTGATACCACTAATTTGAATGAAAAACGAAGAACTCAATTATAAAATAGATCAATAAAAAATTTTAAAATAAAATAAACGTTGATTAATAATCCATAGAAAACATAAACAGAGGTTCTAACTCTTTGACAAAAGATTAATTACCCATGAAAAAGTGAAAAAAAAAACACGAAGAAGAGTTTATAAAGGAGCTGGATTTCCCTCCTTGTGAACAAAGTCACTTATTTATATCCTAATTCTACAATTTAAAATTTAAACTAAACTGATCTTATTAGAGAGAAAGATCATATAACTATCCTAATAATATTTTTCGGAGAGAAAAATAAGCTAACTAATTACTGACTTATGAATTCAAATTCAAAACAATAATTCAAATTCTAAACGAACCAACTTCCATATATTTCTAGAAGGAATTAATAACTAATTTTCTAAAGTCTTTAATAATGTGATTAAGACTTTAAATGATGTGAATAATTAAGCTTGGACCTTAATTATTACTTTTTGAGAGTTGTAATTAGTTTTAAGTTAGGTTTGTATTAGAAGAAATTGAGCAAAAGCTCAGAATTCATACTTCTAGATACATGCACCCGCCAGACGTAGGGCATGGGCCGTAAGGCAGAGGTGAGGAGTGAAGGGAGGCCTTTGGGGCACGCTTCTGATTCCTTAGGCCAAACTTTTCTTCTTTAGGCTTTTTGAATTTTTTTCTTTGACTTTTTTATTATTTTTGGGCTAAAAACTCCTGAAATCATTAAAACACTAACACAACTCTAAATATTTGATCATTTATTAATTTCTATTAGAAAATATAAAAAATTTGATTGAAACCTAAAAAAATGAATAAGATAAGATCTTAAAAATTGGTTAAGATGATGTGTCATCAGGGTGATATGGGGAGATAGAAGTTGGGCGATGGAGTGAAAATTGTGTTAGGCGGGTGAATGGGAAGGCCAACTACATGAGGAGTGTAATGCATAGTCAAAGAGAGTGTCAAATGCAAGGGGTGAGTGCTCATTATTCACTGAGATAGTGTTTGGCTTAGTAGAGTGGAAATTATTTTTATTTGCATCCGAGTGTATTACCTTAAATGGTAAGATATGTGCTCATAGAAAGTAACATCCCTAGATACATACAAAGTATTAATTTTGATATCTAGAGTGAAGAATCCCTTGGTACCTTGTTTAAAGTCTAAAAAAAACACATTTTCTTGCCTTTGGGTCTAACTTTTTCCTATCATTTGAGAGTTGAAATATAAATTAGGCTTCCAAGGACTTTAAAAGTTGGAAAATCATGTAATTTTTTATATACGAGTTCGAATAGACTTTTATTTTTGAGTAAAATGCTCGAAAGGAAATTAATAATTAAGGTTGCATATGATAAAGCATAATCCTAGTAGCAATTGGGTACTAATGAGTGAAACAAAAGTGCTCTTGTGGCTTGCAAGAGATACTAGTATTTTCTCTCTACAATACTATTTTTCTGGGGAATTTCTACAGAAAATCTTTGGTGCAGCATCCCCTTTAAATTGTTAAAATTCTTCAAGTTGAAATTCTTTGCCAATATCGGATCTAAAAGCTTTATAGTCTTACCAAACTAATTTTGAATAGGGTGAAAAAACTTTTGTAAAAGTAAAGCAATTTCTGATTTTAATTTCATAGGAAAAATTCATGTAAATCTACTATGATCATCAACTAAAGTGCTAGGTGTACTTAGTGGACCCCAAATATCTATATGTATGAGTTCAAAACAAGAAACTGAATTTGAGACACTAATAGGAAATGGTTTTCGCTTTTTGCTCTGCATAGTGACAAGAATCACAAGAATATACACTCATAGTTTTATTGAATTGGAAATTTTAAATTATAGGGTACAATTGATGCATAAGATGCAATTTATTAAAAAGTAAATGGCCAAACCTATGATGCCAAAGTATAGTGAGGTTAGTGCATGTAGTTTGTGAATGAGATGCAATAATGTTTTGAGTTATGTGATCGGGTATGTGGAACTGTGTCTTTGTCAATGTATATAGTTCATCATTGATCTCAACTGTTCCAATCATCTTCATTGTAGGGTAATCTTGTATCTCACAGCCAAATTTATTAAAACCAAATTGACAATCAAGCGAAGTAATGAGAAATGAGATGAAAATGAGATTTAATGCAAAATCAGGTAAAGAGAGCACATTAATGAGATATAAAGAATCTGAAAATTTAACAATACCAGAGATGTGAGCACACATTTGTTTGGCAATCTAACTCTAATTAGATTGATGTTTTTATATAAATGAAATGCATTAAGATGAAATAGGACATGCATGGTAGCCCCGGTGTCTATGACCCAAGAACCATGATTGGGTGAGTTACCTTTACTTGGAAGTGTGAATTTTGTAGCCAGTGAGAACTTATTTACTTATGAGAATTGGCTGCTCCCTGTTGCTGTAACAAGGCTAGCAAAGCTTTTTTTGCTCCAATGTAAATGAGGTGCCAAGTCCATCACTTTTTTTTGTAGTGATTAACGTCGTGGCTACTTTCTGGCTTTTCTAGCTAGGCATTGATGTTGTTAGTAGAATGAAGCATTCTTTGTTTGATATGTGGAGGAACTCTATATTTCTTGTAGCAAACATCAACCAAAGATATTCAAGCAAGAGCAAGAGCAAGAAGGTGTACACACACAAATTGAAACTAGTCGAAATACTTCAAGTTCTTCCCAAATGCTCTTCATCTTAGAGAAATAAGAGGCAACACTGAGTCATCTTGCTTGGTGGAAAATAGATCCTCATCCAATTTTGTGATGCGGAAAACTTCACCTTGATAAGATATTTTTTCACTTCATCCCAAAGATCGTATGCAACACCATTCCAAAGGGCACTATTTACAGTATCCAGACTTAAAGAAGCTGTGATCCAAGAAATGACTAAATTGTTGCACCTATTCTAATGATTATAGTTCTTGTTATCAAGAACCAAAAAAATGAGTGAAGTACTTGGATGCTCACCAGGGCAAAGAAAGAACGGGCATGAGGGATCTATAATCAAATTCACGGAGGTTCTGGCACCAACAAATTAAAGGCAATGTCATTATTTACGAATCCAAATAGTCTCATACATGGTTTTCTCAAACTCAAATTTACACAACACCAAATACAGATTGACATGGACTCAATTTATGCCTTGCTAAGATTTTCACAACCTTTAAAAACTTATCTAACTTTAGTTCTCGAAAGGAACTCATATTGATGTACTTTAACTCCTTCAAAAACTAATCAAAATAGTAAAATTGTGAACAGGTTATTAACTTTCAAGATTTATCTTCTAACAAAATTAAATTGAGCTCTTGGCAAATGGAAATACCTTTCTTCTCTACCAAAGTTTTTCACTTTAATCACGTCGTCTTCAAATATATTTATCTCACATAAGTCCATTATCTTAGCTCCTTTGTTCATGTCAAACACTCTTTCTCTTTCACTCCTATGCATTTTAATCTTCCTTTTGTTCAATTCTTTGATATCCTTAATCAAGTTTATCAAATTTGCGAGTCTAAATAAACTAGTAAAACTTACCTAGACTCGATTCATAGACTCAACTCGTAAACTCGTATGAGTTTACTTGTTATGAATTTATATTAAAAAAAACTAGACAAGTTTACCACATAACACATAATAAACTAAAATAACAGTAAAAGTTATAATAAGTACATTCAGATCTTTCACAATTATGTAACAAGTATGAAGCAGAACATAAGCATAAAGCAAAAGCAAGACTTGAACCAACAACAAAAGCACAAACACGAAGCTTAAGTAGGGTGTTAGAACTTAGAACATAGAAGTTTGAATTAAGGGTTAGAATTGAGAAGTAGATGCAACAATAGCCAGGAAAGACGAAGTTAAATCAAAACGAGTGAGCAACGAAGAAGGACGATGGAAATGTTATAGGTTTTTTACTATTTTCATCTGTGTGTTTGGTAAGTGAATCATGAATGCATTAATCAATAACTATATGATAGTGATTTAATTAAAATTAGTATTAAGAAAGTAAAATATATTCTGCAGAAAATTAATATAGACTTTGATAAGATACGTCAGTGGACAGTGTATAATCAAATTTTCAATCAAAAACTTAGATTACTCACAGTCACAGATCAGTTTGGAATGGCAACAACAAACAGGCATCTTGATCCACACTTAGCCAACAATGAAGAAGATAAGGAGGATGTAGTGGAATTAGATAAGGAAGACTTCTCTAACGAAGTAAAAGCGTGTTCTAAAAGTTTGTTGGGCGGAGTTTTTGCAACAAGATCATTCTCCATGGGAACTATGGAAAATGTATTGTGCGCAATCTTAGAATAAACCTGAGGGTTTTAGGGTCGCAGAAAAAGAAGGCAACCAGTTCCAATTTTTTTTATGACGAAGTGGATGCACTCAAAATTGAGAGGGGAGCCCCACGGTTATTCAAAGATTATATTTTGCATGTTAGGAGGTGGACAGAAACTGATACATTGTCAGAGTCGAAAATCACGTTGTTCATAATATTGGTTCAATTTTGGAGAGTGTCGGAATGCTGTAAGACTCTAGACGTGGGAAAGAAGTTGGGAGAAATTTTGGACGTTGGCATGTTTGATGTCCAGAGATAAGAGTCCAAAATTCTTAAGGCAAAAATTATGATTGATGGAGAAAAGATCATGCGAGATAGTTTGAAACTAAAAAGCCATGACCAGAAAATGATGGAAATTGGCTTACGATATGAAAGGATCGGAATATTTTTCACGTATTGTGCTCACCTTGGCCACAGGCCCAAAGTATGTGGTGCTCTATTAGAAAACACAATTTACAAACAAAATTAGAGAAGACATGGTAGATGAATGGCTCAAGGCAGATCAAGTGGGAAGGCGGATTATAGTGAAAGAGAAACCAAACCCAACAAGAAATACAAATCAAGCTAAAGTTGACCCTCAACCTTAGAAAGAACCACCACCCTCTTGGTTGCTCGACGGATTTGCTAATCTCAGTGTGGTGGAAACAGGATCAACATGGGAGAATCAGATGGTTTGGATAGTGACGAGATAGAGGCCAGCAAGGAGAAAGTTGTGGAAGGGGGTGAGAGTCCAGCAACGTATGAATACCCTTTGACCTTGGATGATATTACTTCAATTCTCAATATCATTCAAGAAACAAAGAGTACAGAGGAAATTGGGAATGGAAGGAAGAAAATCTTAAAGGTGAAATAATTGACGAGACAATGAGGTAGCGGGGAGAGTTCGTTACTTGGCAGAAACGGAGGAATGAAAATTTGGAACAGAAGAAGAAGGTATGTCTGGAGACAAATATGGATTGGAATGAGATGGTGAAGCCCATCAAGTGGCACCCCAGGAACTATGAGGCTGATTAGTTAGAGCTGTCGGGATTTGGGGAGACCATACCAATCCACAATCTTAAAGGGATTATTAAATCCCACTCCCCCGAGCATAATTTTCTTTGCGAAACTAAAATCAAGCTCGAAGTGTGAAAATGAAATTTAAGGTAGTAGGTTTTAGCTACTATTTCATTATTAACCCGAATGAAATAGTTAGGGGTTTGGCGCTTGGGTGGAAGGAGGATGTTGTGGTTCAGGTATTACAATATTCACACTACTTCATTGCTGCAAAAGTAGTGGATTCAAGCAAACATATAGAGCAGGGTTGATTGGAGTTTATCTAAGTACAAATGATTAAACCCGAGTTCATCAGTTTAAAGAACTTAGCTCGGTTATCCAACAATTTCAAGGAGCAGTAACAATCATGGGAGATTTTAATGTTATTTCATCCCAAAATGAAAAATTTAGGAAGAAATTTCAAACCACATTCGGTAATTGATGTTTTGAATTCCTTTATAAATGCTCACTCTTTTGTTGATTTGGGTATGGTGGGTAGGCCTTTTACTTAGTCTAACAGGTATAAAGGAGAGGCTCTAATTTAGGAAAGATTAGACCGTATGCTTGGGGGAGTTAGTTAAGTGATTAATTATCCACATGCTACTGATCTACTATTGTTAGAAATTGGTTCAGACCATGCTCCTATCCTACTTGATATTGATCCATCCATGGAAAAATCGAAAAGAAGATTTAAATTTCAAGAGAAATGGTGCTCTAGTCTAAAAGTTCGACAAATAATCACTGAAGTGTGGAAGGAAGGAGTTAAGGGTTCAGCAATGTTCGTGTTGGCACAGAAAATTAAAAAATATTGCCATAAACTGGTTCAGTGGCAGCAAATCTACAACTCAAACTCCAAAAAAAGAATTGAACAAGTCCAAGATCAAATTGAAGCTCTTCGAACAGAAGGTACTCTTGAAGGACTAGAATTAATTGAATTAGAAAGGTAGCTGAAAATAGCATTTCATGATGAGGAAATGTACTGAAAAGCTAAGTCTAGAATCAAATGGTTATAAGCAGGTGATCAGAACACACATTTTTTCATTAGAAATTCAGAAATAGAACCAAGAGAAACAAGATATGGAAACTAGAAGGAGATAATGGCAAAATTACAACCTCTAATGTAGGTATAGCCGAAGTGGTAGATAGTTATTTCAGGGGCATTTTTTCTTCTACTTTTCAAGCTAATCCTGAACCGTACTTTACAGACTTTGAGCCGAAAGTTACAGCTTTTATGAACTATCGGCTTCGAAGCCCAATCACTATAGAAGAGATTAAGAGAACTACATTCATTATTCACCCTCAAAGTGTGCCTGGTGATGATGGTATGACGGCTAAATTTTTTCAGAATTACTGGGACATTATTAATAGAGATGTCTTTAGAGCGGTTCGAAATTTGCAAGTGAAAAAAAAGGGCTTTAACTACACCCAAATCTATTTGGCTCCAAAGGTTCCACATGCTAGTACCATGACTCAAGTGAGACCTATTGGTCTTTCTTCGGTTATCTATAAAATTATTTCTAAAGTCATGGTCCATAGACTTTAAAGGATGATACCTAAGCTAATAAGCCTTAACCAAAGTACTTTTATTAAAGGCTGCTCATATCCGATAATATTCTCATTGTCCATGAATACATGCACTATCTGAAAACTAAGTGACAGGGTATGATAGTAAAAATGGCCGTCAAACTTGATATGAGTAAAGCCTATAATAAAGTGGAGTGGTATTTTTTATGGTTTATGCTAGACAAGCTTGGATTTAATGATACTTGGATAAACTGGGTTCCTGAACCAGTAACTACTGTTTCTTATTCTATTGTAGTGAAAGGCCAACCTTTTGGATATTTCAAGCCAAATAGATGTATCTGTTAAGGAGGTCTTCTATCCCCTTATCTTTTTTAATTTTGTGCAGAATAACTCTCTTTCTTGCTACAAAAAATAGAACAAAACAGTACAATTCAAAGAATTCAAGTGACTAGGTGATGTCCTAGAGGAAACCATTTATTGCTTGCTAATGAATCTATTATGTTTTGTAAAGCTTATATGGATAGTTGTGATAATATTCTTAATTTACTAGCATCCTATCAGAGCTTTAGCGGGCAGCAGGTTAATTTAGCCAAGTCAGCAGTATTTTTTAGTAACAACACTCCAGACCCGATGCAGATTCAGTTGGCAGAGGCACTAAACATTAACCACATTGGAGCTCAGGACATGTATCTTGGTTTACCCTTTATTGCGTTTAAACATAAAAGGGCAACCTTCAGTTTTATTAGAGAAAAAGTCTGTAACAAGGTCTAAGGGTGGAAGCGCAGCCTCCTTTCGGCAGGGGGAAGACAAGTCCTCCTAAAGGCGGTGGGAGAAGCATTCCAGTTTGCACTTTACCCTGTTTCAGACTTTCGTATAGCCTAATCTCAGATATTCACAAGATCCTCATACAGTTTTGGTGGAGACAAAAAGGGAGTGAAAGGCGTATGGTTTGGATAACTTGGAATACAATGACAAGACTGAATAAGGAAGGGAATTTGGATTTTAAAGACCTTAAAGCACAAAATCTAGCCTTATTGGGCAAGCAATTTTGGAAGATCGTAACACAACGTAATTCTCTTATAACCAGAATACTCAAAGAAAAGTACTACAAATATACTGATGCTCTAAAGGCAGATGTAGAAAGCTCACCTTTATAGGATTGGAGAAGCCTTTTAGAGGGGCGCTCTGTAGTTGAAAAAGGGATAACTTTGGCAGATCGACATGACCTCCCTACTGCATATCTATAAAGACCTATGGCTTCCTCATCCGTATCCGTTCACTTTCATGCACGGCTCACAAATCCCGTACCTGGGACAACCTATTTTCTAGGTTAAAGACCTGTTTAAAAAGAACCAACAGTGGAATCAGACATTGATCCAGGAAAGCTTCCCTACAAAAATTGCTAACAAAAAATATTGTCTCTGAAAATTGAACCTAGAGCTGATGAATTACAGTGGGTATTGAATAAGGGTGAAAAGTATGACACTGCATCTGGCTATATGGTGGCATACCAATTCAATCATGACCTAATTAAAATTTACCTCCAATTGATGAAACAGAAGAATGTATGGGTTACCCTGTGGAAGCTAGCTCTCCCCTACAAAATCAAGATTTTTCTATAGAAGAGCATCCATCAACATCTCCTGGTCTGCCATCTTTTTCACCATTATTTTTCATAAACATCTAGAATTTATCCATGTTGATCTCTTCAGTCCACAAGCTCCACGATGAAATGTTGCAACTTCCGAACTCCCTTCATCCCCAAATTAGATAGAGTGAATACCCAACCCGACCCTTGATAACTTCTTTGAAGGATTACAAGGCTCCCAAACAAAAAATAACATTTTCGCCCCTTAATATTTAACTTCGTGGGACTGGTTAGCTTCCCTGTCAATATTGACACAGGGACTAATCAGTCTCATTATAAAAGTAAAAAATTAGAGGCTGTAAAGAGTATTTTTTTTTAAGGGCCTCGTTGTCTTTTAAGATAATTGTCAGGGACCGTTTAGAATTTTTTCTTAATAGTAGATAATATCATTCTTTTTAGGTTATTACCCTATTTTTTGTTTTTTTTAGTAATAGACAGTTATACTTTCTTTTTCTATTAATGAAAGTTTATATCTTTGTAAAAAAAAAGTGAATAATGTATAATAAAACATTAAAAATATTTTAACTACTTTATCATGCAATCTATATGTACACTCTGTAGGTAACTGTATCTTTTTTTTTTTTGAAAAAATTGAAAATTATTAAATAATAATAAGATAAAGTATATTTATTCTTAATAATTGTGATTTTTTAAAAATAGTTATTTTTTAATTGTGTTTAATTTTATCTTTAATATTTTTAATTTGTCAAAATTATTCTTAAATGTTAACTCAATCTAAGATGTTAGGGACAAAATTAAAACCATCAAAAAATAATTTTAACACAAATAAAAAAATTAAAACAAAATTAAATAAAAAAAAGACAAAATTAAATTAAAATAAAAATTAAAAAATAATTTTTAAATAAATTTAATAAAAAATATGTTTTATCCTAATAATAATTTCACAACATTTTTTGAATCTCACCAAATTCAGAGTTCTTAATAGTTGAATAATAATAATGTAACATAAAAAATAGAGTATAAGATATAATTTAGAGTACATATTGAGTGCTTTATTTTTTTTGTTTACTAGTGCATGACGCCAAAATAATAAGAAAAATATTAGGTATATGTGAATAAAAAACTAAGGTATAAAAATAATATTTAATTAACTTACGTACACGTATAGATTAAAATTTAACAAAAAGATATAAATATACAATATAATTTAGTATATCATGATGAAATAATTACTATCATCAGCGTCCTAATCCATGTGAATAACAATTTTTTAAGTAGACATAATAACATTTTTTAATGGATATAAATTATATGAATATATTAAATTAAAAATTATAAGTCATTTTAACGTTAACTAAAAAGTTTAAAAATATTAAATCATTTGTAATTATATGTGTAAACCTAGCGAAAAAATCATAAGATACATGAAAATAAAAAAATAATTTATTATAAAATTTGAGTTACAGGTAACTTATTAAATTGATGATGTATGACAAAAATTAAATAGTTAACTATTATTATTAACTTTGTCTAAAAATGCAAAATCAAAATATTTTATTAGAAAAATGATTTATTAATTATATAGAAAGATGAGTATTTTAATAAAAAGAGATAATTACATCAATAAAACACATAATATAAATTTTGTTTATGTTTAACAACTAATAACAAAGTTTAATTGATAAAGTACATTAGGTCTAAGACATAGTTATAGAAGTATATATATATTTTTTTTGAATCTTCTAAATTTTAAATTTCACTTTAAAAAGTAAAGTACAAGAGAAAAATCATTCAAGAGTAGAAAATCATACTTTTTTTTTAAAGTACAAATTTAAAATTTAGAAGATACAAATTTCATATTCTTTATTTAGTTAGTAAGACATAAAATTCTAATTGATACGAAAAGACACAAAAACACATAAAAATACAAAATTTGTGTATAGCAGTAATGCAGTGAAACACTAAATTTAAGACATAGATACAATATTTTTAATATTTAATTTTTAAAATTACCCTTTAAATTCTTCTTCTTTTTAATCTCCTTTCATCCTTTTATCCTTCCACTTCTAAAATACAGAGAATTTAACATTTCATCTTCTCTCCTTGCCACTCCGACCACCATGGCCTCTCCTCCCGTCGTACCACCAGTCTGCCGCAACCTCTTTACTGCCATCATCTTTTGTAGTTATTGCCTCTGCTTCACTTCTGGTCGACCATCTAGATCTGCGCACTGTGTTTTCTCGTCTGTCACCATATTTTCAGATTCGTTCTCTCGCGCACTGTGTTTCCAGATCCGTACTCTATTATCATGTTATAGATCCGTTCTTCCTTCTGACACTATTTTTTTGTATAATTTAATTTTTTTATTTGTTTGAATTTTTGTTAAATTTTTTTAAAATAATTATGTATTAATTTTGTTGGATTGAATTTTTTTATATTTGTTGGATTAAATTTGTTATTTAGTTTTAGATTGTTATTGGTGGTTATTTTTTTTGTTGAGATGGTGGTTGATTGTTAACAGTAGTAGTTTGGTTGAGATGGTAGTTCTGTAATGGTGGTACTAGTAACAGTTTTTTTTTTTCAAAGATAATAGGTTATATTTTATTAATTATTAAAAAATGAAATACAAAGATGTCCAAAAGCAGGACAGCATAATAAAAGGTGGGAATTTCCCAAAAACACTACACTGAAGGTATTCATTCAACGGTGCGTGGTCGAAAAACGAAGAAAAATCTTAAAAAAGAAATAATGATAAATCAAATTGAATGCATCTAAGAGCTTGTCTCATGGCATGGAGATGACGACTTAAACTGGGAGTTCTTTGGATTTCACGGAGCAACTTGACAGAGCTTGCTAGAATGGCAGACGGCATAGAAGTAGAACCTTCAAAAATCAACTGGTTGCGAGCTTTCCAGCAGTTCTAGCAAATGATGGCAAGCAATTGAGGATTACGGTCAGCATTCTTCAACGGATGCAGTCCACCATGTCCAAAAGTCGTTAGAACTCTGAGGGGGAAGACAGTCACGAAGATAACTCTGAGACCATACGTCTTTAATTCTAGAGCAATCGATCAAACAATGAGTGACTGTTTCCGTTGCTTCATGACAGCAAGGGCATATTGGTGATATAGATGGGATGCGGTGATGAATCTGAGCAAGCACCGGAAGTCGGCCATGGAGAGCTTTCCAGATAAATAGCTTAATTTTGTGAGGCAAGTTCAACTTCCATAGATCAATCCATGGCTTTTTCTGTTGCATATAATTAGGGCAAAGCTCCAGAGGCGGATGGTAAAATAAATAGCCAATTCTGTAACCTGAAGCTGTATCATATTGCTTGGATTTGTTCAAATCCCATTGCAATTTGTCCCTACTCTGCTGAATTTTAACTGACAAAATCCTGTTTGCAACGTCTTGGGGAAATAGTTCTTGAATGAGATTCTGATTCCAATTTCTATCTTCAGTAATTAGATCTTTAACTCTTGGAAACAACTCAGAAATAGCCTGTCTATTTGGCATGTCAGAAATCATTAAAGGATACGGAGGAGGCAGCCAAGGATCCTCAAAGGTTCGGATATCCTCACCAGTACCCACAGCCCAATTAAGACCTTTTTCAACAATCTTTCGGCCTTCCAGTATGCTCCTCCATCCCCAAGAAGGTAAGACTCCAATTTCTGCCGTTATAGCATTACCATTGCTAAAGTATTTACCTCTTAAGATTTTGGATAATAAGGAAGTAGGCTGTGTTACAAGTCGCCAAAACTGTTTGCCTAAAAGCGCCAGATTTTGGATTCTGAGATCTTTAAATCCAAGGCCTCCTTCTTTTCGTGAGCGAGTCATAGTGTCCCAGCTAATCCAAGCCATCCTCCTTTTAGAACCTTTTTGTCCCCACCAGAACTGAGAAAGTAGAGAATGAATTTCCGAAATTAAACCATCAGGCAACTTGAAGCAAGACAATGTATAAATAGGAATAGCTTCTCCCACTGCCTTAAGCAATACGTGTCTACCACCTGACGAAAGAAGATTGCGCTTCCACCCTTGGATTCTTTTCCGAACCTTTTCTTTGATCATACTAAAAGAAGCCTTTTTCGATTTAGAGACTGTAGAAGGCAAACCAAGGTATTTATCCTGAGCCCCAATATGATTAATATTCATAGAGTTAGTCAGTAGTGTAAAAGTAGTGGACGGAGTGTTGTGGCTAAAGAATACAGCAGATTTATTAAGATTTACCCTCTGGCCACTGATGCTTTCATAAGAATTCAATAAATGCAGGATATTTGAACATGCTTCAGGATTAGCCTTTTACAGAATAAAATGGAATCATCAGCAAACAGGAGGTGGTTGACCTTGGGACATCGCCTATGTATCTGAAGACCCTGAATTAGTCTGTTTGTTCTGCCTTGTGTAGCAAGAAGGAGAGACCTTCTGCACAAAAAAGAAAAAGATAGGGGGATAGAGGATCTCCTTGTCGAATACCTCTATTTGGTTTGAAGAAACCATAAGGTTGTCCTTCCACAATAACAGAATAAGAAACAGTTGTCACTAATTCTCGAATCCACATGATCCATCGAGAGTCAAAACCAAACTTCTCCAATATAAACCAAAGAAAGTGCCATTCCACCCTATCATATGCCTTACTCATATCTAATTTTAACGCCATTTCATTTTCGAGACCCCTTTTTTTGTTCTTCAAGTAATGCATACACTCGTGAGCAATTAGGATATTATCAGAGATTAATCTGTCTTTAATAAAAGCACTTTGCGTAGGGCTAATTAGTCTATTCATCATACTCTGAAGCCTATGTACAAATACTTTGGAGATAATCTTGTAAAAGACTGAAGATAGGCTTATTGGTCTTACCTGAGTCATATCTTTAGCATCAGAAATCTTGGGAATAAGACAGTCTGAGTGTGGTTAAAACCCTTCAAGATTCTGCCCCCAGAAAAGAAGCTCTTAACTGCTCGAAACACATCACCACTAAGTATGTTCCAGAAGCTTTGAAAAAATTTTGCTGTCATACCATCATCTCCTGGGGCACTTTGAGGATGAATGCTAAATGTTGCGCATTTCACTTCCTCCATAGTTACTGGTTTTTGAAGCCTACGGTTCATATGAGCTGTAACCTTAGGTTCAAAATCAGTAAACAGAGGTTCAGGGTTCTCATGACAAGTGGAGGAAAAGATGTCCTTGAAATAAGATTCAGCCACAAAAGCAATACCAGCATTTGAAGTAGCCACTTCACCATCATTGCCAGTTAGTTGCCAAATTCTATTCCTTCGGGTTCGATTTTAAATTTCTGATGGAAGAAAGCTGTATTCTGATCACCAGATTTGAGCCATTTGACTCTAGACTTATCTTTCCAATAAGATTCCTCATTTTGCAATGCTTTTTCAAGTTTGTCCTCTATTTCTCAAATGATGTCGCCTCCATGAATTCCTACTAAACGAAGTTCCTCTAATTCCGACTGTAGTAAATCAATCTCCACCTTCGAATTAGATCTGTGTTCTTGCTGCCATTTGACAATCTTATGCCGACAACGCTTTATTTTTTGAGCTAGGATATACATGGCTGAACCATCAATCTGTTCATGCCAAACCTCTCTAACAATCTGCCGTATTTCATCATTGGAACACCATCTTTCTTGGAATTTGAATCGGCGTTTAGATCTCTCAGTTCTCGGATTAGAGTCTAGGATAAGAGGGGCATGATCCGAGCCTGATTCTGACAGTCTAAGAACCGTTGCATTGGGATAGAGTTGCTGCCAATCAACTCTTACCAGGAATCGGTCCAGTCTTTCTTGTATCAACTCATCACCCCTCCGTCTATTTGACCAAGTGAATGGTCTTCCGACCATACCAATATCAATCAGGGAATTATCATCAATAAAACTATTAAAGGTTTCAATAGAAGAAGGAGATTTAGCACCCCCACCTTCTTTTTGGGTGACTGAAGTTAATTCAGCAAATTGAGCCATTCTATGTTGATCATTTGAACTGAGATAAACACCTAGAACACCATAGGGATCATTAGAACCAGCTGTCAGAACTGATGCTGCAATAAAAAATCTACCATGCTGTAAAATCTGAACAGTGCAATCATCCCTCCATGCCATTGCCAAACCCTCTGATAATCCATCCGGATCTACAATAAACCATTCCTTGAAATCACAAGATCTTAGTTTTCTTTCAACTTGTCGAGATTGATTTTTTGTTTCACAGATAAAACCAACCTCAGGGGAGTAGGATTTGCAAATCCCTTTAAGATTGTGGATTGTCAGGGGTCTCCCCAAACCCCGACAATTCCACGAGAGCAGTTTCATATTTCTTTGGGTGCCACTTGAAAGCTGACACCCTCCACCGTCATAGCAATTATATGAGGGTTCTGAGTCTCTGATTTGTTGTTCATGGTGTAGAGAAAATCAGAATTGGTATTCAATGATTCCAAAGAGACATAAGATATATGGAATGAGTGAATTAGAAAATGGAATGAATTAAAAGAGCAATGAATTGGGAGAGAAAACGAAAATTAGGGAGCTAAGTGAAAAAGAAATTAAGAAAAAATAAAAAATAGAAGAAGATGGAAAAGAGTTTGACGAAGAAAAGACAAAGAAAGGTGTAACCATGGAAGTGGCGCAGTGAAACCCTAGCAGAGCGTCGGGCGCTAGATGAGGAATACGTACTCCCACTAAATTCTTAAAATTTAATCTTATTCTAGTACTAGTAACAGTTTGCATAAGAATAATATTAAAATTTAATAAAATTGTGATGGTGGAAACTCAGAGGTGCAATCGACTTCGAGAAGTTATATTTGAGAGCCGTTAAATAATTTGACTGATTTGACTAAATTTTTATCCAACGGCTCTCAGATATCAACTTCACGTGAAGGTGACTTCACCCGAATTTTCATCAATTGTGATTTGTATCTTCTTCTTTGTACTTGTATACGAAACAAATTTAAAAATTTGTGTCTTATTGTGTTTATGTTTTCAATATAAATGTCTATGTGTGTATGTATTAAAGTATACACAAAATAAACACAACCTTATAAAATACATAATGAATAAATATTTTAAATATTAATTATTTTAATATTAAAAACAAGTAAAAGTTTAAACATATTTTAATTTTAAAGTATTAAAAAGATTCAATATTTTCTTATTTAAAAACTAAGATGGCAATTAGAATAACGAATTAAGATTTTTAATTTTTTTTTTCTTAAATATATGAAGTATCAATTGTGATATTAAAATAAGTACGTTAATACAAACGAAGTACATTCATAAATCGCATAAATAAAATAATAAAATAAGATAAAAAAATACAAAAATTCATTAATTATACGCATAAGGTTTTTGTACTACATGACTTATAGTAGAATTAGTTAATGACTTAAATTAGAAAATAAAATACAATAATAAACATGTAAAACACTTAAAATAATAGCACTGTTTAAAAATTGAATATTGTTATAATTTATCACATTTTTTGTTGTTATCTAAAGTATTTTATTTTGTCATTCTATATAACATTTAAAATCTTGTATAACTTGCGAGTGAAATATAATTAATTCTAGAAAAATATTTGTAAATAAAAAAAATAATGAGAGATAAATAAATTTAAAGATAATAAATAATTATAAAAAAACGTATCAATCCTGAAAAAATTATAATATATTGTGTTCAATCATTATATTTTGAAGACAATAAAACCAAAAAACATTAAAAGAATAGATTTATAGCTAATAAACATTGTAAATAAGATAAAAAAATTTATTGATAAAATATATTTTTCAAAAGATCATAAACAACTCTAAAAACACAACTTCTACAGTATATTATCATCACACGCTATTATTTCCAAAAGTATAAGCTCTCCAAACCGATTGGAATTTAAAATGACAAGTTTGACTTTCAATCAAAATTACCATCATCACCTGCAATCATAGTTTTTCAATGCCTGAAATAGTTAAGATTTATTCATAGTGCAATAATTTTACCAAAAAATAAAATAAAAAGTAGAGAACACAATTAATAAAATAAATAAAAAGTACAAAGAACATAATTTATGGGATCATTTTTGTATATAAATGTACTAAAGTTTTTTGGTAAAAAAATATTAGAGTTATCCTATATCATTATTATAAGATAGAAGTGCATTACTCGTCCTAATAATAACATCACAGCCTGATTTGAATCTCACCAAATTCATGGTATTCTTAATAATAATAATAATAATAATAATAATAATAATAATAATAATAATAATAATAATAATAATAATAATAATAATAATAATGTAACATAAAAAAATAGAGTATGAGATATATTTTAGAGCACATATTGAGTTTTTTTATTATTTATCATTATAATAAATTTTATTAGTATTGTGTTGAGTTTTTTCTTAAAAAAATATAAAAAAATAAATAAAAATTTAAAAAATATATAAAATAATTTTATTCAATAACAATTATCTCTTTAAAAAATTAATATACATTCAACATAAATATACGTACCCATCAAAATCACAAATTTATCAAATATTTAAAGTATTAGATATTAGCCAAGAAAAAAAATTATTATGTTATGTAAAATTTCACTTACCAATGATAATAAATGAATGCAAAACCTTTAACTTTACGTAAATAGTAGTAAATAACTAAACACTCCATTTAAGAAATGAGTATAATCATACAACATCCACCACCAAATAGCAACTTACAAATAATACTAACAACTATAATTTTTAGAATTGAATCGATAATTAAACTAATTAGATTACGTACAAAGTTATTAGATTATTAATTCAACTAACAGATTATAAATTAAACTCATTAATTCGATTATAATTAAATAATTATATAAATTTTAATTTTTTATTTTTATAATAAATATAATTTTTTAATTTTTTAATTAAATTAACTATTATTTTTAAATTTAATAACTCATCAATTAGTTTATATTTATTATACTTTTTAAGTATTTATAAGTTTATATTTATTATATTCTTTAAATATTTATAAAAAAGAAAATGAAGATAGTTTAATAATAAAAATAAACAATATATTGTAATTAATAAAAAATATTTTTAATTTGTAAATATAATTTAATTTATATAATACATTTAATAGAAAAATATCATGTATAGAAAATAATTTTTTTCTAATTTGACTGAATTTTATCGAGTCAGTTTTAACTAATTTTGATCAAATTTAATTGATTTTTATTTATTTTGACCAAATTTAACCAAAATAATTGCTTAACCAATTTAAATAAGGCAGAAATTCACATGTAGTTATCTTAACGTAAGCTAATGGATAAAAACTGATTTAATGAATTTGACTAAATTGTTATTTAATAATTTTTAACAGATAATTTCATATAAAGTGCATATGCATACGAGTTTTTTACCTTTAGATAATGATTCAACCCAAGTTGATAAGCCGATGATCGGATTTGATAACTATACTAATAAGTAATAACTATCTGTTGAGTTTAGTAAACTAAACTATGATTAAGATGATGACTAAATATTATTGGAATAATTATCAAATTGTGTGTTTAATGTGTTTTGTTAGTGTACAGAATTGAATTAATCACAATGGCTCATTAAACATGAAAACAAGCCCACACACATGCTGACTCAATACCAAATTCAGCTCTATCAAACTATTCAATTCCAAACCTGATCCAAGTTTGAACGACTAAATCAAGAGAAAGAAAGAAAAACAAATTGGCCCAATGTCCAACATAAAGCCTAATCGGTGGATCACACACTAAAATTCATACACTTCATTTAAACTCTAACTAGGTACTCAATTTTCATTTTATTCGAACACCTCTTCACACCCACTAAACTAAAATTTTTTCTTCTCTTTTCTTTCACATCACATCACTCTGAAACAAGAAGAAAGAAAAAGAAAAAATCTGAAGTTAGGGCAAAGTGAAGAACAAAAAGCAAGCTTCCATTTTCAAGTAAGAAGAGAAGGTCAAACGGGCTATAGAAAAAAGAAAGATCACATCAGAAAAGAAAATTACAAAAAAGAAATTTTTTCACTTGTGCTTCATCAAGGATTGTTGAAGAAATCAACTGGGCTACAAGCACCGAACCAAAAACTATGAAGAAATTGAAGTCAATGGTGCTCTGCGGTTCATCAACGGCCAAGAAATAAATTTGGGGCCAAAGTAAAGATGAATGGCCCGGATTCAAGAAGTTTGAAGAAAAAGGTTGAAAGAGAAAGGTAAAGTTGCATGTCACTGCTTCTGCTCTCTCTCACCTCTGTGAACGTCGTTGCTGATTCTGATCTTGGGAGAAGAAAAACCAACATGTACTGAAGTAAGGTTTCAAGACTAAGAAGCTTCACTCTTTTATAATAAGGATGAATGGCCAAGGATTGGAGCAAAGAGAGAAAAGCACAAAGTTTGGGTCCTCATAGCTCTCTGAGCTGTTTATGTTTTTCTCCTTCATGGTTTTCATTTTGTAATTCTTTTTCTCAAATTAGTCTATTTGAGTTTAATTGGTAAAAGACAAACATGATGTGGTTTGTAAGAAAAAGTCAATGAGTAAAAAAAGGTAGAGAGCTAGACTTAGAGAAAAAACCTAAGTTATTTCAAAAATCTTTTGTTAGTATTTATGTTTTGTGTCATGATCTTAAGTGGATTCCCTTACAAGTTGGGTTAGCACTTTGCAGTTGAAAGTTAGGGTAAGTCCTAGTCAAGTTCAGGTTGGGTTAGAATCTGGACTTATCCCAGATAAGATTGGGGTAGATCCTAGGAAGAATTAGTATTTGTAATCTGTTAAAAAGATAGTGAAATTCCATCATTGTTGTGATGGAGACTGGATGTAAGTTATATTGCACTGGGTAGTCGAACCAGGATATATCTATATGTTATTCTCTACTCTCTTCTCTGTTTCTGGTTCTGCACTAAAGGAGACAAAAACAAAGTATCTCCTGAATTATTCACTAAGCTTCATTTCATCACAACACTCCTTACAACTAATACTGTTCTGGCTCCTATCACGCGTCAGGAAACAACTAAAATCTCTACTGTATTCCATCAAGAGAATGCAAGATTACAAATAAAGTTAAAAGAAAGCCAAAATTCAATTCCCTCTTCTCTTAACCACTGATTATCATCGCTACCTATTCTTAAAAATTTATACAAACATTATTATTTTAAAAAAAAATAAAACATATAATAGAAGAAAAATTTTAAACAGTGTCCGACAATTATTCAAAAAGATAACAAGATCTTCAATAAAACAAAATTTTCATTTTGGTTTTTGAACTTTATTTTCATGAGACTAATTAGTCCCTCCACCAATATTTTATTTTTAGATTAATAAAATATGCCTACATGACACATTAAACTGTTGATTTGTTGGTGCCAATCTGAGATTAATAATTTTTTTTATTTGTAAAAATATCAGTTGTCTTTTAAAAATAATTGTCAGAAGTCATTTAAAATTTTTATTTATTTTTTGATAATTTTATTTCTTATACATTGTCCTAATATACTGTATAAGAACTAAGAAATGTTAGGAATTTTTTATTTATAAAATTAAACGTCTGATATATTTTTTAATTTTTTATTGTTGTTTAAAAATTATTAAAATATTATATTATTAGAATTATGTTAAATTTTAGGTGTATTCAATTTAAATTAACCATCATAATTTATATAAATTCATTATTATTATTAAAAGAAGTGTATGTTCTATTTTATAATAGATAATAAAAAATTGATACAATATTTTACCTAAAATAAATACAATCAATAAAAATATTTATATTAATTATTCATTTATATATAACATCAAATATTTAAATTTTAATATTTTAAAATAATTTTTTTGGTGACTATATTTTAGAATAATTAATAACAAATAAATAAGACTGATAATAATAATTAATAATATTTTATTAATATTTTTTATAAATAAAAAATTAAAATTATTAATATTTTTAATTTTTACAAAAAAAATTAACTACTAATATATATATATATATATATATATATATATATTTATATATATATATATAAAAAGAAGATAAAAAAATTAAATAGCCTAATAATTATCTTAAAAGACAAAAAAAAATTGTCAATCACTTAACGGTAATGGATAACGTGCCAACGCAGTATGTTCTATAAATTTAAAAAAGTTATTGACAAAATAACTAATTAGTCTCCCATTATGAAGTACAGACACAGATACGGGATACGACACGACATGCGACATGGTGACACGCGAATTCTAAAAAGTTGTAGGACATGGGACACGCATATATTAATAATATAATATATTTATTAAATAGAGATATGTTATAATAGAGATATTTTCAAAAATAACCATATGATATGCATTTCTTTCTAAAGTGTATAGATATTCAAAAGATAAAATCCTAAACTCCTATGTCTTAATAGAGATAGTAAGAATTTTGTACATCACATGTACACAAAAAAAAAATTATCTAAAGTCATATCATTTTTCCATCATATGTGGTTGATATCTTCATCATTAGAAAAAGTCACTCTTTCCAACTCCGGTTTATTAAGAGAAAGGTGAGCAACTTCAAGAACATCATATTCTTCATCAATTGGTGAAAAAGCATCTCCACCAATATCCTACATCATAGTTTCTCCTTTATTGTATTGTGGAATTTTTCGTGAGAGAAGACGAAGATTAGTGTGGACAAATACTAAATTTTCTACACGTTTAGACTTCAACTTGTTTCTTTTTAAGGAATGGATAAAAGAATATGTGCTCCAATTCCTTTTCCAACAAGAAGATGAAGATGATGGCCCTAGTAGCCTAAGAACAATTGGTTGAAGAAATTTTTCTTTACCACCATAAATTAGCCACCAAGACTTTGCATCAACTATGCCTCTATCATTCAAAGAGTCATAATAATCAAAGACACCTCTACCATTAGAAAAACTTGCAAATTCAATGTTTACCTTTCTCTTCTCTTTTTCATCGGAAAAATACCTCTTCAAGCATTTAACTCTCTCATTAGTGATCTCAATATCTTGATGAGGAGAAACTCGTTTAGGATCTTCTCTCAATCATTGGTGACTATAATACCTATATAATTAGTGTTTAAGCAGAAATTAATAATAATTCAATTATCTTCACTTATAAATAAAAGTTATAAACAATAAATGTAAAAAGTTACCTTAGATTAACGAATGTGCTAAACAATGAAGATTTGTGCTACTTTTTGTCCATCTTTGAACTAATATTGAGTGCACAACATTGTAAAAGTACGATGACTCTTGTTCATCTTTTCTTTCATAGAGATATATAACACTTTACTTTCTTGATCATTAAATCCCACATCTCATGGACCAAATGAAGAGTAGGTGCATCCGTGTCTATACTTCTTAAAACATCATAAATAGAATTTGTGAAAGCAAGAATATAATCAATTTTTTGCCACCAATTTTCACTCAAAATATTTTCTGTAACAAACTCAACTTTGCCAATATTATCTTCCTTGTATGAAGACCACTTCTCACTTATAACTATCTCTTTGAGGCCTTGCGCTAACAACCTAAATCTTTTGAGCATCACAATAGTAGAAGCAAATCGAGTAGGAGCAACATTAAGCAACTTCAATGTATTAAATTCATTAAAAATAGATAACCTCATATGATGATTAATAATAAAATTTTTTATAAAAGAAGCATCTTCAGCAATTTGAGTAATCCATGAACATTCTTGATAAACAAAATTATTCTTCTCTGTATTCTTAGCTGCACAAATGTCCTTTAAAGCAAGGTTGAGAGTATGAACAAACACAAGGAGTCCAATAAACAGATGAAAATTCAACTTCAATTAATAAACCAGCCGCTTTACAAACCGGTGCATTATCAGTCACAATCTGCACTACATTTGAGAGACCGACTTCTTTTATCACATCTCTTATTTGCTTTGCAACATAATCCTTATCTTTGATCTCATCTGAACAATCTACAGCTTTCAAAAACATAGGCCAACTTTCAGTTACAGCCATAAAATTAAGAAGAGGCCTCCTTTGGGGATCACTCCATCCATCACTTACAATGCTCACTCCGTTTCCACTCCATGAATCCTTAGTAGGTTCTAACATTCTCTCCACATGTTGCTTCTCTTTTTCAAGCAAAGTTGTCCTCAATTTATTATATCCAAGAGGAATATAACCATCAATATAATTATTAGCAGCATAAGAAAAAGCTTTAATAAAATACGAATTTTTTGCTAGATGAAAAGGCAATCCAGATGAAAAAAATATTCTAGTAATATGTAAATCTAGAGTCTCCCTTGCATTCACATTAAAATCTTTCTCTAAAGGTTCAATAGCTCTTCTTTTTCTTGAATTAAGTTCACTTGCATTAGATAAGGGTGGAAGAGGAACTGACTTAGCCTTTTTACTTTCAGATAATAATGTACTTTCACTATCAAGTTTCTTAAGTTCTTCAAGTTTTGTTGATGTAACTTTTGCAAAAAATCTAATTTCTTTTTCTGAAATCTTCAATAAACGTGCTCTTACTCTAATATAGGAACCACTGAATAAAACTTTGCAAAATTTACATTGAAATTCAAAATTTCCATCCCCTTCAATTTTATCTTTCTTTGTTACAAATTTTCATAAAGATTTATCAACATTTTCTTCAAAATCGTTTTGGACACTCTCTGAACTCATCTCTCACAATTTTACAATAATTTAAGAACTAAAATTATTTTTTTACAATTTTATTTCTTAAGCAAAACAGAACCAAAGAAAGCATAAAGAGAAAACAAAACCAAAAAAAGCTAGACTTGTTTAGAAAAACCAAAATCTAGCCTCAAAAGTCACTTAGTCTCTTTTATCACAAATAATACCTAAAACATTTTTCTTTTTCATACACAAAGCTTGAACTCTATAACTTAGATATCTCTATTTTTTTAGTATTTATTATCATAGACGCAAAATACTGGATCCATTTAACTTGCAGTATGGTCTGAGTTTGTCTTTGTGTCTTCCTTACCAAAACACACTCCATACATTGTGTTATTTCCACCATACAAAATCTTGAGTGCATCTAAATCTTATAGTCACAACTATCACTTTATTTCAATTTTTTTAGTCACTTGATACAGGATATTGAGGAGTATTTTGTAAACTACACAATTAATGACAGTCTAGGAATAATTGCCAACGTCCACGCTGTCCTTTGTGTTATTTTACTTCTGGAAAATAACGCAGGTCAATTCCCACATGATGACTTGATGAGTTATAATACATACAGAAATGTTAGACAATTTAATTCCAGAAGCACAAAACAAAATAAAATCAAACCAAGGAGATGCACAGAGCAAAATAGAAATTCAGAATTAAATGGAAGCACAAAACTGACCAAACAAATCAGAACCAAAGAGAAGCAGAGAGGGCCAGAACAAAATAGAAATATAGAACCAGAAATTGATTGATGAAAGAATAAACATTCTCCCTTACTTGAAATGGAGGATACAGAAGAGCTCGACGGAAGTGTAGGATTACCATGTGTTCATAACACGCAGCGGAGGAAAAGAAAGTAATCCTAAAGATCTATTTTGTGCTTAAAATTTATTCCAATAAACAATATATAATATAGATCGGATCTAAATACCTTTAGACGCTTTAGTAAAAATCACTTTCTCCTTCGATAGTACAAAGGCACTATGCGTATCCACACCGAGACCAACCTTTACTGTCAACTCCTTGACCAATGGACATCTGATCTAAATTGAGAAATCTCTTGCAACTCTTTGCACGCCATAAAATTCTTCTCCAAGAATCAGACTCACATACGTTTATATGTCTAGAGGTAAAGGAATAAAACTCTTGTTATTCTCTCAGGTTTTCTGTACTCTTGGCATACATATATATAGTATGAGATTTGTTACTAATATTGAATTTGAATCTAAATTCAATTTTAAATCGTATCTTGAAATTCTAAATTTGAATCCTTCAAATTTATGAATCATATCATAACTCAATTTAAAACAAAATCAATTAGGATCTCATCCAAATTTAGAAATAGAATAACTAATTATTCTTAAATCTCATTTAATATTCTCAATTATCATACTATTATTATATTCTTGGTGCTAGCAAAGAATATAATAATATTTCATTTTGAATTAATATAATTATTTATTTGATCAAATCAAATAATAGTTAAATAATTCTATAGCAAAGATTAGAACACTCGTTAGTGTGTGACCCCATAGGTTTAATACTAAGCGGGTAGTAAATTAGTCATACTAAATTTACTAATCAAGGTTGGCGTCTAGCAACACTCCTCAACGACCCGATAGTATGAAGTAATATATTTTTACTAAGAACCTTAGAAGAATAAAGTATAATTCCTTCCATCTTTCCAGCTCTTGGTTAACCCTTAGAGTATGGTTTAATTGTCAAACTCTAACTTGTTGCCATTATTATAATGAACTGTGAAAAATTCATTTCTTCATTCATTCAATCCCCTTTGCCAAGGTTTTATTCATCTCAGTCATTGTAATCATAGAGCTCAAACTCTTTACTGAGAGTTGACGGATTCCTTATTGACTAATCATTAATTCTACAAGTATTTAAATCATACCCAATATCCATTCAACTAGCACCCTAAGGTATTAGGTATCCGGAATCAAAGTATAATAAATATATTGTTAATTACTATGATAGTCGCAGGTCAAAAGAAACTCTATTACTATATTCATCTTGAGAATATCCTATTGACAAATATGCGGTAATTATAACCATTAGAAATTCTCAGAGTGAGTTAGTTCAATGGTCATATCTCTATATGCACCATCTATATATATATAATTTAATAAATGAGATCTATTAATTTTCATCTAATGAAGACCATTATATATATATTGATCTTTCCAGATTATTAATGTCCTTTTTAATAATCCTATGACCAAGAACAATTTAGATTAAATTATAAAGGATTTATCTCTCAATATTATGATTACTATCACAATGATAAATCTCTAAATTTAATCAAGGATCTTATTATATTAACATTTTAATATAATAATAATAACAAATTATTTGATACATGATTGATTGGATTGTGGTCATACTCTTTATTCCCAGCAGGAAGAGCATGAGAGCAGGGCAACGGTCACGGTAGAAGTGGCGACCGGGGAGGCGGTGAACACGGCAGCGAGAACTGGAGCAACGACGACAACAAGTGGTGGCTGGAAAAGCAGTGAACGACAGCGAACAGCAATGGCAAGCACTGTAGAAGAAGTGGCGGCAGTGAAAAGGAGATGCTGAGATTTAGAGTGTGTGGGTGTGGAGAGGGACGATGAATATCCACGGCGGCAATGATCGGAGGTGGCGGCGATGACTGGAGGTGGCGATAGACTGGCGGTGGGGAGAGGGTGAGTGGGTGTGGAGGAGCCTCTGAGCCAGAGACGGGTTTGGGGGTGGAGGTGAAAAGTTAGGTTTTTCACTTTTGTGTTTTATCAAAGTGAAAGGGTAAAACTGAGGAGAGAGTTTTCCAAAATGCAATTGGACCGTGTCCGTCTATCTCCAGGCTGGGTCTGGCTGATTTTTTTATTTTTTTAGACAGGACGCGTTTGGACACGGGAGACATGCGTGTTGGACGAGTGTCTCTGTGCGTTGTATCCGAAACGTGTCTGACACGCCAACACGGTAATTAAACAAAGTCTCCGTACTTAATAGGACTCTCACATAATTAAAGATAAAATATCAAAAAAGATTTTTTTGTTAGGAATCTTTTTAATAATTTTTTATTTAAATAAATTAAACAAATATTTTATTTAGCGAAATAAATATTTTTTAAAATTATTATAAAAATGGGTAAGATTACTTATCTCGTTTACAGTGTAAACGAGATAAGTAAGTGTGCACGTGTATATCTCGTTTACAGTGTAAACGAGATACATTAAGATAAATTTTTAACTGCTATAAAAATAATGTGCAACTCTTAGCATTCTCCACACACATTTTATATCTTCTTTTCCTCTGTTTTTCTTTCAAAAATAGGAAAAAATATCTAATAGTAGTGGATATGTAGTTGTCTGTGTGTATCCCAATTGTCGTATGAGAAATAGTGACAATGGCAAAGTCCTGAAGACAACCCACATCACCTCTCAAAGTCCTGAAGCAGTGGCAACTATCGGAGATTGACCAAGTTGTTCGACTTGTCCGTTATCAGGTACCCCCAATCAGTAACAAGCTGTAACACCTTGCATACTGTCGGAGAGTCCAGATCTTCCATCTGTGGCATATCGCGGACACGATTCCGCAGCCATGTAAGTTTCAGCGAGAACGACTCCTTCTTTTGCGCCCCCTGCTGTGGAACCACTGGAGGTCTAACACCGAGCAATCGCTCCACCAACTCCCTTGTCTCCGTGCCGTGCTACCTATAGAAATCACGGATGTGCCCCCATTGGCTCCCTGTGCGCACGTAACCCAAGGTGGTACGCCATGTCCTGCAGGGTGATAGTGGCCTCATTCCAGGGCAAGTGGAACGTGCGAGTCTCCGGACGCCATTGCCCCATGAATGCCGTGATCAGGGAATTGTCAAAGACAAAGTCCCTAAGTGACATCGCGTCACCGAATCCAGCCCCATTAGATACGGGACGATGGCATTGGGTGGTAAAAATGCGTGACTCACTTGTCGGAGCAGAAGTAAGCGAGGTCTCTGACAAAAAAAAATTCACAATTATTAAAAATTTGTATAGGTCCATCGACATATCAAACTGTCTTAACTATTGTATACATTTGTTTAACAGAGAATTTTACATGTATGTAATAACAGAATTTATGTCGATCCAACTTTTTCCGTTAATATATACTTACTTAACTAATGGACATTTTCTCAAACTTTAACTTAATAATCTAATCATCAAATTTGGATAATGAATAATTAAATTAATAAATTAAGAAACGTGTGATTAATAAGCTAACTTCAATGGTTCGAAAGTATCTACATCCATCATTTAATCTCTAAGTTAATAATTATGTAGTTAACAACTTAATTATAGAAAAATGATAATCACATTCCTAGCATTATTAAATACTATCAGTGACCTGTTCCTAACGATACAAATTCTATTCTAGTTTTTAGAAAGTATTTTAATCATGACTATACATATACTAGATAACACAAATGCCAAGATAAAATAACTAACCGCAAAGTCGAATGCCTTGACATTGTGCCATGTCACGTTTAGTCTATTGATGTCCGAATTACGTACATTTGCGCACGCCATATGCGTCTTACTCAATAATATATATGGCCAGAAAAGGAGGAGAAAGTGGAAGAAAATGTTGAAATGGGACCAGAATGTCGCTATAAACGATATCTATATATAGGCGTGACCAAGCCTTATCTCGTTTATCGTACAAACGAGATAAACTTGCATATATCTCGTTTATACTGTAAACGAGATATACACGTATCACTTGCACTTACTTGACTGTAAACAAGATATGTGTAAATTTATCTCGTTTACACAGTAAACGAGATAAATAATTTTACCTATTTTTGTAATAATTTTTAAAATTATTTATTTCGATAAATAAAATATTTATTTAATTCGTTTAAATTAAAAATTGGCCTTCCTTATCCTTAGAAAAATTCGTCCGAGTATTCACCCAATTAAAAAAACAAAGAGGAGAGAGTCACGAGTGTCACGTTCTAACACGAGGGACTCAGCTGGTCGCTATCGCCTATCGGTTTCTTCTTTGAAGTTTTCTTCACTTTCACTTTCACTAACTCAACTCATCACTCATTCATTCCGATCCCTTACACTTTCACGTTCTCCATCATAATACACACTCATGGCGTCAGAAAAAACCAACGGAGAACAAGAGATGCCGAAGAAGAAGAACAGAAATGAGGAGTTGAAGCTGCACGACCTTCTTAACGACGTCGTTTCCCCAATTTTGTTCCCCGAACCCACTAACTCTGCGCCCCTGCTCCACCGAATCAAGACCTCACTCTCCCGCAACGCTCCACTCATCCCCCAAGCTTCTAGAAACACCGCACGTGACACCCTCCTCTGGACACGTGCCGGCTCTCCCCTCCGCCCCCTACTCCTCATCTCCGTTAGTCTCCAAACACTCCTCTCTCTTTTCACTTTCCATTCAATTAACGCTCTTCATATTATCTTTGTTTATTTATTTATATTTCTTTTGTATCGATTCTTATGGTGTCTCCTCTGGTGCAATTTTTCAATCCCTGCGTCCGTTAACTTTATTGCCTGAAAATTGTTACTGTTTCCTTTTAAAGGCTTAGTTAATTTGAATTTGGATGTACATGATTTGCACCAAAAGGAATAATCTGATATTAACAAATATTTGGGCGTTAACTCTTTATATTCTTCAAGCTTGTGCTAAGTATCTAGAAGGTTGCAGAGAATTGCATCTCAATCTTATTTGTCCATATGCATCATAGAATAGTGAACTTTTAAAGATTCAAGTATCTTTTATGATTGTGTGTCATTTTGGAGGAAAAATTATCGTAGGTATTTGCTTGTGCGTCGTTTTTTATTTCTTATAATTTTTTGGTTAAATTACTCTACCAATTCTTATAACTTTACTAAACTTGTAATTAAGTTCATAGTATAAATTTTTTTAATTGGTTCCTACATTATTTTAAATTTTGTAATTAGGTTTTTATCTTGCAACAAAATATTCTGAAAAATGAGAAGACGTTCATATTTAGGAATTTAGCCCTTAAATGTGGGTATTTTCAATTTGGGAAAGAATATTCTGTCAACTCTATCGTTTTTGCAGGTCAAGAACCTAATTATAAATTTCAAAACAGTGTAGGGATTCAATTAGAAGCTTCTCAATTAGAAACTATAGGGATTGATAGAGTAATTTTGCCTAATTTCTCCTTTTTGATATCATACTATTTAACCGGTGGGCGAAAACTACTTTTTATGCATTACAGTTTTCAATCCTTTGTTTGGAGAAAATGGAGTTTTGTAATTTATGTTTAGATTTTAATGTTTATGATGTTTTCTTCCAATTTCCTGCAGGTTGGGACAATTACTATTCTTGCTTTGACAGGACTACTTGTATTTACGCTTCTCTTTCTCTTTGCGACTATAAATGTTGTCATTGTCTCCCTTCTTATATCTTTGGCAGCAGCTGCAGGATGCTTGGCTATTTTCTTTGCTTGCGTGACGGTTATATATATTGCAGCATTGTTAGTAGCAATATTTGCTATTTCCACGGTTATATTTTGGACCATTGTGGCTATTACGATTACTACAGGTATAAAACATTATGGCAACCTCATTTCTTTTATCTATATTTACCAGATACTTCATTTTAGTAGATCTTGGTTTGATGATTTGAATAGAGTTAATATGTTTTCAGCAAGATGCAACTCTGAATTTTAATTGAGATGCAACTTTCTGTTGAAATAGGAAAACTGATAGTATTTCAGATTAAATGACTCTGCTAGCAGTAAGATTTAATTTTACAATGTCACCAAATACATGGACATATACTGATATACATATACATGATAAATGCATGTTCAAATTTTTGCATGCAATTGTGCTGTGGCATTAGACATATCTTCTTGACAAAGACCTCCAATGGATGATTGATTTAATGGTTTAGTTTCCCTTTGTGAGAGTTCCCGTGCTCTGTTGCATATCAGAGTATAAAATGGCAATAAATTTGTCACTTCCACACTAAATTATAATTTATAAGGCTATGCTTTACCTTTTTCCCCCCTCAAAAAAGATAATGTTGCTCTTTTTTATGCACTTTTCTTTTTATGTGGTTAACACTGTAATGTTTCCTGCTGGATATGAAATGATGCAACCCAGCATGGATTGGATTCTTTTACACGGTGTGGTTGGTAACTAGAAAGAGCCTCGGATTTGCCAAACAATCGTTGAGCGTGACCAGCTCGGCGATTTCAACTTACTCTGCTGCTTGGGGTACTCGCAACTTAAAACACGACTGAGATCAAGTGCTGAATTCATAGAGTAGACGATGCAGACAAATCATAAGTTGCATTTGCATGTTATGGAATGAATGGCACAAGAATCTTCTTCAGTGGACTAGTTGTGGTTCATGTCTATTCTCTTAGTCACGGTTTCTTCCCCCTTTTTTTCTGCTTTGGATGCCTATATTCATGTTTTTTATGTACTTGTGAAGTGGCAGTGAGTAGTTTTGATAAAAGCTGTAGTTATGTTTTGTATTGGGTTTCCAATTCTGTGTTGGAATCTTTGTCAGCCTATGTTGTTACTCGGTATTGTACAACTTGTAGCAGACATGAGAAATTGCAACTTTTTTTTTTTGGGTAAATGTTGTAATTTTAGAATAAGCTTGTGTGAATACGTATGCGATGTTGATAGAAGCTACTCATTACATAGAGATAAAAGTGAAATTAAAAACATCTTTAATTTGTTGTATTTATCGAAACTAGTTAGAACGAACATGAACATTTATTATCACTCGTTGTTTTCCATGAGCATTTCATTTCTTCCTTCATCACTTCATGCATCTCACACCATGCAAAGTCAATATTAAAATGGATAGGACCAAACATGATTTGATGGTGCGACTGCGATGTATATGAATGTGGAGTAAGAAATCCTCTTCAAATTTTTCTTCCATGATCCCCCTAAACTTTACTTTCAAACTTTTTATGAGAATTGTAATGATATATAAGTTAAGCAGTTCATTATTGTTATTATAATTAACTTTCTAATGCCTTATGCATATATGTGTAATTTAGGAGTGTATAGTTTGTTATAGCAAGGAACCCCTCAAATTTTTTTTAACAATTGAGGGAGTAAAGAGTGATCTCTTACCATTAATTTTATAAGTGGGACTAATAATAAATATGAGATTAGAGATCATACTTTACACTCTCAATTTTTTTTAACAATTAAGAGGATCCATTCTTCTAAAATACATGTATCATAAGGTAATTCATACTGAACAATTATTTCGTAACTGTACATGCATCAAATGCGTGCAAATTGTTCTATTTAGTTTGATTTGGGATAAAATAGATTAAACAAATACTATTGAGTTTGAATTTGTTGGAGAGTTTTTTTTCTTTTTCTTTCTTTAATTTCACGTTTCACTACACACAATTGGTTCAAAATCATACTGGGTGTAAGGGATACGCACAATGATAGAATGGAATTAGTCGATAACTGAAAGCTAGTTAGGGTTGGTTATTATTAAAAGAGGTTCTGTAATTCTATTTTGGTTGTTATCTCATTTTCTTGTTTTGCTCATTTTCTAACAAATCATGATCAATATTCCAACGTTATATATGCATGCGTAATTGAGAAAAGTCTCACATCTCTTCTAAGTTCTAATCTCTTTCTCTCTAACCTGCTGCACAAGCTGTTCACCATCCTTTCACTGAGAAATTTCTGATGAGTTGTCTATTATACTGCTCCCGTCGTGATCTCGCATAGGTTGTGTGGAGTATATGCATATTCGATTTAGGGTTTAACAAAAATTAAAGCATGTAACTGTTTGTTTAGAGTTATATGAGGGAATTGTTTAACAAAAATGTTCGTCAAAAAATTAGTTACAATATTTTGTATAATTTTACATATGTTGTTCGTACATTTTCAATTCATATTTTATATTTTAATATATATTTTATATAAATAATTAATTAGTAGCTAATTTTTTACCTACACATAACAAGTTACATGCTTGGTTGTTTAAATAGCAGGACTTTAAAATTAAAGCACCTAATATTTGGATTTGAATCCTCTAAAGTTTGAATTTTACTTTAGAGAGTAAAATATGATCTTCTACCTGTGAATATTTTTTCTTTCATATTTATTTTTGATCCCACCTATGAAATCAACGGTGAGAGATCACGCTTTATTCTTTAAAGTGAAATTCAAATTTTAGAGGATCAAAATCCCAAATATTTGCCATATTGCCATCTAATAACCAAACGATACATCACACATAGATGTAGTTGTCATGATTAAAAACTGTGGGGATGTGGTTTTATAAGAGTAATAATAGTATCAAATTTAGGTTATAAAATAAATTAATTTTTTTTTTTTTACGAATTGGGAGGATTAAAGGGTTTCACATATAGGATTGGATAGAATTTCTAAACAACTTTATATCTACGGATAGAATTAGGGGAAGCTTAAATCCTACTTTACTCTATTTATTGTGACTCCTAATAATAGATAACATTTGACAATATTAATTTCCTAATTCTCTATGTTAAATCCCTCGTGCATAGAATAAATTTTTTTAATTTTTTTTCTCGATTAATGTTGTCAAATTTAATCTATTATCATGCAATATTTTTTGTCACATATTTCTTAGTATATAATGAAAAATTATACCTTATAATATTAATATGAAAAAAATTGAGAAAAATTATTTTTATATATATAAAAGAATGAAGGAAGAATAGAACAATAGTGAAGGATTTCGTTATATTGAACAATGCAACAATATGCAATACGGAGAGATAGAGAAAAATTATTTAATGTAAAAAAAAGGAACTTTTATTTTTTTTTTTATATGCATATCACATATGATGACACCAAATAATAGATAGTTCAGTACAGTTAATTATCAGTATATTTTTGTAAGCTGATATTAAAAGAAAAAATCCATTAAATACACTAGTAAAATGTGTGTGCCGATTAAAATTGCAAGCGCATGAATTTTTCACTATAATAAGTGTGGAGATGAGTTCTATATTGAAAGGGGGAATAGTGAAATAAAGAAAGATTTGGGGAGAAAACAATAAGTATATATTGTTCGTTAAGTGAACAATATATATGCATGACTAATAAATATAATTATAATAATAAGATAAACAAAATTGTTCGTTAAGTGAACACAGTTCCTGGAGGAACAATATATATATGCATGACTTTTTCTTTTATCTCCTGAATCCTGAACCCTAGGCACCACTCTCTCCATATATATAATTAAAATGCATAAAATTAAAAGAGAATGAGGGAATCATAATTAATCGATCAAAATTAAATTATTAATATATAATTAGGCTTGTTCTTTGCCATTCCAATCAGGTCTGCCTAATGTGAACTCCAAGCATGGGTTCTTGCATTCCAAATTATTAGAACCTTGCAAATTGTTCTTCAGTTGCGTTGAATCGCACTCCTGCATGGTTATTATTTTGTTATTATTCTTCTCACATATTGTTTTTTATAGGAAAACTTAACTATGGTTTAATTTTCTCTATTTCAATGCAAAAATTTTGAGAAAAAAAATTACATAATGCAATTAAAAAGTATTAATTCGTCATATATAATTAGTACCTGAATATGACTATTTTGCCCTCCCGATTTTGTTTGAGAGTGTAAGATAGGTTGTCTTAGACCATTTATATCAGATGTAGTTTGTTGCCATGTCTCTCTACAACTGAACAATTCCATCAAATTCAAAAAGCCACATTAATAATCAAAGCAGTAATCATATTCTATAGACCATAGCATGTAATATAATTAACTACCAAAACTAAATTCATGCAAATGAAAAGGGTCCTATCATATATATTTTATCAGAATTTATTACCGCTAATCTAAGTTGCAACCTAGCATAAACAAATTAATTAGTATGTATTCATAAGGTAAACTAATTTTATTTTATTTTGTTAACAAATCAAATTTAACTAGGAAAATAACCGCACCATACCACCATTCACATGATTAGATTTAGTGGATACAATTTAAATTTTATTCAATTTATCTTTTAACTTTATGAAATAAAAATAAAAAAATAAAATAGTGACATGACATTACTAACTTGAGGCTAGCTATACCACATTAAGGAAGAAAACAAGTTGTGCATGCGTTCTGGTTTTTCCAGCCTTTATAAAAAGTGCAAGCTCTACTTCAAGAAATGACATGGAATGACAGATAGAACTTTAAGGAAATTATTCACATTGATTCATATATTAAATTGTATTATGAAACTAATATTTTTAAAAATTTAAGCTGACATGAAAAAAAATATAAATAATTATATTTTTAACACGTTATTTTATGAAAAAAATAGAATTTGTATGAATTTTTTATAAGCTTTTTCTTTCTATTTATCTTATTTTTTTCTTTTTCAAAAATAACAAAAATCAAATTTTAAATTTTTTTGTCGTGAAAATTTCTGATGTCATATTATAAAATTATTTTTTTTAAAAATTTAAATGTAAAAATACACTCCTTTAATATATACCTCTTACAAAGTGATTTATCATCATATATCAATTTAAATGTAAAAATGCACTCGCTTATTATTCGCTATATCTCTTGAACCGTGTCTAGACGGCTTTTGTTATTTGTTTAGTGACAACACAAAAGCAAACGCTAGATACTTCTTTTTCATACTATATATATATATATATATATATATATATATATATATATATATATAAGTTAAATAATTAGTAAAATTATTCTATTATAACTATATTATCGTAATTATAATTATTATAATGTTTTTTATTGTTAAATAATATTTTTAAATAATATTTTTTTAAAAAAACGTTAACCAAATATAAAAAAATGTAATTTTAATATATAATCACCATAACTACTATGACATAATATAATCATACTAGAATCCATTTTATTAATATTTCTGTATAAGTAATTCAAACCTATTCACTTTTCAATATTCTAAATATATACAATCTTTGTGTACGTAAAGGAAATTTTGTAGTATCATCTTTTAAGAGGGTCAATTCACCTATTCAATCTCCAGGAGAACCTATGGATATTTTTTGTGTATCACCATTTTAAGGTAAAACATCAAAAGCAGTATGTGACTTTTTTCGTCCAACCCCATATATATATATATATATATATATATATATATATATATATATATATATATATATATATACACAAAAATATTATTCCTATACTAAAATTAATTACTAAAATTAATTATATTAATATATTTATGTATAAATATATATATAATTTAATTATTTTTAATATCTATTTTATACTGATAACTAATTTTAATGTATATATACACACACCTAAAGAAGAAAAGAAAAAGTGCATGCAGCTGCTAGCTGCTACTGCTTTGCTTTTGCATTATATACCTATCAAAGTATCAAAGTTATATACAGATCTCATCAGTTGGAAAAAGAAAATTGCTAAGAAATGGGTTTCATTATTTGACATCAAATTCGGACGCACCAAAATGCGTTACCTTCTCACATAAAACATAATGTAGCTTATCTTTTTCATTTTCTTGTTATTTATCTCTTTCAGTTCTTGGTATATTATTTTTATTAATGTCTCTAAATACAAACTTATATCAAAATCTGTCAATTTAATGATATGATAAGAGAAATAATGTAGCATATCTTATTATCTTATACTATGTCTATTAATATATGTGATATTCGAAAATTATTTTATCTTAGAAATCATAGAAATCATATATCGTATATGTATATAAAAGTAAGAAAACAACCCAACACATGCAAGCAAAGTAAAAGCTGACAACAAGAACTGTTTTTGTTCTCCACAAGGAAGAATTGATATGGTGGTGAACGTACGTGTGGGTGCATTGATTTCTAAATGATCAATAATACCATGCAAAAGTAAAAATATTGAATTCTAACTTTTAAAAAAATCAAATCTAGCATAAAAAAACTAAAAAAAAAATATATACACAATCACACTTCAAGTTATATATATAAAATGTATACTGCTAATGATTGTGATACTCACAGAAGTTATATAAATATCGTTAAAATTAAAGTTATATTTTTTATATTTTGATAATTTTTTTTTATCTTTACATTAAAAAACATTGTTAAATTAAATAATAAAAAATATTACTTTAATTTTAACGACCATTTTTAAACCGCCTATGGCATGCACCATATGTATAACCATCTGATGAAAGTGAGTTTTTATCGGACAAAAATAAAGGCTTAGTACAATATATCTATAAAAGGCTGCATTCTCGAGACACAATATAAAGCATTATTCGAAATGAATTAATGTTCTAATTAAAAAGAGAAATTAAACAGGGGTTGGTATAATAATAGGATAATGTTAGATAGAAAAAAAAAAACAGACAGAATTTGTCTTATTTAATATTTATTAATTATTGTAACAATTAATAAATACTAAATAAAGCAAGTTATGACTGTTTTTTGTTGATTTTCTTTAATTACCAAACATTTTCGATAATAATATACAATGAGGTAATTTTGTACCTTGAAGAGTTACTCCATAGAGTGGTGGTGGTGGAAGAGTAGTCCATATCTTGTTGCAATAATGACCGATCCGGCCGCCCTCTTTGGTCCGAAAATTGCCGGAGACTGCCACTACAGTCACCGCTGCCGCCCACCGGCGACATGTCATCGTCCCCGGATCCATCTGATTGGATGCAGGCCAAAAGCCGTGAGACTCAAATATGAAATTATTCCCATATGATGTTTTAATTTGTTCGTATATATGCATTTTAATTTCTTTTAATTTTCAGGTATTATATATTGCCTATATAATATATAGTTACACATATAAATGAGTTGGATTAATTAACATGCTCTTCCAAGATAAATTCAAGACTTTGAATGACATTTAATGTCATGCATATAATACATATGAATATATAAAAGTACCATAAAAAATGTACACTTTTTTAAGTATATTCAAATATATATTCTACTTCAGCAACTAATTTTAGTGTATATTTATTAGCATAGTTGAATAAATATTTTAATGTGCATGCATGAGTCTTCAAAGTTTTTATTATTATTATTTATTATTGTTATTGAGTAATGTGGATACCAGAGTAATGACTATTTGAAAAGCCTTTAAAGGGTGTGTGGTAAGTTTTCGATGTAAGAGACAATAAAGAAAGGAAACAGGTGCTGTGAAATTCAAAAGTAATAGTAAAAAAAATGTAGACACTGAAAAAAGAACAACCTAAGGTAACTTCTAGGTAAGTGAGATTTTCTTTACCTTTATTTAAACATTTTGAACTCTATTATGAAAAAGGAAAATTGAGTGTGCTTAAGGAAAAGTTATAAGGCTGCTAAAAAAAGAAAAGAAAAAAAAATGAATGAAGATTAAGCAATCCGAATTACCTGAAGAAGCTGCAGGCTTGTCAGTGGTCTTAACAGTTCTATACATCTGGAAAACAAGTCACTCACATAAACGAGGCATTTTATAGAAGCCTTTTACTAATGTTTGCAAATTAATATTGATTTAAAGTTATATTAAAAGATAAAATAATAAGGCCTTGTTTCATAACTATTTTGTAACGCAAGTAGGAAAATAATAGAAGACATGTATGAGTTTATGCATAAGAAGAATACTACTATCTGTATAGTTGGCATACATCAACTTAAGTCAGAAGTAAGAAATATGAAATAAAAATTACAAATTTACAACTGTTATAAATTAAATATCTACAAATAAAACACCAATTTAAATTTAAAAATAGCAATTTTAAATAATCTTTTTTAGATTTATTTAAATCTTTACTTAAGTATTTTTTTATTTATCTTATGTTAATTTTGTTTTTTTTCTTTTAGAATTATTAAACATCGAATTTTAGACTTTTAAATTATATATAAAAGTTTTATTATTATGTCATGATATTATTTTTTTAAAAAATTTAAATTAATTAAAAATGACATATAAATAATTATATCTTTTATATATATAAACAAAAATTATTTTTTATTAGAATATTTTTTTATTATCTAATTAAAAAATTAAAAATAATAAAAATAGAGATAAAACATAAAAGAAACTATTAATAAATAAGAAAAGAATGAATTATAATAAAATTAAAAAAAAAAGGTGAATAATCCTCATTTGGTATCTGAATGAGTCAAGTGAGTGAGTGATATTATGTACAGGATAGGTTTGGGTTTCTGGGGTTGTGTGGGTAAACCTCATTAATCACGAGGTTGATGTTTGATAAGATTGTAATGAGACCCTGTATTATTATTGCTAAATGATGACTTTTGTCTCTTCTTCTCTCTCTCTCTCTCACTCAAAGCAGAACCTGTTTCTGTGTCTGCTAGTCTCAGAAGTTAAAGTCTTAATTTCCTTCCTTCCTTCCCTTCCCTTACTAGTTACTACTCTCACTCGCTCTTTAAATTCAAACAATTCAACTTAAAAATAAAATAATTGAATCCCACTGCCACATTATATATTAGCTTCATTGGTTACCGTGCTCTACACCAACACACCGCCCAACATGAGCGGTAGACCTGTTTTTAGAATATATTTAATATTTAATATAATATATCTTATTTAAAAAAAAGAGTATTATTTGAAAATTACATAAAAGTATAAAAATAAATAGTTTTACAATATGACCTAAAATCTGTTTAATTTAAAAATTAATTAACCGAGCATATATACCTGCAAATGGCTTTTGACATGGGCTAATGTGAGATCCTTCACATCCATGAGTTCAAGAACTGACTTTGGAGTTGCTCCTATAATAATAATTCATCATATATTAGCTACCCCTAATTAAATAAAAAGGCTTAGTAGAAGGTAAATTAAAGGGAACAAAAAAAGAACAAGAAAATAATAAACACCCACCTAATACAATATAATATTTTCTAAAGTTATTAAAAATGGTGTGGTGGTGTGAGAAATTTAGATGATATGGTCGAAGTTCATTCTGGAAAAAAAAAAAGTCAATTCCAAAAGAGTTTTTAGGGGGAAAAGAATCCCTAAAATAAATGATATAATAAACATAAAAAAAATAGGGTAGGGGAAGTGGTTGATGAAGAAAAAAAGAAAGATAATTTACTTTCATGGCCGCCAAGAAGCTCAACAGCATGAACAAATCGGGCATGGAGGGTGCTTGTCCACCTCATTCTGGGCGCTCTCATGCTCCTCTTTGTTGGTAGCTTGGGCAAGAACCTGCTGGATCGCATCATAAACCCACCATGATGATGGTGATGATGATGATGATGCGATGGTGGTACTTCATGATGATGATGGTGCAATGGATGATGATGAGATTTGAAGGCAGTGAGCCTTGTGATTGGATCCAAAGCCGGCGAAGAAGAAGAAGAAGAAGAAGGTGCGGGTCCAATAAAGTAATTACTGTTATTATTAGGTAGTGATGATGGTGATGAAGAAGGAATCATGTATTGGTGGTGGTGATATGAACACATATTAACCTTGTTGTTTTCTCTAGAATATTCCATTGTTGACGGTGATGATGATGTTGCCATGAAGGGAAACGAACGGTTGTGATACACCGGAATACCCTTGATTGGCCTTCTTAACACTCCTCCACCGTCAGATGCATCAAGAAGTGAAACTCCTCCATAATTTATGTGATGATGAGCACCGCTAATCGCTCTATAATAACTGCTGCTGCTGCTGCTATTTGAATAATTGATGAAATTGCTTCCAAGAGAAAGCTCAGGGAAGTTATTATTATTATTATTATGGTTATTATGATGATTACTACTACTACTACTACTACCTTTGCAGATCAAAGAAGATGAAGAAGAAGAGATAGTTGGAGGGCTTATTTGAAGGGAAAGATCAGGGGTAGGTGTGGTTGATGAACTTGCTTCCATGAAAATCCCTTCTAACGGCATCTTCTTTTTAGCTTTACTCAAATCACACAAGATGATGCTCACAAATTAAAGCGGAAGAAGCAGTTAAAGTGTGATTTGTTTATACATACTCAGATTCTCTCTCTTGCTTTTCTTTCTTTCTTTCTTTCTTTCTTTTTCTTCTGAAAAAGATGCAAAACTTGAGAGAGAAGGAGAGAAGACGAAGGTAATTAATTTAGAAAGAAGAAGGTAAGGGAATAATGTTAATATAATTAGCAATGGGTAGTACCAAGCATGAAACAAACATGCTCATCATCATCATCAAGAAAGTTAGATAGAGATTGTGATGAGTGTAGTAAAGGGAAATAATGACACATGAGAGAACGAACTGAATTGAATTGAAGAAGAAGAAGAAGAAGAATGAAAAGATAGATAGATAGCTAGGGAACTGTTGTTCAGCAGTGAGAGTGAGGTAGAACCAATTATTATTATATTCATTCTTATCTATTTTATTTATTTATTTATTAATTAATATTGACAACAATTATTAAAAGATAAAAAAAAAAATCCAGAAAGGTATGGCAAGAAAAAACAGGTGGATTTGGGTTTCGGTTTTGTTTTCCTCCATGGTATATCTCGGAAAATGACACTAGAACAAGAGGAGAGAACAATTAACATACAACATCAATATAATATATTAAAAAAAATAGCTGTCTTATTTTATTTGTTTCTGTAGGTATATATTATTTAGAAGCTACATTTCCACTTAAATTATCTATTTTGTACTTAATTTCGCAATAAAATAATACTTGACATGTGGAATTAAAAATACAGTAAAAAAATATAAAAATATTTACTAGTAATTTTATTAACATTTGGATTTGAGTTCTAGAAAAGATGCTGAAATTTTTTTTCTACTAACAAACTCCTAAGCACTTTTAGACTTTATATTTTTTCTAATTTATGTTAATAGAAAATTCTCTATTTAATTTCAAGAGAAAAAAATTTACTATCTTAATATAGTCTCAATTAATAAATAAAATAATTTATTTATTACCATTGATATTTATATTTCAAAAATAATTATAACATGATAATAAATGAAATATAAGTGAAGTTAATATATCTTACCTCTGATCCCACAAAATTGTACCAACAAAAAAATAGGGTGACTATGGATTTCCCCTCTGCGTAGAAGAAGGGATAAAAAATATTAGACAGAAAAGGACACACTCATGTGTGATTCCTTTTCCCCCACTCTCTTCGCTACCACCATATCTCTTTCTTCTTCAATTCTATCTCACTCTTTTTAATATTATTATATTATATTATTATTATTCTCTATGTAAAGTGATAAATAAAATTCTATGGTGTCTCATTTCCTTGCTTAAATGGGAATGCCAACTTGCCAAGCTATAGTAGCATACTTTTATGTTGTTACAACTTTTCAAATTCTCATGGCATATTGGAATTTTATATTGTTCCATCGCTAGCTACTATAATGAAAAACAACAAAGAAACAAACACCAAACGATTGACTTCACTGAGAGTGAGAGACCCACACAAAGGGGTTTTTGTTTTCTTCTCTTATAGCTAGTAGTCTCTATATAATATTTATATATATACTTAATTTAATGTATCTAATTAATCGTATAAAACCTTTTCAAATAAATTAATATTCCCCCCTTTGTCTGTTATAAGATCCAGGCTAATTAGGAGTATCTATTTTGTTTTGTACTATCTTTCCTTTTAGGGTTTATATACATATATAAAAAATCAATAATTTATTTTAATATTAATAGAAAAATAATTTTTACAATACTAAAATTAATTTTTTGGAAGGCATCTTTCATTTGTATTTGTATATTTTATTGTGCTCACTCTATTCATAAGCATAATTTAAAAAAAGAAAAAGAAGAATATTATTGTCAATAATTTGAGAATTATCAAATAAAAAAACTTGTTGAGACATCAAAAATATCCAAATCAAATGTTGAGATAATAAAGAGAGCAACCATCTTTTAATTAATCTAACATGTTGCTGAGGACTAATTCACTCTGAATTTAAAATTTATTTAAGGTATGTCATTTTATAATATAAAATTTAAATTTTTAATACTTATTTAAATAAATAAATTAGCTGAACACTCAACTAACTTAAATTTGGAGAACAATCATAATTAATTTCAAGTTTTTGCACTTAAGAACTAATTTATAATATTTGTATGTAGTAGTTGAAAGTTCACTAGGTAGTGTTTGTTTTCGGATAGTAAATCTGAGATTGAGATACTGAAACTTGGTATTGTGTTGGTGGGCTAGAGACTAAAATTAAAATTTAGTATAATAAAATGTTTGTTAAAATATTTGGTAATTAATAGAAATTAGCCAAAAATAATTAGAATTTGTCTTATTTATTATTTATTAATTATTGTAATAATTAATGAATGATAAATAAGATAAGTTCTGATTTTTTTTGTTTTTCTAACATTATTATCAAAATTTTAATCCCTTTATCAATACTTCTACAAAGTGAAAACAAGAAAAGACCGAAATTTCTAAAAAAAAAAACAAAATTTAATCATAACTTTTAATAATTAAAAATATTTTAAAAACTATTTTTATTCTACCTTTATATTTATTTTAAATTAAATAAAATATTAAGAGATAATTTAATTTAATATATTTTATATTAAATATAATACAAAAATTTAATTTAATTTAAATCTCTCCATTTGTGTCTTTCAATTTTTATGCCTCACTCTCTCTTCCAAATTAACGCAGCCTTAGAGCATTGACCACGGTGGAAGGTGGTGTTAGGGTTTCCAAAACCCTAGGCTGAATCAAGATAGTAATATATAATTAATAATTAAGTATAGCATAAACAATATGGGATCATGCATTAACTCATATATTGGGAACTAAACCCCTTTCTGGCTTACTTTAATTGCTGACACCGTAGATGACAAACTTTGTTCTAGCTTTCTCTTGGAGTGTCGACTTTTAAATCAAGCACATAATTAATGAGAGTTTTATTACTCCAACTGCAATGTTACCGAAGGGGAGAAAACACTAATTCAGAGGCACTGTTTTGGGGGTTCTCATTTAATGCACAAATTGGGTGCAGTGAATGCAATTTTTTTATGCTCACGACTTGTTACTTGTTATTCTTTTAAGGGCATTGTTTGTTTATTTGTTAACAAGTATTTAAGAAAAAAAATTAAGGATATTACTATTTACTAGTAAAAACTTTGAATAGAAAACATAATTCTTTTAATAAGTCAATGCGTTAAAAAGTAAAAGAAAAAATAGTTTAAATTTTCTTAATTCGTAAGATACCTTTTAGTTTTTTTTTCTTTTAAAATATTCTTACTTATATCAATTCTCTATTTTTTTCAGCAATAAATGGAATATAAAAAAAATGTTTTGAAATAAAATTATTTTAAAAATAAATTTAATCTAAATATATTTTTAATAAAATTTTAGAATACAAAATATATATTTTTTAATATGAATGTTAACCTGATATATAGCTCACATTTATGTATATGTATCTATACATAATATTCTTTTGTTTTTAAATTTTACTAAAATTAATTAACATTCTTAATTTAGAAGCTAAATATATAGGTTAAGAATATTTTTTTATTAGTTTATATTTTTAACTAAAACATTCTTTATTTAAACTTTTTTGTTAATGTAAATTGTAATCTAAAGTAGAGTCTCTACCCTATCTAATTCTTGTCTTTCTTTTTTCCGTGTCATCTTCTTTTTGACGCGTTATGGGATGAAGGGGTCTTTACCCGACATGCACAGAGAAGTAGTTAAATATTTCATTCAAATTGTTCATCATATAATGGAAATTATTAAATTATTGTAACCAGTTTTACAGGGCAATAGATATTCGAGTTACATAAGTCCAATCAGACTTTTGTCGCTCCACACTACACAGGAATTTTCAGGAACACTATTTAAAATAATAATAACAATAATAACGACTTAAATTATTTTCTTATGATAGAAGAAATGATGTTTTATAAAAAATAATTGTACGTTTTAGTATTTTATAAGCGTTAGGGTAAAAATCGCATCCAGAAATTTCTAATTTAAATAATAAAAAAATCTCACCCAATAATTTTTATTTAATTTTTAAAAAAATTAAAAATCTCATCGAATATTAGAATGCAAAATGAAAAAAAATTGTGAATTTATTACTAGTATTTGTTTACAAGTATATATATATATATATATATATATAGTAACATCAGTCTAACTAACTAATACTCTAATTAATTTAAATAAATTACATGAGGTGTAATATCTCTTCTTAAATTGGTAGATAAATGTTTATTATTATCAAACTTAAAAATGAAATTATTGAATTGAGTTAGAGTTACAGTTTAATAAAGATATCAACTAGTTAGTGCTTTGTTCGAATGTAAATGAGATTCAAAAATTCTATCACCACTCGTTCTCAAACAAATTGACAATCGATTTCAATATGCTTTGTTCTCTCATGAAATGTGGGGTTCGTAGTAATGTAGATGGCTGACTGTGAGTCACAAAAAAACATAGAAGATGAAATGTCAACTTGAAAGTCAGAGAGAAAGCCTCTCAACCAGGTTATTCAGCTGTCACTATTGCCATGGTTCGGTATTCAAATTCAACGGAAGAACTTGAGATAGTGTGTTGCTTCTTTGATCTCCAACAGATAAGGGAATCACCAATGAACGCAGTAACTAATGACACTTCTTCTAGTGTCCGGACAACCTGTCTAATCAGCGTCAGCGTACGCCATAAGTCGCAATTCTGACTTGGCAGAGAAGAGATGGCCTTGTCCTGCAGTCCCTTTAAGTACCTTAGCAAGTGGTGGCGAACAGCAAGGTAAGTGGTAGTTGGTTTAGATAGAAATTGACTCAATGTGGAGATAGCTAACATATATGATATCAGGACATGATATTTTAAGGTATATTAGCCTCCCAATTATACGTCTATAAGTGAAAGGATCATGCAATGGGTCCTCATCAGAGACACTCATTCTCAGATTTGTACCCATAGTTTAGAAACTCGACTTAGCATCAACGAAGTTATAATTGGTGTCTTCCAATATGCTCAATGTATACTTTCTTTGACTAAAGACAATGACTTCAGGTGATCTTGCAAGTTTCAGTGCCAAAAAGTATTCTAAATCACCTAAAATCTTAAGTTTGGACATAGATTCTAATAAGTGTTGCACCCTGCACATCATTTTCTTGGAGGAGCTTGGCAAGATGATGTCGTCTACATATACAAGTAAGTAGATTATATTGTCTCCTGTGCTAAAAGTAAAAAAGGAGTAGCCTCTCTTGGATTATTTGAAATTGTGGCTCAATAATGTTGAGGAGAATTTAAAAAACTATTATCTGGATACTTGCTTCAGGTCATAGATGGACTTGTTCAATTTGCGCACAAGATTTGACTCCTTAGTCTTATATCCAAGAGGTAAATCCATATAGACTTTCTCAAAGAGGTCACCATTAAGGAACACATTATTCACTTTCGTTTGCAACAAAAACCAATTATTGATAGTTTCGAGTAATAGAAGAATTCGAATAGTAGTTAATTTGACTATTGAAGAAATTGTATCTTTGTAATCTATCCCAGCTTGTTGTGTATATTCCTTTGCAACTAACCTCCCCTTGTATCTCTCCACCGATCCATCAGCTTTACACTTTACCTTGTATATCCATCTACAACCTATGATTTATTTTCCTTACGGAAGAGGTGCCAAGGTCCACGCGTTAATTTCTTCCACCACCTACAGCTCTTCATTCATGGCTTGTCACCACTCTCGGTATTTCACAGTTTAGTGATAAAAAGCAGGTTCAAATATGGTTTTTGCATTGACTACGAAATTCATGTATAGTTTGATCAAATATTTGAAATTGGTTATGTTGGCAACATTGTGGCATTAGTAGTCATAAAAATATTGTAAAAGTTTAGTTAGTCTAGTAGATTTTCTAAGAATGGGTTGAGATGGTTGAGGTTTAGGAATATTATCATGATTGTGATCAGGTGTTAAAGGTATTGTTGGGTGATGACGGTCGAAAGTATTGGCCAAAGATTGCTGAATTGGTGCTGAGCCATAAAGAAAAGTGTCTTAGAGCACTGTACGCATCACCACATCTGAAAATTTATCTATAAAATGGGATTGATTAGCTAGTAGCTCATTAAAGAAAAATACACTTTCATTAAATGTGACATCTCTAGATATGAAGAACTTCTTTACATCTAAATCATATAATTTGTATCCTTTATATCATGAAGGATATCCAACAAAAACTACTTTTATAGCCCTTGGAGAGAATTCGTTCGTCTGAGATAGTAACATGGATGCATGAACAAGACATTCGAAAACCCGCAATGCATAATAATTTGGTTGCTTGAGGAATAATTTTTCATATGGTGAAGTGTGCTGCAGGGCTGGACTAAGCAACCTATTCACCAAAAAAGTAGCAGTCAGAAATTTGATGGGCGCCTTGGACTGAAAAAAGGCTCTTGCAATATTAAGCAAGTGTTGATATTTTTTTCTACAATTGAATTTTGTTTAGGTCTCTCTTCACATGAAAATTGGTAAATTATGTACTTCGACTACAGAAAATCAATGAGTGATAGCTCCTTGGCATTGTCAGATCGAATCAGTTTTACTTTAATAGTGAATTGAGTTTCAATCATGTTAACAAAATTCATAAGAATATTAGCAGCATTGGATTTTTGTTTCAAAAGATAAGTGCAAGTAAATCTTAAATGATCATCCACAATTGTGAAAAAATATCTCATATTATTATATGTGGAAACATGATAAAAGTCTCAAATATTCCAGTGAATTAATTCAAAGACATTATTACGAAAATTATTTTGTGACTGAAAAGAAAGATACTTAAGTTTTGCTAAAAGACAAACAGGAGAATTTGAATGATTATATTTGATGAATTTTAATGAAAAATTATATGATTCAATTTATTCAAAAAATTTTCTGATGTGTGATTCAAACAAGTATGCCAAACATCACTACTAACAAAGGACACTTGATGACAAGAACCAGTTATGTGTGTGGAAGGTGCTATGAAAAGTAATTGCAGTATAAATAAATCATCTAACTCATCACCTTTGTCAATCAATTTCTTGGAGATTTTGTCCTGTATAATAAAAGAGAGGTCAGAGAAGGTAACCATGCAATATAGTAAGAAACTTAAAGAAATTAAATTCACCTAAAGAAAAGAAATAAAAATGACATTGTAGAGGGTTAGATAGGGGCTAAGAATGACATTGCCTATGGCTAAGGCCTTAATTCTAGTTAATCTGGTAGGGCTACAAAATGATGAAGTAATGGTTATAGGTTGATAAGAACAGTGAAGGTATTGGTTATGTGTGTGGTTTCCTCTGAATCATTGATCCAAGAGCTAGACACTACCTTTTTATTCATGTAACATGAGAAAAATATTTCACCTGTACAAATTTCATGTTCTATGCCTTGCATTGCTTGTTGAGTTTGAAACAATGCCATTAACTGATTGTATTGTGATTCTGTAAGTGAGAATCCATTGTTTGGCTGGAAATCTTGATTTTCTTGACTTGGCTCGAGCTTGTAGACATAATTCACCTAAGCGACTTGGCGAGTATTCCTGTTCTATAAGTAACCGGGTGGGTAGTCATGCAGTTTATAGCACTTTTTTCTGTGTGGCTGAGATAGCCATAGTGTGCAAATTGAGGACGATCTTTCTTTCCTTTCATCTTAGATCTAGAAGTTGCTATGAGTCTTAGAGCTTGCTTCACGGCAAAAGTCATGTGTTGAGGTGGTTGAGATGAAGTGAGTGTTTGCTGTTTCTCCTCTTATAGCACTAGCAAAAAAACTTTTTTAATTGGAGGTTCACATTTGCCAAGTTGTCATTCAAGTCTATGAGAAATAGCATGACGTACTTTTGATCGAGATACGTTTGGATGACCTTCACTCTATCGCAAGAACAGGCAACAAAAGATTTAAAGGTGTTGAATTCTTTCCAAAGATTCTTTAACTTTGTGAAGTACTGTGAAACAATGAGAGATTCTTGAGTTAGCATCATCAATGATTTCTTTCATTCAAAGATTTGAGATACATTGTTATGGGAGAACCTAGTTCCCAGATCTTGCCAAAAAAGCACAGCTAAGCCAGCATAAATCATGCTTGCAGTGATATCTTTCAAAATCGAATTTAGGAACCAAGTAATAATGATATCGTTGGTGCATTTCCATGTTTCTGCAAGCACTGGATTAAGAGCGAGGTCTGATTTTAGCAGGACCCATCAATGAACCCAATTTTGTGCTTTTCATTGAGTATGAGTTGTATTGATCGGCACCAAAAAATATAGTTGTCTTCTTAAAGTGGTTAAGACACTAGTATGAGCTCTGAGCGATCACTTGAATGAAGTGTGTAAGCATTAGGAATTGACCAGCGTAGCATTGAAGCCGGAGAAACCATTTGTAACGGAATCTCATTTGAAGGGGTCGACATCGTTGCTCAGGACTTAGTTAAAAAGAAATTGAAGAATTAGAAGAAGTATTATAAGAGTAAAAGAATAGAAAAAATGAAAAGAATCCATTGAAAAAAAAAGTGAAATCTAGATGGTTATGATGTTCAACGGGTAAGGATTGTGACAAAAAAATTAAGAGAATTTTTTTAAAAAAGATTAAAAAAAGAAAAAAGGGCAGAAGCATAAAAAAATCTCATTTGACATTATATTGAAATGCAAAGTAAAAAAAAATTGTAAATTCATTACTAGTATTTGCTTACAAATAAAGTATATATATATCTATCTATATATATATATATATATATATATATATATATATATATATATATGATTTTATGAAATTTTATGTATTACTTGGGATAAAAACTTATTTGCCCCCACTCAATAAATAAATTTGACCCTACTTTAAATTTTTTTTAATTTATTTCTGTCTTCATAATGTATAAAAAGAAGATCTCACTATCTTATAATAATATTATACTGGTTATTTAATAAAAAATAACTAAATAATAATAAAAATAATAATTAAAAAATAAGTCTAATTTAAATTTAAATACTAAAAGCATATTTTTTATGCTTTCTAAAATTTTAAATCTCTTCTCTTGTTGTTCGTTTTTTATTTTCTAGTAAGGCTCATTAACTTTATTCTATAATTTCTTTTGATTTAATTAAATGTTTATTTTTATCTTTTTATATTTTTTATTCATTCAATTATTTTGCATTTTATTTTATAATTATGTTATTGTATATATTTTTTAGGGTAAAGTATACTTTTTATTCTTGAAGTTTGACAAAAATTTTAAAAATATCCCTAAGTTTTATTTTGTTTTAATTTTGTCCTAAAAGTTTTCGATTTGCATCAAATATATTTTCGACGGCTAAATTTTTAAAAAATTTAAGACCAATCTAACAATAATGCATGAAAATTATGCTTGATTTGCTTGTGTTGAGAGTTGTTCTTATAAAATTATTTTTGAATTGGTCTTAAATTTTTTGAAAAATTAGCCGTTAGGGATATATTTGATGCAAATAAAAAACTTTTGGGACAAAATTGAAACAAAATAAAATTTAGGGATATTTTTGAAGAATAAAATTTTAAGTTAAATGTTATTATTTAAATTACTATACAAGTATTTTAATTTATCAGTTAAATAACTAGAAGACTAATTATATTTTATAATAATAAAATTATTATCATATTATATATACTTTGCCCCCACTGATAAAATTTTTTAGATCCGTCACTATATACAAGAATATATATGACAATGATTTTACTAATTGTCTACATTAGTCTAACTAACTAATATCTCTAATTAGCTTAAATAAATTATATAAGGTGTAATATGAATTTTTTTTAAATACAAAAATCTTAATTAATAATTTTTTTATTTTATAATTTACCCCTATTTAATAAAATCTCCCAAAAACGGAATATTTTTGTATTTCAAAAAAAAAACTCCCATATATAAAAAAAACTGCCCAATAATGAAAATTCACAAAATGTAGTTGTCTCCCCCACGAGGCCAGTGTATAATGTCATGTAATGCTTTTAACAATAAATAGATTAACTAAAATTTGAAATTTTAAGGCGATATGGTTCCAAAAATAGTCACTATTATTTATTAAAGACTAAATAATTATTGGAAAATAATGTTATTTTTATCTTTTATAATGTGTTACTTCACATATATATAATCACACATAATTTTTTGTGATGTATATTTGTATGAATTTATAAAAGATACAATAACATTATTAAAATAGGAGTGGTAATATTAATTTTTTAATTATATAAGATGTGTTTATTTTGTGTTTCGTCTTGGTACTGGAGTGGCCGAGCTTGAGCAATTTTGAGCAGGCGACTGTCAGAGAGGAAGAGCTATACGTCGGCCTGGATCGAACACCGCGGCGGAAATACGTGCAAAAGATATTTCGACGTTCAAGTCAATAATGATCTTTAGTTAAGTGAAAAATAAAGGATTGAAAATGGAACCTGATCCTTAGCCGAGAATATTAGTTCGGCTTTATAGAAGCTGTTTTACCCGTTTAATGTGGATAAGTCCGAGTTTGTAGGTTGGTTATGATATTCTGTTTTAGTGATTAGGTTTGTTAAGCACATTTCTTATCTTCAAATGAGCGAGGCCAATTTTATCTGTTCACGTGCCGAGCTTTCCGGGCAGCCGAGGATAGTAGTGACGTATCATTTTGTATTTTTATTTTTGTTTTTAGTTTTAATATTTTTTATTTTTTAAATTTTTTGAAAAAAATAAATAATAAAATCTTATTTTTTATTTTCACCTCTAATTTTTTAAGACAAAAATAAAAAAGAAAAACACAAACCAAACTGTAGGTTTAGTTTTCTAAAAAAAACACGCCAAAAGAAATAAATAGTATTGAAATAATTTTTTATAAACGACACATTATTCAGCATTATATTTGATATATTTTTTGGTAACATTCAAATAATTATTTTAAATATTCATAAAAAAGAAAAAAATTGATCTCCCAACCTTTTTTTAATTAAATTTTTCTGTTATTTGTGTAAGAAAAAGAAACTACAAAAAGAAAAATCACCTATGTACCATATAAAATTACAAAATTCAAAGATATTTAGATATGTGCTTTAAAAAAAATTACTTCAAAATCTAATGTATAAATCTCTTTTTCAAAATATATCTCTTCATATTTAATGCATTTTGTCGAATAAAATTATGCCTAAAAAATTCATAGTCTCATTTCTTTCTTTCAAAAGTCATACTGAAATCAAAATTATGATGGTCTTCTTTTTTTCATTGTTGTATTTAATTATTTTATCACATTAGTAGTAATTAGTTAGTCGCTTTTGAGTTTTGACTTAGCTTTTTGTGGCATATATATACACATAGTGATCTATAATGCAGATATGAAATAATAGTAATATATATATAATATGAGTGTTATTTATTAGTGTGCTCAGAATTCTGAAATACAAGTCGGCAACCATTATGTATGTCCTTGGTATCGATTTAATCAATCTGAAGAAAAATTACATAAAATCAGAGAGTGAGAGTACAACTTTAATTTGCTCAGATCAAGGGCCATGGCGTAGTCGGTTAACTTAAACCAGCCGACACACATTTTTGTTCAATTAAATTTATATCAAAAAATTTCAAAAAAATGATGTACCAAAGATAAGATTAATTTGGCTCCATAACTAATTAAAAAACATTATAGATAGAGTTTAACAATGCAAGACGCTTCGTTATGTTTTCTCAGCTAGTATCACGTGATTAATTAACATGCATATGATGCGTCTAAAGATTTTAATTAAAACATAAAATGTGCTTGGTTTAGATAGAGTTTAACATGTTGATTCTAGAATACAACACGAACGACTTCAGTTAGGTTTGAGAACCCAACCATCCTTTTTAATGAATATTGACTTGGCCTTTATTTCGAGTCTAAAGTCTAAACCTTTTTAAATTCTATATAATATAATAATCACCCTAAACGTGATGAATGTGCATTTCCAGATACTAATAACAAACACTTCCATTTCATTCAATCCTGGCGGCAAGGATTAGAGATCTATAATTATTTGATTTCTCATGGTACTATTTATCTGAGAGATTAAGAATTAATTTATGGTAAATTTAAACTGTATTTAAAAATTTGTTATTTGAAACAGAAATAATTTTGAGTGAAGGATCACCAAAATATGTTTGTTCAAAAATAAATCACGTAATATTATTGTGTTATTGTTGAGTCTTTTTATTTTTATATTTTTATTTATAAAATTCTTGTAAAAATACAAACTGAATGCAATAAAAATAACAAAATCTTGTTTTTATTATTTTTAATCTTTGCTTTGTTAAAATTTAAAATTATAAAATAGTAAAAACCAAAATATATAATATATATATATATAATGATTGTTATTTATTAAATTATAAGTACTAGTAAAAAAATATTGAATTTTCCACCTTTTAACTTCTTGAATATTTTTGTTGGTGTTTTACTTAAGATATCCCTTGACAATTCATCTGTTGGTATTCAATAATAGAGCCTAGCTATATGTATAGGTTAGGTCACCCCTAATTAATTAATATGGAATATACTTGTTCATAATCTAACAGAATAAAGGTCAAATTACGCAGCATGATAATTATTAAGAGCTGCACTGATAGGGGAAGACTTAGTTGACGACATAACACACAACCTTTTAAGAAACTCCCCTTATTCATCACATTCTTATATCAAATCTTATAAAGGGCTTTTTCTTCCCCACATGCATATCATTTATTGGATGTCAGATTCACAAGAATGTATGGTGAAGAATTTGGAAATATTGACTTAATTTTTCATACTTATAATTCGCCACAATACTTTATCATTTGTATATTTAATATTAGTGAGGTGTTCGTGTGACATATTAATATTTAACAAATATTAAAAAAAATTGAATTTAATTTTATGATGAAAATCACATTTAAAGTTTAATAAAAAAAATAGTACATGCCGATTTAAAATACAATGATTTTGATGTTCAAAAATTTCTTTTTTTTTATTCTCAAATATGATTAAGAGAGTCGAATTGAACTAATCGATTTGATCTGATTAATTGAGAATTAATTATTATATTAGACTAATTTAAATATAAATAAAAAATAAAAAATTAATCAAAAATTAATTAATCAATTAAATTGATGATATAATTTTTTAGTAATTAATTTATTTAAAAATTATTTATTTTAAATATAAATATATTATTTTATTATATCTAATTTAACTCAAATTAAATTTTGGTTGACTTTCAATGAAACTTTTAAATTTTTAATTCCAGTGATTAGATGTAAACGAGTTCGGTTTTGCAGGACCTTGCTCTCAAATAAGAATGAATTTATGCTATTTTTTTTATCTTCCTAATCGACATTATCATTAACCATTCATAGGATCCCAATATAATACAATACTGGTCCCACCTCATAAAACAACTTAGACCTATATATGCTGGACAATAAGCTACTAGTATAATTGAAAATTAATGTAAAGCTAATTACTAGTACTGTTTAATTTATAACTGTAATAATGGCTACTACTGTGTATCTTTCATCTAACTGTTTTTTCATCACATATATATACTACATACGCCAACAAAATGAACATGAAATGGCAGCTTATAAATCAATCGTGTATTCCCGAGATATGGAATCTCAGTTATGTTGTAACTTTTCTTCTAATGGTGTTTAGTTTAATTTGGTTGGGTTTGTAAGTGTTTTGCCTTTTGTTGTAAAGACGACATATTATTTTCCTTATTTTATTTAAAAAAAAGCCAAACATTACAACTTAACCATATAAAAAATTGGTAACATTGGTTTAGGTAAGCCATGTATATGCTAACAAAATATATCTATCTAATTTATTCTCTTTTTTATTTTTTTTCCCATGGTTTAAAAAAGGTTCCAAGTCAACAAAAAACGGATAATGAAAGAAAACAGGTAAGTACCCAAATGAGAGTAACAAAATTACAAAGTTTGAATCCAAATAGTATGCATCATATAGATATCAGAAGAGAAAATTTTGAGAGTCAATTGTTCTTGCCTGATTTTATTGATGTATAGCTCGTACTCTAGCAAATGTTGGTGATGAGCTCTTTGACCAAAGCGTGGAATACATCGGCAATAGGTGGAATAGGGGACGGGTACTTGTAAAAGGCACTCTGACACTCAAGTAAGTGAGTGAATGAATCAATGAAAGTTATTTATTGGAATAGCGTACCTTCTTTATTCTTCTCGTCTCTCCTTTATACCTGGGGAGAGGGGGATGACCGTTATCCTTCCGAGTAATGACACTCAAAAGGGAAATAAACTGCATATCTAACATTACAACATGAACATTGGTTATGATCGTATATCGGTTATGATTATACATCGGTTACGATCTGATTGACTTTTATGTTCTTTGTCAAGCTATAACTCATAACTGACGTATACCGGTCATATCACGGCTCCCAAACTTGGCCTGATTTTGATGAGGCAGGTTGAACTTTGATTATTGATCGAGTTATAGGTCGGTATGTGGAGCCACCAAGTCAACGTGGTTCGTTAAAAATGCTTAGGGTAGTGGAATAGACTTTTGGAAAATGAAAAATAGAAATTTAAATTGAAGTGATATTTTTAAAGCTGGGTGCAATTTCCAAAGCAGTTTTGTAACCGTTAAAAGCTTTGTTTGCTAGATGGATCTGATTTATGGTGGAAATGAAGGGTTTATTAAATGAATTGGTAGAGTTTATCTCGAGTCTCAAAAACTTGATTAGACGCATTATCCTTTAATTGGTGTTGTTCGAAAAGATCAAAGAAGATGAGTAAAAGAGGTTCGTGGAAACATTTCTTACTGTTTCTAATTTTCTATACTAGTTGTCTGTTCTTGTGAGATATGAGCGAGAAAAAGATGAAGGGTTTGCCAAAGGTTGGGGATGATGAGACTTATGATTCGGTTGATGGGGATGTTAAGATACGGGCTTCTCTTTTTGCTGATAAGGAGAGTGTTAGTGAGGTAAACGTAGCAAAGGTAGTGAGGCCTGAGTTTCGCTTAGAATTACTACCATGCAGTCGTTCTGATTGTGTTTTTCATAGGAAAAAAGATTTTGAGAGTTTTTTCATATATAGCTGTGTTCTTGAAAAACTTCCTGTTAGATTGCCTTTCACAAATTTTGAATGTGACGTTTTGAAACAAATCAATTGTGCTCCCTTTCAGGTTTATCCAAATGGTTGGGCGTTTCTGAAATGCTTCGAGGTTTTGATGCAATTTCTCAAAATTGAACCAAACCTAGAGATTTTCTTTTCTCTGTTCCAAGCCAAGGGAGTTTGGAAAGGTCTCTGGGTGAACCTAAATAGCACCCCAGGTTTTTCTGTTTTCAAATTGTACAAATCATCTTTAAAAGATTTTTAAAAAAATGTTTTTGAAAGTAAAAGCAGTGGATGAGAATTTTCCTTTTTACTTGGATGAACACTTGGGGCAGAAGTTTCCGATGTATTGGTGTTGTCAACCGCAGCATATATTAGGTTCGGAGCTTATAATGCCTCGAAATGAATGTATAATAGCATTCCTTATCGAGATGGTTGACAATGGTGGATTGATGTCTAGTTTTGATTGCTTCCATGGGAGGAAGATAAGTCGTCTGTTTTGAATTATTTTGGTGAGAGTGTGCTGAGCTATATTCTAGTTGGTTTGCTTTGAAATTGTTTGTTGGAGATAATGTAATTTTCTTTTGGTTTTTGTAGCTGAAAAATATCCGGGAGTATCAGCATCAAGCCTGAGAGCTCGGTTTAAGGCTAAAAACTTTGAAGGGTTGTCCTCGAACCCCGAGAAGATGGATGATGGAGCCGAAGTTAACCAGCCGCCCCCGAAGAAAAAGGGGATTGTTTTCAAGAAAAGAAAGTCGGAGTTAATTAATTTGGACGTTGAAGAAGAAAAAGAAAAAGGGATTCCGCTGGAAGAGTTGTCGAGCTTTGTCATGAAGCAAGAACGATTGCATGCTTTTGCTAATGAAGGGGATGGTTCTTCAGTCTGGGATAGGACGTTTCCCTTCAATGTTGTGGCTGATGAGGTTGTTCAGTCTGCCTCAGATATCTCACTGGTAGACGAGGTCGGGGATGTAGGTATTGATCAATTCCTTCAGGTGAGTTCTGTATATGTGTGTTTTGGTTTTGTTTTTTAGAAATATGCTAGTACATTCTTATAATTATTTCTGCTTTTCGTCTGCGAATGCAGGTTGCAGGTTTTCGACTAGCAAGCATAGGTCGTAGTCAAGAGAAGAGGCATAGGAAAGTTTTATTGAAAAATGATGAAACTATAGGTTTGAAAGAACAGTTGAATTCAAAAGAAACAGCGTTGTGTGAGTTAAAAAAGAAAGTGGCCAATGTCCAAGAAGAGTTGAAACTAGAGAAAAGTAATCATAAAAAAGATGCTGAAATGCTGAGTAAAAAGGAGAATGACCTTTCTAACTTGAGTAACCAGGTGATTGAGGTTACTATGAAGATGAAAAATATGGAGAATAGTCAAGAAACTGACATTCTGAATGCTTTTGTCGAGGGTTGTGAACGTGCCGTGACACAGGCAAAATTTTTGGCTCCTGACGGTGACTTTACAACCAGGGATCTAAGCAAAGTGATCTGGGACAGGAAGTTGGTGGATGACAAGGAGGCGGCCAAAGAGGGGGATGACAACTTGGCAGATTGAATTTAAGAATATAATTTATTGTTTATGCTGGTGCCAACTTGTTTTTGGCTTGTTTTAAAATTTTTAATCTTTAGACTGTTCGCTGATGAGAGCATATGATGGCTCTTTTAAAACTGATATTTTGCATTGAACAATTTTCATGCTCAATTTGGATGTTTGTTTGAATGAATTTTAGCGTTGATTGGATTAGGTGTTGATTGTTCCTAATTGAATGATCGGTGGCCTTATGAAGGAGGGTCTGGGTGCTTTGAATTGAATTAGTTTAAGCAATATTCGGCTTAGTTTTGCGCATGTGGATACGATGCGACTTTGATCTGAATAATTATCCTTTATTGGATAAGCATATTGCCGGTCACTAATAGCCATAGGCTTAATCAGGGAAAATCGTGTTAGGTATAAGCTCAATAACAAATAATGTTAATGGGTATGTAAGATGAAATTTGGACAGTAAGAAAGTTAGGAAAATTAAATATTATTTGTTTGTTACAGTACCTTTATAAAAAGGCCTAGGGAGGCTAGCCTCATTAAAACCACCTCGAGCAAAACCCTAACGGAGAAAATCTCCTGGTAGGAAAAAGAGTACTAACATGTTCCCGTCTTTTAGTTGTAATATTGTTTGAGAGAGGTAACATTCCAAGAGTTGGGTACTTTGGTGCCATCCAACGTTTCGATTCGATAAGCTCCTCTACCGATGACTTCAATTACGAGGAAAGAGCCCTCCCATGTGGCCGCGAGCTTTTCATGGGAGGAGGTTTTCTAGTATTTTCCGTTTTTCTTAATACCAAGTCTCCGACCTCGAAAGATCGGGAATGGACTTTCTGATTGTGCCTTCTGGCTAGCTACTGTTGTAGTGCCCTGCGACGAATTAAAGATGTATCTTGCACCTCGCCAATTAAGTCAAGCTCGGCTCGTCTTGCGTCCTCACATTCATCAGATTGTGTCCTTAGTGAGGCTTGTGAAATCTCTATCGATATCATGGCCTTGGATCCATAGACTAGACGGAATGGTGTTTCTTTGGTTGAAGAATGTATGGTTGTATTGTATCCCCATAGAACCTCTGGAATAAGTTCGGCCCAGAAGCCTTTAGCACTGTCCAGCTTTTTCCTCAGAGCTTGTAGGATGACTTTGTTGGCAGCCTCAGCTAACCCGTTTGTTTGTGGTATTCTACTAATGAGAAGTGTTGCTGTATCCTTAGATTCTGCAAAAAGGCTTTGAAATTATGGTCGGTGAACTGGCGACTAATGTCAGTAATGATATGGTGAGGTATACCAAGTATATCAATTCTCCACTGGTAGAAAGGCCAGCTTACCTTAGAGTAATGTAAGTTTTCAGCTGGTATATGAATGATCGGAGCATGTTTCTGGCAATTGGTGCAGGTTTTGACCTTTGTCGATAGTCATTCCATAGTGTCAGCCAATAGAACCCGGTGTGGAGTATTTTGTTTGCTAAGCTCCTTGCGCCCGTGTGTATTCTGCATATGCTCTCGTGGGCTTCAGCCAAAACAAGCTCAGACTCCGATTTGTCTAGACATTTTAAGAGAGGTCGAGTGTATCCTCACCTATATAAGTTGTCGTTTAATAATGTAAAGAAGGAGGTCTGCCTTTTGAATCTTTTCTGATCTGTGATCTCATGTGGGATGTTCCTATGTTTTAGGTAATGGACGTAAGGCCGTTGCCAACTATGTTCATCATTAATGTGAAAAATGTTTGTTGTATCAATGCTTGGTTTCGGCAACATAGATTGTAAAAGGGTAGTAGTGTGTGATTGTGTAGTGGCTAATTTTGATAAAATGTCTGCTCGATGATTTTGATCTTTGGATATGTGATGAATTTCAAATTTTGAAAATTGGATTGCAAGTTATTTCACAAGATCCAGATATGTTAATAAAATAGGATCTTTTGTTTGAAAATATTGGTTTACTTGTTGAACAACTAAGAGAGAGTCATAGTAAATCTTTATGTTAGGAATATTCAAATCAATGGCTAACCTGAGGCCTACAATAAGCGATTCATATTCGACTTGATTGTTGCTTGCTTTAAATGAGAACCGGAGAGAATGTTCCAGAACTATTCCTATTTGATTTCCGAGAAGTATTCCTGCTCCTGATCCCTGAGGATTTGAAGCTCCATCGACATATAAAGTCCATTCCAGGCTTGTATCATCGAAGCTTGGCATGGAAAATTTGGCAATGAAGTCCGCCAAGTATTGTGATTTGATGGATCCCCGGGGTTGGTAGTGGATATCAAATTCTAATAACTCAATTGACCATTTGATTAATCTTCCCGCTAATTCTGGCTTAGTGAGGACTTGTCTAAGCGGCTGGTCTGTTCGAACGTTGATGATGTGGCTTTGAAAATAAGGTCGGAGGCACATCTTGCAAAGAAGACTAATGCGAGTGCAAGTTTTTCCAACCTTGGATAGCGGAGCTCGGCATGTTGAAGCGATTTGCTTGTGAAGTAAACGGGTTGTTGGACTTTGTCTTTAACTGTGACAAGGACAGAATTGATTGCACAGTCAGTAATAGATAAATATAAATAAAGTTGTTCTCCAACTATGCATTTTTACAAAATAGGTGGTTTTGAAAGAATATCTTTTAATTTTGTGAATGCGGCTTCACAGTTCTCATCCCACTGAAAGCTCTTTCTTTTTTTTAAAGATCGAAAAAAGTGAAAAGATTTGGAGGCTAAACAAGGCAGAAATCTGGATAATGCCGCCAATCTCCCTGTTAGTCATTGGACCTCATTGATTGTCCACGGGCTGTGCATGTCGGGTATGGCTTGACATTTTGCTAGATTTGCCTCGATACCTCGGCTAGTCAGGATGAAGCTAAGGAACTTGCCCCCCTTGTACACCAAAGGCACATTTTTCTGGGTTCAGCCTCATGTTATATGCTTGGATATGGCCGAAAATTTCTGCAAGGTCGTCCACGTAAGAATTGCCAATTTTTGTCTTGACGACCATATCGTCAACGTAGACTTCAATGTTCCAACCTATTTGTCGTTCGAAAATCCTGTTCATCAGTCTTCGGTATGTTGCCCCTGCATTCTTTAGGCCAAAGACATAACATTATAACAATAATTACCATACTCTATTATGAAGGCTGTTTTTTCTTGGTCTGATGGATGCATGAGGATCTGGTTGTAACCAGAATATGCATCCATGAAACTCAAAGTGCCAAAACCACAAGAGTTATCAACTAAAGTATCAATACAGGGCAGGGGTATGCATCTTTAAGGCAAGCCTTATTTAAGTCAGTAAAGTCAACGCACATGCGCCATTTACCGTTATTTTTCTTTACCATAACAACAATGGATAACCATGTTGTGAATCTGATCTCTCAGATGAAATTGGCATCGATGAGCTTCTTAGCTTCCTCCATGGATGCTTGTCGCTTCTCAGTGCTGAGGTTTCTTTTTTTTTTGGAAAACTGGTCGGGCAGCTGGGCTTATGGCCAATCTATGAGTGATTGCTGACGGGTCAATCCCTAGCATATCCGCTGGAGTCCAAGCAAAGAGGTTAGCATTTAGTCGGAGGAAATCGATGAGCTTTTCCCTTTCTTCTCCCTGAATAGATGATCCTACAAAAGTAAATTTTCTTTGGTCATTAGTTAAGTTGACTTTTGTTAGGTCTTCATTTGGTGTAGGTCAATCCTAAAAGTCGGCCTGGGGGTCTAGCTCGGCCAATGTGGGCTGCTCTTTTTGGATATCATGTGTGTTAGATAATGGATGCTCATCGAGTGTGTTTTGTAACCACACTGAATCCAAAACAGGAACTCGCTCACCAGAGAATCCGACCAAGTCCCCGACGGATGGTTGGAGTATGTTGCTGCTTAGCTTCATTTTCTCAAATGTAGAAAAGAACAGGACATCAGCACTGCTTATGGGGTCCAATAGTACCTTTCGAACTATTAGGTCTCCTTTTTGAAGAGAAATGACGACTGGGCCATCTAAGTTAAGGTTGATGGATTTAAAGTCGGATGGATGGAAAGTCAGCTCTGGTATGCTTGGTGTTGCTTCATGAGTACTGGTTGCATTCTCTACTGCAAGCATGGCCCTGTAAGTGCGTTTTCATGTGGAAGTCGTTTGTCCTCCTCCAGCATATCCTCCAGATATGTAGTAGATTACTCTGCGAGGTTGATTGCGTGGCGTAGTATGAGCTCTTTCTTTTTCGCGAGAAAATTGTCCTTCAGAGTTCGGTGTACTTCGTTTCTGTATGTGGTGTCCAATGTACTTGTCGAGGTGCCCATGCCGAGCTAATCGCTCAAGCAGATCTTTGGCAATGACACATTCATCGGTTGTGTGTCTATGCTTTTAGTGAAAAGTACAGTATTTGGACTTGTCCAGGTTCTTTGCCTCGGGATAATTACCGATTTTTCCGGGGGTGCTTGATGAGCTTTGAATTAAGAATCTTCTTGATGATGTCATCCCGCCTTGTGTTGAATTGAGTATATGAATCGTAGTGGGGGGTTGGTTTGAAAGTTCTCTTGCTGTCCCGAGATTTATCCTTGTCTTTATAGTGAGGCTTGTCGATTTTCCGAGCTTGTCATAGTTCTCGATCTCTATCCGTCCTTTTGCCTTTTCATGGAATTCGGCCAGGATCTTGGGCATGGCTACTGCAAATGTACCTCGGGATGGAGATCTGGTATATTCATAGCCACCTTTGTGAAAGGGTCATGTAATCCTTCAAACTTTCATTTTGGCCTTGCTTGATCGTGTTAAGGTAGTCGAAGTCATGTAGATAGATGGCAGATTCAGCAAAGTGATCTTCAAAAAGCTTTGTGATGTCTCGAAAACGAGGAATGGAATCTGAAGACAAAGAACAAAACCAATCAAGTGCAAGACCATCTAAATAAAATGGAAAACAACGATATAAGACTTTATCGGAAGCACCGGTTATAATCATTATGGATCTGAACTTTCTGAGGTACTTCTTTGGATCTCCTAACCCGTCGTAGGGGGCCAAGGTCGGTGGCAAAGTGAACTTTCTATGTAGCTCAAAATTCATAATGTCAGCCGTGAATGGCCCTACAGAATTATCGGACTCCCCATTTTCGGTCTCTGGTTGATCTTCTTCATCTCGTGGGAGCCAAGTACCTTCATTTCGCGGAGGTCGAGGTTCTATAATCTGACTGGTTTTGGAAACGTGTGTCAGTTCAGATTGGTGCTCTTCCTCCTCTGGTTGTTCACAACGATCATTGTTGTTTTCAATCCGAGCATTTGCTAACTCGGCGATCTGATTCGTCATTCTCTGATTTTTCTCCGTCATGCGCTGATTTGCCTCTGCCATATGCCGGTTGGCTTGTTGTAGCTCAGGTACCATCCGGAGAAATTCGGATGGTGTGGGTGGAGGTGCCTCAGCCATGGGTGTATATGAGAGCATTGAGGCCGATAAATAAGAAAAACCTTATTTTTCTGCCCCACGATGGGCGCCAAATGTTCTTGCCTGGTTTTGTCGATATATAGCTCGTACTCCAGCAAACGTCGATGAGCTCCTTGACCAAAGCGTGGAATACATCGGCAATAGGTGGAACAGGGGACGGGTACCTGCAAAAGACACTTCGATGCTCAAGTAAGTGAGTGAATGAATCAATGAAAGTTATTTGTTGGAATAGCGTACCTTTTCTATTCTTCTCGTCTCTCCTTTATACCCCGGGAGACGGGGATGACTGTTATCCTTCCGAGTAATGGCACTCAGAAGGAAAATTAACTGCATATTTGACGTTACAACATGAACATTGGTTACGGTTATGATTATACATCGATTATGATTATACATCGGTTACGATCTAGTCGACCTTTATATTTCTTGCTGAGCTATGACTCATCACTAAATGTATACCGGTCATATCATCAGTAATTTTTAATATTTTTTATTATTATTTAATTAGTATAAGTATTAAAGTATTTTTAATAAATAAATTTTATTAATTTATATATATAAACTCTAAAAAATATAAATTATTGATTTATGTGTGTAAAATTTTAATAAATATAAATATAAATTATATATTTTTTGTGTGTAAAACGCCTATAAATATAAATTATTATTAATTAAATATTAATAAAAAATAATAATATTTACCGAATAGGTAACCTGGCTCATATCAAAATTTTCATGTTATGATTTTTTAAAGGATCAGTAATTTTATTAAATTTTGACCAACATGTAACCAATAAAAAAGAGTGAGTTATTGAATAAAATCTCATATTAATTTCACACTATTAAAAATCTCATTAATAACTATTTAATGACTATAAATCCCAAAAGTTTCTACTCCTAACATTTCTCTTTAGCAAATTGAGTAGCAATCTAATTGGAAGGTTAACTGGAGGAAATTAGACATACTACTTAATTAGTGTAGAGGGTCCCAATTCTTCCCATTGGCGTTATATGTGAGAGATTTAATAGATCATAACATACACTACATTAAATACATTCATGAATGGCTTATTAAAGAAAGAGATAAAAAATTCAAAACACAAAAAGGATGATAATGAACCATCATTCATTACAAAATGCACATATATATATTTTCTTTTTGATGTGTTGCATTCGTACATATGGCGCTTAGGACAATTCATTAACTATATATATAAATATGCTGAGGGTATTTGGACCTCAAAATATATAGAAACTTATACGTATATGTTAATAAAACTCGTATATTATATTGAATTATTTGTTTGTCACTACTTATGAATCCATTTTTTAAAATTATTAACAGTAATTTTATATAAGTTTGACTTTGGTTAAGGAACAAAATTCCGATAACCGAATCGGTGATCATATCAACAAATTTAAAAGTTTAAAAATTTAAAAATTCAATCAAAATTCAACTGTAATTGAATCGAATATAATAAAATAATATATATTTATATATAAAATATTTTTTAAAAAAATGTGTTTATTATTTAAATCTGTTAACCATAAAAAAATTAAATCTATTCAACTAATTTATCGATTTTTTACTAATTTCATTTTGGTTTTTAACCAATTTATTGACAACCAATTTTTACTTTGATCGATCCAATCTGATTAAAAAAATATAGGATATCAATATACTATCTGCTAATTTATTGTTAATAATAATTAATTATTATATTCTAAATATATGTATAAAGAAACACATCTATATATATATATATATATATATATATATATATATATATATATATATATATATATATATATATATAAAGACACTTTTATTAGATATTATCATAAAAAAGACATTTTTATTAGATATATCTACAAAGACACTTTTATTAAATACAATTATAAATAAAAATTGAAAAAAATTAACAGAAATACTATTAATAACGTAACGGAATTGATCTTTCCGATTAATCCGGTCAATTCAGTTTACAAAACTATTTTAACGAAGCTACTAATATCAAAACATACTTTGAGGTTTAATAAACACTTACTATGAAAGTACTAAAATATCATCGACTAAAATGATCCTTTTACAACAACAAAAAGAAAATCTCACATTCACATACATCTTTATATAAAAAATTTGTGATCATTTATCACCTCTAACAACAAATTTGAATTTCTAAGATTCACAAAATTTGATGCTTGTTAAGAATCTGTAATCCTCAGACCCACCATTCATATATATGCCAAGATTACACAAGTTGGAACAAGCTGGAGTCTCAAGCATGAGTGGCCATGCCATATACTATATGCTACCTCAACTTCCAACCACTTTAATATGTGACAATCACTTGAGTTTTGAGATTGAATTACAATTGCTTCAATAACATAAATAATATCTGACCAACCTTTTTTTTCATATTTACTACATTTGAGTTAATATTATTTTTCTAGTATTTTTCTTCAAAAATATTATTTATATATTAAAATCAGCGATCAAAATTAATTATTATAAATACATATGTAATTTAATTCATATTTAATATGTATTTTATATTATAACATATATTTTATATTAATGACTAATTTTAATAACTGATTTTAGTGTATATCTAAAAGATGAGGGATACAATAGACAATAGTTGCAGCCAGTAACTTTAGTCCACATAATAATTGTCTATTATATGTTAGACTTTAAGATTAGTTATTTAACTTTTACAATTTGATTGATATAATATGTATATTTTAGATTGACCTCTCTTGTTTGTGAAATTTATTTTTGGTCCTTTCAAATCTATCCTAATATTGACCATGGATATAACCAATCCTACTTCATATATAGGGCATACGAGGTGGTTTAATTGGAATAGAAGGATAAAACTATTAGGCTAGTTAAGCAATTCGGTTGTGGCAGTTACAAAAATATGTTAGGCTAGTTCCTAATCTTCTGTTATTTCAGTTAGTTATCCGCTCCACTTTTCGGTGACAAGTTTTCGATAGACTTTGGCTAATGCTAATTCTAAAATCCCTATTTCCCTTCTCAATATATAAATAGTGTAAACCAAAACAATCATATAGCTCAAGTAATAGAGATGAAATTATACTAAAGCAAATAAAAAAAATGTCTTGAATTCAAGTTTTAGGTATATGATGTTAAAATTTGGAAGAAAAGAAAGGAAAAAAATTGTGGTGCAAGCAATCTTTTAGGGTGCGTTTATTTATAGATATGAGATATTAAGATAGGAATACAGAGATACAAAATTGTATTTAACATATGAGATATGAATAGAGGTATTATATCCAAAAGCATTAAATTAGTGAATTTTGTATCTTTATATCCTATCAGAAAGGATATAAAGATACCAACAAAAAATATAATTTATTTATTTATTTTATTATACTTGCTAGTTTTTTATAATTATATTTTTTATTATTATATTTTTTTTCAAATTAAAAAAAATAAATTAGGCTTTCATAATTTGTTCTAGTTTATCATAAAACAATATACAAAAATACTAATTTTTGTGTCTCTATCTTTTGTGTTTTGTTCTCAAAATCCTATCTTATTCTATTTTCAGAACCAAAAACAACATTAAAAAACTTAGAGATGACAATAAAACATGAGTAGAAATCGATTTTAGCATTATACAACCTCTTTTCACTCTCTCTTATCCTATATAAACGTTGCTCCGATGCGAGTAAAGAAAATTTGCGCTCTAACTTTATCTCTGGGGTACTTAACCCCTACATCGTTCCGTCAAAATCTTAATTTCACTCCACGACTAAATTTGCATGCAGTAGATTGAATAATTATCTACCGTGATCGATTAGCGATGAAATGAATACCCACAAATGTAAGTTTGGTTGAAAGAATTGATATCTTTTTAAAGAATTAAGATATTAATGCATGGATAAAATGATGAAAAAATAATAGAATAATATACTATTTTAATCTCTAATGTTTAAGATAAATTTTTTAAAAACATATTTTTCATAATTTTTTTTAAATAGTGACAAAATTGATAATTATAATGGTCATAATGATTTTAGCGATTTAAAAATAAAAGTGACAGAATAATAAAAAAAATAATTAAAAAAAGATATTTATAAAAAAATTAATTTTAACTAAGAGTTAAAATAGAATGTAATAAATTGTTTAAAATAAAAATAGAACGTTGTAAACATTAAAAACAAAATTAAAACTTAACTTAAACTTTAGAAAATAAAATAATATTTTAGCCAAAAGAAAATATAAAATAAACAATGGAGCCTCAATAAATAAAAAGCAGCATAGCCGTTGCTGCATGTACCTATTGACCTTATTTTAATTGGGTACCCTTATTTTGTGGGGGACGGGGGAGTGTGGTACGCTACAACTTTTATATTCACAGTTAGGGTTACACTCACTGCGGTAATTCTACGCTCTTGACCACAGTTTCTTCTTCTGGGAACAAACTCATATAGTAAAGTAAAGACAATACTAATTAGCTATAAAAAAAATATCCAACAACTCAGATTATATATGTCGTTTCAGTTAATTAAATAAAGCCAATATACGTTTTTGAGATGTCTAAATTTTGTATATAATAGGTAGATTTACATATTGATGAAATAATTAACACGAGGAATGATTATTAGAATTGAATACAAGAAATTTGGTAATTAATTAGATGTTGTGGTATGAAATATATAAAAGAGAGAATGCAATGGTAGGTAATATATGATAGGCTCTACATTATGATTCTCCTGAGTCTTTATTTAGTTACTTGTTGAAGAATTAATTAAAAGACTTATATAGTAGGTACCTTGAAAAAGTACTATTAAGTGAGTGTTGCTTCTATTTCTGAATGTTTATAAGAGACTAATAAATTGTCTCATTTATGAACAAAGGTACAGATTGAAAGCAACATTTGATAGAATGAAACCATGCATGTTGCATTTCTATGAAGGGATTGACTTTCTTTATAGTATCACGGATATAGTATATGATTATACAGAGACACACATTCTGAGGGAACATGAAAAAAACAAAACACAAATAAATAAAAAGTAATTTTTATTTATTTATTTATCTTTTAACATGCATTATGGTCCCCCTCCTACTAGGCACTGATGATGGTGAAAGTGAAATGTGTGACAAACACAATAGTCCAAAAATTCATGAAAGCTTCTTTTAATTTTTCTTTGCCATGAATTGTTAGAAGCTATATGAGAAAAATAACTGCTATGGGAAAGTGATATTGGGAGCATTATGTTAAGGGAAATAAAGAGCATAGATAGTAATAAAGGGATATTAATGTACCAAAGCAATGGAAAAGAGAGCATGAATATTGCTATAGTATGAGTTTAATGGAGAAGGAAAGGAAGAACAACATCCCCACCTGCCAAATTGTCCCTTACTGACCCTGTTTACAACTTTACAGCAATAATTGGACTCATCATGGACATGAGAGTCAAAAAAGAAAATCAAAAGTAGCATACATACCATCAATATGATTTTATTAGAGACGGATGTATATGTATGTTTATATATTTTTTAATTTATTAATCTAAAATAAATCAAACTTTAATTAACACTAAAATTTGGTCATTAAATATTTGTATATTTTTATTTATATTTGATTTTGATTGTAAATATATATCTAATTTGATACATTATTTATGATATTTAATTATCTTGTCTATAAAATTTTGTTATAATAAATATATAAATATGTATTTATTTAATATTTTAATATGTATATCTTTACGAATAGTTCATTACAGATTGCTTTTTGCATGTTTAAAACATGGTTGTATATAAATAGAATAAAATAACTTGATATATAAATTTAAGTAAATAAATGTTATCTAATAAAAATTTATTTTTTCATATAATTTCACTACAAAAGAAAAAATCACACATATTATTTCAATACAAAAAGATAATATATGAAGTGGTAGAAAAAAATATATACGTGTCAATAAATTTATTGTAGATATAATATATAATATGATGCGCGCAATGACATTATTTTTAATTTATGTAGCTGATCCCATTGATAGAATAAGATTTTATTGTTGCTGTATTATATTTGAATATTTATTAAAAATATAAAATATTAATTAAATGAGATCATATAAAATATTTAAAATTTTTAATAGATTAGAACCAAATTTATCACAATATATAAGAATGAGTTAATTTCATTTGATTTAATAATAACATTAAGTTGAAAATGAGTTAACTTTTTTTATTTTTAATTTTTTTTTTAAAGAAAAACCTTTGACCTCCATCCCCTTCCAGCTTGGTCATGAGGGGACCATGGATCAACCTTAATTTAGAGAAATTCATTAATCAAAATCAACAGAATTGTACAATAATATAGTATCTTAGAATCCTTAGCAAACTTGAGTGTGATCTCATATTAGATTTCTTAATTATTCCATTATTGTTCTTCGGAAATTATACTTATTATTGTTTTTAACCTTTTCTAATCTTTAAGAAATGGTTACCATAAAATCAGAATTCTTCTCGGAAATCATCAATATTTGAAAAGAAAATATTGAAAAAAAAATCGATTAACATTTATCTAACCATCCCAATGTTTGAAAGATATACTTATAGTTTAAATTATACATATATATACATATATTTAATTCTGGGCATAAACAAATGCAATTGTGCCCGTAAAAGTTAAATTTATATTTAGATTAGAGATGAATACAGAAAAAATTCATCACTAAATTCTGTCACTAATTAGTGACGGATAGGATATGTTGTCACTCATTGTTAGCGATGCCATTTGTATGAAAAAATACTATCCATCGGTCGTTAATTCCGTCAATAATTTCTATACCCGTCACTAATTCATTAAAACTTATTAAAAAAATCCGTTAATAATGCGAAAGATTTTAGTAGGGATACCTTTTATTTTTCTATAAGGAAAAAAAACTGTTATAGAAATTAAATCACGGTTGCTTAGGATTTTTCTTGTAAAATCATTATAATTCAAATAATGTTTTAATTAAATTAAGTGTCTAATCTTTATCTATGCTATCATTATTTCTTATGAATTAAAAGGGAAAACATGTAGAATATGCAAGATGTCCACTGATTAATCTATAGCGCAATATTCAGTCAGTATTATTTGCAAGCATATATAGAGAAAATAAATAAATAAATAAAACATATATCAAAGCATTCAAAACTTAAATGGGTCTTGCAAAAATGTGCCGGCATAATTTAAGATCACCACAGAAAAAAAATTATTAAAACTTATTAAAAAGATAATTTTTTATATTTTAAATGTATTAAGTATATTAAAAAATAAAAAATTTTAATTATTAAATTATTTTAAATATCTCTTTAGAACACAAGACAGTTAATTTTTTTTTTTAATAATGGCCATCATATAATATCGGTGATAGGTCAGCCATGATATATTGCCAAATATAACATATGATTGTCACGTACACGCGATAATAAAATATTATGTCTAATTAATTACTATTTCAAACACATTAACTACTACAAATTACTTGTACGCTAATCAACAATGCAATTATGATGTACAATATATTCCTCTTTTTTAATTTCTGTCTGTGCACATTCCTTCCTCAAAGCTAAGAGAGAAAGAATATATTGGACAATGAAAATCTCCGATGATTCTGCCCGGACCCCTACCTTTTGCATTGACTCCTTCAATTCCACTTAGATGAAAACATAAGATATTCAATTCAAATTCAAGTAGTTTAATTTATCACAATTCATATTGTTTTTGTGGTTTACTTTCCCCTGAGCTAATACAAGAAAATTCAAAAATAGCAACTAATTTAACACAAATTAAATTGGGTGCTGATTTTGTAATTGAATTAATTTTTTATGGCAAAAAAAGTTGGTTGTAAATTCAGTTGTTAATTTTTATTTTAACAACCGATTTAACGTCAGAAATTAATAACCAATTTATCAATCAATTTTTTTTTTCGAAAAAAATTCGGTAATAATCGATAACTACTAAAATTAGTCACTGAATTTATATTTAAATATATATATAGTTTAATTTATTCTAGATGTGTATTTTTATTCTAATATGTATTTTATATTGATAGTTGATTTTCGTGATTGATTTTAATGTATACATAACATATTCGATATATGATGTGGATTCGGTTGTGAATGGAGCATAGAACAAAAGAGCTTTCGTGATTTCCAGAAACAAAAGAGAGTATTATGGGAAGGTCCTTAGTGTTCCTTTTCTGCATTGTCTCTTATGACACGAAAAATGTTCACATATTCACCAAAGCAACAAACTAAAGCTCACCTCAGCATCACAAACACATTGTTTCCTTTCCTTAAATTTTGTTATCGTTTTATAGAATATATGTCTCTCTTTTAATCTTTTGAATGAAGGAATTCTTTCACTTTGTCTTTTCTTCCATTATGGTAAACCAAACTCCTAAACGAATATAACATACCTAATTTCCTATGTTACAAGCCATGCAAAACATTGAAAATAATCTCTGTCACTATTGATTTTGGGAAAGTCTCGTGGTTTTCGATTCTGTAATGCAAGAATAATGGAAAAAACGTATATATAATGGCAACACATATAATTGTGGCTAAATACAATTATGGTAGATATTGCAGCAGTGATATTACCGTCACAATTACAACTCTGATCACATTTATTTTTTATTTTTTACCGTATTTTCAATTTGACAGGTCAAAAATTAATATATTGCGAATCTAAATTTAATTTAAAAGTATGTAATTTGTTAATAAATTATTGTATACACAAAATAAAATTTAAATTATTGACATTTGTTTAAATGGACAAATAAACTAACTATTTCACCAAGATTAAGTTAGTTAAATTCTGACTATAATTTAAAATCCCAAGAAAAAAAACTGTGATAATTTAAATATTGAAATACTAGAAAACTAAATAATTGAAATTATTAGGTGCAGCTAATACATACATTGGCTCGGTTATGATGATTAATATAAATTGGGCAAATTGAAAAACGAGTCATGAGTGACCTAATCACGTGATACAATTTTCTTTTTTAAAGTAAAGTATTGCCTTGTTCTCTTTGTGTTTCTCTACATTCTAGGCTTCCAATACTCAACTACTTGATGATGAATGATGATAGTTATATTTAACAAATAAACTTGAATTAATTAGACCTACCTGATTAAATGATGTAATGTTTCCTCACCTTAAGGAGAGCATCTCGGTCACCCTAAAATTATTATTATTTTAGATTCCCAAAACATTTATATCTAAAAATAAAATATTAAAATGCTCCTTAATAATAAGCTGTTGCATGGTCTTACATTAATTCTCTTCCATTCTTTTTCCTGGGTGTGCGACTAGCTAGCAACTCCATACCACTAAGGGAATTAATTAATCAACTTTCATTTTGTTTTTCCCATATTTTTATTAGATATATAATTATTTATATTATCTTTTTTTATTAATTTAATTTTTTTAAATTATAATATGATATTAAAATTCTATATTCAAAAGATTTAGAATTTTATCATTGGTAAACCCAAAAAAAAAAAAACAGCACAAAACAAATCAAAAGAGAAAATAAGAAAGTGTGTTAGAAATATAATTAGAGAAATTATTGGAAGCCAGTAATTTTTAGTATTTTGGTTATTATTTGACCAGTATAAATACTAAATTGTCATTTTTTTTAATTTATGTGTGTAAATTTTGAAAAACGTGAGTGCAAATTGTATTTGATTCATAGATGCAAACTGTATTGATTCATGTATGTAAAATTCTAATAAATATATAGATATAAATTATATATTTTTTGTATACAAAACATCTGTAAATATAAATATAAATTATTATTAGTTAAGTATTTACCAAAAATAATAATATTTGTTGGTTATGTATAATTATTTTTATTGACTTTTTCGCTTAAATTTTTTAAAGAAGCAATTTCAAAAACAATTTCGAATGGAAGAATATCTTAGAAAAAACAAGGAAGGGGAGTTGTTTTTTGAGCGGCAGATATACATGTAAAATTAAACTTGTGACATTTTTATTGATTTCACATGCATGCCAATATTTAGGTGAAAATTTATTTTGTCATTCCCAATTTTCCCTGGGTTTTATTGCAATCTTGGTGATGTTTGAACAAGAAGCCATCAATTGAAGCGTGCATATCATGTATGATTCTTGAAATTAAATATTATCATAAACATTTATAACTACTTTTTTTTTTGTCAGCCTAGGTTCTTCGAGCTAAAATGGAAGTTGTTTTTTTTTTATATTTATTCCAAATAATTAAGTTGATAGATAGAGACACATAAATAATTATATATCTAATATATCATAAAATTATTTTTGTCAAAAATTTAAATCAATAAAAAAAGATAAATAAATAATTATATCTTTGATATTTTTTTACACAAAAACCTCTTTTAAAATAAATAATTAAAAAATATATATATATATATATATATATATATATATATATATATATATATATATATATATATATATATATATATATATATGTTTGTATCAATTTACACTTTTTAGAATAATTACTTGATGATATGAAACATTGTAAAAAAACAAGATCCCAATATATCACATATGCAGGGAGGCTTTTTTTCCTTTTCTTTTCCGTATCAATCAATATGTATAAATTTATTTAGACCGGAAAAAAGTATATCCTCTTTTCAAGAATTAGTCCACCCACTTTCTCTATATACTAATGATGATGACCACCTTCGTTTATATGAGTTAAGAATTTAGTTGTTTTTTTTTTACTACATTCGTGCATGAGACTGGTAAAGTTTATATTTACTATGTACCGTACTATATATATTGAGGTACAAAAATTAAGAAATCACTAAATTATATATACCTCAAATTTTAGAAAACAATTCAAATTATTATGTTAAATATATTTATCTTTTTTTTGTCTCTTTTATTTATTAAATTATAATTATTTTATTTAATTGGAGTAAAAATAAATAAAAGAGTTAAATTAGAAAAGAAATTTTCAATTGATGTTTTTATATTAAACATATTAAAAAATTATTAAAATTTAAAAATAAAGACAATGATTGATTAACAAATGGAGTATATAGACAAATTAGGAGAGTCTCTTATCCTTATTAACTTTTCTATATCATTCCCAATAAAAGCAGCGCACTTACAGCTTCATATTTCAACACCAACCAAATTAATCTCACCCTGTATCAACAAAAAGCTAGGTGCTATATATGCACACATGTAAATTAAAGAGAAGGTACTGCTTATTTTATTTAATTACTTTAGATTGATGAAGAAAGAGAAGAAGGTTGAGAGGGACATGTCAAAGTCCACTACTTTGTTTGTGAGAGATGAGGAGGAATTGAAGAAAATGAAATAATAAATAATAATGGGGTCCAAATTCTCATCCACATTGAGAAACGAATATAATGAAGGTGAAATACCACCATCCAAAGAATGTACCTTTGCTGTCTCCCAACCCAACCACCCCCACTCTCACTTTCATAATCTTCTTCCCTCTATCTCATACAATTTCATTCACTTCATCAATTCAATTACCTCTTGGCTTCTCTACATTTGACAATTCTAACATACATTATTGAAGTGTTAGACAAAAAATCATATATGTATATATTAGCGGTACAATTATTATTTTATGGATTTATTTATTTATTTTGTGCCCTAATTAAAGACACATGTTAAGTTTACTAATTAAATTTTTTTTATTGAAAATATAAAAAAATTTAAGTTTTTAATACATTTATTTTATATTTATTAAATAAAAATATTTAAAATTTTTTATTAATAATAAATTTATCATATATCTTTAAGATACATGTTAGTTAAATCCTTATTTTATTTAATGGCTTAAAATTTTTGAGATAATTAATTTTATCATGATTATGTCTACTTATAATGAAACATTCTAAAAGTTTAAGTTGATAGAAGAAGATAACATGAATGATTAATATTTTTTCTTCAAATAATAACCTCTTTTTAGATTTACTTGATTTTTTTATAGGCCTTGTTTTCTTTTTTTATTTGCTTTATACTATTTTTTTATTTTTAGAGTTCACTAAAAATCAAATAATTCTAGATTTTTTGACATAGAACTCTAATACCATGTTATGAAATTACTCATCCCAAAAACTTAAGCTCATAAGAGAAAGTAACATGAATAATTATATCGCTAACACTATTTTTTAATTTTAAAAATATAAAAATAAAAGAAAATTTGAAAAAATTATATATTAATACTTTAATATTTTAGTTGTTTTAAAAATTTGGTGAAATAGTTTCTCATCATCTATCGTTATATAAGTCGATATATACCACGTTCACCAATAACAATAAAATGAGTAATAATTAAGAACCATTTTAACTTTTGATAAACTAGTTTCATGGTGAAAATATTTTTTAAATATTTTTTTTATCAATTTAAATTTTTGAGAGAATTAGTTTTATGATATAATATCAATTTTTTTATCTAAAAATTTAAAATTTAATCCTTGTTAATAAAAAAAATTTAACATAAGACAAATAAAAGAAAAATCTATATAAAAAGTTCACATAAATTTAAAAGAGAGTCTTATGTAAAAAGAATTATTAAAAATATAATTATTCATATATATATATATATATTTTTTTTTTTTCAATTTAAATTTTTATAAAGAGTAATTTGATAATAAATTTCTCAAACAATGATTTAACTATTGATGATTCCTCAAAGATTGATAATAATGTTTCATTTTAATCTTTAATAAACCATACACCATTTAACCGATGCATTGAATTTGGATATGCAATTATTAGGGTCATATAGGTTGTCTATCTCGAGGAAGTTGTAAAATTGTTTGCATTTACAATAATTTTATGGGGTTAACTAACATATATTTTAATAATATATAATAAATTTATTATTAAACAAAAAAATTTAAATATTTTTATTTAATAAATACAAAATAAATATGTTAAAAATTTAATTTTTTTTATTTTCAATAAACTCAACCAGGAGGGTATACAGTGATCTAATATCTTGATTTGAAAAACATAATGATGATTTCATTGGATACCAAATAAAAAGTTCATTCAAACTTTACAGTAAAAAACTTTCCCTAGAAAAGTCGAAGATGTCTCACCCCAAAATTCTTTTTTCTTTCTTTCTTTCTTCAAACCTGCATGGTCATGTGGCTTTTATAATTAGTAAAAAATGCTAAAGTTTTTAAGGATTTTTTTAAAAACAAAAATGTTACCGTATCTCTCAACTCAATAAATTAAATGTTAATTTAATATAAATTTAAATTTTATTTAAAAATTTATCGTTAATCAATTAATTACTACATAAACAAGACAAAATTCTATTTTCTCATCAAAGTGGGGTTGAAATTATATTTCCCATGTTGTAATATACACGCGCCGCATAGTAAAATTGTATGTAGTAGTGTTTGATGAATTGGCAAAATCAACACAAGTTGGTAAGGGAAAGTCATAGTCATCACACATTATTATTACAATTGACACATGGAACAAAGTTGTACGCTTTTGAAGTTGACACATGAATGTATGCATGAGAGAGAGAATTCAATAGAGAACAATGAGCTAGCTTAGGTTGAGCATAAAGAATACAAGAGGTGGTAATAATATAATATAGAGAAAATGACTTTTCTTTGTTCTGCGAAATATTTAAATGATATTTATTTCTCTATCTATTTATAAGATGTAAAATAAAATATTATTTTAATTTTTAACATTTAAATTAAATTTTAGATTTATTTTTAATATTTAAAATGTTCTACTTCTAATAAAAATATCTTATTTCATTATATTTTAGTTATTTGGTTTAGAAATATTTTTTTTTCAAAAATACCATTTTTACTATCATGATTTTCTTTTAGATAACGAAAAAAATGATAATTATATTAGTTATGGTACTAGTTATAGTGATTTGAGAGTAAAAGTAATAAAATAATAAAAAAATAATAATAATAAAGGAAAAAAATAGTATTTTAAAAAAAATTAATTTTAACTAGATGACTAAAATAAAATAATATAAAATACTTTACATAAAAATACAATGTTTAAACATTATGGATGAAAATAAAACATAACCCTAACTTAGCGATCAAAACAGTAATTTACTTTTTTATATATATAAACAAGACTAAAATAACCTAATCTTTAGTCATCTTGTGAAAAGTATTTTTTAATAATCATTATGAATATATACAAACTAATAATAGCTATTTGGTTAATTCAAATAATAATAATGTTTAGACATTTAATTTAGATATAAATCTATTACAAAACATTATTATTTTTAGACATATTTATTAAAATATTAATTTCATTTAAAATATTTTGTCTACCAAATTTTCCAAACCTAGCCAATTTTTTAAAAGCATAATTTGTAGCATAGCTTTTTATTTTATTTTATTTTATATTGATTTTTTCAGTTACAAATATTTTAAAAAATTTTATTATAAAAATTATGAGACTGCATCATAAAATTATTTATATAAAAATTTAATATAATAATTTAACTATTATATGTCTTTAGAATTTTTAAATTTTTATTTTAATAAATATATAATAAATTTATTATTAAATCTAAATTTATATATTTTCTTTTTTTATAATATTTTTTAATTAATAATTTTAACTTATGTGCTTAAGATGTATATCAAATTATCAACTAAATGTTTTTAGGAAAATACTAATTATTATTTTTTAAAATAAATTATATCATGGCACTTTTTTCAAGAAAAGAATAATAAATGCAAAATGTCAGAATTTAAACAGTTACTTTTCTGGCAGGAACAGAAAAGAGGGTCCTGATGTGAGAGGTGAGAAATGATTTTGTAATCGATTGCTTTATGATTGATGAACATTGAAAAAGGTATATCTATGCATTTTGAGCGAGTGAAAGAGAGAGAGAGAGATAGGAGTAGAAAAAAAAAAAAGAAAAACAAAATTGAAAAGCAGTATTGTTTTTCAACTTTAACTTTTTCAACTCTGACATATATAGTCAAAAAAAAAAAGTAGATGAGAGAGAAGGAAGTAGAGTATGTATTTAATTATGAGGTTATGATGAGTATATGATCAAAAATGCAGGAACATGCGTGGCTTCAATTCCTCGGCTCCATTAACATCATAGCCACAGCTACAATCACAGGTACACTTTGTACTCAGCTGCAAGATGGGGATAGATGATGTGTAAATCATAAGTTATAAAAAGAAAGGTAGTTGAGGACTAGTTTCTTTCTTCTTTTGAAATTTTATCATTAATATTCTTTTTCTTTAATAACAAGGTCGTAGTTATCATCACATATGTGTTTAAAGTGCATAAAATCACTATATTTTGCATCTGCTATGTATTATTCGATCAGTATAGATTTTGGTGGAAATTTAGATACATTTTGACTTTACGTGAAATTGGTGAAATTGATATTTGAGAGTTGTTAGATAAAAATTTAGTCAAATAAGTCAAATTATCTAATGACTCTCAATTATCAATTTCACGTGAAGTCGACTATATCTGAGTTTTCACCATAGATTTTATATATTACTAGTGTATCAATAGACAGTTAATTTAGTTTTATTTATAGATAAATATTTAATTTATTTTCTAAAAAATTTTACATCTAATATTTTAATTTTTAATAAACTTTTATTTTTTAAATAAAAGTTTTTGCAAATTATTTTTTTCAGACAGATTAATCACTAAATAATTTTGAATTATTTTTTTATATATGTATTGAATAAATAAATTTTAACAAATTTTATTATAAGATAATTAAGTCTTCAAAGAATACACTTTAAGACAAATTAGCCTCCTTCTAAAATGATATAAGAATCAATCGACAGAAATAATATTTAAAAGATTTTTTAAAATAAAAATTTGTTACAAATCAAAGTGTCTCATTTAAAATTTTTTAAGAAGTAATTTAAATATTTATTCTTTATTTAATAAATACATATAAAAATAATAAGAAAATAAATTAACTAAATGAATTTTTATAAAACTAAGTATATATTAGATTTGAATTTTGAAAATAAAAATTTTGTCAATGAATTATATATATATATATAAAGAAAGAATTTTTAAGAAAAAATGGACATAAACTCTTTTAATGTTTTCATTATATATAATAATGATAATAATTTTATTCAAATATTAATATCTAAAAAAATTATTTTATCCTATTAATTAAGCTATCACGTGTCTTTATAAACCTTATTGATTATGAAATCTATCACATAATCGTAGAGAATTTCTAAGAAAAAATAATCAAATAAGTCATTGAAAAAAGTTTACGAAAGAATTATAGATTTATAAATAAAAGAAAATAGGACCTATATATGTTTTTAAAGAATTATAATAATAAACTTATAAATTGTATAGTAGACCTATAGATTCGTGATACATATATAAGAGGAAAAATTTATAAATGTATATTTGAATTTTTTGAAGAAGTTATAAATGAAGTTGAGAATATTTTGAAAAAGCTAGGTGAAATATAAAGTTGTATAAACTAATAGATAATTATTGAGAGCACATGTGGAAAATGAATGAATTTCAGTAAGGCTCCCTTCAATGGTGTGTGGGGATGAGTGATGCATGTGTGGGTGAGTGAGCAGTCACCATCAATGGAGCAAGGGCCCTGACACACCAAAGTCGCTGACTCTACTCTCTGCCTCGCATTTAAAGCCCCCCCTCTCTCTCTATACTCTTCCCATCCTCCACCCCTAACCTACGTACTCTCCTATATTATACTCTCTATTATTTTGATAACATAAATTAACAATTAGTTATTAAATTGATTGAATCGATTTTGTTTTTATTAAAAAATAAGTTATACATTTATTTTGAAAAAATAATTGGAAAATATAAATTTTATATAAAAATATATTATTTTATCATATTCGATTAAATTTTAATTAAATTTTAGTGATTTTTTTTAGTTTTTAAAACTTAGTTTTTTTTTTTAGTTTAGAATTTAATTTTGATACACTGTTAGTGTAAATTAGCTTTATACGTGTATTTAATTATGTAATAACGCATCATAAAAAATAACTATTATTTTTATTAACTGCGTAAATAATCATCTAAAAGAATAAATGTGATTGCACGACTGTGTAAATTGTTAGTATATTGAAATTAAATTCTTTTCGTTTAATATATATATTAGAGATATAATTATTCATATGTTGTTTCAAAAAAATAATAATATGATGTGATATTAGAATTTTTTATGATTTAAAAATTTAGAATTTAATTTTTGTTAATTTAAAAAAAATGCTTATCAACTTAAATTTTAGAAAAGTAATATTATGACACAATGATTGATCTAGTTTTTTAAAAGCTTCGATCGCATGGACTATGGATTCTCCTTTTTCATTAAATTTATAGCCATTTCAATATGTAAAATATCTGACTTAGACTTTTAAATATTTCTGTACATATAAGATAAAGATTGACTTGTTGACATTTAATTAAAAGATGATGGGTCTCTTTTACTTAACCACTTCCTATTTGTTTATCGTGTGTGGACTCTCATATATACCGTTACCATATGCTATCTTTTCTACTTTCTTCATGATTTATTACCTACTTCCCTTTATATTAGAGGCCCAACAATAAGATCTTTTTCTTAAAATAATGCTATCTGAAGGGATGGATCGGACCTAGACCTTTTATGAAGGAGGGTATGTTTTTTTATCAATAATTAATTTGCGATATGGAGTATGTGGAATTGTGGACACTAATATTTTGAGTTCTATGATACAAAATGAGTGATTAAGATGTTAATGTCTAAGCCTTGAGGCTTGAACTAAAAATTTTGGTTCAAATATACATCAGTGCCCTTCTTTCTGCTTAGCTTTTCTAGGATATATATATGATTTATACTTTGGCTGTTATGTTATATATGTACATATTTTATGCGATACTAAAAGAAAAATTGAATTGTGCCTAAAAAATGGTGAATGCTAAATCTAAGTTGATACAGTAAATTATATAGAATAAATAGTTTCTTATATTAAATGTTTACTTTACTTAGTAGATATAACTAGGTCGCTAAGCTCTTACTTGATCGCAAATTTGATATTTTTGTGTGTGACGTCCCCTAATTTGTTTATAATGTTTTCCCAAAAGTTGGAATTAGCTTTTTTTTTTTCTTTAACCAACAATCAATCAACAAAGTAATAGGTGTAACAAAGTCTAAAAAGAGAATAAAAGAAATTAAAAAAGAATGTTGACTGAAAAAGTTAGTTTAATAGTTTTATTTTATTTTATTTTATGATGCATTCACTAATTTCTAAAAAAATTTAAGTTATATACCATTTAGTGTATCCTAAATTTCGTAAAATATAATTTGGCAATATTTAGTCGATAAACATGATACGAAGAGAACAATAATATTTGGAAGACAATAAAAAAATCAGCCTAAATAATTTAAAATTATTGTTACGTGAATAATCTGAAAATATGTGAATTGGACTAGAACAGAAGGTTCAAATTGCGAAGAAAGGGGATCTCCGACTTCTCGCTTGATTATCGTTGTCCGAATTGTGCGTTTGAGAAATGGGGGTGGTATCTCCAAGACATTCCGATGCTTAAGTCAGCAAAGGATTAAGCAGGCTTTAAGTATATTCGAACTTAACTGTACATGAGAATGTCAAGATATTTATAGGAGACGAGCCAATAACAACCGTTAAAGTAGTTCTACTTCTGATGGTGGATAATCGTCTCTTTATTTTAGGATTGTTGGAATCTCTCTTCTAGAAGTTGGTGAGAGATATAAGAAGGCAGTTACTTACTTAAATAAGTGTTACTTGCCTTTGTGTGTTGATTCCGATCTCCTGTCCGATAGGCGTGAAGGCCAATCCTTAGGATTTGGACTTCTTAACTTAATTTGGACCTGGTTACTTCGGCCAGGGTATAAATAATTGTCTTATTTAGTATTAATTAATTATTATTAGAGTAATTGTGCAATTTTAGATGTAATATATATAATTACGAATATTATATGTATATAGAAGATAATTTTAAATATTGTCTTCTTAGTCTTATCACTAAAAAAAATTAATATAAATGTGGTAACTTAAAAAAATGTGTGTAATTTCAGCCAATATATTTAATATAAAAAAAAAAGAAATAAAAAAATATCATCAATATAATTTAAATTTAAAGTATCAATAAAACGAAAATATTTAATAACAAAAAAAAATTAACAACAAATAATTAAAACTTATCTTATTTAGCATTAATACATACTAAGTAAAATAAGTTTTGTTAAGTAAGTCTTGTGTTTTTTTTTTTTTTTCTTAGCATTACCGTTAATAAAATTAATTCTCAAACTCCCTTCTATTAAAAATGCTATTACTCGTATTGATTCCAAACATTGAAGGGCTTTTGTTATTAAAATCGAGTGAGATTTGTCCTTGTTAATGGTATGTGCCATTTAGGGGTATGTCTAAAAACACGTCCAAACATTGATAGTATCCTCCACCTTGAGACCCTCAGGTTGGTGAAAATTTAATACGAATAGATAATAATGACCAACCTCTACCTCATGAAGAAGTTAAAGGAAAGGACATCATTAAAGGGAATGAAGAAGAGAATGGCATAAGGAATAAGGCAATTCCGCAATTGATCATCATCAGCCTCAAATTTTTGTTTTAGTGTGGACCCTGGAGGCTAGGGTGTACCAGAAGATCAGATGGTCCTCCTAAGGCTATGATGATAACAACTAGCTACGATTTTAGCTAAAAAAGACTCATCTAGCTTGTCAAGTCCTCCTCACTTTAATAAGTAATAACTTCCCACACTCAAAGTCTTGACCAATCAAATAATTAGTTTAATTTGTTGTCATAATTAGAACCATTCCTTTCTTTCTTTTCTTTTCAAAGGAACATATTAGGACATTTTATCGGATAAACCCTAAAATGTTGAATCTAATTTGAGCATAAATTTTGGTCTATGATTGATGTATTCAACGTTTAATATAATGATGGCTAATCTCTAGCTGAATTGCAAAAACCTACATAGTTAAAGCTTAAAGTTACCAATTGGGTGTGTATTTAATTATTAAAAAAAAATCAAGAAAACAAAGTGTGGTTATTACATATGTTTAAATGTTTAATGGCTTCTCTTTGTTACAAGTAATTTTCATTTCCAAAGAACTAGATATTGAGATATGCCAAATTTGCAAGACTAAAGATTTTTAAGTGATTTGATCATGATTAAGAAATAGGTTCTGAAACATCTTAAAAATTGCTTAATCTCAACAATTATGTCATAAGAAGAGATTTATCAAATTTGAGCAATACCGCTATTTAAAAGTTGTCTTCTCTTTTTCTCCAATCCAAGCATACTGCTATTTAAAAGGCTCCCATAAGCTCTTTGTTTAAAGAAAATTCCCAATGCATTTTCAGTGAATGTAATTTTACATCCATTTTGGTTAAACGCAAATTTAGCCACCCCACCATAAAACAAAACAGGATCTTGTTGGTCCCCATCAATATCTCTAATGTTACAAAATCTAACCAAATGAAGTGAAATTTCTTCCTGACAATGGCATGTACGAATTGTGGATTATTTTTCTACATACGCCCAAACATTGATACTAGCTAGTATCTAATATCTATGGCCATCTCACTACCTGAAGTTGGTGAAAATTATTAAATCAATAATAACCAACCTCTACCACATCAAATTGAAGAAAGGGAAAATTATTAAAAAAGAATGACGTAAGAAAGGTTTTGTGTAACTAATACAACTAAAATTGCTGTATCCATTACACCCAACAAAATCCAATAGAAAAAAAGAGAGTGCGTCATTAGAACAGAAAATCATAACACCATTCAAGGGGAATAAAAATTGAAGTCCATATGGGTGCCTAATAATAAATTAATAATAACAAAAAGAAAGGCATAAATGGGTGCCTAATAATAAATTAATGCAACAACTCACATTCAGTTGGCCCAAGTAAATTAAAATTGAGACCCAGAACTAGGAAGGTAGAATAGGAGGGAAAACAGAAAGACATAAATGGGCTAGCTCGTGGCCTGCTAGCCTACACCATCACTATAATAGAAGGCCTACTATTATACCAAAAAGGAGAGCAACCATTTCGGCCTTCAGTTTGAGAGAAAGAGAAAGGAAACAAATCCATTTGTAACTTGTTCACATATGATAAAATTTGAATTTATTACTACGTTAATATAATGTTATTCATGTATGTTGCACCTTACTAGAGATTCAATTTTTGAAAAAAGTAATGGTCAAAATTTTATTTCAACATGAACAGGATAGTAACACGATAAAATTAGCATCAAGAAAACTGTTCTTCATGCTACCTAATATACATATCTATGGTAAAAATAGAACAATAAAACCTTTATTATCACACACAATGGCACATCTCCCTCAAAAATGGCACTTACTACTATTCAATTTGTCATTTCTAACTGTTACATGAAGGAAACTTGTCATCAAGTAGAAATTACTCCTTGGATGGGGAACATTGACAATGGAAGCCTCATAGGACAGTCACTTATCTATGATTACTTTAATTAGGAACACCTCAAAGGGTGCCGAAATACATATTCAAGAAAACCTCTTAACAACAAGTGCAGGCATGATAGGGTCTGGAATTATGAAGGCAAATAATTGAAATAAGTGCCACTCATAAAGTAGGAGAAAAGAAACTATTAACAGAGTAAATAAACAAATGAAATTCTTCATCTGATGCTTCTCTATATGATTCCAATCTTATACACAGCTCACAGAGACCAACACGTCTAACCAACTAATGACTACTACTTCTATCACAAGTAACTAATTCTTATGTTCTGACATGACCTGTCTGTATATACATTAAACAAGTCCTTCTGTTTTGTTGCAATCAAATTCAAGTATTACAATTAGAGCTCTATATAACTACCAAGCACCATGACCCATTCTATTAGTAATATCCATAATCCCATAAATGAGATCATCTTAAAAGATTGCATATTATGATTCCATTCATATAGGAGACAGCAAAAGTATTAAAAGCATGCCTAATACAGAAACTAACCATTTGCCAAAGGTTCAATAACATACAAAATATAGTTTACCCTCCAGATAGATAATCTAAACATCCTTGTAACTTCTAAATGGGGCAAAACTTAGTAACATTTTTAAGATTCCAAACATTGAAAGTATCTACTTTTTACTTCATCTTCTGTCTGCCTCCTTAAAAAGCAACTATCCCAACATTCGCTTCTTGTTCCAGCCCATTCTTAAACCCTATTATCTACTCACTAAGCCCATTCTTAAACCCTATTATCTACTCACTATCAGAAATCAAATCAAGATTATTTCGGGAAAAATAATGGCCATTGACTAGCGTCCATCATGATGAGGAATCCCATAATTGGTTAAAGAGAAGAGTGAAGACTAAATGTTACCACTCAAATGGAATGCAGAATCTAGTACAACCATCAACATTGCTTTTTCTTTAACCCAAGCTAAACGCTAGAACATGATTTGTCAGCATCAAGCATCAACAATAAAATGTGTCATACTTCAGATCCTAAACCCATCACCCATCCACTTAGACCACAGTCCCCTGTCATCAACTCTACATTAATAGCAAATTGTTCTTTCTTTAGCCGCAGACATAGCTTTCTCGTATAACTTCCGGCAATTAACAGTCTATGCCTCTGTCAACATGATCAAAACATATTTCAAATTCAAATATCTAAAAAGAAAAAGGGTGCAACATCTTCATTTAGATACTAATTCCCCTCCTCAATTGTAATTGAAGTGCACAAAGGCATCTCCATGGATTGATTTAATGGAGGCATAGAGTTACATCTAATCTATCATCGCAATTCACACAAACACTATCGCTTTGCATTCTCTATCATTTCTAGCACCCTAGAAAAAAAAGGAGAAATTGGAACTCTTTTCTCAATTAAGAAACACTTACAAAGCGAAACCCTTCAAGTACTCAGGGTCACGCTTGGCCCTCTCCTGAAACTTCTTGAACCACCGATCCAAAATATCCATCGGCACCACAAGCTTCGAACCATCAACACCGCAAAAACTCTGCATGAAGTTGAATAGATTCTCCCCTACCTTCAACGCCACGCGCTCGATCCGCTGCTCGCCGGCGACGTCCAGCGACGGCAGCGCCGCCGCGTCCTCCACCGAAACACCAATCTTCGCCGACAGAGGCTGCGCGTCCGCCGCCGTCAATTGCAGCTGGCCGCCGCTCCCGGGATCCGGCCACGGCAACGAGATCACGGCGGAGGGGCGAGCTAGCGTGACGGCGCCGCAGAAGACGAACGGTGATCCCGGCGACTGGACGTAGACGGCGAGCGCCTTGTCCGGAGGAAGGGTAAAGCCGTTGAGAAGGAAGATGCAAACCTCGCGAATTTGATCGTACGCCTCACCTGCGCATGTTAGAGTGAAGCTGTTAGTTACGGAGAGGACGCTAATGTGCGCAGGTTAGTGAGCTGGTAATGTTACTACTTATATTTACAAAAATAAAAATTGTTTACCGACGAAAGTGTTCATGTCGAGAACCCAATGGAAGGTATCGATTTGGGCGAAGGTGGAGATGTCTATGGGGAAGCTGCGGTTTGGGAAAACTACTCCGAACATCTTTTAATTTTCTTCGTGGTATGATTTTAGCTTTTAGATTTTGTTCTATTCAAGATTGAGAAGTAGCAGCGAGGTGGAAGAGATGGTGTTGCGACGGGGTTAAAGATGGGGTTTGGAGTTGAGTTGAGGCCCGTCATGGGTGGTCTAGAACATTCTGGACTTGAAGAGGGACGTATGTGTCTTTTCAGCGTTGTATTTTTATCCCATGTGTGGACTGTGGAGTACTACTGCACTAATTATGTTCTATGAATTTCTACCAAAAAGATATTTTTAAAAAATTTTTTACAAAAATAAAAATAATGTTATATTTAAAATATATTTTTTTAAAAAAATATAAATTATAAATTTAGGGATAAAGTCTATTTTTTATCTCTAAGATTTGTAACTTTTCTCAAAAATATCCTTTATATACAATTTTATTCAATTTTATCTTTAATATTATCTATTTATTTAAGTTTGCCTTAATTTTTAATTTATTTTAAAATTATTCTTAAACGTTTTTTATTTTGTCCCCAATATTTTAGATGAAATTATCATCTAAAAATAATTTTGATATAAATTAAAAATGTTAAGGACAAAATTAAATATAATTAAACGTTACAAGTATTTTTGAAAAAAATTACTAATATTAGAGAAAAAAATATATTTTATCCTACATGTAAACAAAATTATTTTTTAATATTTTTATTTTTATTATTTAATTTTTGTCAAACATACTAAAAAATAAAAAATATTTTTATTAACTTTTTTAAGAATTTAATGATATCCAAAAAAAATTTTAAACAAATAAATTCTAATTTAGATTATGAAAAGATCCAATTCTCAAAATAATTTCTAAAAAAATATCATTTTATTGTTTAAATATAATTCGATAAAATGTCATTTTTTTAAATGAATAAAAATGAATAGATATTATATCAATGAATTATAATTCAAATAACATAGTCTTTCCATACTTACCTAAGAGATCACGGGTTCGAATCTCACAAATTTCGGTAAAAAAAATGAATATATATTATTCTTTGAAAGTACAAACAATTCAAAACTTTTTTGTTTAAAATAAAAAAATAGTTAAAAATAATGAGTTTTCAATATTTAAAAACAAAACTAAGGTAAAATTTGATATCTAAACTTTTTTAATATTATTTTATTTTTTTGCCACTTGAGTAAAAGAAATCATGGCTGTGAAAAAAAAATAGTTTTTAGGGGATTGATTTTTTTTCTCTCTTATTTTAAATTAAGTTTGTGTTATTGGGAGAATTATTATTATCATCAATTTTGTAATGCATTTGATCTTCTATCTTCCTGTTCTCTCTTGTCTGATACTCTTTTTTTCTGTTACTCACTCTCTTTACTTTCTCTCTTCTCTTTTTATGTTTTATTCAAATAATCAAAGTTACATAAAAAATACCACATTTTTTTTAGTCTAAATAAATTATAAAAATCAACAAAAAGCGTTGATTTTCTGATTTCATATTCATCTATCTTTAGTTTTATTTTATGATTATTTTTTTAATCTCTTTTTATACGTAGCTTAAGTTAATCATATATTAAAAACTAAAAAAAATAGTAAATATTTTGATAAAATTTAATAAAAAAATATTCATCATCAACATTATTGAGCCTAGTTTTGATTTTGGGTTAAGTTATGATGATAAACATTATTTTAGGTGGAAAATCCAATATTGTTTAATGTGAGTGTTAGTGATGCAGATACAAATGTCAAAGTCCAGCAAGTGCTTCAGCAATGTAAAAGAGCCAAAGCTCATCCTCGTAGCAACGTTCAAAAATAAAAGGTTATATGTATTTGCTAAAAGCTATAGGAAGACAGTTGAAAAAAGAAAAGGACAAGTGTTGGTATAATAAAGCAAGAAGGACAGCTGATACACTCTCATTGCTCCAAGGACACAAGGACATCTCCACTAACCCAAGGTTACTAGCAGAGCAATGCATGGATCGTGGTTGAGCAAAACACAAACTGCAGCAGCAGAGAAATGGAGCAGAATGAAAAAAGGAGAGCTTGCCAAGGAAGAAAGAAACACCAAGGATAGTAGATGTAGTGGTCGAGCTCCTCGGACAATAGAGGTGGTGGAACAGGATGAAGAAAGGACTGCATGCCAGCAAGGACGGCTCCAATGAGCAGCTGGTATAAGGAAATGGAAGAGACAAAAATGGAGGAAATGTTGAAGATATATAAGAAGCTGCATTCCATCTTTTCGAAGCAAGAGAGAGAGAACACACACTCAGAGCACCATCTCTAACACAAGAGCTGGAATCTCTTTCTTCTACTCAAGTTAATTATGATCTTTGTGTTATGGCTGTCTTGTGTCATTTTCTGTTTTGAGAAAAGGAAATTATGTGAGGTTCAAAAGCCAAGAGAGAAAAGGCAAGAGTGATGCAAAATAGCCACTAATTTCTTATGTATTTTGGGTTTATGAACTAGGATTAGGTCCCCTTACCAAGTTGGGTTAGCACTTGAAAAAATTGAATCTGGTTGATTTTCCTTCCTAGTTGGGTCAGCACTATGGGAAGCTAAGCTTTTGGTGATGAAAGCTTAGGGGGTAGATACTAGTTGAATTAGGGAAAAATTCAATAGTATTAGTGTATGTAATCTGTGAATAATTAGTAAAAATTCCACCATGGTTTGTGGTGGAGACTGGACGTAGGATTCATTGCACAAAGAATCCGAACCAGGATATATGTTGGTCTACATCTTCTCTTTCCTACTCTTTACTGTTCTGCGTATGAGACTATTTCAAATAATCTCTTGCAAATCGTGCTACAGCAAAAACAGAGTTTGAAGCTTTAAGTTTTAAACTAACTTGATTCAACCCCCCTTCTCAAGTTCAACTAGAACCATCAATTGGTATCCAAAGCAAGGTCTCAAGGAGGCAAGCTTCACATCTTGGAGCAAAGATCCATGGCTAACAACATGAGTCCCAACATCGTGGCGTTCACTCTCACTGAAGGGCAGTCCAATAATAGACCTCCCTACTTCAATGGCAGCAACTATTCTTACTGGAAAGAAAGAATGAAAATCTTCGTGCAGTTAATCGACTATAACATCTGGAAGATCATTCTCAACGGTCCAGACGTTCCCACTAAACAGAATAATGATGGAGAAGTTGTGGCAAAGAAAGATATGAATGGACAGATGAAGAAAAGAAGAAGGTTGAACTCAATGCCAAAGCTATTAACCTGATGCATTGCGCAATTAGTTTCGAAGAATTCAAAAAGGTGTCAAGGTGCAAAACGGCTAAAGAAATATGGGACAAGCTTAGACTCACTCATGAAGGCACTAAGCAAGTGAGAGAAACCAGAATTGAGATGCTGATGAAGGAGTATGAAATGTTCAGTATGAAGGAGGATGAGAACATCGATCAAATGTTCGAAAGGTTCTCAATAATCATCAACAATCTGGATGCAATGGGAAGGAAGTACTCTGAAGAAACTCTAGTGAGAAAGATCCTGAGAAGTCTTACTAAGAAATAGGAAGTAAAAAGCATATCCATGTCTGAAAGGAATGATTTGATCAAAATCACCTATGATGAGCTGAGAGGCAAGCTGCTGGCCTATGAAACCACTCACATGTCTCAAGACAAAGATGACAAAAAGAAAAGTATAGCACTAAAATTAAGAATGACAGTCCAAGGAGAAGAATCTGATGACAGATTCTCAGATGAAGAAACGGTGCTCTTTGCAAAAAAAATGAGAAGACTACTGAGATACAAAAGCAAAGACAAATGAAGCTCTTCATCCAAAGATGTCAAGAAAGATCAAGTCAAATTCACATGCCATCACTACAAGGAACCTGATCACTTCAAGTCAGATTGCCATCAACTTAAGAAAGGCAAAAAATCCAAGAAAGACAAAAAGAATGTAATGATGGCAACATGGGAGGACTTGGAGAACGACACTAGCTCGGAGAGCTCGGATCAAGAAGCTCAACTATGTTTGATGACATACCATAATGATGAAAATGAGGTAGATCTTTCTGATTTGTCTATTGATGAACTGCACTATATTATCAAAGACATCTTTGTCAATTCCAAGAAACTCTTGGATAAGTATGCAAAATGCAAGAAAGAAAATGAGGCTTTGAGGATTGAAAATGATCTTCTTTTGAAAAAGGTTAAGGAAAATGAAACTGGTAATGAAAAGTTTTTAAAAGAAGAAAACACTGCCTTGCGAGTTGAATTAGAAAAATTCAAACTCAAGCATGAAGTTACTGCTTCCACTGATTTGATTTCTGAAAACAAAAAGCTGAATGAACAAATAAAAAATTTGAATAAAGACTTAGCAAAGTTTGTTCAAGGTTCTCAAAATCTGAACAAACTGCTAGCTAGTCAAAGGTTTGGATCTGAAAAATCTAGACTTGGATTCAAAGAGGAAAATAAGGCTATTTTTAAACAAAACTTTAAAAAATCTGAAGCCTCCTCTTCTAAGCTTTTCAAACCAAAAGGATTCAGCAAACCTCAAAAATCAGTGAGCAAGAATCAGTGCTACTAGTGCAACAGAAATGGTCATGATCCTCCTCAATGTTTCATCTGTCTTAGGTCTTTTGGTAATGATAGTAAATTATATAAAGTTGTTAATGATTTTAATGCTGTTGGACAATCAAGAAGATTTCACATCAAAGGATCCAAATGGATTTGGATACCTAAGGTTAGTTGAAGAACATGCAGGTTTGCCTTACATCCAAGAAGAAAAAGGACATGTGGTATCTTGATAGTGGATGTTCAAGGCATATGACCGGAAGGGATACTTTCTTCATTAAACTCAACAAGTATGATGGAGGATTTGTCACTTTTGGAGATAATGGTAAAGGTAAAATAATTGCCATTGGTAAGGTTGGCAAAGATTTTTCAACTTGCATAGATAGTGTCTTTTTAGTTGATGGGTTAAAGCATAATCTATTGAGCATAAGTCAATTGTGTGACCTTGGATATGCTCTAACCTTTCGGAAATCTGATTGTAGGGTCATAAATGAGAAAACTGAGTCTGTTTTATTTGTTGCCAAAAGAAGTGACAATGTTTATGGTATCATTCTAGATGATCTAAAAGTTCAAAATGTAACTTGTTTTTCTTCAATGGAGACTGAAAAATGGGTGTGGCATAAGAGGTTAGGACATGCTAGCATGTTCCAAATCTCTAAGCTTGTAAAGAGAGACTTAGTTAGAGGTCTTCCTAATATAAAGTTTGATAAGGACATCATTTGTGATGCTTGTCAAATGGGTAAACAAATTAAAACCTCTTTCAAACCCAAGGAAGATGTCTCTACTAAGAAACCATTGGAGTTGTTGCATCTTGATTTGTTTGGACCAACTAGGACTCAAAGTCTTGGAGGAAAGAGTTATGGCATGGTAATTGTGGATGACTATACTAGATTTGACTGGGTGTTCTTTCTTGCTCATAACCATGAGGCCTTTTCTGTTTTTGAGAAATTCAGCAAAAAGATTCAAAATGAAAAAGGTTTAAAAATTGTTTCAATTAGAAGTGATCATGGTAAAGAATTTGAAAATCAATTCTTTGAATCTTTTTGTGATGAACAAGGCATATCACATAACTTCTCTTGTCCAAGAATACCTCAACAAAATGGTGTTGTGGAAAAAAGAAATAGAAGTTTACAAGAAATGGCTAGAGCTATGTTATATGAATATGAAATTCCCAAGTTCTTATGGGCTGAAACTGTGAATACAGCTTGCTATGTTTTAAATAGAACCATCATTAGGAAGTTTTTAAAGAAAACCCCGTATGAACTTTGGAAAGGGCATCCTCCCAATATTAGCTACTTTCATGTGTTTGGATGCAAATGTTTCATTCTGAATATCAAAGAAATTTTAGGAAAATTTGATCCTAAAACACATGAAGGCATTTTTCTGGGTTATTCCGCAAATAGCAAGGCCTATAAGGTTTACAACAAGAACTCCAAAACAGTTGAGGAGATCATGCATATGAATCTAACAATGTTCCCAGTGTTTGCATTGATGATAGTCCAGGTTTTGAAGCTGAGCTTCCAAAGAATACTGAACCTGTTCCACAAAATCCAAGTTCTCATGAAGTTGCACCTGTTAGCAGCGAAAATCCTAATTCTGCAGGAGACAATTTGGAATTATCTCCTGTCGCAGCTGAAAATACTGATGCAGAGGCCAATGTTGATCAAGAGGAACCTGAATCCTCAAACCAGTCAAGAAGACCAAGAGAATGGAGGTTTCTGAAAAACTATCCTGAAGAATTCATAATTGGAAATCCCTCCACTGGTAGGACCACTCGTTCATCTTTGAAAAGAACCAAATCCAACAACTTTGCTCTTTTATCAAAGATTGAATCTCAAAACATCCAAGAAGCTCTTGTCGATCCATCTTAGGTGTTAGCCATGAAGGAAAAATTGCAGCAATTTGAGAAGAATCAGGTCTGGTCATTGGTGCCTTATCCAAATGGAAAGAAAGTCACTAGCACTAAATGGATTTTCAGAAACAAGTTGGGTGAAGATGGATCCATAGTCCGAAACAAAGCTAGATCGGTTGCTCAAGGATATGATCAAGAGGAAGGGATTAATTTCGATGAATCATTTGCACCTGTAGCTTGAATGGAAGCCATCAGATTGCTCCTAGCATATGCTGCTCACTGTGGATTCAAGCTATTCCAAATGGACGTAAAGTGTACTTTCCTCAATGGCATAATAGATAGAGAGGTTTATGTGGCTCAACCACCTGGTTTTGAAAAAAAACTTTTTCTAACCATGTTTTCAAACTAGCTAAAGCCTTATATGGTTTAAGACAAGCTCCTAGGACATGGTATGAGAGGCTTAGCTCTTTTTTATTGAAAAATAACTTTCAAAGAGGAGCCACTAACACCACTTTATTTATTAGGAACTATCATGATCATTTTATTCTTGTGCAAGTTTATGTTGATGATATTATTTTTGGTTCGGCTAATGAGGATTTGTGTGCAGATTTTGCTAAGATTATGACTAATGAATTTGATATGAGCATGATGGGAGAGCTCAATTTCTTCCTAGGCTTGCAAATCAGGCAAACTGCAGAAGGCATCTTCATCCATCAAGAAAAATATGCAAAAGAACTTGTCAAGAAATTTGGGCTGGACTGTGCTAAGCGGATGGGAACTCCCATGCATCCTAATATCAAGCTTGATAAGGATGAACATGGTAGAGATGTTGATGAGACCCGCTATAGAGGGATGATTGGATCCTTAATGTATCTAACCTCTTCAAGGCCTGATATCATCCAAAGTGTTGGAGTTTGCTCAAGGTTTCAATCAAAGCCTAAGGAGTCCCATCTTTCGGCTGTCAAGAGGATCACTTGATATGTACTTGGTACCACTGATTATGGGTTATGGTTTCCTAAGACTGATTCTTTTCAATTAGTAGGTTTTTGTGATACAGATTTTGCTGGGGACAGGATAGATAGAAGAAGCACAAGTGGCATGTGCTGCTTTCTTGGGAAATCTCTCATTGTTTGGTCTAGCAAGAAGCAAGCTACGGTGGCACTTTCAACAGCCGAAGCTGAGTATATTGCAGCCTCCTCTTGTTGTTCTCAATTATTATGGCTGAAAACTCAACTAGCTGATTATAAACTGAATGTCTCTAATATTCCATTATTTTGTGACAACATGAGTGCTATTAATATTTCCAAAAATCCTGTTTTGCACTCAAGAACAAAGCACATTAAAGTTTGATTTCATTCTATAAGAGAACATGTGCAAAATGGTAATTTGGATATTCAGTTTGTTAACTCTGAAGGTCAACTAGCAGATATTTTCACCAAACCATTGATAGAGGAAAGGTTCTGCAAGCTACGAAGTGAACTGGGCATTCTTGCTTCATCTTTGTTTTCTTAATGACTCTGCTAATGAGATTTTTTTGTGTTTTGTCTCATAAATCGCGGTGAAATCTTTTGGCAGATGATGAGTAATCTTCATTGGGTCACCATGAAGCCTACTGGATTCAAGCGTGATCATAATGAATGATGGACATCACGTGCTGGAGCAGTTCATGACACATGGGCTTTCCTTACTGAATCCATTGAGCCCATTTATTGGTTGCTTTTTCATTTCTTTTGAAAATATGTTTCTTACTCATTTTGGGCCTTATTTTTATTTGTTTTCAAATCCATTTTTTGTTTTATTTTGTTTTTATCTGAAACGTACGAAGGTTAAAGCTGTAACTTTCAATGTTTTTCAAATCCACTTTAAAGTTTTCATTTTTACCTGTTTTCAAGGTGCAATCTTTGCACTCCTCCACACCTATATTAACTCTCCATTACATGCATCCATTCACACTACTCTCTCCACTCTTCACTCTTTCATCTTCTTCAAACCAGTGCTCTATCAAAAGAAGAGAGCTACCTGCAGAGGCTCTCATAGTGGCCCCCACCATTTTGATCACACACACTTTTCTCCCTCACACTCTCCTACTTACTCTTCACCACCATCACCACCAAACCCTTCTCCTGACATGGCCCGCACTAAGACCCTTGCTTACCGTCTTGGCGTTGCTCGTCGCCCTTCTCCTCCTCCTTCGCCAAACACCTCTCAGCCAAGTTCATCAAAACCCATCTCTTCCAGAGGAAAGAGGCCTCTTCACGAAGACGAAGAGATTCCCCCCCCCCCCCACTCAGCCTTGCCATACTCGCGGTACAGTCATTGACTTTCATCTTCGTCCTGTTGCTGAACCTAGACTCTCCAATCCTATTGCTTACAAGTCCTTTTATGCTGATTTTCCTGATGAGTCTTATGATCGTCGCCATTTTTAATCTCTCATGAACTACCTGTTTTTCTGCAAAGATGTTTACAAGTGTACTCTCTGTCCTTCTAAGCTTGTCAATCTAGACAAACTCCATAGGAAAGATCTGAACTTTACCCCATTGTTTGCATATCAAGGTTGGACACCCATAATGTCCATAAAAGAGAAAATTTACCTTGATTTGGTCAAATAGTTCTATAGCAACATGTCCTACAAAGAAGGGAGAATCACTTCTTTTGTTAAAGGCAAAGTGATCATTCTTGACAAATATCACTTAGGCAAAGCCTTAGACTACCAGGACCAAGGAGCTGATGTCTACACCTCTGGTAAGTGGGACGAAACGATCAATGTCTCTTACTTTGATGCCCTAAGCACTGTCTGCATCAATATCCCTCTCCTGGAAGGTAACACTCCTACTCACAAGTCTCTTGGTCCAGTCCGTGCCCAGTTGCATCGGATTGTAAATCACATCATCTTACCTCAGAGCGGCTCTGGTCAACGTGTTTCATTTTGTGACACACTGGTTTTGTATGCATTACTTTCGAAAATTCCCATTTCTTTTGCTTACTTGCTTGTGAGACATATGTATGCTTGTGTCAGTACCAAAAATGCATTACCCTATGGCATGCTTCTTACAAAAAATTTTTAATATTGCAATGTTGATTTTGGGGCTGAAATTGCAAAAGATTGTAACTCATATATCAAAGGGGGTGGTGCAGTAAAGAAAACAGCTCCCAGGCGTCGCCGAACTGATGACATCACTGATGTTTCCTCTGTTGATGAGGATCCTCTGATTCCCCCATCCACCTCTACTACGGTCAGGACCATGACACGCATCATGAAGCATGTGCTTGAAGAATTCCTCAATTTGACAGACATTCTTCTCCATCATGGTGCTGAGCACAAAAGAGTCCAAGTTTTGGAGGAAAATGCTCTCAAAAAGACCAAAGGAAGGATTCGGATTCTGAGAGACTTTGTGGAGGATATTGAGGTTGGGATCACAACTTCTGACAATGAGGGGGAGGACAATGGAATCTCTGATGAATCCAACTCTGATGCCTAGCTCCTTTTATCTCATCTGTGATTATGACCTAGTTTATTTTTTGAACTTGTTTCATTTCTGGATGACTGTAAAGACCTTAACTACTCTGCTACTTAAACTATATGCACCAGCCACTAACAAATTTTGTGCAGGTTTTTTCTTTCCTCCCTTGATGACAAAAAGGGGAGAAAAGAAAGGGAATGTTAGTTCTGGCTTAGGGGTTAATAGTGTTTGTTAAGAACAATGATGCTTTGTGGTGCTAATTAACTCATTTTGTCATGTGCTGTGTATCAATGCCTAGTGTTAATTGTTCTGTGATATTAGTACTATAGTACTATATTGCTTGGAAATTTTGGTCTTGACTATTTTTAAGATTTGTTTAGGTAAAGATATAAGCCATGATCAAGGGGGAGTAATGCTAGCATTGAGGGGGAGCTACTCACAATCCAAATGTCATCAAAGGGAAGTATTCTTAACTCATTCAAATGAGTTTTAATTTTCCTATGTTATCATGTTTGTCATCAAGGGGGAGATTGTTGAGCCTAGTTTTGATTTTGGGTTAAGTTATGATGACAAACATTATTTTGGGTGGAAAGCCCAATATTGTTTAATGTGAGTGTTAGTGATGCAGGCCCAAATGTCAAAGTCCAGCAAGTGCTTCAGCAATGTAAAAGAGCCAAAGCTCATCCTCATAGCGACGTTCAAAAATAAAAGGTTATATGTATTTGCTAAAAGCTATAGGAAGACAGCTGGAAAAAGAAAAGGACAAGTGTTGGTATAATAAAGCCAGAAGGACAGCTGATACACTCTCATTGCTCCAAGGACACAAGGACATCTCCACTAACCCAAGGTTACTAGCAGAGCAATGCATGGATCGTAGTTGAGCAAAACACAAACTTGCAGCAGTAAAGAAATGGAGCAGAATGAAAAAGGAGAGCTTGCCAAGGAAGAAAGAAACACTAAGGACAGCAGAGGTAGTGGTCGAGCTCCTCGAACAACAGAGGTGGTGGAACAGGATGAAGAAAGGACTGCATGCCAGCAAGGACGGCTCCAATGAGCAGCTGGTACAAGGAAATGGAAGAGGCAAAAATGAAGGAAATGCTGAAGATATATAAGAAGCTTTATTCCATCTTTTCGAACAAGAGAGAGAGAGAGAGAACACACACTCAGAGCACCATCTCTAACACAAGAGCTAGAATCTCTTTCTTCTACTCAAGCTTAATTATGATCTTTGTGTTATGGCTGTCTTGCGTCATTTTCTGTTTTGAGAAAAGGAAATTATGTGAGGTTCAAAAGTCAAGAGAGAAAAGGCAAGAGTGATGCAAAATAGCCACTAATTTCTTATGTATTTTGGGTTTATGAACTAGGATTAGTTCTCCTTACCAAGTTGGGTTAGCACTTGGGGAAATTGAATCTGGTTGATCCCCCTTCCTAGTTGGGTCAGCACTATGGGAAGCTAAGCTTTTGGTGATGAAAGCTTAGGGGGTAGATACTAGTTGAATTAGGAAAAAATTCAATAGTATTGGTGTATGTAATCTGTGAATGATTAGTGAAAATTCCACCATGGTTTGTGGTGGAGACTGGACGTAGGATTCATTGCACAAAAAATCCGAACCAGGATATATGCTGGTCTTCATCTTCTCTTCCCTACTCTTTACTATTCTGCGTATGAGATTATTTTAAATAATCTCCTACAAATTATGCTACAGCAAAAACAGAATTTGAAACTTTAAGTTTTAAACTAACTTGATTCAACCCCCTTCTCAAATTCAACTAGAACCATCAAACATCACTTTTCAATTTACTGAATTTTATTAATTTTAAGTTCTTTATCATTGTTGTTTTGCTTTTTCTTACCCTTTTTTTTAGAAAAGTTAAATTAATGTCAAAAATAAAACTAAAAAAACTCTTCTTATTACTCCCTTCTATAAATCCTTATTTTTCTTCAGTTTTATTTTATTCCTTCTATAATTATCGTTTCTCTTTTTTTGAATAGTTTGAATTTACAATAAAACCTAAAAAAATAAAATACGACGATTAATCAAATTTTTAAGTGATTAAACATTGTAATTGATGGTAATGCAATATTTATTCAATATATACTCTTATTATTCCAGAATACCTTAAAAAATATCAAGTTTAATAATTCTTATTATTTTTTATATCATTCACCATATGGTTATGCATAAATCAAATGTTATTTACATAAAATATCAATCTTAAACACTATTAAATTTATAGTTAAAATGATTAAAATCTTTTTTTATATTTAATTGATAAAATTTATATTATTTTAAAAAAATCTTATTTATTAATGTCTTTTAATTACTATCAGATTCACATACATATGTAAAAAACTAACGCCTAACTAATTATTTATATATAAAAAAAGATATGTTTTTAGAATATAACATGTAAGTAATATCTTTTTATAAAAAGACGGCCTAAATTTATGACAAAGATGAGGAGAAAATTTTTAAAGTGTGAAATATGAAATGTCGTTAAATAGCTACAACCATATTATTAAAAGTGTAAAATGTATATAAATACTTTATTATAGATTCATTGAGTATATTGGAATATATCTTTAAAATAATAATAAAATGACAAATGATAATTTTTTTTTTCTAATCTCTCTCGAACCCACTGAACTTTTAGCTTAAACCTTTCTCTTCTTCTTTTCAACCTAGATTTGATACCGTATATCTTTATGATATCAGAAGATATCAGAGCTTAGATTTTTTTCTAATTCTTTAGCTTTTATCACAAACATTAAATCAATTGTTATTTTTGTTAGAAAATTATTGTTTATTATTTTCAAATGAGTATAATATAATATATAATAATTTGGTCAAAATAATAAAAAAATCTTTGATCTATTTGGTCGAAATAATAAAAAAAAGTTTTGATATATGTTTTTGTAACTTTTTTAAATGCATGTGTGATGCTCTTAAACGATTTTTATTTTTTTAAATTTATTATTGATTTCATCATTTTAATTTTCTCTTTCCCTTTTCTCCGTCTTTTCTTTTCTTCCCCTTTTAACTTTTTTTCTCTATTTCTTCTTTCTCATTTTTTTTACCACCTCTTTTTTTCACTTTATTTTCTATGTGTTGATTAATTTATTTTTTTTTCTTTTAGTTTTTAGTTTTTAATAATCCTTTGTAGTATGATTTCTCTTTTTTGTAGTATTTTTATTCTCCTAATGTCGGTGGTACTAATTGTTAAAAAAATTATAATGAAAAAAATGACAATAGTTTAATTATTATAGTTTTAAGGCATGATTAGATTTTTATATTTAGAGGGATATTTTCTTCCATACAATATTATTATTGGGTTAATGACAATATTCTCTAAAAATATAATGAATTTTTTTATTTTTTTACTAGCGATCTTAAAAAATTACTTCACACTCTCTTTGAATTTGAAAAGGAAAAAGACTTGGTAATTTTGGAAGTTTCTAAATTGATAACCACCCACATTGTGATTCATGCACCTGACAAGGATCATGGTGGTGTGCCGCTTGTCAAAGATTGCAGTTGAGGTGGGGGGATCGTGGTTATTTACCATCTACATGTGTATTATTTTTTCAATTGATGATCTTGCAAGGTTCATGGTGGTGTATCGCTCGCACGCAATGGCGGAGTTTGTTGTGGTGTACCGCCCACTGATGCGTGAGTATCTTCTCTATCTTTTCCTAGTGAATTTGTATTCAAATCGTTGAGTTTAATCAAGATTTAAATATCTTTTAGCCACTGTAGATGCTACTTTGAGTTATGTACAATTCTGTTTATTTCAGGTAGCATTTAGATAGATTTGATGGAGTTTCTGTAGAAAAAGAGAAGAAAATGAATGATGCTGTCAACTCTGACCTCCTTGTACTCCAACAGAAATAACTTGAGTTACAGAAGTCCAATTGATGTGATTCTAGCGGCATTGGAAAGCTAACTTCTAGATCTTTCCAATGATATATAATAGTATACCCTTTCTCTCCATTCTGTATAGTCAAGATCACAAAGCCTCCTCCATATGCGTGCTACCAGGGCACCGTCTAACTTCAGAATCTTGAAGTTAGGCGCCAGGAAGACTAAAAGCACATGATTGTGAAGTTAGGCACCAGTTAAACTTCAAGACATGGTCCCTATGCCAAATCAAGGCATCAACGAAGATTTTATTTATCTTGATTAAAATTTTTATTTTATTTACAAATAAGAAAATATATTATTTAGTTTTAGAAAATATATTTTACGTTAGTTAAGATTAGATATAAAAGGGAAAAGAATCAGCCCTTCGATCTCCTCTCTTCTCTTCTACTTCATTCCGCACTTTACAATTTTTCAGAATCCTTGTTTTTTCTCTGAACCATAAGCAAATAAACCTCCATTGTTAAGGTTAGGAGCTCTGTTTATTCTATGGATTAATACTATTACTTTTCTATTTTAATTCATATATTGATTTCAATTTTAAGAATTATTTTTATTCTTTATCTTATGAATCTGGGTGGAACGGAAGTATGACCCTTATTCTATTTGAGTTCTTGTAAAACTTGAAAAAGTTCTTTACCTGAACAACAGCTTGAAAACAAATTCTCCTATATCACTAATTATCTGGACTTAACAGGATACGTGACATATAATCTTCTTATATTTGGATAATTAGGATTTCTGTGGCACATAAACTAGATTTGAAATTAACTCTCTAATTGGAATCAAATGACCAAGGAATCGGCAGTTAATAAAGGTTAGTGGAGACTAAAAAGGTCTAAGGAATTAGGGTTTAGTCACATATAGTTTGCTATGAATTGAATCTTGCATGATTAAAGTAGTTGGTAAGAAAAGTTAATCCAGAAAATAATTATCTCTGAAGCCTTAACTGTTTTCTCCATATATTTCACAAACCATTTACTGCTTGCTTTCTGATATTCTGAATTTACTATAAATGCTTTTGAACTCTCAAAACACCATTTTCTGTTTGTCTAACTAAGTAAATCACTCAATCATTGTTACTTAGTCCATTAATTCTCGTGTGATCGACCCTCATTCATCTGAGATACTACTTGGTACGACCCGGTGCACTTGTCGGTTAGTTTGTGGGTTATAAATTCCACACCACCCACCAAGTGGGGTTCGTGGTGGTGTACCACCCACCGATTTTCACGAGGACGATATCTAGGTTAGCTACCAGATGTATCAGGTTCTGGCAAAGTAACCGACATGCGCATATTTTTAGGATAGCAGAAGATGGGGATAGCAGGATCGGAAACGGAAGTATAAACGACGAATGAACACCAAAGGCATCGCAGAACAGTTTTAAAACCACCACCAAGAGGAGCGCGAAAGTCGAGGGGCATATTAGTCTTTGCACGAAGGGTTTTAAACCCATTTATGAACATTTAATGCTCCACACGAAGAACGAGACAACAAATGATCACCCCAGCAGCAAACAGGCACGCGCGTAAGAGGTACATCCCTTCCACGGACGACCGACTTGGCGACAACGCATGAAGTTAGAAATAACATGCCACCAACATCCCACGCGACTATTGCTGACGCGTTGGGGGCACTGTTACGGCCTGGCCCAAAGGAAATTGGGCCGACCCGACCCACTTACCACCCGACCTGAACGGCCGGATGATACGCCCATATCCGACCCGAACACGCGTCCGGGACAGCTGGCCGCCACAGTTGTACAAGAAAACTTCGAAGAAGGCGGGTTCTTTTCTTGTGGGACCCACATCTGACATAGTATATAAGGGGAGGGTCCTACCCCTCCCCCAAGGTACGTCACTCTTTCCACCTAACCAATTCCTCACCTGCACACTAACTGACTAGAGCGTCGGAGTGTCTTTGCAGGTGACACCCTCTCCTTCCTTCCACAACGAGAGCTCGGCTACCCGGCAGACCCGATCCCAGCACAACCACGATTGAAGCGTTTCCACCTCCTCAAATATCCACCCGAACCGTCCTGTAACCGTTCAACCAAACATTGGCGCTATCTGTGGGGACGCCTAAATGGAAGTCATGCCGGGCTTTGGAGACCAAGGCCGAACAGCCGGCGCAGAGTGGGCAGCCTCTGTCGCCTCATCAGGAGGGCGACGAAGGTCCCCCCGACAACGAACCGAACCACGCACAAGAACGCGAGAGACGCGACCCTTCGGAGGAACTGGCGGTGACAGCGCTAGAATAATACAGGAGTTACGCCATAGGGTCCAGAACCTAGAATGACAACTAGCCGATCAGGAGGACGATCGACGAACCAGCGATCCTAGCTACTCGCCATCCCTTGAAAGCCGAGAGAGATATTCCCGTAGGAGTTGCCCCCGGTACGCCTTCGCTTCCAGAACAGAAGCGGAAAGCACCCGAGAAGATTCATCCATCCCGAGAAGACGAAACGACACAATCATCTACTCCCGAGGCAAAGAAACGCGCCACACGGGACGAGGTAGCGAAGACCAAGAAGGGAGGCCTGTGAGGACACGGCGACCCGTGATAATGGGCGCCACCCCATTCTATCGGTCCATCCTTGAGGTCCGGTTGCCGAAGCACTTTGACAAACTGACGGACATGAGGTACGATGGAACCCAAGACCCTCTGGAACACCTCACGGCCTTCGAGGCTAGAATGAATCTGGAGGGAGTAGGAGACGAGGTGAGGTGCCGGGCCTTCCCGGTTACCCTGGCTGGACCTGCGATCCGATGGTTTAACGGCCTCCGCAGGGATCCATCTATGGGTTTTCGGACATCAGCCGTGCCTTCTTAGCTCAATTCACAACACGAATAGCAAAGGCAAGGCACCCGATCAACCTGCTCGGGATAACCCAAAGGCCCGGGGAGCCGACCAGAAAATACCTGGATCGCTTCAATGACGAATGCTTGGAAATTGACGGCCTAACCGACTCGGTAGCCAGCCTCTGCTTGACGAACGGTCTCCTCAACGAGGACTTCTGAAAGCACCTCACCACGAAACCGGTTTGGACGATGCACGAGATCCAAATGGTAGCTAAGGAGTACATAAATGACGAGGAGGTCAGCCAGGTTGTGGCTGCCAATAAGCGACACTCCGGCTACAATCAACCTAGGCAACAAGGTAACGGGGAGAGACAGAAAGAACAAACCAAAGAAGGAGGGCCGAGCAAGGCACCCAGACCGTTTTTCCGGATCGGAAAATTCACCAACTACACTCAACTCACTCTCCCCATCATGGAAGTTTACCAGCAAATAGCTGAGAAAGGAATCCTATCGAAGCCCCAGCCACTCAAGGACCGTACGGGGGGAAACAAGAGCCTCTACTGTGACTACCACAAGGGCTATGGGCACCAAACACAGGACTGCTTTGACATGAAGGATGCACTAGAACAAGCGATAAGGGACGGTAAACTAACAGAATTCTCCCATCTTATAAGGGAGCCGAGCAGGCGACATCACGACCAAGACGAGGAAGTCAAGACCCGGTCTGCAAAGCGGCGACAAGAGCCAGAAGACAAAGACCACGGTCTCACCGTGATAAACGTAGTAACCGCCAAAAATACCGTACCAAGGTCGAGGTCGGCGCACAAGAAAGACGCCAAGGTCCTGGCGGTCTCCTCCTCGCCGATGCGAAGCTCTAGGAAGCCCCCATCTATCTCTTTCGGACCAGAAGATCAGTAGTTCGACGAGGCCCCTGAAAATCCACCCATGGTCATCATGGCCAGAGTGGGAACCGGCCTCGTCAAACGAATCCTCGTCGACACGGGGGTAGACTCGAACATTATGTTTCGCAATGTGTTCGACGCAGTGGGGTTAAGGGACGCCGACCTATCGACGCACCAGCACGGGGTCATCAGATTAGGCGACAACTTCATCAAGCCGGATGGATTGATATCCCTGCCGATTTCCGTAGGGCAGGCCCAAGGCCGAAGATCGACAATGGCTGAGTTCGTGGTTCTCCGAGATTCCACGGCCTACAACATCATCTTGGGGAGGAAGACGATTAACGATGTTGAAGCCATAATCAACACAAAGCTACTAGTCATGAAATTTGTTACCGATGACGGATCTATAGGGTCCATTAGGGGAGACCTAGAGACGGTGGTCGCTTGCGACAATGCCAGCCTCTCCCTAAGGAAGAAATCTAAAGAGGTGTCGGGAGTGTTCCTAGCTGACCTGGATGCCAGGGTAGACGACAAGCCCAGACCAGAATCGGAGGGGGACCTGGAAAAGTTCAGGGTCGGCGACACGGAGGGAAAGTTCACGTTTGTCAATAGAAACCTTCCACATGAGTTGAAGGAGCCTCTGGTGGAAATGATCAGGGCCAATGGAGACTTATTCGCCTGGACTCCGGCCGACATGCCGGGCATAAACCCCGAAGTCATGTCACACCACCTGGCCGTCAAATCGGAAGCACGTCCGGTAGCCCAGCGGAGAAGAAAGATGTCGCGGGAGAGGGCAGAGGAGGTGGCCAGACAGACGGCCAGCCTCCTAGAAGCAGGTTTCATACGGGAACTAGACTACTCGACCTGGCTCTCGAATGTAGTTCTGATAAAAAAGCACAGCGGTAAGTGGAGAATGTGCGTAGACTACTCCGACCTCAACAAGGCATGCCCTAAAGATTGCTTCCCCCTCCCTAACATAGACGCACTCGTCGACGTGGCGGCGGGCTATCGGTATCTGAGCTTCATGGATGCCTATTCCGAGTACAATCAGATACCAATGCATCGACCCGACGAGGACAAGACAGCATTTATAACGCCTGGGGAAACCTTTTGTTACAAGGTGATGCCCTTCGGCTTAAAAAATGCAGGGGCAACATACCAAAGACTGATGAACAAAATATTTCGTGATCTCATACGCAAGACAGTGGAAGTCTATGTAGACGATATCCTCGCGAAAACTACGCGACCTGACGACCTCCTGAATGACTTGGCAAATGTATTCGCGTCTCTTTGACAATACGGTATGAGGCTCAACCCCCTCAAATGTGCCTTCGCCATGGAAGCTGGAAAGTTCCTAGGATTTATGATAACCTAGAGGGGGGTGGAAGCTAACCCTGAGAAATGCCAAGCGATACTCCAGATGAACAGTCCGGGTTGTATCAATGACGTCCAAAGATTGACAGGACGACTCACCTCGTTATCCCGTTTCTGCGGAGCTTCGGCAACAAAAGCCCTACCTTTCTTTAACCTCATGAGGAAAGGGATAGCATTTGAATGGACGCCCGCATGCGAGGAAGCTTTTAGACACTTCAAGGAAATCCTGGCGACACCCCCTGTGCTCGGAAAGCCAAGGGCCGGGGAGCCGTTATACCTATACCTCGCCATAACAGGAGAAGCCCTGACTGCGGTTTTGGTACGAGAAGAAGGAAGGGCTTAACAGCCCGTCTATTTCGTGAGCAGAGCCCTACAAGGGGCAGAACTAAGGTACAGCAAACTGGAAAAGCTAGCTTTGGCACTCTTTACCTCTTCGCGGAGGTTGAAACAATACTTCCAAGGACACCAGATTGTCGTAAGGACAAATCAAGGAATCCGACAAGCGCTCTAAAAACCCGATTTGGCGGGAAGGATAATGACTTGGTCCATTGAACTTTCCCAATATGACATACGGTACGAACCCCAGCAAGCAATCAAGGCACAAGCGATGGCTGACTTCTTGGTAGAGGTGACGGGGGAACCAACCGAAGAAACGGACACACGGTGGAAGCTCCATGTGGACGGAGCCTCCAACCAGACGTCCGGGGGCGCCGGGATCATCCTGGAAAGCCCAGCCGGGGTCGTATACGAGCAGTCAATCAAGTTCGAATTCCCTATCTCGAACAACCAAGCAGAATACGAGGCCCTCATAGGGGGCTTGGCCCTAGCAACGGAAGTTGGAGTGACAAGGTTGGAAATATGCAGCGATTCACAAATGGTCACCTCCCAGGTAAATAGGAGCTACCAAGCCTGAGACTCACTATTACAAAAGTACTTGGAGAAAGTCAAGGATTTGAGCCAGAAGTTTGAGGAGGTCACGATCCACCACGTTCCAAGAGAAAGGAACACACAGGTAGATATTCTATCAAAGCTGGCTAGCACAAAACTGGGAGAGGGTAACCGGCCTCTCATCCAAGGTATGGTGAGGGAGCCAGCGGTCACTCTGCACCTGTCAAGGCTAAGCCCCTCATGGTTAGACCCTATCACCAGCTTCTTAGAAAACGGCAAACTCTCCGATGACGAAAAAGATGTTAAGAAACTGAGAAGGGAAGCAGCCAGGTACGCGATCATCCAGGGGCAGCTGTTCAGAAAAGGACTCAACCAGCCTCTATTGAAATGCCTACACCCCGATCAAACGGACTACGTCCTCAGAAAAGTCCATGAAAGGTGTTACGGCCATTACATAGGGGGCAAAGCCCTAGCAAGAAAATTAATCCGAGCTGGATACTATTGGTCATCAATGATGGCAGACTCTAAAAGAATTTGTCAGAAAGTGCGTCAAGTGTCAATAGAACGCCAATTTCCACAAGGCACCGGCCTCCGAGCTAAGCTTGTTGACGTCTTCCCAGCCATTCTCTCAATGGGGAGTTAACCTCTTGGGACCCTTCCCGGTCGGTCCTAGACAAGTCAAATACCTTATAGTTGCCATTGACTACTACACCAAATGGATAGAGGCCGAACCGCTGGCCAGCATATCCTTATCCAATTGTAGGAAGTTCATGTGGAGGCAAGTGATAACACGGTTCGGCATCCCGGAGGTCGTTATTTCGGACAACGGGACGCAATTTACCGACAAGAAGTTCACGGAGTTCCTTACCTGCCTGGGCATAAGACAAAAGTTCTCCTCAGTTGAGCATCCCCAAACAAACGGACAGGTCGAATCCGCAAACAAGATCATCCTGTTGGGACTTAAGAAGCGGCTGGATGATAAAAAAAGGTGCTTGGGCCGACGAGCTCGCCTCGGTCCTTTGGTCCTACCGTACAATCGAACAATCATCTACCGGATAAACTCTCTTTCGCTAACATATGGGCTAGACGCAGTAATACTCGTGGAGATCGGGGAGCCGAGCCCACGACTACTCTTGAAGGGAGTGGAGGAAGCGGTGGAGAAGGACCTAATAGACGAAGTCAGAGAGATGGCCCACCTGATGGAGACAGCGCTGAAGCAAAGAATGGCCCTGCGCTATAACACCAAAGTACTCAGAAGAGAGTTTGAACCAAACGACCTCGTCTTAAGGCGTAATGACATCGGCCTACCGACCCCGGGAGAGGGCAAACTGACGACAAACTGGGAAGGTCCCTACAGAGTTAAAGAGGTGATCGGCAAAGCCGCTTTCAAGTTGGAAAGGCTCAATGGTAAAGAGATTCCAAGAACGTGGAACGCGAGCAACTTGAGAAGGTTCTACTCCTAGCGCGCGTGACGGTTTACCGACCAAACGAGCTAAGTAGTGAACCCGTGAAATTGTACTTTCCGCTATGGCTTATAGACCTTTTGTGCAATTACCGACTAACATATACTTGTCAAAAGTTTTGTTTCTTTTGTCTTGTTTACTTTTCATGGACAACCCATTGCGCAAATGAGTTCCACGCAACGTGGCAATGATACGCGGCCCCGGGACTGATCACCCCGGGAGCCCATCAACTACCACAATAGCAAACGGCTACACTAAAAAGCCACGACCTGGCTCAGCCAGAACATCATCAATACGGTCGAGCGAACAGGAACAACAAACCAATAACGGTGAATATAAACGACAACACAACCACACGAATAAGAAAGTATTTACTACGATAAAAAGGGCAAACGACCCAAGAAACCATCTATTCACAAGAGCTAAAACAAAACAGCTCGCAAAAAAGTTTCATACAGAACATAAGAAATCATTTCCTAGACACGTCAACAATCTTGCCATCTTTGATCACCTTGAAGACACCAATTGCCGATGTGTCGAAATCGGGAGCAACAATTTTGACCTGAGCCTTAAGGGCCTCCTCGGTCGCCAAGATCGCGCCCTTCCCCTGCTTAACGACTTCTTTATACTTTGTTTTCAACTCTGCAAGCTCAGTTTCGACAGCTTCCTTCTCTTTCTCTAACGCGGCCACCCGCCCTTGAGCCACGCCAACCTGACTCTTTAAAGTCATTTCCCGCTCGACAAGCCGGGAAACCGTGGCGTCCGATCTTCTAATTTTTTCTCGGCAGTAGAGGCTTTCTTCTCGGCGGCGGATGCTTTGTTCTCTGCAGCGTCGAGCTTCTCATTAGATTAGGTCAGTTGCTCCCAAAGAGTTTCGACTTCGCGCTTAAATTCATTATTGGCCTTCCCAGCAGACTCCAACCTCCTGCGGAGAGATTCCATCTCGGACAACTCAAACTCAGCCTTCCGAGCTATCACCGCGCCGCGCAGGAGGGTACGATACATCCACCTCGCTTGCCCGTCAAGGGATGACTCGTGGAAGTGCTCTTCAGTACCGGGAATCAATTGAGAATCTATAAAATTTCCGGCGTCAAAATTTTTCTCCATCACAGTAAGAACCCCCTCGGGACTACTGGACGTCCTCCTTCTTTTGAGGCTGGGCACTTCCTCCACCTCATCGTCGGCCGCTGGGTTGGATGTCGAACCCCCAGTACCAATTGCTTCGCAGAAGGGGGAAACACGCACCTCCTTGTCGCCGCGAGCCAAGGCACCTTTAGCCGAGGTACCGATCTCGTCGGCTACAACCCCTTGCTCGGAAGTGGCCTTGCCCTTGTCCTCCGGGGGAGCAGTCGACTTCTCATTGGCCGCCTCATCATCACTTGCACATAAAAAGGTCTGGAACAAGTTAGGGAGACCTGTTATCTCGGCAGACATTCCCACTGTAACGAGAAAAGAAAATTGTTTAGTCGTGATGAAAGATTGAAAAAAGTAAGAAGCTAAAGGCAAAGCAAGTTAAAACTTCTCACAAATATAGTTCCGGCCGACTTTCCGGTCACCCATAAGGAGGTGAGGATTCACATGATTCCTCCCGAAGACTGCCAGTAATACATCGGCAATCTTCCTCTCCACCGCAGACATACCCTTGTAGGACACTTTAATAAAGGCATTGGACCCTGCCCCGAAGCTCCAATAGGTCGGGATGAGGCGTGCCCCCTCTAACGACAGCCAAAAGGGATGACGACCTTTGACGGGGCGAACCTTAAAATACTTATCTTTGAACCCATGGTAGGAGTCCTCAAACAAGCCAAAAATCCTCCGACCTTGGGCAGACCAGAAGGACATGAACCCCTTCTTATGTTTCCTCTCCTTCGAAGGGTTTGTAAGGTTGAAAAAGAAAAGAAAAACGTCCACAGACACCGGCAGCTCGAGATATTCACAAACCATCTTGAAACAGCGGATTGAAGCCCAACTGTTCGGATGCAGCTGCGACGGTGCCACGGATATCCGGCCCAGAAGTGCCATTTGGAAGGCGGAGAAAGGAATACGAACCCCCACTTGCGTAAACATGGATTTATAGAACCAAATCCAGTCAGCAACTCGGAGAGCATGGAAGTTGATCTCATATAAACGCTCGTGGGGAGCCAGGACGTAGACATCATAGTTAGCCTCCTCGTTGGTCCCGCCGCATAAGTACTCGTTTTGGCGGAACTCGGTGAGCTCATCCTCGCCCATTTGATTGGGGGAGTCCCTCAGATCGAAAGCCACCCAGGCGTAGGGGTCGTACGCCGCGGGAGAAGGGGAAGCCCGGGAGGCGATGCGAGCCATACCTACACGGGGGAACCATCCAGTCAGTCTAAGAGGTCGGGTACTCGGAGTGAATGCAGAAGCTCTATTCTGCAACTAAGACTAAACACGGCTAAAAAAGATAAGACCCAAACAAAGACTACCATGGAATGACAACCCCCCTAACACACCTACTTAGGGCCTAAGATCAATCATCATGCAAAGCTAAACAAACGGCATGCACAAAAAGGAAGCACTGGCAGAAGCAAAAGAACAACAATGAAAAAGGACAAAAAAATGCACAATTACCTACACTGATAGCAAAAAATCCGAAAGGAAGACAATAACGACGCCCCGAAACTACTGAGGGAGAAGAAGATGGGGATAGCAGGATCGGAAACGAAAGTATAAACGACGAATGAACACCAAAGGCATCGCAGAACAGTTTTAAAACCACTACCAAGAGGAGCGCGAAAGCCGATGGGCATATTAGTCTTTGCACGAATGGTTTTAAACCCATTTATGAACATTTAATGCTCCACACGAAGAACGAGACAACAAATGATCACCCCAGCAGCAAACAGGCACGTGCGTAAGAGGTACGTCCCCTCCACGGACGGCCGACTTGGCAACAACGCATGAAATCAGAAATAACACGCCACCAACAGCCCACGCGACTATTGCTAACGCGTTGGGGGTACTGTTACGGCCCGGTCCAAAAGAAACTCGGACCGACCCGACCCACTTACCACCCGACCTGAACGGCCGGATGATACGCCCATATCCGACCCGAACACGCGTCCGGGACAGCTGACCGCCACAGCTGTACAAGGAAACTTCAAAGAAGGTGGGTTCTTCCCTCGTGGGACCCACATCTGACACAGTATATAAGGGGAGGGTCCTACCCCTCCCCCAAGGTACGTCACACTTTCCACCTAACCAATTTCCTCACCTGCACACTAACTGACTAGAGCGTCGGAGTGTCTTTGCAGGTGACACCCCCTCCTTCCTTCCACAACGAGAGCTCGGCTACCCGGCAGACCCGATCCCAGCACAACCGGGATTGAAGCGTTCCCACCTCCTCAAATATCCACCCGAACCGTCCTGTAACCGTTCAATCGAACAGTTTGTTTACAAAGACAGGACACTGAGACATGGATAGAGACACAAGATCGTGTTTGACAGAGGAGACATGGACATAGACAATGTGTCCAGAGACAATGAATTAATATATTTTGTGTCCATCCTGACAAAAAGGACACGGAGACACTAGTAAGAGACATAACTTATTTTTCATTTTTTCTTTCATTATTTTTGTTAATTTTTTATAATTATATTTTTTATTATTATATTTTTCGTCTCAAATTTTTGAGTGAAAAAAATGAGAATAAATTGAAATTTCATAATTTGTTCTAGTTTATCACCAAAGAAAATACAAGAATACAAAATTTTGTGTCTCTATCTTTTATGTCTTGTTCTCTGTGTCTTGTCTTGTCCTGTTTTCATAAACAAATGCAACCTTCATGAATAATGATCAATGTAGGAAGAGAAATTTGGGTATGTTTTTGTGACGTGTGCAGCTGGTAGGACATCTAAAGACATACTTGTTAAATTAAAGGTTAAAAATAAATATCTAACATAGAAAGTGCATCATAGAGAAACAGTATGCTTTACAAAAAAGACTGTGAACTATACATTTTATTATGATGCAGATGCACTTTAGAAATACGCATGTTGTTGAGTTGGATATTGCTTTAAAAGAGGAAATGAAGTATATAGAATTACACATTACAGAGTTTCTTTTCAAAAAATCTGTCCGAACTACCGACAAAGGAGATGGTAGTTATTAATTTTTTTTAGTTTTAAAGTTTCCTTACCATTTTAACGCAACTTTTTTTTCTTAATTACTAGCTAATGATCTGGGAGTTATCATTTTCTTTTGAGTAAACTTAGATTATTGTATGCATGTTGAAATTTTTAGTGTTAGCTGAATATTCAAGCAAAATAGTTAATGACACTCTAGATGGGGTAGAGACTAATTCAAAAGACAATTTAGATGATATCTCCTCGGTAGAATTGACACCTCGAGACAGTTTGAACTCAATAAAGTTTCAGAAGAAGACAATGAAACTTTATACACCCAACAAAGAGAAATGATGTACATGCTACAAAAAAGAGCTTCAATCTGAACAAAAAGTCATGGTTTGGAGATAACTTATTAGATCTTTTATCATATGAAGGCTGTAAATTTGTATTTCTGGCTAAGTCAATATGATGTTGAAGAGAAATTTTGACTCATTACTTGGTTGCCTACTTTAAGAATTCTAATCTTTATACTCTATTGAACTTTGTTTTGACTTTATAAATTCAGACGTTGACTTGATTTTTCTTTAACATTTATACTTGAATGCAAACTTAAAAGATGCTGATAGTAGGGGTGAGCATGGGTAGCGGGTACCCGATTACCCGTCCGAATTCGAACCAAACCAATTAAATTGGTTCTGAAACCGACGGGTAATCAGGTCCAACCCGAACCAAACCGATGGCCTTTGTTAGTAATTGGTTCGGGTATCGGTTCTGGGAGTGCGAAACCCGAACCAACCCGTGAACCCGATCATATATTAATTAAATAAAAAAATTTAAAAATATATGACTTTTCTATTAGACAATGATTATTCACTATTAATATGTTTGGATTTTAATGAGTTTAGTTTTTAATGTATTTGGTGTTTAACATGTTTGGATTATTTCTATTGATGTTACATGTTTATTGTACTTGTTGAATTTTTAAGATAAAATTTGGTTTTTTTTATAAATTTCGAAGTCATCGGGTACCCAATTACCCGAACCGAACCAATAAGTGCTTAATCGGTTTGGTTTGGTTTGGGTACATGTACAAAAAATTGCAAATCCAAACCAAATCGAACCAATTACATTTTGATCGGTTCGATTCTAATTTTACCATAAATCCGAACCAAACCGACCCGTGCTCACCCCTAGCTGATAGTACACTAGGAAACCTAATTCGTAAATTTGTGCACATTATTAATCAATATATGTTTTTTTAATTCATTAATTATTTTTTACATAATACAAATCCGAAAATGTATGTAATACATTAAGTAACAGTGTTTGAAACATATTTTTCCAAAAAAATAGTGAGAACTTAAGTAGATTTTACATGACAATGTTAAAACATAAAAATTCGAGTTAAAAACATATTGCAGTAATTGAGAGAAACCACTGCCGCAAAATCGATATTTTGCGGCGATTATAGCAAAACTGCTGCAAAATAAGAAGCTTTTGGAAGCCTCTTTCTAATCAATCGTGATAACCGCCGCCAGATTTTCATTTAGCAGCGATTTTTGTAGTGTATTAATGATAATTGAATTGGAGATGAATATAGGTTCATAATTTTTAAAATTCAACGACCATTTTAGTCATTTCCAGAATTTGAGACCATTTTCATGAGCGTTGAAAATTTTAGAGATTGAACTGAATATTATCTCAATAAAAAGACATTTGTGAGATTAATCTGGGCCTAAACTAAGACTTTATTTAGTTGTAACAAAGTAAAGAGAAAATAAGAAAAAATATTAAAACAATTTTTTAATAAAATTTGTCACTTTTTTAATTATTTTTAGACTTAATAAGTATTTTTTTTCGCTAAAGAATAAAATAATATTTTAATTTTTAAAATTTAGGTTAAGTTTTAATTTTAATTTCGTCTCTTATATTTAAAAATCTTATTTTTTTCTCAAATGTCTTATTTCGTTTTATTTTTAAATTATTTGATAAATATTCAATTTTTTCTTCTAGAAATACCTTTTTCCTCATTACCATTTTCTTCTATGCAACAACAAAAGCTGCAATTATAACAGGAATTGTAGTAATAGTAGTAATTTGAGAGTGAAAATAATAAAAAAATAAAAATAATAATAATAAAAAAATAATAATTTTAGTTAAAAAATTTAATTTATTTTCAAGGATAAAAATAAGATGAAATAAAATATTTAAAATAAAAATAAAATAGTTTAAATATTTGAGACAAAATCGGAACTTAAGATAAATGTTACACTAAGATAATTTTTTTTATCTTTTATTAAATGGATATTTTGTTGAAATTAGAATTTTTTGAGTCATGAAATAGTTACTGTTTTAAATATTTTAAATATTTTTTATTTTTTAAAAAATTAATTTAATTAAAACATATTAATGTGAAAGATTTTTCTATAGTCGTCTGATCTAATTGTATAAAATTATTGTTATTTGTTATACAAAATATAAAATAAAGTATTTATTTGGGTGTCATTATTTTAATAAAAAATATCTTTTTTTAATGAAAAAAGATTTTTTTTATTTTTTAGTGTGTTTGACAAATTTCTAATAATAAACGTAAAAACACTAAAAAAATAAAAAATGTCTTTTTTAAAAAAGTGTAATTTATATCTTTTTTTAAATATTTTTTTAAAAAAAATATTTTTCATATAATAAATAAACAAAAAAGTACTTTTATATTGTTATACCCAAATATAATTGATAGATAAAAAATTTTTTTTTATGAGATATTTAAACATAAAATTACTTTTATTTTTTTATAAGATATTTTAAAAGAATAACTTCAAAAAGATATTTTCTTATAAACTCACCAAACAGTTAAAAATAAGATTATATTATTATAAATTATGAAATTATAATATGCGTGTGGACCAATCCAGTCCGGTCCGGTCGATATACCACCGGTTCTGCTTTTATTTCCATATAGGTGAAGGTAAAGCACAATTTTCTGTTCCCTTTTATTCCTCTTTCGAACAGAGGCCTCAGGAACTAGGGTTCTTCATCACCGTGCATTAAGCTTCTTCAGCTTCCTCGCTTCCACTCACCGCTCTTCCCAATTGGTGCGTTTTCTTCCACTCAGTTGCTTCCCCTTCCTACTTTCCTCGTTCCTCCTTTTTTCCTTTATATCTCACTTGCTTCTCGCAAAATCCCCAATCTCGATTTTTTCGGCAAAGGCCTTTTTTTTCCTCAAAATATTTTCGTTTCTGGTTCTAGGGTTCTGCAGGTATATATATGGCCTTGTACATTTTTCCACTCTTTTCTTTGATTTCAATTACTGTGTTGAATATGATTCAAAGTAACTAGCCGATTTCGTTTCAATTTTTAATCAAATAGATGTTCGATTATGCATTTTTGGTAGTAATTGTGGCGGAATTGTTAGTGATATTTCTAAAATCTTTTGGTTTTCTGAGTTTTTTTGAACTAACGGGAGGTTGTACTTTGTGAAATTTGAGTCAAAAGAGATTTTTGTTTGAATTTCTTTTTCCGGGGGCATGTATTTTCCCCCAATTATTATTTGATTGCCACAGTAAACGAGATTCGTGGTTGAAAACTAAGTAGTTGTGTACTTGTCCTTTAAATGAAACCACATTTTTTTTGCTTATTTCATGCTCTCTTATTTTTTTTTTTACTGTTTTATTTTTAAAATTCACACTTTTTTTTTTATCCTTTGCTGTAGGAATGGGATTGTGACTTCATATTGTGCTATAAATTGATTCTCCTTTCTCTCAAATTTTAACTGTGGGAGCAATAGAATATTTTGTGACCACCATGGAGATACAGACTTGTGGCAAGCCCATTGATTCCTTGCTGGAGAAGGTGCTTTGCATGAACATTCTGTCATCTGATTACTTCAAGGAGCTCTATCGGTTAAAGACATACCATGAAGTTATTGATGAGATTTACAATCAAGTTGATCACGTAGAGCCATGGATGACAGGAAATTGTCGTGGCCCTTCAACTGCTTTTTGCCTTCTCTACAAGTTCTTCACCATGAAGCTGACTGTCAAACAAATGCACGGGCTACTAAAACACCCCGATTCACCTTACATTAGAGCGGTATGTAGAGGTATCTTGTGATGTGTATGGATTTTGTTAATTTTGTTTTATGTAGAAGTACTTAAAGCTTTTGTATATTCATTAAGGGGTGTGCTTTCATGCTCATAGGCTATGTTTGGTTAGTGTATACTTTCAGTACTTTGAGACATAGATACACAGACATAGATAATTAAGACATGGACACAAAATACACAATATATTTAATCTTTTTTGGTAATGAAGAACAAGGCATGAGAAACAAATTATCTTCCTACCAAAATGTCAGTTTTATCCCTATATCATTACCATTACTCCACCACCATTAATCACAACCACCACTAGTCCACCACCGCAAATACCACCATAGGTTTTCCATTCTTTCTTTCCAATATCTAAAACTACTACCATCAAATACAACTATACAATTACCAAATTTGGAATTTAAAAAGATTAAAATAATTCAATCAAAAAATGAAAAACGAATCGAGAGAGTGAAAGAGGAACCGAGAGAGTGAAGGAGGAAGAAGGAAAGATTGAGAGAGGGAGGAGGAGAGGAGAGAAAAGGGTGGCAGTGGCATGACTGGTGGTTGAGGCGACAAAAGACAGAACATGGAATGCCAAAGGAGCTGTTGTTGCTGAGCGACAGAGGAGGCATTCCTTGAGGAAGAGGGAAAGATCGAGAGAGGGAGGAGGAGAGGAGAGAAAAGGGTGGCAGTGGCATGACTGGTGGTTGAGGCGACAAAAGATAGAACATGGAATGCCAAAGGAGCTGTTGTTGCTGAGCGACAGAGGAGGCATTCCTTCTTTGTGCGATAGAGGAGTATTCACAGTGGAAAAGGCGGATGGTGAGGGAGAGTGAGGCGGTGGTGGTTGGGTCTAACTGTGGAAGGAAAATGAAAGGAAAGGAGGAGACCATTTCCATGTCTCACCAAAACAACGGTAGACGTGTGCCACCATTTCCATGTCTCTGGTGGAAGTGGACAATAGCCAAACACAGGCATAACTCTTGTTAGTTGTTAATAGCTCTCCTGCCATTACATACCATGTAACATGAGAGAAATGGGATCCTTGATTACACATCATCCCAGAATACACTAATACAGCAATCTTTAGCCTATTAGGACGCATCAAATGGCTTATTTTGTTTGAGAATGTTAAAGGGTTTCATTTATTTTCAAAGGATGGGTTGATTATATTTTGCATGGGCAACATTCTATTAGTGTCTTTTTTTTTTTCTCTAATATCCCTTTTGTCAGTTTATCTTATGTCATAATTTTATTGCTTATAGATTGGATTTCTGTATCTGAGATATGTCGCTGATCCGAAAATTCTGTGGAGCTGGTATGAGCCTTATGTTAAAGATGATGAGGTAGGGTGATATGTTTATGAAATCTTTTTAGCTCTGGCTGCCTAGTATGAAGTGCCATTTATTTTCTTAAGCTATTCGTTACTTTCTTCCACATGTCGATTATTCTATTTTAAAATGTATTTTTGATTCTTTTACATTATAATTGAAATTTAAAGATCACTGTCTTTCATTCATCTGCATTTCCCGCCATGTGTCAAGTCGGATGATATATGTGAAAGTTTCTGATCAAAGTGCTGGAGCTATGCAAAGGGCAGATATTGTGTCCTGTCAAAATATTTTTGTCTACCAAGTGTTCTCATATTATATGCTTTTGAACAATCCTGTCAAAACTTTAGCTTCTGATACATGCTGTGACATGTTCATCTTCTATGGAATCGGTTACATATTTGTGTATAGTTGTATTAAATAATTTGCTATGTGTTTATGATACCATTTAAATGTTCATGCTTATATAATATACAAACTGTTATTCATATTAACTAATGATGCTGTATTTCAGGAATTTTCTCCTGGATCCAATGGTCGAATGACTACAATGGGTGTATATGTTCGTGATCTGCTTCTTGGACAGGTTTGTTATCAAATCTATTAGACTGCATTATTTTTACACCAGTTTGCTCCCTCATTTAACCACTTTGGACTCTTGCTTTCATTTTGGTTGTAGAAAATCTAATGCATTGACATAATAGTCAGCAAGTTATGCCCTAACACATTGATTATGGGAATTTTTGTTTAAAATTTAGTGCCATATGTTGGCTAAGGGGAAAAAATCATTTTGACTCAAGTATTGACTAGTTAAATTGAGAATTCTTTCTTCAGAGCTCTCCTACCAGATTCAAGATGCATCACGAGATTGCAAATCCAGATGTGTTCCACATCATCTCATAATTTGGAGTAGCAGTATGAGGTGCATTCAGTATCTTTGGACATAAAACTTTCATACCTACCAGTAATTGCAGATAACTAGTAGTTTGAAAGAATCTTCCTTTTATCTTTCTTGACATGTTCTTGCTGGTTGCATTCTCTTAATGGTTGTCTTCTTTCTTCTAAAATCATTGCTCCAACACCTGCGGCATCTAGTCAGAAATTCGAGGGTTTTGTTTTAATTTTTTTTATTTTAAATTATAGTAAACGCATTAGAATAGAAACCTTATTTTAGACTCTAGAAGATCTTCTTGTTATTAATTTTCCCTGTCATATTAATTTGATCTCTCGGTTTTAAGATCTCCCATATTTTATCCCCTTTGTCAACTCTGGTTTACAAATTATTAACCTCCATTATTTGGATAGAGTTATAGATTTTTGGCTTTAATACCATTCTTTTAATGATGAAGTAAGTTATACTTAATGTTTTGTGTCCTTCATAGGGGATGGGTTCCATTTCTCATGCAACACCTTGGCTCACTTTTGGAATTTGGCATGCTTTATGTCGTATGTAGATGTATTTGCCTCCCCTATCTTTATTTCTTTTTAGCATATTCAAGGTAACTTCTATGAATTACAGTTTCTGACGCCCCAGATGGGGCAAATGAGGCAGCAGTTGATGTCACTGTCTTCATTCATTTTTTCTTGATTGCTTTCTGCATTGATAATTTATGCTTGTAACAATTTGCTGTTCTGGGTTGCTGGTAGACTACTAAAGATGTTGCTATCAATTTTTTATTTAAAATTTTTTAATAGAAAATTTTTTATGATGCTATAAAAATTTAATCTGCTTTTAGTTTGCTTCCCAAAAACAAAAGCGTACACAAACTAGAGTTTCTGTTTGAGTTTAAGATGAATGCAAAAGTTGGAGCAGATTGCCTAATTAAAATACTTTTTTAATATATGTAGATTCAAGCCGAATTTAAACTAGAGTTTCTGCATTGTTGCCAACATTGCCTTGATAGTGATTGTTATCTCGGTAACAGCACTGAGCACAATCTTATTCCTATTCTGTTTTCTTCTCTGGGATTTGGATTAAGTGAAACTACCTCATGGTAGTAGTCTTTCTTTGTTATCTAAGGGTGTTTTGTGCATGGTATGAAATATGCATCACTGACAGAATTAAATGTTCAATTTCCAAATATTTTTGATCTTGTTGCTTTAACGTTGCATTAAGGAAGGAAATTGATGAATCTGTTTTGTTGTTGCAGTATTACTTTGACACCCTCTTTCCACGCATCCCTGTGCCTGTACTGCGGCAGGTAACGACTAATCTTGAAAAGTTGAAGCTACCTACTACACATTCTGGTTCAACAGGTGAAACTACCCGTCATGGTTCTGATGATACTGCCCGTCGACCACCCTCTGTAAAAGCAGCCCTGTCAGTGTCTTTTGGGCAGCGTGCACCACATCGTGCCTCCACAAGGGATTCTTCACCTATCCGCCGTACAGCACCTGCCCCTCACGAAAGAAATGGCAGTGATGACATAAGAAGATCTCGCAGCCAGAGTCGTGAATATTCTGACCGGGACCGAGACCGAGACAGGTCGAGGTCCAGGGACAGGGATCGAGACCGAGAAAGGGACAGGGATCGAGAACGTGAAAGGGACAGGGATCGGGAGCGTGATAGGGACAGGGATAGGGACAGATATCGTGACCGAGATAGGAGCAGGGACTTGGATCGAGAGCGGGATCGGGAAAGATACCGGGATCGGGATAGGGATTATGAGAGGGACAGACACAGGAGAGACAGGGATCGGGAAAGAGATAGAGAGCGAAGTTACGATTACGATAGGAGGTCTCGGTATCCCGAGAGGGAAGGCAGTCGGGATTATGACAATGGCAGTAGGCGTCATCGTAGTAGGAGCAGGAGCCGAAGTAGAAGTAGGAGCAGGAGTAGAAGTCAGAGCTTGCAAGCTGGCACTGCACGGTTCGACTCACGGTCTAGTCCACAGAGAGATGGAGGCAAGAAGGCTTCTGCATCCAGTAATCTAGCTAAACTTAAAGATATGTATGGCGATTTAGGCGATAATAAAGGAGATGCCAACGTGGAACGTATCCCTAGAAGGGATAATGGAGGTGAAGAGGTTATTCGACTTGGTGGTTCTAATTGGAGGTATTGATAGGCATTATGGAATTGCTTGTATGGGATCTTTTCATTTGTCTGTCTTTCTTGGTTGACAAACTGTTATGATTCATTAATGGGATCTATATAGATAATGTATACTAAATTTGTTCCTGTTACATTGAATTTCATGTTTTGTAATAGCAAGCTTTAGACCAAAGATCATTCCATGTAGTCCAGAACTACTCTCTTTCTATTTGATTAGTTGAAACTGAATAATTTACTGCTTCTCTTACTACTGTCTTACATTGCATTCTAGAAGCTTTAGATTGATGCTCAATTTTCATGCTCATTGTAGTGCAAATTGCTAGAGAAGATGATCCTAGTCACTAGTCAGCAAGAATTTATAGAGTATCGTACCCTTGATTGTGTGGCTTGTTCTTTTGCGAACGTTATTATTAGTGAGCATTATTATTACTAAATTAAGAAAAAAAACGTGTGCATTGCATATTACAATTTTTTGGTGGTTTTTTTTTATTAAAAAGAATAATCTTTACTCTTCATCTGTATGTTACTTTTTATCATAGTATTATTCAAAAAAATAAAATAAAGATATTATTGCATTGCACATTTTTCAAAAAATTTAGTTATATTCATTTTTTACTCAATTTTATTCTTCCCTAATGCATATCTTTCTAGATCGTTGAAACTGTTGCACACTTGAACGAAAATGTACCTAATGCATTTTTTCTTAAAAGAAAAAAATCAATAGGCAAACCAAACAGATAAACAAGAGGCCAAGTTATAATATGTTAGATATTGAAACTCTATTTATATTCGTATATTGAATCCTGAAGAAATTCTTGCCAACTAGGATTCAAATCAAGTCTCAAAGCTATGAACTATCTATCAGAAACTTAAAGTGTGTGTAGTATGGAAGCTATTCTTCTATATTCATGCACGGTCTATGAGATTATCTAAATTGCTGATACGAATATGGGATTGAGAAGTTGTGTGAAGCACCTCAAGAACTTGCATTAGCACTTAGCAGCAATGAGAAGAGTGTGGGAGCCTCTGGCTGGTGGCAATGAGCTTGTGTCTATTCACACTTGATAGACCGGTATATGTGACGGACAAAGAATAACGCAGCGCGGAAACCAACAGTTCCCAGCATCAGGAAGAAGCCATAGCAAATGCAGGCCATGTAGCCGAAAAAGAAAGAGGTTTGCATGAAACCAAACATATCAGATCTTGCATAGTAGAAATATATGCAGTACCCATATATGAACAAGCCAGTTGATCCACCACACACAAAGGACCTATACAAGGGACATGAATTGCTTATGTGAGTAGGCCAAAGAGATATGATTTTTCATCATAAGGTTATCAAACTCAAGAGTTCATCTAAATTCGTAAAACTCAACTTTTAAACTCCAGAGTTTGATAGACAAGCAAAGAAAATGGTGAGAAAATTTGTTATTGAGACACACATACCTCCACCACCATTGATGATCCTCAGCAGCAAGCTGAAAGTATGTCAATGCCACAGTGATGAAAGCAGTGACAATGAAGAGAATGATGAACACAATAAAAAGAATGCTGTATATGGTGTAGATCTGGTGACCCCAAATACTGATAAATATGTAGTAGAGTTCAATGTAGATGGCACTGAAGGGCAAGAACCCTGCCATTGCCATTTGAGGAAGCGTTCTGCGATACCAAGGTAGTTGAGGGATCTCCCTTGGATACTTGTTCGTGCGACAAGGAGTTTGGAACTCCGGTCTGCTATTCCGGCCAGCAATCCCTCCCACAACTAGTAAAGGTGAGGTTACTAGTGTCCATAAGAGGAAAATAACCACAATTGTTCCAAGTGGTAGTGCTGCAGTGGAGCTATATGCAATTGCAACAGTGTTAAGAAAGCAGAATGTCAAGAATAATGGCCCTGAGAACAAACTTCCAGTCAATACCATAATTTTCATCTGGCAACACCAACAAATCAAAACTTCATGAGTATACATCTTGGTTTCTGCTTTCTGCAGCACACCATCAATAGTTTCTAAGCCTTACCAAATCTAAATTCTGCCTAATAAGTACAATAAACCATACTTCACATGTTTTGTTTCTTTACCATGAATCCTTTTGCTTACATGGATTAATCGACGCGATAGTTTCCTATCATAAGCTATATGTATTTAGCTATTTATAATTACATCTTTTCTAGCTATAGGATTTTCCTCTATTTGATCCATTCTCCTAACTTGAGCCTCTACAGACTACAAACCTTGTTTGAACATGTCCGTAAAAACAAAATGCGCAAATGTGATCACTGAACTAAGTGAGTAAGTGATGAAGAACAAGTCTTAAGAGTGGAGTGGAGTACTAGAGGTATCTGTTGTCTAAGGAGTGAGAATGTACCCAGTTTTTCCCTTCAATCATGTAATAGAAGGACGCTGCAGAGTAGCCGGCGATGCCTGATGTTAGCGCATATATGATAACCAGTGCTGTAACCAAAGCTCCCCTATTGTATGGATAGAAAACACCAACTAGAGCAAGCATAAAGATGAAGATTGAACTGAAAACAGCATTAAAGATAGATGGTCACAGAAGAGCTGAACAATAAAATTCTGAGACATGAAACTCATTTTAAGAGACATAATTTCATGAGAGGATAACTCACAGTGCAAATAGCTGGGTGCCTATTCCAGTTGCTGCTGCAAACAAGGACTTATACATTGGATATCTGAAAACATCACCATGTATATACTTCCATCCACTCCCCTCTTGTTCATCCACTGCCTCCTCATCATGTGTGAACCTATCATGTTTGAAATGGAGGATACAATGAGTTTTGTGAATTCTATTTCTGTATCTATCTTGTTTTCCAAGCAATTTCGTGCGTCTTATTAGTTTTTATATATTTCTGTCCTGAGACAGTTACTAAACAACAAGGCCTAAAAGGTTAAAGTCAAGGAGAGAAGGCAAAGAAGAGATTAGTGAGCGGAGAATAATTCTTACTTCGAAAAATCATTCTTAAGGACATGCATGAGGATTGTGGCAAGTAATCCAGTCAAGAGGAGTACAGCTACACAAGAGTTGATGATAGAAAACCAATGGATTTCCAAGTTGAGTAGCATCAATGATGCTTGTGAGTATTTCTCCAGCCTCTTCTCAAAAGACATATCAGTTGGAATCCATTGGACAGAATATGTGAAGTCCACATCTACCTCTGTATCTTCTGTCAAGCTCACAACTTCATTAGGCTTGTTCTGGACGAAAACATCAATGATTCGATCCTTGTTGTAAAGGATCTCAAAATGAGTATGCCTGAAAAGATAGACTTTTGCGCCAGCCGTGTCGTCTTGATCTTCGCTTTCAAATCTTCCAAGGAATCCCCATATTGGCAAGTCATCATAGTACATTTGGAAGAAGTAGTCCTTCAAGATGGCGACTCGGAACTGCACAACCTCTGCTTTTGTCAGCCTCTTCTTGCAGATACTCGTAGGCTCTTGATCAATTTGGAAATCCATTTTGAAAGGAGCAACAACTAGTCTATCCCCATTCAAAACTTCACCAAGATCTTCTTTCTTTTCTTCAACATTAGCTACAACCACCACAATTTTTTTTTTGTAATTTCAACAATGATTATTGTGGGGAAAATGAAGAATGACAGCAGGAAACTAACCTGGTGAGCAAAAAGGAAGATCAAAATATCGGTATGTCTCACTGCGACATCAGAAAACAAAAAGAATTCATAAAATCAGAATATGGTGAGGAAGAAGTTCATGATAGTTTAAAATTTAATGCTTTCTCCATTGCAAGTGAATCCAAAACTTGACATTCAATCAAACATAACTAACATTTCCATTTTCTTTTTTTTTTCTCTTTTTTCTCATTTTACAGTTAAACTGAAAGTTATTCATATAACTAAAATCACAGCTTCTATGTCACATACTGATGATTGCCTAATCTTCATTACACACATTAAAATCAGAACAACCCAATGAAAAAAAGAACAATTTTTTAGGTGGATTGGGATTGAAGCATGTTGAAAGCACAAGAAGTAAAGGAATCAGATTGAGGAATCTGACCTGGGATTGTGAAAGGGTCCCACCTTGTTGGCATAAAAGGGAACTGAATCTCCTTGCTTGTAACGGTGATCCGATGCACCAGATGTCACATTTCTTATGCAGCACCACCACAGAATCATCACAATGCACACACCTCCACCCAAACACGCCGTTGACTTTTCCATAAAGAACAAGAAGAAGAAGAAGAAAGAACCTTTCAATGCAAAAGGATTCTAGCTCTTCTTCTTATGTGCATGAGAGTGTGCAAAAATGGATGAGAAATAAATAACAGAACAAAGTAATTTCCACGTTACTTCCTTCAAACACAAAGGGACAAATAGAATAATAAGAAAAAAAAAATGAATGACTACTTCATAAGATTTGAATTTGCTGTGTCTTTATATGTGGAAATGAATGATTGGAGTTTTCTAAGGAGTTGAAAATTGGAGAAATGAATCGTCTTCGTGAATGGTGAAAGGTGAATGATTACATTGACGTGCCTAACAAAGTTGTTACAATGAGAAATGATATCATGTTCTTGACTTTACTCATGTTCCTTTCTAATGCTGTGATTTTCATGTCGATTGGATTAAGGTTCCTGTCCCAATGTAAGACAAGATTTCTTGTTTTTTTTTTCTTTTCTTGTTTTAAGATCTAAATTCAATTCAATAGATGTCATATTTTGGGTCAATGAGTTGTTAAATGGATTTTTATTTTTATTTTTATTAATACTATTTTATTAACTTACCATAGGCTTCATTTGGAAAGAAGTGAAACATTAAATGTATTTTTGAAGTTTACTTCCAAGACAAAAGTACTATAAAAAGGTTTTAAGTGGATAAAAATATCTATGAAGAAAACCATAAATTTATCTCAGGGGTGTTTATGGATCGGATCCGATTCGCATATCTGCTGTATTTATCCGAATCCGATCTGAGAATTGTGAATATGGATCCGATCCGCACACTTATAGGATCGGATTATGGATTTTATGTAGGTATCCGCATATCCGCGGATCCGCAAAAATAAATAAATAAATAAGTAAATATTCTTCTTATATTTTATTTCAACTAATAACTATCATATATTTTGTATTATTTTAATTTTATTATTTAAAAAAAATATGTTTAATATTATTTTAAGTATTTAAGAGTAAACATATTTAAAAGAATAAAAAAAAAGAATTTTATTAATATTTTTAATTAAATAAGATTTTATAAATATTTTTTGTTTTGCGGATATATCTGATATCCGATCTGATCCGATGCGGATCAGATCCAAGCTTAAAAAGTGCGGATATTGAATCCGATCCGATGATTTTAGTGCGGATAGAATCGAGATTTTGGTCATAATTTACCCCTAATCCTATATTTACGAAATGAATTGATATATTTGGTATAATAAAATTTGAGAAATACTAGAGGACCATGATAATTTATTGTTTTTGTCTATTATTTTTAGTCATCAACCTAATTTTTTTAATTTACTAATTAACAACATATTTTAGCTCATACTTTTAAATATTAATGACTAATTACGGATAAAAAATAATAAATTATGATAGATTTTCAGTATTTTTCATAAAATTATCCAAAAGAATAAATTCATTTATCTTATTAACCAAGTTCCTTAAAAATATTGTTTAAGTTGTTCTTTAGAAATACTTTGTTCATAAATTTTTTTTTAGTTTTTTTTCTTTCTCAAAATAATATTTTGGGAATATATTTATTACTTACTTTATTAATAATATTTAATAATGATCGTCCCCAAATATTATAGACATAATTGGTAAGGTACAACCTCATATCTTTAGTGTGTATAATTGTGGCGAATAAGGGTGAATATTTGCATATAGCTTCAGTAAATTGGTATTCAACAATCTACTTTTTTCTTTTTTTAAGAACTTATGCTTGGAAATTTATCTAGTATTTCCAATGACTAATAAGTATGTAACAACTTATATCTAAAGTAAAAATGAGTATTGTAATAATTCCCTTGGATCAAAGGTTATTTAAAGTAAAAAAGTTTGGTATTCTTTTATGTTTGTGAAAGAGTGTGAGTTTGGTAACATTGCATTGTAAACAATAGTAATAAGAACAGAGAAAACGCTAATGATTCTTTAATTAGAAAGGATATAAACCTCTAGAATTTTTCAAAACCTAGCTTCTTTTCATCATAATTCTCTTTGTTTCAGAAATACAAAAGAGTGATTTTAGTTGAAATTTAGATTCGAAGGTGGTCCATTAACTGAATTGTAAGCAACGTGATTCGTGTTCATGTTGGACATGGACCAACTCGCTTTTCATTTTTTTTTCTGGTGAAAGTGGACCAACTTAAAAGAAGGTGGATTTATGATTCATATATATGTATTTATTTATTAAAGTTAGATTGGTCTAATTACTAGTTCGTGTAAATAAGTGTTGAAAATTTGAATCCCTCTTTATACAAAATCAAATTGATTTTTTTAGATTGGTAGTTTTTTAATTTATAATATGATTTATACTATTTCAATATTTCTCGTAGGTTTCACAATTTTCTAATTTTCAAATTCAAAGTTTTCAAATTTTTTAGTTTTTAAACCTTTTTAATTATAGTTATATAAGTGTGGTGAAACTCGAAGATGTCAACGACACCGAATAGATGCTTGTTTTGGGTTTAGAACTCTGTTATTTAAATTTAAACTTTAAGAATATTTAGTGTTTGATCTCTAACATATTTAAAAATCTTAAATTCATTTGTACTGTTTTATTTTATTGGAGAAATTAATTTTTAAATTAAAGTTAAAAGAATTCACCTATTGACAATTCAATTGTAATTATTTTTGTCATTTGAGTTATATTTCTTTGGCTAATTGTTAGACAAAATATAATTTTTATAAGAAAATTATTAAAAGAAATAATTAGTTATTTGGTAATGTTTCTATATATAATATTTATATCTATTTTAAATTAAATTAGATCATTTGATAGTTCGTTATTTATTTAAATTTTGAAATTAACATCAAGCAAGAAGTGCGAAAACAGTTACAAGAAATTCAAATTTTCTGCAAGTGGTGTATAAATAGTAACTGTTAACTGATATTAGGCTAGTCTATAAATAGAGCTTTAGAAAAATATTGTAATCAGTTCAGTTCTTTTTAGAAAATACTTAGAAACCCAAAAACGCTCTCAGAGTAAAATTGGGAATCTTAAGTACTTTGCTTTCTTTCAATTTTTTATTAATAAAATTCTTCTACTTTTACGTCTTCTTTTCTTTTACGTTCATATTTTTTCTTTCATCTTCTTTTTAATTTTCTGTTTGTTTCAATTTCTGCAATTTATTTTGCCACCGGCACCTTGCATTTATTTGTTTATTTGTTATTTTTATTCCTTTTAATTTTATTTGATGTTACAATTGCAACATTTTCTTTTAAACATTAACAAAAATTTGAGTAAAACACTAATATAATTTACACTTTCTGTCAAAATTTTCCACTTATAATATTCTAAACAAGATTCATGTTTGAATTGAATTAACTTGAAAATTTTACATGGATATGGTGGAATAAAACCAGTTCCGATGGCGTGAAAAGCAAGTTCCATTACTGCAGTTAGGCGAATCTATCATGTGTCTGATTAAGTACTGTAATATTATTCGATATAAACTATGAAGCAACTTGCAACACCATGTGTTTCATTTTTGTGTGAATAGCTAGTAAAAAAAAAAATAAAAAAAATAAACAAATAATAAAATAAAAAAAATTAATTAATGTAACTGAATTCAATCCTTGGTTCCAATGATGGTAATGGAACCTCTTCCTTGGTTAGTACGAATAATAGTACGAGATATCACTTCTTTTTTCCTGAAATACTACTAAGCCCTGAATTATTATTATTATTATTATTATTATTATTATTATTATTATTATTATTATTATTATTATTATTATTAGAATTAAGTACGATTTTGGTCTTTAATGTACATGTCAAAAATTTATTTTATCTTCGATCTTTTTTTGCTACAAAATAATCCCAAAAATTTTAATTTGTTTTAAAATCGTCATTTTTACCAAATTTTTTATTTTTATTACCATTTTATCCCTAATGAATGGGGGAAGAAATAGAACGGCAACGGGGAGAAAGAGAACCCGGGGGGAGGGGAAGAAAGAGAGTCAGGGGGTGTGGGAAAGGTGGTCGTTGCGTCGCCGCCTGTGATGGAGAGTGGGGAATCTCCATGCCGCCGCCGCCGCTGCTTCCTAGCCGTTTTCGTTGCAATTCGCGGCGTCGTCACCACTACTGCAGCTCTTTTCACGCGATCCGCTACCATCACGGCATCTCTCCTCTCTTCGCGATTTGTAGTTCACCGTCGCAGCCCCTCGTCTTTCACCACCGCTGTTTTCTGTTTTTGCTTCTGTTTTTAGTTTTGTTTTTGTTGTTGTTTTGATTTCATTATTTATTGTTGTTGTTGATGTTCTTCTAATTGTTGTTGTTTTATTGCTTTTGTTTTCTGTTTCTGTATTCTGCTTCTGTATGCTGTTTCTGATTCTGCATTTTGGAAAAGATGGAGGAAAGGCATTTTCGTCTGAAGGATGATTTTTAAATAAATTAAAACTTTAGGGACCATTTTATAATAAAAAAGGTCAAAAATAAAATAAATTTTTGACATCTATGTCAAAAACCAAAATCATACTTAACCCTTATTATTATTGTTATTATTGTTGCATGATTTAATAATAGTAACACATTTTTCCATCAATAATGATGATGATGGTTCCTTTTGAATGCGTTGGTTTAGCTGTATATAAAATTTAAGTCATTTATATAAAATAAATATTAAAATATAAAATATATATTTATATTAAATTAAATAATATATATTTATATATAAATATATAATAATTAATTTAGTAGCTGTTTATATATATATAACATTTTTTATAAAAACATTAATGATAAAATATTAAGAATAGAGGAACAAAAAATAAAAAAGAAGAGCTGTAAAATGTTAGAATTCTTTAACTTGAAAATTATCTATATTAAATCATTAAAAAAATATATCAAAGTGGAAGCATATTTGAAATTTTGAGAATGGCTCAGAGCATTTGACTCTGGTGGTTTTTTCTTTTTTTTTTCAACCAAAATCTATCGAATTATTATTTTAGGTTAAATAGCAACTCTCTAATAGGATAAGAGTTACAAAATAATTTTGATATATTAGGGACCAAAATTTTGAAACTCTATTTATATTTGACTATTAGTTCTCATTAAACCTCTATTTATACTTAATTATTAGTTCTCATTAAACCATAAAGACCCAAATAAAATATAATATTTAATTTATTTTCATTTAAACCCAAATTAAAAGTAATAATGATGAATTAAGCTTTAAAATAGTTCTAAAAGTTGTACTCAAATTTTAAAGTGGTCCCTAAAATTAATATTTATCCAAATTTATCTTCGAATTACATTGTGATACTCATAGTAGTTTCTAAGATACTTTTTACCTATAAAAAATCACGTTGACACTGTAACAATTAGCTAATGTGACAGAAAAAAACTTTTTTTTTTTGCAATTTGGTCCTTTGCCAAGCATGCAAAATCATGAGCAGCAGCGAATCCAAATCGAATAACAATTTGAGACTGTTTCTTTTCTCCTAACAACTGGAGGACTTGATCAGATAGTTGAATTTCGCAAAACTAAAATAAAAAGAAAACATCAAAATTATACACCTCATAAAAAATAATAATGTGCAATTGAAAAGCCAAATCAAATATAGAACCCTTTAAAATGTCATAAAAGTCTAAACCTGAGTGAATTTTCACAATTTTTTTCTCACAGTTACACCAACAAATTTTAACAACCCAAGAGTTCAAGTCTGATCCAATCTTATGTTTCATTAAAACATTTTTTCCCACTGACACATATCAACAAAATGACATACAAACAAGAGGAGACAAAACAAATAAAAAAAATATTACATACGTGGAAGCAAAGTTAAAAGAGGAGTCTTTTTGATGTCTTCAAGCCTTTTATTTCCCGTTTAAATCCAGAGAGTTGGTGAGTATTTGGAAGGTGAGAGTTGGTGTAATAGGATTAGAGTTTTAAAAGGGAGAAAAGACCAAATTGTATAAAAAAAGGTTTCTTTCGCCACATCAGCTGCTACAGTATCAGTATGGCGGGAATTAATTCAGCTCAACTTTTTGATATTTTAAAGATGGACAATTATATGGTACAGATTAATAAATACAGATGTGATGATATGTTGACAAGTGTGCATGTTGTTGGCTGGAGGGAACAAGCCTGGCAAAGCTTGGAAAGCTTGTCTGCCTTAGTAGTTGAATGAGTAGCTGGCTAATGGAATCTGCCAATCAGGACCAGCTGTAAGGTAGTTGGGACGAGCCTTTGTTTTCCCTTTTTTTTGTTGGTCTTAATTGGTAGACTTGTTAAAGTTAATTGGACTTGTACAGATTGTAAGCTTGTTTAATATGATGTGGATGCATTTTGAAAATGTTTCTCTAGGTCCACATCACAGCAATCAAGAAGAATAAGATAAAGACAAGAGGGAGAACAACAGCATCCCATTGACTATTGAGAAACCTATAGACACACAACCCACAACCCCAGCATCAACAACAGCATCCCTGGAGGACGATGTTTGGTGGTATTCGTCTGACAAGTCCAAGCGATTGGGTCTCACCGCGATCTCGTGTTCGTTGTGTGGGTCGGATGGAGCATGCCGCACAAATTGCGGATACTCAGTCGGATTCTCTAGAGGTTGTTGCTGTGCATGTGTTCGTGGTGGTATAAGTTGATCGACTAATAAGTCCTAATTCTCGATCTAATGGTAAATCGTAGGTAAGCAATGGGATGGTTTAGCAGCGGCACCCAAGAAAAGAAGGAGCGTTGTGCGGAGGCTTGTTAGTGGGAGGACGAGGTGGTGGGGATCCCTGTGGGTTCCACAGGTTTGTTGTCAGCAAAGATGTTTGTGGTCTTGTCCCTCCAACAAAAAGAGGAAACACGGTGCGTGGATCAGGACGAAGGCATGGGTAACAGTTTTTGGAAATCCAAAAGCGACGACAAAAAGAAATCAGAGACGTGGAACGCGACGTTTGGTTGTTCATCGTAAGTCCTCCGCTGTGTCTTGTCTGATCCAGTTTTGTGAAACTGTGATGCATTGAGTTGAAACTGTTTGTGTTTGGCTGTGATTGATGTTTTCGATGTTTGTGAAATCAGGTTCGCATTGGGTGAGAGATATGGCCAAGGACTGGCTGAAGACGTTGTCCAATGCGGTGGACGGAAACGTGAAGGTGGAAGACACTGAGAGTGGGGATAAATGTAAGCTGAACCACCAATAATTGTTAAGGCTGATACTTGAGGTTTGGTTATGAGGGAGGTAACAGGTTTGTCCAATTGGGAAATATTTTTTTTAACATCTTGTGTTTTAGTTGGGTATAGGGTCTTCTTGGACAGTATAGGTTTACTGATGTAGTCGCGAAATGAATGTTGTTGTGATGCTATGAAGACTATTTTTGTGGTATCGGTTGTCGTGACTAGTTTGCTGCAATGTCAATAGGATATCCCTTTCCTGTTTTTCGGTGATGTTTTAACAAGTTACTTATTGTGGCTGCTTCTACAGTTTTTTATGGCGAGGTCGTGGACCGTTAAGACGACAAGAGGTTCGACCCCTGGTTATAGGCGTTGACGTACTGTCCCTTGACGAAAAATATGGTACTGGTATGCCAAATATGTGGAGATCGTTGGACGAGCAAAAGGTGCCTCCCACCAAAGCGAACAACAAAAGTGAGCTCGAGAATGAGTCTAGAAGATATGGTTATATGATACTGAAGGTACAACATTGTTGCCTTGTTAAAAAGTGTTTAACCAACCCTGATGATGATCCGTTGTTGTGCTGATTTAAAGTGTTGATTTATATTAATAAGCCTGATTAACAATACAAGATGGCAATTAGAATGAAAAAAAAAATTAATTTGACCTGCCTTAATGTGTATCACTTATGAAATGTGTATGGAACGAAGGATGAAATCACACATGAAAGGTTCATTCTGAATTCACATCACCCCATATTTGACACAATCGGAGAATATCCATCCGTACTTTGAGGTGCAGTTTAGTCTAAGTCAGTAGCTGTAATCAGTTGCAATTTTGTATAAGTTGGTTTTGTGACCGTCAATTTCTAAAGGCGTTCGAAGATTGTTAAGTCGTTTTAGTTTTTCTGAGTCGAAATGAGGATAGAGTTTCAGAATAACAGATATTCGGAAACATGTGACTCTTATATGTATTGGGTTAAGTGTGAGACGTCTGAATTGAGAACAAGTGTGTCTGTTACATGTAACTGAATTTGTGGTTGCTTGGTGCTTTCCAAGTTCTTCTACTGCTGTTGCTCCCTGGTGTTCAGTCGTTGGGCACCGTCAGGGTTCGTCTCGGCCCGAGCAGAACCCACGCACAGATAAACCTAAAACAGGGAAGCAGTCCCCATTTTGGTGACGGATCGCGTTATTGCCTCCTCCCATTCCTCCTCTATATTCGGTACGTCATAATTATTACATCTGAAATCATAATATAATGGTTTGTTTACAAGGAACGAGATTCTGACTCGAAATGCATATAAGATCAAACCATTTGTGTCCGAAATGGAACGTTAAGACTTTGTCATATAGAACACAAACCAAGTTCGTCGACTTCTTCTTTCAGTTGCTACTTGTTAATAATTAATCGAGTAGGTGTTGCCGACTACTATAGGTCGCACGAGCAGAGTTTAAGACTAATATTGGAAAGAACTATGGAATCCGATATGGTTGGAGCTACCAACCGGAGATGAAATAGAAGTAAAACGGATCAAGGGGTAAGACTTTAGTGTTTGTTTGCGTGTAGAGTTCTACAGACTTCTTGAGTTATTGGGTTTAAAGCACGCGTATTTTGTTGTTTTTAAGTGTAACGGTGTAGTTGTTTGCGTGTAGGGTTCTACAACCTTTCCACGAATAACAACAAGGAATTGTTCCTAAAAACATAGATATCAATTGCTACAGTCCTGCCTTTTGTATATTAAAATTGCATTACGTGCTTCCAAACCTGATCTTTGTGCACACCGGATAGCCACCTGAAGTTTGTCATGCACTCAACCTAGACTCACCTTTCATGTCCTTCAACATTAACCCCCTAAGTTGATGACAATATAGGGATTTAAAGTACGGAAACAATGCTAAACTGACACATTACTCACCAACAACTACGTGAAACTCATGACGACACCAGTTTAAGAAATTGCGATATTTTCATAGCGATAACGAAACAATTTTGTTAACCCATCCCACGAAGCGGTTATTATACTCTACTAACCACGTAATCTCAGCACACGAAATGCACCCAATACAGGAAGTACCTGTATATCAACTTCACCACCAGAAGACCGTAACCATCATACCGAGCTAATGGTCCTTCCTCATCTATTAATTTGACTTTTAGATGAAAACACCCTTTACACGACCAGTCATAACTGAATTTCCTAAGCAGCCCTATAGGAGACGACATCGATTTGAGAGAAACCCTAAATCGTTAACATTAAGGAGCTACATGGCGGTCAGCTAAACTATATCCAGGTCTTGTGAACATTCACAGGTAATCAGCATACTTAATACACCCAATTTCATGAAGCGTACCTCATTCGAAGGATGTCGAGTTGGATTTACGCGCTGATCTCTCGATGATGAAGAACCCATCGTGAATTAGGTCCCTTCTTCGAGATGACTCCTGCCCACGTCCCTTTGCGAGGGACACGTCCTCCTCGTGTGACCAGGAATCCCGCACGAGGTGCAGCAGCGCCTCTTACCGCCGAGCTTTTCCTGTGTTGACTGAGCTGTTTCCCGACCGCGCTTAGGAGCACCCTTTGTCCTGGCTATCCCGGGTTCCTTCAGTCCACTTTGCTACCTCCCTCCAGACTGTCCCTCGCGAATGTTTTCCCGTCGGCCATGAAGCTTCTGTGCCAACGAGGTTATTGCTTCCCTCGCCACCGCGAAGTCGGATACGTCTTCCGATGCAAGCTTCGCAACGACACTCAATGCACTGCACAGAGCCCCATACCGTAGTATCCGGTTGCTATGGCCATCCATCCCATCCGATGCTATCGCCGGCCATTCCTTGGCATCCTTACACCACCGCCTCAGTATTAAACCCGATGGAATTTTTTTAGGCCCTCGTACTTCATCACGCAGAATATGTGGCAACAAGGAATGCCTTCACTGTTCCACATCTGACAATCACATTCAATATTCAACTCACTAGGATCGTACAACACCTTCTGGACCGTACGATAGTTCCCTATTCTTGAGAATTTGTACACAGATGTCATGCTTATACTGTCTTTTGCCACAAACAATAAACTGCTAACCCCTTTGATTTGTTTCCTCACCTCCTTGAACACGGTTCTTATGTATATACGAGAAGCAAACAACTCGATCTTGTCAAGTCCAGTAGTCAGCACGGGTGTGTAATACTGTGAAAAAAATTGGGCCGTAACCTCATTGTTGCGGTAATCTTTCACAATTCTATCCAATCTCTGAACCAATTCTAGAAGGCTATTTGTCGACTTAAGGAAACCTTTCACGAAAGCGTTTATGCCCTCGCATCGCGAAGTTGTTCAGTACCCGGCACAAAAAGTTCCACGCAGGTACGCAGTTGCCCAACTATGTCGTATCTCGTATGTGCTTTTCACCCAGCTATTGTTCATTAACCCTAAACTCTCCACGGCCGTCTTCCAATACTCCTCAAATTCCGCCACGTCGAAGTTTGCATAAACTACTTTCTTGAACACCTTACGGAACTGAGGATCTTTGACCCGCATCACACAGTTTTTTTCCAAGTGCCAGGCGCATAGGCGGTGCCTGGAGGAGGGCAACACTTCCGCAATAGCTGCCCGCATAGCTTTATCGCCATCGGTGACCACAACGGAAGGCGTTTTGTCACCCATGATATCAAGAATGTTCAACAAAACCCACCGATAGGTACGGACCTTATCATCCTCCAGCAATGCAAACCCGAAAATTGTCATCTGCTTGTGGTGATTGGAACCAGAGAAGACGACTAGTGGCTTCTTGTACTTGTTCGACTGGTATGTTGCATCGAATGCAAGCACGTCACCAAACAACTTGTAATCTGCCGTCATCTGCTCATCAGCCCAGAGAAGGCTACCAAGTTGATCCTCCATTGTCTTGGTATATCTAGCAACTGTCATCATGTTGGCATTGGTCTTACCCTCCAGATAACTTATCGTTGCTGCTGCGTCCCCATCGGCTATTTTAGCTATTCTCTGGCTGTGAACGTAGTTGTACAGATCCCTCTTCGTGAATCGAAGCATCCCATAGCCCCCTGACTACCCCGCCATGTAAGCCATAATCTTTGATGTGGCAATACCAAACTTCTTCAGACTATCAACTTGAGCCTTATCACTCTCGCTCAAGTTCCGATGACTAAGAAGAAGATGACTAAACATAGGCTCAGTAAGCAGGTGATTATGGCTGTCATCGATCCTCCTCACTTTCCAAATCTGCTCTTGCCCATCAAAGTAAAATTTCAACTTTGCCATACAACCCGTGCGACTCTCCAGTTTCTCCTCCTGCACCCTTTTTGGACGATCGTGGTGTTTCTCATGCCTAGCACCTTGCCAGTTTTGCCGTACCAACACAACGTTTACTCAAGCGACGTCACCCTTCCTTACACCGAACCCCCTTAGCCGGGCAAATTGTTTGTAAGCCGCATAAGCCTCATTCTCGGTATTAAACACCTTGTTCACGAAATCCTCTGCGAACCTAAACCCCGGAGCATCATCCTCACGTGACACGGGGTCTGCGCCTGTGCCAATCCCGTGGGAGTCATCACCCGTTGCACCCCCATCAAAGTCATTCCCAGATGCGGTGTCGTCGGCCTCCCCACTCAAAACAGACACTTCGGAATACTCCTCTTCATTTAGCCGATCGAAGTCATTCTCTCCACCACTGAATTCAGTCCTGACATCCATCTTCAAACTCACAGGACCGGCGTCACCTAACAAACATTAGCCTGGAAACATGTTACCACCAAAGCGAATGAAACTTACGTTACTCGTACAACTCATTAACATGTCAAGACAACCTAAGCATATGTAAATAGCTAATTAGGGCTTTAACAACAATCGCTTGGTATTACAACTAGGAGATTTTTTGATAGTAAAACACATATCAAATTAGTATTTTACAACTACGAATTTAACGCACAGAAAACAACCAGTCAAGTCATCAATGTATTCACAACAACAACAGACATGCATATACCAGTATCCAATCCTGGAACAATGTCTGGCGACCATGGACAAGCATCAATTTCTGTGTGTTCCCCCAATAATCCCTCTCTTTCTGTCCTCTGTTCCTGAATGAATGGTTTATTTTAGCAGTTCAGCATAAATTCGTAAGGTGAAAAACCGGTAAAGAACAATAACAACAACTTATTGTAATCGATATTATGATAACAAGCCACTTAATTAGGAACAACACCCATACTCTATATATTTATTACCACACTCACTGAGCTTTTTAGGTCCATCAATGACTTTATGTGTTCTATTAATAAGTATATATGCTATGAAAGGAACACTTCAAAGTAAAACATAAAAACATAAGAATAGAGGTAAGGTTCACAAATATACTTGCACCTAACCCATGGAATCATGCAACCACATACAATATCAGTTTCAAAGGAACACTCAAATTCTAGATAAAACTGTTGCCTCCAAAAACGATCCAGAATCCACCCGTTTTCCACAATTTTACCCATACAGCGTTGTTTACTTGGAAATGTTACATGCTTTACAGTATGCATCTAAATAGATTGATCATTATGAACCCTTAACCAGTAGACTTCCATACCCTGATTCATTCATGACATAACCGATGCTCACTCACGTGAGACCAACTCTTGCAAAGCATTTTCGAAAGGCAAAATAACCTAAGATCCCATCCTCCCAGTCGCCATTACCTACTACGTTTGTCTTTCAACAATTCCTAAAACAAAAACAAGACACAAAAAGAAGCCTACAGGAAAAACTTACCAGTGAACTCCGCATGATTCATCTTCACCCCAATGACACAAGACTTACAAAATTGGGTATGAAATAAATGGGGGGAACATGATGAACAAATTTCAGTACTCATCGAAGAGCATAATCTAAAAAGGGTTATGCTGCAAGGTTGAAATAGATGACATACCCCTGTGGGTGCCTGACACAGCCCCAAGAGACAACTCAAGGAAAGTGTGCGACTATGACAGTCCCGTTTTTGAAGGTCTAAACGGACAATCTTTTGAGTAGAGTTTAATCCTACAGAGCAATAAGAACCAATTTCATACCTCTGTCGACGGCCGAAGACGAATAGCACCAACTTCTGACGACAACAGCGGCGACAGCACCAACGACACGTATTCAGCGCGGGAAATGAATCAAACCCCCACCGTCGATTCTTCCCAGGTCCTAGGCTACACCCACCACCACGGAAACGACTACAACGGCTATATCCCAGTCCCTCAGACCTAGGGCTTCCTTTTTGGGGATACCATAATCTTTACTGGTTCCGCTACCATGGATGCATAATCACCTACATCTCTATTTTCCTCCTCCAATTGACAATGGAACAAAAAAAAATGAAGCAAAAGCCTGCAATGTTGGATACCCAATATTTTTTTTGGCCAAATCCCAATCAAAACAGCCCACGAACAGAGACCCAACCACAAAAGAACGGCTAACGGTTCATCCAGCCCCTGCCATCAATTGGGAGACAAGCCCTGCATCAACATAGTCACGTGTCAACCTTATGTTCAATCATGGAAGAAATCTGTAAATCTGTATCAATTTGCATCAATTTGCATCTGTACCACAAATTGACCCTTTAAAGATTACTATGAGTTTCAAAGTCTAATTTTGAGGACAAATTTGGATAACTATTAATTTCAGAGACCACTTTTGAAGTTCAAGTATTACTTCAGAGATTACTTTAAGACTTAACTCTAATAATGACTTATTCTATCTAGCATTTATAATAATAAATGAGATCACTTATAATTATATAATATATAAAATAGCTAAGGTGATTATAATCAATTATATATATTGTCCATAAATAGATTATGAAGTTATAATTTCCTAACAATTTCTCATTTAGGCTATACATATGTATATTTTCATAAAATAATCATATTTTACAAATTTTATGTTTGTATTTGATTGTTATTTTTCTGATTACTTTAACAATTTGGTCTATCTCATATATTAGTTATGAAATTACCACAACTTTTATCACATAGTATCGCAACAAAACTATAATGATCACCATACTAATATACTTAATGACATAAATTAAATTTGGATGAGAAAATTCAGAAATTATATGCGAAAATAATCTCATGTATACCTATTTTCAATTAGCCAAACTTTATGAGACTGTAAGTAGGGGTGGGCAAAAAAATCCAAATTTTGGATTTTAAACCAAATCCAAACCAAACCATTTAAAAAAAATCAGTTTTAAACAAAAAAAAATCCAAACCAAATTACATTTATTTTATAATTTGGTTTTTGATCCAATCCTTTTAAATGGTTTTAAATCCGGATCCAGATCCAGATCCAAAAAAATCCTAATTTCTTCATCTCTTCAACAAATCCATTCAACAAAACCAAATCCACTCTTCGCCACCGTCAACATTTCTTCCTCTCTGCCTCTCGTCGGAGATCGCCGGTGGTTCGTCGGCCTCTACCTCTTCGAGTCTTCAATTTTCACTTTGATTCAAGACTCTGTCTCTCTGCCTCAACCTCCCATTCGCGACTATGTCTTCTCTCTTTTTCGATTCTCTTCTTCTTTTATTGGTGGCTCGCCGGAGCTCATGCTCATCAATTGAGGTAAGCCTCCTCTTGCCCTTGGTTCTGAGTTTTGAGTTTTATTTGGGTTTTTTCTATTTTGTTGATTTGTTCTATTTTGTTCCTTCATTGGTATACTGATTTGTTCTGTTTTATTGAATCCTTGATGAACTGATTGCCATGCTCATTTATTATTTTTTAGTTCATGCATGTACCATAATATATACAGTATATATGTAGCGCTAGTTATTTATATACGGTGTATGAATTTTTAAATTGAACCCCCCTAAAACTTGATTTCATAAAAAATCTATTTGCTGATTTAAGCCAATACGTAAGTGTTCTATATGCATTGTGCTACTTGGTTACATATATATATATATAACCAACAACCAATCTCCTAATCTCTTATAGGAATTAGAATTAGATAGACTAGTAGTTGAAGTTGCAGGGATGAATGATGAATTTGAATAATGCTGCATAAAAAATAGAATAGTAGTTGAAGTTGCAGAGATGAATGATGAATTTGAACAATGCTGCATAAGAGGGATAGTAAGAACACTTCAAATGTTGACATTGATTTAAGAACTTTAGTAAGAAGTGTATTAACTGTGGTTCAATTAACAATCATATGAAAAATCATTATTTAGTTGAAGAAAACTAATTTATCTTATACATGTTTCCGGCTTTGTTGTTCTGATTTTTGTTGTAAATAGAATTTTGTTCTGAAAAATCATTAACTGTGTTCTGCCTTGGCCTTCTTTTTCTTATCATTATTTACTGCCTTGAATCTCTCGCTTTAGCAAGTAGCAAATATAATATAGGCAATGGAAACAACTCAAGATCTTAGGACTTAGGAGTGCTTACTTTCACTAGTCCCCACCTTAATTTTGTTGATATGAAACACTGCTGCTGTCTTGTTCTGCTGTTTTGAGGTACAAGACAGTGATTTAGTGAATGTGTTGGCTGTGGTTAGTTAACCGATTTATTCAATGAAATTAGTGAAGTGCATGTTGGGATTAATTATAAATGTATAGTGCTTAAAATGAATGGCAAATAATAAACAATATTGTACAAAATTTGGCTAAAGCAACTTTTCAGCTCTGTCCTAATTGTTTAGCAGCTGCCATACTAAAAGGTCTAATTTTGTCTTTTGAGCAAAATTCTAGGGATGGTTTAGGTAATTCAACTCACAGTCTCACACTGTAGTGAAATTCCACACTGACAGGGGTCAAATTGAGTCTGCACCCAAATTTTAAGAGTCAATTTGAGTATTAACTCTCCCCCAAACTGAAAATTACTTTCCTTATTTTCTCGTTGGAATCTTGTTTAGGTTGTCATATCTTTGCCTTCTGGTGGAAGTGAACAACCCTTCAAAATGCTAATGTTTCTTTTTCCATTTTATTCTATAATTTTCTTTCTTTTGATTGGATTTCTAGATCTAAGATTTGAAATTCTGTTTGCTCTGTAGATTCTGTTGAGTCTTCTTGTTGTTGCTGTGGCTGAACATGAAAATCAAAAGTGGTTGCTATTGAGCAGTTTGTTGTTGAAGCCCCTGATGAACCTGAACCTTGATTTGCAAATTGTTTTTCATAAAATTTTGCCAAAGATAAAGCACAGAAAAGAGATTTTGGATTTTCAATGAGAACTTCTCTGTGAATATGGATCTGTAGACCATTGATGATGCTTGTTCTATGGCGGCATCAATTGATAATCTTGATGATGACTAGGTATGCTTAATATTCTCATTTGGTTTAATACTTTCATTCAAAGATTTGTTTTAAAATGACAAAGGTATATTTTGTTATTTGCAGATATATTTTCCTCAAAAGGTTGTGTTTGTTTGATGATTTTGTTGGCAACTTGGCATCTTTTGATATTTTGTTAGAGAGATTTTTTGGTGGTATTTTTTTGATATCTTGAGAATGATTAAATGTTATATAGATTAGCCATTGTCATTAGATTTATAAAGAACCAAATTCTAGTTGTAATGAACCTATACACTTTAAAATGACTTTAGTATTAATTTTAATTTTAAAAAAATTATAGTTTAAAAATTGAATTTCTAAAATTTGGTTTTAAAAGTAGATTTTTTGTTAAAGTATCTGGTTTAAAAATTAAATTTTTAAAAACTAGTTTCAAAATTGAATTTTGGTTGAAGAAATTGGTTTTAAAACTGGATTTTCAAAAACTGGTTTTAAAACTGTATTTTTGATTAAAAAATTTGGTTTTAAAACTGGATTTTATAAAAAAAAATCAAATTTTAAATTTGGATTAAAAAAAAACCGGATTTAAAACCGGTTTACAAGTAAAACCGAATTTAAAATCAGTTTATAAATAAAACTGAATTTAAATTTTAAAACCGATTTAGAACCGGTTTTCATTTTTTCAAACCGGTTTAGAACCGGTTTCGCTCTTCAATTCAGTTCTAGTTTGGTTTTCTGAACCATAAAACTGGTTCTAAAGTGGATCTAGTTTGGATTTTTAAAAATCCAAACCATGCCCACCCTAACTGTAAGTCAAAGTGAAAATAAAACTGTAGAAATATCTATATTTGTAATTTTGTCTAAACCATATAAGCATCCAAATGCACAATCTTACTAAAATAATATATCATAAAATGATATGACACCCATATATGAATAGTATTCATATAAAAGATCTTATAAAAGATCTTAAGTATTTATGGAGTTGTGAAGTTTGTGTTAACTTGCTCATAAGACACTTAAATACTTTAAACTCTCTTATCTAACAATAATTTAAAATATTAGACTACTAACATATTGTAATAAAATCAAATAATTCAAGTGATCTTTCATATATATTCATAATTTGTGATAAGTGTTTGAAGTCTTTAAAAAATATTTTATATTCAAGTACTTTAATAAAAAGAGTAATAAGTGTCTTTCAACACCTTTTAAAATAATTCTTCCAATGAGTATATAAATATATATGCAATGGATTAAAATTGTCTTTATATTTAACAAAGTCAGAATCAAAATATATACCAAATAATTTCTAATTTTATTTTCTGACTTCATATAGATAAACATATATAAACATGTACTGCTTTGTTATAACAAAATCTTTTTCATTACTATTTAGTGATACATTTTTAATTTACTCAAATTTCTGTCAAATATATTAATAATGTACACAATAATTATAAGTGTACAAATTTAGTATTAACCATATTACTGTTGAAGCATAAAAAAATTTATACACTTTGAATTTTATAATTTTTTTGATATATTTAATAAAACTATATTTGACTCTTTTAAAATTGAGTATATAATTTTAATTATGCTTCTGCATATGACTGGCATATAAAAATAGTGAAAATATATTTATTCGCATGAACTGATATACAATCATCAATTATATTTATCTCAAAGAATTATATGAGATAATAATTTGATGAAATATAAAATACTAATAATAAAAAGTTTTATTGAGTCCAAAAATAGAATTTCTTAAGTAGTAATCTATATACTTATTGTGTCTTATGAGTTATGACACAATTTTCTGGTATATTATATCAATTGTCTGATCAACATTGCTACAAAAAAACAATTTCTTATATCTATTTATTGTAATTCAAGATCTAATATACCACTAATATCATTATAATTCTAAATGAGTATTTTCATATCTGTTATATCAATTGTCTGCACCCTTACTTTTGTAAGTTTGTTATAATTAAATAGTGGATGCTATGGTAACTTATTAAAAAAAATAAATAGATAATATTTAATAATTTTTAAATATTTTATTTTTTATTTATAAAAATAAAAATAAGTTAAATAATTTAAATATTACAATAAAAAATATCATAAAATTTATCTATTTAAATAATGAATCTAACTGCTGATTTTTTTTTATCATATTTTTTAATCCGATAGATGAAGAACTAACGTATTACAAGTCAAAATTCTATTAAATGGTTTTACTAAATTACATCATTATACTGTATCCTCAACGGGCTGAAAAAGAATCTGATTTCATGCGGGCCCAAATAATAAAAATTTGGGCTAAACTCTTTCATGGCCCTCACTTATATCGAGAAACTTCTCAGATTCAGCTCAAATTAGGGTTTAGTCACCTTTATAAGTAGCTTCACTCATCTCTCTTTGCAATCACAATTTCTCTCATTATACTCGTTCCTTACGACGATGCAAATCTTCCTGACATCTGATTTATGCTTCTTTTGGTATTTTTTTTTAAATTCTTGTAAACAAATGAAATTGCTTTGAGAGTTTGGTAATGGTTGTTTTATTTGAATTTTCAAGCTAATACTCTGATCTTTTCTACTATCTCTTTTCAACTATTTTGGAATGAGTTTAGTTTCTGATTGGGGTTGATTGTTGAAAGTGATAGAGATGGAAGTGATGATCTTTTCCCCAGATGATCGAAACTGAACATACTGTGCGATTTTTTCTCTTTTGAGAAACCAAGCCAATTACTTCTGATCCATCTCTTCCCTTAATAACATTAACAATAACAGTTATTTGGTTTCCGTTAGTTCTTAATTATTGAATATATATCTAAGATTTTGTTTTGCATCTGGCATTTCACAATGTACCTATTTTGAGCAACGAATGCATGGGTTGATTTGAACAAAAAAAATTAATTGATTAAATCCAAATTTTATAAATGAATTAAAATAGGGAGTTAATTTTTTCAATGCATATTTGTTAAATGTTTGAAAATATTTTTTATTTCAAATTTTTAAATCTTAAATTCCGAAAATTAAATCTGAAAATCTAAATCTTTAATAAATTTAAGATTGATAAATAATTTTAGAATAAAAAATTACTAAATGTTATTTAACTAAAAATTGATTTTTATATTTATTTTTTGTAAATTGAACTAACGCTGATGAGTCGAAAGATAATGTTCAGATTATGAATATGAATATGTTTCGATAAAATTTTATTGCTCATTTTTGTTGAATATAAGTTAACAACCGTATGAGTATGACAGAGGGGAAAACGAAGTTTAGTTTACTCACAATGATTGAAGTTTATACCTAGGAAGATCTTGTGATTAAAGTAATTTGAATTGCCAATAAAATCCTTTTTTTTATACATAGACTACAATGATTATAATATTTAAAAAAATATTGTTAAAATTAAAAGTATTGCTTAAAATGTTACTAAAATATAAAAGAATATGTAATTTTAATTTTAATAATATTTATATAATTATAATAATTACGTTAACATAATCATACTAAAATCTATTTTGTTATATTCAACACTTTCAACATTAACAATATAAAGTAACTGGTTAGAAGAATGTCAAGATTATAAGAGAAATTTGAAGAGGAGACAATTAAGGAGGACTTTCTTATAATTGATTCTCAGAAATTCTTGAAATAATTAAGAAGGCAGTGAAGTCATAGCACTATTATTCCACGAGAGAATCCAATATTTGACTACAATAAGAGATACAATTAAGGAGGACTTTCTTATAACTGATTCTCCATTGAATACTCAACTTCCACTTATCCATAGACCACCTTGTTTTTCTAGATAAAACTATACTGCTCTCGCTACATTTATCCTTCATATTATGAGCTTCTAAGAAGGTATCAACTTCATCCCGGGAAGATATGAGTTTTGTAACCTCCAAAAAAGTACAAAAATCTTGACTATTATCAATTGCATTCAGGAGCAAGGTGTCATCTTCAATAGATGTTGGCAAATTCTTTAAGACGCCATGGCAAGTCTTCAATAGCCATTTCATGATGAAAATTTCATTGTCTGCAGAGATTTTATAGCCGGAATAAACAAGATGTGCAACAGACCTCCTCTTGATTTGAGGGGTCGCCCACAGCCGCAATGCAGCTAGTAGTGCAAAGGAAGGCTTCCCATTGTAATGGATGTACAATGATTCCCTGGACCAAGAAGTGGAAGAATACACAGCAGGTTCCAGAGGAATAAACACTTTATCATTTGGATTTTCTTGTAGTATAAAACCATAGTGTTCAAGAAGCTCTAAATTTGTGTAAGTTCCATAACATAGCAGAACCTGATGAGAATAATAATAAATCATATTATTCCAATGCGACGAGTAACTAGTTAATTAATTCAGGCGGCACATGCAAAATATCATAGTGACATCCAGTAACGTAACATAAGGAACAAGAAATGCATTGTTCTCTAAGATATAAGAAGCAAATTTGGAAAAAGACATAAGAAGAATGACTCAATTACTAAGGTTACCCAGTCAAACTATATATATATTAGTTTGTGTCTAATACCTGATCTCCTTTATTGTAATTTGTCCTAGCATAAAAGCAATATGCATTAGCATCTTCTTCAAACCCCCCATCTGTTAATCTCTGAGACTGGGAATCAAGCTGCTCTGTATTTGCGACTGTAGTATTGTCTTCATTTGATAGGGAACCATCATGGATCGAAGAGCTAGATAGCAAATCCTCTAGATCCCCAATGTCAGATGGCTCCTTTCCAGGTGCATCATAATTAAACAAGTCACCCACAGGGCATAAACACCCAGCTGAATCCCACGGTATATGCAATGTCCGGGAAGATATCTAGATTTTGAAAGATCAGATGAGACAAAATCATAAAGGTAGAATTCTGCCATTTACTCTAACAACTGAAATACTAAATAGTAATATAAATATGCCCTGTAATGCAAAAATGCATTTGATGCATCAACCAGCAGTAACTTATCAATAATCCATAAAACAGGTTTATTTTTTCAATCATTGAGATAATTTTTTAATTCAGACAATTAACCACAAGAAGTGTGTCAGGATTTCATGGATGTAAGAGAAGGCTCAGCAGAGGAAAAGTTTATTCAGTATATTATCACTTAATAACCAAAATCAGAACCAAGAAAATGGAAAAGGCGCTTGAATTCCATGTGTCATACGAAAACCAAATTGAATATTTTTGGGTGAGCTTTTAAGAAAAGATTTTTTTTCGAGTTATCTTTTTTTAAAAGATCTTGTAGAGAAGTAAAAGTAATTTTATGTTTAGATATCTCATGTAAAAAGGTTTTTTTATCTATTAATTATGTTTGGGTATAACAATATAAAAGTACTTTTTTGTTTATTTATTACATGAAAAACAGATTTTTTTTAAGGAAAAAAGATCTTTCAAAAAAAGATGTAAATTACAGCTTCTCAAAAAAGATTTTTTTTATTTTACTAGTGCTTTTACTTTTACTACTAGAAATTTGCCAAACACGTTAAAAAATAAAAAAAAAAGATCTTTTTTCATTGAAAAAAATCTTTTTTTTAACAAAATAATGGCGCCCAAACATGCACAAATGTAAATAACTAAATTAGCATGCACGAGTCTTTATAACAAGCTAAATTTCTAACCGTTGCAGAAGCCCACACCCAAGCCTTAAATGTTAGAAGCCGGGGCTTAAATTTGAGATCTTCCATCAAAGCATGAGCTTGCTGCCAATCTGATTTGGTTTTTAGCACGGCTTTTTCAGTTACCCATATAGCCTCATCCACCTAAAAACCACAACATACATAAAAGATTACTTCAAAAAGAGAAGTGCAAATGAAATGCTGATAAATAGTATTAGGTCAGATGCTATGTCTAACCTAACAAGACAAACTAAAACTTCTAATAGAAACTGAACTTGCAGAGCAGTTTTCTCGAATTCACCAAACATGGCTAGGATGTCATAACTCTTTGGTAAATGCATGAGGTAAGGATACCACCTCGAAGCCTTTCCTTTTCCAACTTCATACAACAAGCATACATTCAGTATCTGCATTGTGCACAAGCTGAGAAGTAAGGCCAAATGATTCATTTGCATAAAAAACTCAATTATAAGCAACGGCACAGGTAATAATACAACAATGATGAAGTCACACCATACTATTATATTCCATGGAATCAGACCCTGGTTCATGTAAAACCGAAAAACATTTGCTTCGGGGGAAATGATGTTGTCAATCCTATTTTTTATAATGTCAGTCAATCATGATTTTTTTACATTGTGTATTTGCATGAGTTTATAAAAAATAGGTGGCATTATCAAACTAGGAGTGACAATAACCATTTCCCTGCACTTAAAACAAATGGCTTGAGCGCATTTTCACAAACAGTTAGAGGGCACAACAAGATTCCAACGTAGCTCAGCTGAGACATTCAAAATAGAGTAGAAATAGAGTTATGAAAGAAAACCTGGGTCGAAGAAAGAGAAGGGTGCCTATTAAGAGCTTGAGAGAGGTTTGTATCTTGCATAACACTATCACTTGTAATCAAAGCAGATTTTGGAACTCTGAGAATGAGTTCCCCCATCCTAAGGTCTCTTACAGCACCCAAACCTCTACTGCAGAATTAAATGAATTAGGTATGAATGTGGAGAGGCTGTGCATGAAAGGAAGAATGGAAAAGGGGAAAGACCGAAAGAGTAGGTAGGTGGTACCCTCCAGAGTGAGGAAAGTGAGAGACAAAGAGAGAAGAACCCAGAGAGAGAGAGTGGTGGGGTTGGTCGGTCCGATATTCCAAGATGTGATGCCCATCTTAGTAAGCTTTCAATGCTTTCATCTTCATCCTCTTCCTCCATAACAAAAATCTCAAACCTGCTTCCTTTCACAACCCTACAACTCAAAAACTTAAACTCCCCCATGGATAGATGTATTCAAATTCAAACCGAATCATTCAATCTGATTTAAATTGATTTAAATTGTATTAATTCAGATTTAATTAAATTTTATTTTTTATAAATTATTGAATTCGATCAGATTTTGGATATATTTTTTTATAGTCAATTCAATCCAATTCAAACTATACAATGTATTATAATATAATTATTTTATGAATAAAGTATATTTTTTGTCCTTGAAATTTGACAAAAATTTCAAAAATATCTTTAAATTTTATTTTGTTTTAATTTTGTACCAGAAGTTTTCAATTTGCATCAAATATACTCCTAACGACTAATTTTTCAAAAAAAAATTAGGACCGATTCAAGAACAATTGCATAAGAACAACCCTCAACACAAGTAAATCAAGCATCATTTTTATGCATTATTATTATATTGGTCTTAATTTTTTTGAAAATTTAGCTGTCGAAGGTATATTTTATGCAAATCGAAAACTTGTGGGACAAAATTGAAACAAAATAAAATTTATGGGTATTTTTGAAATTTTTGCCAAACTTCAAAGACAAAAAGTATACTTTACCCTTATTTTATTATTGTTCATACGCTAACCCAATATAATGGTCAGGCCCAATTAATTCAAAAAGCCCAAACCAAAGGATTGGTCTTCACCATTCAGCCGACCTTTTCGAAGAGATTGGATTCGACAATATGTGCGGTTATCTACCATCAGAAGTGGAACTACACCACACATATAAATACACTGACACATCTGCCTTGTGCATGCAGTAATTCATTGGCCAGCGGCAAACCCTTAAATGGAGTTCAGTACCGCGACGGATTAGTCCTTGACCTGCCGGGTTAGGGGATACCGTGGGAAACCAAAAAATATACTGACACATTGAAGTAAAACTAAGTTCCAATATTCTAAATCTGCTTACCCCTTGCTAATTTAGGCACCAGAGTGTCTTTGTGGATACCATTCCCCATTCTTTCACATACACAACTCGGACGGCAGCTTCCAGACGTAAAATAAGTCAGCGGCCAACTTTCTTCAACGTTTGGGCCTTCTATTCGAGCCCAATCATCCGGTTCTAGGTAAATTTCGAAACAATTATTATATTTACAATTATACTTATTATAACATGTTTAATTTGTTATACATTTTTATATTATTCATGTATTATTATTATTATTTAATAAATATTTTATCTTCAAATGTTATTTATTTATTTATTTTAACTAACTTATAATTTTATTTCTATTATTGTGTTATTGTTGGTTTTTTAAAATCTTGTTGAGACTTGTTATGTCATTGTTGATTATTTAAAATTTGATGTTGAGATTTGTTATATGTATTTAATTTTTTTAATTTACAAAACCGCAAATTCAATTCAATCCAAACCGCTTAAAATTAGATCGGATGAGATTGGATTTTTTTAAAATAATCTAAGCACCACAAATAAAATTAGTATTCAGAATCGGATGAGTCTAACTCAAAACTGACCCAAACTGCACCGCAAACACCCTTACTAGGGGTGTTCAAATATAAACCGATCCAAATTAAACCGCTCATCCAATCCAATCCAAATCGAAAACCAATTAAAACTGCACTAATTCGGATTTGATTGGATTCTACTTTTTGCAAACCGTTGGATCGGATCGGATTTCGGATATACTTTTCATAACCGATCCAATCCAATCCAAACCGCACAATGTGCTATAATATTATTATTTTAATGAATAAATGACCATTTGTACCCATGAAAGATGAAACGCTGATATATGTACCCACACTAAATCGAAACTAAACTTGTACCCACGCAAGATGCCCTCTGTGTGACAAAAGTACTCAGTCTTTGGAGGGTTGGAATGCTAATGTAGGGTACTTTTGTCACACGGAAGGCATCTTGCGTGCCTACAAGTTTAATTTCGATCTAGTGTGGATACATATGTCAGCGTTTTCATCTTTCATCTTTCATGGGTACAAATGATCATTTATTCAATAAAATAATAATATTATAATTTTTATATTATTCATATATTATTATTATTTAATAAGTATTTTATGTTCAAACAGAGATGCTACACATCCATGTAACCATGTAACCAAGTTGGCCCAACACAAAAAAAATCCAATACCATTAAATAAAACGTGAAATACACGCGCCCAACACACACGAAATCGCTCTTGCCCAACGCTTCTTCTCCCCCACGCTTCTTCTTCTTCTTCTTCTTCTTCTTCTTCTTCTTCTTCTTCTTCTTCTTCTTCTTCTTCTTCTTCTTCTTTGCGTTCTTCCTTCTCCTCCTTTTTCGCATTCCTTCTTCTTGACGTGTTTTCTCCTTATCGTCATTCTTTTGTTGTTGTTGCTGCTATATTTTTATGTCTTTTTCTCCTTCTCTCTTTGGTGAAGAAGCAGTAGAAGGTGAGGAAGAAGAGTTTTGAATAGTGCAGAATGAACCGAACATAGTACTCATAGTGAACCGAACATAGTACTCATGGTGAATCGAACACAATACAATTGTATAGTACTGAATGAACGAACCCTGAATGCTAAACCCTAAACCCTGAACCCTACCGTAAACCATAAACCCCTAAAACCCTGAACCTTGAACCCTAAACCCTAGACCCCTAAACCCTAAACCCTCAACTATGAATATGGTGAACCGAAATTAATACATGGGGTGAACCGAAAGTTTGAAATACACTAAACCTCTGTACACTGAACCCTGAACTCATAAACCCTAAACCCTAAAATCCTAAACCCTGAAACCCTATCGTCATTCTTTTGTTGTTGTTGCTGCTGTATTTTTTTGTCTTTTCCTCCTTCTCTCTCTGGTGAAGAAGCAGTAGAAGGTGAGGAAGAAGAGTTTTGAATAGTGTAGAATGAACCGAACACAGTACTCATGGTGAATTGAACATAATACTCATGGTGAACCGAACACAATACAACTATATAGTACTGAGTGAACGAAACATAATCCATTATATAAAATTAAATTCAAACAGCTTTCTGCAGAATGAACCGAACACAGTACTTATGGTGAACCGAACACAGTACTCATGGTGAATCGAACACAGTACTCATGGTGAAACAATTGTATAGTACTAAGTGAACGAAACATAATCCATTATATAAAATCAAATTCAAATAACTCTGCCTACAATTCACATATTATCAATTCAATTCAATTCAATTCAATTCAGTACACCTCCATCCATTTAATTCAATTCAAATTAGCAATTGCATTCTATTCAATTCGATTCAAAATTGAATAATCCAAATTTTGTCAGTTTGATTTGTTTTAGAAGAGTAATCCAAATCACTCTCCTGATTTGAAGTTGAGTCATTTATTGTTTCGATTCAGAAGTGCAGATCGAAGAAGAGAACGAAGAAGAATATGAAGAAGATAAATGCAACGTAACCAGATCGAAATAAGAAAATGAGAAGATGAATGCGACCAGAGGAGAACGACGAAGGCAATGCAGATTAATAAGGAAGAATGCGAGTAGAGGAGGAGGAGGAGGAGGAGGAGGAGGAGGAGGAGGTTTACGTTGCAGCAGAAGGTTTACGTTGAGCAAAGCTTTAGGTTGCAGCACGTTATATGTAGCGCGTGTATGACAAACGAGTGAGGGGTGGGGGACACGTGTGTGGAGGAAATTACTTGGTTAACAACCATGTAAAAAATACATGGATACAGAGCTTTTCCGATGTTCAAAATATTATTTATGTATTTATTTTAACTAACCTATAATTTTAATTCAATTATTATGTTATCGTTGGTTTTTTAAGATATTGTTAAGACTTGTTATATCATTGTTGATTATATTTTAAATTTGATGTAGAGACTTGTTATATGTATTTAATTTTTTTAATTTATAAAACCGCAAATTCAATTCAATCCAAACCGCTTGAAATTGGATCGGGATCGAATCAGATTTTTTTTTTAACGTCATCCAATTCAAATCGCACCGAAAATAAAATTAGTACTCAGATCGGATGAGTTTTTGACTCAAAACCGATTCAAACTGCACCGCAAACACCTCTAACCCTTACTCTCAGCAATGTTCTTTTTTTTTTTTTTAATTAAAGGTATTTCGGCTTATTTTATCTTGTGTTTCTGAAAGTGGCAAAACGGCCCAAATATTCATAAATTTTTAATTATTCTTAATTATTAAATAAAAAGGTGATTGTAAAAAAAAGTAATAATAGTTAAAAAAATTAATAATTATATAATCTTTAAATATATTTTATATTTTATATTTTTTTTAGTTATTAATTTTATTTTACATTTTTATATATATGTTAAAAGCATGTGATTTATTTTATTTTTAAAATAAATAATTTTAATAATAAATATTATTTTAAACAATTTTATTAAAATTAAAAATATTAGAAAATAATAAAAAATATTATAATTTAATTTTTTTTATTTATATTTAATTTTTCAATTATTTTTATTAGTTTTATTTAATTTTTTTAAAACTGAGTTAAGCAGGTTAATTCATCAACCATTCAACCTACTATAGAATAAGACGAACCATCATTTTGAACTAATGAACCCATTTTATTAGAAGGACGGGCCTTAGCACAGAGCGGGTACCTTGCCACCTCGGTTCTAGAAAGTACAGAGAAGTAGAGAACCATATGTGTACATTATAAGCAAAATTCCTCTCAAGCTGTAATCCACTTCCACTTGTAGAGAGATTCTTTTATTCCAGAAATTATATTAAACATGATTATATATTATTAAAATTACAGTTCATCTCAAAACTATTCTTTTTACCATATAATTTGAGTTATTATCAAACGTAAAGGAGATATTGAACCAATTAATAAAAAAGCATAAGTGAAAGGCAAGTTGCAAAAGGTGTTTATTCTTTTCTGGCTTTGTTATAACTTTCTACTACTCTCTTTATTCTCATTTCTCAGCATCTGTCGTCTTAAAATAGAACAATAACAACTTCTTTGTAAGCTAATTAATAAATTACATTAACAAGTGAAAGCGATTAGAACCTGTTCCATGATCACAAATTAAATTTGAAAGAAATGTGATGAATTGGCATACACTTGTGTGTTTTTCTGATAGTAGCTCGAAGGTTACACTGTCCGTCTGTCTCTCTGTCTTTGTCATCATTATATAACATTTTATAACAAGTAACATCTAATAAAACGCCAAATATGTTACTTGTTATAATATGTGACATTATTAGATTATATTAGAGATAATACATAATTTAGTTTCTCAATTTGCACATAAATTTTAATTTATTATTTAAAATTTCAATAGTTTTTATTTAATTTTTAAATCTTGTAAATGTGATTAATGTAATTTCCAATGCACAGATATTAACAATATTAACATAGACAATTGTGAATTTTGCAGTTTTAGTTTTGATATTCAAATAGTCAAAAATAATATCGTAAGTGATGTTTATTGAAATTTTTTTCTCGAAACAAGTGGTATGAAATTGATTTTGGGCCATTTGAGTGCCAAAATTAAAACTGTATCATTTTACAAATTTTATTGTGGTATTTAATTATTCACATCAATACTTTATTAATGTTTACGGAGACGGCATATAAAATATTAGAGGAGACCAAAAATATTAGAGAAGACTAAATTAAAATTTATATATAATAAATTTATATGTAAAAATTAAAACTAAGGAGGTCATTGTCCTCTTTCTCGTTACTCAATGTGGTCCCTGAGATCCTAATTGCACCATTGTAATCTTCCAGATACGACTCCGAGCACTATAATAGTCCCTTGATAGCTTTCCGGTGATGAGTCATCACTGACGATCTGATGTGTCACGAAGTTGCCACGTTGGAGAGAGCCAAAACGTTGGCGTTTTGGGTTGGCACCCCAATTTGTTAAAAACGTCGTCGTTTTACCCAAAATAAAAATATGAAACGGACTTGATCAAAAACACACCCTTCCTTCACTTGTCTTCTCCACTTCCACCTTTTGTCTTTTTCTTCTTTTCTTCTTCTTCTTCCTCCTCTATTCATCAATGCCACTACCTTAGGGTTCCATTGGTGAGGTTGAAATTCTTGCACTCAAAAGACATCAAAATCAAGTTTTACTTTATCGTTCGTGAAACCATGCAGGGTGCTAGTTCAGAAACTGTAACAAGACTTGTCAATTACAGAAATCTTAATATGTATAGGGCTTTCTGTTTTGAGTTTAATACTTTTTTCTAGACAAAGACTACACAAGAAAAAAATAATCCTTTATGTTTTACTGTAAAGTCCTCCTTTTTGAGGCAACTTTGTTTAACATGCTCATGTTAGTTGGCTGCCCTTTGTGTTATGTGAATTGCTGTGTTAAGTTGAACCATTATCTTAATACACTTATCTTTTAAGTTTGAACCATTATCTTAATACAGTGCTGGTTGGTTTTCAATCACTTATGCTGCCTTCTTTAGCATATTACTATTTTCATTAATTGAGTTATCCAAGTTTACATTCCATTAACAAACACCATTCAACAGTTTCTAATACCATAATCATGTTATCATTTTTTTACATATTGTTCATTCAATGAATACAGAGTACACACCACCAACTCTTTTAACTCATGCTTTATAATATAGGATAACAATTAACACAATCAATACAGACACAACTAATACCAACAATTGGTTAACCAATTTTTGATTCCGAACATCTTCTTCTAATCTCTCAAGCCTCCAATCAAAATTCATCTTCACTTCATGATTATCTCCATAAGATTCTGGTTTTTCAACTGGTTCACCCTGTCCAGTATCTGCCCATACAAAAAATTCACACCATCTCTTTCCACTTATATGTAATCAAGCAAACATATAACATGCTCAAGCTTCAGGAAAGAAGAACAAGAGAAGAACAGTCAGGTAGGTAGGAGCAATCATAACAACACAAGTAATACTGATAACTCACATTATAATTGGGACAACCAAAAAATAGTTTATTTGAGTTTGAATCTGTCCCAGACCACCTGAGAACTGGCCGGCAGCCGCAACCGCACTATTCCGGCACCCCAGATCTTCTGCTCCTGCTTTGCGTTCTCGTCCGATGGTCACTACACGGTGAACTAATAGAGCTTCTAACTCTAGTGCTTCCACCACCCATTATGGATATTCACTTCCACCTCCAGGAACAACAAGAATGAGAAAACAACAATGACGAAGAAGAAAAAATTAACTTACTAAACATTTGGAAATTTATGGTTAAATATAGAGGGAAGAACCACATTGGGTATAAATTGAAACTGTGCCAGCTTAACTAGCTATTGGCACCATCTAATGTGGCAAAATGAGGCTACATCAGCATCTTGATGATGACTCATCACCAAAAAGCTGTCCAGAGACTATTATGGTACCCAAAACCATATCTAGAGAATTACAATGATACAATTGAGATCTTAGGACCATTATGAGTATTTACTCTCTCTTTCTTATTATGTAGCTTCGTTACTAAATATTTATGTACCAAAAATTATCTTAAAATCTAATATAAATCACGTTTGTAAAATTTGATGTCTAAATAAAAATAATTAAAAATTCAAAATTAAATTGTAACTTGTGTGTAAGTTTAGCAATCAAATTGAATATTATTCCTTATATTAACATGTGATGTAATACTTAAAGGTCTATATCAATATAAGAGTCAATTAAAGCAAATTGATTATAGGATAACAATATTAATAACTAAATTAATTATTATTTATTTTATAACTATACTAATTATATATTAAAATTAATTATTAAAATCAGTTATTATATATTTATGTATAAATATATATAATTTAATTTATTTTTAATATATATTTTATAATTTAATATATATTTTATACTAATAACTGATTTTAGTGTAAAAATAGTGAAATAGAAGTTTTGTTATTTTTATTAGGTTTAATATTTTGAGTTGATAAAATTAGTTTATTTGTTATTGAATAGAGGTTTAACATTTTCACAAAAAAAAAAAAGTAGAAACGAATAAAAATAAGATTTTGTTTTCTCAAACTGTAGAATTATCTTGATATGAGAATAAGAAAAGCACACCACCCTGTATTTCATTTTGAAGAATCCATACTTTCTCTAGCGCCTTCAAGAAGATTCTTATCTTAATTTGCATGTAAAACTCTCTATCTCTGTTCCAAAACCATTAGCTGAGCCGCCAACACAACACAACCCTGCTTTCTCTATATATATTCATAAGAAGGGTCACAACCTTTGAAGCAGTAAGTAAATTGAGTTAGAGAGTATATCATAATGGCAAAGGCATCATCAAGAACCGTTGGAATAGCAATGGATTTCTCTCCAACAAGCAAGTTAGCACTCAAATGGGCTGTTCATAATCTCATCAACAAAGATGATCGAATCATTTTGATCAATGTTCAGCCTCCACAAGCTGATCACACCAGAAAGGATCTCTTTCAGGACACTGGTTCGCGTAAGTAGTAATCACTGTTTACTTCTCCTTTTTTGCTTTCAAAAGATTAAGTTAATTCGACCAAACTATCTAAAATAGATAGTTATGTCGAATTAATCCAATCTTTTATAAATATCAAATTGGTTTATAGTTTTTGTGGTTATAATTGTCCGTATTTAAATATTTGATAATATATATAAGAGTAAAGTGATAAATATATTCTTGAAGATTTATATTCCAAAGTTAAGATAGATTAATCTTTAAAAAAATATCAATAAAATCTTTTAAAATAATAAATGTGAATACATTATCTTTAAATTAGTCTCTTATGATTAGGATAACAAATCTTAATTTAAACTAATTTATTTATATTTATTATTCTAAAAAATTTTATTGATATTTTTTAGGAACTAATATATTCGAAAGGTAAATTTTCAAGAGTTTATTTATTATTTTATTCTATATAAAATATATTACATAATTTAGGGTCACATTTTTGTGTGATTTTGTTGTTTTTTGCTTTTAGCTTTGGTGCCTCTGGAGGAATTCAGGGAGATGAATTTCACAAAGCAGTATGGGATTGCTAGGGATCCTGAAGTCATAGATATCCTTGACACACTCGCAAGGACCAAAGGGGTATATATTTATCTAGTAACAATTTATATAGTATGGTAACTAAATCACTAGTTTATTAATTTTGGTTTTGTTGAAACAGGCAAAGGCAATGTTTAAGGTGTACTGGGGAGATCCAAGGGAGAAGTTGTGCAATGCTGTGGAAGATCTTCAGCTCAATTCTTTGGTTATTGGAAGCAGGGGTTTAGGTCCCATTAAGAGGTATAGTAACATAAGCATCCCTAAATTCTCACCAAACTTTGTTTTTTCTCAAAAGAAGAAAAATTGGATCATTATTTTTTTTTGTACTTTATATCAATACTTGGACTATATCATTCTTAAATTTTTGTGAGATATATATTCTAATCGACTATGATATGTGTATATCAAAATTAGTTACCAAAGTCAGCTATCAATATAAATATATATAAACTAGAATATAAATATATATTAAAAATAAATTAAATTACACATGTATTTATACGTAAATATATTAGTAGCTAATTTTAGTATACGAATAGTATTTTTATATTCTAATACTAAATTTTGAAACTTATAAATAAATCAAGTTCTGATAAAAAAATGTCTAATCACTCATAAATTAAAATAATAAAAATTAAATATAAAAATAAAAAATTTAATAATAATTCACATTTTACTTTATTATCAGTTTATTAAATTTTTTATTTTTAAAGATTTAAAAAATAAAAATTTTAGAAAATATATTTTTCACTAAATCTTTCTTTTATATTTTTGCTTTTTTCCACAATTTTAAATATTCCGAAATATAACTTAAGCTCTTGTATTTTCTTATTGAATTGTGTCCGTTGTGCATCTAATTCTATTTTTGTTTTTAAATACCATATATCTAGAAATTGAATTACTATACAATCAACTGGAGATTCAATTAAAGTGCTAAATTGTTACGTTTCAGGGTGTTGATGGGCAGTGTAAGCAAGTATGTGGTGACAAATGCTTCTTGCCCTGTCACGGTGGTTAAGGGCAACCAACCTTCAAATTCTAGGCATTAATCAAACTGTGATTAACATAGATTGCGTCTTTATGAAGAAAATCCACAAGTTTGATTAATAAAAGGTGCACGTGTACAGCCTCATAATTGAATCATAATTAAGTGTGATGCACCCTTTGAATTGCTTTCACATTAATAATAATTGCTATTTGGTTTTTTGTACTTAAAGTAGAATTTTCTGTACTTCAGCTTTCATTACTGTATCTTTATACGCCTCTCTTGTAATTATAAGTACGTAGTTATCAGTTGTGTGTCATTTTACATTCAAATAAACTAGATTCATAAGCGGTAGATTCATTTGTCATTTTAATCATTCATTTTCTTTATATAATATAAATTTTCACAAATATTTGCAATCAAAGAAAGGTAGATTCATAAGTTTGTATTGCAATGTCACAACTACCAGGATATGAAAATTATAGAAAAATAAAAAATATAAAAATTATAAATTCTAATAATTTATTATGTTTTCATCAGAAGTATATATAATTCCTCAGTTCTAATTTTCTCCGAACTTATTTCTTGTTTTATCATAGATATTTCACACATAACCAGTACATTGCATCATCTCCCCTTTTCGTCATTGTCATTGAGAATTCGGTACAACCTATTATCCACCAATCTTGTAATCTTTCTTCTTAAGTCATGGACATAGAATTATTGTTAGAATAAATACCTAATTTGTTCCATTATTTTTTTTTTGTCCATGGATACCCAACTACTAATTCTGAACTTCATTTAAAATCTATTATTGGCTAATAGATTGCTACATATACAAAACAAGATTCAAATTACTGATACTTATTTAAGCTGACAAATTAATTGACTATTCGATCCACCAAAATTGATTTTTATTTGTTCCACTATTTTAATAGTCTTCGTGCATGCTGATCTACAGACTCTATGAAAGGCAGAAATTAAATATGTCTGGCCGAAATTTGAAAGCAAGCTCAATTCTTGATAGACAAGTTTTTCGTTTTTGAAATAGAAGGCTCAGGCCCAAAAGAACATAAAAAACAAAAAATAAACAAATAACCCCTGACAAAAACAAAAAAAATATACCAAAAGAAAAACTCTAGTTACTAGTTGGCTATCAACTTATGCGGCCAAGAGGCAGAGGCTTCATCTTCAATTCTTTATGGAGGGTTTGTCACTAAACAGCTCCTCCCAAGTTTAGCAACAACGTCCGCCATTTTCTTTTTTTTTTTACAAAAAACTTGAAAGAGTTGAATTTCATGAATAAAAAGGTGCACAAGAGTAACACCAATCATGTCAAAAAAAAAAAGGTAAGAGTAATATCAACAACATATACAAGGTGTTAACTGTACCTAATGAAGGAGAGGATCGGACCGCTTGGGCTAGTGACTGGATCGTGCGAACTCTGGAATCGACCGAGTAGTACCGCAAATGTAATAACATTCTAATGTCTAAGTCAGAGAATAGATAGGAATTAGAATTTTAAGATTTTAGGATGAAATTATTCATATCTCCAGGGACAACTATGTTTCCTTCTTTTTATATTTTTTTTTTTTGGTGACTTCTTCTTTTTATATTTGTGTTTGGATACTTATTATTAAGAGATATTTTTTTATTTTTATTTTTTTGTCAAATAAATTGGAGAGTCTTTAATCTTAAACATTACATTCATGTATCACACACCTTTACAACACATTTGCACACACTACATAGGAGTGGATTCTCTTTAATAAAAAAATACTAAAAAAACTGGATGATATTTAGTGGAAGATCTCACCTTTCATTACATTCTTTTTCTCATTTATTTTTGATCCCATTTGTAAAATTAAAGGTAGGAGATTACACTTTATTCTCTCCAATGACAAAAAAATAGAGAAAATCCATTTCCCACACTACATAAATACACATTATGAATTTTTAAACAACATTTAGCCTTAGCTGAACTAAGGTATAGTTTGCAAGAGACATATAGATATGTCATCTATGCTAGATTTCCACTGTATTTTTTGAATTTAAAAGGTGACTAGAAGAGGGTGCGTCCAGATAAAAGATATTTCAACGGTAAATTGTTTGAGCCAATTCAGTTCAGTTCGAATTTTGGTATCAAAAGAAATTATTTAAAACACAATACAAATATTATTCGCATACCAAAAATCAATCACTATATATTTTGTATTCTAACACATAGTCTATATAAATAATTGATACCGCTACTTCTAACCATACAAAAAAAAAAAAAAAACTATACCAAAAAATTATCTACCTCTAACTTACAATTCTCTTCTAATTGCATGATCCTGACTACCTAGATTCATTTTGAGCAGATTTGCAAACTCTCTCGATGCATAACAGTGCAGTCCATGAAATTACTAACATTGATTTAATATGATGGTTATTATTCAATCTAAGAATAGAATTAGTAATATTAAAGTGTCTCTCTCCTCTCCGTTTAGAACAGCCTTTCTACATAATTTATAATCTAATCAGCACTTCAGATGTTGGTAAAAGTGGATTAGTTCAAATCCAAATATAGAATTAATAACAATTAGTTATAAGAAGTAGAGATTAGTAATATAAAATTAATTTATATTCATTAATTAATCAATATCTCATTGGGCCTACCCTTATTATATTCAAATACTATATAATTTGTTTAAGATCTTATGATGAAAGTGATTTTGGAAAAAAGTATTAGAAAATTATCAGATGTATCGCTGTATAGAAGCGGAACTTTGATGTTCCATGTACAATCAATTTCCCGATAAAATATTGTCGTGTAGTTAGTAATTTATGGACAAATTTAACCTTATGTAAAGCATAAAATGTTCAGAATGACCAACTTAAAAAAGAAAGGAAAAACGTGCTTTGTAATTTATATGTAATATTTCAAATAATTATTATTTCAAAAAAAAAAAATCAAGCAATTCAAACTATTAATTTCCTTACTACTTGGATCCTTAATTGTTGGTGTAATTAAATTCTTTTTTTCAGTTGCCATTTGTTATAAATGTTTATTTGCATATTTATTTTTAAAATAATCTATCTATTATATAAAAAGAGAATTTAAAATGATTTTATAACGAGTGAACTACACATAAATTTTTTAATTTCATATAAAATTATTATATCATTCATAAATTTAATTTATAACAATATAAAAAAAGCATTTATTTTCGAATTATATTTATGCTGTCATAGAAAATAACATTTATATAATCAATTTAGTATTAATTTTATAATTTCACAAATTAAATTATCTAATTATTTTTAAAAAATAATAGTATAAAAAAATGTTAACTCATATCAATTATTTGAATTTTAATATTGCATATCATATTTAGAGAATAAATTTTATTTTATATATGAAAATTTTTTGTTTATTTATCTATATATCAATTTATTTTTAAAAATTTAATAATGACACAATAAACTTTTAATATATTAGAAAGCTTCTAATATTGTTAATTTATCACATAAATATTTTAGTAAAATGATCATTTTATAATTTTTCTAGGAATTTGGATTCTCCAAATTTAGGATTTTAATTTACTTTAGAGGATAAAGTGTAATCGTTCACAATTTATTTTGTAAGTGGAACCAAGAGAAAACATAAGAGGTTATTTTGTAAGTGGAACCAAGAGAAAACATAAGAGGGCGAGAGATCACACTTTACAGATAAAAATACAAAATTTAAAAGATCCAAATTCTTTTTCTATTACCACATCACTTTTTTTAATTTATTATTCTTCTTATATAGTGTTTAGCCTTATCTTTTTATCTCCTTTATTCTTTATATCTATATAGATTATTTTATGTTTTTAATAGTAATATTTTTTTAATAGATATAAATTAATTAATAAAACACAATTCATTATTTTTTTATTCTCACTTCTAATCATGTTTAATTTACTACATAAACTAAAATTTACTCCATATATCTTCTTTATCTTCTTTCACATAATTTTATATCTCTTACTCTTTCTCTTCTATTATTGTTAATTTTTATACAATTATTTAAAAAGTTTGGATGATGACCACATTATTTTATTTTAGTTTGTTGTACAATTAGCTCAGCATATGTTAAGTGATGAACTCCTAAAATACTCTATATATAATGTCCTTACAGTATTTTTAAATTTCTTTTCTATCTTTGATTTAATTATGTTTATTAATTATATATTATTTTTGTCACTTACATATCATATTTTTTATTTCCTTTCAGTAATATAATTTACATTTTTTATATTGTAACAGTTTTAACCGTTGCGATTTATAAAAGCGAGAAATATCTAAAAAACATTGTGATTTACCTGTAATAACTATTTTTAAATCTACAATAATAATTTTACACACCTTAAAATTATGTAATTATGAGTAAAATTAACATTGACAATACTTATTAAAATCCAATTTGAAGGGTAATTATTAAATTTTTATTTTTCCTATATAATATATAGAAATACTGACCTTTTTATTTTTCTAATTATTTTAAGAAAAAATGTTTTGAATAAAAAAGTAAAAAGAATAAAAAATACGTATATCTTTATAAAAAAAAAAGAAAACATCACTAAATATTCAATCAAACAAAATTATCCATAAATTTCGTAAATTTTAAATAATTAAAATTTTATTAATCAAATTATATTTGATTATTTTATCACAATATATAACCTCAAAAACATAATTATTTATTGTCATTAACATAATTTAATTATATTTAATAAATTATAATTAATTACCGAAATGATAAAATAATTATAATTAATTATAATTTTAATAACACTATATTGTCGTTAATTAATTAACGCTCACACACTAATAACTGCTATTCTTACATGCACTGCACGGCTAATATAACTAATATAGTAATATTATTATTATAATAATAATTAATGACTTAAATAACTAATTAATTATATATCCAAAAATTAAAAACTATATAATATTCAACAACAATAATATTTATTTATTAATTAACACTACGGCTAACTAATATTTAATAGGCTAAGTATTTCTACACATTAACACATAACTAACGTAATTATAACAAAATTAACTCATTAATTATTCAAAATAGATTAAATTTTTTTAGGAAAAAATCTCACAATTAATTTTATAATTATTAGTGATGTTTATTGTATTTTATATTTATTATAGTTTATCAATACTCTTCTTTTATAATAACTAGCGTAAAACCCGGACTACCTCCGGGCCAAATATTATTTCAATGTAAAAATTTATTGTTATTTATTTATTAATATTAATAATTATTATTTTTAATTTGAAAAAATTTTTAAAATAAAAATTTATTGTATAAAATATAATATTATTGCATTATTTATTTATAAAGGCTAAAATAATCTTATTATTTTTTGAGTTTATATTAATGAATTCCACTTAAATATAAAAGTTATTATGTAGATGTGTTTAAATAAATATTATTACTCTGTTAGTATTATAAATCCAAACAAATTAAAACTTTCATAAAAGTAATTTATATTCTAATTATACATATAATAAATATTAACTATAAACAATAAACTCACAAAAGACAGTAAAATTTGAAATGTATTATAATTTAATTTAACTCTCCACTAAATCCATCACACAGTCACACACCAACACCAAGTTAAGGATAATAGGAAGACTTAATTTTTTATGTCCAATTCTAATATACTCACAATAATACCAATGTTATTGGAGCTAAACAATTAGCAAGCAATAATAACAATATACATTGAGACTTGGAATGAAGGTCTATGGGTCACCGTAAATTTATAATGTCAAGAAGATCAAACTTAAAAGCAGAACATATACAATATTAGTTACATCAAAGAATTTAAAATCATAAAATTTAAACAAATAAATAAATCGATAAAACTTAGTAATCTAAAATATTAATGTAGGTAAAGTCTCATGCTAAATATAAGAAGAAGAAAATCCAAAATATTAATCTAAAGAAGACTTTAGAATTGTCAATTAAGAGTGAAAATACCACAATTCTTTTTAAGCTCATGTCAAGTGTATTTTTGAGGGACCAAATTCCTAATCTAATCTTTAAGTAACTTAGTAATACTCTTAAAATGAAAAGTGTACAAACATTAAACAGAAAAATTTTGATGACCCATTAAGCTTGAAAGCTTTTCAAAAAATAGAATCACCAAGACGTAATTGTTAGCAGAAAATTTCATTACGGAATAGTAACAATCCATAATCTGCTTGTTAGTCCTCAATTTCATTTTGGTACTTCTAATAACGATGGGATCAAGATATTATCTTTGCATTCCATACAGCTTTCCACTCATGAAGATGAGCCTGAAAGAAAAACACAAATATTAGTCACAAAAAGTTATGTGAAAACTAATTTGAACCAAATGATTTATTAGCGCAAACTAAAATGAACTTAATTACTCAAAATTGAAAAATTCAAGCATTTGTTTGGTTTTGTTCTCAATTTTGTTAGATAAATAGTGAAAATAAAAAACAAAAATAAGAATATATTTCAATCTTCCCTTCACATAAACCAATTTTCTATTTTTAAGGTAAAATCAACGATAGATTTGGTATTTTCTATTGTTATACCATGCTTTCACTTTTTCATATACTGTTCTTTTTTCAAATAATATCACTGAATAAGAACAAAATATAAAATCAATAATGGAAGATAGAAAATGAAACCAAATACTAATTCTTCCCTTCACATTTGTTTCTTTTATATAGTTACCTTACTTAGCTTAACTGAAATGCTTATTGACATATCTTACCAAAAATTTGTTGCAAGATTTGCAATATGCTGAAATTTCAAATAATACAAAAAAACTATATAAAAGAAACTATTGTTACCTTGTGACATTTCAATTAGTTAGAGAATATATATGAAGTGTTTTTATGAAATTAAGTTCTAGTGGGTTTAATTTGAAAATTTATAAACCCTATATAAAAAATTACTGTTAGATATATATACTATATGATGGTACATACATGGACAAAAAATAAGATAACTGAGAATGCTAAAGAGCACTTGAAAACCGATAGTTAAATTAACATTAGCGAAAAGAAAGCAACTTTACCAAGGAGAAGCATAATGAATGGCATGAGTGATATTTTTTTATGTTGATATGCAGTTCTTAGTTGCTGGACACAAAGCTAATGATGAAGGATTTTTCTACTCTCCAAGATAATTGAGATTTTGTCCCACTGCACAAAAAGACCTATCTCAATTCTCAATTCTCACCAATCAAACATGCAATAATGAAAAATATGGAATCTTATTAAGATATTCCAAATCTGGAATAAAACAATGTTAAAAAAATAAACAACTTTCAATGGTGATATGAGAAACAAAGAAAAGAAGAGAACACAGTGTAGAGAGTTACTTGAAATTGAAGATGGCATTAAAGGTTGCTATTTCACTATTTCTTAGTTAGAGAAATATATAAAATACTTCTACACCACAAATAAAGTTGGAACTGAAAGAATCATAACATTATATTCAAGTCAATAGAACTATTTTTGCTGAAAATTGCATCACATAAATCAAGTGTTTTCAGATCAGAATTATTGGGCTTCAATTACTTCCTAAAGGAAAATATAGTTTCCATTGCAACGTATATAAAAGACAGACATTCATGCTAGCTGTAGTAGAGAAACGGGTCAAAATACCAGTTATAAAAAAATGGCCTACTCAATTAACAATGCATTTGAATACATTGCACTACTCACAAAAAAGGCAAAACCACAATCTTTAAACTCGGTTTTAATAGATTGTATCAATGTATTATATCCTGAATGCATCTACAAACATATCAAAGTGTTATTTGGAAGAAAAATCCTCAGACCCAAAGCTGTACGCCTGTAACAAATAACTAAGAGTACCACAGAAAAAGAGCAGATTTCAATGTACTAACCTTTGATATCCCTTAAAGATGTTAGATATCTAGCCGTCCTTATTGCTCCCTTACGGATTAAGGCTACCAATATTTCTGCCCTGGAAAAAATGAACCTGATTTGCTATTAAATGAAGACGGAAAGTGAATGCTTCTTGGTTTATGATTCCTGGCAGTAACCTTTGTCTTTGGTGCAACCACCTGAAAATGCATATTATCGAACAACCATAAGCACAATGTATATATTAGTATATCTAAACACCTAAACTTTCAAGTTATCATCTGGTAGTTCATGTCTCCAAGACTAAATTCAGTTTAATTTAGAATGATTCAACTTTAGAATGGTAGTAGTACTACTTAGCACAATCAATAAAACTCAAAACACTTTCAAAGAGCATAAAAGTTTGTCAAGTACAATAAATAAACACTTCCATGATGAAGCAAGATAAGTAAAAACAAATATTTATCTAAGACACTTCTATAAAATGAGGGATAAAAAATAGTGCTGTTAGATAATTTTGTGTATCAAATTTAAAAAAACCATTAAACATTTTATCTGTGATCCTAAGTGTTCCTTGTATAGAGTTATTGAATTGAACATTTTATCCTAAGCATTTTATCTGTATTTTAACTATTAGTAAAACAACATGGAAATTGAATTGAAGCCTTAAATATAAATGCTTGAAAGAAAAATCAGCTAGCATATGGATAATTCTACTAAACACAAATAGAATAGCTGCAATGCATATTTATTTATTTATTTATCCCAACAATTATAGTTTAGACAGAAACCATGAATCGAATAGAGTGTAGGAACGCCTACTCAAGAAGACATGCTTAGTTATCATTTTTAGCTTATTTTTAAAACAAATAAAATAAAACAACTAAAATGGTTATGTTGTCACGACAACAATTCTAGCATTAAAAAGGATAAGGATATATGGTATAGTTAAATCTCACAAAAAGACAATAAAATTAGAAATGAAAATTTTTCAACGTCTAAAACAAAGATGTTGTCAATATTGTTAAAACACCATGTTTTATTTTCAAGTTTACTGGGGCAAGCAAAAGCAATTAGAATCCTAAAAGCTGCATTTTCCAGAATCGGTTTCTCCTCAGTTTGAAGTAAAAAAGCCAAATAAAAATCTTTAGTTTAGAAGGGATGATTTTCTTTTGAAGCAATACAGTTATTATGAACTCATATAATGATTCTTCTTCACACAAACAAAAGCATAATGCATAAGTGCATATGAAAGAATTTATCTCCTTAGCAACTTGAGTACTTATTGTTAAGAGTATATATATGTGTGTGTGTATACACACTAAATCAATGCTTTGCCATCACATACATAAACAGTTACATACTATTGGAATAAGTAAACTTTAAAATTTACTAAAAGCCTAAATACAATAATAAAAGAAGTAAGAAAACACCAAACATAATAAGATTGAGACTAACACTGAATTTACTACCCTGATTTTTTAGCACATAATTATCATTACGTTCTTTTTTGTGGTAATAGTAATAAATATCTTGCTTTAAGTTTAAAGATAATATAAAATTCATTATGCATTTCAAATAAAAAACCTTAATTTTTTGAAATCCCAGAATAATAATAACACTAACACTGAATCACTGATCTATGGTTTAAAATTACATAAATTAAAAGAGAAACAAATGTAACAAAATTGAAAGTAATGTTCGTACCTGATGATTGTTAGGAGAAATAGATGGTGTATTTGTGGTGCTATCATCACTCTCACGCAAGGCCAAAAATCAAAAGCTTTGGTTCCAGAATCAATTGTATTAACTGTCATCTAAGGTAAAAACACACAATTAAAACAACATAGTAGGACACATACATAATAAAGGTAGGAGAAGAAAAGAGCCCAATTAATTTTCCTGTTTTCTTATATTGTTATCTTAAATAAAAATGTAACTTTCCAATGTTCAACAGCAAGCCAAAGCAGAATTATATAAACTTTCAAAAAATATATAACATAGTTGAGAGGCTAATATTTAAGTCTATGAATATTTATGTCAAAGATGACTGTACAATAACTAAGTTTTCCAGCAAAAGAGAAGAGAATTGAGATCTACTTCAACAGACACAACATGGATGCCATCTACTTCTAGTTCTTTCGTAAGGAGAAGTTTTAGAAAATTAAAAGGCAATAATAAACCCAGAGATAAAATCATTTTGGCAAGCACATAAAGAGCATTTCAGCCAATTTTTAGTTTTCGGCAGTCACACACTTCAGATCCTCTTCCAAATAATCAGTACTGGACTGAAAATAGCCATACAAATTGGATAATTCATTAGTTCTGGTTAAGAAACGTATACAAATAGCCACAACTTGTAGCTACAATGATGCAGTGGATACGGAAAGGGTATCAATTTTTAAAGTTTACATGTTTACTCACCGAATCTATTTTGAATTGAGTTTTACTATTTAAGTTTACCTAAGTTCCACAATTAGAAACCACAACTAAAGATCTATTTTGCATATTCCAATTATCGAAAATGAATTCTTCTAAGTTGTTGATATTGGATAAAAGTACTAAACTAACAACTTCCTTTGAAGGAGTCACGGACAATCCCAATCAGAAAAGATTGCTTTCAACCTGTTTTTTCTTATTTCAAAAACATACAAACACAAAGAATTAATCTTCATCTCAAGGCATATGAAAGAATTTATCTCCTTAGCAACTTGAGTACTTATTGTTATGAGTATATATATATATATATATATATATATATATATATATATATATATATGTGTGTGTGTGTGTGTGTGTGTGTGTGTATACACACTAAATCAATGCTTTGCCATCAGATACATAAACAGTTAAATACTATTGGAATAAGTAAACTTTAAAATTTACTAAAAGCCTAAATACAATAATAAAAGAAGTAAGGAAACACCAAACATAATAAGATTGAGACTAACACTGAATTTACTACCCTGATTTTTTAGCACATAATTATCATTACGTTCTTTTTGGTGGTAATAGTAATAAATGTCTTGCTTTAAGTTTAAAGATAATATAAAATTCATTATGCATTTCAAATAAAAAACCTTAATTTTTTGAAATCCCAGAATAATAATAACACTAACACTGAATCACTGATCTATGGTTTAAAATTACATAAATTAAAAGAGAAACAAATGTAACAAAATTAAAAGTAATGTTCGTATCTGATGATTGTTAGGAGAAATAGATGGTGTATTTGTGGTGCTATCATCATTCTCACGCAAGGCCAAAAATCAAAAGCTTTGGTCCCAGAATCAATTGTATTAACTGTCATCTAAGGTAAAAACACACAATTAAAACAACATAGTAGGACACATACATAATAAAGGTAGGAGAAGAAAAGAGTCCAATTAATTTTCCTGTTTTCTTATATTGTTATCTTAAATAAAAATGTAACTTTCCAATGTTCAACAGCAAGCCAAAGCAGAATTATATAAACTTTCAAAAAATATATAACATAGTTGAGAGGCTAATATTTAAGTCTATGAATATTTATGTCAAAGATGACTGTACAATAACTAAGTTTTCCAGCAAAAGAGAAGATAATTGAGATCTACTTCAACAGACACAACATGGATGCCATCTACTTCTAGTTCTTTTGTAAGGAAAAGTTTTATAAAATTAAAAGGCAATAATAAACCCAGAGATGAAATCATTTTGGCAAGCACATAAAGAGCATTTCAACCAATTTTTGGTTTTCGGCAGTCACATACTTCAGATCCTCTTCCAAATAATCAGTACTGGACTGAAAATAGCCATACAAATTGGATAATTCATTAGTTCTGGTTAAGAAACGTATACAAATAGCCACAACTTGTAGCTACAATGATGCAGTGGATACGGAAAGGGTATCAATTTCTAAAGTTTACATGTTTACTCACCGAATCTATTTTGAATTGAGTTTTACTATTTAAGTTTACCTAAGTTCCACAATTAGAAACCACAACTAAAGATCTATTTTGCATATTCCAATTATCGAAAATGAATTCTTTTAAGTTGTTGATATTGGATAAAAGTACTAAACTAACAACTTCCTTTGAAGGAGTCACGGACAATCCCAATCAGAAAAGATTGCTCTCAACCTGTTTTTCCTTATTTCAAAAACATACAAACACAAAGAATTAATCTTCATCTCAAGGCATTGTTCTTACCAAAGTAGTTCACACACAAATCAACGAGTGTTCAAGTAACTGCCTAAACCAAATGCCTCCATCTGTGGACTAAGCATTTTCTCTTCTCTTCTTTCAGCATAAAAATCCAAGGGGTCGCTTTTGTTCTACAACAACAGCCGGAGAACTTCCTAAACAAATTGTTCATACAAACAAAACAAAAAAATTTAGAAAAAGACACCCCATTTGTTCATACAAACAATCATAGAAAAAGAAAAAATAAACTCAAACAAACAAAACAAAACAAAAATAATTTAGAGAAAACGGTGAGGGCAAACAAACCGAAACTACTTGTCCGACCTGGTCGAACAAATTGTAGAGGTTCTCATCGACCTCAGGGTCCAGATCCCCAATGTACAACGACGTCGTAACGAACTGTTTCGACGCATTTGCAGCACCCGCCGCCGCCATCGGTAAAGAAGCGGCTGTGATGCTGCGTCGTGGCCTCCACCATCGTCGTCACCTCAATCCTCTTCCTTTCTCTCTCGACGTAGCCTCCTTCTTTCTCAATCCATCACCGTCGTTGCCACCTTCTTCTCCTTCTTCGGTCGTGCTTCCTTTTGTCACTCTGTTGTTATCATCTTCTCTTCTTTGTTCTGCATTTCTCTGTCTCTCTCTCCTTTTTGTATTATCAGCAGTCACCGTTACTGCTTCCATCAGCAGCAAGCTCTTTGCTTCTTCTTCCTCGCTTGTGATATCTCCATATATTTTGAACCACCATTCTATTTGTATACTCAATCAGAGAGAAAGAGAACGCAAGTATAAAAGAAGAGAAAGAGACAAAGAGAGAATCTAAAAAAGAATTGTTTTCAAATTTGGCGCTTAAAATTTGTTTTCAAATTTTGATATCAAAAACAGAAAGATTGCGCTCAACTTGATCATTCTTTTTACACAACGTATTGAAAACAATCTAGCAAATAACCATTTACAGCATTAATTTTGAATTAATGTTAAAATAATAAGAATAACTAAAATGATTTTTAAATTCTTGTTTTATCTATGCCATTTGTCAACTAAACAAAATTGACACTTGTCAAATATTTAGCTATAACACTTGTCAATCAACTAACTATCTACTACATACTTATTATATATTAATAGATTTTTAATTTATATTTAATAAAATTAAATTATTTATAAAAATATGACATATTTAATAAGTATAAAATTGTTGTACTTTTTAGACATATGAATAAACACTGTGCCTACAAAGGACGAGCCAATTTCCTGTACATCTGTACACAAAAGACATTTCCCATCTGTACGTACTTTATAACTTCTTAACAAGTTGGAGTTAAACCCAAAATGATCCCTGAGATTGGCGTTTTGCACTGAAATCGTCTTTGAGATTCCAATTGCACCAATTACGTCCCTGAGATTGAAAAAAATGCACCATAGTAGTCCTTGACCCATTTTCTATTAACGACGTCATGACATGGCATGATGACGTGGACTGTAAGTGACACGTGTCACTTCATGATTTGGCCACGTGTAATAGTAGGATGATGTGGTGACCAATGACACGTGGCATGCTGACGTGGATAGTTGATCCACGTGTCACAATGTTATTTGGCCACGTGTCCAGTTGTGCCACGTGTCGCAATAGTATTCGTCCACGTGTCATCCATTATGCCATCGTTGTATATGCACCAAATTAGTCCCTCACTTTGCATTAAGTGACTCATTTTAGTCCCTGAAATTGAATGTCGTGCACCAAACTAGTCCCTTCACCAATTTTTTCTCATTTTTTTTCTATAAATTCAAAATTCTCAATATTTTTGAATGCATTAATTTCAATTCTATTTTTTCACATGTTCTTCAAATAAAAGTGTTTTTATAAAATGTTTTTTCTCTTGCGAATACCATATTCGCCGACTTGGAGTTAACGTGGAGGCTTTTCAAGCACCTTCACTACCATCTCCAACCTCTTTCAGTACTTTTATAAAATATTTTTTTTCTTGCGGATACCTCTAATAGCCGCCGTCTTAGAGTTGATGTGAAGGCATTTCAAGCTTCCCTCATTATCATCTCCGACCTCTTTCGTCTAGACTGCAGAGATCAAAAGTGGTAGTGAGGGTGGTTGAAGTGCCTTCAATCTAACTCATTTATACATAACGAAAATGTGTATTTCATAAGAAAAAAATATTTATTTTAATTATTAATTTCTTGTTAAAAACACATTTTTTTATGGAAAAAAATGTGTCTAATAAATCATATAATTATTTTTTTATAATAACATACCTATATATTACAAAATTTACCAATATTAAATTATTAAAAAAATTATATAATTAAAACTAAAATCCTAAATTTTTTCATAAAAGCACTTGTATTTAAACGATATATGAAAAAATAGAATTGAAATTAGTGTATCCAAGATATTAAAATTTTAAATTTAAAAAATGAGAAAAAATTGGTGAAGGGACTAGTTTGGTGCACGACATTCAATTTCAGGGACTAAAATGAGTTACTTAATGCAAAGTGAGGGACTAATTTGGTACATATACAACGATGACATAATGGATGACACGTGTACGAATACTGTTGTGACACGTGGCCAAATAACATTGCGACACGTGGCACAACTATCCATGTCAGCATGCCACATGTCATTGGTCACCACATCATCCTACCATTACACGTGGCCAAATCATGAAGTGACACGTGTCACTTACAGTCCACGTCATCATGCCATGTCATCACGTCGTTAATGGAAAATGGGTCAGGGACTACTATGGTGCATTTTTTTCAATCTCAGGGACGTAATTGGTGCAATTAAAATCTTAGGGACGATTTCAGTGCAAAACGCCAATTTCAGGGACCATTTTAGGGTTTAACTCTAACAAGTTGCGTGACCTCCATAAACTTCTTTTTCATTGTTTTCACTCAATGAAAACTTCCATATATCTCTACCGTATGAATAATTTATAATAAATCTTAATAGCTAGATTGAATGGAACAACAAATTCTGCTTCGGTACGGCGAAATACCAGAACCGCTTCCAAAAGTATTATTATAAATGTTTTTGGTCATTCATTATGGACTACCTGGTTCATTTTTAATGTGTTTGGTGTACATTGACCGGAACATACAACAAACGCAACTAGTTCAAGTTCAGCTGAGAACCAAAGAAAGAAAAGTGAAAGCAATATTATATAACTTTTATGAGGATAGCTAATTTGGCTTTATTATTTCAATTATGGTTGGGTGAGATCTCGTCATCTTGATAACACTTTTTTTTTTATAGATTAATTAATCAAAAGTGGTTGGAGCGATTATTATTGGTGGATATTAATTATTTGGATTAGTAACTTAGTATGTGTGGACATGGCATGATGATCTTTAATAATTTATCATTTAATCACACCTTGTTAGTCAAATATAAAATATTTGACAAGCTAATTAATAACATTTTACACCCTCATTAAAAATTTTTAATGGTGTAGAATTGAATTGAATTTTATTAAAAATTAAATTTTAGTCTAAATTAAATTAAATTTTAATGTTTGAAATAAATTAATAAAATTATAGAATTGAATTTCATTGTTTAGAATATTTATGAAATAAATTAAAATTTTATAATAGATAACTTTATCTTTTATTAATATAACATCATATTTAAATAATAAATATATTTATTTATTAAATTACATAAAATAATTAAAAAAGTTATCTTTTAACTAAATTTTTTTATTAAAATTTGTTCATTTAAAAAAAAAACAAAAATTAGATCAATCTAAAAAGACTAAATTTTCAAAAACATTATTATTAATTAAAAAAATTAAATGGTTCTTCTTCCACCAATAAACCAATAACAAAAAACAAACATAAACCGTTAAGAATTAACTTGTTGAGTGGTCCAACAATATACCAAGTAAAAAAAAGTTAGTCATTAACGATAAATTATAACAACTAATTTATGTTATTAAAATTTAAAATAAAACAAAATTATGTCACTTTTTGCTAGTGTCGTAATTGACACAATTTTACTTAAAATGTTTAGACATTTTGGCAAACGCCTAGTATCATTAATTTAAGTTAAACACATGAAATTTATACATGTGGATATTTTTTAAATTTATGTAGTAGGGGTGTGCATGGTCCGATCCGGCTCCCAACACTTTAGGGGATAATTTGGTGTTATTTCACCGGGTCTAGAGACGGGTAAGGGTTTCAAAAATAGACCCGGTCATTATTTCGAATTGGGTCCGGACCATGGCTTGGGTCACCCGAAATTGGCCTGATGGCCCAGTCATCATACACAATTAATATTTTGTGTTATTAGTGATGGATGATGACTATTCTTATGTGGAATTTAAGTATTGTAAACCTTAATATTTTGTGTTATTAGTTATTATAAGACTATAAGTTAATATTTTATGTTTAAAATGCATAAGATTTTAGACTAATTAATACATAATATTGTGTTATTTGTATTAATTTAAATATTTGGTGTTATTAGACAATATTAGTATTGATTATGGTTATGCTTTAATTTTAGAGAATAGTTGGTTCTTGTTATATTTTTTTAAGTGAATTTTACCATGTCAAATAATAGTTGGAGTATTGGAAATTTGGATATTTTTACATGCTAGCTTATAAGAAGGTATCAAGGTAAGGTAATGTTAACGGCCCGATTTCACCCGATTTTTACCCGGTATAATCGTGGCCCGAAAATGTATAGATTTCATCGGATTTAGGGTCAGGTTCAGATCTAATAAATGGGCCCAGTATTTATTTCGGGTTGGATCTGGGTCACATGAAACCCGGTTTTACCCGACCCATGCACACCCCTATTATGTAGTAGATCTTTCAAAAAAAATAAGTATACATTATATTAAGGAACTTGAAGGAAAGAAAAGAGAAGAGAATGAAAATGATGAGAGAAGAGAAAGTGTATATATTAAAAGGTGGGAGACATTAAGAGAAAATAAATGAAAAAAGTTAAAAAAAGTAATTAAATTATAAAGACATTTTAAACGTTTTAAATTTTAAATAAAATAAAATAAAATGAAATTTCCTATTTGGATCGGAATTAATTTAAAAAAATTAAATTAAATTAAATTTCATCTAAACTAATTTAATTATTTTTATTTTAAACATTAGAATTAAATTTACTTCTCATAGGAATTGAATTCCAAATTATTTCCAAACGCCATGTTAATGTTGATGATGGTAATGTACACCCTTTTTTTTTAATGCATTTTCAATGAGCTAATTATTGTTACTTTTTCATACTATACCGTATAAAAGAAATGAAAGGATTGAACCAGATACATGAATTATAAATCAAAGAAAAATGTTAGATTACTAATATATTTTTTTAATATTTGAATCAAGACTACTAATTCTCCACTTTTTATTACTAAAATTGCTGACCTTTGTATAAAACACTATATTGAGAATTTACAAGATCACCTATTTATATGACAGACGTTGTTATAAAAAAATACAATTATTTATACAAAAGTTAATTTAAAAAAATGGCACTTTTATCTTCTAATAAAAGAAAGGCTAAAATGATATATTTCTTCTTTTTATTTATATATATATATATATATATATATATATATATATATATATATATATATAATATTAGAGTCAAATAAATATTTACTAATAAATATTATTTTTTTACAAATTTTTCTGTTGTTATTAAGTAGCATTATTTTTTTTAAAAGAAATAATAACAATAATAGGAAAATGGCATAAACACACAAAATACATGATAGAGTAGTTCATATATTCAATAAAATTAACATGAAAAGCACATTTAAAATATAGATGTCTTTGAAAAGGTACTAGAAAAACAATACTATATAAAAAACATACTAAAAAATATAAAAAAATTAAATATACTTAAAAAGATAACACTATAATTTAATATTATGTTTTTTAGTAATTATTTATTTAAAAATAATTTTATCTAATATTATTTAAATAATATTTATTTTATTAAAAATTAATTTTGGTATAAAATTATCAAATATAAATCATATTAGCACAAATTTATTTTTACCCAAAATTAATTCCATAAAATTATTTTTTATAAAATTACTTTAGTTCAAATTTTAATACCAAACGCACATTATATTGTATCACCAATATTTATTAATCATTTCAGCTTAGTCATTTGTGTCTGGGTAATAGAAAAAGTATCAATTCATTACTTCATGGGTTCGGCTTGATAAACAATTAAAAATTTGAATAATGAGTTAAAAATTTGATCTAATAAAATTAAAAAATACTCCACTCAAATTATTTAATAAAATTTTTTTTAATAATTTAAAAATTTAATCATCTACATATTAATAAATTGAACATCTAACATATTTTAATTGTATCTAACTAAATTGTATCCAACATATTCTAATTGTCCCTAAAATTTAACGTACTTTTAAGAGAAAACTCCAAAATAGTCCCAGACACAATTATTTCAAAAGACAACGAGATCCTTGACAAAAAAAATATCAACCCGGCTCCTGAACTTTATTTTTATGGGATTAGCCATTGTGCCAAAAAAAATCAATGTTTTTTTGGCACAGAGACTAATCAATCCTAAAAAAAATTATCAAAGACAGAGTTAGGTGTTTTTTTTTAAAGCCTCGTTATCCTTTCGAAATGATTGTCAGGAACCAAATAGGGCATTCACTCTAATTTTAAAATCGTTTTTCGAATCAAAATACTCCTCCTTTCGACTTAAATTGTCCATGGCGCCAAGACCGAATCCACGCCGGATACCCCAATCGCCGTCGCGCCAACTGCTTTCCTCATATTGTTCGTCTTCAAAGACCGTAGTTGGTAAGTCTAAGAAATCACACGGAACAAGCCTTCAAGAGGGTCGTATTTGAGGCCATGTCTGTGATGGGAGCATCATGGCGTGCGTTGTCGGAGTCCACAGAAAAGATTCTCATATTGGCCGCTGGATCATTCTCTAAGACTGCCTTAGATGCATCGCACTTCACATCTCAAATTTGATTCCAACACATCTTAAGTTTAATTTCAATGTTGTTGAATTTAAAATATTAAATTGTAATAAATTGACAATATTATTGTTTTTTAATTTAAATATTGGTTTAGTTGTTAAATATTGTGTGTTGTTATTAGTGCTCCGTTAATAATTTTTTTGTAGTTTTTTTTTCTTCCTTCGTGGCTTTTTTGTTTTTTTTATATATATTTTATTATTAAAAGTAATTTAGTCCAAAATTTAAAGAATAATTTTAAAATTACGTTAAATCTTAAAACGATTTTATATAAAAAAAATTGGAAACGAAATTTTTTTTTGACTTATACTTTAGAACCGTCATTCACAACAACCACATTGATTGGAAGAGAATTTGGTACGACTGTGAAGAAATGACAGTGTTAAGAGTTTTGCGATGACAACGATGATCATCGACGCTGGTAAGGATTGCAAAACGTGTTACTAATAGGATTAGAGGAGAACTTTGTGCAGCGGTAAAGTACTTTGCAACAATGACAATGATGATAGTTGTAGGAGAAATTGACGCCATTAAAAAAGTAAAATGCAAAATGTACAATTATATAATTAATTAAAAATCTAAATTCTAATTTCAAATTTACTTTCCTTTTTAAACTGTTAGTGTGTGTTTGGATTAGAGTTGGCTAAACTAGAGTTTGAATAAAAGTGATTTTGTAAAATTGATTTTGGATAGAAATGAGTTTGTGTCAACATGATTTATGTTTGGCAATTTTAAACTAAAAGTGATTTTGATAAAATGAAATTGTTTGGATAATATTAATTAAAATCACTTTTAGATAGATAATTAGTTAATTACTAAAAAAATATAATATTAAATTATAATATTATTTTTTAGTATATTTAATCCTTTTTATACTTCTTTTAATATATTTTTTATATATAATGTTTTTTATAAAATTTTATTTTAGTTTGTTATAATTTTTTAAATAAAAATTAATATTTATTTATTAAACTAAAAATAACATATAAAATAATATATTTTAGTACTTTTTATGAGTACTCTCAATAATCTTATTTTGTTTACTATTTTGGATTCTAATTTTTTATTAATTATGTTTTTATTATTATTTATAATTAATTTTTTATTTAATTTATCATTTTCAATAGAAACAATAATACATATTATAACAAATAGAATAATAAACAATGAACAAGAATTATAATAATAAATATTCACAATGTCAAACAAAAAAAATATTTTATAATTTTATTAGTACTCTCAGTATTCTTTTATTTAATATTATTTTGGACTGTAAAATTTTATTACTTATGATTCTATTGTTATGTATGATTAGTTTTTTTATTTACTTTATCATTTTTAATAAGATCAATTATTCATATTATAATAGAATTAAAATAACAAATTTAATAAAAAAACCAAAATATAAAAAAATACTAAAAATTCAAAAAAAAAAATTAAAATATTTAAAATGACTTGAAACAAATATGAAAATTCTTTTGGAAAAAACCAATAATGATCATCAAAGGTGAACTCACGTTGAAGTGAACGCAGAAATAACAATTTTTTGCTTCCAGTAAACGCGCTTTTAAGCTACAAAATCACTTCTGCGTTTAAAGAAAAAAGATTGCCAAACATAAAAAAACAGCAGTCAAGGAACTTCAACGCACTTTTATCCTTTGAAATGTGTTTGCACACCCTTAATCACATGGTTCACCGTATACATTGTTTCTCTATTCTTTTCCTTCTATTAAAATTCAAAGATTATTTGAATGCATACAACCAAATATGAAGGGCCATTTGGGAATTAAGCAATTAACTCAGTTGTTCTTGGACCCAAATTGAACCTTATAGTCCACCCAAATTGAGCATGGAGAATCACTGAAATCCAGCTACAGCCAATCAAATCTAAAACTGTTGCCACGTGTCCTGCCACACTGTCATATCCTCTCCATAATAGCAACACACCCCACCTTCATCACCATTCTCATCACAATGACCCCAGCAACAGTAGCAGCAGCTTTACGCTCTTCCCTCTCCACCTTCTCCTCCGACAAACCATCGCCTTCAACACCAACCAACAACCATGTTCTGCTCAAACCCAAGCTAAGCCTCATCCATAACAACAACAACCACCACCACCACCCACTAATTAACCCAAAGCTCTCCCTCCAATTCAAAGAGAAGATCCTCTGCCTTGAGATAATGGGCATTGATGCAGGGAAAGCACTCTCCCAGAACCCTAACCTCCGTACAGCCACCATGGAATCCATTCAGTCCATAATCTCCTTCCTTCAATCCAAAGGCATCCACCAAAAAGACTTGCAAAGAATCTTTGGCATGTGTCCCAAGATCCTCACCTCTGACATCAAGAAAGATCTCAACCCAGTCTTTGATTTCCTCTTACAAGACCTCAGAGTCCCAGATCACAGCTTCAGGAGAATTGTCAACAAGAACCCAAGGTTGCTTACCTCAAGTGTTATGGAGCAGCTCAAACCAGCACTGTTCTACCTCAAGAGGCTTGGCTTCAGGGACATGGCAGCCTTGGCTTTTCAAGACTCTGTTCTTTTGGTTTCCAATGTGGAGAGGACACTAATTCCTAAGCTCAAGTATTTGGAGAGTTTGGGGTTTTCAAAAGATGAGGCTAGAAACATGGTTTTGAGGTGTCCAGCGTTGTTTACTTTCAGTATTGAGAATAACTTTCGGCCAAAGTTTGAGTACTTTGCTACACAAATGGGTAGGGAATTAAAGGAATTGAAAGAGTTTCCACATTACTTTGGGTTTAGTTTGGAGAATAGAATAAAGCCTAGGCACATGGAAGCTGTAAAGGCTGGGGTTAATTTGCCTTTGTCAGTTATGCTTAAAAGCACTGATGAAGAATTTAGGGAGCTAACAGGTCAGAATATGAGATGACTGTCAATATGCTATGTATTTTACCAATTGAGTTTCTTTGGTAAATAAATCTGTGTAGATAGTTTCAATGATACTGGAATACAACAGAATTATGTCTTTGTTGATATTTTACACATAATGTAACTTATGTTCATATTTATTCACTTATAACATAATTTTGTTGGTTGAATACACGGTAAAAGATAATAGAAACAAACTTGTAAAAACATCGAAAATAACAAAATTTCTCTAAAAAAAAGCAATTCATCTCATCAAATATTCAACATCTTATTGTGGTACTTTATACGAATGCCTTAGTTGACATCATTGGCATTCATGAATCGAAAACACAATATAAATGTCCTTGAACTCCCTCCTAAAAGGAGGCATCATGACATGTTTGATTTCAACAATATCCAAGCAACTTTATCTCCCAGCGAATGCGTGCAACATCAGATATGGGATCAAATATATCATGAATATTTGGTGGCTGAACATACAGTACCATAGCTTCCTTTAGCTTCCTTTTCCGATGAAGACTTGAATTTTGTACTGGCTGGCATTGCCGTAATAGGAGAAAAGCTCCATTTCAGTTGAAAAGATAATCAAGTTCTTCCACAAATCAAAATTAGGATAATCAAATATTGATTCCAATCAAACTGAGGCTATAATAGGATTGCAAATTTCATAAGGGACTAATAGAAATTAAAACCAAGATGGTAAATATTATTGGCTGTCTAGAAAAATTAAATTGGAGATATCTCAGAGCTCATCAACAAAATTAATAAAAATAATACAAATTTGTATGTTTGTTCAAATTTGAGTTAATATTCAAAAGGGCAAAAAACCCAATTAAACCGAGGGGAGCACAAATTTACATGATTAAACCAATCTGAAAACAACTTCATTAATCAACCAAATCACATCTATATGTAATTCGAAATAGGTAGATTCGAATTACATTTGTATATAATTCGAATGAGCTCATTTCGAATTATTCACAAACACACGATGACACTAATTCGAATCTTCTTGTTTCGAATTATGAAAAAGTATAATTCGAAGTAGGTTGCTTCGAACTACACTTGTGCATTATTCCCAAAATAGTTCGAATCTAGTTGATTCGAATTATTAACATTTGGCCTCTAGTTGTAATTCGAATGGAATTGATTAGAATTACTCACACTTGTGCTTTTTACTGTATTCCGTATGGATATTCAATAAAGATTACATTTAATAATACCCATAATGAATATAATCAAGAGTACATGTAATACTAAATTATAATATTATTTTTTTAATTTGTTATAATATTTTTTTATACTTTTTTCTAGTATATTTTTTAATATTATATAATATTTTTTTTAATATCCTATTTTAGTAGGTTATAATTTTTTTATTATGATAATAGATTATTTTTTCTAGTATCCTATTTTAGTATGTTATTATTTTTAGAATTATAATAAAAAAAATTATAACATACTAAAATAAGATTGATAAATACTCTAAGCTTTGTTGAGAAAAAAAGGTGCAATCTTGGAGTGCCCCAATTGTGGATTGTGACAAAGTGTTTGTATTTTGGAGATATGAGTTAACTTAATTTAGAAATTTTTGGGTTTGGGATATTGATTTTGGAATGAGAAACGGCCATAGTCAAATATGTTGCCATTTTGATTTGCAAGCATGTTTTTGTAATAAGAAGAGTCTATCTGCTAAGAACAAAGATGTCATTAACAAAAAGAAGGGAAGAAAATGGAATACAAAAAGATTGATAAGAATGGAGAATTTTTTGAAAGTCATATTGGGATCTTATTGAGGATGTGGGAGAAAAAAAATCAATATACAATTATTCCCTTGTATATAAGCCCAATATGTTAATAATAAATTTAAAAAAAATAATAAAAAAATAGGATACTAAAATATGTTAAAAAATATTATAACCTACTAAAATAGGATACTAAAAAAATATTATATAATATTAAAAAATATACTAAAAAAGTATAAAAAAATTATAACAAATATAAAAAAAATAATATTATAATTTATTATTGCATGTACTCTTGATTGTATTCATTATGGATATTATTAAATGTAATCTTTATTGAATATCCATACGGAATACAGTAAAAACACAAGTGTTAGTAATTTGAATCAACTCCATTCGAATTACAACTAGAGGCCAAATGTTAGTAATTCGAATCAACTAAATTCGAACTACTTTGGGAATAATGCACAAGTGTAGTTCGAAGCATCCTACTTCGAATTATATTTTTTCATAATTCGAAATAAGAAGATTCGAATTAGTGTCATCGTGTGTTTGTGAATAATTCGAAATGAGCTCCTTCGAATTATATACAAATGTAATTCGAATCTACCTCTTTCGAATTACATATAGATGTAGTTTGGTTGATTGATGAAGTCGTTTTCAGATTGGCTTAATCATGTAAATTTGTACTCCCATTGGTTTAATTGGGTTTTTTGTCCTATTCAAAATGACTCTTAAATTTAATATCAGTTTTAAATTGAGTCCTAAAATTTTAATTGACTCAATTTGAACTCCCAATTTTTAAGAAGTGACTCAGGTTATCCCTTCTGTTAATCTCCCTTTCAAATTGGTCAGACCTATATAGGTTGTCTTCTACAAAATCATGAGTCAGTACTATTGCTGGTTCAATCTCCACCATCCTGAGTTTCCACTATTTTACTTGATGATCTAGCAGATGATCTGGTAATAGAGTTGGTCTTGGCAGAGTTAACTGAAGTGGGTATGGGTTGAGGATTATTTGTATGCTTAGTGGTTATGACTTTAGATGATGAGAGTTTGGTCTTGGGTTTGGGTTTAGTTGCAAATTTAGATGATGTGTGACTAGCCTTAACAGAATTAGTTGTAGTGGATTTGGGGTTTGGATTTGAGTTTGGATTTGATGTTAGTGGTGGTGAATTTGGTTGAGGTGGGCTTGGGTTTAGATAAGTTGTGCTTGGTTGCTGGATTAGGTTTGGCCTGGATTGGTAATTCGAGTTGGGCCTGGGCTAGTGCTTTGGGTTGGACCTAGACTGGTGGTTTTTCAATGGGGTTCGTAGCTGAGACATCATTTAGGCGTCCTATTGGATTAAATGTGGTGATAGGTGTATCCTTGACTTCTTCTGGAACAATGGGAGTAAGCTTTATTAACTCAAGTACTTAATTATCATGATGTTGAGAAACTCTATGCTCAAAATATAAGTGAACTGTTTTTTGGTTTATTTTTGCAAGATAGCATATCTCTAACAATTTCTTGTCATGTAAAAATGCTTTCAGTCTACTCTTTAAAGGTTTACCAGGAATAAGCCACCAATATTTAACAATGTCAACATAATCGAATTCCTTATAATAATTTTTCAATGAAAATACATCCAATTTATCTTCATCTAGTTCAGTTAATTCATCTGTGTTGTCCCTTTCGTAAATTACATTGCCATTATTCTTTGTAACAAAGCTACTTCTGCGATGATAGACAATAATTATCAAATCACCTATTTATAAATATAATTCAAACAATTAACAACTTAACTTCAAAATTCAGAGTTTTTTTTATATTATGCATCAGCTAACTCTACATTAATATGTCAAGCAATTTTTTTAAGAACAAAAAATGTAAAAATTCATATACAAAAGTGATTCCTATAATATTAGTTACACAATTTTTTACTATATATAATTAACAGCTACGTATGATCACATTGACAAACATAATCTATTTACTCATACATGAATTTTTCTCATGTTATATTTTTAGAAAAAAAAAATATCATTACAAAAAATTTAATCAAGTTATTTGTCAAAAAGAACACAGTTAACACTAACCACAGTAAAAGTTCAGTTATTAGAATCATCTATAAGAAAAAACTGGTACATAAAAAAGTGATAGACTTCATTAAATTGAATGTGTTTTTTTCTCTATAACACAATTAATATTAATCATAATCAGTCTTTTAAAAAAAATATATCCTAACAGAAGAGGATCAATAACTAAAATTATTTATTTTCAGAGTGCATCCAATCCATTTGAGCATCAAATAAACCACAAATCAATGGCCTGTAAACCCAATAAAGAGAAGACACAATATAACATTGAACCCAAACATAAAATGACTGCGTTACTAACCTTTTTGAGAGAAACGGTGGTGCACAGATTCTTCCTCGTCCTAGCAAATAGAAATGCGTGCAACAAGCTTTGCCGGCGACCTACAATAGCAACGATATTGATCTTCTACAGTATGATACATGCAAGAAAATGAAAAAGAAGAAAACAAAATTTTCTGTTTGAGTAGTTTGATTATTGTTAATAAAGTGTAGTTGAATTTTAACCCCAAAAATGTCTAAAACGATGTCGTTTAAAGAGAGGTTATGCACCAAAGAAAAAATGACGTCGTTTAATAAGGTTAGATGTCGTGTCACTTAACATTTTAGGTAAGAATACTGTTGATAGAGATTAATAGAACTAACATGAATCACTTCTAAAAAATTGAGAATTCAAATTGAGTTAATTGAAATTTTATAGGCTAATTTAAAACTGCCTTTAAATTTTAGAAACCACTTTAAATATTAACTTATTAAAATTTACATAAAGAACTTCTACAGAATTACATAATCATAGCCAAAAAAGAAGATAGATTCATATGCAAGAACATGATCATGTCAGCATAGAATGATAGAACTGGAAAACTTAAGCAAACTAATAAACAATGTAAATAATAAACATGAAAAAAAATTTTCTCAATACAACTCCTCACTCCAATGTACTGTATTAACATCTGTTGGGAATAAGACACAATTCCCCCTTGAGAAAACACCTTTGACAGAGAAATAAAATAGACACAATCACAACACAAGAATTTAACGTGGAAACTCCAATTACCGGAGAAAAAACCACGGCCGTTGTCAAATGACAACCAGAGAATATCACTATGTGAAAATTGTTACAACACATAGACTTCTTTCTCTCACCGGCACCCCAGTACACCCACACTCTTTCAAAGCAAATATCTAACTACACCTCACAACACTCTCTAATCAAAGAGTACAGAGGAAAAGAAAAATCAGATACAAGCTTAAAGTGTTTCTGACTGGTGCAAAAACAAATGGAGAACTTAGCCTCATATTTATAGCCTAGGCCACCCACTCCATTTGCTATCCTAAGCAATGTGGGACTAATTCAACCAAATCCTAACAATCTCCACCTTGATTGAAATAGTCACACATCTTCAGCTTCCATTGTCAACACCGACAATTCTTTGCTGCCATTGTCTATACCGACAATCATAGTTCAGAGAACTATCATACTCCACCATGAAAGTATACTCACTTGGAATTAGACCACTCCAAGCATTTCGCCTTGGTACAGATCGAAACCTTGCTGAAAATTCATGGTGCAACTTCCAAATTGGCTTTTCCTGGAAGTTCTTCAGCCATCGACCTAACTCCGCCACACACCTTGCATCTCAACGCCAACCAATGCCCGTGTGCAATTGTGGACCTGATTGCCACAACTCATCCTTATCCATGGCAGTGCGGTAATACCATGAGGATACTTCTTGTCTTCTAGAGAACATCATCTTCTCTCATAGAGAGAGCAATATTGCAAGTATCAGATTGAGAGTCTTTTTCTGAAACCGCATTACCTGGACAATTTCTCTTTACATGCCCAGACTTTCCACATTTCCAGCATGTTACACTCCTTCCACGATTTCCTTTTCCATAATTGTCACTTCTAGCTACAAGCGCCAAATCTGATGAAGTGCTACCCTCATTTTTCATTCTTCTTTCTTCAGCAATGAGCTTACTGGCAACTTCTTCAAAATTCAGAGTTTCCTTCCCATACATTAAAATAGGTTTGATATACTCATAGGAAGAAGGAAGAGACAATATGAGCCTCAGTGCCTTATCTTCATCATCAATTTTCACTCCAATTGCCTCTAATTCAGAGACAATACCATTGATAGCACTAAGATGGTCGGAGATTTTCACATTGTGATCCATGCGTAGATTATGGAACTGCTCCTTCAATAACAACCGATTTGAGATGCCCTTTGCCTGATACAACCCTTCGAGTTTATCCCAAAGTTCCTTGGCTGTTTTCATTCCTTGCACATTTGCAAGAACATTCTTAGCCAAACACAGGCGAATAGCACTTGCAGCTCTCAAATCTAGTTCCTCCCAATCTTCATCCTTCATACCAGAGATCCTCTCCTTCAACGCCTTGTGCAAACCTGATTGTATCAACACATCCTTGACTTGTACTTGCCACAAGCCAAAATTGATTCTTCCATCAAATTTCTCTATTTCAAGCTTCACAGCACTTGAATATCCTGACATTGTTGCAACCGTATACTGGAATATTATAACTCAACTGTAGACCGTGCACTAGGAAGGGTCCCCAGGAAAGAGAGGTGGGTCACAATGGACACACTTAAATACCAAGTCTTTCCTTAGCCAGAACCTTTTCCAAACTGCACTCTCACAGTGTCACACTGCCTTCCAGCAACAACAACAACAACCAAAGATCAACCTCAAGCCACAGGACAAAATTCTTTTCTGATGTGGAAGGTCAGACTAGGCTGCAACCACAGAGCATACTAAGAATAAATCCCACCGAACCGAAGCTCTGATACCACTTGTTGGGAATAAGACACAATTCCCCCTTGAGAAAACACCTTTGACAGAGAAATAAAATAGACACAATCACAACACAAGAATTTAACGTGGAAACTCCAATTACCGGAGAAAAAACCACGGCCGTTATCAAATGACAACCAGAGAATATCACTATGTGAAAATTGTTACAACACATAGACTTCTTTCTCTCACCGGCACCCCAGTACACCCACACTCTTTCAAAGCAAATATCTAACTACACCTCACAACACTCTCTAATCAAAGAGTACAGAGGAAAAGAAAAATCAAATACAAGCTTAAAGTGTTTCTGACTGGTGCAAAAACAAATGGAGAACTTAGCCTCATATTTATAGCCTAGGCCACCCACTCCATTTGCTATCCTAAGCAATGTGGGACTAATTCAACCAAATCCTAACAACATCTCATAAGAAGCAATAAAGGGGAAGAAATGTACATAAAGAGAAAAATAAAAAGCTATCACATAATAAAAATTGTTGAAAGGGAGAGATCTAAATATAAAAATTCTCGTTTCAAAGGACATCTTATAAACTTTTTCAAGATATAGCAACCATTGATAAACACTTAAGAGACATGATTGGTCATACATATCAGCTAACTGCAAAATATGAAATCTTCGTCAAAAGCTTCACAATGTACAACTTATGATAATTAAAACAGGCATAAAAAACTCAAGGCAAACTCTTTAATTTAATAAACTAAGGGTAATTTAAGAAATTTAAGTTCCAAGCAATTAATGGAAAGTAAACAGACCTATGAAGCTAAGTGACTGTATAATATAGCTGCACCTTTTATTTAGTTTTGTTCATTGCTTTTATATACATTAAACTTAAAGTACAATGGGTATAATATTGCATTATATAAAACTTCTGTATTTTGAAAGAGGTTTTAAGATCTTATATTAGAAAATTATAATTGAATCAGTAGGTAAAGATAATAAAGGCATATTGTGTCTAATAACAACTAACTACTAACTATGTAATGAGAGGAATATCGTTTAAAACAATATAATGCATAAATGAATGGACCAAAAAGTGCTTTGTATAATAAATTGATTAAAATTCTGAATTGGCAAATGCAGTTAATTGATCAAAATTATGAATTGGTGAATGCAGTATAAAACAGGAAGGAGATATGAATTGCGATAATGCAAAGAGGAAGGAAATCAATGTCTCAAAGTTAAATGTTTTCAAACATAAATACGTGAACTACGACTTCACCAGCAAAAAAGGAGTAGAAAAAGGGAATGATATGAACAATTAAGAATGACATGAACACATAATTGAGACTTAGGAGGTGATAAAAGTTTGCAAAATTAAATAAGTATTCTAAGATATTAATATGTAAATATAGTGTAATTTTTTAAAATGAACCATTAGACACACTCAGAATTAAATAAAGATAAACATTTTAGGTCTAGTACTATAATCTTAAGAAATTGAACTATGGCAGAGAAGTCTCAGTTTGTCTCAAACAAATGGGTGGTTTTGGTTTCATCACACTGAAATTTAATCCAAGTAATCTGAACTACCAATCAATGAAACCTATCTGAATTTATTTTTTCATTTAATTTAACTATATAAAACAAAGGATAGGATCATGATTCTGCTACATCATGATTTTAGTTCTTATTATGTACATAATCTTCAAATCTGGGACATATTCCTGGCTGACGTTATGATAAAAAAGAGTTAATTGATCAAATAGGGATAAAATGAGATTACTTTAAACCCTTCTAAAGCTGTTTCATATATTACTGAATTTAAAAAAGGAAATTCACAAAAATCAAACCAGAAATAATAACATCTACAACTAAACACTAATAGATGGAACAACATCAAATGATAAATAATATATTAGGCAAAAAAAATTAGGAAAAAACTACATATAGTAGGAAGAATTTTCATATGGAATAAAATAAAATATAAATAAAAATTTTTAAAAACCTGATTTGTCCAAATCGTATATCCTAAATAAAAATAGTAAAGCTCTATATTCAAGCAAAATATTTAATCAAGTCTAACCAAATTGTTATAACAACTTTTTCAATTGTGCACCTCCTATTCCTTCTCCTTCTCAATTTCCTTCTCCTCTTCCTTCTCTATTTCCTCCTTCTCCTCCTTCTTCTTTTAAATTTGCGCACGCAGGTTGTTGTTCTTCTTCCCTTCTTCTTCTCCTCCTCCTCCTCATTCTTCTTTCAAATTCGCGCACACAGGTTCTTCTTCTCCCCCAATGTTGCGTCTTCTTGTTTTTAGTTTTCTTTTTGTTATCGTCATCATCAATAATACCAATATTTTGCAAACATTTTTATTAGTTCTAATTTTCTCTGATGCCATCATTAAATAATTTCGGTTCATTTCTTAGTTTATTTTAGTTCATTTGTGTATTAATTGAAGTTCACTTAATGCTGCTTATAAGTATTGACAAAATTTTTTATTCCTTAAGTAATTTCAGTTTATTTCTTAGTTTAATTGAGATTTATTTGGATCCAAAAATAAATTTCAAAGAGCAGATATTTTAATGTTAGAGATTCATTTTTCAATCCGATTACGACGAAGGAAGATCATGACTTTGACTTTATCATTTGGATGCTTTATTTCCAGCCTTAATAGTATCTCCAAGATCTATTAAATTAACATGAATTTCGACATCTAATATCATAATAAGTAGTTATTTCCAGATATATCAAGAGTATTAAATTCTGATGAGAGAGCTTTGGCATAATAAAAATTTATTACTTGAGTCTTCCTAAATTTTGATCAAAATCTTGTACTAATAACGTGTTATAAAATAAATAAATAAAGAAGAAAAAATAAATATAAAATAAAAAATATAAATAAAAAAATTTAGTATTAATATTATTGTTACGTTGGGTAACTGGAGATTGATGGACTGGACTCGCGAGATGGCCCAATCGTCTTGGGAAGAAGGCCTTTAGGCTTGGTCCCGCGTTTGAGACCTTCGTCCGACTTGTATTCGAAGGAAAGAGAAAGGGGGTGGTACCTGCAAAGACACTCTGATGCCTAAGTCAGCAAGGGTCTAAGCAAGTTTAGAGAGTATGGGAACTTAGAGATACCTGAGGGTTGTCAGTGTACTTATAGTGGTGAATCCATAACCACCGTTGGAGTGACTCCACCTTTTAAGGAGATAACCGTTCCTTTATCTTAGGGAGGTTAAGATTTGACTTCTGGAGGTGGGTTGAGAAATTTTAGGGGCAGTTACTTATTTGAATAAGTGTTATCTGCCAGTTAATCTAACTCCCGACTTCTTTTTAGTGGAGTTTGCGTAGAATCCGACCTCTTGGATGAAGATCGGTTGCGAGGAGAGGCCAATCTATGGATTGGGCCTCTTTGTCTTATTTGGTCCTGAATCTCAGTGTTGGATCAGGGTATAAATAATTATTAAATCAATACTCTTTGTATATTGATGAATGTACCTATAGATAGAGTAGTGTTTTCTAATATGTATGTCTTTTGTCTCGGACCACGCTATTCTATTTATACACTTACAAGAGTAGTCATCCTTTTTAAATCTCATTAAATTCAATCTTTTTTGATAACATGAGCCTCCTAATATTAAGATATTGAGCAGCTCATGGACATCCATATTAGTATATTACCACACTGTGCTATTATATTTATTTATTTTTTGTCGGGTCTTAAATCGTAATGTAATATTAATATATGTTTTGATGGAGCTGATGTTATATACAAAACAATGATATAATACAAACATGGCAACGGAAGCGTTGACTATGTATATAGCAGAGACCAAGCTTAAGAAGTGGTTTTAAAATCAAGATTAGAGATTTGATGAGCTTACTTGGTTGTTGAAGTCATCACTCATTAGTAATACGATGCAGAATTATCATAATCTGAAGTTTTATAATTTTTCAGTTTTTAGAAGTGTAACTTTAGTTTAAGTTAATTTTATTAAGAAGTTAAATAAAAGGCTACTTGAACGTAACATAAAATATGTAATGGACTTCTACTTCTAATTAATGAAACAAAAAAAGTTCATCAAATAAATTCATATGTATAAGAAATCAAAAGGGATTGAGAAAAGACATTAGAAATTAGTCAAGAGGTTAATTGGTTGGTGAAAGCTAAAATTAGTAAATATAAAGTCCCGAAAAGAGATTAGTTGGTTTGGTTATGTGGATTAATTGGTGTTTATGAGATAAGGTTTATGAAGAAGTAACCTAATTGTCAAAAAAGGCATCATGGAGTAGTTTGAGTAGAAGCTTGGTAAAGTATGACTAAAAGCTTAATTGGTTCCATATGCATATACCTTTCTCATTTTTGTTGTGGTGGAAACAGCATCTTATCTTATTTGGCAACATAAGCAATGATATCAATATTGAAAATAAAATAAATAACATTATACTCTCTTCCTCTCTCTCTCCTCTTCTAATACGACTAGGAGCATTAATATATAACGAACCGATCGTCATCTTTATTTCATTTCATTATTAAATTTCGTGGAAACATACAGAACGATATCATATATTGCGTGTGCATCAATTCTCAACGCAGCATTTATGCATATGTTTAATTTTCCGTTGTCCGACATCTAATGTCTTGTGAAAGAAATTCTTGTTCTTATTATAACCTTTTTTATTTATTTTTTTTTACAATGAACGAACTATAATTATTTACGTTTATATGTTGTAAAAATTATTAGGTGCATTTAAAATAATATGAAAATAGGTGAAAATTCAGATGTAGTCGACTTCATGTGAAGTTGATATTTATGATATGTTAAATAATTTGACTCATTTAACTAAATTTTCATCTAATAACTCTCGGATATCAATTTCACGTGAAGTCGATTTCACTTTAATTTTCATTATCTATCCGTATCTTGGGCAGCTATTTTTCCCGTTAGATGTTTTGTTCTAAACTTGCTTAGCCTCTATTTATTGTCAACTAATTTTTAGTGATGAAAGGCTTTTCTTAAAACCTAAATTAACTTTATGAGTGTATAATGACTTCTCATTGTCAAACACAGAATTAAGACATCATTTCCAACTAAAAAGATAGCTAATAAAAAGAGAAAGAAATAAAAGTAACATACAAGAAGGGAAAGAAAAGGGGGAGCAAGGCAACTTCGTTTCCAATTGCACTATCCTTTATTTGTAAAAATTGGAGGCATAAAAGATGATTCTTTTTTTATTTTTTATTTTCCCACTAAATCTTTCCTTTATTCCTTTCTACTTGGATTGTATTTGATAATAGGAATCTGGGCAACATTCAAGTGGAAGTTACACTAAAGCTGTACCAACAAGAATATATAAAATAACTGACATAAATTTTTCCTATACCTAGAAGGCTAGAACAGCATTTATATTATAAGACCTTACAGAATGTATTAAAGATGTAGATTATTGATTCAGTGATTCTCTTATAATTAGGGTGATAATATGTTAACGTATGTATATTAATATTCTTCGCATTTAAATTGGGATTTATGATAGAATATGCATAAAGATTATCTACGCCTTATCAGCCAGCAAGAATATCCAATTCTTTTATTCACTATTGTTTTTGCTGTTTCTAAAAAGTTGCCCTAATATAGAAAGATAGAATTAATACAATTAATATATATTTATCTACTGTATTATATGTACAATATAAATTAATTATATATATATATATATATATATAATACATGTTAAAAAATATAAATACATAATAAGAAAAAGTTTTAGGACTAATATTTTTATTAAAATTTAGTCAGTATTTAACTATAAAAAAAAAATGTATAATCTCATATCATTAAATATAATTTTACATTATTAAAAATACTAATAATAACTAATTAATAATTACAAATCACAAAATATGTTGACTTCTTAACACTAACACTACTGACTACTGTACATTAATTATAATATAGTGACTGATTTTCCCTATTAATATAACTTTTTCAAAAAGAAATATATTCTCTATCTTAAAGTGATATTTGGGACAAATTAAAAAATATATATCTAAATGTTATAAATAAACAAATATTTGAAAACATTAAAAAATACGTACAAAATCCACAATAGAAAAAGAAGTAATAATTAATAGGATTTGACTATAATATTTGTTAATGGTATAAAAAATTTTTACTTATAGATAAATTCACACCATCTATTATACACCACATGTAAATTATTTGCAAGTATTGCTTGACTATATTTAAAATTTTCTTTTTTATAAAAAAATAGCAAACAAACTATCAATTTTGTTCTTTAAGGCACATCCTTTCCATAATTTTGCACCTCCAAAGAAAAAAAAAATTCAGAGAGAAAACCTCATACCTTGGTTAAGTTACCACACAAAAGAATCGTCACTCCCTCTAACAAGCTTCACATCCCTAAATACATTTATCATTACTTTTCTAGTTATCTCCTCTTTTACTATTTCCTTTAATATTTCTATTATTTTCCCACTTGAAGTTCCAGCATATCACTCCTTCTCATGTTATGTTGAGCTAGATATATCATTCATTGAACCATTCAATATCCCCTGCAAAAACATCTAAATTATGCAATTATTGTAATAGTAACACGGTTAATTATGAAATTCGCCCATGCACAACCACACATTCTCAATTTATCTATAATTTTGTCAATTAAAAACCCACATTTGCAGTTGCAATAATAAATCTAGCAATTGATGATGGTGCCATGTTAGGCAAATGGTGGTTTTAGAATAAAAAATGAAAAGTCCAAATTAACATTACCCATAGGGTCACAGTGTGCATCAGGGAATAAGGAAGCAGAACAGTAGGGATGTGTTATGTTATCCCTCTGACCATATAATAATTTATTGTTTAATACTATGCGAATATCTAGTTATTTGCATTAGTAATATAATAATAAGAGTGGACATGTGCGTGACCGATACAGCCCTTGACTTGGGGGGTAAGATTAACAATTTGTCTGCACTACAGTTTAACGCATTTAGACGCAAAGCCACCCTTTAAGTTCACACCTTTATACCTATTTGCTTTCTCTTCCTAACCTACACTTTTTTCTTTTTCAAATTATCATTCTATTTACTACTCATATGCTATGCCTAAGAGTACTTGATCAAGTTTAATACTCTTTCTTATACTATGTTTGAATAGACAGAATAATATGACCTTAAAACATTGAATTCATCATCTTAATAGCACAACATTATACATTATCCGATTAATGCAATAATACAACAATTTTGCGTTAACACATCCCTTTCAAAATACCTCATGACAAAAAGATAGAATCGCATAAAGTCACTGAATTCAAGATAAACCTACAAAATACATTAATGCACATGACGCTAGGAGGGCTAATAAAACAAAACAAATAAAGTATAAAATTATTTTTCGGATCATACTCTCTATAAATATAGATACATACATGGTTATTTTGGTTATGCAAACTTTTCATTGGTTAAAATAGTAATTTGACAAACATTTAGTATCAAAATAATTTAATTTATTAAAATTTATAAAGACGAAAATAATGAAATATTGTTCGTCTTTAATTAATAATGTCACTCTTCTATTATGTATTATTTTTAAACCTCTCTTACAATAATTTTTTGTTCACTATAAAAAAAATAAAGGGTTATGCTATGTATATATTAAAATTAGTCATTAAAATCAGCCATTAGTATAAAATACATGTTAGAATATAAATATATATTGAAAATAAATTAAACTACACATATATTTATACATAACTACATTGGTGGCTGATTTTGGTGTACAAATAGTATTTTCCAAAAATAAAACTATAAAAATGAATGATAATTTAAAATTAAAATTTAATTTTAATGTATATCAGCATAAACAATTTTATATGTATATATAAATTATGTATTATCATGTTAATAAAAATAATTATCTTTTATATGAATTACGTAAATAATCATAAAAATAAATATAATAAAATAATTATATAAAATCAACTTGGGTTGGTCGAATGGTCCACTTAAGCAAGTGTCGGAGGGTTCGAATCTTGCCTTGTGCATGGAACAATTCATTGGCCAGCGACCGACCCTAAAATAAAGCTTAGATACCGTAAATAACAAAAAAATAATTATATAAAATATTTTATAATATTATTAATGTATCAAAATTAAATTGTTAAAAAGAATTACATAAAAATATAAAGAATTAATTTTTAATTAACTAGCTAACAGTAATTAGTTGTAAAAATTTAGATTTATAATTTAAAACTAAAAATAAAAAAATTATAATTTAATCTCTAAATTTAAAATAAATAAATATTTTTTAAAAATTAACTGATATTAATTAAACATTGAATCATAGAAGTGATATCACTCTCCTACATATGCTATATGCTAGTATATACATACACACTATGACACTAACACACATACGTATAAAGATAGTATTTTGCTGAGGGGAGAGAGAGAGAGAGGGAACACGTGGCGACATGTCGACCTACCTGTCATCTTCAGTCCCTCTTCGGATTCTCTGCCACTTCATGCCATCGCTTGTTCTCTTCCTCCGTTTAGTTTAGTTTAGTTTCCTTCTCCAAACTACTCTCTCTCTCTCTCTCTCTCTCTCAACCCGTGAAGAAGCTAACACTTTCACGTTCAGTAAACAACAAAACAAAAATCACACTCTACACTAACACTACATACTACACACACTCGCCAATTGGAATTCAATCAAAATCACAAACCCTTCCATTTTTCCCCAATGTCGCTTCTTTCCTTCTTCACATTCTTCATCTTTTTCTTCTTCACACCCACCCTTGCTTCCACCGAGTTTGACTTTGGAACCTTAACGCTCAGTTCTCTCAAGCTCCTCGGCGACGCTCACTTGAACAACGGAACTGTCAGCCTCACGCGCGACCTTCCCGTCCCCAACTCCGGCTCCGGCAGAGCCTTATATTCTCGTCCGGTCAGATTCCGCCAACCGGGAAACCATTCTCCGGCCAGCTTCCGAACCTTCTTCTCATTTTCTGTAACCAATCTCAACCCTTCATCAATTGGCGGCGGCCTCGCATTTGTCCTCTCGCCGGACGACGACTCCCTCGGCGACGCCGGCGGAAGTCTCGGCCTCGCCGCCACCGCCACGAAGTTCGTCGCCGTTGAATTCGACACGTTAATGGACGCTGAGTTCAAGGACATTAACGGTAACCACGTCGGCGTGGACTTAAATAGCATGGTTTCGGCGAAGGTTTTCGACTTGGGATTCATCAATGTCGATCTCAAAAGCGGTGACACGGTGAACGCGTGGATCGAGTTCGATGGATCAACAACGGTTTTAACGGTTTGGGTCTCGTACTCGAATCTGAAACCGAAAGACCCCATTTTGACAATGAATCTTGACGCCGATCGATACTTCAACGATTTTATGTATGTAGGGTTTTCTGGTTCTACACAAGGAAGCACCGAGACTCACAGTGTTGAATGGTGGAGCTTTAGCTCTTTCTTTCCATCGTCGTCGGCGGGGGCGGCGGCGCCGCCACCGCCGGCGGTTACTCTGATGAACCCGGGGGCTAATTCAGCCGGTTCTTCGTCGTCGTTGTCGCCACCGCCATCAATTGCGCCTTCAGTGGCACAAAAGGAGAGTAAGTCGTCTTCTTGCCACAATGGTTTGTGTAAAGAAAATTTGGGTGCGGTTGCCGGTGTTGTTACTGCTGGTGCTTTTGTTCTTGCTTTATTTGCTGGTGCTTTGATTTGGGTTTATTCTAAGAAATTCAAGCGTGTTAAGAAATTGGATACTCTTGGTTCTGAGATTATTAAGATGCCTAAGCAGTTTAGTTATAAGGAGTTGAAGGCTGCTACTAAGTGTTTCAATGCTAATAGGATCATTGGTCATGGTGCTTTTGGTACTGTGTATAAAGGTGTTATGCCTGAGAATGGAGAAATTGTTGCGGTGAAGAGGTGTAGCCACAGTAGTCAAGGTAAGAATGAGTTCTTGTCTGAGTTGTCCATAATTGGAACCCTTCGGCACCGGAATCTTGTTAGGCTTCAGGGTTGGTGTCACGAGAAAGGCGAGATTTTGTTGGTGTATGACTTGATGCCTAATGGGAGTTTGGATAAGGCTTTGTTCGAGGCCCGGATGCCTCTGCCTTGGTCTCACCGGAGAAAGATTTTGTTGGGGGTGGCATCCGCATTGGCCTACTTGCATCAAGAGTGTGAGAATCAGGTTATTCATAGGGATATTAAGACTAGTAACATAATGTTGGATGAAGGGTTTAATGCCAGGTTGGGGGATTTTGGTTTGGCAAGGCAAACTGAGCATGATAAGTCTCCGGATGCCACAGTGGCGGCCGGAACAATGGGGTACCTGGCGCCCGAGTATCTCCTTACTGGCAAAGCTACTGAGAAGACTGATGTGTTTAGTTACGGGGCAGTGGTCCTTGAGGTTGCTAGTGGGAGAAGACCAATAGAGAAAGATGCTACTGGGGCTGGAAAAGGCGGTGTTAGTAGCAATTTGGTAGAATGGGTTTGGACTTTGCATAGGGAAGGGAGGTTGCTATTGGCGGCAGATCCGAGACTCGAGAACGAATTCGACGAAGCGGAGATGAGGAGGGTGCTGATGGTTGGGCTAGCTTGCTCGAACTCGGACCCGTTGGCTCGGCCTTCGATGAGGAGTGTGGTTCAGATGCTGGTTGGTGATGCTGAAGTTCCTATTGTCCCAACAACAAAACCAAATACAGGTTTAAGTACCTCACACTCTCAACTCTTACTGAGCTTGCAAGATAGTGTATCTGACATTGACGGAATAATCACCATTTCTACCTCAACTTCAGAGAACAGCTTCAGTGGTATAGATATAGTCTGAGTTGGAAAATCTTATAATTATTGACTCAATAGTGTAAATAGAAAGATTATTCATTTGTTCATGTATGTAAATGATTTAATAACATGCAATTAAGAGGCCTTGAGGAAAGGAATTTTGGGGGGGGGGGGGGGGGGTTAAAGGTAATGCAATTTGTGCCTCTAGTACTCATAGTTCATGGCAGAGTGCTGGTGTGTGTACAACTTTTTTGGGCACAAACTAATTGGAGTGATTCATTTCATTCTAAAGGGCAATGCAAAAATGTTGGTGTCAAAATGCTGCTACAAGTTAATGATCTATGGAAGGTTATGGAAACTCTACATTAGTTATGTAATTGATGGATGATAAGCAAGGTTTTCTTTGGGGAAACTTGATTTAAAGGTACCATGGTACTAATAAAAGATAAATATTTATCTAAAGCATTCACCTTTGACCTCCAAGTTTTGTATCTGCACCAATGAAAAACATTGGTAGATAATGTTTCTTTTCACTATTGTTGTGTATATACATGTATGTATTCGTTTCACTATTAATTCAAATATCTCCATATATAGGTTCCATTCCATTTCCTTCTTTCTTCAATTATTTATGAATTAATTGAGCTAATAATGCCTGAGCTTCTCATGTGGATTTCATTTATTGAAACTGGTTTCTTCACCAGAAATATAGTATCTTCCTTGCTGGCAAATTCTATATTGAATTGGAGGAAAAGGACACCAATACTCATCTCTTGTCACCACATTCTCATAATTTGTTTTGGAATTTTGTGATAAGGACATTAAATGAATGTTGGTCCTAATCATATGTATGTTTTTACTTTTCAGTTCTATAATTTTCTTGATGTATGGATTATGGAAGCGCTCAGCTACTTATTTCATTATTGTACTAGTGTACTACAACATTATTTGATCAATAGCAAGAACTAAGATATTAATGTTTAAAACATGAGATTAATATTGGTATTTTATATTGTTAACAGATAAGATATTATCATCTATGTAATCTTAGAGAAATTTTTGAATGATCTAAAATAATGGTTGATACATTTTAAACACACATGGAGGAGAAGTTTCCTTCAACAATAAAAGAACTTCTTTTCTGGCTTAAAACATACATCTCTCTAATTTGTACGAGTTTAACAAAAATATTGCATAGACTCAATCAATCTTCCACCATAAATCACAATTATCTAAATAAAGCTAGCTAGCTCTAACAAACACCATTCATCTTCTCATTCATCTTCTTCCTCTCCATCACAAATTTCTTCCAAACCATAGTGATTTCCCTTTGTGTTTCCAATTCACTCTTCTTGACTTTCACATTATTGTCCACAACTTCTCCATTGGGTGTCACGGTGGTGTTGGACACTACCCTTGCAGGAAGCAATTCCAGCTCATGCAACACTTTCTGGACATCGAGGACAAGGCGCTCCGCGAGGGTGCGCGAGAAGTCCTCCCTTATGACAACACGCAGCACGGTAACATGCTGTGCGTCTGGAGGCATGGTGTATGCCGGCACTATCCAACCAAAGCGACGCAAGAAGTCCGAGACTTGGAACTCGTTGAAGTGGCTACTGTCCTTGAGTGTGAAGGCCACCAGCGGCACGCCGTTATCTTTTGATACAATTTTAAACCGGTCTGTTTTCTCGAGTCCCTCTTTAAGTACTAGCATGTTATCTCTACAATTTTCCATGACATTCTTATATCCCTGAAAATACAATCAAGACAAAACATTTAGTAGCTTTATTTGAACAAAATTTTTTGGAGAATCATGTATGGAAATTTTGTTGGATGTATAAGAATTTCTCTTTAGCAAATCAATCTCATGAAATTATAGACAACTATTGCATCTGTCAATAATTAAATATTTCAACAGTCTTGTGAAAGATTCTATTACACACTATCGGTTGTCTTATTAACATTCACAAAATGAAAAGAGATGTAAAATTAAATGGTATCTAGCTAATGTTATGTGATAAAACATTTAAATCATTATTAATTAATAGTCCTTTATATAGTAAAACCAAAGTGTAACTTGTTTCTGAAGAAAGAAGGGTAATGGACAATTACCCTTATTTTCTTAGTTTAAAATGAAGTTGAATTTGAAGGATTAGTGGAATACCTCATAACCCAAACGAATTAGTTGGTAATACTGAGCAATAACTTGGCTAGAACCTGCATTAATAAATACCACATTTAATAAATAGTAGAAATAAAGTATGGTGTTGGAATGAAGTCGTTAGTATACATACCCTTGGAGAAGTTGAGAGTAAAAGTGGGTTGATCAGCACCAAGATAGTTAATATGGAAGATGAGTTCCTCAGGAAGGTCTTCTTTGCTTCTCCAAATGGACCAACCAATGCCTGCATAGACAAGACCATACTTGTGGCCACTAACATTAATGCTCTTCACTAATGGTAACCTAAAGTCCCACACAAGATCTGGATATAGAAATGGCGCTATGAATCCTCCACTTGCTGCATCCACGTGAATTGGAGTTTCCCATCTAACACACATTTATAACACAACAATTAATGAACGCTAAATAAGACAAGTTCTGACTGTGTTTTTGCACAAGGATGTTTATATGTACGTACCCTGTTTCCTTATTCTTTTGCTCAAGGAGGTCGTTAAGGCGCTTGACATCTTCAAACTCTCCATTGAGAGTGGAACCAAGGATTGCAGCCACACAAATGGTGTTCTCATCAACCATTTCCACGGCCAACTCAGGGTCCATTACATAGTAATCGTCACGAAGCTTCACCTCTTTGAGTTCCACCTCGAAGTACCTGGCGAATTTCTCCCAACAAACCTGCACATTGGCACCAGTCACAATGTTGGGCTTGTCAAAAGGCAATCCCTGTTCCTTCCTTCTGTTCTGCCACTTCCGTTTGAAGGCCAACCCGGCCAACATTATGGCCTCCGACGACCCAACTGTGCCGACACCAACTGCCGGCTCTCCGTCTTCGAGTGGCGCATTGAATAGATGTGCTATCATGTTCACACATCGGTTCTGCAATAACATGTATTCATGCTAAGATCATAACTAAAACGTTGCATGTATTATCTTAACCAGTTTAGTCAAACATATCAAATCATCTAACGATTCTCATAAAGATATCTACCTATGAGTATTCACATAATGCGATCTCTAGGTGAGTATGAAAAGACTATATCATTTGAGTTATAGTTTGTTGGCCTTCAAACAACGTTAATTACTTGACTATTAAGATGTTTGGTTATAACTTATATAACATGTTGGTAACTTAAATTTTTTGAGGTGAATGTTACATATCAAACATTGTTATATATTAAGAGTAATTTAGAAGATAATAGTCCTTCTATCGAATCATCTAAATTATACTAGTGATGCTAATGGGCAATATTCCAAACTACTGTAGATTTATCCAAAATACTACATAATTTTGTACATGCATGATGCATTTGATTTGACCAACTGATAGAAATGTTGTCCACAGGAAACATACAAACAAAGGAATTAAAAAGCACTGATATTGATAAGCACTGATATTGATGAAGAAAAAATAAAAGGGAAACTGTCCCACATATATTATTGTCAATCCTATTCTCACCCACAATCCATATATGTTTGTATTGAAAGAGAAAGAAGATGGCCTTCACTATATAAAGAGAAAGATTCTCCAATCAATTGGTGACACAATTTTGTTTATGAATCCAGAGCCTCATCATCAACATGGAAAAATGCCCCCCAATAAATTACTAGACTTTAGGAAACTCACTATAGGCTTAGAGGAGAGGGTAGGAACAAGGAACAAAGTCAAGAAAGGGATATATCACTGCGCCTATTTTTTTCTAATAGAAAGTGTTCGGTTTTTTTTCTTTCGAAAATATTTTTGGGAATAATATCCAAAATTTTTATTCTAATGATTTTTGTATCGGACAAATTAGTTTTTAATAAACAAATTTGATAAATTAGTTCATAGTTTTTAAAACATTAGAAAAATTAGTCCTTGATAAAATAAACGGACAAAATAGTCCCTAATATATTTGAAAAGTAGTAAAATTAGTTCTTAATTTTTCTAAAAAATAGTATGGTTCGGGTATTAAATTGTCCAAGCTTTTTAAAAGATAATGGACTAATTCATCTATTTATTTTATTAAGGGCTAATTTGTGTAATATTCTAAAAATGAGAGGATAATTTGTCAAATACTTTTATTATGAACTAATTTATCTGATATATTGTTAGAGATTAAATTGGGATATTTGTTATTGTTATGTGCCCAATATCACTTAAATTTTTTTTTAATTGTCCACGCTAGTTTCCAACTCGACAGATTAAGGTCTAATCCGCCACGAATCTGAACTTTATTTGAGGGTCTATCGCTGGTCAAAGGTTGCTGCATACACAAAATGAGATTTGAACTCCTGATATTTGTTTAAACAGACGAGTGAGCTGAGCTGACTATTCAACCAATCCAAATTAGTTCAATATCAATTAAATTTACCAACATGATTTTGTTGATATAACTAACTAAGCCACCCATCTTTGCTAATGGGTCCACAATTAAATGTCCAGCAACAGATCATTTAATCTAGTCCAACAAATAGTTTAGACCGGGATTCAAGAAAGAAAAAAGGAATAAATATGATCAAAGGCCTCAATATCACACAAAACACAATTTACGAAAAGTATATGTTTTCATTTTCAATGATTAAAAAAATAAAGCTAACAATGCAAGTGGGCATTTTTTTAGATATTAAATATAAAAAATTTGTTGAAAACTAAAAATTTTAAGTTACATAAAAAAATATTATCTGCACACCAAAATTAAATATTATATATTTATATATAAATATATATATAATTTAATTTATTTTTAATATATATTTTATAGTAATAATTAGTTTTAATAGCTAATTTTAATATAAACCTAACATGATCAATAAAAAATGTATAGTATAAAAGTTTTTGTAATTTTAATATTGTACTTAGCAAAATCCAACTTGAATTGTTTTTTTTTTTTTGACCTGATAACTATGATGTACTTGGATTGATAAATTACATGTGCTATACAGCTATAGTTCTTGAGAGTTGATATCGAATTATCGGTGACTGCTCACAAAAGTTTAGACTACAGTCTCGTTTTTCAACGTATCTCCCCATACCGCTTTTTTTTCGTAAAGAAAAGAGTGGGATAGGATGGAGAGTTACCAAGAGAAAGGGATAGATGGAGAGAGAGAGAGAGAGAGGGAGAAATGACAAATTAAAAAAAAGGTTTAACAAAATAAAAAGGATAAAAATTAAAACTATTTACAAATATTTTGGATAACTTTAAAGTAATATAGCTTTAAATAACTAAAATTAAGAGTCAGTGGATGTATGATTTTTGAAAGAATAAAAAATTTGTAATTTTTGTTGCTAATTCAGTAATTCTTCATGACCATATATTAAGAAAAAATATATATACTTAGTGAAAAAAAATTAGTGCGCAAGCAAAATAATTCCTAGTGTTAGGTTTATAGACTTTGGGCATTTTGACAAAATAGTACTTTTAAAAACAAATGACCAGAAAGAACCCAGTGATACAACAATCCCCACGTTAGCGGATTTGAATATTATTAAAGGAGTAAAGGACGGTGACATTGTAATAATTAAACTATGGAGAATTCTATTCACCCGTGACCTAATACCATATGAGATTTTCATGAAATAATAATAAAAGTGGTACCTGAAGCTCAGTGGTGACAGGGTACTCGTCCATGTCAACATAGTTTTTATTAATGGCAGCCATGATGAGTTTGTCGCACTCAGGTTCCATCCATGTCGTTACGAACGACGCCAGATTCAATCTTGGGTTTCCGTCCAGCATCAATTCGTCGTTTATTATCTGATACGCTGCTTCCTTTGGTATCGAATTTTCCGGCATCCTAAACCTGTATATATTTGTGCATATTTATTATACGTATTATTTTATATATTTTTAATATGTATTTTATATTCTAAAGCGACCTACCTGGGAAGGGAGGCGCGGACGTAGCGCGAGGCGAAGGTAGAGTGGACTGAGACATCGGTGCCGGTAGCGGTTTCTGAAAGAACCATGATAGCTAGAGAGAGAGATCTAAGGGCGTGTTTGTCTTGAATTTGATTTGATTAAATGTGATGAATTTGGGAATGAGATGAGAGAGAAGAGTTTAAATAGGAGTGGTGGTGGATGCATGGGAGTGAAGCCATGTGTATGGAAGGAATTTAATGGGATTCATTCCAATAAGAATTCATGCTCCGAGCCAAAGAAAATTAAAATGCTACTACGCGTTCTCGTTATTCCAGAAACCAAACACGGTTTTGAGTTTTCACTTCTTCTAAAACAAAATTAAAAACTGACATTTCACTTTTCTATGGTTGCCGTTGATTGAGCTTTCAACTTTCTAACATATCTCAAATAAAATATGTTACTGTTTTGTTTTCACATGCCGTATATTAATTATTCAGTTTTTGGTTTCATGGTATTTACCTTTAGAACACCGCGCTTGTGATGAGAAACCGAATTAGTAATCGAATCCATTAAATTACTAATTTATTAGTTTATTATTTTAATTGATGAGCCATTGATTGAATTAGCAAAATTCATTTTACGTAAATAAAAAATATAAAATAATTAAAATTTTAAAATTAAAATTTAAAAATATATCTTTATTAATATTTTAAAAATAATTAAATTTTAATAAATTATAATCAACAAATTATAATATAATTATTATTAAGTAAGTATATAAAATTTTAGTATATTTTATAATATAAATTTTTTTAATTTTATTTTTTATTAAAGTAATTATTTTATATTTTAATAACTAACTAATTAGTTTATATTTATTATATTATTATATATTATATATATTTATTAAAAGATAATATTAATAAATATGATATAATTATAAAAAAATAATTATATTATAATTAATAAAAATATTGATATTTTTATTTATACATATTTAATATATTTATATTAATAATTATGAATAATAAAAATATAATTAATTTAAATATAAATGAGTATAAAATTAAAATAATATCTAAAAAAATTATGGTATATTTTTACTATATAATTAATAATTAGCATCTAAAATAATAAAAAATAATATAATTTAGTGACAAAGAGAATATATAGACATAAAAAAGACTTAGGTTAAAAAAATATTTTCATCAATTTTAAAATTTTTTCTCAAACAGTTTCGTTGAACCGATTTTTATCGATTTTGATCGGTTTTTATCAGTTTTGACCAATTCTTATCTTTAAATGGTTTAAAAATTAGACTAAATTAATTAAGAATCCGGTTCTAACAACTATTTACATACATGTTTAAAAAGTAGTAAGATTCAACTTTAAATCTCTTAGTGTGTAATTATATATTACTGTAGATTTATAAAAATGGAGATCAATCATTGATATTATAAAATTAAATGGGAGATACAGGATCACCTACAAATAAAACTAACTTCACATAGTTATATATTAAAAAACACTTAATTTAATTACTGATTAATAATAATTTATAAATTATACAAATATAAATATATAATTAAATAATAAAAAATTTTATATTGTCAATAATACATGACAAATCAATTATATTATGTATATATAAAAAAACCGTTACTAATTAAATTCATATATAAATTATGAAATATATATAAAAAATATGTCAAATGACGTGTGTGTATATATATATCTTATGACCAATAAACTCTTTAATGAGCAAAGATGCTGCAAAAGGCACGTAAACCTTTTAATTTTATAGTGAGAGATTCTTTTATTCATATGACCATTATTAATATTACTATTTTTTTTGGGGCTGTCTATTACTATTATTATTTTAAAATGAATAAATGATTCATCTAACTACTACATTATACGATCGTTATTAAGAAACTGATTTTAGATTTTACATAAACAAGTGTTAGGTATGTGCCTTACTTTAAAAAAAATAAACAAGTAATTACATAAAAATAAAAAAGAAAACAAGTATAAGTACCCAAGAAAAAATGTCAAAGTCAACAACAACTATCATATCTTAGTTTTAAGTGCAAATTGGCAAAGCATAATTTTTTACAACATCCAAATTAAAACTATTGCATATGATTCCAGAAAAAGATTTGCGAGAAAAAGCATAAATTCCATTCCCATTATAGTTATTAGCAAGTTAAATACGAATGAACTTGTATTTTATGAGAAGGAATACAGGAGGTTTTTTTTAAAAAAAAAAACATAAAATTTATGAATAGTGAAATGGTACTTATAAATTATAAAAAAATATAAGATTTATATTTAACAAAAAAGATAAATATTTTTTATGATAAATTATTATCTAATAAAAAACGTATTATTTAATTCTAAAAAATTTCAATAAAAAAATAAAGACAAATTTAAATCTATTAAATTCTAAATTGCCCCGCAATAGAATACTGTTCCGCATATGAATCAATTTGTTCTTTCTATTTCTTTGCCCTTGTGTTCTAACCAAGGTTCTGAAAACCGAACCGGTCATTAAACTGCTCTAACTACTGATTTACTGGTTTATAGGTTCAACCGATTCGACTGTGGTTGAATCGAAAAAATTGTTTTATAATAAAATAATAAATAAAATATAAATAAACACATGAAAATATAATTATAGTTTAATGTAAACTTTAAAATATCATTCAAATTAAAAGTATTACATAAACCAGAATATTATAATCTCATTCAAATACAAATTCAAAAGTCAAAAAACAAAACAACCAATCAAACATAACATAGCAACATCAAAATGATCCAAGTTTGTCATCAATCATCAAAATCCTCCATAACTTGCTGCAGATTTGCGTCATTGATATCATCACCTTCATTTCCACTACTTGGACCAAAAAAAGCAAGTGGTGCAGCATAAAATGTACTAAACATTACCTAAACATTACTAGCAAATACAATAAGAGTGTCACATTAAAATAAATCTATGCTGAAAAAATTAGGGGCTCAACAGTCTAAAACTTATTCAATAAAATTCTAAGCTCAATGATGAAATAATCAAATGAAAGTGCACTACCTGAGCATCATATGTCCCAACCCTCTGGATAGGGATATCCAAATTATAACTTAAATGTGGCCGGCCAGATAAATCCTGGACAAGGTTAGGAAGAAGGATGTAAGTATTAAGAACAAGCAAATTTTTTTTTAGAAAAATAAGCTTACAATAAATGGGAACATAATTTACACTTGAAATTTCTAATTACAATTCAGTAGCCTTGTATGCATTTATTGCTTGAGAATGCATGAGCCTCAATACAAAAACTAACTGAACTTCAATAGTCCCAAATTATTTTTATGTACATTAATCAGCATGATAATATCGGATCGTTGAATTTGCAAATATAATACCAAACCTACTCCAATTATCATATGCCTAAGCAAAGAAAAAATCACACATTCTCCCCTAATAATAAGAAACAACTAAGCATTGTCTCACTATATGGGATCGATACATGGATTAACATCAATGTGTTCTATAATGAAATCCTATTCACACTATTTAAATTTAAACTTTGACTAATGCCTAATGATCATTTATGCAATTGGTAGGCAAATTTCCAGTAAAACGTGTATTAATGCTTCATCAAGTGGCGCAGAGAAGTCACCAAACCGATTAATACCCTTCCTATCACCAAGAGCCTGTAGCAAAGCCTGAAGATGGAGTAATAGACAACACTTAGATTAAACATAATAGTTAAATGCAACTATCATTTTTTTTTTAAAAAAAGTGCATAATTAGATGGAATTGTGCCAGAAAAATTGTTGCGAGAGAGATTCAACCACTGCAACTGCATCAATTCTCCAAGCACTCTTGGTATTGTTACATTCAACAAATTCCCACTAAGATCAAGAGAATAAAGAGCTCCGAATAACTTAAAGTCAGAGGGGATGCTTCCTTCTAGTTTGTTGTTTCTCTAGTTCAATTCCAACAAGTTAGGTAACAGAACAACTTCAGCAAGGTTCAAATCAAGAATTATAAGAACCAAATCAATCAATTCATAGAATCAGAGCATATCAGAATCAATATTCAAGATCATTAAAAATCCTAAATCACAGTAATAACTAATGATAATAACAATTGAAGAAGCAAGATGAAAAATTATAGATTAACTAACCAATTAAAAGTTTAAAACAACAATTACAGTTAAAAAAAACTTTTAAAGAGAGCAGAGATTGTAGTATCGTTGTGAAAAATCCAACTCGACCGGGGTTAGTCAAGGGGGAAGATGGGGAAGATGAATGTACTTACCTGCTCAATCAATTAAGGAACGAACTAGATCCTTCAAGACAGAGCACAGAGCGGGACAAGGAGCACAGTGGCTGCGCGATGGAGGAACGAGGCTAGACCCGTTGCAGCGACGACGGTGGCTTCGAAGTTCGAACAGCGGCGGAGACGACCGGCAAGCAAGGCGGTGGCTTCGACGGCGGTGGCTGGACGGAGCAGGTGTGGGAGTGAGGGAGGAGCTCGAGTTGGAGAGGAAGGAGGAGGAAGGTCGCGTGAGTGAGAGAGTGGCAGAGTGCTTCGTTTGGATTTTGGGGAGAGGTTCACGTAGTTAGGGTTTCCCGTTTCCCACAATCATCGAAACGGCGCCGTTTGGTGAACTTTCTTAAAAATCGGCCGGGTTCCGGTTCGGTTCGATCGACCAGTTCTCGGCCGGTTCAACGGTTCAATAGCGATTTTTGAATTTAGCGGTTATGGTTTCTAACCGAATCGTCTTACTCACTGGTTCACGGTTCAACCAGTTCGACCGGCCGATTCGAACCGGTTCAGAACCTTGGTTCTAACATACATCGATGCAAGAACCTTTTAAATGATGACATTAATGTTGTAAACTATGGGCCCATACAAAATTTATGGGAGATTCTATAGTGCTTATCCAAAAAATTAACATATTATATTGTCAATAGGTGGTATATTAAGAAGTTGCCATATGTGAATTTAAGAATTTTTTAAAATGTGATTTATAATTCTAGTGTGATGGACCTAGGGATATTAATGGGGCCTAGAATTAATCTTTACTCCGGTCTCGATTTTTGTCATGAGAGAATAATTGTAAATAGTTGATTTGACATGAAATTCTGAGAGAAGAATTGTTTCAATTTTTTGAGAGATGTATAGATGGAGAAAAAATAAAAGATTGTGCAGTATAGAAAAAGACTTGATAAGACCATTGTCTCACTTGATCTTACAAATGATGAGATGATAAAAAAAACTTATCGAAAGCCAACTTGTATGTTCTTCGGAACAAGAACTAGAATGTCATAGCATTCCATTGTGTACTTTGAATTCATTTAGGTAGCAATGGTACTAGCTTGGTGGAACTATTATTTTTTGTTAAATTATTCTTTTATAGGTTCTTAAGATGTTTTGTTTGATTAATTAGCATACAAGCAGAAGTTGTTAGAAATGAAGATAGTAGAGGTATCTAATTTTCTTGATATATTAAGGAGTGCTTCTTTAGAAGATATCTTTTTACTTTTGTTAAACACTTATTTTGTTTTAATCAATTAATATTTTGTAATGTCCTAAATTTTTTTAAAACCTTTTACATTTGATTTCTTTTATTACTATCCAACCCTCCAATTTTATCGGATATTCCTATACTACCCTTATTTCTTTTACCAAACCCTAACCCTAATTAACACCCAATTATCCCTTTACCCCAAAGAAACCCTAGCCCCCTTTCTTTTTCAGCAACACACACACACACCTAACAGCAGCAGCTGGGAATGAAAGAAAAAAAAAGGAAGATGGGAAGAGGGAAAGGGTGAGAACAGAGGTGAAGGGAGACCAGTGAAGGAAAAAGAGAAGAGGGAGGCAGCGCGGTGGGTGTTACTGCCACCGTCGTTGCTGTTGTTGACATGAGAAGAGAGGGAGATCTGAGAGAGTGATATCCGAGAGAGAGATAAAGGAGAAGATGCAGCGGCGCTGGTGGGCCTTGTCGCCCCCGTCACCGCACTTGCCAAGTCGCCGTCGCGTAGCCGTCGCCGCCTTGCTGCTGCTTCGCCGCCACCACGCTCTGTCGCGTCCCCGTCAAACTCGCCAAGCCGCCGTTGCACACCAGAGGAAAGAGAAAACGAGCAGAGAGAGAGAGAAAGAGCAGTGACACTGTCGTCGCTGTTGGGGCTGTCGTGGTGGTTGCTGTCGTCACTGAAGGAGCTCGTCGCTAAGCTGCTGGGTCACCGCCGTAGGAGAACTCGTCGGAAAGCTACTGTCGTATCCGGCCATGCTCTATCCTCCATTCTTCCTCCACTGGTTCCGCCATTATCCTTGCCCTTTGAAAACGTTGTAGGAAGGGTTTCACACCTCTTCCAGTTCTGTTTCACCATCGTTCTAGCCTAGTTAGTAGTTGTTTTGTTTTGTTTCTGTTTCCACTACTATTTTACCACAGTTGTTGATGTTGTCGTTGTTGTTCTGCTTTTAGCCGTTCGTCACTTCTGTTCTGTTGTGCCTTTGTTCGCTGTTTTGCTTGCCTATTGGAGCTGCTACTGCCTTCGTCTAAATTTTTCGCTCTTTTGTACCCTTTAGTTTGGTATCCCGGGTTTGGTATCTTCAGTCCCTTGAGACTAAGTTGTGAGTAGACTTTACATTTATAATTATTTGGCTTTACATCTATAATTATTTTGATATATGTTGCTTGAAATTATGACTATACTTACAAGTTATTAACAAAGGATTTGAACTTGATTTTAATAATGGATTTATTAGAACTAAATATTATTTTTGTGAAATTCGAATTTTTAATCTGCACATGAGACTATATACATGTTTGATGAAGTTTTGTATTATTTTAGAATATTCGATTTTATTGAATATGTGCTTTTGAAATATTAAAGTATTGTGAATACTCACTCATATACTATGAATTTGTAAAATATATTTGTCATTTCATATGATTGAAAATAATTTTTGATAAGAAAGTATTATTTGATTTGATTTGATACTGTATATATTTGAAAGATCAAAGATTGGTTGTATTTGAAATTATATGTTTTGAATTGGTTTGGGAGGCTCGTATTAGAAAACCGTAGTTAACGGCGGTTATGACGTTAACCTAGATGCATCTGGCTCAGACCTCAGTTAGCAGGGGCATTGCTAGCCTAACGTGTAGGCCACACGTTGGATCTGTTATTCCGTACGGACACACTAGAGGAAAGGGCTACCCTTAGAGGTGGAACCGCCCAAGTGTGGACTATTTGATTTGACTTCTATATGAGAACTCCCTTATTAATTCACTTATTCATATAAATTATTATTTTCTAACTAAAATTATTTTCATAATAATGTTTAGATGGTCTCATGTGAATTATAGATGTACTGTCTAGTCACTGAGTTGCAAAACTCACCCCTTTTTAAAAAAATATTTTTCAGGAATAAGTATTTGATTATGTGAGCCTTTCTATTCAAGAGTAATGGGTTCTATTTCTTGTTGAGTTTTTAGATGTCATCTGCTCTATATGTCACAGGCAGGATCCATCTATATTTATTTATTTTATTTTCGTTAAATTATGTAATTATTCATTCTAGAAAGTGTAAATTTATCAAAAATTATTTGTAACATTTTTATTTATCTTATATTCGAATCTGTTAGGCTTGCTAGCGAACTCTTTTTCCTGAGCGCCAGTCATGGCTCATTTTGGGCTGTGACAAAGTGGTATCAGAGCTTAGGTTTAATCTGTGTAATATGGAGCAAGTGTCCTATGGTAGGATCACAATTGTATAAATAGAAGCGCGCCTATTTGTACACATTGTGACACTATCAAAGGCCTATAGGAATGTCCTCTTTGTCCTCTGTCATTGTTGTCTTCTGATTAATGTGATCATGCGTCCTCTGCTGCTTTTTACTGCTTTTGTCCTTTTGTACCCAATCTTAACTTATCCTTTGGTAGATTTTCTCGAACGTATTTTTGCAATGGTTTCAGCTTTGGTTCCGGCTCGCAATTTCTCTCGTAGCTAGTTTTAATTTTCTCTGATTTTGTCAATGTGTGCTGTAATCTTTTTCTTCGTGTTATTCTCTATGGTTTCTAATGTTAATAATTTGTGAATTACTTAGAAGATTTGATCTATGTTTGTTGTGAATTACCATCTGATTCCTTTATAAATTGCATTTGAATTTGTGGATTGCATGAATTTGTTGAGTTACTAATCGTACTGCTACATCTTCTCTTCCCACCATCGCTGTAGTTATGTAAAGTCTCTCTTTTAGTTTTTTGTGCTTCTCTCCATATGTTGATTTCTGATTAATTACTTATTGGATATGTTTTACTCAGGATATGTATTAGTTTAATTTTCAAAATTCTATTTTTTTTATATTAGTTCTGCTATTTTGCCTCTTTATGAAGTAAAAATACAGTGTGTGATTAGTCTTGATTTATAGAGTTTTGATTTGTGTGTGTATGATTAAACCTTGTTACTTTATGTAAGGATGAACTAATTAACATTCTAGAATCTTAATTTGCTTGTCATTTGAATTTAATTAAAGGTAAATAGGAGATAATAAGATAGACCTTAGTTTATTTGTTTATTTTTTTTCTTGCTATTTGGGTTCGGTAAACCATCTTCATTAAACACAATGTAATAGTTCTTTCACTGCTTTGTATGTAATTGTTTGTTCTTGATTTATCTTTTGTTCCTTTTTGGATCTTGGACATTCGACATTTCAAATGCATAACAACTTTGGTATGTGCGCTGAGTAAAAATATTTGCTTTATTGTTACCTGTTATTTTCCTTTAAATTTATTGCTTTCCTTTGATCAGCTGTTGTACTGAATTTGGACATTAATGAGAATTCAGAATTGTTAATAATTGAAAAAAATTATCAAGTCTTATTACATTTTTTTTCATGTTTGGACAATATAATCAATGTAAACATAATACATAAGAGGAGTATAAATGGGTCAATTTGGCACTTGATTTGCTATTGCTATAGAATATGGTGTTTAATGAATTCAACTATTGATCTGTCATTTTTGCTTTTGAATCTTGGTTTGTAATTGTCGCATTTAATTCAAAACACTTAAAAGAGAATCAGACAATTGTACCTTAATTTAGTTAGGACTTCATTCTATTTATATCTTAAATTCCTTCCCTCTCTCATCTAATTATGTCTCTTTAATTTATGAAAAAAATTATGTGCTGTGGTTGAAATTTGACAAGTTGAATTTGGAAACAATTGTATATACAACTACATGTAGACTATCACAGCTTTGTGGATTGCCTAATCTTGTCCAAGTTGATTTAAAGTAGAATAATTTACTTGATTTTAATTCTTTCCTGCTATTTTAAACTTATCATTACATAAGATGATTTTTAGGAAGATATTCCGTAAATAAATTAAATGGTTAAATCTTCAAGTTGCCAAGCACTCTCAAATTAACAGAATTATTTATAATTATATTAGCTCAAATTTTATCTATTTTGCTCATTTGATTTTGTAGGCCATGTGGATGATAGTATATGCAATTTACATGGAACATATTTTTAACCGACGTGCGTATAATGAATCTCATCATCTGAATTGACTATGTTTATAAACATGGTAGTTCTAATGTGAAAAATCGGGAGGTTTTGAAGTAAGATCATATTTTTATTTGTATTTTCTGACTTTCTCTTGAAAATTATTATAGTAGTTGTATGCTATTTTTACTAGTTATATAATTGACCTCTTTTGTTGATGTCGTTCTATTGTTTCAGCAGTGCAGGCTATTTTTTTATTTTCTTGAGATGTGTTTTTTGAATAATTATTTTTTTTGGAATATAATCTGATAGTAACGTGTTTGGCTTAGTACTTGAACATGACATGAGTTAAAATATCTAGTGTTGTCACATCTTGTGGTGTGGTTATTAAGCATGGTGCATATAGGGCTAGAAACTATAACATGTGAGAAATAGTTCTTTAAACTCTTTTCCTTTTATTTAAGTAATGGTAATAGTTAAGTTTGAGAATGTTAGGTATTCTTTTCGAGTTACTTTGTGTCGAAGTATGCGCTTTAATCGTGCCGCGTAATTTGACATATCCTTCATTCTTCTTTCATATCGGAAGTTCCTTGTTTTAATTCTTATTGAAATGCGATTTGATTATTTTTCTTCATCTCTTAAACATATCTCGATCTGATCGTGCTGCTGGCCATCCTATAGATTATCGACAACATAGATGTTGACTTTGCTTTTCTCTACATGAACTATGTAACAACTTGATGTAAATCTGAACTTGCTTCGTTGTGATACATTATGTCTTGCAGTATTCTCCTAGAGTTCTTGTTCTGGATTTTCTTTGAAAAAGTTTTGATTTTATTCTTCTTCTGCCTGATCTTGTCCCTAATCATTCTTTGAATTTTTGATAAGATAGCCCTAGATCTTGCCTGCACTTCCTTATATGGCCCAAGTAACTTCCTTATGTTGTTTGATCCTGCTTATTTGTAATGCACCACTTATTCCTATATTAACTTTATAGGAGACCTTCACTCTGGAATTTTTTTTCTTCGAATACAACTCGATTCTCTTTCAACCACATTCCATTTGCTCATTCATATCCTTGCGTGATTGTGCATCTAGGTATCCTCTAAAATTCTTGAGGAAAAAAAACCCTTAGCCCTAACCCCTATTAATCTTCAATTTATAAATCCTGCATCTTTTGTTTCAACTTAAATTTATTTGACGTGACAACATTTATGCTTTTAATGATTTTCTTAGTTTTACCCATTGTTGATGGATGTCCTATTTGATTGTGTTCCTAATCATTATCTTAAATCTTTGTGAATATTGCCGTTGACTTTAGCGGTCATTTCTTGTGAACTTCGTACTTCTTCGATTCAACATAAATTTGTTTTGACTTTATACACCATCTTTTTCTTTATTGTTCTATCAAAGTTTCTTGATTTAGATTTCCTTGCTAAGATGCGATTGATTCTCTTTTTGGCATGTTTCACTGTTTCTGTATATCCTTGCTTAGTTGCGATCCTATGCATCCTTCTGAATTCTTTCGAACACTGTCCGTGATGTTTGTTCTCTTCCTAGTTTTTGTATCCCATTGAGTAAATTCGAACTTGTTTCGATGTTACATGCGATTACTAGATATAGCCAGCGATACGTTAGTTCTATGGAACATGAATTGTGGACGCGGAATGTGAAACTTGTAAGTGTGCCTTACAAGAAGTTGTGAAGATAAGTTATGCTGAAGTTTAGAAAGTTGAAATCCCAAGTCTTGATGTGAGACCGGTTGCTACAATGGATATTGTTCATACCCTGGGTCGAGCTATCTGAGTTGGGATGTTCAATAAACAAAGCTACTGACCTCTTAGGGTCAAGCGGACTGACTTCTTTGTAAAAAAGTCGGCCAAAGCGACAGAAAAGCCCAAAGGAGGGCCCAACTCAAGGAATACGACCCAGATCCGAAAGGCAACCCTAGCCGATAGAGATAAGGACGGTTTTATGGAAGATAAGCTGACCTCAACAAGAGATAAGATAAGATAAGATAACTAACTTATTTTATCCACAGAAGGTCACATCTCACCCTTATAAATACACTGGAGCACCCAGGTATAACTCATACTCTGATTCTACTCAATACCTGCTTAATACTCTTGCTAACTTAAGCATCGGAGTCCCTTGCAGGTACCCTCAACCCTCCGGGGACGAAGGATCAACACTACCACCAAGTCCAACAAGTCGGACACAACCGCTCCAACCAGCACAGAAGATCTCGTACGAGATCGACCTCCAGTTTCAGGTAACCCTCGAAACATTGGCGCCGTTGCCGGGGAACCTGGAAGTCATCCCATCACCATGGCGGACGACCATGACAACGACCATGACTCAGATCTAGAGGATAGAACGCCGCACAAAAATGCGGACACTACACCAAAGGATACTCCTCAACTTAACAACGAAAAGGATTCTCCAAACGCGGGAGCCATAGAGGCGCTTCAAGATCGATTAAAGCAACTCGAGAAAGAAGCCCAACATCAACGCGAAAAATAAGAGGATCTACATCGGGAGATAAGGCGACGCCGGGAATTAGAAGATAAGCTTCTAAAACGGGAACCCGATCTCAAACCAAAGCTACTCGATCCACTCCAGAGGATAGTGATGAGCGGATAATTTGTACGCTTTTTGGCATTGTTTTTAGTATGTTTTTAGTATGATCTAGTTAGTTTTTAGTATATTTTTATTAGTTTTTAGTTAAAATTCATTTTTCTGGACTTTACTATGAGTTTGTGTGTTTTTCTGTGATTTCAGGTATTTTCTGGCTGAAATTGAGGGACCTGAGCAAAAATCTGATTCAGAGACTGAAAAGGACTGCAGATGCTGTTGGATTCTGACCTCCCTGCACTCGAAGTGGATTTTCTGGAGCTACAGAAGCCCAATTGGCGCGCTCTCAATGGTGTTGGAAAGTAGACATTCTGGGCTTTCCAGAAATATATGATAGTCCATACTTTGCCCAAGATTTGATGGCCCAAACCGGCGTTCAAAGTCACCCTCAGGAATTCCAGCGTTAAACGCCGGAACTGGCACCAAAATGGGAGTTAAACGCCCAAACTGGCATAAAAGCTGGCGTTTAACTCCAAGAAGAGTCTCTACACGAAAATGCTTCATTGCTCAGCCCAAGCACACACCAAGTGGGCCCGGAAGTGGATTTTTATGTCTTTTACTCATCTCTGTACACCCTAGGCTACTAGTTTTCTATAAGTAGGACCTTTTACTATTGTATTAAAAATCTTTTGATCACTTTAGATCTCTAGATCATCTTTGGACATCTAGTTCTTAGATCATTGGGAGGCTGGCCATTCGGCCATGCCTAGACCCTGTACTTATGTATTTTCAACGGTGGAGTTTCTACACACCATAGATTAAGGTGTGGAGCTCTGCTGTACCTCAAGTATTAATGCAATTACTATTGTTCTTCTATTCAATTCCGCTTGTTCTTGTTCTAAGATATCAGTTGTTCTTCAACTTGATGAATGTGATGATCCGTGACACTCATCATCATTCTCACCTATGAACGTGTGACTGACAACCACCTCCGTTCTACCTTCGATTGGGTGAATATCTCTTGGATTCCTGGTACACGATGCATGGTTGATCGCCTGACAACCGAGTGCTCGCCTGACAAACGAGCCAGCCATTCCGTGAGATCAGAGTCTTCGTGGTATAGGCTAGAACTGATGGCGGCATTCAAGAGAATCTGGAAGGTCTAACCTTGTCTGTGGTATTCTGAGTAGGATTCAATGATTGAATGACTGTGACGTGCTTGAAACTCCTGAGGGCGGGGCGTTAGTGACAGACGCAAAAGAATCACTGGATTCTATTCCGGCCTGATTGAGAACCGACAGATGGATAGCCGTGCCGTGACAGGGTGCGTTGAACATTTCCACTGAGAGGATGGGAGGTAGCCACTGACAACGGTGAAACCCTTGCTTAAGCTTGCCATGGAAAGGAAGAAGAAGGATTGGATGAAGGCAGTAGGAAAGCAGAGAGACGGAAGGGAAGGCATCTTCATACGCTTATCTGAAGTTCCTACCAATGAATTACATAAGTATCTCTATCTCTATCTTTATGTTTTATGCGTTTATCACCATACCCATTTGAGTTTGCCTGACTAAGATTTACAAGGTGACCATAGCTTGCTTCATACCAACAATCTCTGTGGGATCGACCCTTACTCGCGTAAGGTTTATTACTTGGACGACCCAGTACACTTGCTGGTTAGTTGTGCGAAGTTGTGTTTATGCCATGGTATTAAACACCAAGTTTTTGGTTTCATCACCGGGGATTATTTGAGTTGTGAAAAGTAGTGATCACAATTTCGTGCACCAAGTTTTTGGCGCCGTTGCCGGGGATTGTTGAGTTTGGACAACTGACGGTTCATCTTGTTGCTTAGATTAGGTATTTTTTTTCGGAATTCTTGAAGATGAATTCTAGAGTTTCATGATGATTTGTTGAAATCTGGCTGGCTGAGAGGCCATGTCTAATTTCATTGGACCGACGTGTCAACTTATCATCACAAAAGCTTGTTGATTTCTATCAATCTCGCTTTTGGAGCAGTGATCTGCTAAGGCTCGGCTGGCCTTTGGCCATGTCTAGTGTTTTGGACCGAAGCTTTCTTTGAAAGCTTGGCTGGCTGTGAAGCCATGTCTAATTCCTGGACCGGAGTCTTAGACTAAACATTGCATGATTCCTGGAATTCTCATTAAGAATTTTGAAACCTTTTTCCACTTAATTTTCGAAAATCACACAAAAAAATTACAAAATCATAAAATCCAAAAATATTTCTTGTTTGAGTCTAGTGTTTCATTTTAAGTTTGGTGTCAATTGCATGCATTCATTCATGTGTCTTAAGGATCTTCAAATAATTCTTGATGATTTCTTACTCTGATCTTTGAATTCTCTTGACTTGGGTGTTCATGTGTCTCATATGCATTCTCATTTTGTTAGTGTCAGTAGTATACAAACTGCTAAGTTTGGTGTCTTGCATGCATTGTTATTTGATTTTAGTTGCATTTTGATTATTAAAAAAAATCCAAAAATATTTTTAATTTGTGTCTTCTCAAGTCAATAATACAGAGAATTGAAGGTTCAGAACATACAGCAGAGGAATTGCACAGAAAAAGCTGGGCGTTCAAAACGCCCAGTGAAGAAGGACAGACTGGCGTTTAAACGCCAGCCAGGGTACCTGGTTGGGCGTTTAACCCCCAAAAGGGTATAGTTTTGGGCGTTAAACGCCAGAATGTGCACCATTCTGGGCGTTTAACGCCAGGATGGCACAAGAGGGAAGATTCTGTTTTCAATGCAATTTTTTTTCAAGTTTTCAAAGTTTTTCAAAATCAAATCTTTTTCAAATCATATCTTTTCAATCATATGTTTTCAAAATTGATTTCTTTCTATTTTCAAAGATACTTGCTATCAATTAATGATTTGATTCAACATTTCAAGTATGTTGCCTTTTCTGTTGAGAAAGGTTTAATGTTTGAATCATATCTTTTCTTGTTAGCCAAGTTTTTAATTTTCAAAATCAAATCTTCTTAAAATGTTTTTCAAATCATATCTTCTCAATCACATTCTTTTAAAAACTAATCATATCTTCTTAACCACATCTTTTTCAAAATAGTTTTCAATCAAACCTTTTTGATTTCTAATTTCAAATTCTTTTTCAAAAATCACTTGATTTCTTTCCCACTTTTATTTTCGAAAATCAATTAATGTTTTTCAAAATGTTTTCAAAATCTTTTACTTGATTTTCGAAAATCACTTCCCTTCTTCTCATATCCTTCTATTTATGGACTAACACTATCCCTTAATGCAAAATTCGAACTCCATCTTCTTTGATAAGTTCGAATTTTCTACTTCTGTCTTCTACCTTTCTTTTCCTCTGACACCTCAAGGAATATCTATACTGTGACATAGAGGATTCCACATTTTCTTGTTCCCTTCTCTCTCTTATGAGCAGGAGCAAAGACAAAAGCATTCTTGTTGAGGCTGATCCTGAACCTGAAAGGACCTTGAAGAGAAAGCTAAGAGTAGCCAAAGCACAACTCTCTGTAGAGGACCTAAACGAATTCTTCAAAGAAGAAGAACACATGGCAGCCGAAAACAACAACAATGCCAACAATGCAAGGAAGGTGCTGGGTGACTTTACTGCACCTACTCCTGACTTTTATGGGAGAAGCATCTCCATCCCTGCCATTGGAGCAAACAACTTTGAGCTTAAACCTCAATTAGTTTCTCTAATGCAACAGAATTGCAAGTTCCATGGACTTCCATTGGAAGATCCTCATCAGTTTTTAGCTGAGTTCTTGCAAATCTGTGACACTATCAAGACTAATGGGGTTGACCCTGAGGTCTACAGACTGATGCTATTCCCTTTTGCTGTAAGAGACAGAGCTAGGACATGGTTGGACTCACAACCTAAAGAAAGCCTGGACTCTTGGGAAAAGCTAGTCAATGCCTTCTTGGCAAAGTTCTTTCCACCTCAAAAATTGAGTAAGCTTAGAGTGGAAGTCCAAACCTTCAGACAGAAGGAAGGAGAATCCCTCTATGAAGCTTGGGAAAGATACAAACAATTAATCAGAAAGTGTCCTTCTGATATGCTTTCTGAATAGAGCATCATAGGTATTTTCTATGATGGTCTCTCTGAACTGTCCAAAATGTCTTTGGATAGCTCTGCTGGAGGATCTCTTCATCTGAAGAAGACGCCTACAGAAGCTCAAGAGCTAATTGAAATGGTTGCAAATAACCAATTCATGTACACTTCTGAAAGAAATCCTGTGAACAATGGGACTAGTCAGAAGAAAGGAGTTCTTGAGATTGATACTCTGAATGCCATATTGGCTCAGAACAAAATATTGACCCAACAAGTCAATATGATTTCTCAAAGTCTGTCTGGAATGCAAAATGCACCAAGCAGTACTAAGGAAGCTTCATCTGAGGAAGAAGCTTATGACCCTGAGAACCCTTCAATGGAAGAGGTAAATTACATGGGAGAACCCTATGGAAACACCTATAATCCTTCATGGAGAAATCATCCAAATTTTTCATGGAAGGATCAACAGAGACCTCAACAAGGTTTCAACAATAATAATGGTGGAAGAAACAGGTTTAGCAATAGCAAACCTTTTCCATCATCTTCTCAGCAACAGACAGAGAGTTCTAAGCAGAATAACTCTGACTTAGCAACCATGGTCTCTGATCTGATCAAAACCACTCAAAGTTTCATGACTGAAACAAGGTCCTCCATTAGAAATTTGGAGGGACAAGTGGGTCAGCTGAGCAAGAAAATTACTGAACTCCCTCCTAGTACTCTCCCAAGCAATACAGAAGAAAATCCAAAAGGAGAGTGCAAAGCCATCAACATGGCCGAATTTTGGGAGGAAGGAGAGGCAGTGAACGCCACTGAGGCAGACCTCAATGGACGTCCACTGGCCTCCAATGAGTTTTCCAATGAGGAACCATGAAAATCTGAGGCTCAAAATGAGACCATAGAGATTCCATTGGACTTACTTCTGCCATTCATGAGCTCTGATGAGTATTCGTCCTCTGAAGAGGATGAGTATGTCACTGAAGAGCAAGTTGCTAAATACCTTGGAGCAATCATGAAGCTAAATGACAAGTTGTTTGGAAATGAGACTTGGGAGGATGAACTCCCTTTGCTCACCAAAGAACTGGATGACTTGTCTAGGCAGAAACTGCCTCAAAAGAGACAGGATCCTGGGAAGTTTTCAATACCTTGTACCATAGGCACCATGACCTTCAAGAGGGCCTTGTGTGACTTAGGGTCAAGTGTAAACCTCATGCCTCTCTCTGTAATGGAGAAGCTAGGGATCTTTGAGGTGCAAGCTGCAAAAATCTCACTAGAGATGGCAGACAATTCAAGAAAACAAGCCTATGGACTTGTAGAGGATGTTCTGGTAAAAGTTGAAGACCATTACATCCCTACTGATTTTATAGTCCTAGAGACTGGGAAGTGCATGGATGAATCCATCATCCTTGGCAGACCCTTCCTAGCCACAGCAAAAGTTGTGATTGATGTTGATAGAGGAGAGTTGATCATTCAAGTGAATGAAGAATCCTTGAGGTTTAAGGCTCAAGGATATCCCTCTGTCATCATGGAGAGGAAGCATGAAGAGCTTCCCTCAAAACAGAGCCAAACAGAGCCCCCACAGTCAAACTCTAAGTTTGGTGTTGGGAGGCCACAACCAAACTCTAAGTTTGGTGTTGAACCCCCACATTCAAACTCTAAGTTTGGTGTTGGGAGGTTCCAACATAGCTCTGAGCATTTCTGAGGCTCCATGAGAGTCCTCTGTCAAGCTAATGACATTAAAGAAGCGCTTGTTGGGAGGCAACCCAATGTTTTATAATTAACTATTTTCTTTTGTTGTTTTATGTTTTTTTGTAGGTTGATGATCATGAGAAGTCACAAAATTAATGAAAAAAAGCAAAAACAGAATGAAAAACAGAAAGAAAAATAGCACACCCTGGAGGAAGAACCCACCGGCGTTTAAACGCCAGTGAGGCTAGCTGTTGGGCGTTTTACGCCCAGTCTGGCACCATTCTGGGCGTTTAACGCCAGAAATGGGCACCAGCCCAGCGTTTAACGCCAGAATTGGCACAAAACGAGATTTTGCTTGCCATTTGGTGCAGGGATGACTTTTCCTTGACACCTCAGGATCTGTGGGCCCCACAGGATCCCTACCTACCCCACCACTCTCTCTCTTCTTCACCCATTCACCAATCACCTCAACACCTCTTCCCCAAAAACCCTTCACCTATCAAATCCCATCTTTCTCTTCACCACTCACATCCATCCTTCATAAAACCCCACCTACCTCACCATTCAAATTCAAACCACTTTCCCACCCAAACCCACCCTCAATTGACCGAACCCTACCCTTCCCCCACTCCTATATAAACCCTCCTTCACTCCTTCATTTTCACAAAACCTAAACACTACTTCTTCCCCTTCTTGACCGAAAACAAAAGCCATTCCCATCTCCTTCATTTCTTCTTCTTTTACTCTCTTCTTTCTTCTTTTGCTCGAGGACGAGCAAACATATTAAGTTTGGTGTGGTAAAAGCATTGCTTTTTGTTTTTCCATAACCATTTATGGCATCCAAGGCCGGAGAAACCTCTAGAAAGAGGAAAGGGAAGGCAAAAGCTTCCACCTCCGAGTCATGGGAGATGGAGAGATTCATCTCAAGGGTGCATCAAGACCACTTCTATGAAGTTGTGGCCTTGAAGAAGGTGATCCCCGAGGTCCCTTTTTCACTCAAAAAGAGTGAATATCCGGAGATCCGACATGAGATCCGAAGAAGAGGTTGGGAAATTCTTACCAACCCCATTCAACAAGTCGGAATCTTAATGGTTCAAGAGTTCTATGCCAATGCATGGATCACCAAGAACCATGACCAAAGTATGAACCCGGATCCAAAGAATTATCTTACTATGGTTCGGGGGAAATACTTGGATTTTAGTCCGGAAAGTGTAAGGGTGGCATTCAATTTGCCCATGATGCAAGGAGATGAACATCCTTACACTAGAAGGGTCAACTTTGATCAAAGGTTGGACCAAGTCCTCACAGTCATATGTGAAGAGGGCGCCCAATGGAAGAGAGATTCAAGAGGGAAGCCGGTTCAATTGAGAAGGCATGACCTCAAACCCGGGGCTAGAGGATGGTTGGAGTTTATCCAACGCTCAATCATTCCCACTAGCAACCGGTCCGAAGTTACCATAGACCGGGCTATCATGATTCATAGCATCATGATTGGAGAAGGAATAGAAGTTCATGAGGTTATACTCAAGAGCTTTATAAGGTGGCGGACAAGTCATCCACCTTGGCAAGATTAGCCTTCCCTCATCTCATTTGTCACCTCTGTTATTCAGTTGGAGTTGACATAGAGGGAGACACCCCTATTGATGAGGACAAGCCCATCACTAAGAAGAGGATGGAGCACACAAGAGACCCCACTCATCATGAGATCCCTGAGATTCCTCAAGGGATGCACTTTCCTCCACAAAACTATTGGGAGCAACTAAACACCTCCCTAGGAGAATTGAGTTCCAATATGGGACAACTAAGGGTGGAGCATCAAGAACACTCCATCATCCTCCATGAAATTAGAGAAGATCAAAGAATCATGAGAGAGGAGCAACAAAGGCAAGGAAAAGACATTGAGGAGCTCAAGCACTCCATAGGATCTTCAAGAGGAAGAAAGAGCCGCCATCACTAAGGTGGACCCGTTCCTTAATTTCCTTGTTCTTTATTTTCCTGTTTTTCGAATTTTAGTGCTTATGTTTGTCCATGTTTGTGTCTTGTGATCATTAGTGTCTTAGTGTCTATGCCTTAAAGTTATGAATGTCCTATGAATCCATCACCTTTCTTAAATGAACAATGTTCTTAATTGAAAAAGAGAAGAATTGCATGAATTTTGAATTTTATAACAGTTTAATTATTTTGATGTGGTGGTAATATTTTTGTCTTCTGAATGCATGCTTAAACAGTGCATATGTCTTTTGAATTTGTGGTTCATGAATGTTGGCTCTTGAAAGAATGATGAAAAAGGAGACATGTTACTGAGGATCTGAAAAATCATAAAAATGATTCTTGAAGCAAGAAAAAAAAGCAGTGAATACAAAAAAAAAGAGAAAAAAAGAGAAAAAGAAAAAAAAAGAAAGAAAAAGAAAGAAATAAAGTTGTGATCCAAGGCAAAAAGAGTGTGCTTAAGAACCCTGGACACCTCTAATTGGGGACTCTAGCAAAGCTGAGTCACAATCTGAAAAGGTTCACTCAATTATGTGTCTGTGGCATGTATGTATCCGGTGGTAATACTGGAAGACAGAGTGCTTTGGGCCACGGCCAAGACTCAATAAGTAGCTTTGTTCAAGAATCATCATACTTAACTAGGAGAATCAATAACACTATCTGGATTCTGAGTTCCTAAAGAAGCCAATCATTCTGAATTTCAAAGGATAGAGTGACATGCCAAAACTGTTCAGAGGCAAAAAGCTAAAAGCCCCGCTCATCTAATTAATACTGATCTTCATAGATGTTTTTGGAATTCATTGCATATTCTATTCTTTTTATCTTATTTGATTTTCAGTTGCTTGAGGACAAGCAACAATTTAAGTTTGATGTTGTGATGAGCGGATAATTTGTACGCTTTTTGGCATTGTTTTTAGTATGTTTTTAGTATGATCTAGTTAGTTTTTAGTATATTTTTATTAGTTTTTAGTTAAAATTCACTTTTCTGGACTTTACTATGAGTTTGTGTGTTTTTCTGTGATTTCAGATATTTTCTGGCTGAAATTGAGGGACCTGAGCAAAAATCTGATTCAGAGACTGAAAAGGACTGCAGATGCTGTTGGATTCTGACCTCCCTGCACTCGAAGTGGATTTTCTGGAGTTACAGAAGCCCAATTGGCGCGCTCTCAACGGCGTTGGAAAGTAGACATCCTGGGCTTTCCAGCAATATATGATAGTCCATACTTTGCCCAAGATTTGATGGCCCAAACCGGCGTTCAAAGTCACCCTCAGGAATTCCAGCGTTAAACGCCGGAACTGGCACCAAAATGGGAGTTAAACGCCCAAACTGGCATAAAAGCTGGCGTTTAACTCCAAGAAGAGTCTCTACACGAAAATGCTTCATTGCTCAGCCCAAGCACACACCAAGTGGGTCCGGAAGTGGATTTTTATGTCTTTTACTCATCTCTGTACACCCTAGGCTACTAGTTTTCTATAAGTAGGACCTTTTACTATTGTATTAAAAATCTTTTGATCACTTTAGATCTCTAGATCATCTTTGGACAGCTAGTTCTTAGATCATTGGGAGGCTGGCCATTCGGCCATGCCTAGACCCTGTACTTATGTATTTTCAACGGTGGAGTTTCTACACACCATAGATTAAGGTGTGGAGCTCTGCTGTACCTCGAGTATTAATGCAATTACTATTGTTCTTCTATTCAATTCCGCTTGTTCTTGTTCTAAGATATCACTTGTTCTTCAACTTGATGAATGTGATGATCCGTGACACTCATCATCATTCTTACCTATGAACGTGTGACTGACAACCACCTCCGTTCTACCTTCGATTGGGTGAATATCTCTTAGATTCCTGGTACACGATGCATGGTTGATCGCCTGACAACCGAGTGCTCGCCTGACAAACGAGCCAGCCATTCCGTGAGATCAGAGTCTTCGTTGTATAGGCTAGAACTGATGGCGGCATTCAAGAGAATCCAGAAGGTCTAACATTGTCTGTGGTATTCTGAGTAGGATTCAATGATTGAATGACTGTGACGTGCTTCAAACTCCTGAGGGCGGGGCGTTAGTGACAGACGCAAAAGAATCACTGGATTCTATTCCGGCCTGATTGAGAACGGACAGATGGATAGCCGTACCGTGACAGGGTGCGTTGAACATTTCCACTGAGAGGATGGGAGGTAGCCACTGACAACGGTGAAACCCTTGCTTAAGCTTGCCATGGAAAGGAAGAAGAAGGATTGGATGAAGGCAGTAGGAAAGCAGAGAGACGGAAGGGAAGGCATCTTCATACGCTTATCTGAAGTTCCTACCAATGAATTACATAAGTATCTCTATCTCTATCTTTATGTTTTATGCGTTTATCACCATACCCATTTGAGTTTGCCTGACTAAGATTTACAAGGTGACCATAGCTTGCTTCATACCAACAATCTCTGTGGGATCGACCCTTACTCGCGTAAGGTTTATTACTTGGACGACCCAGTACACTTGCTGGTTAGTTGTGCGAAGTTGTGTTTATGCCATGGTATTAAACACCAAGTTTTTGGTTTCATCACCGGGGATTATTTGAGTTGTGAAAAGTAGTGATCACAATTTCGTGCACCAGATAGCTCTCGCAAGGATCAAGATCCATTCACCAGGGAAATCATGAAGACCAAAATCCCAAAGGACTTCAAACTTCTGGATATGACTCTGTACGACGGCACTTCAGACCCCAACCATCACCTCAGCAATTTCAGAAATAAAATGTACCTCCCTGACGCCTCGGATGTAGTTTGCTGCAAAGCCTTTCCAACAACTCTTACCAAGATAGCCATTAGATGGTTCGACAGCCTACCTCTAAAGTCCATCTTGAGCTTCGACGACCTGGCCAAAAAGTTCCTGGCCAGTGATGAGCGGATAATTTATACGCTTTTTGGCATTGTTTTTAGGTAGTTTTTAGTAAGTTCAAGCTACTTTTAGGGATATTTTCATTAGTTTTTATGTTAAATTCACATTTCTGGACTTACTATGAGTTTGTGTGTTTTTCTGTGATTTCAGGTAATTTCTGGCTGAAATTGAGGGACTTGAGCAAAACTCTGAAAAAGGCTGACAAAAGGACTGCTGATGCTGTTGGAATCTGACCTCCCTGCACTCGAAATGAATTTTCTGGAGCTACAAAACTCCAAATGGCGCGCTCTCAACGGCGTTGGAAAGTAGACATCCAGAGCTTTCCAGAAATAAATAATAGTCCATACTTTATTCGGAAATTGACGACGTAACTTGGCGTTGAACGCCAAGTACATGCTGCTGTCTGGAGTTAAACGCCAGAAACACGTCATGATCCGGAGTTGAACGCCCAAAACACGTTATAACTTGGAGTTCAACTCCAATAAATGCCTCAGCTCGTGGATAGATCAAGCTCAGCCCAAACATACACCAAGTGGGCCCCAGAAGTGGATTTATGCATCAATTACTTATTCATGTAAACCCTAGTAGCTAGTCTAGTATAAATAGGATAAGTTACTATTGTATTAGACATCTTTTGACAGTTTAATCTTTTGACTTTGTAGTCTTTGATCATTCGGTCTCTTGATCATTCAGGGGACTGGCCATTCGGCCATGCCTGAATCTTTCACTTATGTATTTTCAACAGTGGAGTTTCTACACACCATAGATTAAGGGTGTGGAGCTCTGCTGTACCTCAAGTTTCAATACAATTATTATTACTTTCTATTCAATTCTCTTCTATTCTTATTCCAAGATATACGTTGCACAACACTTCGATGAATGTGATGATCCGTGACACTCATCATCATTCTCACCTATGAACGCGCGTGACTGACAACCACTTCCATTCTACTCTAGACCGGGCGCATATCTCTTAGATTCCCCAACAGAATCTTCGTGGTATAAGCTAGATAGATGGCGGCATTCATGAGAATCCGGAAAGTCTAAACCTTGTCTATGATATTCCGAGTAGGATTCTGGGATTGAATGACTGTGACGAGCTTCAAACTCCTGAAGGCTGGGCGTGATGACAAGCGCAAAAGAATCAAGGGATTCTATTCCAACCTGATTGAGAACTGACAGATGATTAGCCGTGCTGTGACAGAGCATAGGACCATTTTCACTGAGAGGATGGGATGTAGCCATTGACAACGGTGATGCCCTACATACAGCTTGCCATGGAAAGGAGTAAGAATGATTGGATGAATGTAATAAAAAAGTAGAGATACGAGAGGAGCACAGCATCTCCATACGCCTATCTGAAATTCCCACTATTGATTTACATAAGTATTTTTATCCCTTTTTATTTTCTATTTATTATTAATTTTCGAACTCATCATAAACCAATTTAATCTGCCTAACTGAGATTTACAAGGTGACCATAACTTGCTTCATACCAACAATCTCTGTGGGATCGACCCTTACTCACGTAAGGTATTACTTGGATGACCCAGTACACTTGCTGGTTAAGTTGAACGGAGTTATGATCACACCAGGGATTATTAAGATCCCAATTTATCACACCATGATCTCTTTGGGGTATTTTTGATTTCATACAAATACAAAGAGACCAACTTTGAGGATCACGATTTCGTCCACTAGCCAGATTTTCCATACAAAAAGATAAGGCTAAACACGCCCCCAGCCTACTAGGAATCAAGCAAGGAGATCGAGAAAGTCTTCGTAATTACATGGAAAGATTCAACAAAACATGCATGGACATACAAAGTCTACCAACAGAAGCTGCCATTATGGGCCTCATAAATAGCCTACGAGAAGGACCTTTTAGCCAATCTATATCTAAGAAATACCCTGCATCCCTGGACGAAGTACAAGAACGGGCGCAGAAGTACATCAACGTGGAGGAGAATTCTCGACTTGGGGAAGCCTCGAGGTTTGGTTCCGCCTACCGAGACAAAGATAAAGAACCCAAGAAAAAGGAAGATCGCTCTGGGGAGAAAATAAAAAATATCATAACTACACCCCTTTCAGGGTATCCTTGGTAGATGTTTACAAAGAAGTCTGCCATACGGAAAAAATACCCCCAGCTCGGCCACTCAAAGGCAAAAGAGGAGGAGGAAATCAGAACGAATACTGTGAGTATCATCGAGTCCGAGGACATTCCACCAACGAATGCTTCGACTTGAAAAATGTCATAGAAAAAATAGTAAGAGAAGGAAAACTATATCGGTTTTTTGGCCAACCGGGATGAAGAGCCAAGAAAAAGAAGAAGGGATGAAGATGTCGGACGGTCTGAGCGATTACCTCGCACACCAGAAAGACACGTCCACATGATACACGGCGGATTTGCGAGAGGAGGAATCTCCAAATCATCCCGCAAGCGACACCTCAAAGATGTATACCATGTCAAAGGAAAGAAGAAGGCGCCAGACATCCCAGCAATTACGTTTACCAAAGAAGACGTATCTGGAATCATCTCAGGACACGACGACCCCATGGTCATCACTATCATACTGGCAAACGCCAACCTCCACCGTACATTAATTGACCAAGGAAGCTCCGCCAAAATCTTATTCAAAACTACCTTCGACAAGCTCGGCTTAGAAGAAAAAGAGCTAAGAGCATACCCGAACAGCCTGTTCGGACTTGGGGATACCCCAGTACAACCACTGGGATACGTATCGTTACATACAACCTTCAGAAAGGGGAACCAATCCAGAACACTCAAGATAGACTACATCGTGGTCAACGTAAGCTCAGCCTACAATGCCTTAATAGGTCGGACAACGTTAAACCAACTCGGCGCAATAGTTTCAACTCCACATCTATGTATGAAATTCCCAACTGCAGAAGGGATAGCTACAATAAAAGGGATGGCGCGTCGTTGTTATAACGAAAGTCTAAACCTCAGAGGCGAAGGAGAAGAGTTCCACACAATCGAACTTGGTGGAGTTTAGAGGCGAGAAGAACTCCGACCACAGCCCAAAGGTGAAGTAGAGAAAGTTCAGATCAGAGACACTTCGGATAAGACAACTAATATTGGCACAATCCTGAAAGGAGACGCAAAGGAATCACTCATACAGTTCCTACGAGATAATGTTGATCTCTTCGCATGGAAAGCCGCCGACATGCCAAGCATAGATCCTGAATTGATGAGCCAAAAGTTGGCAGTATATCCGGGATCCCGGCCGGTACAACAAAGACGAAGAAAACTTGGACCAGAACGGTCTCAGGCTGTGGCAGAACAGGTACAAGCACTGCTAGAGGCAGGATTCATAAGAGAAGTTAAGTACCCACTATGGCTAGCAAACATCGTCTTGGTGAAAAAGTCTAATGGGAAGTGGCGAATGTGCACTGACTACACCGACCTCAACAAAGCCTGCTCGAAAGATCCTTATCCACTCCCAAACATCGACGCTCTAGTAGACGCCTCATCGGGATATAAATATCTCTCATTTATGGACGCATACTCAGGATACAACCAGATCCCAATGTATCCACCGGATCAAGAAAAAATCTCGATTCTAACACCCAAAGCAAACTATTGCTATATCGTAATGCCTTTCGGCCTTAAGAACGCAGGAGCTACTTATCAAAGGTTAATGAATAAGGTCGTTTCAGACCACGTCGGAAAAATCATGGAGGTCTACGTGGATGACATGTTGATAAAGACACAAAGTGAAGAGACATTACTGACCGACTTGGTTCAAGTGTTCGACACCATACGGAAGCATGGCATGCGACTTAACCCGGCTAAATGCACCTTCGCAGTGGAAGCAGGTAAGTTCTTGGGCTTTATGCTCACACAAAGAGGAATCGAGGCAAATCCAGATAAATGCCAGGCCATACTCAACATGAAGAGCCCAACCTGCGTCAAAGAGGTACAACAACTCAATGGGAGATTGGCGGCCTTGTCCAGATTCCTAGCAGAGTCAGAGATAAGATCCCTCCCTTTCTACGCTACTTTAAGGAAGGGAAAAAACTTCGAGTGGACAACGGAATGCGAGCAAGCCTTTCGAGACTTCAAAGAATTCTTGGGACGGCCACCTATCCTATCTCGACCACGAGAAGGAGAACCACTCATATTATACCTCGCAGTAGGAAGTCGGACAATAGCCTCAACACTAATTAGAGAAGACGAGGGTGGGCAACAAATCGTCTACTTCATTAGTAAAGCACTGCAGGGGTCAGAGCTAAACTACCAGAAAATAGAAAAGTTTGCCTACACTCTCATACTAACATCCCGACGACTTCGCCCATACTTCCAAGCTCATACCATTAAGGTTCGGACCAACCAGCCCATAAAGGAGATATTGTAGAAAACAGATCTAGCAGGAAGAATCCTACAATGGGCAATCGAATTGTCCGAGTTTGACCTCCAATACGAGGCGCGGACAGCCATTAAGTCACAATACCTAGCCGACTTCATTGCAGAATTCACAGACACTCCGGAGATCCCCATAGAGTGGAATATATACGTGGACAATTCCTCGAATAAAACCGGAAGCGGTGCAGGTGTGATAATCAAAAGCAACCAAGGAACTCAAGTTGAGCTTTCCCTCAAATTTGGATTCCCGGCCTCAAACAACCAGGCGGAATATGAAGCGTTATTAGCTGGTTTGAAGCTAGCTAGGGAGGTTAGAGCTCAGAAACTCAACATCTACAACGATTCACAAGTCGTTACCTCACAAATAACAGGGAGCTACCAAGCCAAAAACCCTACCATGAAAAAATATTTGGATAAAACCAAAGAACAGCTCGGACAACTCGGAAAATATAGGATATACCACATACCCCGCGAGCAAAATGCCCGAGCTGATGCACTCTCAAAACTAACCAGCACCAAACCAAGGGGCAACAATAGAAGCCTCATCCAGGAAATACTATAGAACCCGTCAATATCGGAAGAAGAAAAAGTCCTAGCCATAACAGGTTGGGATCAAGGATGGATGACCCCCATAATTAACTACCTCAAAATAGAAGCGCTCCCTACAGATGAAAAGGAAGCAAAGAGGTTAAAAAGGGAGGCACAGTACTACACTATCATAAACAACACCCTATACAAAAGAGGGATCTCAGTACCATTGTTAAAATGCGTACCGACCTCCAATACAAAGGGAGTCTTAGAGGAAGTACACAACGACATTTGTGGCAATCATCTCGGAGCACAAGCTCTCACCAAAACTTTGAGCAATTCGATACAGAGCCGCTCCCATGTGTGCCATCTTGATACTACTTCGAGTTATATAATCAAAATGATGAAGAAGTGACACGTCATCCATAGGGAGGACACCATAAGGACCGATTTGCTGATCTACAAACTCGACCGCATCAAAGTCAGGAGCATCAAGGTTGAAAGACTCAATTGTTTTTTGCTTCTTACTAGGAGGAGCACCAGAAGCAGCGGCAGAAGTCTGTGGAGGATCCACCAGACGAACCCGAGGAATAGGAATTGCTTTTCTCGGCTCGGGAGAACTTGGCACAGGAGGTTTCACTGGAACCTGAGAAGATCCCTCTCCGGCCACCTTGGCCGAGATGTTCAGAGCAGCAGTTTCCTTCTTTGCCTTTTTAAAGGCCTTCATGGAGTCGTTGTTCTTTGACATCTCTGCAAATACAGAATCAGACACAGCAAAGAGTTACAGTTACAATAAGAGGAAGGAAAAATTAAGAAACAAGTGTAGAAACAAGCCAGACAAGTACCCAAAACAGTCCGAACCAAGGACGGGTCATTCAAAACTTTTTTGTATCAAGATGGGGCGGGGCTCCCCATAAATCCTCAAGCACAACAACAAAGGCACGCTTAACATCATTAAGTATCTCCCAGGTATAGCGAGACACTCTCACATCCCTCTGCCACTCTAGAGGGAAAGAAGGCTCATCATTTTCATCAAGAAAAAAGGGGCGGGCCCCCTCGACAACACGAACTTTAAAGAAGTAATTCTTGAAGTACTTAAAGGACTCATCATACATAGCAAAAACTTTATGGCCCTGGGCGGACCTGAAAAAAATCCAAGAAGCTTTCTTTTTTAAAGAACCGCCAGGCTTGGCAGAAACAAACAAATAAAGAAAAAGAGTCTGAAAAGGTGTTACATCTAACTCTCTACAAAGAAGCTGAAAAATTTTAATAAAACCCCAGAAATTTGGGTGAAGCTGGGATGGGGCAATATTACACGACCACAACAGGTCGGTCTCGAAAGCAGTAAAAGGAAAAGTAACATTCAACTGACTGAAGAAGTATTCATAGGCGTAAAAGAAGGGACGCTCCCCCTTGATAGAAGTCGGAAAACAAACTCTCTCGTCAGAATCAGGAGCAATAAGCTCATAATCCCCCTCCCGGGCGCTATTACCACAAATCCCATGGTGCTTCCTCAGCTCTACGCAAAATTCAGCATCCACAACAGAAACACACAGCAAGACAAGGGAGTCCAACCAATCGGACATCCCCTCAGGAACTCTGGAAGATATCTCTACAATGTTATTACGAGAAGACATGAGGCCAACTAATCCTACAAGAAGAAAAGAAGATGGGGTTACTAAAAGCATCTTGGACAGGGGTCAAAACGATACAAATAAACAAATAGAAAAGGAAAACCCCAAGACTCAAGCCGACATCCTGGGGCATCCTTTGGAGGCAGTAATAAAGCAAGGTTTCTTGGAAAATCTACAGCTCCCACCCCAGCATCTCTCAAACAAGAAAAAGACGTCAAACAGCAGGCATTCTCCGTCAAAATAAAACACAAAAGTCATTACAGTCTACCAGCAAAAGCATTCCCAAAAATCAAGTACGCCAAATGTGCGAACCTTTTCAGAATCAGGCAAAGCAACCTTCAAATAAAGCAAAGAAAACAGATGCGGATTTTCTGGATAACGATATCAGAACAGAAACAACAGGAACATGCAAAAGCCCTAAAAGCATTAAGCAAAAGAAAAAAGGATCATGCAGAAGATGAAGAAACTCCCAGAACGCACATTTCAACAACAATAGGGCACAACGAAAATAGAAAGATCCAAACTTTCTCTAAAGGAGGATCAAAATCAAAACCTCATCACCAAGCCAAAAAACAGCGAGAAAACACGAAATGGGACTAACCTGGAAACGAAAGAAGCTTCGAGGAGAAAAGGGAGGCGCAAAAATGAAAGCTGCCCAAGAAGATCGCCAAGCGGCGCGCAAAGCAAGGAAGTAGAAGCACAAGCGAAAGACAGAGAGCGAAGAGAGCAGAGAAAGAAGTTGCAAAGAGATTACAAGGAAAGCAAAAGAAGAGAAACCGTTTCTGAGTTTTTCAAAATTAAAAACAAGCCAAAAGGGAAACGGGTAATTAATGTTAATAAAAGAGTTAAACCCTCGCACGTTCCCAAAAAAGCGCTGATATAAAAGCCCGCGCTTTTAGAGGAAACGTTCTACATTCAAAAACTGCTACAAAAGAATCGACAAAATACTTGAGTTCGGCTTCACCAAAGAAAGACCAAAGTCAAAGACTCGACCTCAAAAAAAAAAAAGAAGACCGAGTTCAAACAGGGGCACTGTTCATACCCTGAGTTGAAGAGAGAAGCGCGTTTGAGCTTCTTGAACGCTTCATCTTTGTGTTTGGCAACATTTTTATCCTCTAAAAGCAGAAGTGATTTCTATGTTAAACCCACGTTTACCAGAAGCTATAAATTCTAGCTTTTCCGTTTAGCTTTTCACGTTAGATTAAAAATTATGTTGTATATACCAATTATATTCTTCATTATTCATATGTTTATTTTTTTTATAATATTTTTTCTAATACTCTCTTATGCATATTATTGTTTTTTATAAAATTTCTGTTTTTTTTATTTATATGATTTTTTTTATTGTTATTGTTATTTCTTTTTTACATGGAATATTTTTTTACTTTGTATTATGATTCTATTAATCCTATTAGAGTACTAAAGAATATTGAAAATACTAAAAAAATATTAAAATTTATTTAAATATTTAAAATAAAATTATAAAATAACATAAAATAATTATTTAAAATCATGTCCTTTTCTGTAATTTTTCACCTAAAAGTGATTTTGAATAATGTAATCCAAACAATATTTAGTTTACTATAATCCATTTTGAATAAAAATTGTCAAAACATAAACTACGTTAACACTAACTCACTTTTAATCAAAATCAATTTTACAAAATCAATTTTATACAAACTTCAGTTTGCAAACTGTAATCCAAACACCCACTACATTATACGATAGTTATTAAGAAATTGATTTTAGATTTTACATAAACAAGTGTTAGGTATGTGCTTACATTAAAAAAATAAACAAGTAATTACATAAAAAAAAACAAGTATAAGTACCCAAGAAAAAATGTCAAAGTCAACAACAAGTCAACAACTATCATATCTTAGTTCTAAGTGCAAATTGGCAAAGCATAATTTTTTACATCCAAATTAAAACTATTGCATATGATTCCAGAAAATGATTTGCGAGAAAAAGCATAAATTCCATTCCCATTATAGTTATTAGCAAGTTAAATACGAATGAACTTGTATTTTATGAGAAGGAATACAGGAGGTTTTTTTTAAAAAAAAAAACATAAAATTTATGAATAGTGAAATGGTACTTATAAATTATAAAAAAATATAAAATTTATATTTAACAAAAAAGATAAATATTTTTTATGATAAATTATTATCTAATAAAAAACGTAATATTTAATTCTAAAAAAAATTTCAATAAAAAAATAAAGACAAATTTAAATCTATTAAATTCTAAATTGCCCCGCAATAGAATACTGTTCCTCACGAATCAATTTGTTCTTTCTATTTCTTTGCCCTTGTGTTCTAACTTCTAACATACATCGATGCAAGAACCTTTTAAATGGTAATTAATTAGTCAGAGTTATGACATTAATGTTGTAAACTATGGGCCCCATCCAAAATTGACATGCTGCGCATAAACCACGTATGTGCTTTCAAGTTTCAGCCAATCATATATAGGAGGAGAAGGAGACTGGAGACATTTTATTTTTGTTGTTTTTTATTTATTTGGAATTATTGCTGAATATTTTTGCTTCCTAACCAGATCACGTCGAAGAAAAAAGTAAATAACTTTCAATATTAGAGGATTATTTCTCAATCCTCTTGTATTCATTAATTTATGACATTAGGTAAGGTTGGAGATCCTATTTAAGGCATATATGAAATGCATTTACCCCTAATATAATTTTGTGTTTGTATGTAGGACATAAAATTTCAATAAGTCTAACTATATGTTGGCTATCAAAAGTGACCGTGTATTAGTTGTGATAGGAGTCTAAAGAGTGACAATTAATTTGTTAGAAGATGTATGATTCAAGAAATAATGTGCTCAACTATATATATTGTGCAGATATTTAATTATTGTAATTAATTTTTTATTTTTATAATAACTATTTTTTTGTTTCTTTCTGTTCTATCTCTTCTCTCATTTTATCTTTTTACCTCTAAATCTGATACCTTTCATGATATCAAAACTTTCTTTGTTTTTATGGCTATAGAATCAAATCAAATAACACTGGTGCCAAACTTCACTTATTCTCCTATCTCAATGAAGTTTAATTACAACAATTTTTTTGCAGTAAAAGGATCAAGCAAAGTCTACAATAATTAAAAATCATGATCTACTTCATCATATCACTAGAGAACACATTCTAGTACGAGTCATAGTCAATAACAAATCTAAAAAATTTTGATAGTGGAGGCGAAATATATATAACATTATAATAATTTTTATAATAAAAATATTACGTTAATATAAAAAATTAGCTATCAAATTATCTACTATAAATTTGTGTATAAATACATATATTATTTAACTTATTTTTAATATGTATTTTGTATTTTAAAATTTATTCTGTACAAGTGATTATTTTATGTATACGTAGCATAATTGTTGTTATAATTATATTTTGTTATTTAAAAATATGATTAAGTTTTAAAATATCTAATTACAAATTAAAATATTAAAATAGTAATTTAAATAATAACATATAATTTAAAATTTAATTTTTTATATTTCATATTTTGTAACCTTGACAATATAATTAAAATGTTTTTTTTTGTATATGTCGTTAAACAATCATTTAAAATTCAAATTTCATACAATTAACTCTTGATGATATTCATAGTTAAAAAAGTTCATTCAATTAGTGTAGTTATTATGAAAAAACTAAAGCAAATTTTAAAAGAAGAAACACAAATAGATAGATAATATTCTTTCGAGTCGATTTCTAAGAAAGAACACCAATCTTATTTAAATTTAAAAATTGATCATTATAATAGACATCTAATACGAAATTCTCAAATTAGCTATCAAGTGTTGAAATTTGAATTAAAAATTATTATGGAGTCAAATTTAACAATTTAGAGGGGGCAAATAAATATTATTATTATATACTATTCAATAAAATTCCAAATTTTAGTGGGGCGCTTGCCCCCACACCCACATGAGTGGATCCGTCCCTGGTCACAGCTACAAGAGAATTGCATCCAGATTTTGCAACTTGGAAGAGACAAGATGCGCTACTCAAGTATTGGTTACTTGTGTCGATGACAAAGCCCTTCACAACTCGGATGGTAGGTTGCGTTTATGCAGGGATGGATATAGAAATGTTATCATGGGGCCAATAATGCATATAATATTAAAAATTATGTAAAAATTTATATAATATAAGATGTATTACAAAAATATACCGATATTTTAAAGTACAAAAAATATATATGTCTTTTTACTAACGAAGTGGTCGATTCTTCGTATCATAAAATTCATTAATAATAGAATTTGTGTCAAATTTTTCAGCAGTTTTCTTTTCAATATAATTAAAAGATAATTAGTAAGAAATTTATATTTCATTTTGTTTTTGAGTTATTTTTCACAATATTCATAGTTGAAAAAGATCTCTTAATTGTAGCCGTTGAAACAGAGAGAATTAATACCAAATGAATAAAAAAAGACTGTCACAAGAAGAAAAAGAATTCACTTTATGAGATTTAAAAATTTTTATTTAATTAAAAAACAATAATAATAATAATATAATATTTTTTTTAGATTTTTTTTAATACTGTTACTTACTTTTTAGATATTAAAAATTATTAATATTTAAATTGGGCTGAATTTTTATTTATACTAGACTAAATATTAAATAATTTTTTTAAAAATTAAATTATACATAATAACTTATTACTATTAATTTTTTTAAAAAAAAGTTGGGGGCCGAGCCTCCACTCACCCCCCTCTTATGTCTGTCCCCGCGTTTATGTATTTGAAGTATGAAAAAAAGTTAGAAAATCATTTCTCATCTCAAATTAGAGTCAAAACTATGCAGTTAAAGTACAAATTAAGTAGCATTCGGATTTGAGCCTCTTTAAATGAATATGTTTAGCGTTAAAAGGAACAATTGATGCCTTGGCTTCAATAGGAGAACTAATGCGTGAAAGTGATCATGTGAATGCGATTTTAAACGGTTTAACTGAGGAATATGTTCCATTGCTTAACTCAGTAGTTGCACAACCTATAAGCATCTGAATAGGTGAATTAAAAGCTCTATTGTTAGCCCATAAAAGCATGCTGAAAAGGTTTAGAAAACTAGAATTGTTCATACAAGCGAATATGGCTCAACATTTGCAAAATTACAACATGAGATAGATGTGGTTTTAGAGGTGGTACCAGAGGAGGTTTTCGTGGTGGTGGCAGATCAGAAAGAGTGGGAAGCAGTTACTATAGTGACAACAAATTTGGTGACAACAAATTTAATAGTGGAAATGACTACAATGCAAGAATGGAATATGGTGATGGTTTTGATTCCAACAATAATCCAAGATTTATGAATAATGAGAGGCACCAAGAGTATAATGATGCATCTGGTTTAAGATTGTTGAAGGTTGTGGTAGGCTTAGAGAATGGGGGTTGAATCTATGCCTTCCTTTTAAGTTGTTGTTATAACCCTTTTTAACAAAAATACAATTCTGATTCTATTTGAACTCAGCAGCGGAAATTTATGAGACAATTTATTTTTGTCTCATGAAAATCAGAAAACAGAACTCAGCAGAGAAGAGAAAAGTGAACACTAGCATGTATCCTGGTTCGGTTACCTTGTGCTATGCAACCTACATCCAGTCTCCTCCACAACTATGGAAGAATTTCACTATAGTTAACAGAATTACATACATCAATTTCACACTCAAGTTCTATCCTAACTTGACATTGGCTATGCTAGCTCCTAACTATTCACTCTTAGTGCTAACCCAACTAAGAAAGGGATACCAAACAGGTACAAGATACAAGACACTTAGCTAACCTAAAGAAATCAGAAAAATAACTCTAGGCTTTTCTCTCAAGTGTATCACTCAGCCTTTTTCACTCATGGCTTTTACTTGAGCTTTCTCACAATGCCTTTTCTCTAAAGAAATTACAGAAAGATAAACTTAGAAAAGTACATTACAATCAGTAAAACATGAAGGAGATTGACTTCATCAGCAGCCTCTTTGCTATGTGCAAAACCAGATTCGCAAATCTTAGATGCAGTTCTTCAGTATTGGTCGAATGCTTCTTTGAAAGAAAGGATTATCCAAGTAAAGGAACTTCTTCACAGAACACTGTTCTCACTCTCTGGTTTTCTCTCCTTACCTCTGAATGATCAGCAAGCTTCTTCTTATCTCCTTGCATGTTGCTTGGTTCTTCTTCCTAGATCAACTCCTTGAGCCTTGAGCTTCACCAACCCACAGATTTACTTTTTCACCTTAATCCCCAGAGTAGAAACTTTACCTCTGATTTTCTCATCTTGACCGAAAGCCACAAAGCATCAACCATGGAAATCTTCTCATGGTCAACTTGATCTTAGCCATTGAAAAAACTACTTGGTCCCCAAGTATCACTTGTGACCGTAGATGTGAAGCAGAATAGGGCAGATAACAACTTTCTCTTGAATGCCATTTTTTGGATAGAGCAGAGAGTTGGGAAGAAGGAAAGAAGATTTGATGCAAGCCAGATGAGATGGATTACCTTTATCCTAAGCTTGATTTGGATTAGATTTTCTGCTTTAGCTTCTGTGCTTCAAGCTTAAACTTTCTCTCTCTTGCTTCTTTGGTTACTTAGCTTATGGAGGAAGCTTTTTTTCTCTCTTTCTCTTTCTTACTTTTTTGAAATCTTGATTTGACTTGATTTGAGAGGGGAGGAACATTGCTTTGGTTGGAGCAAGATGGAGGGAATTGAAATTAAGCTGGGTTTCGTTCGGGTATTCATTTGAGCAACCCATCTGACTTCTTTCTTTTCTTTTCCTTGGGCTTCTATTTTGTTTTCAGCCCACTATTCTTTTCTGTTTGTTTTTCATTCCATTTGGGCTATGGAATTGGATTTGGCCTACAATACATAATAGATAATTAGTAATATGCAATTTGCTAATTATTTATTTTACCAAAAATAATGTTTGTCATCACTAATTACTTTAGTTAATTTCATAATTCAACAATTGTTCAACAATAATGGTATGTGACAATTCAACAATGAAAGACCATTTTGTCAAGTTTGTGACAAAATTGGACACACTGCCAAAACATGCTGGTATAGGTATGATAGAGGAGGCAACTCAAACTCCAATTCTCAGTATGACTGCTCAAATTCACAGGATGCACAAGACTCTCAATCTCATCTGAGTCATGTTCTTGCTACCCCAGCAACGGTTCAAGATTAGACATGGTACCCGACCTAGGCGCAACACATCATATGACTTTTGATCGCCAGAATCTGATGGAGAAGGAGAATCACGAAGGAACTGACTAAGTTATTGTGGAAGACAGATCAGGTTTGCATATCAATCTTGTTAGAAAATCTTATTTTAAATTTAATTTGAATACTAAAGAGTTCTTGTTAGAAAAAATGCTTCATGTCCCTGACATCACTAAAAATTGGCTTAGTGTCTACAAATTTTGCTGTGACAATAAAGTCTTTTTTAAATTCTATTCTGATGGTTGTTGTGTGAAAACTTAGAAAAACTAAAGAAATTATTATCCATGCAGAAGTTGAGTAGGGGATGTACAAATTTGTCAATTTCTAGCCTTCAAATAATGCAACAGCCTATGTCTCAACTATGTCCACTATTAATAGCTTTCTCTTGTGGCATAATAGACTAGATCATGTTTCTCATAATGTAGTAGCTAATATTCTAAAGTCCTGTGATATTGCAGTTGACTCCAACAAATCTATTTGTACAGCTTGTTGTATAGAAAAATCTCATCAATTACCATTTTCAATTTCTACTACAATTTACAATACACCTTTGGTCCTGGTTTACATAGACATATAGAGATCTGCCCCAGTGGTTGATTCTTATAAAAATCTTTATTTCATAAATTTCATTGATGCCTATAGCAAGTTTACATTGTTTTACTTAGTTAGAACACGTTCACAACTCAAATCAGTCTTTAAATGCTTGCAATAAATGATTGAATTGCAATTAAATGCAAAGATAAAAATGGTGCAATCTAATAATACTACTGAATATGTGAGTTTGTCAAAGGATTACAGATGTAGGGGATTATTCATCGCTTCTCATGTCCACACGAGCACCAATAAAATGGCGCTGCTGAGCGGAGGCATCGACATGTTGTAGAAAAAGGTCTGACCATGTTAGTAGGAGCTGGTATGCCAATCAAGTATTGGGAGAAAACTTTTAGCACTGCATTACATCTCATAAACATGTTGACCACACCTGTGCTTGATAATCAGTCATCATATAAGAAACTATTTGGCAAGAAGGCTAATTACACCAGTCTCCGAGCTTTCGGCTACTTATGCTTCCCACACTTGAGGTCCTATAACAAGGGATATAAGTGCCTTACCGAGCAAGGAAGTAAGTGGTTTACCAAGCAAGGAAAACAGATAATCTCTAGAAATGTTGCGTTTAATGAGAATCTATTTCTATTCAAAGACAGTAATTTTGCAGACTCCCTTAGTAAATAATCTGATCTGACATCAACACTTCAAACTAGTCCTCCAATCATACCTACTCTTAGAAGATCTCTCCCCACATATTTGTTACCTTCCTAACCAAATTCTTCACAATTATCTCAATTATCAAATTTCTAAGCTCTTTCTTTTGTACATGCACTGTTACATTCCCTTCTCCTCGCTTCCTTATAGCAGCCATCTTATCCACAATACACACCATTCTTTTCTCCATCAGCACCCTCAAATACACCTATCCGCATTTTCATATCTGATTAGAAATTATTTTACCTGACTTGCCACAAATCCAGCTACCTACTCTAAACATACATCCTATGATTACACGAATCAAAGCTGGCATTGTAAAACAACGAGCATTTTTGGCAGGAGTTAAGCCAAGATCAATAAGGAAAGCATTGCTAAGTTCAAAATGAAAATTAGTTATGGATGCAGAATATCATACTCTTATACGAAACCAAACCTAGATATTGGTTCCCTTACTTTAATGACGAGAGGCTGTTGGAAGCAAATGGGTTTTCCAGGTTAAATATCATTTAGATGGCACCTTACAGAAGTATAAAGCAAGGTTAATGGCTCAAAATTTCTCACAGAAACCAGGGTTTAATTTTATTGAGACCTACATCCCTATAGTAAAGTCTACTTCAATCAAGATTGTGCTCACTATTACATTATCAAAGGCATTGAGTATCAAGCAACTTGATGTTAATAATGTTTTCTTTCATGGTGATTTGGCTGAAGATGTGGACATGAAGCAACCTCGGAATTATGAAATTAGAGATGGCAATTTAGTATGCAAGCTTACCAAAGTCTTGTATGGCCTCAAACAGGAATCAAGGGTGTGGTATTACAAATTGTCTATAGCTCTCCAGCATTTTGGATTCATTGCTACTAAGTCTGATGTGTCAGTTTTTACCCGGTTTAAAAAAGACTTAACCACAGTAGTGCTAGTGTATGTCGATGACATTATCATCACAGGCAGCTTTGATAAAGTTATTGATGAAATCATTCAACAACTCAACATTAAGATTGCACTAAAGGATATAAATAGGTTACACTACTTTCTTGGTATTCAGGTAACCAAGACCGATGGTGGTGGTATTATTTTGTCACAAGAGAGGTATATCAAAGACTTGTTGAAAAAAGTTGATATGCAAGACTGTAAGCCATGCATTACTCCCCTACCATCATCAGTTAAATTATCTACCTTTGGAGGATTTCACTTCAACAATCCTAAGCTCTATTGGTCAGTTGTAGGTAGTTTGCAATACCTTATAGTGACTAGGTCTGAATTGGCATATTGCGTGAGTAAAAATCTCATAATTTATGCAGCACCCTCTTGATGAACATTGGAAACTCGGAAAATGCATTTTGAGATATGTTAATGGTACCTCTACCTTTGATTTGCTATTGCAACTAACTAGTGTCACCATTATGGCAGCATAAAGTGATTCCGACTGGGGGTCGGGGGGAGATTCGGATGATAAGAAATCTACAGGAGATTTTTGTGTATTTTTTGGGAAGAACTTAGTGTCATGGAGCTCCAAGAAGCAAGGGATTATTGCTAGATCGAGCACCGAGGTTGAGTATTGTGCTATGACAGATTTAGTGGTTGAGTTAATTTGGATAAAAAACCTGATGATTGAGTTGAAAATTGAACTTCCAACTCCTCCCTCTTATATTATGACAATCTTAGTGTTGTACTCCTAGCAGTCAATCCCATTTTGAACTCAAATTTCAAACACTTTGAGATTGATCTTCATTTCGTGTGCGATTTTGTGACAAAAAAGATCATTGATGTAAGCCATGTACCCAGGACAGTTCAAATTACGGACATTTAACCAAGATTCTGTCTAGTATTGTTTTTCTGCACTTTAGAGAGAAATTGATGGTTAGTGATCTATAAAGATATAGCAGACTTAGAGGTTAGGGATCGGATGAGGAAGTCAAGGGACAGAGTAGTAGGGAAAATGACGAAGAAAAAGGCAAGTAGGGACCATGACAGTGTCAGGTTTATAAAAAGTTCGAAGAATCTAAAGCAACTAAGAAGAAATGAAAGTAGAGATCATAATAGTGTATTAGTTATGATAGTAGCTTAACAAAATAATACTTAGTTTGTTAGAGGATATATGATTCTAGAAGTGTAACCTGACAATGTGCTCAACTATATATTGTAGATACTCAACTGCTGTAACCAACTTTTTATTTTTGCAAAAAATGAAATACATTTTTTCTCTCTCTATTCTCTCTCTTCTCTTATCTCATCTTATTTTCTTAGGGTTAATGTTCAAATTCGTCACTGAAAGATCACGCGATCTTCATTTTCGTCCCTAAATAATTTTTTTTAATCAAATTAGTCCCTGAAAGATAAACTGTTAGTCAAATTAGTCCTTCCGTCAATTGGATGATGACGTGTCACGTTAAGTACCACGTGGCATGATGATGTGACACGCTACGTAGCAGGTCAGTAACACGTGGCACGCCACGTGACAGGTCAGTGAATGCCACGTGTCACTTGACATATAAAAAATTTTTTCAATTAGTCAAAATAGTCATTGAAAGTCTAGACGTAAGTCATTTTTATCCCTCAAATTTTAAAAATTAGTCAAACTAGTCCTTACATAATTTTTTATAATATTAAATTTATAATATTTTTTATACTACTAATTTTAATATTATTTTTTAAACCTTAATAAACAAAATTCTCTTTACATAAAATAATAAAAATAATTAAATTTTTATAAAGTTATTTTGTCATTTGTATTTTAAAATTTTACATTTTAAAATTGTAATTTTTATGTGAATTTTTTTTATTTAAATGAGTTTATCAAATTATTATTGATTATATATTTAAAAATTTAATATTTTAAATTTTACTAAATAATATAGTAATTATTTTAAATTTTAAATCTTTTAATTTTTTTAAAATTATAATTTTTATTATTATTTAATTTATATAGTAAAACTCAATAATTGAAAAACTGGTTTATGGAATCACTTTTTGAATCTTAATATTCTAATATAATTTTTTAAATATTTCATTTAAAACAAAAGGAATTTTATTTTAATACAAAGCATATCTATTTATATAATGTACTAGTGCGGAGTAGTCTGTGTTATACATAGGTATAATGTTTCCTATTTCATTTTATCTCATTGATTTGTGAAATTAAAAGAAAAATTATATAATCTATCTCAAACATATGAAACACACAAAAATTTATTATGATGTTTGCACGTATTATGCTTAAGAAGCAATTCATTTATAATAATAATAATTAACCAACAAATTTTCAATATTTTGTAAAGTTTAGAATTGAAGCAAAATTTGTGGATCTTTTTGAATTTTGACTCTAAGTATCACTACCATTACCTTCTATATATAAGTAATACCAAAATGAAAAAAAAAAAAAGATGTAGTAGAAAAAAATAGTGGTATAACTTTGTTTAGGTTAACATACATAAATTTTGATTTTGAGCATATAACTTTGTTTAGGTTAATAAATACATACATTTCAATTTTGAGTATATATATATTCCAGCAAAATGTAGTAATGTAACAAAAAAGATTTTAGAATAGAAAAGAATAAGAGAGATTTTGAGAAGAATTAAAAGAGAGAGATAATTTTATGAAAAAAAAATTATATAAGGACTAGTTTGACTAATTTTTAAAATTTGAGGGATGAAAATGACTTACGTCTGGACTTTCAAGGACTATTTTGACTAATAGAAAATCTTTTTATATGTCAAGTGACACGTGTCACTGCCCTGTCACGTGGCGTGCCACGTGTTACTGACCTGCCACGTGGCGTGTCACGTCATCATGCCATGTGGTACTTAACGTGATACGTTATCATCTAATTGACGGAAGGACTAATTTGACTAAAAGTTTATTTTTCAGGGACTAATTTGATTAACAAATCATTCGAGGATGAAAATAAAGATCGCGTGATCTTTCAGGACGAATTTGAACATTAACCCTATTTTCTTAGCTCTAAGTCTAGTAATTTTTAAAAAATTTAATAATATAATTTTTTTTTATTCTTTTACAAAATCATCAAATCACGTTATTTTTTTATAACTAACTATTTATACAGTAAAATAAAATATAATTATTTCTATTGATATGATATTAGATAATTAGATATATTAGTAAAATTACAGTATATTAAAATTATTTAATTTTATAAAAAGACGGCAATAGTAATATATATAATCTGGTGGATACAAATGTTGCTCGTGGACAAATAATGCATTATTATAATTTCGGAGGGATATATCCCCATCGGGCACATTCGTTAATAACTTGGGTTATTAGTAGTTAGTCAATTGACCTTTTGGTTAAGTTAATGATAATTACCATATGTCTTTAGATTTTAGCATGCAAATGATCAACGTCTCATATAAGTATAAAAAAGAATTTTATTCTTTTGACAAAGATATCCTTTAGTAAATTATAAAATGATTATCTATAAATTGATGTAATTATTAAAGTAAGACTAAGTTGAAATAATTATCTAAAAAAATATTATTCATGTAGCAAAAGGAAAATGAATATTGTGGAGAACCTCAAGTCTGAATAGGTGAACAACCGAGAAGATCAGTAGGCGAATTATAGCGACTACATACACTAACTAACTTCTATGTCCTTCATTTTTCCATTACCCCACAGCTGGCTTGGTCAACAAGAAAAGTAGTCAATGATATATTCACGCCCTATGTCTATGTGAACCAGACAAAAGTTCTTAAAAATATTCTTTCAATTATATTTAAAAATACTTTTATTATTCAAATTGCTAGAATGTTCGCTCAAACGAGAATATAACTAAATACTAAATACTAAATGTGATTATGTGAACACTTTTATTAAATGAAATTTGTACCGTGACTTATAGATAGTGTATAGAATATCAACTTCCTTTTACAAAAAATATATATTTGAATCCCATTAATAAAAAGAAAAAAAAATCTATTTTGTCTTCTTGATTGGTCTTTGTTTTGATGCGTTATTACTAAATTATTCTCAGCATATTGTTTTTGTATTAAACAATCTAAAATAAAATAAAATAAAAATAGTGAGATGTTATATACCAAATATAGTAGATAACAATAACTTGGAAAAGTGTGTTATCATTCATGTTTGAAGCTACTAATTTATAGTCATCATCACCTTCACCTTCGGTTTTCTATTTACAAGGTTCCAAAGTACGTGCAGTATTTTATTCCTTGGTTTTATAATGTTGTTGACTTCTGTTTAAGTTGCTGAATTCTCATTTTTTTTTCCAAAAAAAAAAAATTCATAATAATGATAACGTGATTAACATCAATTGAAATAACTGGAGGTCCGAGACGGTGGTTATTTTAGAAGGTTAAAATATATATATATATATATATATATATATATATATATATATATATATATATATATATATATCATAGAATTGATCATATGTCATATAGTAAAAAAAAAAAAAAGACATATGGAAAATAAAAAAAATGTATATATTTTAACTTGGAAATTGGAACCTTAAATTTACTATTTCCTGCCTAGGATCCTTAGCTCGGAAAACAAAGCCTGTATTATAGTGTTTTTATTATATATTTATATTGATTGATGATCGATGATGTTATTTATTTTGGTCATCCTATATATATATATATATATATATATATATATATATATATAATCTTTACACAGCATCTTTTATCTTCAAATGATAAATTACTAAACTAAATTAATTCTTTCATTGAGTTTTAATTTATAATATTCATTAAAGATTTTGAAACCATAAATCAAATGTAAAAAGCATCTCATGAATCCCACTGGAAGCAGCAGCGTCTTCACCATAAGAGAAAAGTTTAGTTCTTAGAAGCATCCCATGAAGATGAAGTGCTCTGAAGAGCATATCATCCCTTATTTTCAAAAAGCAACCATAAAGAGAATCTAACTATTCATATCCTGATACAACACTATGGTCCAGGTTTAAGTAAGATAAAAAGGTCCAACTTAAAGATTAGCTTTCACCATTTACTCAACATCTTTTAAAAGAGGTCGGGTTTGACATAAGTTCTTTCTCAAAGAGGTCGGACTTGACATGGGCTGCCAGATAATATTTATTCAAATAAGTAATTGTCCCTTAAATTTCTCATCCCTTCCAAAATTAATATCTCAACAATCCTAAGATAAAGGGACGGTTATCCACCTTTAGAAGTGGAACTACTCCAACAGTGGTTATTGGATCACCACTATAAATACACTGACACCTTCAGGTAACAATAAGTTCTAATACACTCTAAATCTGCTTACCCCTTGCTGACTTAGGCATTGGACTGTCTTTGCAGGTACCACCCCCCTTGCTGACTTAGGCATTGGACTGTTTTTGCAGGTACCACCTCCCATTCTTCAAAACACACAACTCGACGGCGACTCCCGATCGTAAACAAGTCGGAGATCACCTTCCACTGATGTTTGGGTCAATCCTGCAAGCTCAATCCATCTATCTCAGGTTACCAAAATAACACCAACCATTATGTTTGTCGAACAATAGCACTTAATTTGCATTAGGATATTTATTAAAGAGTAAAATAATAAAAATAACAAAGTTATTTGCTTAAGAGTTAACCATAAGTCTATGGTGGAAAATAGAAAAATATTAGATGACCAACAATTTTTTTTTTTTTTTTACCAACAGCTAATTATCAATGTTTAAAAAATGTGAGCTAAATATATTGTTGAATTATTAGACTAAAAAAATTAGATTGATGACTAAAAATAATGACAAAAAATAATTTCGGCTAATTCTCTAATATTCTTCGTGGAGAATAAACCCACTCTACCGGCATTCAATGGTCAATACATATTTTTGTTTCGTGCAAAGCTTATACATGATGATTTATGAGATTCAAAGTAGAGTTTTCAACATATTTATAGAAAATTTCTTGTGTTTTTAGTTCTAGAAATTTCTTTTAAATGAGAAGAAAAAGAAGAAAAGATGTTAATGATCAATATCATGGACAACGGAGGGTGCTTATCATTGTCTTCTGAAGCTGTTGGAACTTGGAAGTGATACATTCTCATACATGCATAACTGAAACTTTCAAGACTAACCTTGGATTTACAATCTCAAGTATCTGTTTAGCTATATTGATTTGAAGATCAACTATATAACTCCAAGATGCTTTGCTAAAAAAAAAAGAGTCTGGTAATTCATATAGCTCTAAACCAACTCCATTTCTATGAGTATAGTATAAACAGGAAATTCTTTGGTAGTACTAGATTAGTATGAAGTTTCGTATATACATAAAACAAATAACAATATACTTTAAAACCACCCTTCAAAATGAGCAATGTACTTTGGAAAAAAAAATGTTTATATCGATGCAACTAGTGGTAACTTAGTGCGTGTTTAATTCTTCCCCCTTTTTTTCTTTCAAAAACTTCACTAAAGAAATTACTTTTTCACAGAGAATACTCATCTCATTTTACTCAATATTTTTTTAAGGTTTTGGAGGGGAAAAAGAACCGATGAGTATCATCTGAAAACATTTTTTTACAAGGTTTTTATTAAAATTTAACATTGAATGAATGCACTTTAACATTTGTATAGCATACCATCACAACCACCACCTTGTTTTATATATAAAAGAACTCGATCCTTAAAATAATACATTAAGACGGATCCATAATAGAAGAAAAACAGGATGCACCACAATGCCCCAAAACTCACTAGTAATCTTGCTATACATGTAATTCAAAACATTATTGACCTTCCGGCGCCATGGGGTACTGTCAATGCTCCCTAAAAAACCAGAGAAAACAATAGATGGTTAGGTTTTAGTTTTTCCTTATAAAAAAATGAGATAATATTTATAAAAACAAGTTACAAGTGAAAGAGCATTCTCACCAAGAAGAACCTTTATTAGGATGAGAACATATTTTAAGGTTGCTATGAAACTGAGAAAAGCAGCTTCCACAGCAAAGTCTGAAAGCATTAAAAAGAAAAATAAGAGGGAACACTCATTCTGAAAGCTCCTGCTTTCTTTCCTCCGTACTATATATTTTGACAGAAGTTCATTGTGTAGATGACGATTAAGAAAAGTTCTCGAGTAATTTCTAAGATATGATAAGCAAACTTACAAAATTTCATGGGACTTCTAGATGATTCTACATCCAACTTTGAACAGAGAAGACCATATACTGCATATTTAGTGTAAGTTAGCAGCCTGGTGACCCGAGATACACCCATCTTTCTAATGATAGATCTTATCATTCCGCTAGAAGAAAAAAAAAGAAATATATTAATTATTCAGCACTACAAATTCTGCACCCAAAGAAGCTAGGATGAATTTGTTTCTTACTCTATGCGCATTATCGCAATAAAATCTGGAGGCAGGGTCTCCATGAATGAAGATAAGTCATCAAATAAGAGAGACTTCAACTCATTTCTCATGGTCTCTTTTTCTGCAGTTGATATTCCAAAAGCATGTTTGCTGCAACTCAAGCAAAAGTTCCATCATATGTTTTGTAATTTGTATTGCAAGATAACAGTAATATTTGAGGCACAACTACAAAAAAAGTAATAATCACCTTTTACATATTTAATTTATGAAAAAAAATTACCAAAATATAAAAAAATCAGCTTTCCAGCTGACATTTTTCCTTAAAAGCTGAAAATAGTAGCTTATCGTATAAACCTATCTTTGATAATATAATATACCTTATCCTCTTTTATTTTTATTTTTTTTACCATTTTCAGTTGAATGAAAAATTTTAGTTTTAAATTCACATTTTGAGAATCTGAAACAATTATGACCCAAAATAAACTCTCTTCAACAAGTACACTAAAATTATTTATGTGCATCATCAAATAGAATGTTAAGAAAGATCACCTTTCAACAGGCGTTCCAGTGAAAATGATGGGCAGATATCTAGAATACTTCCCAGCACCAAATCGTTCACCAAGCCTCAATGTTTTATTCAAGTCTTTAAGAATCAAAGCTTCCCATAACTGACAAAAGTCTTTTCTAAATTCCTCATCCAATTCCCTGTAGACTGCATGATCTAAAAGAACTGCACGAAGTTTCCAAAGGGGGAAATGATCAAAATTCAAGTTCAATTCTTACAATCTTCCATATTTCAATCAGACCATACACAGGTACATACCCAAAGAGAAGCCATTGGAACCTTCAGGAGAAACTAATATATTACCAGGGTGTGGATCACCATGTATATAACCATGCACAAATATCATTTCAGCAAATAGTTCAATCAATGATTTTGCTACCTTCAGTATCAGGTTTAGAATGCATGAGTTAAAGAAAGTACATAACAATAGCAGTATAGCACTACAAAAGTAGGACAAAATGAAATTCTCATAGTCAATGTTTATCAGATTGAGTATCACAATAATGAACCATCTGCAAAAATTGTAACCACAATGAAGCTTATTACATCCACTGTAAAGAACAGGAAAATACAATTTACATGAGTTCACCATAGTTGTGAATTGTGATAAGTCAACCTTTTCTGGTTCTACTCCAAGCTGGTTCAGAAAGTCTAAATCATCAATCTGAATTGTAATAAGACCCCTATTAATAGAATGCAATAGATAGAAATACAAAGCTTACAACAGCTAGAATAGAATTACTACAAACTGGAAAACAGTACAAATTGACCAGAACTGATTTTGCTTGGCTCATTTTTTAAATACTAGAATATTTCATTAAGAAATGAATAAGGTGGTGTTAACTGAGCCGAATCCCATAAAAAATCAATCATGATTCATGCAGTTATACATGAGCAAAGCAAAAATGTCCCTGGCAATTTGGTGTAACAACAAAGATATTATTCAGAACATACCTTTCGCCCTGTATAAAACTGCATTGTTAGGACTTGCCTGCTAGTCAAATCCTGCATGCATTAATATCATACTATGTTGGTAAAAGTATTATAGTAAGCACTAAATTCTATTGAAAGGAAAATAATGAAGACTATCATACCCAGAATACATGAGGAACCCTGATCAATTTGTTGTTTCTCAAGTTTTTGGCTGCTCTCTCAGAATTCCTTGCCTCATGAATAAAATCTGTGTGAAATTAATCCAGCCTTGTATTGTTCATTCAGTAACTAAGAAGGATAACTTACCAGCTGCTAGAAGTAAATGTAAAACATACAAACAAAGAACTAAATATGTTGAGTTCAATGGAATAATTTCTTGACTGTGCCCTGATAAAAACCAATGGCTGCAACATGAACATGAAAAGCAGATAAATAAAAATGCCTACTTAATGCTATAAATTGAAAAGAATCAGAAGAAAGAAAGAAAAAGAACAGTACTCCAAAAATTAAAGAAAAAAAATTGCAATGAATTTAATTACTAGTCCCTATAGCTTCACACAATTTGGATTTGTGCCTATTCTTGATTATTTTGAGTTTGGGAAGAATTAAGAAAGAATAAAAACTACTCCAAAAACCATAAAATTGCATTGAAATAAACTACTATTCTCTATGGTTTTACCCGATTTAGAGGTGTCTATCCTTAATAATTTGAAACTTTAAAAAGCAGTTCCAAACAAAAGTATGGACTAAAATATAAATAGAACCTATAACAAATAAAGAAGAAAAAAACCCTAAATCAATAAGTAGATCCCGTTGATATAATGACAAAGACGAAAGACCAAAATTAAAGAAAAAGAAAAGTAAAGCAACCCATATCCAGATGAGGTAAACTATAGCATATGAAAATCTAAATCTAAATTTTGTAAGAAAAAAGGCATAACTATTCAAAATAACACAAAAATTAAAGCAATGAGCAAAATCCCACAGTAGTTTTTTAATCAAAACAAGATCAAACTACTCATATCACATGTTTTAGTTTTACTGTCTACAAGTAGTGCCCTAAAAACAAACATGACCTATATACTTAGCTTTGTTAATCTATCATATAATTATAACAAGCATATAATTCACAACCGTCTATAGAAAATAACTCTATTTCTAATACAAAATGTCAGTGTCACACATAAAGGTAAAATGCGACAAGAACGCTGATATAATACTAATACGCAGGTATGTTTTCTACAAATTATTACTGACCAAGTTCTGCAGCCATGGAGTCCGCAAATGCCAATGGTAGCCACTCAAATCTGTACTGTGGGTATAACTACATCCAAGAAATGCAATCATAAAGTAAAATAACAACAGAAGTCCCTGAGTTGATGATACTACTTGTTTGAAAATCTAAAAGAGAGAACAGAGACTGCACAAAGTTCAACTTCATCCAGCAATTAGATAATGAAATTATGAAATTCGAGGAAATTATAAATTACTTGGTAAGTTTTTATCTTTTCTTATTTTACTTTTTACAAAAAATCTAAGAACATATTTTAAAATAAAAGGAATGGAAACCTCCCTAAATCTATGTAGGATATTAAAAAAGAAGAGATAGTACATCAGCTCAGAAGAGAAACCCAGTACCTTTGCTAAAGGGCAAAGATTATGGAATTTTTCTGCAGCCAAATATATCCCCCTCCAGCATTACCTAGGATCTTTCTGACAAAACTGAAATGTCCTAACACTTAATAAAGTCCTGAATATGTGAATTTATGCAATATTAAGCACTCATACTATTTGGCATGGAAGAAAATAATTGCCACTAAATCGAGAAAACAAGCAAACTCTTGTTATTTAGTAATTTAAACAAGGAATGTATTGCTGCCGAATGCATAGGCGAACTCATATATAATCAATCTTTTCAGCAAGTTTTCAGTCAAAATTCATACTCCCTCTGTCCAACAATATAAGTCGTTGATTAGTTTAAAGATGTTTTAATATCTTCTCTCCACTAATACCCGTATTCATTGATACTAATACACCCAATGAACAATAAGCACTTAATTTGAACAGAGAAAAGGCCAAGTTAATTTTGACTTAACACTTTAAAAATTGTTGACATTAGTGATTTCTTAAAATGTGTTTTATGACAAAAGTGACATATTTGTGGATGTCGGGAGTATTTGGTAGGTATTAAACAAAAACCTGTAACCCATTTTCTGTTAGACTTAGAACAACTTCTCAAGAAAAAAAAAAGGCTCGAGTTTTTCCAAACATTATTTTGTGCGTTCATTCATCTTACATTCTATTTCCAATTTTATGATTATTAGTAATTACTACAACATGTTTAATGCTGTTTAATACTTCTTCTGAGGTAACAGACTTATCAACAAATGATGTAAACCACCACCTTATGTATTAGCTCAAACTTTTCCAGGGAATACCAGCAATAAATATTAGAAGACATTATTTCCTATAATGTGATAAGTACTCTAGCAGGTAAGAAGATATTATTTGACTAAATCACTTCTTAGCTATGGTGTCACGAAACCAAAGAAAAAACATTCAAGCTAGTCCTTAATTCATCACATAAAATATTAATGCCCTTAAATATAGTGTTCTTGATTGATCAATAATTGAATCATTGGATCACCATGTTAAGATAATTCAGCTCTCTTATCATAATATTAATCATTTTCCTTTCGCTTTGAAACTGTTTTTTTCTACTTCTTGTTTTCCTTTCAACAATTGACGTTGCATAATAATTATCATTCCAGCAAATAGAAAAATCTAAGTAAAAATTAAGTGCAGCATAATTGCATAAATGCTTTAATATCTTTCAGTAAATAAGAGCTTCCAAAAGTCAGAGCATACCCATGCAATAGTTTTAGATAGGAAATACATTGTTCTTGTGTCAAAAGTCATCTGCTGCTGTACCCAAGGATATTGCACCTATTTAACAGTGAAGAACATGAATTTTCAACACAAGAAGGGCTTCTCTGAGTGTCACTTCAATCTAGGGCGACCATAAATAAAGTAACATTACATATTCACATAGAAGAAAATGACAGAACTTTTTATTACTTAATGTGAAAGTATAAATCTTTTAGCATTTTCCATTCCATGTAATATTATAATCCCATATGATGAGTGATTTAGTGAAAAAACAATATCTTCTAAATAGCCTTCTTTTAATAAAAAAGAATTCGTTCTTACAGGGAGAAAAGAGAGGAAGAAATGGTTACTATAACAGACTACCATCATTAGTCAGGTACAATCAATGAAAATTTGGTACCTAAATCCCCAAATAACCTCCAGCCTCTTAATTTATAGGTGTCCTTATTGTCACTGACGGAGCTTTTTGTGGACAATGGGGGGCCCCCCAAACATTTTGTAAAATATTTAGTAGTAGTACTACAGATAACATAACAAGCTCATTTGGCTAAAGTATTATGTAACAATTTAAGCGTACATGTGTTCAGCTCTTCACCCATTCACTCAATACTTATTTTAATTCAACGTGACGGACTATTGGGCTAACTGGAAAGGCTCATCATCATCATAATTCATTTATTGTCATGGTAATGACAAAATATTGAAAAATTGTGATATTTATAAATTTTGTTTTTATATAATATTATGTATTTTTTATGTTAAAATTTTTTTCCCCCTCAAAATTTCTCAAGCTCAGCCATTGCTTATTGCTAGGTTTGGACTCAAATAGTATCTCAAAGCCAGGTTATAACTTATAACACGCTATTCAAGTGAAGATGAATAATCAATACACAGTGTAAACAAATTAAACCTAGCCAAGGAGATATTGAAATGATAATGTTATTTTCAACCTACAGGCATATTTTTCAGATGAGAAACAACATGCTCAGTTCAGATAGTTTACTTCTTACAGAAAAGGTAATTTAGTAATTAAGTTGACAAAAGATACCATGTGAGTAGTTGTAAGTAAATTAGTAAAGAATATGTCCAAATTATCTTAAGTTTTATTAAGAAACCACCTTGATTGCTACTTCCTGATCACTTTTCAGCACCGCATGGTGAACTTGTGCAATAGATGCGGCAGCTATAGGTTCTTCATCCAATGACTCAAACCTGAAAAATTCACATAAATATTGAGAATTTTTTCCTAATGAAAAAATAAAACAATAAACAAAAAAAAAAGTCTTTTAAATTAATGGAAAAAGAATAAAGCAAGCACGGGGATTTGATTATACTATCTTGATGGCAGGGCCAATTCAAGCAATGAATCTTACTTGTGCACTGTCAATGCTTTAGCAAAGGGCTCTAGTACATCGCAAGACATTAAACACCTTAATCTTGGTTAGGTGTGCATAGTTTGTAAAACCAAATTCAGTTGGAAAGGGCAACTTACATCTCAGTGAAATCTGGTCCCAAATTATCCTTCAACACTCCCTTGATAACTTTAAAAGGAAGAGGAGCAACCTAAGCCATTTAGATACCATACAAACTTAGCAAGACGACCAACCAAAAGATAAAAATTCAAAATCAAACAGAATGTCTTGAGCCAAACCTGGTCCTGCAGTGCGGACAAAGTTGACGAGTACTCTTTTGGAATCACTCTCTGAGCAGCAACAAACTGCCCAGCCTTCACATAAAACCCTTTGTTCACTTCGCATAACTTCAACAACCTCTTGGCAGACCGTAGATGAACCTATGCCACCAAAAAAAAAAAAAAAATCAGCATCTCAAATTCTGAATCTGAAAACTTTTGTTTATTTTCTGTCCATTTTTAGTACATATGTTTACAGCTTTTAAGATAGGTTGAAGGAACAAGTGAAATGCTTTTGTTTTCATCATTTCCAATACCAATCCTCAAAACAATAAACAGCGAGCTGAAAATATAACAAAAACAATTCGAATAGCTCCTAACATAATTCTAAGAAACAGTTTGTGCGCATAACATTACATGAAGCCACGAGTTGAAAATCACCGAAATAATAGTCAAAAGCCTTCAATTACAAAGCTTAACTAATTCATTCTCAAATATCAAAGATGACGGGAGAACCTCGGAAATCAAGTGACGGTACTGATCGGAGTCCTTTCGGAGGCCGCGCAACGAGAATTCGTAATCAGCAACAGTAGAAGCTACCTGGGGAAAAAAATCGGAATAAAAATATGAAGAGCCGCGTGAAGAAAACCGAAAACTTCAAGCCAAAGAAAAAGAAAGGAAAATTGAAGGGATCGGACCGCAGAGACGGCACGTGCAGTGCGGACGAGGCCGTGCACTTCTGCTCCAAGTTTTCCTGTAGAGAGAGAGGAGAGCTCGTGAGTGTTCGAAGCTTGGGCGGCGGCGGCGGTGGCGGCAACGGCTGCTGTTAGTAGGAGAAGGCCGGTTCGGCGTTTGGCGGGAAAATTGAAGGGTTTAGGCGTCATTTCATTTAGAGGGTTTAACGAAGACAGCAACGCAGACTCAAATTCTAATGCACACTGGATGTAGCCTCAGTCTGTGCTTCCCTATATCTTACGGGATTGCTACAAATTTTAAATAAAGTACCAAATGAGTTGTTAGACAAACCCAAAATGATGAATAAGAATTGAATGTATTTGATTACACTGATTGTACATAGGAATGGCAAAACGCCTCGATGCAAGAATCTCTACATAGATCGTCTCAACTAGAGATCTGATTATGGAGAATTTTTTTGTGAGAATGAAAACGAAACAAAATTTTCTCGAAAAAGGTGTGAGTTATGAGCGGAGATTTTCGTCTTATTTTCACCAATTTCCGAAATTCATAAATTTATTTAATTATCCTTAATAATTTATTTTTCATATATATTTTTTAATCATTTCCCATGCTATATATATATATATATATATATATATATATATATATATATATATATATATATATATATATATATATATATAAAGAGGGAGAGAAACTCAATTTTTAATCCTTATTTGCATAACTCTTCCTCAATTCATAGATCCTTAACATTGTCAATACTCCATCCAATATCTCTGCAACCACTCTCTCGTCATTCTCCTATCTTACCACATTGTCACTATCACCGTTCCATCATCCTCACCTCGTCGTTCTCTATATTCGTGACACTCCTTTCCACAATTCTATAGTCGTGTCCATTCTCCTCTCTGTTGCTGCATCCCCCGCCGCGTCCACTGTTTTGTGCTCTGACTCGCCGTGGCATCTCCCGTTGTATCATTTTAAAAGAAGTTATCATCTTGTTGTTTAGACTTTTTGTATAAAATTTTGTTATTTTTATATAGGATGGATATTTTCAACTCTATTCCTATAAAAATTAATAATTAATCAGAACTATCAGAGAGATAGAGAATGGAGTTCCTGCGAAAAATGTGGCCCTGTGAAAAATAAAGATGAAGACGAGGAATAAATCTGGGAGAAGAGATTCTCCCATGAGAGTGCCAACAACTTAGGGTAGGCAAGTGTGAAATCACAAATGAAAATCCAAAAGGATTGTTCTTCATACCCGCAGATATTCAACTCGGTCTAATCCTGTCCAGGTACGAATAGGGTAGGATACGGGTTTAGGTTGTACCTTACCCTACCCACACCCCATATATAACACATATTTTTATAAAAATTAGGTATATGTGAAGGAGGTAAGAGTTAAACCCACAACCTTTCTCATATAATGACTTACAATAAATGAGCAACCACAAAACTAATTAGTTAATTTAATAATTTAGAGTGTTAGTTTTTCATTTTTTATTTTGTTAATATGTATGAAATTCAAAATGATTGAATTTTATATTTACTTTGAAAAAATGTGATATTTCTGCGAGTAGGGTAGGGTAGGATAGGGTTTAGAACTTTAGAGTGCGGGTAGGATTAGAGTTGAGAGATTCTCAACTCGCGAGTAGGGTAGGATAAAGTTTTAATGAAATTTTCAATCTGCGGGTAGGATTAAGGTAGAATCCATACCTTACCCTACCCATTGTCAGCCCTATAATTAACCGTAAAAACTTTATGAATAATCACATGATTAAAATATAAAGTGGTTATGAGAAAAATGAGGGCTTTTTTAAATAAATAAAAAATTGACATTTATTTTTTTAATATTATATAAATTTTTTACCGCTTTAAATATTTACTGACAATTTCACAAGTATCCGTAGGCAAAGATTGTGAAATATAAAAATGTTATTGCGCACAGGTTCCTACACAATAATAGTGGACGTTCACAATTGCGTAGCTGATGCTAACAAAATCGTGAAAGAAGGCTATAATGCATGTGCTGTGTGTGAAATTATATGTGAACTTCTTACAAACAGTTGCTATATATATGTATATCATATCCTCACAAACACAAAAGCTATAACTATCATCTTTTATCTATTCTTTCTTCTTTCTCACAAACACAAAATTACCAAATGGCTAGTGAACATATAGTTATTGTTGTTATTTATCCGAATGTAACAATATCACATAAAGATTATGGTGCATATTTTATATACAGTGATTCTGTTGTTATGCATATTCGGCAGTTGCATTCATTGACAGAGCTTAAAAGTTTTATTTTGATCAATATGAGAATGCTTGAATTAATTGCGTTCGAAAAATTGGGTATTGGTACATTTCATTGGACGCCATGTGGAATATTTAATATAAGGTATCCTGGCTAAAAAATGATGATCATGTGCAAGCTATCCTCGATTGCTATGGAAAGATTGTGACTGAATAAGTAATGGAGTTTTGCATTGAGTTAGTGGACGTTGGCAGTAGTTCTTATTTCTTCCTCATGTACAATCCCAAAAGGTTGTACAGCAGGACCTAGTCAGGTGGGGAGAACCAAATCCCCCACAAGAATTCGGTCTTCTCCGAATGGCCGAATCCGGTGCTAATTTGGTTTCTAAAGAGTTTGAGTCAGCAAGGAGTGGGTCCAGACTGGTTCTGATAGTGATAGAGATGACGATATAGAGTTTGTCCCAATAACTCAATTATCGTCTTTTACTTCCTCACGGCATATATTGCCATCACCGCTACCACTTCCAAGCATAGCAATACATGTATACAAAACTTCTACCCCAAGCACACGCAATGGAGTCGTAGATAGTCAAGTCAAATCCAATTCACAAAATAATTTGATCTATGAACAACGTCGTTGTGGTAAAGGTTGTAATGCCAGAGGAATCATTACCACAGGACATAAAGGGGTAGGTCATAAGCGTTTATACCGTAAAATCAATTTTCACCGGAATGAAAAAGACATATATACTAGAATCGTAACCATATAATACGATCCTAATCGAAATGCATACATCTGTCTCATACACTATGAAAATGGTGAGAAAATATATATTTTACACTCTATAGGGACTATAATTGGAGATACCATCATTTCTGGTATAGAAGTTCCTATTAAAATGAAAAATGTCCTATCGTGTCCAAGTTCCAAACCATTATTCGATATTAGACCTAGATGCTATGGCGTTGACGACTATAGCACAAAAGGGAGTGTGGAGCTAAGGATTAGTCATAGATTCTACAACAGAGATTCCATTCATCTTTCCATCAAGAACTAAAGCTCGTCAGAGTGTAGAGTATTAGGTGGTTAAATCTAATTATTTGAAGTATCATTGTCAATGCAAATATTATGATCTAGGTTGTTGGTAAATATTTCAGGTTGCATATCAACATAATCTTAGTTATTGGGAGGTTCGTGAATATGAGGTTATGTACATGTGCTTGACACCAACCATGTCCTAAGATCATTCAAATCTCGATAGCAACTTGATCTGCAGAGTTATCTTTTTCATGATAGAAGATAAATTTTTAAAATTCTTGCATTTGTTTTTAGAAAAAATGGTTTCATATTTATTATGATATTATTGTAAAATTCCTAAAAATGGTGGACATATTGATCAATTTAGGTAATCCATCTGATCCAATTAGAGTACCACAAGGAGCAATGGTACAAATTTTAAACCGTCGTATAGGAAGGTTTGGATAGTGAAGCAAAAAGCAATTGCTTAAATTTATGGGGATTGGGAAGAGTCGTTTAATCAACTTTTAAGGTTACTAAATGCTACTGAGTAGTGTTTTTCTGGTATGATTCATGATATCAAGCTAATGCCACATTATGCAGGTATGCTTCAAGACTTTGGTCCCATATAATTTGATAAGATATTTTGGACATTTTCTCCCTGCAATTGAAGTCTTCAAGAATTGCAAACTTCGGATATTTATTGATGGCACATATTTGTATGGGCGATATGGAAAGATTTTGTAATGGCCATTTCACAAGGCAGCAACTCAAACACCTTACTTTTGTATTAGTTAAATCTGAGTCAATAGTTTTGGTCGTTCTTTATAAAGAATCCGCAGCCGCATGTGACTCCTCAGCAATGTATTCTTGTCATATTTAATAGAGTTGGAGCCATACTTGCCACAAATGAAAGAGGAGGGTAGTGGATGTCATCCTCCAAGAGCGTACCATGTTTATTGTATCCGTCATATGGTTACTAATTTCATGAGTTCGTTCAAGTGTAAAGAACGAAAACAAGCCTTGAATAATGTAGCATATTCTCCAATGAGGAGCAATATTTGGCGTACATGAGAGTGCTAGGAAATCTCAAATCGGAATTTGTGAGTTGCGACGTTTGCAAATACATTTTGTAAAAAGGTCTAGCTGTAATACTGTGATTCAGGCCAAAGGGTTATCTACATGACTACTAACTTATCTGAGTGTATCAATGTTTTGCTAAGGAGAAGCGTAACCTTCCCATCACAGCCATTATTCGATCCACTTATATGCGTCTGCAGAAGTTGTTTGTTAGAAAAGGTCAAAAAACATTTGCTCAACTTAGTTGGAGTAACATGTTTTTAGAGTACCTAACACAAAATGTTCACAAAAAATGGATTCTATCCCCAAGATGGTTGTGTGTAAAACCCGGTTAATTAACGGCTAATTAACCCATAAATGAGAATTTATTCTGGAAAGCCTAAAATGTGATTTTTATGGCTAAATATGATAGAGAAGATTGAGACGAGAATTTTGATACCAATTTTATAGAATTCGGACCAAGATTGGACCGAACGGGCCAAACCGGGCCAATTGGACCCAAAGTGGGCCCTTGGCCCAACATAACTTAACCAAAACCCTAGTTTTCAGCACTCTCTCTCCTCATTTGTTACACACACAAGCTGAAATTAGAGAGAAAGGGAGGAAGAACACTCTCTCAAGTTCTCTCCCTTGGTTGATCTTCAAACCACCATAACTTTTGATCTAGAGCTCCGATTGCCGCCCCGTTTATGGCCACGCGTTCACCGCGGAGAGCTCTACAAAACCCATACAATTAATCTTGAGGTAAGCCACGTTTTTCTCTTCGAAATTCCAGCCTTGTTTTCGAGTTTCATGGGTAAAATGTTGAGATTTTGGATTCTTTGATGTTATAGGACCCAACTCTCTTGAAGGAGAAGGTTAATCTTGTCTCCTTGGACTTTGGGTGTGGTAAGATTCTCAACCCTAGTGTATTTTGTTGTTTTATGATGCTTGGGTTTTGAGATGTTGTGTATGGGTATGATGGTTGTGGCCTAGGTTGTGTATGTGTGGATATTGGAGCTTGATTGGTGATTTTGAAAAGCTTGGAAAGGGCTTGGTGGTGAAAAATCTGTTCTTGGAGGTATTGAGGCCTTGAGAGCTTGTGGATAAGTGGGTTGGAAGTGCTCCGGTGGAGCTTGGGAAAATCGGCTAAGGTATGGTTTCGGTTTCCCGTATCTAATATGTAATGTGGTAGGAAATACTTAGGCTAGAGGCCCTAAGATAGGCATTGAATGGTTGATGTTGTTGAATGATTGAGATATATGATGTGGTCATATATGTGATGATGATTATTGATGCCTTGGTGGTATGATGTATGAGAAATATGCATGTTGTGATATATGCTTGATGATTGGTTATGGTTGAATTGTGGGTTGAACCATGTTGATGGTGAGTGTGATGTTGATTGTGTACAATAATGATTTATTGGAATTGGTGTTGTTGAGAATTGGCATGAGGGATAGTATATGATATGTCAATGTGTTTGAGTTTGAGCCACTTGGGTGAAGTGGGTTAAAATGATGAGATAGTGATTTTGTAAATTGTGGTAATGTGTCAATGTGTGAGTTGGGGAGGCTTAATGTCAAATTTGATATATTTAGATTGATTTCAAAGAAAAGGGATGAAAATGACATGTTTTGATTGATTTTGAAAAGAGTTGGAAATGACTTGTTTTAAAATGGCACTTTGTGATTTTTATGAAAAACATGGTTTTTGGGCATACTTTGATGGAACATAACTTGGACTACGGATCTATGTTTTGTGCCAAATCTATTTAGAACTTAAATTGGTTCTGGGATGTCCATGCCGTTCGAAGAACGGGTGAAAAATGATTTAAAATGAGGAAGTTATGTCCGTTGGAAGATTGGGGTTTAAATTGGTGAATTCTGCAGCTTTTAACTTAGAAAAAATTTAGCAGAATGACCCCTTGCGCGTGGGCGCACCTGGCGCGTACGCGCCGATCTTCCAGAAAGCGTCATCCACGCGTGAGCGTGATGTGCACGGGCGCGCCGATTGTGCTGCACCCAATGCCCAGCCATTTTCCAGAGAGTTATGCCAGAACTGTGCCAGTTTTGTGCCTGGGGCACGAGAGTACCCACGCGTATGCGAGGTTGACGCGTACGCGTCGATTGGCAAATGTTTAATCCACGCGTTAGCGTGCATGACGCTTGCGCGTCGATGAAGTTTTGAGGCCATTCCCGCGTGCGCGTAGAGTGCGCGTACGCGTGGACCTGTTTTCATCCCAAAGTTGATTTTTGAGTTTTAAAAGCCAAATTTCATACTTCTAAGCCTCCGATCTCACCACTTATATCTTAAATCATTATGATATGTCTAGCTATGAGAGAAGGAGCTAGTGGATGTGGTAACTTGCGAGTGAAGCAAGGGAAAATGAATGATCATTGAGGATCAAGCATGATTATGTGAGATGCGGAGGATGGTGGTGGAAGTGCTGGTTATGCCATTGGCCGAAGAGCCGTAATTGTTTATGAATTGGCTGGTTCTGGATTGAACCGTGAGCCGGAATAGCTGTGTATGCTATGAATATTGGCTGGTTCTGGATTGAACCGTGAGCCGGAATAGCTGTGTATGCTATGAATATTGGCTGGTTATGGATTTAACCGTGAGCCGGAATGGCTGATATGGATGTTGATCCATGGATGAGAATTCATGCATGTTTATGCTGAATTATTGATAATTGTGATTTGCACTTCCACTATCGGAGTTACGAGTTTCCCTGGGTAGTAGCAGTGGCTAGCCACCACGTGCTCCAGGTTGAGACTTGATACTCTTTTGACCCTATGTCATAAGTGTGGCCGGGCACTGTGAAAGACCCGGATGAGCTCGCCCCCGTAAATATTCACCAGTGAAGGTGATGGATATAGATCATGATTATGATCAAGTTTATGATGAGTATAACTCGAGTTGGGGATGCGTGACAGAGGGACAGTCCAATGGTTAACTGCCAGGACTTGTCGGGTCGGCTCTATAACCGACAGATGATATCATCAGCCACTAGGGACAGGCATTCATCATATGCATACTATATGAATTGTTTGAGATTGCCTATTTGACTGCATATTACTTGCTAATTGTCTAAATGCCTTAACTGTTCCTATTTGTATATTCTTTGTTTGATATAACTGTGTTTGCTATTTTTATACTCCTGCTGGTGGTTGGGAGGTTTGAAGGAATTGGAAAGGGAAGTATTAGTTAGACTGAAGAATCTTTAGTCAGATCCCCTTATATGGTTTAGCTTATTTATAAGCTTTGATATTATCTGGAGGAAGTTCTAGGATTGCCTTTGGCTTTCCTCCATTATTATGTATTATATATGTGGAAGCTGTTACCATGCTGGGGACCTCTGGTTCTCACCCATGCGGATTTTGTGGTTTTCAGATGCAGGACGTGAGGTTTCCCGCTGAGGCATGCTGGAGACTTCTATACTTGCGAAGATCCTTTGTTCTCGGGGCTATGTTTTGGTTTATATGTTTTGCTTAGATACTTTTATCTCCATTAAATAATACATACTATGATGACTCCTCTTATGGGAGATTTTGGAGAATAGGTTTTATGTATTTGTGTCCCTTTGGGTTTCCTTTGGGGTTTTCCTTATTTTATCATATGTATATATTGTTATGCTCGGACCGGTTATCTTCGCAGCCGGATCTTGAGTCTTGATATTCCTGTTTTTGACACTCCTTTGTATATATATAATTCTCGCGTTGGTTATCCTTGTTCGTTACGTTATCGATCGGAGTGTTGCACTTTCGAGTTGCGGTTTTTGTTTACCCCTTTTTCTACAAAGGCTCCTAGTTATAATCAATCATTCATACTACTATATGTACTAAATTTTTATTTTTGAGGTCGTAATACCTTGCCATCTTTGAATTATGACTTAAGCATAAGACTCTGTATGGTAGGGTGTTACATTATGGTATCTGAGCAGTTCGTTCCTGTAGAGCCTGAGGGATGGACTGATTATGCTTCTGTGCATTCTATGTGTGTGTGTTATGTGCTATTAGTATATCTGCTTGATATAATTGGCATAAACGTTCATGAGCATGCATTTGGGACTTTGAAGTACTAGACTTCCGATATTGAGACTGATCAACTTAATATCGATTGTTTGGTATGTATAGGAACCAGATGGCGCCTCGTGGACGCGGTAGGGGTAGTGCGAGAGGCCGTACGAATGCTCGTGCGCCGGAGAATAACCCTCATGACCCGGTGAACTTTATGACTGCATTGGAGAACATGGCTGCTGCTATGCAAGCCACTGCTGAGGCTTTTGGTCAACAGATGAACAACCATGGTAATGATGGAGGTGGAGTTCATGGCCCGATGACGCTGGCAAACTTTTTGAAGGTTAATCCACCTAAGTTCAAGGGGACTACTAGCCCGACTAAGGCTGATACATGGTTTCAGGCTATAGAGCGAGCGCTGCAAGCGCAAGTGGTGCCCGAAGGACAGCGTGTCGAGTTTGCTACCTATATGCTTGTCGGTGAAGCGTCCCATTGGTGGCAAGGTATCCGACGTCTTCTGCAGCAGGGTGATGACTATATCACTTGGAATGTTTTCCAAGAGGAGTTCTATAAGAAGTACTTTTCGACTTCTGCTAGGACGGCCAAGGAACTTGAATTGTTACAGTTGAAGCAGGGTACTATGTCCATATCAGAGTATACTGACAAGTTTGAGGAGTTGTTCAGGTTCTCTCGTATGTGCCAAGGTACTCCAGTGGAATATGAGGAATGGAAGTGTGTTAAGTATGAAGGAGGACTCCGGAGTGATATTTTCAGTTCAGTGGGACCAATGGAGATTAGGACTTTCTCCGAGTTGGTAAACAAGTGTAGGGTTGCTGAAGAGTGTGTGAAGAGGGCAACCGCTGAGAAAGAGAGTCAAAAGGGATCATTTCCACAGAACCGGGGGAAGAGCTTTGCACCTAAAGGTCCGTCTTTCAAGAGAGGAAGCTCTTTTAGGAGGCCCAACAACAACAACAACTCCCAAGGGAAGAAGTTTGGGAAGCAGCCTCAGAATGATCAAGCTTGTACTAGGTGTGGAAGTCACCATCCGGGAGCACCATGCAAGGCCAGATGGGGTTTGTGCTACACTTGTGGAAAGGCGGGGCATAAAGCCGCAAATTGTCCAGAGAGGAAGAAACAAGGTGCTGGAAAGGCACAACAGACTGGTCGGGTGTTCACCACTTCAGCTGTAGGAGCTGAGGGATCTGAGACACTTATTCGAGGTAACTGTGAAATAGCTGGTCAAACCTTAAATGCTTTATTTGATTCGGGAGCATCACATTCATTCATTGCATTTGAGAAAGCCCATGAGTTAGGATTGAAGATTGTAACTTTAGGATATGATCTAAGAGTGTACAATGCTACCCATGAAGCCATGGTAACTAGGCTAGGATGCCCGGAAGTTTCCATTAGGTTCAAGCAGTGTGATTTTGTTCATAACTTAGTCTGCTTACCGATGATCGGTCTTGATCTTATCTTGGGATTGGACTGGTTATCTAAGAACCATGTTCTGCTAGATTGTTCTACAAAGTCGGTGTACTTTATGCCGGGAGATACAGAAGGGCCGGTCGTGGTAAATAATTATTACTTGAATTCGATGAGGGTGAACTGTTCCGGAACCGAATGTCAGGGTATCCTGTTGTTAACCGCGGGTGTTTCGGGTGATGATCAAAGGTTGGAGCAGATTCCGGTTGTGTGTGAGTTTCCGGAAGTGTTTCCTGATGATATTGATGAGTTTCCACCTAACCGAGAGGTTGAGTTTGCTATTGAGTTGGTGCCCGGGGCGGGACCAATCTCAAGTGCTCCTTATAGGATGTCACCGTTAGAGATGAACGAGCTAAAGTCTCAGTTAGAGGATTTGTTGGGAAAGAATTTTATACGCCCAAGTGTATCTCCGTGGGGTGCTCCAGTGTTACTGGTGAAGAAGAAGGATGGGAGTATGCGGCTCTGTGTGGATTACAGGCAGCTGAACAATGTTACAATAAAGAATAAGTACCCATTGTCGAGGATTGATGATCTCATGGATCAGTTACAAGGAGCTGGAGTTTTCTCCAAGATCGATTTGCGATCCGGTTATCACCAGATAAGGGTGAGGGGTGAGGATATCCCTAAGACCGCTTTCAGGACTCGTTATGGTCATTACGAGTACACTGTAATGTCTTTTGGGTTGACGAATGCTCCTGCAGTGTTTATGGATTACATGAATAGAGTTTTCCGTCCGTTTTTGGATAAATTCGTTGTTGTCTTCATTGATGACATACTGATTTATTCCAAGACTGAAGAAGAGCATGCGGAACACTTGAGGACCGTGTTGCAGATTCTAAAAGAGAAGAAACTCTATGCAAAACTGTCGAAGTGTGAGTTTTGGAAGAGTGAGGTGAAGTTTTTGGGCCATGTGGTGAGTAAGAAGGGAATATCCGTAGATCCAACTAAGGTGGAGGCTGTGATGGATTGGAAGCAACCAACCACCGTAACAGAGGTAAGGAGTTTTCTGGGTTTAGCTGGCTATTACCGAAGGTTTATCAAAGGTTTTTCACAGATAGCTTTGCCAATGACAAAGTTAACCCGCAAAGACACTCCATTTGTTTGGACTCCTGAGTGTGAGGAGAGCTTTCAGACATTGGAGAAAAAGTTGACCACTGCACCTGTGTTAGTGTTACCCGAGCCGAATGAGCCATTTGAGGTGTATTGTGATGCCTCATTGAAGGGTCTAGGGTGCGTGCTGATGCAACATCATAATGTGGTGGCGTATGCCTCACGACAGTTGAGACCTCATGAAGTTAGTTACCCTACGCACGATTTGGAACTCGCTGCGGTTGTGTTTGCATTGAAGGTGTGGAGGCATTACCTCTATGGGGTTAAGTTCCAAGTTTTCTCTGATCATAAGAGCTTGAAGTACCTCTTCGATCAGAAAGAGCTTAATATGAGGCAGAGAAGGTGGATGGAATTGTTGAAGGACTACGACTTTGAGTTGCACTACCATCCGGGAAAAGCGAATGTAGTGGCGGATGCTTTAAGTCAAAAGTCATTATATGCGGCTTGGATGATGCTTCAAGAGGAGAAGTTGCTCAAGGGATTTGAGAGTCTAAAAATTGGTGCTCGAGAAGTATCCGGAACCTTGTGTTTGAGCCGATTAGAGATCTCAAGTGATTTTAAGTCCGAACTCCTAAAGGCTCATCAAAATGATGAAGCGTTATGGAAGGTGTTATCGGCTATTGAGCAAGGAAAACGGTGGAGAGTGTCGGAAGAAAAAGATGGGTTATGGAGATTCAAGGGTAGGATCATTGTGCCGGATGTTGGCACTTTGAGGCAAGATATTTTAAAGGAGGCACACAAAAGCGGATTCTCCATTCGCCCGGGAAGTACTAAGATGTACCATGATTTAAAGGCAATGTTCTGGTGGCCGGGTATGAAGAATGATGTGGCGGAATATGTTTCAAAGTGCTTAACTTGTCAAAAGGTAAAGATTGAACATCAAAGACCTTCCGGGATGTTGCAACCTTTAGAGATTCCACAATGGAAGTGGGAAAGTATCGCAATGGACTTTGTGTCGGGATTGCCAAGGACTAGGGCTGGTTTTGATGCTATTTGGGTGATTGTGGACCGACTAACGAAGTCAGCTCACTTTTTGCCCATTCGGATGACTTACACCCTTGAGGAGCTAGCACGGTTATACATAAAGGAGATCGTGAGACTTCATGGTGTACTTGCTACTATAATCTCTGATAGAGATCCTCGTTTCACTTCAAGGTTTTGGGGTGCATTTCAGAAAGCTTTTGGAACCCGATTAAGCTTGAGCACGGCTTACCATCCTCAAACCGATGGTCAATCTGAGAGGACGATCTAAACACTAGAGGATATGTTGAGAGCTTGTGTTTTGGACCAACCGGCGAGTTGGGATCGGTATATGCCATTGGTGGAGTTTGCATACAATAATAGTTATCATGCGAGCATTGGAATGGCTCCGTATGAGGCCTTGTATGGGAGGAAATGTCAATCTCCGCTTTGTTGGTATGAAGCTGGAGAGAGAAGCTTGTTAGGGCCAGAAATGATAGCGGAGACTACTGAACAAGTCAAGAAAATCCGTGATAGGATGCTTACGGCGCAGAGTCGTCAAAAGAGTTACGTCGATCAGAGGCGAAAGCCCTTAGAATTTGAGGAAGGAGATCATGTTTTCCTTAAGGTTACTCCGACTACGGGAATAGGTAGGGCGATTAAGGCAAAGAAGTTGAATCCTCGATACATTGGTCCATTTCAAATCCTAGAGAGGGTTGGACCGGTGGCGTATCGGATGGCTCTACCACCTCATCTTTCGAACCTGCACGACGTGTTTCATGTGTCGCAGCTTCGGAAGTACACTCCTGATGCTAGCCATGTGTTGGAACCTGAATCGGTTCAGTTGAGGGAAGATTTGACGCTTCCAGTGGCTCCAGTCAGAATTGATGATACTAGTATCAAACGGTTGCGTGGAAAAGAGGTTTCATTAGTCAAAGTGGCATGGAGTCGAGGCGGTGTTGAGGAACACACTTGGGAACTTGAGTCGGAGATGCGAACGGATTACCCGCATTTATTCTCAGGTAATTGCATTTGAATTTTGTGGGCAAAATTCCCAATTAGGTGGGTAGAATGTAAAACCCGGTTAATTAACGGCTAATTAACCCATAAATGAGAATTTATTCTGGAAAGCCTAAAATGTGATTTTTATGGCTAAATATGATAGAGAAGATTGAGACGAGAATTTTGGTACCAATTTTATAGAATTCGGACCAAGATTGGACCGAACAGGCCAAACCGGGCCAATTGGACCCAAAGTGGGCCGTTGGCCCAACATAACTTAACTAAAACCCTAGTTTTCAGCACTCTCTCTCCTTATTTGTTACACACACAAGCTGAAATTAGAGAGAAAGGGAGGAAGAACACTCTCTCAAGTTCTCTCCCTTGGTTGATCTTCAAACCACCATAACTTTTGATCTAGAGCTCCGATTGCCGCCCTGTTTGCGGCCACGCGTTCACCGCGGAGAGCTCTACAAATCCCATACAATTAATCTTGAGGTAAGCCACGTTTTGCTCTTCGAAATTCTAGCCTTGTTTTCGAGTTTCATGGGTAAAATGTTGAGATTTTGGGTTCTTTGATGTTATAGGACCCAACTCTCTTGAAGGAGAAGGTTAATCTTGTCTCCTTGGACCTTGGGTGTGGTAAGATTCTCAACCCTAGTGTATTTTGTTGTTTTATGATGCTTGGATTTTGAGATGTTGTGTATGGGTATGATGGTTGTGGCCTAGGTTGTGTATGTGTGGATATTGGAGCTTGATTGGTGATTTTGAAAAGTTTGGAAAGGGCTTGGTGGTGAAAAATCTGTTCTTGGAGGTATTGAGGCCTTGAGAGCTTGTGGATAAGTGGGTTGGAAGTGCTCCGGTGGAGCTTGGGAAAATCGGCTAAGGTATGGTTTCGGTTTCCCGTATCTAATATGTAATGTGTTAGGAAATACTTAGGCTAGAGGCCCTAAGATAGGCATTGAATGGTTGATGTTGTTGAATGATTGAGATATATGATGTGGTCATATATGTGATGATGATTATTGATGCCTTGGTGGTATGATGTATGAGAAATATGCATGTTGTGATATATGCTTGATGATTGGTTATGGTTGAATTGTGGGTTGAACCATGTTGATGGTGAGTGTGATGTTGATTGTGTACAATAATGATTTATTGGAATTGGTGTTGTTGAGAATTGACATGAGGGATAGTATGTGATATGTCAATGTGTTTGAGTTTGAGCCACTTGGATGAAGTGGGTTAAAATGATGAGATAGTGATTTTGTAAATTGTGGTAATGTGTCAATGTGTGAGTTGGGGAGGCTTAATGTGGAATTTGATATATTTAGATTGATTTCAAAGAAAAGGGATGAAAATGGCATGTTTTGATTGATTTTGAAAAGAGTTGGAAATGGCTTGTTTTAAAATGGCACTTTGTGGTTTTTATGAAAAACATGGTTTTTGGGCATACTTTGATGGGGCATAACTTGGACTACGGATCTCTGTTTTGTGCCAAATCTATTTAGAATTGAAATTGGATCCGGGATGTCCATGCCGTTCGAAGAACGGGTGAAAAATGATTTAAAATGAGGAAGTTATGTCCGTTGGAAGATTGGGGTTTAAATTGGTGAATTCTGCAGCTTTTAACTTAGAAAATTTTAGCAGAATGACCCCTTGCGCGTGGGCGCACCTGGCGCGTACGCGCCGATCTTCCAGAAAGCGTCATCCACGCGTGAGCGTGATGTGCGCGGGCGCGCCGATTGTGCTGCACCCAATGCCCAGCCATTTTCCAGAGAGTTATGCTAGAACTGTGCCAGTTTTGTGCCTGGGGCACGAGAGTACCCACGCGTACGCGAGGTTGACGCGTACGCGTCGATTGGCAAATGTTTAATCCACGCGTTAGCGTGCATGACGCTTGCGCGTCGATGAAGTTTTGAGGCCATTCCCGCGTGCGCGTAGAGTGCGCGTACGCGTGGACCTGTTTTCATCCCAAAGTTGATTTTTGAGTTTTAAAAGCCAAATTTCATACTTCTAAGCCTCCGATCTCACCACTTATATCTTAAATCATTATGATATGTCTAGCTATGAGAGAAGGAGTTAGTGGATGTGGTAACTTGCGAGTGAAGCAAGGGAAAATGAATGATCATTGAGGATCAAGCATGATTATGTGAGATGCGGAGGATGGTGGTGGAAGTGCTGGTTATGCCATTGGCCGAAGAGCCGTAATTGTTTATGAATTGGCTGGTTCTGGATTGAACCGTGAGACGGAATAGCTGTGTATGCTATGAATATTGGCTGGTTCTGGATTGAACCGTGAGCCGGAATAGCTGTGTATGCTATGAATATTGGCTGGTTATGGATTTAATCGTGAGCCGGAATGGCTGATATGGATGTTGATCCATGGATGAGAATTCATGCATGTTTATGCTGAATTATTGATAATTGTGATTTGCACTTCCACTATCGGAGTTACGAGTTTCCCTGGGTAGTAGCAGTGGCTAGCCACCACGTGCTCCAAGTTGAGACTTGATACTCTTTTGACCCTATGTCATAAGTGTGGCCGGGCACTGTGAAAGACCCGGATGAGCTCGCCCCCGTAAATATTCACCAGTGAAGGTGATGGATATAGATCATGATTATGATCAAGTTTATGATGAGTATAACTCGAGTTGGGGATGCGTGACAGAGGGACAGTCCAATGGTTAACTGCCAGGACTTGTCGGGTTGGCTCTATAACCGACAGATGATATCATCAGCCACTAGGGACAGGCATTCATCATATGCATACTATATGAATTGTTTGAGATTGCCTATTTGACTGCATATTACTTGCTAATTGTCTAAATGCCTTAACTGTTCCTATTTGTATATTCTTTGTTTGATATAACTGTGTTTGCTATTTTTATACTCCTGCTGGTGGTTGGGAGGTTTGAAGGAATTGGAAAGGGAAGTATTAGTTAGACTGAAGAATCTTTAGTCAGATGCCCTTATATGGTTTAACTTGTTTATAAGCTTTGATATTATCTGGAGGAAGTTCTAGGATTGCCTTTGGCTTTCCTCCATTATTATGTATTATATATGTGGAAGCTGTTACCATGCTGGGGACCTCTGGTTCTCACCCATGCGGATTTTGTGGTTTTCAGATGCAGGACGTGAGATTTCCCGCTGAGGCATGCTGGAGACTTCTATACTTGTGAAGATCCTTTGTTCTCGGGGCTATGTTTTGGTTTATATGTTTTGCTTAGATACTTTTATCTCCATTAAATAATACATACTATGATGACTCCTCTTATGGGAGATTTTGGAGAATAGGTTTTATGTATTTGTGTCCCTTTGGGTTTCCTTTGGGGTTTTCCTTATTTTATCATATGTATATATTGTTATGCTCGGACCGGTTATCTTCGCAGCCGGATCTTGAGTCTTGATATTCCTGTTTTTGACACTCCTTTGTATATATATAATTCTCGCGTTGGTTATCCTTGTTCGTTACGTTATCGATCGGAGTGTTGCGCTTTCGAGTTGCGGTTTTTGTTTACCCCTTTTTCTACAAAGGCTCCTAGTTATAATCAATCATTCATACTACTATATGTACTAAATTTTTATTTTTGAGGTCGTAATACCTTGCCATCTTTGAATTATGACTTAAGTATAAGACTCTGTATGGTAGGGTGTTACATTGTGCAAGAGCGCAATCGTTTTGCTTCCATTTTTGTGGTCGAGGAAATGGAGTCGGTTGATGGAATTCACCCACACACATGTAGGATTTATTTGGACACTCATGATTGCGGCTACAGCTTATTTCAAGCTTTTCATTATCCATGCCATCAGTTCTAGCGGTTTGTGCTTTTGCAAGACTCGATTGGATTAGGTTTGATCATCCAAGTTTCCACTCATCCTTGAGGGAACGACTTTGTGGTGGGTGACATAGACAAGGGGTATATCCTAATCCGTATATTCTCTTGAAAAATAATTTATTTTTGTTTTAAATTCAATCTTATAATTTGTAATAACTTTTGTATATTCATAGATTTGAATTGAATTCTTTAATTAAAAATGATTATCCAATAAATTTAAATTTATTCTTGGTGAATTATATGGTAAAAATGTAAGTTTACAGATTTTTTTTTATCTTTATTCTTTTCCATTTTTTTTATCTTTCGAAGTTTAAAAATATAATGTATATACTAAAAATTAATTACTAAATTAATTACTATTATATTATAATATGGTTGTTTAAAGTTTTAACAAATGTTTTCTTTACTTTAATTATTTTAAATTAATTTACTCGATCATTTTAAGTAAAAAAATGAATTTCAAGTGGAATAAAAAGAGTTGTCGACATTAAATTTATAGATATGTGACAGATATTTGTTTTATTTTTTCCCCTCTTTTTAGTTACTTAAGCAAACATTTTGAAAATAATAGAAAGCGTGCTGCTAGTTATAAGATCATAGAACGTGCTTATTGGTAGAGAACAACTACAACACGTTACAAAAAAGGGCACGCTGTTACTTTAATATAAGAATTGTGGTCGTGGTATGAATTGGATCAAAGTCTAATGTGTTTGATGAACTAAATAGAGCTTCTGACCATCTTTAATCATGTCCACATCAGTAATTTTACCAGCATCTTCTGATAAAATAAAAACACAAGAATCACTAGGAAGCTCAAATTGATCCGCTGCCATTTTGATTAGCTCTTCAATAGTATGTGGGATCCATAATACAATGCCATGTTTTGTATGATCTTTTGGATCCCATGGGTGGAAAGGGAACACAGTACATTTCTGTGGATGCATTTTATCTGAAAATGACAAGTGAAATTTTAGCATTTATTTTGCAGATATAGATTATCTATGGTATAGACAAACTTCAAACTTGAGATAACCAAAAGTAAAAGTACACATCAAGTTGAAAGGAAGGCTTTTTTTTTTTTAAATTTACTAGATGTTCAAACAAACAAAAACTAAAAAAAGAAAAAGTTTTAATAAAGGTTGGCAATGAGCAAACCTTAAGTGATTCTTCTATCAAATACCAATGTTTGATTATATTTTATTCAAGAGGATTAATTCAGATATTTTTATATTATTTTTTTTTGTAGTAGTAGACAGAAGTAAAATTTGTTTTCCATTTTAATACACATTTAATTTATATGTAATATAACATCTGAAAACAACATTCCATTTGATTAAAAAGATGGTAACTTTTTTCAGTTGAAATATATAAAGGCAATACAGGATGAGATTACCTGTAAGTTCTTGTGCGGGACATAGCAATTCTGACAACTGAGCAGATTTTGCATCTTCTAGTAGTTTGATTAGGTTCTTATTTCCACTCATTCGAGCTTCATCAAGTGGGGTTTTTCCCCATCTGTTAATAAAATGAAAAGGAACAAGCAGCATTAGCACACTGCATATTGTCGTAAAGAATCATGTATATTTTTTATCCTTAAAATTTGTTAAAAAACTTTAGGACTAATCCAGCTATAATATATGACAATTATATCTGATTTACTTATATTAAAAGTTATTCTTGTGAAACTGTTGTTGATTTGGTCCAAAGTTTTTTAAAAATTTAGCCGCTAAAAGTGTATTCGATAAAAAAAAAAATACTTTCCTGTCATAAATTACTCATGTTAATCACAACCAAAAGCAAAAATGGTAATGCAATTAATTTGTACCTGTCCTTGGTAAAAACACTGGCTCCAGCTTCTAATAGCAACTTTGCCATGAAGTATAAACCTTCAGCTGCAGCAACGTGCAAAGGGCTTCGGTAATCATAATCTTTCAAGTTGGGATCCATGCCATTAGACAGTAGCCTTTTAAGATAATCTGAATCTCCCCTTGCAACTGCTGTGCATAGAAAACTACCGCCATCTTCTATCTTCATGGCGGCTCCTTCTCTAACAAGTAAAGAAGCAACACGATCATGTCCACTCTTAACTGCTTCAAGTAAGGGTGTGTTCCCAAAATTATCTATAAAGTTAACACATTAGCTATGTTAGTGGCAGCTAAAAATTTAAGTATGTTATATAGCAGTGAAGATCTAGTAGGTTAAAGTTACCGCTAACATTGATGTCTACGCCTTCTTGAATAAGGAAAAGTGTGATGTCTTCGTAGCCTCTGGATGCAGCAAGATGCTGTTGGAAGAAAAAACGTGTGAGACAAGCATTGCCAAAACATACAAGACATTTGAAATGTTGCAAGCTCCTCACCAAAGGTGATCTTCCATCGTAATCTGTCTTGTTGGGATCAGCGCCAGCTCTAACTAAACCTTTTAGCTGATACAGATCCCCATTGAAAGCTGCACTGTTGACCTTCAAAGCAAGTTCAGCTTCTTGCTTTCCAATATGAAATGTGATGTCTGACTCTAATTGCTTACCACGAGAAGTCTCTTTTCCCTATAAAACATGAAAATATTTAGCTCTCTTTATGATGATAAACTACATCTTCCACAACATAAAGTAAGGATCAAAGGGAGCATGATATGTGAGAAATAAGAGGGATAACATAATTACCTCAAGAAGGTTGTTTAATATCTTCCTTCCATCATAAAAGTATATATCAAGGATATTTGTAAACGATTGTTTATCAAGCCGCAGGAGCCTACAGAGTTCGCAGACACGAACAGTATATGGTTGAGGAATGTTGCAAAGAATGGATATCTCTCCAAATGAACTGTTAGGTTCCAGAAGTGAAACAGTTTCTTCAGTCCCATCCTCAGCAGTGCCTACTAACTCCTGCATATTCACAGCTTTAGCAGTTAGCACTCAATAAAGATATGGTGTTCATGCAGATATTTGTGACTGAAAGTATCAATAGAACCTAAGGAAAAAAAGTTGAATTATTACACACGTGCTTGTGAAGATATAAAAGCATACCAGCACACCATGACAGACAAAATATAGTTGATCCACGACATTTCCTTGTTCCATGATAACCTCTCCTGGAAGAAAAAATTCCTCGTGGAGCCTGGTAACCTGAAAGATTAAAGCAACAAAAATTACACATGCTAGCAAATTTAGAAACATAACTATTTAACTATCAAGACAGTGAGAAATAGATTACTTACTATCTGATTGATGAATTCTGAAGAACAGCCCTTAAAAAGAGGAACCATTTGAATGCATGGCAAGTATAATGTTTGAGATATCTGCAAAAGATGATCAGATTAAAATCCAAAATGGTGGAAACTAACAAATATTCTCTGAAGACAGAATCAGTTCAAAGGCACCCTCTTTTATGTTATTACCTTAGAGCGAATAGAAATGGGAATTTCCTGAAGGACAGCAGCCTCGGTATAGCTACTCTCAAACTGTAAGCGCAGATGGCCTTTTATTTGTTCACGGATATCCCGTCCAAGTCTATTTCTATTCATATATTTCATAAGATCTGTCATCTTGTCCCTAAATTTCTCAGTTTTTGATCCCTTGACTATCAAAGCTGTCATGTTACCGATCAAATAAGCACCAAGAACCATATCAAATGAGACATATATCATTATGAATATCATCTCCCTCAAGTTTACTGCATGTATATCTCCATAGCCTGTGGAAGAAAAGAAAGTCACAAACAAAGTTATATGAAAATAACTCAACCGTAACTCTACAATAACTAACTTACCGACAGTAGCCATAGTAACGATAGCAAAATACAAGGATGTTGTATAGCGCTTCCAAAGATCAATTTCTCTGAAATGTTGATAACTATAACCACCAAGCTGTAAACTTCCAATCCATGTGTACTCTTCTTGGGATTCAGGAAGTGTAGTAGCCAAATAGTAGAAAATGCAGGCTGCAGTGTGGGTGCAGTAGAGTTCAACTACTAAAAGTTTCACAATCCGAGTAATGATGTAATTAACACGTATATCCTTCTCCAAATTATGAAAAAATTCGGTGACTTTCCGCACCCGATATAATCTGATCCACAAGAGGTACCTAACTTCTTCTCTGTGTCCACAAACCTGTTCACAAAAATAAAGCATTTCTTCAATATAATTGAGTTGCATTTTAGTAAACTGATATTTAAAAGGAAGAAGTAGTAGAACCTTGAATATGATATCCCAAGGCATACATCCAAGAAAATCAAAGATGAAGGCAGTTTTTAGGTACCTGCATAAACAGAAACAGTTAAAAATACACAATAATAATAATAATAAGATAATTAAGCATAGCAAGAATAGAAATTTACCGCAAAGCAATAGGGGTACGCTTGTAGACCATGCGATAGGTCTGACTATCTCTATAAGCAAGAAAGAACTGCAAAACTATGTCCACAAGAAAAGCTAGCTGCCCTATGATATCCAATATAAACAGATTCTCAGGCAACCCACGAAAGAATCCAAACTCCATTGGAGTGAAAAACGATGAGTACACTGCCCATACCAATATGAACTTTGTCCATAATCGATACCACCTGCACTATAGTTAATGAATTAATTAATGTTTTTAACCAACATGTGTTCTAAGAATAACTTAATATGTTAGCTTAACCCTTATTAACGTTGCTGCATTAATAATTTTAGTCACGTGTCATTCAGATTCTTCTTGGTAGTAATGAGCTAATGATTGAGGTTTTCAAATTATAATTTAGGGAACTATTATTATGCCACTCAAATCACATAATTTCTTCACCGGTTATTTGTATTTCGATTTCTAGCTTATTAGCATATAATATACTAGGCTGTTAGCTGAATGAATAATGATTAATGAATATGGATTACTAATTTATTATTATGTAATAATTTATCACGAAAACAGCATTACTTCTATATTTCATGCTTTTGAGCAAAATCCCAACCAATCAATCCACACAAGTAAACTAAAACCTAGTAAAAGAGTTTGCGCCAATTTTCAGATCCTTAAATAAACCAATTATTTATATATTTCCGCTCTTTTAAGATGGTATGATAAATAACATATTATACCTGTTTAATCAAATACATTCTATATTTAATTTCTTGGGGTGAGCATGTGCTACTGTAAAACCCATATAATATTATGTGCTTGTTTCATTTAATTTGTATAATATAATATATATGTATATACTTTTTTGGTCATGGGACTTATTTAATTTATATATGTCCTGTATGCAGTAATAATATATTAATATCTGTGATTCTGCGAGCTAGTAGTGATGGAACTTTCAACTTTGCAATTTGCATGACTAACACCACTGAAGGGATTGGGCCTTGCAACTTGGGCAAAAACCATTGCATTTTTTCGCAAACATATCTCTATCGATCAATATCGTGGCTTAGACATGTGATGTAGTGGCAGCGCTGTTTGTCTCTAGCAAAACCACACCAGATTCGAGTCCTAGTGTAGTTGCTAGGTTAATGTGTGTGACTGTGTTTGTATGAAGGAAAAAAATCTATCAATCAATATCATCACCAAGTTGGCCTTATATGATATCATCAATTCATCATTTTCTTAAAATTATATTATAGTTTAATGTATAACGATACACGCATTATACTTTGATGATGATGATGCAATCTTGCTCCGCACCACAATCCAGATCCCAGCCACTCTTACTGTTTTCTTTTTTATTTTATTTTATTTTATTTTTTTGATAGAGCTAATGTTACACGGTTACTTGATAAAAGAAAATAGCACAGGTTGTCCAAGTGTAAAATGATTCAGCCCTTACGATCTTGAACGCCGAGACAAAATCTTCCAGGTCAAATTATTCCCATTTTTCTATTAACATAATTATTTAAACATATTATGATTACGATTAGAATTTGAGAGATAGATTAGCAACGAGGATCGTGAGGAGTCATAAGAGGTTGATAATTGACAACATCACATGGCAATGGTTGGGCCAGACAAGACAACTAGAACCCACAATTACATGCCACGTGTACAAAGTTAGAAAGAGAAGGGGGGAGAGAGTGACGTGAAACTCCTTTCTTCACTTCCCTTCGCTTCATTCCAAACTTCCGGCCCTTGTTTCATGCACCACCAAACCAACCAATGGGCACATATTGGTTTAGTTTTTTATGAAACTTTTCATTATTATTTTTTTATTTGTCTTTATATAATTTTAAAAAATATTAAAAAATATAATTTTGAGTAATATAAATGTATATCTTTTTTAAAATAATTTTTATCTAAACTTGACTCCAAAAAATATTAATGTTTCTATAATTTATTTTAATATAAAATTATTAAACATGAATCAACTTAATATCAATTTATTTTTAACCAAAATTAAATTTGTAAAATTAATTTAATACAAACTCTTATTTATAAACTTCAATTAAAACACACACTTAAAATCTCAGAAAAATCTAACCATTCATTAACTTTTTTAAATTTAACTCAACATTATTATTATTATTATTATTATTATTATTATTATTATTATTTAAGACACATAATAACTTTATTATTAGTAAAAAAGTTTAAATATTTTTATTTAATAAATAAAAAATAAATATATAAAAAAATTTAAATTTTTTATACTTTGAATAAAAATTTTCTTGGTCTGTAAACTTAGCTAAACCCTTCTTATTATTCACTGTGAATGATAGAATACGTTACTTTACGTTCTTAGTCATCAGGTTACATTTTTAATGTTATGTATAGCATTAAGTGATAACAGAGAGATCTACCAAGAACATGCTACTGTAATATATAGTTTCTTTCTGAACTCTGTATTAGTTAGTATCTCTGTAATGATATTTATATTTTATATAAAATATTAAAGGTGTAAGTGATAGGTGATGCCATTATTAGTTGTTATTTAAAAAATTAATTAAAAAAATAAAAAAGAAAAGGAGAGAAGTGAACCTGTTTTCTGGGTGGATGACAGCGCCCTTGGAGATGCCTCGGATTCCATCGAGGAGCGCTTGACGACTGAACTTCCTCCGAGCCGAGTTGAGTCCGAACTCGTTCTCTATGAGGTCAAACCTGCTTCCTCGCGACGATTTCAGCCGGTCACGGAGGTCCTGTACTTCGTATTCCCTCTCGTCGGAAGAAGACGACTCCGTGGATGACGTCGACGAAGAAGAATCGGTCGTCGTCATCTTTTTCCCCCTCCGTTTCTCGTCGTCTTCTTCCACGGTCACCTTCACTTTCTTATTGTTCTTTCCAACATCGTTCATTTTCTCGGTGAACAATAATAGCAAATTGTTGTTGTTATTAACGATTGGTTACGATTTTTGTAATGTGGAATGTAGAAGGATCTGCCACGGAAGATGGATTAATTGGTTTGATGCATGAAAAGGGAAATGGAAAGACGGTCACGAGATGGAGATGCAGATCACGGGGTTAGGTTAGGGGAGGAAGGTGGAAACGACGTCGTTGAGTAAGGGTTCTTGACTTTCTTGGGTTTATTATGGTTGAAAGAAGTGACGGTTTTGAAAAGGAGAAGAGATCGGATAAGGGAAAAACGGAAAACGAATGAGAAGAGAGAGAAAGAGAGAGTAGAGTGGATATTATGTGGAAGAAAAAGAAGATGAAGGCGCGAAGCTAAATAGAATCATAGATAAATTGAGTACCTGTGATATGGACTATTCTAGTATGAATACTCCCTTTTATACTCAACGCTTCCAACATGACGTGTATTCATATCAAATTTATTATTATAATACATATAAGATTAATATTTTTCTTTTCCAAGGGCTCCATTAGAAGTTGCGCCCATTTTTTATTCAATTTATTTTTATTTAAAATTTATTAATTTTTATATTTTTAAATTAAATATAAATTATTTAATATTTTTTAATGATTAGATTAATCCATGACTAATCAATAAATTATTATATATATAAAATACGATTTAAATCTTTGATGTTAAGAGGACAAGTAAATTAATTTTTTTGTTATACATAAAAGTTAAAATTAAGTAATTTTAATACATTTAAAATTTTTTGAGACTATCAAGTATCAACCATGTTTTTTAATGATAATTTACAAAGTATATGTGAAAAATAATTATTTTATTATTATTATAATATATATAATTAAAATTATTTGTTATTATATTATATATTCTGGTCAAACCTGCAAAATTGGATAATAATAAAGTGGAATGATTATCGCATGAGAAAAAAGCTATAAAAGAAAAAAAAATACTGAATGAATAAAATTATACACCTTCTGTTATTACCACCATCTATATATATACATGTTTATTCACACCCTAAAGCACCAAATATCTAAATCTTAATAAAGTTACTCTAATAAGTTATATAATTTAAAATACTTACAAAATACTTAATTAACAATATGAAATACTAATTAAATTTACATATATAATTACATATATTAACTCTTATAATACTTTTATTAATATATAGCCTCAATTATATTAAATTCCATCTCAACCCCAAAATTGAAAAACAAAGAAAATAGGCTTAAGTTAAAGACTCATATCCATTTTATATAATTATTATTTTATTTATATATATAATATAAAAATTTAGTAAGAAATATATTTTTAGTCAAAATCAGTTAATATATAATATGAATTAATTATTGGTTCAATGTGGAATTTATTGCACATAAAATACCATCCAATAATAATATAATATAAATTAGCAAAACTTACCTTCAGAAAACTTACCAAAAAGTATAGCTAGATATTTTGGGTTAGTTGAATAAACCCATTTACCTTCAAGACCATCAATATTTAAAATATATCGTTATTGGACAATTGTTTTATGCAATATTAAATTAAACTTCGTTACATCAATTTGATTTGGATTTAGGCAGAAACATACATAAACATATGTGGTGACGAGCACTCGAAGATAGCGGCAATTATTGATAAACACTAATTTATATATATATATATATATATATATATAATCCTAAAAAGGCAGAAATAATAAAAAGTAGCAAACATGTGTGCATATATAAATTTATAAGGTTGTCCATGATCCACGGCTCTACATCAACTGATCCAGATGTTACATGACAAATAACCCAATTCTTTATTTTATTTTATCTTTTTTTGTGGGATGAAAATAATCAATTAATGTCCAAAAAAAATTGAAATTTTTGGATAAAACAAAGTTGGCTGTCGTAATTGTTATTATAGTTGTCCAATTAACCATTAGTTGTCACGATAATAACTTATACTGCTCTTCATTATTGTTGACTCGGCTTTGTTTCTTCCATGTTTTCATTTCGGAAGATATATAACTTATCATGCGTGACATATGTTTAACATAATTCAAACATATGCCAGAAATTTATAAATGAATGTTCAACGTAACCTACGCCAGAATAAACAAAAAGTGCATTCTTTATGCTATATTGTTTGTTCTGTAATCAGATAAACACTTAAGCTGCGTTTGTTTCTAAGAACTGAAAATAAGACAAGATATTAAAATATGATAGAATAAGATATTGATAGATAGAAATACAAAATTTTATTTTTTTGTATTTTATTTGGTAATAAATTAGAACAAATTATAAAAATCTAATTTATTCTCATTTTTTTCGTTTAAAAAAATTTAAATAAAAAATATAATAATAAAAAAATATAATTATAAAAAATTAACAAAAATAGTGAAAAAAAATGAAAAATAAATTATGTCTCTTGTTAGTGTTTTTGTGTCTTTTCTGTTATGATGGACATAAAATACACTAATTTAAATGTCTCTGGATATACTGTCTCTATCCATGTCTTCTCTGCTAAACATGATTTTGTGTCTCAGTATCCTGTCTTTATAAATAAACACAGCCTTAAATTCATTATAGAGAAAAAATATAAAAAGAAAAAAAGATTTTGGAGTTTGTCCAATCATGTTATATAAATTTCCTATATTCCGTATAAGGACAAAATATTATGTGGCATACCTCAACAACTTGAAACTTTATCATCATACATACATATGCTGGATCAAAGTTTAAACGACAATTGTAATATATATAAGGACGTTGTCTACTACTACTAATCCACCTTTTTTTTTAATTCAATTTGTTTGATAACAATAAATATGATATTACTCAAGATAATAATTATTTGTGCTGCTTCATTAATAATTTTGAGTTTGAATTTTAAAAATAAAAATAAAATATTATGATATTTAACATATGGATGAAGATATTTTGAAGGAAAAAAAAAAACAGAAGAAGAATATATGTTTTAGAAAACAAAATATATCTGCTATCCAAATTAATATAATATTTTATTCATTATTATTACATACACTAAATTAAAAAAAGGATGAATCAATAAACACGTTAATTCCTAATAATATATAGTTAAACATGTTTAATTTTAATAATGAATGGTTATTACGTTTAAAAAAATGTGTTTTATTTTGTAAAATGTTTAAAATTGAAAAACAAATAATTTTTAATAGTGAAGATTGTGCGTTTGTAGGCCAAGTGTGTATGTAATTGTAAATGAGTGAAGAATGGAGAAGCAGAATATAGATTGAAAGAAAGGTAAAAATGAATGTTACAAGGACTCATATGGGTACTTTATATGCTATATATTCTTGCTATGCCTATTTATACCCAGAAGAGAATAGCCAACATTAGCCTAACAACCATACCTTCCAATAACTACTTTACCAGAATTTTCGTCGTTACACTATCCCACTAATTGAATTTATCTTATCCTTATCCTTATCCTTCATAGTAATGCATAAACATGAGATTTAGTAGGTTAATTAATTAGTTGCATGCAGTAGTATATATATATATATATATATATATATATATATATATATATATATATATATATATATATATATATATATATGACGAATTGTCAATAATAATAATAATAATAATAATAATAGAATTAGGAGACATAGTATAGAGAAGGGTTTAACATTTTTTATTGATTAAAGAGTGTTTACCCTCTTTGTTAATTACACAAATTTTAACTATCTATTATATTTTATATAATGATTCAGATTTAGATTTATAATTTAAAATTTAAAATTTTAAGATGTTTAATGCTTTGTTTTTTTTTATAGCAAGTTAATTTTTAGGAAGCATTGTTCTCTTCATTTCCTTTAAAACTCCTTTGCGCATTTGTTTGATAAAAACTGACCAAAAAAAAATTATATATATACTTGAAGTGAGTTTATGGAATGAAAATTGGAGATTTTAAGTTTAGCGTAGAACTAAATTGGGTGGACAACTTACAAAATATTTCGATGCTAAAATTAATAGTATTTTAGGTGATATAGAATGTGTGTCTTTATCTGCAAAGTGCTCTTGTTTTTAGGGAGCTACTCAATTAAAGACGTTTAAAACATTTTTTTAAAGATGTTTTCTAATAATTAAAATTTAACATAGATAATCGATTAAACCGTGTTCTTTCAATCAAAATTAGTCTAGATAAATTAATTTGATTGAAAAAATAGTGAATTAAATCTTGAACTGATCTAAATTAATATTATTTTTTTAATAGAAAATGACTATAATATATTTATTATAAAAAATAACTAAAATATTCCTATTATATATATATATTAATTTTGAGAATCTTAAATTTTAGCTCTTTACTTCTTTGTCGTCGTAAAGTTAGGATTTAGAGTTTTCAAAAATATATATATATATATATATATATATATATATATATATATATATATATAAAATAGGAGTATTATAGTTATTTTTTATAATACAGATATTATAATATTTTTTATAAAAAAATATTAATTTAAACTGACTCAAAATTTAATTTATTAGTTTTTTGGCTAAACTGATTTATCCGGTCTAATTTTAATAAAAATAGTACAATTTAATTAATTATATGTATTAAATTTTAATTATTAAAAAATATTTTAAAAAAAATGTTTTTGATATTTTTATGTGAGTGACTGTTTTTCTTTTATCTCTATCCTTTTAGGTAGTTCTTTTTCCAGCATTCAATACTTTTAAGTAGTTACGCCTTTAATGTCAGAATTCGATGATTTTAGGCTTAATAATATTGTCGATGTGCTTAATTAGTGTTATATCGTAACGTCGAATTTCAGATATATATATATATATATATATATATATATATATATATATATATATATAATTTCAGCTAATAACGAGCTCTTTTTTTCTTTTGATGAGTTCTGATATATTTTAAGAAGTAAATGCGAACAAATTAAAATGCATATAAGCTACCAAAATAATATCACGGATCGGACCTAAATCCAGATCACGGTTGCACTTCATGTATGTGAGACAACTGAATTCATCTACTTTTCTCCAGTTAATTACTAGTATTGTTTTTGAACATTAAATTGACTAACAAAGTCACTTAAAAATGCTAAGTGCACAATTTTATATGCGTTAAAAGATATGATTATTTATGTATTTTTTTATTAGTTTAAATTTTTTTATAAAAATGATATCATGACATGATATTGTAGTTTTTATGATCGAAAAATCTAAAATTTGATGCTTGTTAAATCTAAACAAAAAAAGTATGAAATAAATTTTTTAAAAATTAAAATCTATGCAAATATTTAAGTTAATCCAAAAAAGCTCATATTTAAAGTGGCATGTTTAATTTATAATCAATCACTACGTGTCTTTTTCTATTAATTTAAACTTTTGATAAAGGTAAGAAGACATGGTTGAATATAATGGAGCTCACAAACCTGACTCATCAACACACATAAAAGGACTATAATTCCTTTTGTTTAGCCATGACATGCATGCTTAAAAAAACTTGAATTGTGTATTCCTTTTTCTTCCATTCATAAGAACACATATTGATATTATTATTAATTATTGATACATTTATCATTTGAAACCGGGTTGCGTTCACTTTAACAAATTCGGTTTATGTCGGGTGATTTATTAATTCACAAGATACGCTCCTTTTTCTCAAACATAGTTGGAAAAAAGGTTTACATACATTACATGGTTTAGGCTTTATTTAGAACCACCATATATATATATATATACACTTCCACCATGCGCCAAAGCAATACAACAAAATAACCTAACGTCATTACTTGTTTTATTAACAAAACTGTAAGTGGACTCAACACCAATCAAACTACTAATAATTAGGTCAAGATACAATTAGAGAATAGACTTAAAAAAGATTTATATACAGACATATTAGAATTTTGATCTTCTAAAGTTTAAATTTTATTTTAGAGAATAAAATATGATCTTTTATCTCTGAATAGTTTCTCTTTTATATTTATTTTTGGTCCCACCTATAAAATCAATAGTAAAAGATCACATTTTACTCTCTAAAATGAAATTCAAACTTTAGAAGATACAAATCTAACATATTATAAGTCTCACCATTCTCAAAAATAAGATTTGTAGATGATTTATTATAAGTGTAAGATTTTTTTTTTTTGTAACCTAGCTTTTAAAATTAAATTAGGTCTGTCTAATTTTAGTTTTAATAAATAATTCTAAAAGATAAATAATAAAAGAGGCAAAAAAAATTTATAAATAGGCAAAAGTGATTATCGTCAAATTGTTTTGTTTTGTTGATAAAAATTAAAAGGCTAACACATGACACTATACAAAGTTGTCATATAAGCATTCTTGTGTTGCCACGTCAAACTTTTCAATTAACAAAAATAATGAATGTTTTTATGTCATACCTCTAGGTATATATGGTGTGGTTTTGATAGTTTATTTTATTTTAGAGAGTTAATAATATATTGATGAGCGAGCTCTTAAAAAATTGCTTATATATTACTATTTACTATATTAATTAGGCACTGTAATAATGTTTTAAATTTTTATCAAGTGTCAACTTTCATTGTCTATTTGATTGTCTATGGTATTTTTTAATTTGACAGGTCAATAATTAATTTGTCACAAATTAAAATTCCATTTAAAAATATGTCGTTGACCAATAAATTACTACATATACAAAATAAAATTCGAATATCCATCATTTATTTAAGCAGAATTTTCATCGTCTATTACCTAATGTATATATTTGATAAAGTTTGGGTAGGTGAATCAACATGACATGCATTTAATAACTGTGGGATTGAGCTTGTGGTATGGCATCCACTATCCACACACATAAGCTGACTGATCCACGGCTCTGAATTGTTTATAAAGATACGTTCTTCTGGTGCCCTCTCCACTTATCCATGCATTTAATTGGATTTTTATAATTATTAATTGGTGAAAATTGAGTGAAGTCGACTTCACGTGAAGTTAATATCTCTGAACCGTTAGATGAAAATTTAATTAAATCAGTCAAATAATTTAATGGCTTTCAGATATCAATTTTACGTAAAGTCGGCTACACCTAAGTTTCTACCTTATTAATTATATGCTATATTTAACAACAATATTAACTTTGTTGTGTCTGCTTATTGCCCATGTATGTAATGCATTTGGCTATTTTTGATAAAGTATATTATTTTAATTTTTAGTGTTTGGAATAAATTTTAATTTAATTTTAAAAAATTTTAAATATTACATTTTAATTTTTTTAAAAAAATTAAATAATTTTAATATTATTTTATCATTAAATTTAATACACATAATTTACATATTAAAAATTTAATAACGTTTAACTTCACTTTATGAGTAAAATCGATTTATTAATAATTATCAATATAAAAGTTTTTCTTTTGATTCTAGAATATTGATAATTGATTACTAGGATTTAGAATTTTACATCAAAAATAGATTAAAAAAATATTACAAAAAAAGTTGGTTATATTTATCTAGTACATGAAAGAAGATATATATGACTTAACTAATAATATAGTAACGTCCACATGATTAATTTTATTAATTATTTGTGTCAAATTTAATAATAGAATAATATTAAATTTATTTAAAGTTTTTTAAAATAAAAATAAAATATTTAAAATATTAAAGAGGAAAATACATACCCTTCTTATTATAACAACGTTTTTAAAGCAATGTAATGTGGCTAAGATATCATATGTGGACATGCGAACATATTATATATTTGAAGTTTTTTTTTAATTTAGAAAAAGGTATGCATTAAAGTTCTAGAAAAATTTGATTTCTGATGCTATATAAAATTGAATAAAGTTATTGTTAGTATATATAGTGGCCGGAGGATATCCTATTTGTCCTATATTAAATTATGAAAGGGCGAAGATTTGCTTTTGGGTCTTTTCTATTATTTACTAGTGTATGTTCTCGTACCTTGTACAGGATAATACAAAAAATTATATTAAAAATTTTATTAAAAAATTAAATAATATATATAATAATAATTATTATAAATATTTTATAAAGTTATAATTAAAATCTAACTCTCAAAATTTTTAATATTAAAATATTAAAAATAATTAGTATTTGTCTTAATCAATTTGAGTTTGTTAAGTGATCATCTCACGCGTCTGCTTAAACAACTATTAGGAGTTAGAATCTCGCCTTGTGTATATAGCAATTCATTGGCTAGCGATAAACCCTTAATAAATGGAGTATCAATACGTGGTTAGACTTGACAAGAGTTTTCGAATACGCGGGTACCCGACCCATCCATTCCCGGATGAAAAGGGTAATAACTTGACTCGAGTTGGGACAGATTTTCTTCAAGATAGGGTATGGTCGGTGTTCATACCCTGGCCCAATAATAAAGGCCCAGGATCAAGCAAAAGACCTAATCCAAAGGGTTGGGCCTCACCAGTACCAATCTTCATCCTATGAAGTCGGTACTCACCACGACCTGTTCTAAAGAAGTCGGACACGAGATTAGCTGGCGGATAAACACTCATTCAAATGAGTAACTGCCCCTAGAATCTCTCTAACCACTTCCACGAGCCATATCTTAACCTCCCTAAGATAATGGGACGGTTAACACCCTAGAAATATGGCACTACTCCAACGGTGGTTATTGGTTCACCACTATAAATACACTGACACCCCTCAGGTATCTCTAAGTCCAATACTCTCTAGACCTGCTCACACCCTTGCCAACTTAGGCATCGGAGTGTCTTTGCAGGTACCACCCCCATCTCCTCGCACAAACAAGTCGAACGGAGCCTCCCGAGTTGCAGATCCATTCGGAATCCTCCTCCTTTACACATTTGGGCCAACCAACGCCATCCAGCCCATCAATCTCCGGTTACCCACCGTAACATTGGCGCCGTTGCCGGGGACCCGAGAGATCAACCAGTGATGGCGGACAGATCCCCCGAAGAGGGTCATATGGAGTCAGATTCTAAACAAGAGAATCTAGACACAGGTAATAATGATGCAGACTTGACCCTCCACCAGGGAACCAATGATCAACACAGGGAAGGTACCTCCGGAGTAAAAAATCCGAAGGTAAACTCTTCAGAAGGGCGCGAATCAGAGAAAGACGGACCATCCCATGTAACTGAACTCATGGGATTAGTCCACAGCCGCCTGGAACAGTTAGAACAAGAACGGGAGCGACAAAAGGAGACCAAAAAGAACCTAAAAGAGGAGATGGAAGATGAAAAGGGTTAGAAAGAAAACTCTTAAAGTTAGAATCCTCCCTCAAAGGTCGCAACTCCCGTGACGAACGAGAAGAGCCACCCTTAGGAGGGGAGGATCCTTTCAGCGAGGATATAATGAGGGCAAAAGTTCCAAGGAACTTCAAAAGCCCTGATGTGGACCTCTATGATGGAACCACGGATCCAAAGCATCACCTGAGCAATTTCAAAAGTCAGATGTACCTAGCTGATGCTTCCGACGCTACACGATGCAAAGCTTTCCCGACCACTCTATCGAAAGTAGCGATGAAGTGGTTCGACAGCCTCCCCCCGAGGTCGATTACCAGTTTTGAAGATCTCTCAAGGAAGTTTTTGATGAGGTTCTCTATCCAGAAAGACAAAGTGAAACATGCACCGAGCCTCCTGGGAATAAAACAAGAGGTCGGAGAATCCTTACGAGCCTATATGGAAAGGTTCAACAAAGCATGTTTGGAGATTCAAGACCTGCCCACAGAGGCAGTCATAATGGGGTTAGTCAATGGACTCAGAGAAGGCCCCTTCTCACAGTCCATATCTAAAAGACACCCCGTTTCTCTAAGTGATGTACAGGAAAAAGCTAAAAAGTACATCAATATGGAGGAAAACGCTAAGTTGAGAGACCTGAGTTGGCAACCTGGGCTCCCTCCCTCAACAAAAGAGAGGGAAAGGGAAACCAAGAAAAAGGAAGAACTCGGTCTCGAGAGACCCAGAAAATACCACTCTTATACTCCTCTGAAAGTTTCTATAGTAGATGTATACAGAGAGATTTGTAACACTGAAAGACTGCCACCCCCTAGACCCACTAAAAATAAAAAAGGGGGGAGCCGCAGCGACTACTGTGAGTACTATAAAATATATGGTCACTCCACAAACGACTGTTACGGCCTTAAAAATGTGATAGAAAAGCTGGCTAGAGAAGGTCGGCTTGATAGATATCTCATAGAAAGGTCGGACGGTCATGGAAAAAGAAAGCGAGACGATATGGATAGAAAAGACCCACCGCCGCAGGCTCCAGAAAGACATATCCATATGATCTCAGGAGGGTTCGTGGGAGGGGGACTCACCAAATCCTCTCGCAAAAGACATCTCAAAAGAGTCTACCAGGTCGGAGAAGAGTCATCCGACCTCCCTACCATTTCATTCACAAAAGAAGATGGGCAAGGAATAATTCCTGGACACGATGATCCAGTAGTAATAACTATGATCCTGGCAAATGTCCATCTCCACAGAACCTTAGTAGACCAAGGAAGCTCAGCGGACATCCTTTTTAAGCCCGCTTTTGACAAACTAGGGTTGGATGAGAAAGAATTAAGAGCCTACCCCGACACCTTGTATGGATTAGGCGACACGCCAATAAAACCACTGGGATTTTTGCCCCTCCACACCACCTTTGGAAAAGGGGAAAAATCAAAGACTCTGAGTATAGACTTCATAGTCATTGATGTGGGGTCAGCATATAACGCCTTAATCGGCAGAACTACCCTTAATCGACTCGGAGCAGTGGTATCCACTCCCCACCTTTGCATGAAATTCCCGACTTCAGCGGGGATAGCAACGTTAAGGGGAGACCAAAAGTTGGCAAGGAAATGCTACAATGAAAGCCTAAATCTGAGAGGAAAGGGCAGAGAAGTTCACACAATAGAGCTCGGCAGTGCAAGGGCCAGAGAAGAGCTGCGACCACAACCGGGAGGAAAAACTGAAGAGGTACAGGTCGGCAAAGAGGAAGGAAAAAATACTCATATAGGAGCCAACCTAGGGGAAACCCTAAAACAAGAATTGACTAAGCTCCTAAGAGATAACTCCGACCTCTTCGCCTGGAAGGCCTCCGACATGCCTGGGATAGACCCCGAGCTTATGTCCCACAAACTCTCGGTTTATCCGGGATCCAGACCTATACAACAAAGAAGACGCAAGCTCGGCCCAGAACGAGCCCTAATAGTAGAAGAACAAGTGCAGGCACTCCTGGAAGCTGGCTTCATCAGAGAAGTCAAGTACCCAACATGGCTAGCCAATGTAGTGCTAGTCAAAAAACAGAATGGCAAATGGAGAATGTGTGTCGACTATACCGACTTAAATAAGGCATGTCCAAGGATCCTTATCCGCTGCCAAGTATTGATACCCTAGTGGACTCCAGCTCGGGGTATCAATACTTATCATTCATGGACGCCTACTCGGGATATAATCAAATCCTAATGTATGAGCCAGACCAGGAGAAGACATCATTCATCACACCCAGAGCTAATTTTTGCTACGTGGTCATGCTATTCGGATTGAAGAATGCAGGAGCCACATATCAAAGGTTGATGAATAAAGTGTTTTCCTCTCACCTTGGGAGCCTAATGGAAGTATATGTCGACGACATGCTGGTAAAGACCAAGAAAGAAGTCGACCTCTTGTCAGACCTCTCACAAGTCTTTAACACCATAAGGCTGCACGGGATGAGACTAAATCCCGCAAAGTGCGCTTTCGCGGTGGAGGCAGGGAAATTTCTAGGATTTATGCTAACACAAAGAGGGATAGAAGCCAATCCCGATAAGTGTAGAGCTATCCTAGAGATGAAAAGCCCGACTTGTTTGAGAGAAGTCCAGCAGCTGAATGGCCGACTTGCAGCCCTCTCCAGATTTTTGGCAGGATCGGCACTAAAATCCCTTCCACTGTTCTCCTTATTGAGAAAGGGATGTCAGTTTGAATGGACTCCTGAATGCGAGGAGGCGTTCCAGGAGTTCAAAAAGTTTTTAAGCCAACCTCCTATTCTGACCCAACTAGTATCTGGAAAAGACCTCGTCCTGTACTTATCCGTAGCGGACAAAGCTGTCTCATCAGCCCTGATAAGAGAAGATGAGGTCGGACAACATCCAGTTTATTTCACCAGTAAAGTTCTACAAGGCCCTGAGCTAAGATACCACAAACTAGAGAAGTTTGCCTACTCCTTAGTAATAGCCTCACGAAGGCTACGACCTTACTTTCAGGCTCACACAATAAGAGTCCGTACGAACCAACCCATGAAGCAAATCCTCCAAAAGACGGATGTTGCAGGGAGAATGGTTCAATGGGCAATAGAGCTCTCCGAGTTCGACTTAAGATATGAAACTCGGACGGCGATCAAAGCCCAATGCCTCACCGATTTTATTGCAGAATACGCAGGGGATCAAGAGGAAAAACCAACTACATGGGAACTCTATGTAGATGGATCCTCCAATAAAACAGGAAGCGGCGCAGGCATAATATTGGTAGATGAAAGAGGAACCCAAGTAGAGGTTTCCCTAAAATTTGAATTCCCAGCTTCAAATAATCAAGCAGAGTATGAAGCCTTGATTGCTGGATTGAAGCTGGCAGAAGAAGTCGGTGCTACAAAGGTGATGATATACAGCGACTCACAAGTGGTGACCTCCCAGATAAGCGGAGAGTATCAGGCAAAGGACCTAAATATGAAGAGGTACTTGGAGAAAACTCTGGAGCACCTTGGGCGCTTTGCAGAAACCGAGGTCAAACACATAACTCGGGATCTAAATAGCAGAGCGGACGCCCTATCCAAGTTAGCAAGTACCAAACCAGGAGGGAATAACAGAAGCCTGATCCAAGAAACCCTCCAGGAATCCTCAGTAGTAAAAACAGAAGACAAACAAGAAGTACTTAAGGTAGTCGGTTTAAACCTCAGATGGATGAACCCCTTGGTCGAATACATGAAATTCGACATCCTCCCTAAAGAGGAGAAAGAGGCTAAAAAGATCCGAAGGGAAGCACAACACTACACATTGGTGAGAAATATTCTCTACAGAAGGGGGATACCAACACCATTATTAAAGTGCGTACCGACCTCAAGAACCACCGAGGTATTAGAGGAAGTACATAGTGGGATCTGCGGAAACCATCTCGGAGCAAGGTCACTAGCCAGGAAAGTAATCCGAGCTGGGTTCTACTGGCCGACCTTGCAGAAAGATGCCACAGAATTTGTGAAAAAGTGTCAACCATGTCAGATGCATGCAAATTTCCACGTAGCTCCACCAGAAGAGCTCATCAGTATCACTTCTCCATGGCCCTTTGCAAAATGGGGAATGGATTTGTTAGGTCCTTTTCCCCAAGCGCTAGGACAAGTCAAATACCTGATCGTGGGAATAGATTACTTCACAAAGTGGATAGAAGCAGAACCATTGGCCACCATCACCGCTCAAAGAAGTCGGAGGTTCTTCTACAAAAATATCATCACGAGATATGGGATACCTAATTCCATTACTACAGACAATGGAACCCAATTCACCGATTCTACCTTCGGAAGCCTAGTAGCCAGAATGAAAATAAAACACCAGTTCACCTCGGTGGAACACCCACAAGCTAATGGGCAGGCCGAGGCAGCCAACAAAGTCATACTGGCAGGGCTAAAAAGAAGATTACAAGAAGCAAAAGGAGCCTGGGCCGAAGAACTCCCCCAAGTGCTATGGGCTTACAGGATAACGCCCCAATCCGCCACTGGAGAAACGCCCTTCCGACTAGTCTATGGCGTAGAAGCAATGATACCAATAGAAATCAATGAACAAAGCCCGAGGGTAATTCTCCATGATGAGATCGGAAGCATACAGGGGGATAAAGAGGAGCTCGACTTGCTCCCAGAAGTCCGAGAAGAAGCCCAGATAAGAGAAGCAGCGTTGAAGCAAAGGATGACTACAAGGTATAACAAAAAAGTCATTCGAAGAACATTTTCCCCAAATGACTTGGTCTTAATCAGAAACGACATTGGAGTCAACAAATCAGGGGAAGGAAAACTCGCTGCTAATTGGAAGGGACCATACAAAGTCAATGAAGTCTTAGGAAAAGGTTATTATAAAGTGACCGACCTGAACGGCACTGAGTTCCCAAGGTCGTGGCATGCTTGTAATATGAAAAGGTACTACAGCTAAAAGCGAACTCTACTCCCTGATGTACTCTTTTCCCAACTTCATGATTTTTTCCCAAAATCAAAGGGTTTTTTCTGGAGGAGGGTTTTTAACGAGGCATCATAGTAGAGGCTAAGGAAAAATAGGCTATTAAAACCATTAGTAGCAAGAAGGTACCTCCCCAATTAATAAAGATCTTTTTTCATTTACAATATCTCTTATAAACTCCTTTCTATTTTCTAAGTCTTCCTACGAAACGCGCCGACTTAAGCTCGACAAAACGTGAAAATCCCATGAACCGACCTAGATGGTCGTCAGGATAAAACGACGAGGTACAAGTCGGTGTAATGAGGTTATAAAATTTGATCGTAAAAAACTCGGAAACATCCCGACTCATAAGTCGAAAGGAAAAAACCGAGTAGAAAAGAAAACGAATCGCAAAAATAACCTAAGTCATAAGAACTCAATAAAACAAAGTTGAGTATAAGGAATAACAAAAAAGAGATTGAAAAAAACCTAGGAAAAAGTTTAAAGACTGTCCAAAAGTCCTTAAACAAAAGGGCTCAGAAAATAGACAAGACAAAGAAAAAGGTTTTCAGAAAAAGATCAAGGGGACTTCGAAAAATCAAAATCAGAAAAGCATACACGCATAAGGTAACTTAAACCCTTACCCAAAAAAGGGTATTTATTCTGTTAATTTAAAATCCTTATTAAAAAGGGTACTTTTTAAATATTTTGTTTACGGCCTTAAAAGGCCAAAAGAAATTGTCCAAACACTACCAACATATAAAGAGTTTAAAAAAGGGGGACTCACAGGCCGAGCCCCCATATAACCATAAAAAATTATTTCTGTAGAGGAGTAGACGGATCACCACCACCAGAGTCAGGAAGAGCGCCACCAGGATCGGAAAGAGAGGCAACCACGGGAGATGAAGAGGAAGTCGGAGGAACAACAGAAGAACTCGAAGCGTCCTTGGAACGAGGAGGGGACTCAATAATCCTCCGCCCCCGAGTCTTTAATTCTAACTCGGAAACGATTACGGGGGCAGGAGGATCCACAATAGCACCATCAATGACGACTTTGTCTGGATCTAAAGGAGAAAGATCCAAGTCAGGAGCAATAATTCCGACCTGCTCCTTGAAAATCCTCCAAGCCTCCTCGGCACCATCAGCGATAGAGTCCTCCAACTCGGCATACGCATTTCGAGAGTTCAGCAAATCCTTCCTCACAGACACAAGATCTTGAAATAAACTCTGATAACTCTCCTGTGCTGCCTTCCTCAAACCCGCCTCCATGTTGCATTGGGCCTGCAACTTACTCTCCCTCTTCCAAAGGGTATCTCTCTCCTCCTTCAGCTCAGCGACCTCCTCCTTCAACTCCCTCTCATGCTCTTGATAAACAAGAAGCCTTCCTTCCATCTCCTTAACCTTCGAGGTTAACCCCAAAGAGCTGAGAGGAGTCTTCTCAAAAATATCCAAGAGCTTGCCATAAGCACCTGCCACCCTAAAACTCTCCTCAGCCAGAGTGGTAAGGTGGTTCCGAACAGAGACATCATCCATACTTATATGAGGATAGATGTTCCTTCGGACGAATGCAAGAGCATCCGCCTTAACCCCACCATCAAAAGAAGAGCCAGACTCTAAAGTCTTGCGCTTCTTCTTCTCTGGCTCAGAAAGAAGTCGGGCGGAGGGGAGTGGCCGAGACAAAGCTGAAGAAGAAATCACAATGGGTTGGGAAGGAGTCCCCACGTTCTGAGGAGGAGGAGGAGGAGGAGGATGAGAGACGATCGCCCTGGTACCACCAGTCCTGGCCCGAGATCTTGCCTTAGCCTCCTGAACTCTTTGGTAAGATTCCTGAGCATTCTTCCTTGCCATATCTGCAAAAGAAACAATCAGCAAAAATTATAGGTCGGCAAACCTCAAGTCGGCAGATACAAGTCGCCAATAAGAAATGTATATACATATATAAAAACTACCTAGTTGCGACCGAACAAAAGTCGGCGATCCCTGGAGGAATTTCCTAGTATCCAAGTATGGGGCCCTTCCCCACACTTCTCGGAAAAACCCCACAATGGCCGCCTCCACCTCATCCAGGTCGTCCAGACCATACTTCTCACAAGGGGAGGCCTCCAGCCAATAGAGGGGAAAGCGAGGGGAAGAATTCTCATCCAAGAAAAAGGGGTGGTGACCCTCTACAGCTTGCACTTTGAAAAAATAATTTTTGAAGTCGTGGAAGGATTCGTCAAAAAGGGTGAAAATTCTCTGACCTTGTATGGCTCGGAAAGACACCCATTGCTGCTTGTTATTTAGCCCACTGAAGGGCTTAGTCATGTGGAAAAGATAAAAGAAAATCCTCAAAGAGGTCAGAAAGTCCAGAGCGTGACTTATAAATTGGTAAATTTTCAGAAAACCCCAAGAATTGGGGTGAAGCTGGGTAGGGGCAACTCGACAGTGGCGTAAAACAGCCATTTCAAATTCAGAAAACGGAAGAAAAACACCCAAACGAGTGATCATACATTCATACATAAAGAAAAAATGAGAGGCCGCCTCATTGGCCCTCCCAAAACAAACCCGGTCTTCTGGACCCGGAGCTACCAACTCATACTTTGGCTCGTTTTCCTCAGAAGTACAAATTCTGTGGCGAGTACGAAGGTGGGTGATAAACTCGGCATCAACCAAGGGTTCCTCCCCTAGGACCGTGACATCAACCCATTGAGAAAGAACATCTATGGAAGCCATTTCTTTTTCTTATAAAGGGTGACAAAAACCTACAAAAGAAAAAGAAAAGGAAAATCAAAAACACGGTCTCTAAAGGGAGGGAATACGGAACCAAAGTCTACAAACCAACCTATCTATCTACAAAATAAAAGCATGCAGACACAAAGCATGTTACGAAAGAAGAAAAGCTAACCTTTATCCAAAAATGAAGGTTGGAAGAAGCATAAGTCTCCGAAACACAAGAGTACAGCACGAACAAAGAAAGAAGAAATTTGAAAAATTACAGAAACGAAAAAATGAAAGAGAGCGAAAGTATTTATAAACGTGCTAAGGGACATAATGGTAAATGCGGGACAGTCATTAATGAGAATGCACCGTTATCAAGACCTACGCACATCCCCTAACGGACACGACGCTTGATTAGACGTAACTGTCAGAACCAAAAGGACACGAAAAGTCACGTCAGTTTCAGACCATCACGTCAGTCCTACAACAAGTCGGCTACGACCCCGAGCAGAATACTCGAACCCAAATCTTGAAAAAATTGGGCTCGAGTAGGGGCACTATTCATACCCTGGCCCAATAATAAAGGCCCAGGATCAAGCAAAAGACCTAATCCAAAGGGTTGGGCCTCACCAGTACCAATCTTCATCCTATGAAGTCGGTACTCACCATGACCTGTTCTAAAGAAGTCGGGCACGAGATTAGCTGGCGGATAAACACTCATTCAAATGAGTAACTGCCCCTAGAATCTCTCTAACCACTTCCACGAGCCATATCTTAACCTCCCTAAGATAATGGGACGGTTAACACCCTAGAAATATGGCACTACTCCAACGGTGGTTATTGGTTCACCACTATAAATACACTAACACCCCTCAGGTATCTCTAAGTCCAATACTCTCTAGATCTGCTCACACCCTTGCTAACTTAGGCATCGGAGTGTCTTTGCAGGTACCACCCCCATCTCCTCGCACAAACAAGTCGGACGGAGCCTCCCGAGTTGCAGATCCATTCGGAATCCTCCTCCTTCACACATTTGGGCCAACCAACGCCATCCAGCCCATCAATCTCCGGTTACCCACCGTAACAGTCGGGTTTAGGGTGTACACGTCCCAAATATATACATATAAACACTTTTTAGAAATTAGGATTTGCCTCACATCACACATGATTCATAGATTGAGTCTATACTCTATAGCCATGTGAGATAAACTCAGTCAGCCTCACCTAAAATCTTCTTCTTCTCGAATTCTTCACAAAAAAATCGCATAGCTCCCGTCATGTTGTTGCTGAGTCCATCACCGCTTACCTATTCATAACTCTCATCTTCCATCACAGCCAGAGACGGACCCACGTTTAATATAGAGGGGGCATTTTCTCCCACAATTTTTTTTTAAAAAAAGTAATACTTATATACATATATACCACTTATTATATTATATTTGTCTCAAAATAAAATATAAATAGTTCTTTTATATTTTATGTTAAAAAATATTTTGTTAAACTTAACACATAATAATAATTATATTGTTAAATTTGATTTAGTATGAAAAATAAATAAATACACTAAAAAATTAGTGATAATTAATTATATTATATTAGTTAATTAATTAATAATTAAATTAAAACTTAGTTTTCTAATTAAATACAATTTAAATTATTAGTGATTTTTTTAAAAATTGTTTAAGATAAAAAAATATATTATCTATGTATTAATATACTATAATTATTTTGGTTAAAAATTTTATTTATACTATAAAAATTATAATAAGTAGATTTGACAATTAAGTAAAATAATTGTTTAAAAATATATATAAAAAATAATATTTAATCATGTTAAAAGTAAAAAAAGTCCTTATAAATATTTTTTTTGTTATTTTAAATATTATACTATGTGTATGAAATTATATTTTATTATTTTAAATATTATAATACTGATTGTGTGTATATTTCTAGTTCTTATCAATATGTATTAGATAGTTCTAATTTTAAATTTTGAATATATCTAAACCAATTTAGATTGATCAAGTGATCAACTTAGTCGTCCGCTTAAGTAAGTATTGAGGGTTCAAATTCTGTCTCGTATGTATAGCAACGCGTTGCCGACCAATTGTTGATTCTTAAATGGAATTCAAATTCATGACGGATTGGTCCTTAACTTGTTGAATATCGTGGGAAGCAAAAAAAATATCTATACCTAAATTTTATTATATTTTTATCTCCATTACTAAATTTTTCTAGGTCCGTCATTGTTCACACCTTATGTCATCATCGCTACTCATCCCGTTACCGTCGTTGTTGAGCTCGTTGCCACCATTCTCCTGCCGAGTTTTTTTTCTCTAGGTAAATTTTCCCTCTCTCTCTCTCTCTCTTTCTCTCTCTCATTGTGAGTCTGTTAAGTTCTTCTCTTCTTCTTCCACAGACTCATCACTTAGTCGCCTTCGCTATGAGCCCGGACGTTGCCGTTGCAGTTTCATCTGAGTCTGTCACCGAATAAAATAGAATTTTTATTCAAGTTAAAAATAGACATGCATGAGATCATTTTTGCATGTAATTTCTAAATTTTCTCATCTAAATTTGATTTATACGGTTGAGTATTTTAGTATGGGATCATCGTAGTTTTGTTGTGACACTAATGTGATAAAAGTTTCGGTAATTTCATAACTAATATATGAGATAGAGCAGATTATTAAAGTAATAAGAGAAATAACATTCAGATTTACGTGTAAAATTTATAAGAGGTTATCTCAGAAAAATATATATTTATAACCAAAGTAGAAAATTATTAGGAAATTATTATTTCTTAATATATTTATGGATAATACATATATTAATTATAATCGTAAATTAAGTAATTTCATATTAAATGACTTATATGATGGTGATGTCATTTATTGTCATAAATGTTAAATTAAATAAGTTATTATTACTTTTGATTTGGATAAATGTGATTAAAATCATAGATACTATTTTATTTGAGTTTTAGGGTTTAATGAGTGTCACACTCAAATATAAATAATGACTTTAGAATTTTGGTCTCCAATACAACAAACTCGCCTTCGTAATTCTTTTCCCACAGTAAAATTGTGATTTAGCACTATAAAAAATACAGAAGGTTTTGGTTGACGAAGATCAAAGAACCACAAGAGCCAAGCTCTCTGATCTCAATCATACTCTCGAATGAAGAAACACTTCTGCGCTCTTAGTTATATTTTTTAATGATTTAACATGGATGATCTTGAGGTTGAGAAATACTAAAATTTTTAGCTAAAATAAAAATTTTATTCAATCAAATGATAATAAATAATTTTATTGAATTAAATTATATTAATGTGATCATTAGATGATAAAAAATTCTAGAAAATAAATAAATAATATTTTAAGAGTATAGTAATATTAAATTGTTATTTCAATTTACTTTTTTAATCAACGATAATAAATATCTTAAATTAATTAAATTTTTATAAAAATTATACACCTAAAACTATTTCATTTTTTCAAAAATTTTTTGAAAGTACAATGGTTCAATAAGAGGTTGACTATTGAGAATTGAATATAATATTTTTAAATTCGTATTTTCAATAAAAATATGTACTTAGTTCTATCCATCCTAAATAATTCTATATTCACTATTACTTATTCATCTAAATAATTCTAATATTGATAGAATATTATTTTTAGATGCAAAAAATTTAAAATATATTTATTCTATTTCAAAAATTAATATTCATATTTAACTTAGAATTCCAACAAATATGACAAAAAATATTATATTTTTTAGTTATTAAAAAATTAAAGTAAAATATCTATAAATATATTTTTGTGCTTTAGCTTTAGATTTTTCAAAAAAATTTGACAAGTTAATCGAATCAAATCATATTTCTATAACATATATAAGAATGTATATTACACATAAATAAAAAAATTAGGTATAGTAAGAACAAATACATAAATTAAAATAAAATTTAGAAAAATAAGAATTCATAAAATATTGAAGGAAAGAAATATAAATAGAAGAGAAATAAAATTATTAGATGGAAGAGAAATAATTTAATAAATTTTATGTGTATATAAAAGAAGAATAAAAAGAAAATATACAGTACTTATATTTAATTTGGCAAGATTTATGGGAATAAACACGTAGAATAAGAGAATAAAAATGATAATAAAAAGAAGCTAAACATCTAAATTAATATCAAAAAATAATAATAATAATAATAATAATCTATCATAATCTTAATCTTTTAATATAATTAATGAATAATAATATAATTAATCTACCATAATCTTAATATAATCTTTTAATATAATTAATTTTAATTAAATAATCAAATAAATTGAATATAAATATGCCTAATCTAATCATATAAAAAATAGTAAATTACACACACACATTGGGAATAAAACATCACTTTAAAATCAGATTATTATTATTAATGACATATAAATATTAAAATTATATTAATACATTAATAAAAATACATTATTATAATAAAAAATTGCAAGAATTAAAATAACTGAAATTTATTAACTTTAATTAGTTAAATTAGCATAAAATAAGAAAGAAATGATTAATCAGATTAAATAAATTAAAAAAATATTTCTCAACAAAGTAAATATCACAATAATTATATTACTAATTAAAAAATAATCGATTTAATCAATTCAATTTTTTATTGAAAATAGAGAACTAAAGATTATCAATGAATAAAAATAAATAGGATATAATACATTAAAGAATAATTTTAGTAGTATAAATAATAAAATAAATTATTATATACAATTTTAACTTTTTATCTTATTATGATTGAAGTGAACATTAATGGTAAAAAATTAATTTTAAATAATCCATATTTGTATTTTACAACATAATTAAAGCATAAATCATAATTTTTTATTTTGTGATTAATCAATATTTTTTAAATTTTTTGGTTAAGTCTTCTGTGTTTTATGATTGATAAATATTTTTTACAAAACACAAATTTATGATGAGTTATTACAATTATAATTAATTAAAAAAATCAAGAAAAAATATAAAAAATCAAATAAAAGATAAAAAATAGAGTAAACATTTATTTTGAAATTAAAAATTTGTTAATTGTGCTAGAAATTCTAAAAATTTGTATCTTATTATATAATCAATTTCGTTACTCATTTTAACGTTATTATTCATTTATTGTATCTAAAAAAGTATATAATGTCACACTTTATTTTTAAAAAGATGAAACTCTTCAAATATACGATATAATATATAATTTAAGAACAATAAAATAAAAATATTTAGAATTTTATAATAGTATTTGAAATTTTCAATGATGATATTACAAAGTGTTTAAATCGACCAAATAAATTCAATAGTTATTTTTTGCACATCTTATTTAAATTTGAATCTTAAAAATTTACTTTTATCTTTTTTTTTTCTAATATAAATTATTTTTGACAAAAAATAGAGAAAAAAATTTATTAGACCAAAAAAATATCCAATCAAAAAATTATTATAAGGAGATTTATAATTAGAGAAAAAAGAATAAAAGTATTAATAATAATTAAGAAAAAGAAACGAAGCTTGTATTAAAAAATGTTAGAAAATAAATAATAAAGTTCATACTAATAATAAAATTGAGGAATGATGTTGCTGCTTTAGGTTTCTAACCTTCGTCTTTGGCCATCTTTTTTTCTGTTCTTTGCCTTTTTTTTTTTAATTATCAAGTCATAAAAAAATAAAGAACAATTCAAGAAAACAAAAGCAGCAAGATCGAAAACAGTAAGATCAATAGTAACTATACAACTCAAAATACATAGGAGAAAAACAAACTATTATATGATAGAATTAACATGAGTATATTTCCTCATTAAATAAACAAAGTTAATGCACAACAAAATTACATGTAAAGAGAAAAAAAAAGAAAAAGAGTCAAAATATCCAAAATGATAAAAAGATTATTTTATAAAAGACTATAAAATAATGAAGTTCTAACTAAATTAATTTGTACTTATTATTATTAGAAAAGGTAAGAGAGAGCAGTAGAGAAAATGTTTGTGTGTATTCAAGTTGTGTAAAATGATACAATATAGAAGGATATTTATAGGTGCTAAGAGAATTGAAATAATAAAGACGTAATATCCTATAATAAATATTTAGATATGTTAAATAATGCTAATTGATCTAATTGATCCTAATTATACTCTAACAAATATATTCAATTAATTGATATACATAATATTAAATTGTGTGATACTTAAATATCTCAATTAGTTGATATAATTAATCCACCGTAATAAATTGTATTTAATGAGTTAAAAGAAATAAATCAGGAAACATTCTAAGAAACATGCCATGTCAACTTTATCATTAAGTGCAAGAATTCAATTTTTATATAATAGAATAAATAGAATAGATAGATATCTCATTATTCGTTATTTTAACTTATCTATTATATATTTTTTTATATTTACCACTCAATATATTAAAATACAATTTATATATCTAGATAAGAATTACATAGATATTTAATTAAAAGAACATTTAATTTTTTAAAATATAATAACAGTTTTAATTTCTTTGATTTTTCTTTTTACATTTTTTTATGTGTTTTTCCAAATAAAAGACAAGCCTATAGCAAAAATAGGAAGAGATTGTAGTATTTAATTGAAGAGGGAAAAAACAAATATAATTAAAATTCATACATTTAAAATGTGTTTGAACTTTAAAAAATGATATGAGACATGAGAATCCACAAACACTTGGTTTCAATGAATCTGTTTACACCAATCAACTCAGTGTTCTTTAGCTTTCTGTTTTTTTCTTTTCTATTTCATATGAATTTTTCAGTGTCAAACATGCATCACATAGAGTATTTTTTAACTCTATCCTAATTCATATATTATCTTTGCTAAACAAAATATAAAAAAAGACAGTAAATAAATTAAAGTTATTATTATTTAAAGAGATAGTAAATATATTAGTATTTTTGTATTTTAAATTAATTAAGATCTAAATGAAAGATAACATTAATTTAAAAAAGTTAAATTAAAATTAACTCAAACATTGATATTTAAATTATAAAAAAAATTGATTTTCATATTTTATAAAATATCATACTTGTGGTAATTGTAAATATGACGATACTTAAAATTAAATAAAGTAATATAGATAAAATAAATAAAAAAATAAAAAATAACTAAATCTTGTATAAAATTTACCTATAAAATTCTGTACCAAAAAATGAATTTAATTTTAGTATATTAATAATATAAAATATTTTATATAATCATTCAATTCAATTAGATTTATCTATTCAGGTTATTATTGAAAAATAAATTTAAGATACCAACATATAATTACTTTAAATTAATCAACAATTATTAATACTATATAAGGGACACACTATTCCACTAAGAATCATTGCCATAAGGAATAATTTTCCAATTTTCTATACTAATATTAGAAAGTTTATATTATACTATATAATAATATTATCATTATCAATACTATATGATATCAAAACAAACAAAAAACACTGTACTAATATAATATTATCAATATTATATAAATCATCTTGAAGGTTGTGGTAGGCTTAGAGAAGGGGGGTTGAATCTATGCCTTCCTTTTAAGTTGCTGTTATTACCCTTTTAAAACAGATTTGCAATTCTGATTCTGTTTGAACTCAGCAGCGGAAATTTATGAGACAATTTATTTTTATCTCATGATTATCAGAAAACAGAACACAGTAGAGAAAAAAAAGCTAACACCAGCAAGTATCCTGGTTCGGTTGCCTTGTGATATGCAACCTACATCCAGTCTCCTCCACAATTATGGAAGAATTTCACTATAGTTAACAGAATTACATACACCAATTTCACACTCAAGTTCTATCCTAACTTGACATTGGCTATGCTAACGCCTAACTATTCACTCTTAGTGCTAACCCAACTAAGAAAGGGATACCAAATAGGTACAAGATACAAGACACTTAGCCAACCTAAAGAAATCAGAAAAATAACTCTAGGCTTTTTTCTCAAGTGTATCACTTAGCCTTTTTCCACTCATGGCTTTTACTTGAGCTTTCTCACAATACCTTTTCTCACAAAAAATTACAGAAAGATAAACTTGAAAAAGTACATTACAATCAGTAAAACATGAAGGAGATTGACTTCATCAGCAGCCTCTTTGCTATGTGCAAAACCAGATTTGCAAACCTCAGATGCAGTTCTTCAGTGTTGGCCGAATGCTTCTTTGAAAGAGAGCATTATCCAAGTAAAGGAACTTTACAGAACTCAACTCACAAACTCTGGTTTTCTTTCCTTGCTTTCTAAATGAGCAAGAAGTCTTCTTTTATTCTCCTTGCATGTTGCTGGGTTCTTCTTCCAAGGTCAACACCTTGAGCCTTAAGCTTCACCAACCTACAGAATCACTTTTTCTCGTTAAATCTTAGAGTAGAAACTTTGCTTCTGACTTCTTCATCTTGACCGAAAGCCACAAAGCAGTGACCATAGAAATCTTCTCATGGTCAACTTGATCTTAGCCATTGAAAAACTACTTGGTCCCCAAGTATCACTTGTGACCGTAGATGTGAAGCAGAATAGGGCAGAGAACAATTTTCCCTTGAATGCCATTTTCGGATAGAGCAGAGAGTTGGGAGAAGAGAAGAAGATCTTATGCATGCAAGATGAGATGGATTACCTTTAACCTAAGCTTGATTTAGTTTGGATTTTCTGTTTTAGCTTCTGTGCTTCAAGCTTAAACTTTCTCTCTCTCTTGCTTCTTTGGTTACTAGCTTAGGGAGGAAGCTTTTTCTCTTTCTCTTTCTTACTTTTCTGAAGCCTTGATGTGGCTTGATTAGAGAGGAGAGGAACGTTGCTTCTGGTAAGGCAAGATGGTGGGAAATTGAAAATCAATTTCGGGCTTGGATCAGGTTCTTCTCTACTTCAGCCCGTTGGTGCATTGCTTTGCTTCTTTGATGAATTTTGTTTGAGATGAATGACTTGGGCTTGTCTTTATTTTTCACTTACCATTCAGCCCATTAGCATATATCTTTTGTTTGATGTTGGGCTGCTGCAAGACTTGTTTTTGGCCTGCATCACTTATTAACAATAATCAAACTAATTGGGTGATTAGTCCACTAATCAAATGTTTGTTATCATCAATTTTATTAATTAATTTCTTAACTCAACAATCTCTCCCTTGATGACAAACATAATTAAGCAATAATCAAAGGAATTAAGATTTTGGTAAAGTTTAGAAAACTTCCCTTTGATGTTTCTTGCTTTAGTGTTGCTCCCCCTTTCCTTTTCAAGATTAGCTCCCCCTAGATTTATGCTCTTCTCTTCTTTCCTGTTTACATATGCTTATATAGAACCAAAGTACCAATCAAAAATGTAGTAAAACAGTGATAGCTTTAATGGCCAAAATAAAGCTTTAACACATCAGGGTTAGGGTCAAGATAGCAACATATCATAAAGCAAGTTTCCAACAACAGTTCACAATATTTGCAAACATTTGCAAATCAAGCTTATTAAAATCTGCAGCAGTCAAACAAAGTCCACAAAAGACAGTAATCAAAGGCAACTTTAGTCAGAATAAGTCAGACTAGCATTCCAGCTATTGCTCCTATTACTCCCCCTTTTGTCATCAAGGGTTGATAATAAGCAAGATCCACAAAAACATCACTATAAACCCTGCAAGAAAGATCAGTGCACAGTCCAAATTACTAACTAAACTACCAAAAGTGCAGCAGTATCCAAAGTTTATACAGTCATCCAAGACAACAGAAATAAGGCCAACAGTAGCAAAAGAAAACAGAGTTTATGAGACAAAAAATAGAGCAGCATCAATAGTTTTCATGAGACAAATTCTAGGCATCAGAACCATCCCCCTCCGAAGCAGCTTCCTCTTCAACATCAGTGGCAATGTCTTTATCGTTATTAAGGTTATCAATGAAGGTCATGAGCACAGCCACCCTATCTCTTGATTTCTTCAGGAAGTTCTCATGCTTGCTAGCTAGCTTCCTTTGTTCCTTGCTCATGGCAATTAAGTGATTTGATTGGGAAACAAACTGTTGAGCAACATCCTTGACCACATTTAGCAGAGCAGATTTCTTCCCAATGGAAATGGATGTACCCTCAGTGGAAGGAGGAGGAGATTCATCTGGGATGTACTCTTCATCATCATCATCTAGAACCACTCTCTCAGATCGAGTTGGTCCTTTTTGCTGTTTCACTGAACCACCCCCTTTTAGGTATGAATGTTTATTTTCATAAGCCTCATTTGACAAGTCAACACCAAAAGTCTCAAATATGCAAGTCAAAAACATGCCATAAGGTAGTGCTTTATCTTTCACACTTCTAACAGAATCAAACATGTATCTAGCCATCAAATAGGCAAAAGATATTTCTATTTTAGTGATTAGGGCATACAAAACAAGTGTGTTCGTGTAAGAAACCCTTTGATATGAACCACTTTGAGGAATTAAAATGTGGTTGACAATACGGTGCAACTGAGCGCGTTCATATCCGAGGGTTTTGTGAGTGGGTGTGATGCCATCAATTAAGGACACATGTTCACAAATGTGAGCCAGAGCATCATGGTAAGAGATACCAACACCTTCATCTCACTTCACAGATGTATAAGCACACGGCCCAACATCAGTGTACTTCAAGGATTCACTGATAGTTTCATTATTCAAGATAATGTCTCTGCCCTTAACATAAGAATGCACACTTCCTTCATGATAAGTCATGTTTGCATAAAATTCTTTGACTAACTGAGGATATACAGGTTTTTTGATTTTGAAAAGGTGATTCCAGTCTAAAAATTCCAAATTTTCAACAAAAGGAAAACTTTTCTTTTTCAAATCTGGTAAATCAGCAAGAAAAGAGGGACATAGAGTACGATACTGAATAACTCCCTCATAAAAATCATGGTTCATGGCAGATTTGAAACGATGGGGGTTATAATCTGAGTGAGATGTCATGAAGTGTGATTTATGAGCAAAAGGATCAATGTCTGGTTCTCTAACAGATTTGAGAGGGCAATGAGGGTTACCTTTTTGTGAACGCACAAGAACAGACCTTGACTTAGATTTTGTTGTCTTAGGAACAGGTTCTTCAACGGCAGGACGCTTACCCTTGGACGAACTAGGTTTTGAGGAACTTGGTTTGGATGGCATTGCCTTAGGTGGTGGTGTCGGTTTGGCAGGAGCAGGGTACCTTGGAGTGGTCTTGGTTCGCGCCATGGGAACTGTGCGAGGAGGAGAGGTAGGAGGAGAAGGTGAAGGAGTAAAAGTGGTGTCTTGAGAACGAGTTGATGGTCTTGGATATCCTGGAAGTTTATGGATTTTCTCACGCGGTGCTCTTTTAGCAATGACTTTCTTCCCCATTTTGGTTAAATTGAAGCTTTTGATGGAAGAGAGATAGTGGAGTGAAAGGGAAGAAACCGAAGGGTTTGAGGAGAAGTTATGAAGGGAAGAGAGGGAGTGTTGGTAACTGTACCCAAAAGTGGTTTTCCAAAACCATGCAACTGCATCACTTTTGAAATGACATGAAAAGACCTGACCTCATAAATTTAAGATTTGATTTGATTTGAAAATAAAACAGGAAACGAATCTCAAATTTTGAAAAGCAAAAAAATAAACCTAAAAATCTTTTTGGATTATAAATATTAAATGAAAAATTATTAAAAATAAACACATAGCCCATCAACAAAAAAATGTAACATTCACATATGGGCCTAGAGATAGTTGGATTTAAGGAAACACAATGGACCACTCTAGATCTAATTTTGAGGTTGGCCCAGATTATCTTTCGTTTGAAACAAGCCCAGAACACGCTGGCTTGATGGAGATGTTCATCACCTGCCCAGAATTGTCTCATACCTGTTTATGAGACAAAAATCTCCAGCAAATACATCAGCAGTTTTCAAATAAAGAATCATAACTCAAAATTCCTAGACAAGTCCTAAGCATATAAAATCTATTCTCAGCTAATGGTTTTATAAAAATATCTGCTAATTGCTCCTCAGATTTAATAAATTGAATACTAATATCCCCCTTTTGGACATGTTCTCTTATTGAGTGAAATTTCACTTCAATATGCTTCGTCCTTGAGTGCAAAACTGGATTTTTAGAAATATTAATGGCACTCATATTATCACACATCAAGGGAATATTTTCAGCCTTTAATTTGTAATCAACAAGCTGTGTTTTTAACCATAAAAGCTGAGAACAAAAAGAAGAAGCAGCTATATACTCAGCCTCTGCAGTGGATAAGGCCACTGTTGGTTGCTTCTTACTTGACCAAACATTTAAGGACTTTCCAAAGAAGCAACATAAACCAGAAGTGCTCCTTCTATCAACTCTATCACCAGCAAAATCTGCATCACAATAACCAACTGCGGAAAAATCATCAATCTTAGGATACCATAGACCAAAGTTGGATGTGCCATGAACATATCTAATGATCCTTTTAACTGCAGAAAGATGTGACTCTTTAGGTTTGGATTGGAACCTAGAACACAATCCAACACTTTGCACAATATCGGGTCTAGAGGAAGTTAAGTACATAAGAGAGCCAATCATTCCTCTATACCTAGTCTCATCAACATCTTTCTCAGCTTCTCCTTTATCTAATTTAGAACTAGGATGCATGGGTGTTCCCATGGGTTTGGTATTTTCCATACCAAATTTCTTAACTAATTCCTTGGCATACTTTTCTTGATGAATGAAAATACCTTTTTCAGTTTGTTTAATTTACAGCCCAAGGAAAAAATTTAGTTCACCCATCATACTCATGTCAAATTCACTTGTCATGAGTTTTTCAAATTCAGAACAAAGGGATTCATTTGTTGATCCAAAAATAATGTCATCAACATATATTTGGACTAGAATAAAAGAATCATTAGAGTTCTTGATGAATAGAGTTGTGTCAGTGGTACCTCTTTGAAAACCATTTTTCAAAAGAAAAGAGTTAAGTCTCTTATACCAAGCTCTAGGAGCTTGTCTTAAACCATAGAGAGCTTTAGACAATTTGAAAACATGATTAGAATGTTCTTTATTTTCAAAACCAGGAGGCTGTTCCACATACACTTCTCTATCTATCACACCATTCAAAAATGCACATTTCACAACCATTTGATATAATTTAAAACCACAAAATGCAGCATAAGCTAAGAGAAGTCTTATGGCTTCCATTCGGGCAACAGGAGCGAAGGATTCATCAAAGTCTATTCCTTCTTCTTGGTCATATCCTTGAGCTACTAGCCTTGCCTTATTTCTTGCAATGCTACCATCTTCTCCCAACTTGTTCCGAAATATCCACTTGGTGCCGGTCACTTTCTTTTCACTTGGCCTTGGAACCAAAGTCCATACTTGGTTCTTTTCAAACTCAAGAAGCTCATCTTCCATAGCTTTAACCCAAGAAGGATCACTAAGTGCTTCCTTGACGTTTTGAGGCTCTATTTGTGATAAAAGGGCAATGTTGGATCCTTCATTGGCCTTTCTAGTGGAAGTCCTTGTTTGCACTCCATGAGAGAAGTCCCCAATGACAAATTCCTCAGGATAATTCTTCAAGGATCTCCACTCACGAGGTCTGGTGGACTTGGAGGCAGATTCAGTCACCAAGGGATTCTGGGTGCTGCTAGCCACAGGATTTCCTTCAGATTCATGAGACAAAATGGAATTGTCTCTTGAATTTTCAGCATTTGCAGTTTCTGGTTCAGTTTGTCCAGAATTTTCTTTTCCATGATTTTGAGCAGTTTCATCCTCCTTTTGAGCTTGATTTCCTGCATCACAATCTTCCAAAATGCTTTGCAACAGGTTAGTATCACAAAATGTAACATGTATGGACTCCTCAATAATTCTAGCATCTTGATGATAAACCTTATATGCTTTACTAGTTGTGGAATATCCTACAAACAAACACTCATAAGCCTTTGGATCAAATTTACCCAAATTTTCTTTGTTATTTAAAACAAAACATTTGCATCCAAAGATGTGCAAGTAATCTAAGTTTGGTGGGTAACCTTTCCAAAGTTCATAAGGGGTTTTCTTCAAAAATTTCCTTATGATTGTTCTATTCAAAATGTGGCAAGCCGTATTGACCGCTTCAGCCCAAAGGAATTTTGGAACATTACTCTCACAAAGCATAGCTCTTGTCATCTCTTGTATGCTTCTATTTCTTCTTTCCACAACACCATTTTGTTGTGGTGTTCTTAGACAAGAGAAGTTGTGAGATATTCCAAATTCCTCACAAAAGGATTCAAACAAATTATTTTCAAATTCATCCATGATCGCTTCTTATAGAAGATATTTTTAAATCCTTTTCATTTTGAAGTTTCTTGCAAAAAGGTTCAAAGGCTGAAAAAGCTTCATTTTTGTGTGCAAGAAATAAAACCCAACCAAACCTAGTATAGTCATCCACAATTACTAAACCATAATGTTTACCACCTAGGCTTTGAGTTCTTATTGGACCAAATAAATCAATGTGTAGCAACTCAAGTGGTCTTTTAGTAGATATGTCTTCCTTTGGTTTAAAAGAACTTTTTGTTTGTTTTTCCATTTGGCAAGCATCACAAGTGATGTCTTTGTCAAACTTTATCAAAAGGAGACCTCTTACTAATTCTTTCTTTACAAGTTTGTTTATTTGAAACATACTTGCATGGCCCAATCTCTTGTGCCATAACCACTTTTCAGATTCTTTAGAGTGAAGACAAGCTACATTTTGATCCTTTAGTTCATCAAGAGTAAGTCCATACATATTATTGAAACGCTTGGCAACAAACATCACTTCATTTGTCTTTTCATTGACAACATAGCATTCAAGCCTTTTGAAAATAACTAAATATCCTAAAGCACACAGCTGACTTATACTCAAAAGATTGTGCTTTAAACCACATACCAAAAGCACATCATCAATGAAAGTAGATTGCTCATTACCTACTTTTCCAACAGCAATGATTTTACCTTTACCATCATCTCCAAAGGTCACAAAACCTCCATCATACTTATTTAGTTGGATGAAGTAGGTTGACCTTCCAGTCATGTGCCTTGAACATCCACTATCCATGTACCACATGTCTTTTTTGTTCTTGGATGCTAGGCAAATCTGCATGATGAGTTTCAAGTAGCCTTAGGTATCCAAATTAATTTGGATTCTTTGAAGTTAATCCATCTTGGTTACCCAAGTACATTGAAATCACAAACAATATTGTAAACTTTGTTTCCTACAACTCTTTTTAATGAAGCATTGTGCATATGAGTGACCAAATTTCTTGCAATTAACACAATGATTTTCTGATGTGTGCCGCTGAAATTGAGGTGAGTTATATTGCTTGAAATGATTAAATGGTTGGAATTTTCTGGTTTTTGGAGGAGATGCATTTCTTTTGACAAACTGATTTTTGTTATAATTATTCCTCTTTGCAAAAATGTTTTCACCAGAATTTTTTTGAATATTTTTACCTTTCAAAAATGAGGTTTTGTTGTAAAATATTGGTTTCTTGAAAGCATCCTCATTTTTTTGAAATGTAACCCAAACCTGGCCGGTTTAGACTCAGACCACTTCTTGGTGAAGGCTCAGTTTCACTTGTGTTTGCTTCATCAAATTTTTCTTCACAAGTTGAAACATATCTGATACCTGATTTGCTTGGTATGGATTTGGTATTTGATGAAGAAGCCACAAATTTTATAGAGGAAGTATTAGAAACTGCATCTTCCTTGGCTATGTAGCTTAAACCATATTTTTCAAACAATGGTCTTTGACTTGCTAGTAATTTGTCCAAGTTTTTGAAACCTTGAGCAAATTTTGCTAAGTCACCATTCAGCCTTTTAATCTTGTCATTTAATCTTTTATTTTCAGCAATTAACTCATGAGAAGGATCCACAATGTGCTTTCCTTTTAGTTTTTCAAGTTCAGATTTTAGAAATTTGTTTTCTTCAATGATATCCAATGCACATTCAATTTCCTTCACTTTTTCTTTTAAGAAATTATTTTCAGCTCTTAACACATCTCTTTCAGATCTGCATTCATTGTATTTATCAAGCAGTTTTGATGTGTTTAAAGTGAGATCATCAATAATAGCATGCAAGTCCTCAATGGTCAAATCATAATAGTTTACCTCATCAAGATTGTTGTTTCCAACCATGAAGCAGTCTTTGTCATCTCTTTCAGATTCTTTTTCTTCATTTGAGTCATTCTCAAGATCCTCCCAAGCTGTCATGAGTACTCTCTTCCTTTCCTTCTTTCCTTTGTCCTCCTTTTTGAGCTTTAGACAGTTTGACTTGAAGTGTCCAGCCTCCTTGCAATGATGACACGTCACCTTGCTCAAGTCTATCTTGTGCTCCTTTGAACTTGAACCCTTGTATTTGCCCTTGCTCTTCATCATCCTTCTAAATCTCCTAGCAAAAAACAAAAGCTCGTCATCTGAAATACCATCACTAGACTCACTCTCTTTTGGTTCTATTTGTGACTTGAGGGCTATTCCCTTTTTTCTTTGAGTCTGTGTTTGTGTGTGTGGCTTCATAGGCAAAGAGTTTTCCTCTCAGCTCATCATAGGTTATGGGACTTATGTTGTTACTCTCGGTTAGGACAGTGGCAGTATTTTCCCACTCTTTTATGAGGCTTCTAAGGAGTTTTCTCACCAAGGTTTGTTCTGCATAGTTTGTACCCATAGCATCAAGTTGTTGATTATAATTGAGAATCTCTCAAACGCTTCATCAATGCTTTCTCCATCATTCATGCTAAACATCTCGTACTCTTTTCGCAGCATATTAATCCTTGTTTTTTTTACTTGTTTGGTGCCTTTGTGTGTAACCTGGAGTTTTTTCCAGATTTCTTTGGCTGTCTTGCATCTAGACTTCAAAACTGATAGCACAGTGAAGAAGGTTGATTGCTTTAGCATTCAGCTCTATCTTCTTCTTATCATCTTCATTCCATTCAGCTTCTTCTTTTGGAGTCACCACTCCATCAGCACTTATTTTTGTTGGGATCTTTGGACCGCTTACAACGATCTTCCATATGTTGTAGTCAATGGATTGGATGAAGATCCTTATCCTTTCTTTCCAGTAGGAGTAGTTCTTCCCGTTGAAGAAAGGTGGCCGGTTGTTTGACTGGCCTTCAGTGAGGGTGTAAGCAACTGTGGTTGTGCCCAAGTTGTTTGCCATTGGATCTTTGCTCCAAGCGGTTAAGCTTGATTCTTAAGACCTCAGCTCCTGATACCAATTGAAGGTTGTGGTAGGCTTAGAGAAGGGGGGTTGAATCTATGCCTTCCTTTTAAGTTGCTGTTATTACCCTTTTAAAACAGATTTGCAATTCTGATTTTGTTTGAACTTAGCAGCAGAAATTTATGAGACAATTTATTTTTGTCTCATGGTTATCAGAAAACAGAACACAGTAGAAAAAAGAAAAGCTAACACCAGCAAGTATTCTGGTTCAGTTGTCTTGTGTTATGCAACCTACATCCAGTCTCCTCCACAATTATGGAAGAATTTCACTATAGTTAACAGAATTACATACACCAATTTCACACTCAAGTTCTATCCTAACTTGACATTGGCTATGCTAACGCCTAACTATTCACTTTTAGTGCTAACCCAACTAAGAAAGGGATACCAAACAGGTACAAGATACAAGACACTTAGCCAACCTAAAGAAATAAAAAAAATAACTCTAGGCTTTTCTCTTAAGTGTATCACTCAACCTTTTTCCACTCATGGCTTTTACTTGAACTTTCTCACAATGCCTTTTCTTACAAGAAATTACAGAAAGATAAACTTGGAAAAGTACATTACAATCAGTAAAACATGAAGGAGATTGACTTCATCAGCAGCCTCTTTGCTATGTGTAAAACCAGATTTGCAAACCTCAGATGCAGTTCTTCAGTGTTGGGCGAATGCTTCTTTGAAAGAGAGCATTATCCAAGTAGAGGAACTTTACAGAACTCAACTCACAAACTCTGGTTTTCTCTCCTTGCTTTTTGAATGAGCAAGAAGTCTTCTTTTATTCTCCTTGCATGTTGCTGGGTTCTTCTTCCAAGGTTAACACCTTGAGCCTTGAGCTTCACCAACCCACAGAATCACTTTTTCTCGTTAAACCTTAGAGTAGAAACTTTGCTCCTGACTTCTTCATCTTGACCGAAAGCCACAAAGCAGTGACCATAGAAATCTTCTCATGGTCAACTTGATCTTAGCCATTGAAAAACTACTTGGTCCCCAAGTATCACTTGTGACCGTAGATGTGAAGCAGAATAGGGCAGAGAACAATTTTCCCTTGAATGCCATTTTCGGATAGAGCAGAGAGTTGGGAGAAGAGAAGAAGATCTGATGCATGCAAGATGAGATGGATTACCTTTAACCTAAGCTTGATTTTGTTTGGATTTTCTGTTTTAGCTTCTGTGCTTCAAGCTTAAACTTTCTCTCTCTCTTGCTTCTTTGGTTACTAGCTTAGAGAGAAAGCTTTTTCTCTTTCTCTTTCTTACTTTTCTGAAGCCTTGATGTGACTTGATTAGAGAGGAGAGGAACGTTGCTTCTGGTAAGGCAAGATGATGGGAAATTGAAAATCAATTTCGGGCTTGGATCGGGTTCTTCTCTACCTCAGGCCGTTGGTGCCTTGCTTTGCTTCTTTGATGAATTTTGTTTGAGATGAATGACTTGAGCTTGTCTTTATTTTTCACTTACCATTCAGCCCATTAGCATATATCTTTTGTTTGATGTTGGGCTGCTGCAAGACTTGTTTTTGGCCTGCATCACTTATTAACAATAATCAAAACTAATTGGGTGATTAGTCCACTAATCAAATGTTTGTCATCATCAATTTTATTAATTAATTTCTTAACTCAACATATCTTTGTATTTATTTTTCTGTGCGTATATAATATTTAATTAACACATGAAAACATATATAATATAAAGTGATTTACAAATTATTTTATTGAATATTATAAATTAGAGTAATTTATAAATTATTATAAATTCGTATATAATGTATAATTAAATTTAATAAATTTAATTAGAATAAACAATAAATTATTTATTTTATTTCAGACTTTATAAATGAATAAATTAATTAACTAATATAATAAATTACAATTAATGTAGTAAAAGTAATTAAGTAATATATATTATAATAAATTATATTAATATTTAAATATCTAATTAAATCAATTAGCTAATATAATTAAGTCATAGTAATAAATTGTATTGAATGAGTTAAAATAATTAAATTAGAAAACACTCTCCAGAGCATGTCACGTCAACTCCATCATTAAATGCAGACATCCGATTTTTATATAATAAAATAGATAAATTTGAACAGATTATAGTTACTTCTCATGCCATTAATCAGATGATTGATAATAAATAAATGATGGGGGAACATATAGCACAAATGCATAATAAATCTGCCAAATGAAGGAAATTAATTAAGGGTGCATAACACTAACAAATAATGGAATTTGTGGTCACAATTTCATGTATTCTATTCTCTTTTATTAATTAGTAGCACTAATTGGTGGTGTTGATGATAAACATGCAAGGAAGAAATTAAAATACAGATGGCATTAATAATAATGCGTTGGTACTTAGAAATTAGAATACATATTTACATATATATATATATATATATATATATATATATATATATTAAGAATTGAACTACCTTTTAATTTAAACCAAAGTTTTTGATACTATATTATACACAATTATTTGTCTAAAAAATATAACCTAATAAAAAGATGTACCTATCATAAACTACTTCCTTAATTTCATAAAATTAAATCCCTATTCATTAAATGCATTTCATGAATTTGTTGGCCAGCCAGACAATACAACATTGCATTATTATTGTCTACTAGTGATCTAAATGCATGAATAATTATTTTTATCAGAATAATTATTGGTAATAAAATATTTCCCATACTATTATTGGCCTCCTGGACATGTTTATGTTTAATTACAACATACAGACCTAAGAAAAAGGTTACATGCACAGAGAGTGACGGACCTAGAAAATTTATATTAGGGAGGCAAAAATAATACACATTATTATCAAAAGATATATTAATTTAAATTTAAAAATATTAAATGTACATTAATTATTTGAATACAAAAAAAATCAAAAATTACATTAGTCGCTAACTTTTTTGCTTCAATTTTAAGAACTTTTTATTAGAAGAGACTGATGGAGTGATTTCAGATTCTAGTGGTAGCTTTCTTTTGAAATATTTTTTCATTATTATTTCTAAAAAGAAAATATATTTTAAATTAGTAAATTGTAATTCACTTTAAAAATTTATATGCAACATATATAATTACATATAATAGAATAGAATGAAAGATAAACTAATAAATAATAAGGATCATTAAATTGAGAATAAAATAAAATATATAAATTTATAAAGAGAATAAAAAATAGATTAATACCTAAACTATAATTGTTTGAATTAAAATTTGCAATTGAAAATATTAAAAAAGAAACAATGAAATTGAAAAATAAATAGAGTCAGAGAGCCATATAAAATAAAATAGAGAATTTAAAATTTACTTTTTGATAAAGAGAAAATGACCACTAGATAAAGAATAGAAAAAAGGTTGAAAATATGAAACTAAGAAGATAGTTTAAAAGAATAAATGAATGACGCCTGAGATTTCAGAACAGAAGAAGACTAAATTTGATTATGTTAACTAATAGTCAAAATGATAGAAAGATAAAATAGATTTAGAATTTTAAACAGTTAAACTTTGTTTATTTATAGTGAAATCATTTAAAATTTAAAATAGAGGTATATTATATATATGTATATATATATATATATATATATTTTTTTTTTTTTAAAATATGAAAGGAGAGTGGGGCAAGTGCCCCCTCACAATTATGCATAGGTCCGTGCCTGTGCACAGATCTTCATTTTTACTTTCATAATATATGTATGTATATAGGAATCTCTATTATTTGTTTGTATGACCATGGAAGTTATAGATAGTAGTATAAATAATTTATTTTATATATATGGTAAAAATAAATTTATTTATAACTAAACAATATATATTAATATTAATTATAGATAAATTGTATAATAAAGATGTAAGTTTATAGATTTTTTTATAAGATGAAAGAAAAATTAAAAAAATTAGAACCTATATTTTAAATATTAATAAAATAATAAAAAATAATTATAAAAAAATTATATTCTCTCCGTATACATTCAATCTGTGTATAGTAAAATATCCTTTAATTATATACATGAAGTAACTAAATCAAAGTTGCGAAATATCATATAGCATAGAATAAACTACACTATTAATAGCTTTTCTTTAGATAATATTCTAATAATATATTTTTTACTACTATATATGTGCTTAATTACATTGATTCTTTTAATAAGAATACTCAATATATAATGTTTTATAAGTTATATAAGCTCAAGCTAAGTATTAATTATATATAATTTATAAATAATAAAAATAATATTAAATATAATATTACTTAATATTTTCAAAGATTATTATTTTAAAATAAAAAGATATTATATATCACAACTTAATGCTTGCTGGCTCACCAGTCACCAATAATTAATCCACTGAGCCACATTAGTCAGCCTCTGTTTGACTTAACAATGACTAGCTTCTATGCTGATCAATTTTATTTTATGAACCAAATAAAAATAAATATTCAGAACCTCTCAAATGATACCATTAATTGCTGTCCCCCACCAAAAAAAGGAATATCATCAATTTTAAGGATTTTGTCAAGACTTTAGGATACAAAATTTGTATTAGAACGATAAAAATATTAATATTTTAAATATATTTATTGAATTAAAAACTAAAAGATAAATCCTAATTTTAATAAACATAAACTAATTAATAATATTACATTAGTCTATAATCAAATTTATTATCTTTATCCTATATATTTAACTCTATTAGCCTCCATCAAAATTTAAGTTACTTTTTGATAATTATTTTAAGTTTGTCTCTCTGAATTTTTCAAATGCAACCATGAATAATGTCTTAATAAAGATGTTAGTCACTTGGTATGATGCACTTATATGAATATATATACATATATATAACATTAACATCTATTCCCTATTTCAGTATTTTGACAATTTAATTGAAGTAATCATTGGAATTGAAACCCCTTTAGCCTTGCAATTCCAACTTTAATAAGAATATATAACTTTAAAGCACCTGAATGTGTCATAAACAAATAGTGGTCTGATCTTGCCTTAAGAAAGTCATATTCAGCAAGAACTTACTAGAAATCCGAGTAATTTTTCCCTTATGAAAGCCTCGTGGCTGTTTTATATAAGACTAATTCATTCAACTCTGATCTCCATTAAAAAAAAATATGGTTAAAATCGAATTGACAAATCTGCCACTAATAAGACAAAGTCAAAATGATAATAATTCGAATAGTTACATCTTTTATTATTGGAGCAAACACTAAATCAAAATCAGTTTCCTTAATTTGATGATTGTCTTTAGCAACTAATCGTGCTTTATATTTTACAATATCCCCATTTAGATGTCTTTTAATGGCAAAAATCCATGACATCCAGTTACTTTTGCATTCAAAACAAGTTTAACAATGGACCATGTTTGAGTTTTGTGCAGGGCCTGTAACTCCAACAAGGCTTGATGCTAATGAGAATATTATAAAGCTTGAGATATATTGCTAGGAATGTGATATGATTTGACAAGGTCAAGAGAATTATGAACACTAGTAGCAAAAATTTGTGGTTTACTTGCACCCAATTTTGATAGAGTTATCATAGGGTGTTTATTAGTAGTTAATAAGGGTGTATTAGGATTGGATCCAAATTGAATTTGAATACCAGAAATCAGTTGCAGCACCTAAATAAGAAGTTAAATTTATGGAGAAAAGTTCTAGAAGTGTATGGTATGCCCATAAGTCATAGCAAAATGGAATATATAGAATGTAAGTTCGACTATCGAAGAAAAAACTCTAATACAGAAGTAAAGATTGGAAAAAAACATCCTACAAAAAGTTAAAAGTTTTAAGTATTTTGAGTACATCATACAGGATTCTGGAGAGATTGAACAGGATATAGATCAAAGAATTCAAACAATTTGTCAAAATAGGAAAGTGCGTCTGATTTTATATGTGATAAAAAATATTTTTAAAACTTAAAGGTAAATTCTATCGCACTGCTATTAGATCGGCTATATTTTATGGTACATAGTGTTAGGTGACTAAAGGGGAGCATGAATATAAGTTAAGTGTGAAAGAGATGAAGATATTGAGATGGATGAGTGGTTATGCGTGATTGGATAGAGTAAGGAGGAATCAAAATATAAGAGAGAGAGTTAGAATAGCACCTGTTGCGAAAAAGATAGCAGAATCGCGTTTCAGTTGGTTTGGATATGTGAGAAGAAGACCGATAGAGCACCCAATAAAAAAAGTGGTTGAGATGGAAGATGGACAAAGAGTAAAAGATAGAAGAAGACCTAGAAGACCATTCATAAGGTAGTCAAACGAGATCTACATATAAATGATCTCTTTGTAGATATGATATATATGATAGAGTTTAATGATATTATTTAATCTATGTAACTAATTTTATCTAGGACGACAAGGCTTTATTATTGTAGTTGTAATGAACTCTCCCTGCTTAAACTTTTTAGTTATCTTTTTGGTCAGGTATGTGGTCATGTAGATGGAAAAATACATTGAATAAAATAGATAAAATTAGAAAATATTGCAATCCACATAGAATTATGGGTGCGTGCCATTATGTATTTGATTATCGTAATTTAATTTTTGTTTCGAAGTGTTTGAACGAATATGTCAAAGTAGTGTGCCCGTCACGATACATTTGTATCATCAAATTGCTAAGCGGCAAGGAATTTATTGGAATTATTAGTTACTTGAATTATTACAATTCTCACTCATATGATCTTATGGTACCCGTGTTTATAATTGGTTTAATTACTCTTCTTATAATTTTACTGAATTTTCAATTAGGTTCTTATACTATTTTTTTTTTTAATTGGGTCTCTAGACATTATTTTTTTTTCAATTTAGTCCCTACCGTAATAAAACTGTTTGAGATAACAGAATATTCTGTTAAAAAATAGAATATTTTCATAATTAATTTAGAATAACTAATTAAACATCTCTCTATTTTTTTTAAAATACCAAAACAGCCCTTGGTTTCCAAAATGAAAGATCCCTTGTCAGCCCTAACTTTTTCTGTCTTTGTTGGAGTTGTGCACAAGGATGTTGTGAACCACCGACGTATCCGCCACCACGATCGTGAACCCGTTACCCACCAAGCCAAATTCGCACTCCATCTTCTTTTTTCTTTGTTCTTCTTTTTCTTCTTTTCTTCCTCACTTCACGAATCTCTTTATCTTCTTTTTCTCTCTCACGGCGAAATAGGAACAGTAAGTTCTTGGTGTTTCTCCTCCGTTCGTTGATTTTATCGTCTATCTGCATCGTCGTCTGTGGCGGTGTGAGCATACGTCAGTTGGTGGTCTTCCGTCGCTTCTGATCTGCTCTATACTGTTCGTTTGTCTGCTCTGCTCTGCTCCACGTTGTTCGTCCGTGGGTTTCATGGTGTTCCCTAGCCGTGCCTCGCCGGGCCACGCCTCGCTGCCTGAAGTCAATATGCCAAAATAGGTAACGAGTTAAATTTTTTGTTTGTTTTTCAAAGTTGATGAAACATATTTAAGCATATGATAATTTTTTTGAGATAATGGTTTTTGAGTTGATTATGAAAAATATAGCAGTGGTTGAATACCTATTTGGATTTGGTTGGTAATGCAAAAATGGTTGTAAAGACTCTGAATAAGGAGATTAAGGATGATCTTTTTGTTTGACCAGGAACCACCCTTAGGGGAAGCTATATGGAAGAAGTCTAAGGATAATGCTCCAAAGATGGAGGCTCAGATTGCTAAGGATGTTGTGCCATTCAATTTCTTAACACCAACGAGGATCATAAGAGATGCAATTCTTGTAGTCAGAAGCCCGACTCAGGTAGTGGTGTTCGAGGGAGCAAACACCATGGATGTAGGTAGGGCTGTGTTGGTTCAGACAGAGCCCATGACTAGGTTGGATGCAGGGACTTGGGGGACCATAGGGGTTGGCTTCGATTATTGCATTGCTACTGCAGTGACTTGTCCCGATTGACTTATTGTTGCAGTTGATAGGGAATTTTGGATTTAGATTTAGTACCATTGAATTTGAGGTATATATTCCTGAACCCATACTTATTGATGCCCTTATCTTTAGTTATATTTTCATCTGTCATATAGTGGAATGATTCTTATTTTAGTTTATACAACATTGTTAAGTAACAACCAGTATGAAAAGTGTATGAAATTGAGAATATGATGATTGATTCTATTGATTCACACATGTCTCAAATACATGTTTATAGAAACAACTTAAGGTCTAACCACAAATCGTAAAACGCTAGCAAAATTTTTTACTGCAATTGTTTTGAACTAGGATCTTCCATGAACTCTTTTATGTTTCTATCCATAGCTAGTAGTTCTGTGATAGATAGGATTACATAAGCTGATGTAATTACTATGCGACAACCTAAAATTTCAATTTCTAAGAGATTTTTTTACTAGTAACTAGTGAGTACTGAGTACTGAGCAGTGGTAAAGGTAAATTATAAATGAACCTTGTTGTCTTGAATTTGTCAAGATTATTTGCAAGAGTTCCTTTTTCTGGAAACAAAATTATAAAAGAGTCAGTGACTATTGATGCTGTTTGTAATGGTTTAATCCAGGGATGTGGAGTGAAAATTCTGGAGGTGTATATGGTGGTGACCGGAGAACCCCCGAAGAGTTAAATGGACCTCACAAAGATGATCCTGCTCCAACTTCCTTTGTTCAAAAGTAGGCTACAGGCTACCATGCTTTGATTGAAGCTTTTGGTGGACTATCTTGTTGGGACAGTTGATGAACTCAAGTCTGCTCTTTATTGTTGATCATATGCTGGTTCAGAGAGTGAGAGTGGGAGTGGGAGGTTGCAACACAAGAACTGATTTATAGATTTTTGTATTACAATATGGTTTTTATTTTTAGATTTCAAACTTCAATAACACAAATTACATTTCCTTGTGGTTTTCTATGGCATACCATGATAGGATAAAGACACAAACTATATTTCATGAATCTACACAAATGTAAAATATTATATGATCATAATAAATACTTGAATAATGGAAATTGAATTTTATATATACTTATTATTATTATTTCTGTTTCATTTTATCCATTCTTCTTTTTTCTATATGTTCTTTAAAAATAAGGTATTTTGAAAGTAAAAAAAAGGAGAAACTATTTTTGGTATAATTTGTATATAAATAAGCAAAAAAATAATAGTGACAAAATAAAAAGGATTATAGGAATATCTTTCACGTCGTAGAATCATTGAATAGGGAGTATAAGAATATCTTTCATTAAATATTTATAGTTTCATCGAATTTTCAATTAGGTCCATATACTTTTTTTTCTTTTTAATTGGGTCCCTAAGGGTATATAAGTAATTTCACAATTCACAAACATTTTTTTGATGTTTAACGTTTAACGTCAACAGGGACTAAATTGAAAAAAAATGTGATAGTTTTCAGTGGCTAAGAGAAGGGGGTTGAATTTTAGCCCTTTTTTTTTTACTTCTGAACACTTGCTAGTCTTTGAAACAACTTCTGGATATTTTTTTATTTTTGTCTCGTCCCTAGCCACGAGACTTTTTCTTTTTGTCTCGTCACTTGGCACGAGATATTTTACGATTTTATCTCCTGTACAGCAGAAACAGAAAAGGAGTAGAAGAGAAAGAAAATTACACCCAGATATATCCTGGTTCAGCTGCTAAGTGCAGTGCAGCCTACTTCTAGTCTCCATCACAAAGATGATGGAATTTTACTATAATCATTCTTGATTACAAGCACCAATTCTCCCTAGGAACTACCCTTCCTATCTGGGACAAGACCAGAATTCTAAATCCAATCCTGAACTTGACTTGGTCACTGCCAAGCTTTCAACTGTAAAGTGCTAACCCAACTTACAAGGGGATTCACACAGAATCATGAAACACAGCACAGATGTACAAAGAAACTCTAAGGACATCTATGACTTTTTCTTTTAATTTGCACTCTCCGCCTTTTTCCACTCTATGGCTTTTTCATACAAACCTCACTGTTTGCCTTTTCCCATGAGACTCAAGACATGACAAAATGAAACAGAAAATTACAAAATAGAATACATTGAAGGAGAAGAAAATCTGTTAGCTTAGGTAGCTCTGAGTACTCTGTGCGTTGCACTCTCACTCCTTGCTTCAAGCCCTGGCTGTTTGACAAACCCCATTTGTACGGTTTATCTTGTATTGATTTTAGGGGATTTTATGACCTTTTACCCACATTTATTTAATGAAATAGCATAGTTTTGTGATTGTCTCCTAATTTGTGCTTAGATGTGAAAACATGCTTTCTAGACCTTAAATTAGCTAAATTCAATTCACCTTTGATTCCACTAGATGCCTTGATATGTTTGTTAGTGATTTCAGATTGAAAAGGCTAGGAATGGATCAAAGGAGTGAAGAGGAAAGTATGCAAAGTGGAGAAATCATGAAAAGTCAAAGAAGTTGAACTTGCCCATGGACGCGCGTGCGCACTTGGCGCTTGCGCGCACCTGCGAATCACCCCATGGACGCGTACGCGTGCTGTGCGCGTACGCGTCGGTGCTGTTTTATGATTTTTTTTAATGAAAACGTGGCCAACGAATTCTGAAGGGTTGTGGGGCCCAATTGCAATCAACTTTGGCGCCAAAGATGCTATTTAAAGCCAAGGATTGAAGAGCAAAGGGGATTCCAATCATTACACACTCATTAGGATTAGTTAGAATTAGTTTCTAGAGAGAGAAGCTCTCACTTCTCTCTAGAATTAGGATTAGGATTAGGATTAGTTCTTAGATCTAGGTTTTAATCTTTGCTTTCTTCTACTTCTACATCTCAATTCTTTGTTGCTACATTCATCTTCTTCTATTCTTTTATTGTAATTTCCTTTATGTTGTTCTTATACTTTGTTGTAGATCTACTATTGTTCCTTCCATTTTCTTTCAATTCAATAAGAGGTAATTCATAATAATTGTTCTTCTTTGCTTTTCTATTGTTGATCTCTTGCTTTTGTAGTTAGATCTCTCTTTAATTCTTGCATTTAATAATGTTTACTTCCATTGCACTTTATGTGTTTGTTGAAATGTCTCTTTTAGTTTTAGTGTAGATTTTGTCCCTCTTGGCCTAGGTAGAGTAATTAGTGACACTTGAGTTATCTAATTCCTTTGATTGATTGATAATTGGAGAGATTGCTAATTGGTTTAGAGTGCACTAAAGCTAGTCTTTCCTTGGGAGTTGACTAGGACTTGTGGCTCAAGTCAATTCATCCACTTGACTTTCCTTTATTAACAAGGGTTAACTAAGTGGTAGCCATGAACAATTCTCATCACAATTGAGAAGGATAACTAGGATAGAACTTCTAGTTCTCATACCTTACCAAGAGCCTTTTATAGTTGTTAGTTTATTTTCATTGCCATTTACTTTCATGTCTCTTATCCAAAACCCCAAAACAACTCAAACCAATAACAAGACACTTCATTACAATTCCTAGGGAGAACGACCCGAGGTTTGAATACTTCGGTTTATAAATTTAGGGGTTTGTTTTAGTGACAAACAACTTTTTGCATGAAAGGATTATTACTTGGTTTAGGAACTATACTTGCAACGAGAATTCATTTGTGAAATTCTAAACCATCAAAAATCCAATCGTCACTGTTCTCCCTTACTTATAGGGAGAAGCCTCAACGGTTGAAACCAAACAAACCAAGCTAAACTTCTTCTTCTTCATATAAACCGGTTCGGCCAGAGAGAGAAGAGTGGTAACCGAATGCAATGACCAACATGCAATTACCTCTGGGTCTTTCTTGGTCACCAATAAGCACCAATCCGAGCCATCCCTCCTTGCTTGCACTCCAAGAAGGACTCCTAGCCCTTGATGCTTCATGATGCATGACAACTCCTCCTGCTCTACTTTTGATTCCTCCTTCACGTAGCCACCCTAGCTACCTTCTGTGATGAGTGAACTCAAAAGCAGAGATGAGCCATCCCTGAGATCTTCTTCTGACCGAAATCTTCATCATCCATTTTTGGTATGGAGAAGTCAAGATCTCTTCACCAAATCTTACCATTCATGGTTGAAGATCTTAGCCACTACATACTTTTTGTTTTATTTTTCTTGCCATCATTGTGATGGTCTTTAGCTTCCTTCTAGCTTCTTCTTCGTTACTCTGATGGCTTGCAAAAGCTTCCATGCTTTTTCTGTGAAGTGACCGAATGAAGAAGAGAGATGAGAGAGAAGAGAGAGAAATTTGAAAAAGCTTTGAATTAGGAAAGAGAATGAAATTAATTGAGTTTGTTTCTTCCCTTTGCTAAGTAGCGTGTACCATTAAGGTAGCAATCAAATCAATTGCCAATTTCTCTCTCATTGTTCCCATGTGATTAATGATAATTGAATTAAATTTGGAATCCATCACATGAGAGAGAGAGAGAGAGATCCGTTGGAAGCAAGAGGCAATTGCTTTTCTCTCTTTTCTTTATTTCGGACCCATCAAGCTAGTGTCAAGCAAAATCAATTTTGGGCTAATAACAATAATTCAATCTGGCCCAATAACAGATTATTGATTCAGCCACTCATTCATTTGACAATTTTTGCACAAAGCTGAATGTAAAAATCATATTTAGGCTTGCAACAATTTTCTTTTCTTTTCGGCCCAAATAAAAAATCTACACAAATAAAATTATTAATTAAACAAGTATGAAGTAAGATCAAGTTAATAATTTTGTAATTAATCAAATCAATAATGTTTAGTCATCACTAATATTAGTTTAGAGTTTTCTAAACTCATCAAAATGTATAGGAACCCAATTGAAAAGAAAAAGTATAAGAATCTAATTGAAAATTCGGTGAAACTATAGGGACTTGCAGAGTAATTAAATCTTTATAATTTATAGGTTAAGATCATCTTTGTTTTTTAGATTAGTTTTTAAGATTGAATAGTCTAACTCAATTTTAATACGATAATAGAATTTATTAAACTTGATAGAGCTGAATTATTTTACAAATTTTGTGTTCTAAAATCTAAATGTTCATTATGTACGTTAACTTGATACATTCAAGCCACAAATTTTTGAATTTTTACACCTAACACAGAAATTTTTGTACATAGCATATAAAATTTCCTATATATAAATTTTGCTGTAAATGTATTTTATTTATTGGGTAAGTCAATATTTTAAATATACAGTTTCCAAAAATTTGTCTGTTACACATCAAAATTTAAGTGCTATGTATCAAGATTTTTGTGTTGTGAACCAAAATTTATGTGTTGTGCATATTTCATTAGTTGGGTATCAATATTTTAAGTATGCGATCCTTAAAAAATTTTTGTGCTATGTACTAATAAAATTTGTGTGTTGCGCACTAAAATTTATGTGTTATATGCATCAAAGTTTATGTGCTTTAATTTAATTAACATTTATAAGAGAAGATGATGATAAAAACGATGAGAACGATGATAATATAACAAAAGAGGATGAGAAAAAAAAGAGAAAAAAATTAAATAAAAACAAAAATAACATCAAACAGTGGTGGCGATGAAGACGGAAGTGGCGGCAGCTACGTCGATAACGACAACGATGTTAAAGAAAGATGTTACATAAGCAAGTTGTTAGAAGGTACTAGAAGCACAATTGTGACTGGTAACTTAGAAAATTTGTAAATTAAAGTCTAGTAGAGTGATCACTATATATATGTAGTTGTAACTGTAATTAACAGTTTTGTGATTTCATTTTCTTCTGAGATGTAAAATACAATATTCAGTTTCTTTTCACATTCCTTTAACTTCTTTTCTCTTTTTCTCTTTTGAATTCTTCTACTACTTCACCTTAATTCTTCTTCTCTTCATATCCAACCTCACACAATAAAGTTGATGAGGGTTGCTCTGCTTCATTTACAGCTCTTCATCATGGTGCGGTGAGCGTGGAGGATGCAGAGGACCCGATCACGAGATTGGATGTGAAAGGTCAACATCTCAAAAATTCTGCTACAAGAAAGTGTAAGCAAGCGATGAATCATGTACCAGTGCCAACAATGGTGAATCCGATTAGGAATCTTGATATTCAAACAATCACAAATCTAGTGACTCAGGTGAATCAACTACAATCTATGACTACTCGCACAAATGTGAGTCCAACTTCAGATCTGGTGAGTCTTTACTTCTTGCATCCTGGAGAAAGTCCAGGAACTCCTTTCATTTCTACAATTCTTGGACCTAATAACTACCACGCCTGGAAAATAGCAATGTCACGAGCTCTTATGTCTAAGAATAAGTGGCAGTTTGTTGATGTATCTATACCTAAACCTGCAAGAGAAGATCCATTGTTTAGTGTTTGGAAAAGATGCAATATGTATGTTGTTTCTTGGTTGAATCTGTCATTGAGTCCTGAAATTGTACATAGTGTTATGTGGATTTTCGTAGCAGAACAATTATGGAAGGATCTTAGGCATAGGTATTATCAAGAAGACATTTTTCGAATGGCTGAGTTACAAGAAGAGTTATTTGCAGCAAAGCAAGGAGATTTGAGTCATATTTCACAAAGTTGAAAGGAATTTGGGAGGAGTTGGATAATTTTAGTCCAATTCTGAATTGCAAGAATTGTACTGTAATCTATGACTATGGTCTAGAGGTTATGCAATCTCGCAAGGAAGAAACTTATGTGGTGAGATTCTTGAGTGGTCTTAATGATTAGTTTTTATTGGTAAGACCTCAAGTGATGCTTATGAAGTCACTCCCAAAGTTAAATGATGCTCTTTCAATGCTACTGCAACAAGAGAGGCAAAATGCAAAAATAGGTGAATGCAAGACATTGATTATCACCACCAATTCGAGGACTAATCCTCAAAGATATCAAACAACTAGAGGGGAAAGGAGATTTTGCGGTAGAGGTGGCAAAACAAATGGTGGCAGAGGCAGTAGAAGTAACAAACAATGTATTTTTTGTGGAAGAAGTGGCCATATTAAAGATGTATGCTACAAAAAACATGGCATGCCACCACATTTGAGAAACAACAATGGCAGAAGCATGATTAATAATGTGATAGTTGATGATAAAATTGAGAATATCACCAATATTGCCACATCTTCTCAGGTAATGAATGGGGGTTATGAGTTTTAATTTTCTACCGATCAGAAAATGACACTGTTAGCATTTTTTGAAAGGAAAATTCACAATATTCCAATCATAGCAGCAACAATCATGTTGTAAACCCCGTTAAAATAGTAAATAATTAGTTGATAAATTAGTTTTAATAAAGAAGATTAGAAATATGAAAATAATATTAAATTAGGATAGAGCTCATCGAAACGAGAATTTTGACACAAATTTTAAAGAAATCGGCCCAAGATTGGACTGAACGGGGCGAACCGGTTAAATCGGGTCCAAACCGGACCCATGGGCCCAACCAGTCCAGCAACTAAATGAATTAAAACCTCTCTTCTTCCTCAATCAGCAGAATAACGCTGAAGCATAATAAGGAGAAGAGAAGCCATGCGAACCCTTACGGTAGAACTCAAAGTCCCGTAACTCCTCCGTCCGAGCTCCGATCGCCGCACCGTTTGCGGTCACGCGTCCACCGCGTTGAGCTCTACGCTTCTACTGGAACAATTTCATAGGTAAACCCTTAAATATTCTCAGCCACTCTTTTCCCCCAATTTTTGAAATATAGGAAGGGAAGTTGAATTTCTTTAATTTCTGATATTTTATGATCCAATTAGCTTGAGGAAAATGTTCATTCTTACTTATGTGAAGCTTGGGTAAAGTGAGAAAATAATAATTCTATTTTAATTTCGTTGAATTTGAGCTTTGAGTATTAAATTGGATATATATGTGTGTTATAAATGTGTATTAGGTTGTGAACAAATAATTGGAGCTTAAAATTGTGAATACTGGAACTTGGAGGAAGCTGATTAGTTGAGGTTTTGAGGGCTGTGTTCTTTAGGAAAATTGTCTTGAAATAATACTTGGGAATCGACTAAGGTATGGTTTAGATTTCTTGCATTTAATATATAATGTTCTGTGAAAACTTAGGCTAGATGACCATAGGATAAGTTGGAATGCAGGTGTATATTTAATATTTTTGTAATGGGTTGATGAATATGCTTGGTTTGGTTTCGTGATTTGTTTGTAAGATGATATGGTTGCTAGTTGGATCTTTGAAAGGATATGTGATTGAATTGTTGATTATATGGCTATATTTTGGTTTGGTTGAATGATGATTGGTGAAAAGATATGGAGCTTGTCGAGGATTATTGTTGGCAATTTGGATTGGTGGTAATAGGTTTGAAAATAATTGGAATGGAAATTTCGAATGAAAAATGAGGTATTTTGTGTTAAAAACCTAGGATTTGTGAACTATGATTCTTAGTTAAATTTTGGTTGTTGGATTTGAATATTGTATGAGTATAATTGTTGATCTGAGGTAGATTTATTGTGGTAATTGTTATGATGATGAGGAAGGGTATGTTGAATTAAAAAGAATGCAGGTTTGGACCCGAAAAGGGTGGCAAAGTCTGAGTTTTAGAGGAGATGCTGCCGAAATTTTATAAAAATTAAAGATTTTGATAATATGATTATTTAAAAAGATTTAGATTCAAAATTTATATGGTTTGATTTTGAGTTATTAAGAAAATGAGTATGTTTTAAGTTTGATTCATTTAGAAAAGAATGAATTATTTTTTGAATTAGAACTATTGATGGATGGAATGGGAGGTGTGATAATTAAGGATAAGGATTGAATATGATTGATGTATGATGATGAATGAGATGCGATTGAAAATGATGTGGAAGTTGATGAATTATAATTAAATTATTTATATGGCTTATGAATTTGAATGATCTGAGATACGAGATTCCCTGGATTAAGTGCCGTGGCTTGCCACCACGTGTACCAGGTTGAAAACTCAACCCATTGAGCAATATTGATTATTTGAGAAAAAACTATGCATAGACCCTTGGGGATGCACGTCGGGGGACAGTCTAGGTTCAATTCAGACTTGTCGGGTTGGCTGGATAACCGACAGATGAGCCTCGTCAGCCATAGGACAGGCATGCATCATATGCATATTACTTGAATTAATTGCTTGTGCTTTAATTGGGTGTGCCTAGATGTACTTGCCATGTTAAATGTGTATTTGTTACCTGCAGTATTTGTAACCTTCTTGTTCTTGCCTTTGTCTATTTATTTGTCTGTGAAAATGCATGATGGAGTTATAGGTATGGAGGAATGGCAGTATGGGACTTAGATTTAAGGTTAAGTTAAGTTAGGTTTAAATATTCTTAGAAAACCACCTTTTATGGCTTCTGTTTAATACTTTAAGCTCTATAATCTGAGTGTTGGCGTTCTAGGATTGCTTCTGACATTCCCAGGCCCTTATATATTATGTGTGTGGCACCTTTACCATACTAAGAACCTCCGGTTCTCATTCAATACTATGTTGTTGTTTTTCAGATGCAGGTCGAGAGGCGTCTCATTAGGCGTCTGGGCTCTTGAAGCGAAGTGGTTACCGGGCTATTTTGTTGTACAGTGACGTATGTATATATGTACTTAGCATACTCTCCACATAACTTGTTCTTTTTTATCCTCTTAGAGGTATACGGAGAGATAGGATTTTGTTTATATACATTTGGGTTTTATATGTATATAAACATGAGTAAGTATTCTCCGGCCAGCCTTGACTTCGCAGGCTGAGTTAGGAGCTTGTTATTTTGTATCTTTGCCTCTCTATTCCTACTTTTATTATTTTATGTTTAATAGATATAGTGTTCTTCACACACAAGTTATTCTGTTTCCAGAGCGTTGCGCTTTTTATTTCACGATTTTGTTTTACCCATTTTTCAAGACTCCTAGTTTATTATATTCTTTCTGCTATTATATGTACACATTTTATTTTAGAGATCGTAGCACCTTACCACCTCTGTGTTACATCCTAGGTGTAATGCTCTGTGTGGTAGGGTGTTACATATGTAGTCACACTACTTTCTGATCAAGGTATTGCATACATCATGTCTTTATCAATTTTTAGCCAAAATTCCTGGGTCATAGACTCCGGAGCCACGCATTAATTTACTTTTTCAATGAAAGCATTTAGGACAATATATCACATTAAACTTGTGCATGTGAATCTACCAAATGGAATACAAACCATAACTTACATAGCAGGCATAGTACATTTTACAGATTAATTTCACTTACTGCATGCATTATACATTCCGAAGTTCAAATTCAATCTCATATCAATGTCAAGGTTGGCATCTGATCTTAGATGCAGATTCATTTTTAATGATTCTTCATGTGAGATCCAGAATTGTCTCTCCAAGAGGATCATTGGAGAGCTAAGCAAAAAAGAGGATTTTATGCTTTTGAGAACCTCACAACCATTGCATCCACTAACATAACGTCAATATTAACATCAATAATCTCACCTTGCAGTTTCAGCAAGAGTGACACAAAGGCACTTTGGCATGTTAGATTAGGACACATTCCAGATCAAAGATTGAGAATCATGCAGCAGTTTTATAATTTTTTAGAAAATAAAGGATCAGTTGATCCTTGTGACTCTGTCACTTTGCAAAACAAAAACAACTTTCTTATTCATTAATGTAGCGTTTGTTGGAGAGACAGAGACAGAAAGACTAAGACTGAGAGACAGAGACTAAGAGACAGAGATTGAAATAAATCTCAGTATTCTGTTTGGTGCAAAGTGGGAGACAGAAATTGAAATAAGAATGAAACTCTAATTTAATTTGCACAAAGGGTAAAATTGGAATTAATTAATTAAAATGAGGATATTTTAGGTATAAAATATTATTAAAGTTTTAATCTCCATCTCTAAAAATTTTAGTCCCCTGTGTCCTTATATTTTGGAGGTCTGAAATACTGAAATTTTGGAGACTGAGACAAAAATTTTAGTATCAGTCTCTGAACTAACAAATATGATACTGAGTCACAATCTCCAGTTTCTGTCTTAGTACCTCAAAACAAATGCTACCTTAGTGATTCACAATCTATTTCCAATTGCAACCCCATCCATTGAAGGACACAAGTATTTTCTTGTTGTAATTGATGACAAAAGTAGACACACATGGTTATTTTTCATAAAATCAAAAGTTGAAACTTCACAACTTGTTAAAAACTTTGTGCATTTAGTTCAAAATCAATTTGATGCATCCGTTAAAAAAATTAGAAAAGACAATAGATTAGAATTCAAACTTAACAATTTTTACAATTCAAAAGACATATTGCACCAGACTACTTGTGTTGAGACTCCTCATTAAAATAGCATTATAGAATAAAAACATCAACACTTACTTGAAGTGACTAAAGCTTTGATATTTTATTTTGTATTACCAAAAAAAATTTGGAACTATGCAGCTACTCATGCAGTGCACTTAGTTAACTGAATATCAAGTACTGTGTTGCACAATTCATCACCATACCAAATTTTAAGAAACAAATTACCATCCATTGATTACTTGGAAGTTTTTAGGTGTCTTGCATATGCTTCTACTTTAAATGCCAATAGAAAAATATTGGATAAAAGAGCTAGAAAATGTGTATATCTTGGTCATAAAATTGGAGTAAAATGGTATATATTATATGACTTATCAAGCAGGGATATTTTTATGTCACAAAATGTGATTCTTTATGAAAATGTCTACCTTTTACAAATCTCAATTCTATTGAATCTGGAAATTGCACTCACAATGCCACACAACAAGCACCCATCCAAGCACTAAACAATTTCACACACATTGATCCTTTTGACTCTTCATTTGATAATCACTTTACATCATCTGCATCACCAATAACACATATTATTACACACAATACAACACACACCAACCCAATCTCATGACTCATCTCATCATGATCCATCTGATAGTTGCCATAGCAATCACATTGCCTCTGACACACCTGAACCAACAATTGATATTATTCTTAGAGGATCAAATACCGAAGCCTCTAGTTCAAATGGGCAAACAATTGTAAGTCCACATGACATAGTACATAACATTCGAAGGTCAGATAGACAGCGTAGACCTCCCTCTTATCTAAAAGATTACTACTGATGCTTGCATCTTCTAATGATTGAGCTAATCTCAATGCATCACTCATACCCTCTCTCACAGGTAGTTTCTTACAATTCTCTTTCACCCAAATAAAAATTATTTTCATTAGCTGCATCCATGCATGTAGAACCTAAGATATATGATGAGGCTGTTGATATTGAACTATCTGCTTTGAAAAAGAATAACATTTGGACTCTCACTAAACTACCTGTGGGGAAGAGGATAGTGGGATGTAAGTGGGTGTTTAAGTTAAAGATTAATTCGGATGGATCTATGGAATAGTATAAAGCGCGGCTAGTTGCCTAAGGATTCTCACAGGCACAAGGGGTAAAATGAACACATTCAGGATAGTGATGTCCATTGCAGCGGTAAAAAATTGGCATTTGCACCAATTAGACGTGAAAACAAGGTTTTTTATAGAAATTTAGATGAAGTAGTGTATATGAAATCTCCTCTTGAGTTATCTTTCCCAAAACCAACTTTAGTATGCAAGTTGGACATGTCCCTTTATGGGTTGAAACAGGCAGGTTGGCAGTTGCTGTCTCACTCATTATTGCTGACTATCAACAACCAAAACATTATTATAGTATGTTTACAAAGTGCTCTAATAGGGCTTTTACTGTATTGCTTGTGTATGTAGACGACCTTGTATTTGCTGATAATAATTTGACCTGTATAAAATCAAGAATTTGGGAGAACTCAAATACTTCTTTGGAATAGAAATTACTCGGAGCAAGAAGGGAATAGTTGTTTGTCAACGCAAATATTGTTTTGATCTTCTCCAAAATTATGGCATGTTGGGAGCAAAGCCAGCTTTTACACCAATGGACTATACTCACCACTTATTGAAGGGCTCAAGGACTTCTAATTCTAGATATCGAATACTAGTTGAACAGTTGTTGTATCTCACAAATATCAAATTAAAAATCTGTTATGCTATCAGCAGATTAAGTCAATTCCTCAATTGTGTCACTGATAAACATTTTGAAGCTCACAAAAAAAAAGATGACGACAATAATGATAACGAAGATAAAAAAAAGATTGTTCGTGTATATATAAAAAAATACATAAATTTAATTAAAAATTTAATTAAAAAAATATTTAAACGTCTGATATTTTTCTTAATTAATTTATCTATGCATAAGAAAAAGCATGTAAAATAAGACATTGAAAATACGCTTTTGACGGAAAATATCTCTTTAGATAATGGAGTATTTCATGCACATTTTTTAATTATTAAAGATTATTTTTGTCAATAACAAAATTGAAAAAACTTCTTTGGTGAATAACTCATAATATAATATTTGTAAAACGCAACATCGTTGGCAATTAATAAATAATTAAAAACTTTTCGTAGTGTCAGAGTCAATGCTTAATTAAGGGGTTCTAATCTCTGTCACCAAAAGCATCTTGGTTTTGGCAGCTAATAGAACACGGTTCATTGTTTCTTCGATAAGATGGTGCTGTTATATATTATGAGTATTCTTAAAAATTACCACTTGGGAAAAAGATTAAGATACAGTCCCGAATCTCTGAGTCAGAGGATCATTAGTCAGCAATATTTAGCAACGCAGAAAACACACAAAACTAAAAATAATTTGCAAAAACATTGGTGACATGGCATTGACGCATTACTGATTACTGTGTCTTAATTAATGTAGACATTTCTTGTAGTTAACACAATAATTATAGGGTGATTTTTCTTGTACCTATTTTAATTAGGTAGATTGTAATATAATTATATTATGGTGGATATCATAATTATATAAATATTTTAAGTAATATTTTTTTAAAAATATTATTTAATAATAAATAAATATTATTTTAATTTTAATAATATTTTCTAAAATATTATAATCACAATCATCATTGTAATATAATCATACTAAAATGATGTAATTAGTTAAAATTATGTTTTGTTTGTGTTATATTATTAACAAATAATTAAATTACTTTTTAAATTTTAATGTTTATATTTTCTTATATTTTTAAGTTTTAATATTTATTTTTTCTTATATTTATGTTTTTTTAGACAACAATGAGAGAATTAACTTTATTTATTCAATTTTTTTCTTTTTTATTTTTTTTGGTTTGAGAAATAATCAAATTTTAATCCTTTCCAAATTTGTTTTGTTTAAGTTGTATCAGAATCAAATCAAAACATTAACTAAAATAAAATGAAAATTGCCAAATTTTATGAATATGTTAGTATAAATTTCATAAGTATCAAAATACTATTATTTTAATATTTTGTGATCATAGATATATAAAATTGTGATTATAAATTTATGTCTATTTTCTTTAATTTTAGATCATAATTTTGAAATAAATAAAGTGAAATAAAAAAAATTTTTTGTCAGCCAAAAACTGTGACTATAAAAGATTTTAGGTCATGACTAAAAAAGTTATAGTTTAAAATAAATTAGATTTACTTAATATTATTTATTTGAGTCATTCTAGTATGTTTATGTTATAGTCGATACCATAATGATTATAATATTTTAAAAAATATTATTAAAATTAAAGTAATATTTTTTAAAAAATGCTGCTAAAAAAATGTTATCAAAATATAAAAAAATGTAACTTTAATTTTGACAAAACATACATAACGATTATAACAACTATATATAATTATAAACAGGCTAAAATTTACCTATTTATAATATAACATCAAACTCTATTTCATCGTTCAATGTTATTGGAAATCAGCATCTGTTATTAATATATGCACACCACTCTTCATCCAAATTATGGGGAGAATTTCGGTTTAATTTTATGACGGGTTTTATCTCAATTATGGTTGATATTGAATTATTGATGCATGGATTATGTTTCTCTCTCATACTGGATAGATATTGTGGTTTTTAAAGCCTAATAAGCTTCTAGTAAGATTTATAACTTTTATTTATTTATTTTTAATATTTTGATCTAAAAAAAAGAGATTGCTATGAATTGAATTAGTAGTTTGAGTAATAAATATAAAAATTAAAATAACAAAGTGATGGTAAATATAGATAATGTCTGAATTGGAGATTTAAAAATAACTATTCAGAAATTAACTATCTTAAGTGACATCACACTAAAATTAATGTGTCAATTGTCACATATATTTACCTATATATTGCTCCACATTATATTATAAAAAAGATATTGTCTAAGCGTAGCTGAAGAAATTATCTTACAATACAATGATACATACATATAATTTTTATTAATTATGTTATATACTTATTAAGAGATTCTAAAAGTATATATGGAACGTTGATTATCATAACATAAAGCAACGTAAATAGATTGATTAAGTCATGATAAAACATATTGTGGTTATCCGATCGATGATTCATGTATGAGTTAGATAAGTGAAAGTATGTGTATTTTACTATTTTATTCTTGATATGTTACTTAACTTGTCTGCAATTGTTTAAATATCCAAGAGGCCTTAATTAATTATAATAATTATCTATCGAACTCATCATAGAAGACTCGGTAAACCTTTTCTCCCCCAAAACATGCCTTCTTTCTCTTAATTAAAAGAATCTCAAATATTTGTTATTTAATTATATCTTATAATACATTATTTAATAATGTTGATACCTTTGTATGTGGACTATTAATGTATAATATATATATATATATATATATATATATATATATATATATATATATATATATATAATTTCTTTTTTTAAAAATATTTTTAACCATGTATAACTTTTAAAAAGATATTTTATTAATTTCAAAGATTAATCTCACGAGTATTTGATTTTAGCGTGATATACTTACCATTTTAACTAAGATCAAATTTGTTATTATTATTCGTATTTAATTTATAAAAAATGAATTAATAAACACTTTATATACAAATTAATATATAAAATTCATATTATATATTAATTATGATTGGCATAATTATTATTAATGTTGGATCGGAGTATAATTTTAAAGTGATTTTTGAGATTAGCCGTTTGTAATTAAAATGTCTCTAAAATCTTAATAATCATACTATAAACGTTTTTGAGATTGAAAAATTGTACTATATTAATCTCTACTTTAGTTTCTTTTCATTGAGTTACTTCTCACGCTGTGAATGGCACATATATTTCTGTATTAAACTAAATAACGTCGCTCTAATTTTAACATTAAATATTTGGTAAAAAAATGATGTTTAACTTTAATGATTATGTATTTTTTGTGTGGAAATAAGACGTTTTACATTTTATTATTTAATATCAAAATTAAATGACGTCGTTTCATCTAATTTAATATAAAATGATATGTGTCACATCACTCACTACTCACTGTCTGAGAAGTAATATAATAAAAAGATAGTATAGACTAAGGCCAATTATATAGTACAGATTAATACATACAGATGGGATAATATGTTGACAAGTGTGCAAGTTGTTAGCTAGAGGAAACAAGCTTGGCAGAGGTTTAAAAGCTTGTCTGCCTTAGTTTTCGAAGGAGGAGCCGGCTTCTGGAATAAGCCAATCAAGAGCAACTGTAAAGGAGTTGGGCCGTGCCGGTGTTTTGTATTTTTTTTTGTTGGTCATCAGTGGTGGACTCTTTAAAGATAATTGGGCTTATACACAATGTTTTATCTAGGTCCACATCACAGCAATCTAGAAGAAGAAGATAAAGATGAAAGCGACAACAACAGCATCCGAGTGACTGTTGACAAATGAGGAGATCTACAGCCCACAGCACCACCATGAACATCAACAACGGGATCGAGATATGATGACCATCAACGAAGCCGCCGCTCGTTTGGTTTGAGTAAAGCTAGTGCGAGAAAGACCAACACGAACCCGGACGACGACGTTTCGTTGTATGCCTTTGACGAGTCGAAGCGGTTAGGGCTCACCGCGTTCTGGAATTCGTCGTCTCTATCGCGTGGAGTAGGGGGGACAAATTGCAGAGACTGCATCGGCTTCTCTGGAGGTTGTTGTTGTGCATGTGGTCATCCTGGAAAGACCTGTTTGGGCCATAGCAAGTACATCAAGTCCTGAGTCCAGATCCGATGATAAATCGTTGGTAAGGGATGCGATGGTTCAGTAGCGGCACCTATGGAAACGAGGGACTTTGTGCGGAGGCCTGTTTGTGGCAGGACGAGGTGTTGGGGATCCGTCTCGGTTCGACGGGTTTCGGGTTGGGTAAGATGTATTTGTGCTTGGCCCAACAACAAAAAGAGGAAAAACGGTGTGTGGATCACGTTGTAGGCATGGGTAACGAAACAAACCCCGAGCGTTGATCGTTCCCAGTTTCGAGGCTAGATCCACCACCAATGGCGATGCCTTTAGCGGCTCTCTCCCTGTCCCTCGAAACTTAGGACTTCCTTTCTGGGGATACCATAATCCTTACTGGTTCGGCCTTCATGAATGCATCAGCACTTGCTATTTAGTGTTTCTCCTCCTATTGACAAAGGAACCCACAAAAAAAAAATGAAAGGCTGCATGATTAGATACTCAATTTTTTTGTTTGTCAAAGCCCAAGTCAAACAGCCCACCAACAGAGACCCAATAAAAAAAAGAATGGCTAATGGCTCAGCCAGCTCCAACCATTAAAGGGGAGACAAGCCCTGGATCAACATAGCCACGTGTCAATCTCATGTTCACTCAAAAAAAAATTTATAAATCTGTATCAATTTGCATTTGTACCATAGAATGACCCATAGACTAATATAGTATATCTTTTTAATTTCAAAAATATTTATGGTATAACTAGAGTTTTAGGAGTCTTTTTGGCACAAGCACCACTGTAGAGTTCAATTCGGTGGATCGTTTGCAACTTGTGTTTAAACTTTAAACTACACATTTTAAGTTTCAATAGTTATTTATTTACTTGTTGCGTGGGTTTGAACTGCTAAACCCGAGTATAAATCTCCTAACAAGTGTAATTATCCGTGCTATACACGTGATAAAATTGAAATTATAATTTTAAATTATTTTTTAAAATTAATTTAAATTATAATAATTTAATTAATAAAAAATTAATATGTTATGTATTGTTTGTTTTTTTTAAATTTAGTATTAATTGGATTAACTCTAAAATAGTTATTAATCGATTTTAATAATCTGCTTTCTTCAATAAATCAGACATATATACTGAATGTGATCATAAATAATATAGTAATAGTTAAATCTACCCACAAATATATTGGCTATTATCACACTCTAAAACAAATTAAATATAAAGGCTATTAGCACGCACTTATAAATCTATAAAATCGTAATGTCTTTAATTCGTGCAAGGGTTTATTTATCAAATAAACTTAAAATATAAACAAAAAAATATTTATAAAATGGACCTAGCATCACTTGAAAGAATCATGAAAAATAATAAACTTACCTTATCATCCATAAGAACCATTTCTATGTAAGTCGTATTGTTCTTGTCAAATTTGGATGAGACTTTTCATAACCTTATAATTCTTGCCTTTATTTTTCAAACTTTTTCATTACATAATCTATCATAGGTAATGCTGTTGATAGAATCGTAGTTAGTATCCTTTAGGTATGAAAAATAATAAACAGAAGAAGTTCTATGTCCGAGGTACGAATTTTTTAGATGATAAATAATTGTAACAATTTACTATTAATCCTTATATATATACACACACACACTAATTATACACGGTAATAGTTAACAAATATTTTCAATGGAGATACTTACTCAATATATATGTTATCGACATTAATTATATGCCAATATTTTTAGGAAAGAGCTAAAAGAGGAGATATATAAATATATATAATATTATTGCTATATAGGAAGCATACATAAATTGCTACATTTTTTTATTATGTTATACAACTTAAAATTATACGATCATGTTATTATTAATCTTAGATACTTGCTATAATTATATCAAATTTAATTATGAATCTAAATAAATAAAATAGATAACATTCAATATTATTTTTTTTCTTTTTTACATTCAATATTACTGTAAATATAAAAAGTAAAATAATTAATAAAAAATATGAGCAGAAAATAAAACATATTAATTAAAATTCAATTTGTTATCTAATTAATCTTGTGTCCATACGATATAACTTTACAAAAATGTTATGAATCACAACCTTTTTTATTCTACAAAAAAGAAAAATATTATATGTAACCTTTAGTAGTACAAAAAATAATTATAAAAATTAATTATTGATATTGATACTAATCATAATTGATTATTAATACTCTAATTTTTTAAAATATATTTTACTTTTTTAAAATATAATGCATGTACCGTGTAGACTTTATTATTATTATTATTATTATTATATTATTGTTATCCACTAATTGATATCAAATTAAATAGGTCACTATTATTGTGTGCATCAATTATCTCCTAATAAAATTATTACACTTGAATGAGAATTAGAACTATATCAATTGATATAATTATAATGATTAAAAAAATCGACGATTTATAAATAGTTTAATAACGCATTAAATATCAATTTAATATAATTATAATGAAGATATTTTCTGAAATTAATATAATCATGCATTATTTATGAGCTAATTGTAATATAATTAAAATAATTTATTTGAGAAAAAAATTCATGTATAATTTTCAAAAATTATAATAATTTTTTTTATTTATATATACGTATATATTAATTTTATTAAATAATTATATATATATATATATATATATTTCAAAAATTACTGCCTATGAAGTCACGTGAATTATTATTATAATTGATATAATAATTGCTATAATTGCTATATATTCTCAATTTTATCGGTTGTATAAATTTAACTATATTAATTATATTTAAATTAGTAGTCAATTATTTTTATGAAAATTCTTACTATAATTAGGTTATACTTATGAGATTATCTTGTATTAATCGTTATAATTAATTTAATAAAGATATTTATTAAGTATATATTATCTATATTAATTATATGTCAATATTTGTAAGAATGAGTTTAAAAAAGTGATATATATATATATATAATAATATTGTTATATAAAAAATAGATTTAAATAATATATTAAATATTAATTTGATATAATTATAATAAAAATATTTTTCTAAAATAATATAATCATACATTATTTATATGAGCTAATTATAATGCAATTAAATGTATAATATTATTCTATATTATTTATTTACCGTTTTGATTTGATTGTTTTCTAGTTTATTTATTTACATAAATGATTAAAATATATAACATAACTATCGAAATTATTATAACTTTATGATATAATTATAATTAACATATTTTATCATAATTAAATATTGATTTGATATAATTATAATGAAAAAAGTTTTCTAAAATAATATAATCATACATTATTTATGAGCTAATTATAATACAATTAAAGATATTATTATATCATAACGTCTACTTACTATATTAATATAATATCAAAAGATACATGTTTCATTATTTTTTATAGATAAAATCAGTTTTTATTGGCAACTAAATTGTGTTTAGGTCAACAAAAACTATATGTTTAGGTAGAGATTTTTTGTCAAATATAATGAAAACATAAATAAAAAAATAAAGGATAAAAATAAACTTAAATAATATATATGGCACCACTTCATTTTATTAATTATTAAATTATTTAAAAATAGTACATCCACGAAAAATACTCATAATATATAAATTGAGGCAATAATTTAAAATTTTTTAATTATAATTTAATCAAATATTAATATTAAAACTAAATTACTTAAACAATATTGAATCTATTATAGTTCTTAGTCACGTATAATATAGAGTCATTCTCGTAACGGTAACCAACTGAAATAACGTCGTAAATATCAACATTTAGAATTCGTGCAAATTCAAACCATCCTCTTGTTAAATAAGTTTCATCATCTGCTATCCATGCAATGCAGCAAGATATAGAATTGCCATACCGAGAAACCAAACTAACCCTTATTCCTCTCAATGGCATTGCATGCATGCAAAAGAAAGCCGATAATTTCTGAAAAAAATCACAATATGTTATAAAATTATTCTAATAATGAACAACTTAAAATAAGAAAATTTAAATATATTACCAATCGTTGAAATTGCATATCCGAGTTTGTCACGAATTTAGCAAAATTGAACTTAAACTGAGAGAATTAAATCTCATTATGTGCTCCACTTTGAAGATTTTCGGGCAGACGTAAAAAGCATGGAGGGGATGGAATTTGAACTTGCCCTATAAAATTCCGTGGATGCAATTTCTCAATAAAAAATCAAGCTCCTCCCAAGAAAGCTAACTTTAACCACATTCCATTAGGTTGGTTATAATAGGTGAGTAGATCTAACCATTCTTCAGTAAAGTAGAGATTATTGCCCCTTCTTTGAACGCTTACATCCATGTGGTTGGAACCTGAATCAGTGAAGACAACTCGATGAGGTATTTCATGGATGTGATGCATTGTAAACGATTGTGGTAAAAGACAATCGAACTGGAATATTAGACGATAAGAATAACTTAGAGTAACAATAATTAATAAATTATTAAAAGAATAATATAATAGAATGAGTATATGAAAAATATTATAAAAAATTATAAATTGTACATTAAAAGGATCAACTTCAATAAAAAACGAAGAATATATTCTTATTCTATGAAGTAGTAAAAAAATACTAAATATAAAATTATGAGGTGACTCTCAAATTTAGATTCATGTACCACAAAAAATACTATTTATATACCTTAGTAAAACAAAAATAAATATGTAAATTACTTATTATTAAGGCAATTTTTTTATTATGTACAGTAATTACGCATTATAATTGATAAGTAATTTAATAGTACATTAAATATTGATTTGATATAATTATAATGAAGATATGTTCCTAAATTAGTATAATTATATATTATTCATTAAATATTAATTATAATATAATAATATAATTATAATATAGATATTTTTTATAAAATAATTTAGAATAGATGAAAAATTTCATTCGTTTTAAAGGAAAAACGGACTCACAATAGATCAACACGTCACCTTTATTAGTTGAAAAAAAATCCAATTTTAGTATATTAAGTAGATTATTATTATTGCATCTCCATATGATACCGAAATCAGTAAATTTTATTTTTGTCAATTTAGTCCTAATTTTTCTTTAAACAATTCATATATTATATTTTATTTTCATTTTAAAGAATGGAATGTGAGTTTATCTGTATGTGAATTGAGATATAATAATAATAATAATAATAATAATAATAATAATAATAATAAGAATAATAATAAATATTATCTGTATATTAAAATCAGTCATAATATTCAATCTATTTTGTTGTAGGACATAATATGAAAAACTAAATTAATATATTCTTGATCTATAAATTATATAATTTTTTAGAGTATTATCTAATCCGACAAATTAATTACTAATATATTACTGACTAAAAAATTATTTATACAAGACAAAAATATAAATACCAAATACTTACTTAAATAGACTAGGAAATTAACTACTATATCCATCTATCTAATAATTTGGTTACACAAACACAACCTTTAATTTTACGCAAACAACACAAATCACATGCATACCATTGAATACTTCTCTCTATTTCATTCTTTCTCATAAAATTCATATACTAATTAAGACATCACCATAGTCTTAGCTCACAAAATTTTGGTCAGAATATTATTGGTTTCTCATGTTACTTTATTTCTATAATCAACAGCTGTTTATGGGGCGGCTTGTACTGCATGCAACCTCATTCCAAACTTTGTGCATGGTTTTGAACATTATATTATATTAATTATAATTTAATGTTAACACACTAATAATATAAAATAATTTTATATATTTATCTAATCATATAATATTATTTAATTAAAAATAAAAATAGTATAAATTATCATCTAGAAAAATGACTATATGACAAATTAAATAACTGTATAAATAGTATATTATTAGATAATTATATAAATTATTTTATACTATCAATATATTGAAATTAAATTCATAATATCTTAAAGTAAAATGTCATCCTTCATCACTGGTAATAAATTAAGCTTAACATGTTATATTATATGACATACAGAAGATTATTGATGATAGGGGAAGAGGGCTACTCATCAAGAATAATAATCACAAGTTGGATCTATTTGAATCCTTGCAAACTTCAACAAATGTTGAATTAGTTAATTAAGAAATCCGCATGTTGTTTTCATCTTGCGTAAAACAAGTACGACAAAGACTTCCAAGTTATGTCGAACCGTCGAAGCAAATTATTTAATTTGTAATAACTAATAAATTAAATTAAAAATGTATTTGATTTGGGTGTGTGAGCAGAATAGCAGATAGATATACATTTGATTAAGTCAATAAGATTAGTTGGGTGTCATTGACTTGTGGCAACGTGATACATCTTCACTGTTAGAAAAGGATAGGTTTATTGGCATCTATTCAATATTTATCTACCAAAAAGTATGTACAATAATTTTCTTACCACTTTTTATTGGTATATAGATCCCTTTTAAATTAGCCATGTTTACCACTTATTATTATACACAAATACATAATAATTGATTTTTTGTGTATGTAACATTTTTGTATTACTATTATTATCCATGATGAGCAACTGCAACTTTGGGTTCTCCATATATATATAGTTGTTTGTTGCTTTTACTTTTTTTTTTCATTAAATATTTACTGAGTATTTTTTGTTGAACATTTATTTGTAATTATAAATGCTTAAGAAATAAAATTCAGAAGTTTATTACGATTATTGTGTTAAGCCACTTGTTAATTAAGAAAATTATCACTTTTTTAATGTCAAACAATACACACAAATTGCTTCATGCCAAATATAATTTGAGAATGGAGGAAATAGGTATTATTTTGAATTCGAGTGCAACATATTAAGAAGTATATGGTTTTACCAATTAAGCTAGACCTCAGCTGCACACTCATCTTAACCTTCAATTAAATGTATCAGTATGTGGGTCTGCGTTTTCTTAGGCCCGAAAAGAACGAACACACCTGGCTGGACCCGATTACAGAAAAATGGGCTTCAATAGGCTTCCAAATAGAAGACCAAAAGCCCAAAAGTAAATGATGAGAGACATAGACTCTAATGTTGATCTAAGTCCAAAGAAAAAAAAGACTCTACTGTTGATCCATCACAACAAGAAAAGAGAATCTAATATTGATTTAACTTTTATTTTTCACTTATCCTTTTAGGGACCTCCTCTAGGAATGAGAACATCCCAGGTAATAATTCGCATCAAAACCGACGAATATATCTAACTCTCAGTCCCATGCAGCACCAAATCAAATATTACGAAAAGAAACAGCATGTGAGTAAACAAATTTCAGGGAAACCGAAATGGCTCATCTTAAAACAAGTGGATGTTGACTGTTGAGTAAATTGTTCTACATACAAACTGTGGTGTTAATGTACATAGTATATAGAATTAAACAAATATCAAGTGTTAGTTATCAATTAGCATTCACAAGTGTTGTGCTCTCCAGTCCACAGCAAAATTCTCACCACTTTCATCATCACTGGATGACTCTTCTTCATGCCTTGACTCCTCCTTGGTTTCACCCTCACAAGTTTTACCTCGCTTTGCTGACTTTGCTGCTTTCAGCTCCAGTCTCTTTTTCTTCAACATTTCCACTCTCTCCCTGAAGATCCTGTTGAGGGGTGGTTAAGTAGTTTGAGTATAGGTAGAAGAACAGAACAAAACAAACCAAAGAAGTCAAAGACTTTTAAGTATAATGCAGATAAACATACTTTTGTTCAACGGATTCAGCTTCTTCTATCATTTCAGCAGCATCAATCTGGAGAAAAACAAACATTAGATCATATCTCATGTTTGTAGTGCATACATATCTTAAAAGTTGTTACGTCATACGGCTTAATACAAAACTCTTAATAGTCCATAATATCGTATGATCTACCGAATAAAAAATTTAAGGATTTTTTGTCTATTAACAATAAAAGGTATGTTCCTAGCTATATATAGGGTGTTTATATAGCAAAAAGAAAATCACGATCCTCACCTCTTCTTCTTCCAATCGGTCATCCACCTCCTTCAAGTCCTCTTGAATCAGCTTCTCAAACTCCTTGTACTCATCCCTAATAGAGAATTTAATCCAAACCGGGGGGGGGGGGGGGGGAGAATATAAAAAATCAATCATTCTACGTCTGATCCACTTAACCAAATTTGAAAATCTTCAACGCAATTTAAAACAACATAAGTTTTCACAGAACTAATTAATTAACATGGAGGTTCTCAGTTATGTACAAACAATCTAAGTACCATGCAATAACATGGACTCAGCCATTATAACTTTATTGATCTGATTATAAAGTCTAATAAGAAATCAAGAGAGGTCATTAGCGGACATGGCTATAACAACAGTATTAGATGTGATTATGCAAAGAACAAACAAGGTCAATCTACAATCATCTAATGCTGAGTTATTCTTGTTTCTGTTCCCTTTTTGGAGTATTTGAAAATTGAAGTGTGATTGACAAAATCCGATAAAAAACTAATGTGGATTCTTCTTACTCTATTTGGGCACTTATTATCACACAACATTCCAAATATTTCTCCTATCTTTTGACTTCCATGCAACAAAACTCCCGACTACAAAATGAAGCAGTAGTAAATGTGCAAATCAACATGTCGTGGGAAGTGAGAACCTACTTGACATCTGGCTTCACAGGCTTAATGCCACGTGCCCGTAAATCCGCATCCTTATTGTCAAAAAAGCCTTCAGGCAGAGATCCTTTTGTTTGGCTGTCCTCTGCATCAGAAGTTTTGGCTGAGGTCTGCCTAGTCTCTGTTGTTGCTTGACTAACCTTTGACGGCGCAGCATCATGACCACGAAAATGACCTCTTTCCTCCAACTTTGACACCTGACTTTGAGCAGAAACTCCCACATTTCTTCCTGAATCAGATTTCTTTTCTGGAAGACAAGATATCCATGAAACAGAGGCTAACATTAGTTTGCAACAAAGGTGTGGTAGTAACATATCTAAAGATATGATAAAGAACCATAGACATATTCAGTATAAGTTTATGAAGAATAACATTTGTTCATTGTTCATTGAGTATTAGTTGCTGCGCTAAAGTACAATCTTCAAAAATTAGAGTGCATGCCCTAGCCAAATGTAGCAAGTAGTAGCGTGGATTGAACATGACATAAAAATTATCTGTCTGCTTTCTATGAAAACCACTAATTAGTGGTAATCCAAAAGTTGGTTCAAGGATATAGAGCAGCGATTCCATCAGTAAACAAAAGTGAAACAACGTAAAAACCAACGAGGGACCAATATTAAACAAGCACCACATATAGCATGCACGTTAGGACAAACTTTAGTGGCTACATAAGTTATGACATATTACTATTATTAACTCTAGCAACCACCTTAGTCCAAATAAGGGATTAGACCTTATACCACTAAAATATATATGTAATAATCCAAAAGCAACTCTTATTTTTGCTATTCAAATTTATGGGTTTCTGATTCTTAATATCAATCCCGGTATCATATAAAAAAATTGAGTAATACTTTTAGCATTTCCAAGAAGTAATTGATTAAATAGTTGGAATAGTTGTAATAGTTAACAAATGATCGGTAGTTTCTATGAGAAGCTTTTTCTGTATTTTGAAAAGATTGGTAGTCAACCCCAATCTTTTTTACATTTTAACCATGATTGCAAATAAATGAGTTCAATAAAGAACTTAGAAATCCAACTTTGAAAAAAGGGGAAAAAGGGGAAAGGGGTGTTAAAGGGGGTTCCGCGGTTACTCATTTGAGCAGTTGACCCAGCCCCTTGTTGTTTGAAGAAAACCTCCACTTCAATTGGTAGAGATTTATACTTACAAAGGGGATTTGTAATGACGAAAGGTAGTTCTCATTTCACTTTAAGCAAAGCATTATAAATTCCCAATGAATATCCTCAGGTTAAATGTCAATAAACAACATATGTGCAAGTCTCTACGTTTTGAAAGTGCAACCTGATTAATTATAGTATATACACGTACAATGTTACTTTTCTAAACCAATACTTACCGGTTTTCCTTGCACTGTCATCAAAAAAATTTGGTGGAAGCACAGACGACGACTGGGCTTTAGGTACTTCTTGTGAAGGTTCAGGCTTTTTGGATAGTGGTTCGGAAGGTTGTTCAGGTTTGGCTTTGGGAAATCTGTTACCAACAGCAGGCTTTGCATTGTTTTGCTGAGTTAATCCAGCTGCATTAGCTTTAAGATTATCAATCGCCTGCAGGTATTAACCACACTGTCAAAACCATTGCACTAAGCACATGTTGGGAAGCAGGGGAGGCTGCAAAACAAGCAGAAAGGGAACCAAAACCATACTAACACACCACCCCCCAAAAATAAATGCCACAAATCATAAATATAATCACCTCGCGATGCTTACGGGAGATTTGGTGTGCATCCCATATAGATTCAGACTTCAGAACAAGATCACAAACCCGACAAACAGGTTGATTGAATTCATTATACCTATATGCATGCGCACATAAAGACAAACCAGTAAAAAATAATAACAAAATCAATAGCAACAATAAACAGGAAAGATATAAATAATCTTTTCTGGTGAGCTCAAGAAAGAGGAATATCTTGACAAGCACAAAACAAAGTACATGACTACACGAGTAGCTATAACAAGATAAGCAAGTCATAATCGGAGTGTATGTGTGTCTTTCCACATAGTTGCAAACAGAAACATAGCTGCCAGCATTTACAATAAACAGAAAATTAAATAAATCAACAAAATGGCTAGAACTCAATTCATGAGCATAAGGTGTCTAAGGATTATAGTGTCAACATTTTTCTAAAAGAATAAATGAATCCATTCATAGCGTCGAGTCTGTAACAATAGCAGCATTTTGTGTAACAAGCTAAACAACCCTAAGACGCATAATGTGCATAGCAATCAAGACAGCTGATGTTAGTGAGCGATAAAAGAGAAAATTTAAGTGAACAAACCTTACAAGGGGAGAATCTATACGCTTTTCTTTCTTCTGGGCCAATTTAGCACGAAAATCTGCCTTTTTCTTAGCTTGTGCATCCATGATTAATGATCCTATTCTTTAAGGAGACTAGAAACAATTAAATAATGTCAATTCAACGATGTCACGTATTAGAGGGGTCATGGAACAAATGTCATACTGGCTCAGAAATTTTAGAATAATCTGTTATTAGGATGTGATCCAACTCTTTTGAAAAATAAAGCTAGTTATCAATCTCCATTTCAGATGCTTGCTCATATAAGAATTTTGAATTTCATACCCAACTTTCATGTAGGTTTATATAATGAAAACCCTTTCAAAACCAGCAATAAAGTTTTAAAAAGTTACAAACTAATCTTCCCCTCCATTTATCTTATCTCAGTGTCAACATTTTCACGAAATCCAAGTTCAGCTCTCTCTAATAACAATAATGCTTCTTTCTTTCACCCTTCTCATTAGTTCTTTCATTACAATCTTTTGAATTTAACATTCCTCCCTTTGCACTGCAAAATTGATTTTCCAATTGGGAACGCTCTATTTTCCCCCTCAATATTGCAGTGGAAACAGAGCTTTTTTTCTTTGTTTCATATATAACAAAGCAATACAACTAAGATTCTTCATATTTTCATCTTATGCATCAATTCACAAATACGACAACGACACCTTAAACCCACAAATAGAGTTTTTCATGTGATGCAGCAAGAGAGGCAATAACAGATAAATGCACAAAGAAACTCACGAAACAGAAGATACTCGCTGCCGGTGACTAACAACAGCGTCGACGGCCAGGCATGTGGCAGCGACAGTGGCGCCGTGAATGGTGGACGCGCAGAGTGGTTTTGGGGGAATGGATTCGGTCGATCAGGCAGGTTGATATGTTTTTACCAAGGTTCTGAAAACCAGACCGGTTATCAAACTGCTCTAGTCACTGGTTCATTGGTCCAACCGGTCTAACCGTGGTTCAACCGGAAAAACTGTTCCATAATAAAATAATAAATAAATTATAAATAAACATCCTAAATATCTTTGAAATTTAAAACCCTAAAATAAAATATCACCAACTAAATGTAATTAATCATTAAAATATGCAATGACTTGCTGCAAATTTGTTGACAATTAACATAATTATACTTCCATTAAAAATAGCTGGATTGAATTACAATGCACAAGTTAAAGATAGAGAATATTGTCTTAATGTATCTAAGTCAAAAAGTAAAACAAAAAATGATAGTGTTGCACAATAAACACACAATAGAGCCTGAAACAAACACACAACAGAGGCTGAAACAAAAACACAACAAAGCCTGAAACAAAACAAATCCAACATGGAGGAGGGGTAGCAAGTCAGCGGAGATCAAGAACAGGGACAGTGCAACCAAACAATGAACAAAACAATGAAAACAGAATTTTTTTTATATAACTGAACAATCAAAACATGAATCAAACAATCACTAATTGCAAATTTTTCCTTCATAAGAACAAAACAATGAAAACATGAAGCATATAATAAATCAAAAGATCGCCAATTGCAAATTTTTTAATAAGAACAGAAGTTAGAACAGTGAAAAATGAAGAAAGATTAACAGTTTTCAACCCAATTTTAACAAAGCTCATCACAATGATTAACAACAAAAAAAAAAGCAATGAAGGAACAGTGAATCAGTAACATAGGCAGTGCAAATTCAAGAAACCTTAATAAAATTTAACTACAAAAACAGACAATAAAGCAGTAATAGAGTTATCAATTTAAAATTTATCATCAAATACAATCAGTGAGAAAAACCAGTCAACCAAGTACTGACTGGGCATTCGGAAAATTAACAATAGGAACATTTAAAACAAAGCAACCCAAAAAAAAATCCAAAAACCACCATTGCTGAAAACAATGATTTGATCCGTGTATGCTCAAAGAATTAAAAGCTAAGCTTACAAGAAAGTGAAGAATACCCAAACCAAAGAACCTTCAATCACAGCTTAAATCAAGAACAGAAAATCACAACAAAAACAAAAAAAAAATAAAAGTAACAGAAGAACAACAGAACAACAACACAAGAACAATTAGCAAATTAACAAGTTCACAATAACAGTAAAAATTTACCAGAAGAACATTAATGCAAGTGGAATCATCATGCTAATATGTTTTCTACAAAAATGCTATTTGTGCAGCTAAAATTTCCTAATTACTAAGATCCAATTATTCTAATTTCACATGCAATCAATTTACTAAGTTTCTAAGAGCTAGAAATTATAAAACCAACCAGAAATATGGTTAAAGCATTTCATCAAACATGTTGACTACGGTAAAATTAAAACGAAATAAGAGAATTCAAAGCTTAATATCAATGTGATAGAGAAGAGAACATAACTATTGTAACTTTAATTCAGTCTATGAAAAAATCCAAACCACTACCAAATCAAATAGTTACTTATTGTAATGGAAATCAGAAGTTGCAGAGTTTGAAGCAGAGTATTGGTGTTGTGTGAGTGTATCGTCTGGTGGCAGGTTTAGGGAACTCACGTCGGCGACAAAAGAGAGCAGTTCGACGGCTAGGCGGAGGGCGCGGGTTAGTCGCAGAGTTTGAAGCAGAACAACGTGGCTTCCAGACAAACGCAGAGCTTGGAACTTGGAGAACGCCGAAAGGACGAAAAGAGAAGCCCCTGAGTGCGACGGGCAGCGGCTGTGGCCCACTCCTTGCGGCGGTGGTCGAGGGCAGTTCTGCTTTCTGAAGGAAGGAGACCGGCGAAGGGGCTGGGGGAACAAGGCACAGCAGTGGAGGAAACGGTGGCCCCTGAGCGCAACGGACGGCGGCGCTGAGGTTCTCCTTGTAGCGGTGGGCGAGATTGTAACCTAGGGTAGAGAGTTGGGAGAGGAGAGAGTCTGAGGAATGGGCTCGAGGGAAAATGGATGACTGAGCCAGGGAGAAGAGGTATTTTGGATCCCTAAAGTCAAAAACATCAAACGACAACGTTTTCTCAGAACCGGCCGAATTTCAATTCGGTCCGACCGGCCGCGAATCGGCCGGTCCAATAGTTTAAATACGGTTTAATTTAGAAAGTTTCTATCGTTAAACCGAACTGTATTTGTTTTTGGTTCACGGTTAGATCGATCACCAATTCAATTTTTAAAATATTAGTTTTTATTGAAAATAATAGAATTTTTTATTTTTTTAAAAAGTTATTATTACTTTAGTGATTTAATTTTAATAATATTTTAAACAATCGTATAATTATTCTCACCATCAATATAAAAAATAACTATTTTTATTAACATTGATTATGTGATAAGAATATATGTGTAAAATTATTTTATATTAATAATATATAAAATTAATTTTTTATTGGCAAATATATTGATAACTTTTGTATGTCTTTTATAAAATTTGTTCAATTAATAATTAAAATCATATATTAGCTGAATTCAATAAATTCTATTATTGGAAAACACTTTTTTTTGTCGTATTTCTGGAAAACATTGATCAATGGCTTTAAGCCCCTTTTTTTTGTGCTAAATATAACTTTAAGCCTTTGTAAGTGGTGTTTGGATAACTCATTTTCAATTTTATTTTTTCGCCAAATATTTCGTTTTTGGTATAATATAGAGATTTTTTGTTTGGGTTTTATTTATTTTACCTACCTTTAGAATATTTTTGTTTTCAATTAGTAATCAGCTCACAAATTTCTTTAATTAAGTGTCAACAAATTTAAATTCTATTTTTTTATACAGCAATTCATTAACTGACAATAAATTTATAAATCAAACTTAAATTCAGGACGTATTAATTTTTAACTTGTCCAGTTGAAAATACTATGAAAAATAAAACAAAAAAATTCTTTTGTTGTTGGTACATAACCTTGGAAAAAGTTTGTAAAGATTTAAGACATTTTTATTTTTTAGGGCCTTAAGCATGCTGGGCTTACACACCGACCCAAATATCAAAAACCCGCTTTTACCCCCCAAAGATACAACTAATTACGAACTGTCTAATTCGGTCTTCAAAACCAACACAACCAGAAAACCTCCGATTAGCACGACGGCGCACGGTGTTCCCCAGCAAAAGAATTTGTTCCTAAAAAAAATGGTGCTTTTTTAAGTTTTTCGTGTTTCATAATCGTGTCTGCGTTTGAGAAAGAAAGAGAAAAATGGAGAAAGGTAAATACTTAGCATTGGTTGGAACCGGTGCTCTTTTTGGCTCTGTATCTACCATCTTCTTTCTTAGGCTCCTTCAAAACCATAAGTGAGTTCTTTCTTTCTTTCTTTCTTCTTCTTCAATGATAAATGTTTGCACCTTTATTGACTCAATTATCTCTTGCATATAACCTGTTTGTCTTAATAACCCAACCAAGTGAAGTGGTTGATTCACTTTAAAGGTTTGCGTTAGATTAGCTTCTGGGTTTAGTTTGATCAACTAATACTGTTGAGAGTCACTAATTTTGTATTCATGTATTTTTTTGGGCGGCTTGAACATTATTTGAACGCTGCTGAAATCTGAATGTATATTTTTATGTTTTCAGAAAAGTGGTGCGGCAGTATAATAAGAATGTTACCGAGTTAAATGGTAAGTGGTTTTGAACTAAACATGTGAAGTGAATGCATGTAATGCTGTTTACAAAAGCTACAAAAGAAGTTATTTAGTTACAATCATATGCTCCCTGATATCGGCAAGTAAAGCAAGTTGAAGCCATACATAGTCACCACTTTTCAATGCTGAAGAGCAAGCTGGGATGTAGTGTTATGGGGTGAATTGGAATACTGGAATATGTGATATATTGAACCCTTCTAATGTGTTCCCTTACCTGTATAGTGTGATGTTTATGCTGCCACTACATGGTTACCAAACGAAGAAAGAACAATAACCTGCATGCATAACATCATTGCATAAGATCACTTCTTAAATATAGTGTGCTATATTCGGCTATTTCTATTACGAGTTAGTTCTTGAGGTGATTGGAGGATTGAACGGACAGGGTTTTAACTACTTGTTATACAAGATGCAATCACATTCTACCCTTACCTTTTGCAGTGCGATCAAAATAGATATATTAACCGTAAATATGTTATCACTGATAAACAACTTTTGATACCTGACAAGTTTCTGCCTAAATCCTAGTTTAATTATCATAATTTTAACATGCTATCCATCTGGACTTTGTGCCTCATGCAGGTCTTGAGACTTGCACTATTGCTGGAAAGAAGAATGATAAGGCAGTTAATGAAGATCTTCTGAAGGATGAGATTGTTTCTGAACATCTAACTAGGTATTTCATGTTATTGCCAATTGCTTTATTTCTTTCTTTGCTGAATAATTAATTGGTAAGACATGCATGATGCACTTTTTTTAAGACTTTAGTTTGAGACACATTAGCACTTGTCCATCAATATACTTGGTCTTCATCCTTTCTTACAGCTAAGTATAATAGTGTGAATGTCTTGGGCGCTTGGCTGTTAATTCTAGAATGAATGGGGCATGAAATATCCTCCCTGTATATTATGAATGTCTACAATTTAAATGGCGCATCACTAGATTGTATAGTCAATGAAATGTTATCACCTTAATACAATTTAGAAGAATGAACTTTTAGCTTAGGGATCATTGGTTAATGCATACATTTGTGGCATGTTTAGGGAATGAGAAGACAAGGCAAAAATAAACTTTTAACTTTAGGGATCATTGGTTAATGCATATATAATTGGTTAATGTATTTGGTTGTTGGAACTTTTGCAAAGTTTTCTTGCGAGAACTACCACCAGCACATTACCCACTATGTTTAAAACCATTTTTGTATGATTTATTTTTCATATAAACCTTTCATTAATTGGATGTATAAGGGCAATTCATTTTCTTCAATTTCAACTAATCAGTTTTTTATCTGGGGTGGAATTTCGTTCTGTTATTAGGAACATTCAGTTTTTTGGCTCTGAGTCTCAGCAGAAAGTGAGTGCATCATATGTTGTGGTCATTGGTCTTGGAGGGGTTGGCAGTCATGCTGCATCTATGCTCTTGAGATCAGGGGTCGGCAAGCTTCTTCTTGTGGACTTTGATCAGGTATTTTCTGTGATTGATTCTCCGCTTGCCCATGTTTGATTGTTATGTCTGAGTTGTGTTCTCTACATTTTGTGATTCCTTCTTTCTTGGTCTGATTGGTACTGCTGTACTGTACTATCATGTCTTAACCTACCTATTCTTGTCCAAAATTCTCTCAAATTCCCAATGGTTATCACAATTTAAAAATGGAACTCCTAAATATGAATCATTGAAGATTTTGACATCTGTAACTAGCAGCAAGATTCCAAATGTGTTACATTGTGAATGCTATTATCGTTGCAATATTAATAAGCAGGGTTTGGTTTAAAACAAAGTAATAAGAAGATAAAGTGGTTATGCAATCAATGTTAAAAGTTTGCCTGGTTTTAGAACTTCATAGATTTTCCATACAATATTTATACTTATTTATTTATTAATGAGAAGGTTTCTCTTTCATCATTAAATCGACACGCTGTTGCAACAAGAGCAGATGTTGGCATCCCAAAAGCGCAGTGCCTTAAGGAGCATTTCTCATCTATCTTTCCTGAGTGCCAAGTAGATGCAAAAGTACTGCTATATGATTCATCTACCGAAGAAGAAATTTTGTCAGGCCACCCTGACTTTGTCTTGGATTGTATTGATAACATTGATACTAAGGTATCTCCTAAAGATTACTCCCTGTTAAATTTTATTGATGTAGGTTCATACTGCCTCTTATTATTTCTTTCCCATATATGTACATACCGCACAGACCCTAGATACGAGGCCTGGTTTGCTATACTGCTCGAGGTTCTTAGTCATCAGTTTCCTGTTACTTATGTTGCAACTCTTTTAGATTCTAAGCTGCAAAAGTTAATAAAATTTGAGATGTATTTATTAATTTCACTTGCTCAGTCATTTGTATCTGTATTTTTGTTGATACAAAAAATTATGTATTTTGCCTAAGCTGTTATCATTGGAAATCTTTCCTTTTAAGATATCTTGGTTTTGAATTTTACCTTTCAGTTGCCTAATTTGTTCAAGTGTAATAGGTGGCACTTCTTGCTGCTTGTGTACGGAGGGGCCTGAAGGTGTTATCTGCCACTGGGGCTGGTGCTAGAGCCGATCCAACTAGAATACGCATTGCTGATTTAAGAGAGTCAACTAATGATCCATTGTCTCGATCTGTAATGTTCCCATTTATGTTTCTTTTCAATGTTTTTCCTAGAAATTCAGAATATGGACTTATATATGTTAATTTTTGTTACAATTGAACATTATTTTTCACTCTGTCTAGTAGATTACACCCTAAAATCTCAATTATCATAAAAATAAACTAATTATTGCCCTTCCATTCCATATGCTAGTTACTACTTACGATTATGAAAAATATATGTACATTGCTTATGAAAAGGTGCACTTGTGTGCTTAAAGATTGACAAATATGATTTTTATGTCCATCAATTCCAGCTAGATGTCAATTGTCCAAAACAGATTTCATTTGTCTGTTAGTCTTGATTTTCTTTGTTTGTAATTCCTTTTTGTTTTTCTTTTGGGGTAAAAAAACAGGTATACTGTAATTAATTATTATTATTATTATTATTATTATTATTATTATTATTATTATTAGCACAAGTTATACAACTCACTCATGGAAATTTTATATAGGTGTGACACCGTTTGAGGAAAGATCATGGCATTGAAGGTGGCATCCCTGTTGTATTTTCTTTAGAAAAACCCAAAGCTAAGTTGCTTCCATTCAAGGGTCCAAATGGTGAAGAGGAAAATCCTTCAGACTACCAGGTGAGGTTATTTATTTAATCAGTTTTAGTCACTAGTAGATTCTGCCACTGTCCAACTTGTGATTCTTTAATAGCATGGTTAATAAACATTCTTTCATGGTTATCATATTTAGATCAACATCAGCTCATCTCGGTGGCTTCTTTGTATGCTTGCTGTAGAAAGATGCCTGATGTGACTTTGCAATAAACTATGTATTTTTAACATATAGAATATTTTACTTTTTAGTTATCATATTCATAAAGATTCATTGTTTTGTAGCTACTTCTCATTGATTGTCACAATATTTATTGGCATTGGCCATATCCATTCTAATTTGTTGCTCCTCTTGTCAGATAGTACCAGGCTTCAGGGTCCGTATCATACCGGTGTTAGGCACAATCCCTGCAATATTTGGACAAGTTATGGCATCCTATGTTGTGACAGAATTAGCAGGATTTCAAGTTCAAACAGAACCGATAGTCAATTTTGATATCGATCATTACCATACTCTCCATCAACGCCTTATTGAGCATGAGGAGTTAGTATATGGAACATCACAGCAAGTACAGGTAAAACTCTACCCCTTTAACCTTTTGTTTCATTTCAACTTCCTTATCCATAAACTGTGATATCTTAACTTTTCAAGAGCCTGAGACTCTAATGCTCAGAAACTTGTTTCTTTCATTTTCTGCATTTCCTATGCTGTTTTCTTCTTTTTCAATGCTTGATTTCGCACTGATGTTAGTCTTGGGAGAATTTTGGGTTGTGGCCTTGCTTTATTCACCAATATCCCAATTCTTCCTTTATCTTCTCTATTTTCTGTGGTTTCCCACATCATAATTTAAAGGACCATACAAAGGCATGCCTGTAAGAAAAATTTTATTATGAAGTTTTCTGCGATATTTTGACATATATATGAAATATTGAAAGAGCATATTTTCTTCTACTTATTGTGTTTATTTCTCTTCTACAGGTAGATGTTGAAGAAGTGATGTATATTGTAAAAGAATTATGGCATGGAAGAAGTGCTAGAGACCAGCTTGTGAAAGAAGTTGGACGAGGAATGTGGCGATCAGTTAATGAATTAATGCTTGTAAGGTATACAGTTAGCTTTTTTGTCTCCATTATCATTTACTTAGTTCTCATTATCAAGCTATTTCTTGGTTACATTCGACCATTTAAATTTAACATTTGATTGTTCCAATGTATATTGGTGCGCCCCTCAAGCTCTTCAAAATTTATTTATTTGTTAATAATAATTTGAAACTGGCTTTTGTTGCCCTGTGCTTAGTTCAGTAGTAGAAGTTTCACAAAACTAGAGAGGTTCACAAAAACTGGCACTTAGGACTAAAGAGAGTTTTACTGAAATGTGTTTTCCTCTGATGTTGCTCTTTTGCTTTCTCTAATGAATTAAATGACATTGATTATAATATGTCAACATAATCTTTCTTTCTCTCATTGAAAAATTTCTCACTTGGTTCTTCTATGCATTTCTTTTGTTTAGGTGGGATTGCGAAAAGCCGGCTTCTATATCAAATTTAATTCTTTTGAAATTCAAAGAGGTAATCTAGCTTCTCCATTATTTTAGACAAAAGCTTTTTGTCTCGAGAATTCTATTTATTTTATGTATATCGATAACTAATGACACAAGACTAACAAAAGGCATAAAAAGAAACATCCATAACCAGATAATTCTTTAATTATTTTTTTTTAAATGTTTTTTTTTTCAGTCAGCATATTTTCTACTTTTGTTTTTGCCTGTAAAATCATTGATGACAGTTACCTGTGTAATCATAAGTTTTCCTAACTCTCCTTTTAATCAAGACAACTCAATACCTTAACAACTAATAAAAATAAGCAACATGTAACTTTGATATGGTAATTGAATGAGAATAATTCCCTTACTCTCAGATTCATTGGTATTGGAATGAATATAATTCGTTTGTCCTTGTTATGCTCCACTACTATAAAATTTTAATTTATTTTAGTTAAGTTTCCATTGTAAGATAATACAATTCTTTGTTAATTCAGGTTGATGAGCATGAATCTAGAACATTGGATGATATAAAGGAAAAGGAACCTGAATTCTACAACAGTGTAAATGCAGTGTTAAAACAAGCTGAAATTGACTTTGGCTACGCACATTAATACTGCTTTTCTTGTTACTTTAATTTAATCAAGAGAGGGAACTTGTTACATGTTGCTCTAAGAATAGAAGTATGTAACAAGATCAACAATGTAATATTAAAAATCTTGTAATTATTATTTCTCTTTTACTTTATCAACCTTATTATGGCTTCTTTTTCTTTTCGTTTTTGTCGGAATACACATTTAGGACAAAAAATATATTTGATATTTATTTAATGCATTGAAACCTTTTTTAGTTATTTAACCAACATTAAGTTTTTTGTTTTGGTTTAACCTCTAGTTTGAGTGGAAACCCCACGAAATTGTCTTATATCATTTAAACAATTAAGTGTGTTTGGATTATCCGTTTGCATAAAATTGATTTTGCAAACTTGATTTTGATCAAAAGTAAGTTTGTGTTAAAGTGATTTATATTTGGTAATTTTGGTATTAAAATGGATTATAGTAAAATAAATGTTGTTTGGCTTATACCATTCAAAATCACTTTTAGATAAAAAATTACTAAAATGGACATCAATTTAAATTTTTTTATATTATTCTATTATTTTAATTTACATATTTAAATACATCTTATTAGTTAATTTTATAATAAAATTAATATTTATTTACTAAAAGAAAAATAACATATAAAAATAGATAAAATATATTTTAAATAAAAATAAAAAATATAAATTATATATATATATATAAGAATATTTAATCAAATATGTTATATTTTCTAAGTATTAAATGTTACTTTAGTATTTTTTACATCGTACTCTTATTCTAGTATTCTCAATAATCTTATTCTTAATATTAATTTAGAATTCAACGTTTATGATTTTATTATTATCTATGATTAATTTTTTATTTAATTTATCTTTGTTAATGGAATCATAATCTATATTATAAAAAATTATACTAAAACATAGTATATGAGAATTACAATTATAAAAGAGGATACTGAAAATAATAAAAAAATTAAATATTTACTTTATAGTGATCAAAACAAATCTAAAAGTTCTTGATGATCTTTTTATATATTATATTTTTAGTATTTTTGGTACTTGTTTTTAAGTATGTTATAATTTTTTACTATTATTATTATTTACAGTTAATTTTTTGTTTAATTTACTTTACCTAATAGAATTAATAAATTATATTATAAAAAGATAATAACAAACATAATACACAAAAATCACAATTATAAAAGTGTATAATGTCAAACAAATAGTTGAAAAAAATAAAAATAATGAATAATAAAAAATAGAACTCATATAAATAGAAATAACAAGAATTTTATAAATAATACAATAACATATATAAAGGATAAAGTTGGTAAAAAGTAAATAAATTATTAGTATATATGGCTAAAAGCTAATTAAGAAAACGCAGAAGCTACAAATAGTTGCTTCTTGTAAACGTGGTTTTGGCAGCAAAATCACTTCTGCGTTCATAAAAAAAAAAATTTGTCAAACCAAAAGTTGAAGCTTTCAAGAAATTTAAACGTACTTCTTCCCTTCTAACGGATTTTCCAAACACACCCTAAATGTAATTGTCTTAAATTTGCATTCGGATTGGGTTTTATAGGGGAAAAACTTTCTATAGAATTTTAAGTGTGTTTGGTGTAGTTTTTTAATATATTTTTATTTCATGCAATGAAGAAAATTTTATTTTTATTTTAAAAGTATCAAGTATGTAACAGGATCAACAATGTAATATTAAAAATCTTGTAATTGTTATTTCTCTTTTACTTTATCAACCTTATTAAGGCTTCTTTTTCTTTTCGTTTTAGTTAGAGTACACATTTAGGACAAAAAATATATTTGATATTTATTTAATGCATTGCAACCTTTTTTAGTTATTTAATCAGCATTAAATTTTTTGTTTTGGTTTAACCTCTAGTTTGAGTGGAAACCCCACGAAATTGTCTTATATCATTTAAACAATTAAATGTAATTGTCTTAAATTTGCATTCGGATTGGCTTTTATAGAAAAAAAAAACTTTCTATAGAATTTTAAGTGTGTTTGGTGTAGTTTTTTTAATATATTTTAATTTCATGCGATGAAGAAAAATTTATTTTTATTTTAAGTTAGCAATATGTAGTTTTAAAAATAAATTTAAAAAAATTTAATAAATTGATTATTAAAAAAATACTTCTATATCATTTATTGAAAGTGTGAACCAAAATTATGTTTATAAATTAAAAAATTCTTTTAAAAGAAGTTAAGAAAAAACCTTTTTTTTTAACAGTTAAAAAATCTGTATAGTTGACTCATTTTCATTATTGTCACTATCACCACCACTTGATCTTGTCATTACTCATTACCACATTGGACAAAAACCTATTTTTTGTTTGCAATATTTAGAATTAGTCTTTAACTTATCTTTTAACATGTTTTTCATCATATTTACATTTTAAATCTTTTGTGTAGTTTCATCTTTGTTCTATTTATGTATTTCAGTCAAAATTAAAAAATAAAATCAATATTATCCCTCCCTTTTATCCTTAATGTTTTATTCGTTTTGTGTAAGTTTCTAACATTTTTTTCTTTATTTATTCATTCTATCATTTAGACATTAGTATATGATCTAAGAAAAGAGTATAAATGTATAATAGAATAACTTACCTTTCTTGAATATATATAATAATATGAAGCGAAAAAACCTAAGGTTTATCATCATAAAATTAAATAAATAAATTAAAAAGACAATTTCTCTTTCAAGGAGGAAATTTAAAAAAGAAAGTTGCCAATGAGAATAGAAATCCACTGGGCTGGAATCCCGGTTGACCTTGGTCCACTATTTAATAATGGGTCTGCTTTTTATTTTTTATATTGTTTTTAAATTTTTTTCCGGTCTAGTCTTTAGATATTTTGATTTTGATATATAATAATGGAGGTAGCTACTCTAAAAATATGTTCATTTTTGCGATTAAACTAATTCATATGTAACTGTAACATGATAAATTTTTCCATCTAATAAGTAATAACCCTACAAATTGGTATTAAATCTTCGTTTACTAGCATTTTTCAATACCTAAAATTCTTTTTACTCTTAATTAACATATGAATTTTACTTTTCTTGACGATTGATTGATTGATGATGCTACATGTCACACCATGCAAATGCTTAAATGGATGATATCAATTTTCAAAGTTATCCAATACTGTAAGGTCGCTGTTTAAATAAAAATAGAAACATTTGAAAGTAGTTTCATGAACTTTGCATAAAAACCAAATGACTACATAACTTTCATGGAACTGTGACAAACTATTCTTTCTTTATCCATGGATTGATGATAATCGTCTAATCGATACTCATAAAGGGGTTTTTTTTAAATAAATATTTTAATTATAAATATACGTTAATTTAAAAATATTTACAAATTTTTATTAAGTGACTTATTTCGTTTAAAGTGTAAACAAAATAAGTTTGGTTATATCTCGTTTATACTGTAAATGAAATAAGACATAAACACGTGGTAACATATCACATTTATAAACGTGATATGATACGAGTCTTATCTCTTTTACAGTGTAAATGAGATATGATTAAATTTATCTTGTTTACACTGTAAATGAGATAAATCCAGAGAGTGACTATATGAAAGCCATTCACAGTACCTCTGACCCCACATTTCTCCTACATTTCTCTCATTTTTCTCTTTTTTGTACCGTTTTCTTGATATTTATTAGTTCTTCGGACGTTATTGCATGCAAGGATGCACGGACGCAGGGGACCCTGACATCAACCGCCTCAACGCTAGTTGGCACATTGCGAAAGCTGTCGACTTTGAGATTAGTGTTATCTTTATTGTTTAAATTAATAAGTATATGCGATTTTATTTAGAGAACTTTTATAGACTGGATGATATTGAAGTAACATAGTTTAAGTTAGTTGACAAGTTAGAAATATGAATTAGGTGTATAATTTACTTATCATAGTGAAAGTTAGATAAGTAATACTTTGATTTGATTAGTAAATTAAATATTTTTGTTAGTTAATATTTTCTTTAAATTCGGAGAAGATTTTTAAGTATTAGTTTTGTATCATGTTTATTATGTTGTGATTTTTATTTGAGTTACATTTTAGATTTGTTAGAATAGATTTGGACATGCAGGAGAACTTAGTTTGGAATCGAATCTTTATAAAAGTTTTTCTTTTAAACAGAGGTTTCGCCTGCTACTACCTAGGCGAGTTAGTCACACACTTGCAACCCCGGATGGCATTGTCCCTTACCTGAGAGAGGCTGGGGTCGGCGACACGGTGCAGCTCAGGAACTTTGTGTTTGACAAATCTCTGATCACTGCATTCGTGAAGTGCTGGCGTCCGGAGACCCACATTTTCCACCTGTCATGGGGTAAGTGCACCATCACCCTGCAGGATGATGCGTACTACCTCGGGTTACGCACACACGGAGAGCTAGTGAGTGAGTGCTTGCGTGACTTTCAGACTTGGTACTAGCAACCGACATGGAAGTACGTGGAGCGAGGAGCTCTTGGGTGCCAGACCCCCACACGGTTCACAACAGGATGCCCAGAGGAAGGAGTCGTTTAGCATCAAGATGACATGACTTCGAGACAGAGTCCGCCACATGCCTCCGAGTACCATGAATCCAGCCACCCTCCGACAGTACACTAGGTGTTACATTATGCTGCTGATCGGTGGTTACCGGATGACCGATAAGTCCAACAATCAGGTGCATATCAGATAGTTACCACTGTTTGCTGACTTCAGGAGGTGCAGCGGTCTGTTGTGGGGGTCTGCTGTGCTTATATGGACGTACCACTCCTTGTGCAATGCAGCTCATTATGGCACCACGGACATATCCGGATGTACACCGCTGCTAGTCTCGTAGATATACCACAGGATTCCACAATGGTGACCATCGGAGAGGTAGATTCTGACCTTTTCCCTAGCAGTAAGGTAATTGTTATCGTTTAATGTTCTTGTCAATTTCTATTTATTCAATTCGAGTTTTACTTGCACGGATCGACACAATTTGATTACTGCGTATGTTAACAGGTTGATCATGATGACGCAGTAGACTAAGGACCACCATGCATAGAGAGTCCTCCATTAGCGTACGGCGCTAGATCGGCTGCATTTGGATGAGGTATACCCTTATCTTTTACTTACTTGAATATAAAATGTTCGAGTATGATTATCGTATAAAATGCTTCTGATGAGCCTATGAAACTTGATTATGCAGTTTTGGTGGACGCTATATGCCGACCCCAGACTGCATGACATTACTTTGGACTGGGTGAGGTCCAGCAGGGAGTGGGGGATTTGGTTGTCTGTTGTCCTCCTAGTATGCTTCAATATTCTGGAGTTTCACCAAGCCATCGGGTGAAACGGTAGTTCGGAGGTGAGTAGCCAGTTCTTGCCAATCCGGTTAATGTTGACAAGTTTCTAACCACTACTGAACGGGGAGAGGATGTGTGGTGGCCTACTCACCTTCAGGAGTGGTATGACGGTTTCAGAGCCCAATTTGAGGAAGGCCACATGATTTCCATTTAGCCTACTGCCAACGACAAGCCGACGCAGGAGTACTGGGTTTGGTACCAGCAGACCTGCCGAGTCAGACATCTGTCCAAAGAGGATGTGCTTGATGACCCCAGACTTTTGACCTTTCCTAACGACGTGCAGCCCACACCTAGTCTGTCCAGGGATGTCCTCCACCTTCCATGATATGTACCTGATCATCGTAGGCATGCCAAGGAGGTGCGACCAAACATTCGGAGACCTGCCCAGAGGGAGAAGGGTGGGAGGGACCCTGGAGGAGCTACAGTGCCTCAACGAGAACGCGCCAGACATCGCAGGGAGAGGTTGGATGTTGAGTCCGAGGAGGAGACAAATATGCCTCGCAGGAGGATGTCGGCAACATACCTGAGGATGCAGACGACTCCCCCCCCCCCCAAACACTATGAATACCAACTACCTGCTACCATTTGAACCTGAGCCTCCCTACCCTTCCAGACGAACAACTATTGCAATCTCTTGTATGTGTATCTAACAATAGCTGAAATGGGTAGATATCGTTGATGCACTTTGATAGGTTAGTTGTCATGTGTCCAAATCGACGTCCACCATCATAATGTTGTAACCATATTTTCTTACTAAATCTACCAGCCCAGTCAGCCATCTCACGCGATAACATCCTCAGAGCATCCATGTAGCATTGCTAGGACTGTATGCAGCATTACTGAGATACTGCTTTCCCTCGACTGACTTGAAACGAGACAAGAAGTTCACAGCCATGTGCCTGACACAATACGCATGGAACGTGATAGGAGGCTTCTAGAGGTTGTCATCAGCTCTAAGTGTAGCCTTGATTGCTTGGGATTTATCAGATATAATCACTAGCCCTTCTTGGGGTGTCACATGGCGTCTCAGATTGGTAAGGAAGAAGGACCATGATTTCGTACTCTCAGACTCAACAATGACAAATACCACATGGAGGATGTTACTGTTACCATCCTGTGCAATTCTACAGAGACGAACGACTTACAATGCTTGAAAGCTTCAATGCAAGGAAGGTATGACTAGAACACCTTGTTGAATAGACCGCAGTCGCGCACTATCAAGTGGCCATCATAATATGGCACCGCACTGATGTCACATACGATGTCAGGGAGACAAGTCTGCAATGTTTGGAGCAACCGTGAACTTTGTTGTACGACTCCTCCCAATCACCATATATCTACGCAACTGCCTTTTATTTTTCCATCCAAATTAAACCTTTCTGCACGATGGCTTGAAGTGATAGCTCTATCTCACTGTACTCTGTAGAATAAGAATGGTCACTGATGTACTGGACTCTATGAGTGGCAGAATGATTCTGCATATGAGGTCGCTGTCCAGCTGTCGGTGATCCTATGACATGGTGGGGCCAGACACACGTGTGGTCTGCCAAAGTTAAGCACCTCCCTAACCATTTTAAATATAGTCGAATTAAAATATAACCAAAATAAGAACAACAAATTAAAATACAATAACACTCACCGATATCCCAGATTCTGTCAGAGGGCGACACGGAGACTCCAAGGACAACCTTTCGTAAATTTCCGACAACGTACGTGGTACTTTAACCGATCCAACTCGACTACTCGATATTTGATACTTCTCTGAATGTTGTAATTCTTCACACTGTGCAGCACTGCCTCTCTGCTCTTGAATCTGTGACCAACCCAAAACTCCACACCACTATCGCTATTGTAATCGTCGGCCCCCATATTCGAATACAGATTTTCCTCATGTATCGCATCCAAATCTAATGTATAATAGTGGCTGGATACAAATGATAACTCTGGAATTGGACGCGGAGCAGGCAAAAGGTATCAAACTGATCCACCAACAGGAGTCTCAGGTATGACTCGTCGTCATCGTCATCGTCAGAGGAACCACTTCCGCAGATATCGGTAACGTACTCTTTGTCGGATTCTTCATCCTCAATATTCGTCTCCTGCACTGGACTAGCACAGTATAATGGTCATGGTGCGAGCGGAGGGTCATCCGGAACAACATTTGAGCCGCCAGTAGCACCACCACCAACATCACGAGCCTTCGCAGAAAGATCCATCACTTGTTCAACCATAATTCTGCCGTGCACATTAAACATTAGGCGCACATGCTCATTGCCATCGAGCCAGAATAGACGAAACTGAAATACACTATTCCGCATCGGTGCTAGCATCCTATACCTAACTCTACCAACCTCTTTTCTCTCACCACCGCCGACGTGCGTCAATACCATACTCTTTAACTAGGACAACGAATTTGCTCTTCGAGTTCGGAATAGCGCAGAACTCTCACGCTCAAATATAACCCCGTTGTCACTATTTTTCATCTGACAGTAAAGATATGCCATCACAACAAAGAAACCACTGCCACTAGACATTTTTGCTAAGCTTTTTGAAGAAAAACGGAAGAAAAAGAAGAATGGAGAGATTCTGAGGAATAGCAACGGTTTTTTGATCCTTTTATAAGGTGTTGATTTTTGTTCTATTCTATCTCGTTTATTGTGTAAATGTTTTTTACTCCCACGTATCTCGTTTACACTGTAAACGAGATAAGTTTAGTCATATATCATTTATAGTGTAAACGAAATATGACTAAACAGCTATTTCTCACATATTACGTTTGTAAACGTGATAGGTTGCCACGTGTTCGTGTCTTATCTCGTTTACAATGTAAATTATAAACGAGATATGACCAAACTTATCTCGTTTACACTATAAACAAGATAAGTCACTTAATGAAAATATGTAAATACTCTCAAATTAATATATATTCGTAATTAAAATATTTATTTTATTTATTTAAAAAAATTTCTCATAAAGGTGGAATAGTTTATTTATATATTTGTTGATATATTAACCCCTTATTAAAACTGGAATTATATAAATACATGTATCAGAAAAATTACAACTATATATAAAAAATATATTAATTCAAAATAATAAAAATTTAATTTATGATTATATTGTTCTTCTCTCTATATTTTTAACATAGTTAAATATAAATTTTAGATTTAATTATTTTATTAGTTTTTATAATTTTATTAAATTTTAAATTTGATCTCTACATTTTAAAAATTTATAATTAAATTTCTAACTAAATTAAAATTTCATTTAGGTCTTTTCTAATAACTATTTTTTGTTAAGAAATACAAACTTTTTTTTAAAGTAGTATGAATTATAGAATATTCTAAAAGTAAATATTTTAAAATTATTTTATTTTTTAAAAAAAATAACAACTAATAAGTATCTAATTATAAATTTTTATCTAATATAAGTTTTTAAACTATAAAGACTTAATTAAAAAATTGATAAAATAATAAAAACTAATAAAATAATTAATTGTTTTTTAGAAAAGATTTTTGCTAACAAGTATTATAAATGCATATAAAATTTCATCTATTTAATTGTTTTCATAAAATTCCTTTTTATGAAACACCTTAACAAGTGTCGTAGTTAACAAGATTTTCTTTTCTTTTATAAAACTACTTCGCTTATAAATTTAAACTGATAAAAAAAATACATAAATAGTTATATTTCTAATACATTTTCTCAAGTAAAATTGTAAAAAAAATCTTTTTAGATATATTTTTATTTTGTCTTATGCTCAAATTTTTTTAAGGATCAAATTCTAGACTTTTTGATTATAGAAACGTTAATATCATATTATGAAATTACTTATCTTAAAAGTTTAAACTGATAGAAAAAAGCATATAATTGGTTATATCTCTAATTCATCTTCTCAAACAAAAATCTCTTTTGAGTTTGTTTAAATTTTTACATAAATTTTCTTTGTCTTTTTAATTTACTTTATGCTAAATTCCTTTTTTTTGGTATCTAATTAATAAACATTGAACTCTCAACCTTTCGGTCATACAAATTTTGATATCATATTGTTATAATTTTTTTTCAAAAATTTTAGTTAATAAAAGAACATAAATAATTGTATATCTAATATTTTTAGTATATATTCTCGTACAATCATTTAATTATTTACTATCTTATACTTAATTACAGAGTCTATTTGTTACAATATTATGAGTTAAAAACATTTTTAATATATATATAGTTTTAAATTATTTTATAATTTATTGTGAACCATACGGGCATTATGAGATAACACACTAATACTAGAATTTTGAAGAAAATACTATTTGTATGTTAACCATCAATTATATTCATCATTATTGTGATGATCCCTGTTTATAATGGTAATAACGATTGTCCATGAGATCGATATTCAACCTATGGCCACTCTTAAATGACAATAGGTCTTGTCCAGTGTCACAATCATGTTGACAAAAACAAGATTAAATGTTGATGATACATATATATACACACGCATACTTATAGCTTAGCTTGCTCTTTCAATTATTGTCTAGAGCAATCATTTTTGTTTAATATTAATTATACCATACTGATCTATACTATAGTATACTGTACCTAACTCCAATATTTTCATAATAAGAAGTGGATTGCACAAGCTAAGGGCGGGCCTAAATGAAACCTAAATAAAGGCCGGTGTCCTTTCTTAATGCGTCTTCATTTTATTTTGTGATTAAATTAAAGTTGAGTGAAATATTTTATTTTATGAATGAATTTGTGTAATTTTAATAACTATACATAACTAACTTTTTTATATTAAAAAATTATAAAATTAATGTATCCAAAATTCCAAACTCGGATTACATTAGCTCTCTTACAGTCCCAGCCAAAATAAATAAATACAAACTTTAATATTAAAATTGTGCTTTAGCGGTTATTAACCAAACTGCCGCTAATTTATGAGATTCCGGTGCATATATATTTAAAAACAACCGTCGCAATCTATTCATTTAGCAGCAGTTACAAAAACCGCCACTAAATGGCTGCCTCAATCACCTGGCTGTGGTGTAGTGATCTGTCGTTATTATAATAATAATTTTACAATTTTTCAATCAATAATGACTACTTAATTAAGGGATTTTTTATTTAAGCAAATTAAATAAATGTTTTATTTATTGAAATTAATTTTAAAATTTATTACAAAAATACGTCATCTACATATATCTCATTTACACTGTAAATGAGATATGTGTATTTTTTTAATTTTCATATATCTCGTTTTAGTGTAAATGAGATATATGTATTTGTAAATATAAAAATATATTTTTTGAAAATAATAAAAGATATTCATAATTTAAATTGGATCAAACTCTTAAAAATAGAACATTTCGAATAGTAGAGAAGATGGACAATTTTATATAATAGGAAAAATGAACACTAATAATACGTTTACTTCTTCCAACAGTTGAAATAAGTGAAAGACCATAAGTAACACCGTTAAACTGCCCACTATTAATGCAGTTACCTTTTTCTAACTACCCACTATTAACACTATTGCTTCTTCCACTACTTTCATTCACTGCCCATTTGTTAAGAGAATAACTAGAATCAAATTAGATCAATTAGTATCATTTGTATTTATATAGTGTATCTGTATATTAATTGTAGGATTCTATGTTTTTATTACTTTGATTCTTCTAGCATCTATATATACCCTTTGTACTTTTTCTCAAACTGAATAATACACAAAACACTTTTTTTAGATTGCTCTCTTGTTTCTAATATGGTATCAAGAGCTTAGGTTATTTTTTTCAGTAACAATTGGTTTCTAACTCTTTTATTTTGTCTCCTCCAATAATACTTTGTCCTGACATTTCGACTCATTCCCGACGCCTTGGTTCTCGCCACCGCCACCATCGCCTTCTCCTTGATGTAAAGTTTCCAACGCCACCGGAATCACTGCCAGACGCGCCACCACGCGCCGCTTGAAAAGTTGCCTATCCACTTGAAGTTATTCTCCTTCCAGACGCCTCCAGTGCCCCAGATCAACGGCTTCGCGTCATGCCACGTGTCAGCTAGAAGCTCCACGGACCCATGCTCGACCCGCGTTTCTGACCCGATCCGCTTCGCAACCAGCGTGCCACCACACGCCCCATCTGCGCTGACGTGTTCTCTGCCTCCCGTGTCCGTTCCTGCTGACATGGCAGTTGACATGTCATCCGACGTGGCAGGCAGTGGGACCCTCCCTAAAGTTTTTTGGTGGGCTCTTTTCGATTTTGCCATCCATTTTCTCATTTTCTGCCCCAAATTTGCAGTTTCTTCTCTTTTTTGCCTTTGCAGTTTCTTCTCTCTTTTGCTTTTGCCTTTAAAGCTATGCGAAGATTTCTTAAAGGGCGAAAGTTATGGCGATATATGACTGGTGATATTGTTTGTCCTGTTAAGCCAACTGTGACTAACAAATCCAAAGATGGGTCCTCCAAATCCAAGGAGGGTGCTGAGAAGTACTTTGTAGAGAAATTGGAAGATTGAGATAGTAAAAATCACTAAATTATCACTTGGTTCCGCAACACTTCTACCCCTAGCATTCATTTATAGTTTGGGCATTTTGAAACTGCTAAAAAGGTATGGGATCATTTGGCAAAGAGTTACACTATTTCTGATCTCTCTCATCAATACTAACTACTAAAGAAGCTACATAGCCTTAAGCAAGAACGTGGCCAAGCAGTTTTTGATTTTCTTGTTTAGATGAAAATTATTTGGGATCAATTGACCTCTTGTGAGCCTGTTCTTAAAGATCCCACTTATTCTAAGGCATATGAGGATTATCGGAACCGGGCACGTCTCATCCAATTTTTTATGGCACTTACTGATGACTATGAGCTTGTCAGGGTTTCTCTTCTTCATTAGAATTCATTACCTAGTCTTGAAGATGCTCTTCCTGATCTTAGGTCTGAAGAAACACGCTTGGGATTGACTCATTCCAAGAGTGAAACTGAAGAAACATGCTTGGGATTTTCTTCGCACACGTTCTGTCTCTCCATTAGACATTGAATCTCTTCTTAAGCAACTTCTCTCTTTTCCTGGTAATACTCCTACTACTCTTTTCACCTCTCGAGGTAATTCTAAATGGTATTTTGATTCTAGTTGTTTTAATCATATGTCTCCTTTGCATCAATTTTACTCGTCGTTGTCTACCACTACAAATGTACCTTCTGTCAACACTGCTAATGGTTTCCTCCTGCATGCAACACATTAAGGGTTTATTTCACAGTCCAAAATATTCATCTTCCTGATACTTATTTTATTCCAAAATTGAATTTTAGTTTTATCTTTGTCGATCAACTTGTTGAACTCAGTTTTGATGTCACTTTTTCTATTTCTGGTTGTCGTGTGTAGGATCGTCAAACGGGAAAGATCATTGGGACTGGTTGTAAGGTCGGGCATTTGTTTGAACTCGAGAACCTTCATGTTCCCTCTACGTCAAAACTCTGTGCTGTTTCCTCTCCATCTACTCTTCACTTGTGGCACTGTCGTCTTGCCCACAACTCCTTAGGAAAATTGCATCCTCTTATGTCTACAGTTGTTTTAGGTCAAGCTCAAAATGAGTCTTTTGATTGCATTTCTTGTCAAACTGTAAAACAACATGCCTTATCCTTTTATAATAATTCATCTATTGCTTGCTCTCCTTTTGATCTTATTCATTCTGATGTTTGGGGCCCCGCTCCCATCGCTTCTATGGGAGGGACTCAATACTTTGTAGTCTTTATTGATGATTATTCACGTTTTACTTAGGTTTATTTGATTACTAATCATCATGAGCTACCTCAGATTTATATTAACTTTGCCACTATGATTCGAACTCCGTTTTCAAAGGTCATTAAAATCTTCAAACGGGATAATATTATGGAATATCGTGACTCTAAACTTTTAAATTTTCTCGCTGAACAGGATGCTTTATCTGAGTTTTCTTGTCCTGGTACCTCTCAACAAAATGGTAGAGCTGAGCATAAATACCGTCATATTCTTGACTCTGTTCGTGTGATGCTTATTTCCTCTTCCTGTCCTGAGCGTGCTTGGGGTGAAGCTGTTCTCACTGCTGTTCATGTTATCAATAGACTCCCTTCTTCTATTCTTGGTAACACTACTCCGTTTGAGTGTCTTTATCATACTTCTCCTGATTACAGTTCTCACCATATTTTTGGTTGTGTCTATTTTGTCCTTCTTCAGCCTCACGAACATAATAAGCTTGAACCTCGGGCTCGCATGTGTTGTTTTTTTGTTATGGCTCTGAGCATAAGGGTTATCGTTATTGGGATCATATCCCTCGGTGCATTCATATATCTCGTCATGTTGTCTTTTGGGAACATCACATGTTCTCTAGTTTTTCCTCTTTTGAATCCATTCCTTCTACTCCGTCACCGTTTTTTACTAACCTCAATGTTGATCTCTTTCCTAGTAATGATACTACAAGGTCTACCTCAAGTCCATCCCTCGAGGCCCCCCTCTTCCATCTTCTCCATCTCCTGATGATTCCAGATCGGACGATGCTCCTGCTCCTGCTGTCATGCCTTCTTCTTCCACTCGTTCTTCTAGGGTAAGAAATCCACCTCCTTATCTTCTTGATTATCATTGTTTTTCTACTATTCTTCATCATCATGAAACTCGGTCATTCCGAGAAGCCTCTACCAATCCAAATTGGCAGCAAGTAATGCAGGAAGAAATTTAGACACTTGAAAAAGCACACACTTGGGATTTGGTTGATCCTCCTTATGATCAAGAAGTTGTTGATAGTAGATGGGTATACAAGATCAAGACTCGCTCTGATAGTTCTATTGATCGTTATAAGGCATGATTGGTTGCTCAAGGCTGTACACAAGAGTATGGTATTGATTATGAAGAGACTTTTGCTCCTGTCGCTCGTCTTATGTCTGTTCGAGCTCTCCTTGCCATTGCTACGGTTAAAAAATGGTCTCTCATTCAGATGGATGTGAAGAATACATTTCTTAATGGGAATTTGAAAAAGAAAGTCTATATGAAACCACCTTCGGGAATCCTTGTCCTTCTAGTAAGGTCTGTCTCCTTCGCAAGGCACTTTATGGACTTAGGCAAGCTCCCCATGAATGGTTTGACAAGTTCAGCACTACCATATGTAATCTTGGTTTCACTTGTAGCCCTCGTGAGAATGCTCTCTTCATTTATAAAAGCCAACGTGGAGTTGTTCTTCTACTTTTGTATATTGATGACATGATCATTGTTGGAGATGATGTTGATGGTATCTCTGACCTCAAGGCGTCCCTTCACCGTACTTTTGAGATGAAAGATCTTGGTTCTCTCAGCTATTTTCTTGGTCTAGAAGTCATATCCTCCGATGATGGCATCTATCTCTCTCAAGCTAAATATGCTTCAAATCTTCTTGCTCGAGCCGGAATTACAGATAGTCGCACTGAGTCTACTCCTCTTGAGCCTAATATTCGATTTACTCCCATGGATGACACCGTTTTGGATAATCTTACTCTTTATCAATAGCTAGTTGGAGATCTCATCTAATTAACTGTCATCCAACCAGACATTGTCTATCCGGTTCATGTTCTTAGCCAGTTTTTGTCGGCTCCTCGTACTACTAACTATACGACAGTTCTTTGCATTCTTCGCATTCTTCGCTACATTAAAGGCGCTCTATTCCATGGCCTTCCCATTCATCTTTATCCCTTCATGCGTACTCAGATGATAATTAGGTTGGTGATCCTACCGATCGTCGTTTCACTACTGGTTATTATTTGTTTCTTGGCGACTCTCTCATTTTCTGGCAAGCTAAGAAACATTCACTGTTCGATCAAGCACAGAAGCTGCTGAATATCGTGCTCTCGCTGGCACTGGCACCACTGTTGAAGTTATCTCGATTCGTTGGCTTCTCGAAGACTTGGGTGCTCCTTAGTCCTCCCTAATTGATTTTTTTGTGACAACCGCGGTGCTATTCAGATTGCCCATAATGATGTGTTTCATGAATGCACCAAACACGTTGAGATTGATTGTCACTTTGTTTGGCAACATATTCTAATTGATGCTGTTCGTCTCATCGCTGTTGGAACACTGGATCAGACTGCTGATATCTTCGTGAAGGCTCATCTTCCAACTCATTTTCGGATTCTGTTATCCAAACTCAAGATGGTATCCTTAGCTCCCACTTGAGTTTGAGAGGAGATGTTAAGAAAATAATTAGAATCAAATTAAATCAATTAGTATCATTTGTATTTATATAGCGTATCTGTATATTAATTATAGGATTCTATACTTTTATTACTTTGATTCTTCTAGTAGCTATATATACCCCTTATACATTGTACTTTTTCTCAGACTGAATAATACACAAAATACTTTTTTAGATTGCTCTCTTGTTTCTAACACCATTATTATATACTTTTAAATTTTTTATGTACTCTCTTGAGTATTAATTTTTAATTTTAAATTATATATTTCAAAATTCATTTATTATATAGGAGTACATTAAAAATTATATATATATTAAATTATATATATTAATACTCAAGAGAGTACATAAAAATTTTAAAAAATTTTGTCAATTAAAAATTATATGTCACTTAAAAATTTGAAGATTTATTTAAATTGATTTAGTGTAAATCTTAATAAAAAACTGTTGGTGGATGATGGAAGTAGTGAAAAAAGCTATAGTGTTAATAGTGTTCCATTTTTAAAACCGTCCATCTTTCCTATTATATAGAACCGTCCATTTTCTCTAATATTTGAAATGTTTTGTTTGTAAGAGTTTAGTTTCATTTAAATTATTAATATTTTTTATTATTTTAAAAAAAATATATTTTTATATTTATAAATATATATCTCGTTTACACCGTAAACGAGATATATAGAAATTAAAAAAAATACACATATCTTATTTACATATAAATAAGATACATTTAAAATTATCTCGTTTCCACTGTAAACGAGATAAGAGTAGATGACGTATTTTTGTAATAAATTTTAAAATAAGTTATTTCAATAAATAAAATATTTATTTAATTTATTTAAATAAAAATCCCTTAATTAAGTGAGAAAGTTAACTAAAAAAGATGCCTTAATGAAAAAAAAAATTCCAACTTCAATCTAGCTAGAAGAAAAAAAAAAAGTGCTGTTTAATTAATAATAAAAAAAAGAGTCTCAATAATTTTGCTGGTAATGTAGCTTTTATTAGTGGACGTACAAATTTGCAAAATTTATTGAAACCATCCATACTTTTATTGTTTACCTCTAAAGCAAGTATGCAAGCTAGGTAGACCACCCTAAAACAAAGAGGAACTAGTTATATATAAAATTAGAGCTTCATCATTATTCATTAGTCTTGACTCATTGCATGCTACACTCTCATTTTCTTACCTAAATTATGGTAATATATATTATCTTGTCATTGTGCTGTTGCTTTAATGGCTATTTAAATTGAGATCAATCACCTATCCATTGAGCAAACCGCACCAAATGCTCAAGGAGAATCTGAGTTTTGATAAATTATTTATACCAATTTATATCGTGCTTATTCTATTATTAATTAATCTGCTTAATTAGCAAAAGCATAAAGGAAAAAAAAATATAATGGTAGTGGTTCGGGGATAAGTCTCAAACGAATTTTTAAAAAGAAAAAAAGTTTGTGTATATAATAATAGATGAGACCACGAATTTAATATATATGTTAGTAACCATTGGCACATAGCTAAGAACCAACCAATATAATAATAAATATGTATATACTGTGGTGTAAGCTAAGGATTGGAGTGGAGAATAAGAGCTTTTCTTTAAATATAGGGAACAATTTATTTATCCAAAGAAGCCGCAAAGTAGTTCAACTTGTTCTCTTTTTTATACCAATTCTTGATTAAAATGTTGCAACATTACCGACACTATAATTTTGTCTGTTTTTTAATCCTGGAATTGATATACCAGCTACTAAATATGTTTAATTTGTGGCACCCGTGAATTGACTCTTTAATTTATGTCAGAAAATGGGATGATCCAACATCAGTAGTTTAATTTGTTTGATATTGATCTGCTCATTCTAATTGTCTAATTAACTCTTGTACATAGTAGTTGAGTCTATCTATAATTTAATATTTATCTTTTCAACACTTTAAGTAAAAAACAACACTTTTTAAATATTGTCTCGGATATATCGTGATGATTCATATTTTTTTTTATCATTTTTTATAACAATAAAGAGTTAAAAATACCTCCAAACAATTTATCTTTTTTTTTTTTGCAAAAAAATAGTTCAACACTCATTATGATAAATTTAGTTTATTTATTTAAAAGTACTTGATTATATTAGTTTAAAAAAAACAAACAAAAGAAAGGATAATAATGGAAAAAGTATTGGCACATACAATTTACTAATTTATTAATAATATACATAATTGTGTCTGTTAGGAGAAATGTAAGAGTTAGTTGTAAGGTGTTAGTTATTTGGTTAAGTGTAACTAACTTCTGGTGTGGTAAGATATAGGTGAGTCTGTGCTGTGTAAGTGCTCAGCTGGTAAGAAGAATGCTAATAACATGACTCGCAGCGTATAAGGTCGAAAAACTTTCAAATGTAACATTTTTAATTAATTATAAAATATATAATATATATAATTAAAATTAACGACTAAAATTTATTAAAATATCAATATACTAATATATATTTAAAGGTGACAGTGTATAAAAGTATTAAATGACCTATAAAAATAATATTTGAGTGTTGTGATAAGAGCTTATGTGGATGACCATTGATTATATGGGTGGCTGATTTTTTCAAAGTTTAATGAAAGTTGAAAATAAGAATTTTATACATGTATAAATAGGGGCTCATATAGAGGCATGAGACACAGCAATAATAAAACAAATATTCTCTCTCTTATATATACTACAATATAAAGCAATTCTTTATTTTCTCTCTTTGTATGTTACTAATATAATATTAATATATTATTATAGTAGGATAATAGTATTGATAAATACCGATAGTAGTGTTTTTTTATTCATACTTTATTTTATTACATCTTCTTTATTTATTTCACAACTCGTTATCAGCATGAGACTTTGATCAAATTTTTAGGAAGACTCAGAAAATGGCAAGGATATCTAATGAAGATGTATGTCTTACGGATAGTGGAAGTTCGCACACCATTCTCAAAAGTGATATATATTTTACCCATCTTGTGCCAAAAGAAGAATATGTTAATACTATTATTGGCTCAGGCAATGTGATTGAAGGCTCCGAAAGAGCTATAATTTTGTTTCCCAGATGAGCAAAATTCATAATAAATAATGCACTATTGTCTACCAAGTCTCTAAGAAACTTGTTGAGCTTTAAAGATATTTGCCGAAATGGATATCATATTGAGACTATGAATGAGGGAAGTCATGAGTACTTATGTATCACAACTCATGATTAAAATAAAAAGGTTATATTAGAAAAGTTGCCCTCACTTTCATCTGGGTTATATTATACCAAAATAAGTGCAATTGAATCACATGCCACTGTAAACCATAAGTTTACTAACCCAAATGAATTCATAACTTGGCACGATCGATTGGGTCATTCGGGAACAACCATGATGTGGAGAATTATTGAAAACTCCCATGGACATTCACTAAAGAACTAGAAGATTCTTACATCTAGTGAATTTTGTTGTGTTGCATGTTCTCAGGGAAAGTTAATTTTAAGGCCATCACCAGTAAAGATTGGATTTGAGTCCCCTGAATTCCTAGAAAGGATTCAAGGTGATATATGTGGACCTATTCATCCACCATGTGGATCTTTTAGATATTTTATGGTCCTGATAGACGCATCTTCGAGATGGTCACATGTGTGCTTATTGTCTTCTCACAACCTGGCGTTTGCGAGATTACTGGCTCAAATTATTCGATTAAAAGCACAATTTCTAGAAAATCCAATCAAAGTAATTCATCTTGATAATGCTGGTGAATTTGCTTCCCAAACTTTTGATGCTTATTGTATGGCTAATGGAATAAGTGTTGAACATCCAGTAACTCATGTTCACACATAAAATGGGTTAGCAGAATCAATTATTAAACGCCTCCAATTAATTGCTAGACCCTTGCTTATGAGAACGAATCTCCCAACCTCGCTTTGGGGGCATGCTATTTTACATGCCGCATCACTTATTCGTTTGAGGCCAACGAGTTACCATCAGTTTTCTCCTATGCAATTAACTTTTGTCCAGCAGCCAAATGTTTCCCATTTAAGAATATTCAGGTATGCAATATATGTTCCCATTGCACCACCTTCTCACACTAAAATGGGACCCCAAAAAAAATTGGGTATATAAGTTGGATATGATTCTCCCACTATAGTAAGGTATCTTGAGATATAAACTGGGAATGTATCTAAAACCCGGTTTATGGATTGTCATTTTGACAAATCAAAATTTTCAATATTAGGGGGAAAGAATAAGCTTCCTGAAAAGGAACTTAATTGGAATGTATCATCGTTGATACATTTAGATCCTCGATCAGGGCAATGTGAACTAGAAGTTCAAAAGATTATACATTTGCAAAGAATAGCAAATGAATTGCCTGATGCATTTTTCGATACAAAGAGGATAACCAAATCTTATATACCAGCGGAAAATGCCCCAATTCGAATTGATGTCCCATTCGGACAAATAGCCACTGAAGCAAATTCACGCCAGAAGCGTGGCAGGCCTGTCGATTCCAAAGACAATAATCCTCGAAGAAGAAAAGAGGTCAATACTATTCCTGGTGAAAAAGACATAGTAAAGACACCTGTAGTTGTCCAAAATTCTAATATAGTTTTAATGGCAGAAGACGTTCAGGTACCTGAAAATTGTGAAAATGACGAGATCTCGATAAATTATGTCTTTATAGGAGAGAAATGGGACCGAAATAAGACAATTGTCAATGAAATATTTACATATAATGTGGCATTAAATATCATGCACGAAAGTATGGATCTTGAGCCAAGATTAGTCGAAAAATGTCGACAAAGAAATGATTGGCCAAAATGGGAAGAAGCCATGAAGGCTGAATTAGACTCACTTGCAAAACGTGAAGTCTTTGGACCTGTAGTCCGTACAACTGAAGATGTAAAACCTGTTGGATACCGATGGGTATTTGTGAGAAAACGAAATGAGAAAAATGAAGTTGTGCGCTACAAAGCCCGACTTGTGGCACAAGGTTTTTCACAAAGACTCGGTATAGATTATGAGGAAACATATTCCCCTATAGTGGATGCAATAACATTGCATTATTTTGTCAGTTTTTCCGCATATCATAGACTGCATATGCATTTAATGGATGTGGTAACAGCCTACTTATACGGCTCATTAGATCGGGATATCTATATAAAAGTCGCTGAAGGACTAAAGATGTTTAAACCATCCAATGAATATTTGCATGGGTTATACTCAGTTAAATTACAAAGATCTTTATATGGTCTAAAACAATCTGGACGAATGTGGTATAATCGTCTTACTAAGTATCTGGCCAAAAATAGATTCAAGAATGATGATATCTGCCCGTGTATTTTTATAAAGAAATCTGCATCTGGATTCATTATAATTGTTGTGTACTTGATGATTTAAATATCATTGGAACTCCTGAAAAGATTCCAACAATTATAAAAACTCTAAAAGAAGAGTTTGAGATGAAAGATCTTGGAAAGAATAAATTTTGTCTCGGCCTGTGGTGCGGTGATTTAATAACCCACAAACTAATCGGCAAGTGTACCGGGTCGTACCAAGTAATACCTTACGTGAGTAAGGGTCGATCCCACGAGGATTGATGGATCAAGCAACAATAGTTGATTAAATTACTTAGTTAGATAAACAGAATAGTATGTTGAGTGTTCAAAGAGCATTAAACAGTAAATTAAGAATTTCAGAAAGCAAGCAGCAATGAGTTGGGAATAAAATATGGAGAAAATAGTTAAGACTTTAGAGTTATCTATTTTCTGGATTGATTTTTCTTACTAACTATTTTAATCATGCAAGATTTAATTCATGGCAAACTATATGTGACTAGACCCTAATTCCTTAGACCTTCATAGTCTCCTCTAAAATTCATTAACTGCCAATTCCTTGGTCAATTAGTTCCAATTAGAAGGTGATGATCAAATTCCAGTTTATATGCCACAAGAATCCTAATTATCCAAAAATAAGGGGATTATATGTCACGTATCCCGTTAAATACAAACAATTAGAAATTCAGGATAATATGTTTTCAAGTAAAGAGCTTTTCCAAGTTATACAAGAACTTAATTAGAACATGGGTCATACTTCCGTTCCACTCAAATTCATAAAATAAAGAACGAAAACAAATATTGGAATATAAATCAAAACATAAATTAAATTAGAAAGATCAAATGAATCAATCCATATAAATAGACAGAGCTCCTAACCTTAACAATGGAGGATTAGTTGCTCATGGAATATGGAATATAAATTTGTATAGAATTCCCTAATGGAATTCCCTTAATGGAACCTCCCTCAATAGAAGAAAAGTCTCCCCTTTTTATAACTAATCCTAATTAATTTAAAATCTAATATCTAAAATTAAGATAATATCTTTTCCTATTTTAAAATCAAATTTGAATTTAAATCAGAATTAACTAACTACTCCGTGTCTTGTAACGTGGAGACCACTTGGCTTCACTGAATTCGTGCCTAACTTGGGTGTTAAAATGGGGCCCAGAAATCACCCACCAACAGTTTCTGCGTTTTCTGCACGTGGCGCATGTCACGCATACGCGTCAGTCACGGAAAGCTCCAAATCACGCGTATGCGTCAGTTACGCGTATGCGTCGCTCCTCGCTGCCATCTCCTTTTGTTCTTGTGCTGCAGAAACTCAATCAAATCCAGCCGAATGCTACCTAAAATAAATAAAATTGCAAAAGACTCAAAGTAGCATCCATATTGGCTAAAAGATAATTAATTCTTTATTAAACTCAACAAATTAGATGCAAATTCACTATGAAAAGATAGGAAAGATGCTCACGCATCAGCCTGCAGATTGAGCGTACGAAAAATGAAATCTTTATTCATCAAACAATATACACAGAAAAAATCTTGAAGAGATTTTATATGAATAAGTCACATCCATTAAGTACCCCAATGATCGTAAGGTCTTTGGATGTTGAAAAGGATCAATTCCGTCCTAAAGAAGAAAATGAAGATATCCTTGATCCTGAAATACCATATCTTAGTGCATTGGAGCGCTAATGTATCTTGCTAATAACACACGACCCGATATGTCATTCGCTATGAATTTATTAGCAAGGTACAGTTCCTCTCCAACCAGAAGACATTGGAGTGGAATCAAACAAATCTTTTGATATCTTCATGGAACGGTTGATATGTGATTGTTTTATCCCTATGGATCCAAGTCACAATTGGTTGACTATACAGATGTTGGATACTTGTTTGATCCACATAAAGGGAGATCTCAAACAAGATACCTATTCACATATGGTGGTATAACTATATCATGCAACTCTACTCATGCTGAAATATTAGCGATACATGAAGTTAGTCGAGAGTGTTTTTGGCTGAGGAGTTTGATCCAATATATTCTGTCATCATGTGGACTGATTGATCAGAAGATAACTCCAACTGTCCTGTTTGAAGATAATACAGCACGTATTGCTCAACTTAAAGGCGGATATATCAAAAGTGATAGAACAAAGCATATTTCTTCCAAATTCTTCTTCACTCATGATCTTCAAAATCACGGGACAATTGATGTCCAACAGATCCGCTCAAGTGACAATCTAGCAGATTTATTTACAAAGTCACTCCCAAAATCCTATTTTAAAAGATTGGTACATGAGATTGGGATGCGTCGATTTTGAGACATTAAATGATGTCGACAAGAAGGGGAGACTGTACTCTTTTTTCCTTGGTCAAATTTTTTTCCCATTGAAATTTTTTTGACAAGATTTTTAATGAGGCAGTCCCTATCACAAAGGATATTGTACTCTTTTTTCTTCACTAAAATTTTTTTCCACTGGATTTTTCTTTAGTAAGATTTTAAGGAGGCAATAATCCTAGATGATCATCCAAGGGGAGTGTTGTGATAAGAGCTGATGTGGATGACTATTAATTACATGGGCGGCTAATTTTTCCAAGCCTGACCGAACTTTAATGAAAATTGAAGATAAGAATCCCATACATATATAAATAGGGGCTCATATATGAGGCATGAAACACAACAATAATAAAATAAATATTCTCTCTTTTTTATATATACTATAATATAAAGTATTTCTTTATTATATTTCTTCGTATATTACTAATATAATATTAATATATTATTATAATAACATAATAATATTAATAAATATTAATAATAATATTTTTATTTATATTTTATTTTATTACCTCTTTCTTATTTATTTCACACTGGATATTTAATTTCACTTACTAATATATAAATTAAACAAACTTACAGCAGCGTATTACTTTATGGTGTGTGCATGAGTGCATCTGAGATTGTCTAATCTTGCAGCGACATATATAGTAATAGTAATATGGTATTTTAATTTTGTTTATGCCACACATGGCCTATGGACAATCTAACACAGTGGAAAAATGTGGATAAGCATCAACATTATTTATTAGCAAATTATATATTTTAAATAAAAAATAAAATATATTTTTCTTAAAAAATAAAAATTTTTAAATTATTTTTAACGCTTATTTTTATTTCAATTTTATTTTCAACGATTTAAAATTAATTTTAATTTTACTTATGACTATAATCATCATTATCATCACCGCTATTATCACCATCACTATTAACACTATTCTCACTATTCACCATTTTACCTTCTTCGGTTTCCTCCTTCTTTCGCTCCATCCGTCACAGGTCGTCACCTACCTTATTATTGCCACCACCACACAGCAATCGATTACATTACTGCCAACACCTGCATCACACACCCTCTTCTTGAGACAAAATGAATAATTTCAAATGTCATGACACAAGCATATTGAACAAATGCATATTGAACAAATGCAGATAATGATTCATAAAAAATAAACATGGTAGGGTGTCTAAAAAATTATAAATAATAATTATATGATGAAGAAATAAGCAAAGACCCATCATTGCATATTAATTATAGAATAATTCTCCACATACAAGCATTTTTTTATACAAGTCTTTATAAGTCATTTATATTAACGCGCTTCAAACTATTACTACACATTTTCACTGCATCTTCTTCTTCTTGCTGCACATTCTTCTTCCCCCTCTTCTTCTTCTTCTTCTTTTCTTTCGTTTTTTGCCTTCTCTTTCTCCTTCTTCATTTACATGTTTTTTTCTCTATTTTCTTTCTTCGTTATTCTCGATTTCCATTGTTTTTTGACATCAAGCTCTGAAATCGTTTTTGAAGAAGAAGAAGAAGCAGCAAAAGATGAGGAGGAGAAAGAGAAAGAGTTCTGAATTATGCATAAGGTGTACTTCAACGAATTTTGGGTGTATTTTTTAAATCCTTTGGGTGTAGTTTTGTAATTTGGGTATATTTCTGTAATTTTTTGGGTGTATTTCTATAATCGTTTGGGTGAATTCTGTAACCGTTTGAGTGTATTTTTGTAATTCTTTGGGTGTATTTCTGTAATCGTTTTGGTGTATTTCTGTAATCATTTGGGTGTATTTCTGAAGTTCCATTATCTTCAAATTTTGGCAAGAAATTCGTTTTCATGGAGAAAGAAGAAGAAAAGTCGTTCATAATGTATAGTGAGTAGCGCGCTTTGAAAACAGGAAGTGGTTGAATAATGTGCGTTTATTTACTCTTGAATGTGGGAGTGTAATGCGTGTGTTTTGTTGGGTTTGTGCCAACTTATAAGACTTATAAGCCAAAAAGACTTGTATGTGTAGCAGACCTCTTAATTATATACTACAAAAAATTCACAGATTACCACTAAATTTATTATTAGATTTCACATGGGATATTACCATCTGATATTATGGGAGTTTACGTTAATAATTTGCTGCCCTAAATATTTACTATTGGGTTTGAAAATTTGTCGATAAATTCAATAGTAAATTTGGATGCAAATCAGTTTTAACGTGGCGCTAAATTTATTGTGAGATTTTACTTGTAGAAAAATTTGACGATAACACCAAAAATTCAAACACATCGTTTTGGCAACCATCAATTTGTTATTATCGAATTTTTTGACAGTAAATTTAATGGTAAATTTGGTATAAATTTCAAATACGACATCCCTCTCTTTCACTGCAAATTCTCTCTCTTTCACTGTCTTTCTCTATTTCTCTTTCTCTCTCAGAAAGAAGGTGTGCCACCCACCCTTGTCGTCACCGTTGCCGCTGCCGCTGCCACCACTCTGTTGTCCTCGCCACAGTGAAGCGCGTTGACACCACTATTGCTGAAGTCTCCGTAACAAAAAAGCCTCTGCCATATCTCTACTAAAAGAGCACCACTAGCACTATCCGTCGCCATTAAAGGTCACCACCGTCCCGACATAGCCGCCAACGAGGACACAACAAGGAAAACGCTAAGAATCATTGGATTTAGCATCGGACATTAGCGACAAGTTTTCCATTGGATTTACCGTTGATTCTGGCAATAAATTCGTCACCCTAAAATAATACTGTCAAAGTTGATGTTCTGATGGTAACGTCGACGGTAAAATTTGGAGGGAAACAAATAATTTTTGGCGTGCTAGCTACCATCGGATTTACCGGCGAGCGAATCCAATGATGAACCTTGTTTAATGAAACGTTGCGTTTTAGTTACATGCACCACGTTACCGTTAGATTAATCCGACGGTAATTGTGCCCTAAATTTGAACCGCGAACCCTCATCCCCTTTATTTCGAAACTGGTCTCTCTCTCTCTCTCTCTCTCTCTCTCTCTCTCTCTCTCTCTCTCTCTCTCTCTCTCTCTCTCCCCTCAGTTTGTCTCTAGCCCTTGCCGCCATTGCAAAGGCCGCTGCTGCCGCTATTCCAATCGCCTCTGCCGCCGCTGTTGTCCTATCCTGCCGCCGCTGGAAAGACCGCCGCCGTCGCTGCTCAAAATGCCCCCTTCTCTGTTCTTTGTTCCCGCTGTTTCTGCTTTGTCACTGCTGGAAAGGCCGCTGCTGCTTAATGTTCTCTAGAATTCTCTAACTCTAAAAACTAAGCTAATGGCATGTATCTCCCATTCTCCTTCACTCCCAGTCTCTAATCTGCAGAATGGACTTGAAATTGGGCCAGCAGGAGGTTTGAAATCACCCCCAACGTGTTCCCTTTAGTGAGGCACATGCCGCTTGCCACGCGTACGCGTTGGTCGACTGCTGCACCTGGTCACGTTTACACGTCAGTCACGCGCACGCATTGATACCAGCTTCTCAATTCTTCTATTTCTTGTGTTCTTTCTATTTTTGCATGCTTCCTTTCCATCCTCTAAGTCATTCCTGTCCTATAAACCCTGAAATCATTTAACAAACATATCACGACATCGAATGATAATAAAAGAGGATTAAAAATTAGCATTTTTAAGCCCTAGGAATTATGTTTTGAACCATAACACACAATTAGAAAGAAATATTAAAAACATGCAATTTATATAAATAAGTGTGAAAAGAGTTGATAAAATCCACTCAATTCAACACAAAATAAACTATAAAATTATAGTTTATCACACCTTAGCAGCAACCATGGGAGCATTCACTGTAGTTGCCGACAGCTCCCCCCTCAGTGCTCCAACAACAGCCTCTGCTATCTTGATTGCCACAATTTCATGTGCCTCTTTTGTGCTAGCTCCCAGATGAGGTGTCACTGTTACGTTCTCGTGTTTCACTAGCTTGCTATCTTTCGGTGAGGGATCCTCCGATCCGCGAAGATGTCGACTACGGCTTGGGCAACTGTTCCGGCATCAATAGCTTTGACCAGGGCATCTTTATTGATTACACCACCTTTAGCAATATTGATGATGCGGACTCCTTTCTTCATCTTTGCAAAAGTGGTGTCGTTCAAGATCTTCTTAGTAGTTGCGGTAAGAGGCATGTGTAGAGAGATGAAGTCTGCGGCGACAATGGAATAATGGCTGAAAAATGCTTAATTGAAACATCTATCAATTTATTGCGGATAAGTCCCAACGTAAACCTATCTTTTTGCGGTTGATACTGTATTTTAAATAATGTTTTGTTGAGACATTGAAAACATTTAGTTACTGCTGTGATAATATGATAACTACTGATAACTAGCTTCCTGAGTTCTTGGCTTCTAAAGGTCCCGTGTTTTTCATAAGATATGAGCTATCAACTCAACCTTAGATTTCTATTTATTTCCTTTTATTTCCTTCAACTTCAAAATACTTCAATGCACATTCTGCCCCTCTTGAAAACTTTGATATATGTTATACTTAGAGTTACACTTGCATCTTGAACATGGTTAAAATAGATCCCATCAGCAAAATATTATATAAACATCTTGACAATGATCAAATTTTTTTCATAATTTAATTCCGTCAGCATATTAGCAAAATATCATAAGTTAATAATGTGAGATTATGCAAAATTGTTTTTTTAATAAATTATTTTGTTAAAATCTAAACTCTACTCTTAAATTATTACATCGATAAGTGAAAGCCATTAAAAGAAGGACCCTGCTACACATACATGCAAATAGCGCATACAATCCTTACAAGTTGGCCCAATCCAGGTTTATTCCACGCGCACTCCCTCCCTTTAAATGGAGCGTCAATTCCACGCGCGTCACTCAAACGATTACGCTTCGAAAAAACCGCTCGTTATGGCTCAGTCTTCCTCTTCTCCTTCAAAGATAACACAAATCCTCAAGTTTCGAGCAACATTCTAAACTGAAGAGACATTCGAACTCGTCGCGAATAATAGCAGAAACCATCAACAAAATATTATTCAAGGTACGTTATTGTTTTACTCATCTTGTACATTTTCCACATTTCTGTTTCTGATTTCGAAATCGAAGAACTAGGTTTTACTGTTCTTCTATGTTCTTCTAGGTTTTACTGATTTTCTTATTCTAAATCTCATATCATAGTTTTTACTGTTCTTCTTATTCTAGGTTTTACTCTTCTTGTAAGTTTCTCTAGGTTTTACTGTTCTTCAAAGTGGTTCTAGGTTTTACTGTTCTTCTTGTTCTAGTTCTTCTCGTAACTGATTTTTCGATGTATATTGCTTAATTTATTGGGTGTATATGGAGTAATTTGTATGGGTGTATATGGTTGATTGTTGGGTGTATATGGCGTAATGTGTTGGGTGTATATGGTTGATTGTTGGGTGTATACGGCGTAATTTGTTGGGTGTATATTCCTGAACCCATATCATGTAATATAATCAACTGTTGCAACTGTTCTAATATTGCTTGTCCTTGGGTGTATATTGCTTAACATTATAATATTGCTAGAGCTTGTATATTTATCCATGTTTCAATGAATTGAACATAATTTTGAACTGATCTAATTAAATACTTATGAAATCGGTTTGGGTGTATGTGTCTCATCTAAGTTTTTACCGTTCATCTTGCTCTAGCTTTTACTGTTCTTCTTGTTCTAGTTCTTCTTCTAATTGATTTTTATGTGTATATTGAGTAATTTGTTGGGTGTATATGGCGTAATGTGTTGGGTGTATATGGTTGATTGTTGGCTGTATATGGCGTAATTTGTTGGGTGTATATTTCTGAACTCATATAATTTAATATAGTCAACTGTTGCAAATGTTCTAATACTGCTTGTCCTTGGGTGTATATTGCTTGACATTGTAATATTGCTTGAGCTTGTATATTTATCGTTGTTTGAGTCAATTGAACATCATTTTAAACTGATATCATTAAATACTTATAAAATTGGTTTGCGTGTATGTGGTTGATCTATGGGTGTATCTGACTGATATCTATAGGTGTATTTTTTATTGCAGTAAAAATGGAAGGCAAAAACCAAGCTGAAAAAAATGTAAGGACAAATATATGTCTTCGATCAAATCAGTTTTTCATAATAGAAATATATCTAACTCTAATTTTGCTTTGTTTACAGCAAATCAAGGACCTAAAGTGTGCAACCCATCTGTTGAGTGAGAAATTCATAAATATAAGCGAGGAGAAGTGATGCAATAAGACTGTCCAGGCCATCTTCATTGTTATTGAGTCCATTTTGTCAGATAGATTCTAATGATATTGTCACTGATTAATGTAACTGTTATATACTCTTGTAAGAAGTTGAACACATGGTGTAAATATATTTGATCCAATTATAAGTAAATTTTTTTCCATAATTAAACTCTCTCTAGTGTATTCAAAATGTCTTATTTACAGGTACTATAATATGAAGGAAAACATCAAACCAAATATACACCCATAACCTGGCATTTTACACCCAAAGAATGTTGATTATACACCCAAAACCCTAAACCTCTAAATCATAAACCCTAAACCCTAAAAATTAAATCCTAAACCCTAAAACCTTAAACCTTAAACCCTAAAACCCTAAAACGCTAAACGTTAAACCCTAAACCCGAAACCACCCAACCTACTATACCCAAATCATTGAATTTTAGGGTTTAGGGTAATTATCGTATTGTTTGACGAATTGAATAAGCGAGCTGTTTCGGGTAATAAACTTGTTAAAAAAATGAATGCATGCTCTCGCTCCTTTGTGTGCTTCTCATCCCTGCCCAGAAGTGGTGATCCAGATAGATTGGAACCCATATATGACGGTCTGCATAGAGATCTGCATAATACACCCAAACACAGACTATAAATACACCCGATAAAAATTAAATTTACACCTCTGCTGCAGATTTTAACCCAACACTACCTTAAAAGCCACTTGTTCTCCACAAGACCAAAATTTAGCAGAAAATCATTCCAATTCCTATCAAATGAATCTTTGCTATGAGAGTTCCATTTTCTCTCTCTGCTACATGTAATCAATTGATTCTTAATCTCGTTTCCCTTCCTATTTGTGTTCCGAACTCTTGTAGAAAAACCTGCAGCCTTGGCGTAGTTCCTGTAAAATTTTTCAGCATCTTCAAGGGTGGTAAAGGTCATTCCAACCGTCAGAACAAACTGGCCATCAACAACAGAGAGAGGCTGCAGAATACACCATGTCAAAAACTATAAATACACGCAATTATTACTAATATAATACACCCGAACGGCACCAACTCAACTAAAATGACAATAAAAGCCAAAAGCTGTAAATACACAAGCTGCAGAATACACCATGACAAAATCTAAAAACACACCCAATCATGTCTGATATAATACACCCGAACGACAACAACTCAGCTAAAATAACAGAAAAAGCCATAAACTGTAAATACGTCCACACTCCTGAAAAAATACACCCAAAAAAGTTTTGAGCTACACCCGAGCGTCTGCTATAAATTCCATATAATCAATCAAAACTAATACATTACATTCAATCCACAGATTTATGTTCACGGGAAAGTTTCACAGTCAATGTTCATGAATTATTCAGCTACACAATGCTATACAAATTACCGCAACAAAATTCAAAGTAATCGTATGTAAATCAAACCTCAGGAACTTCGTTAGATTCAAATTCATAATCCACTTCGCCCTGATTCAACTGACAATATGAGGTTGAATCATCCATTATCTTCAAAACGAGTTCAAACTTTGATATCAGAAACCAGAAAATCGAAAAGAAAACGAAACTGGAGTTACAGAGAGAGGAACTAACGTCAATAACGAAGAACAAACCAATGAGAAAGGAGAGAAAAAGAACGATCGAAAAACCAGGGGAAGACGCATGAGAAGAAGAACAATAAAATTCGGAAAGAAGGAAAACAAAGAAGGAAACAAATCTTTTAAATTTGGTAGTTATACCAAGGCAGGATCTTTATATAGCGCGTGTAAGTGACGTAGGAGTTGCAGTGCGTTTTGGTGGATTAGGCGTTAATGAACTTGTAATAGTTACAAGCCCTAATCGCTTGTTAATGAACTTGTAATAGTTACAAGCCCTAATCGCTTGTATACTGAGCTTTTCCCTTAAAAGAATTGCTAAAGATGTTGCTAGTTTAGAAGAGTCGAAAAATGACATGGTAAAAATTTTAAGAGTTTATGTTTATTGTTGAATAATATGAGTATAGTTTTTTATTTTTCTGATGTGTTTTTAAAGGAAAATCAAATCTTATTTCTTAAGTTAGTGTTTTTTAGTTGGTGATCTTTTTAAACGCATGACACTTTAATAAGATGATTCTCTACGAAGAAGGAACCATATGAATATATGGAGTTTATATTTTATAGTTTACATGTTAAAAATTTATAATTTTTTATTTTTCATGTCATATGTATCTATTTAATTTATTAGAAATTTTCAATATATTAAAATGTGAAACTGAACTACGGGCCGAGTTTATAAAATAAATATGAATTACTATCGTGTTTGTTAATTATTATTTTGTGTTTATTACTACTCTTAGAGTTCCAACTTCTTTTGCATAATTTACTTAAAAACGATGCTTTAGGCAAAAAACATTATTCAAAATATTTATCTAAAGCTTCTTTAAGGCAGACCAGCCTTAAAAATATTGGAAAATTATTTTATATTTTGTTGAATTATAATTATATATAAAAATTAAAGTTTAATAATAATAGATGTGAAATTTAGTAAAAAAATTTATAATTAGAAAATTAGGTAATGACCGATTTAGCTATAAAAAAATTGGTCACTATTAAGAATAAAAAAATTAGTCACTAAATCTTTTTGTTTTGGACTGAGGTCATTAAACTTTGATTGCTAATTAACGATCGATTTAGTAACCGATAATGTTTGGTAGTCTTGATTAAAAATCGGTTACTAAAATCAGTTACTAAACTTTAGCAACCAACTTCGGTCGCTATTTTAAATTTAGCTACCAAAATTTTAGCGACTATCAAAATCAGTCACTATGCTGATAATTTCTTATCGTAGTGCAATGGAATAAGTGAAATGATGGCTGGTGATAATGACGATGATGATAGCAATGGTGTTGTTAATGATGATGATGAAAATAGAAGATAAAATTGAAAAATAAAGTTTACTAACTACTAACTAATTAATTATCAAAAAATTAACATTAAGAATAAAATTAAACTTAATTTTAAATATTAAAAATAAAATTGAATCAAAATTAAATGTTAAAAATAATTTTAAATTTTTTTTAAAATATTAGGAACAAAGTTATATAAACTAATATTTTTAATAATATATCAAAATTAAATTTATAAGACATGAAATATTATATAAGCTTTTTTTATTGTAACGTTTCATAGTTCTCTTTTTTGAGAAAAACAAATTGAACAGGTATATTGGGTTGTACTCTTTTATGGCTCCCTAACAGTTTATGTTGGGTTCTGAGTCCTATTCATATAGATAAAATAGTTATAAAATAATATATCCATATCGAATATTAAAATGCTGCCATAATTCCTACTATTCTCTTTAACATTAAAATTATATTTGATTATACAATAAATTTAAAAAATAATAAAAATCAATCAACAATTAACTAAAATAAATTTTGCACGTACAGTATTTGAATTGCGAATTTGTTGTTATTTCTCTGCGTTACAATTATTGATTAATAAAATATTAAATAAGATAAGTTATAGTTATTTTTTTATTAATTTTTTTTAGTTATTAAATATTTTTGTAACATAGTATTCATTTGTCTTCTTATAATAGGTCATTAATTAATTTATAGAGACCACTTTAATAAAAACACTAAAAATATTTTTTTTAAAAGATGTTTACATGTGTCATGATATTATTAGACATCTTTATTAAATTGGTTAATAATTTATTTTTAATAAGTCAGAATAAAATTGGTTTATTATAGCAACAATAATAAATCTATTTGTCCTCATTATAATTATTAGACCCGATTTAATTTTATCGATTTACACAATCTAAATCGAATCATGTTTAAATCTTTTGATAAAAAAATAAATATATTCCTAATTTTTGCTTTTTAAAAAAACAAAACAAAATTATGATCAGTGAGCTATATAAATTAGTTTATTCGATCGGATCTGATAATATTAAGTTTATTGTTATTGTTATAAAAAATTGATTTTATTTTAATTTATTAAAAAATTAAAAAATAATCAATTTATTAATACATTCAATAATAATATGACACATAAGTATTTTTATAAAAAATATTTTATGCATCTATGAGAAGATCCTCCTTAACTTATATACATAAAAAAAAGTATCAACCACTTAGTACAACACCTATATATTATTTTACACACACATAAAAAAAAGAACTATAATAATTTTCCAACACAACAATCCATCAAAAAATAAAATATATACACACAACATTGCATGGAGCTTGAGTAACATAATTATCCACAGAAATATATACGTAGCAAACAAGCAAAGTTTGTTTAGATTCTTCAAATAAACATTTGATTTGTTAGAGTGTCAAAATATTTGGAAATAAATATATTAAATTAAAAAAGTATATATCCGTGTGGTTTACGGCTATTTTATTTCAAATTGTTTTGACTACTTGTATCCATAGATTCATTCATGGTTGGTGGTGGCTGGCACTTATAGGTTCCATTGGCAGAGCCAGCTGGAGTTGACTACAACATTTCACTGCCCCACAATAAGTAGCACTCCAACTTAGAACAAAAAATATCATGCATGCTATTATATGCTTTTGTCATTTTGTTTTACGACATGCACCTTTGATTTTATTTTTGGTCTCCACCTCCCCCACATACCCCTTTATTAGGCATTAGTAGTTAATGTAATAACTACATATACATATATAAAATACCGTATTAATTTTATTTGGTGTTTCTAGAAATGTTCACTAATAATTAGAGGTTTTCAATCTTTACATACTTCCATCAATATAAATAACTTTGCAGTCAACTGCCGCGTCTCAACGTATTTTAGGAAGAACCAGTTAGCTCTAAATTCGAATGGCATTTCATTTTTAATCACCAACTCATCTAATAATTTTTTAACATCAATCTATTTCGACTTTATTTACAGCGGTAGTAATAAATGCATGATTTAGTAATACTCCAATTTGTCCACTAATTTAACATTTTTAACGATTCATCATATTATATATAAGTAGAACAATATTTTATGTGAATAAGACTGAAGAGGCGTATAGAGATTGAAATAGGCTGATTGCATTGTGAAACTCTTTTTTTATTTAGTAGACGTTTTTTTATCCTAAGAGAAAATATTATGAAATCACCCTTTCTATAAAAATTTAAGCGAATTAAAAGAGATACATTATAAAAAATATTAAAGAGTTATCAAAATTTATTATTTTAATTGATTATTGTTTAATTATTAATGTTTAAAAAGTATGGGATAAAATATATTATATGATTATTACTACCAAGACTAAAAAAATTGAGTTGATGATAAAATATATTGTATAATTATTACTAGCAAAAATAATTATATTTTACATTAATTATGTGAATAGTCATCCAAAAAAATGATTGTGATTATACGACTGTATTAAAATATTTTACACTTATCAGTGAAACTTATTAAATTTTCACATAAGTATTATTTTTCTCTTTTATTTGATTTTTTTAAGAGATAATAATAAGGATCATAAACCTTTTAGTTATAAAAATTTTGATACTATTTTCTGAAATTCTTTAAGTTAAGTACGATTTTGGTCCCTAACGTAGAGGTCGAAAATTTATTTCGTCTCTGGCCTTTTTTCGCTATAAAATGGTCCCTAAAGTTTCAGTTTGTTTAAAAAGCGTTCTTCGGACAAAAATGCCCTTCCCCCATCTTCTCCAAAATGCAGAAATAAAAACAGAATACAGAAGCAGCATGCAGAAACATAAAGCAGAAACAGTGACAAAACACCAACAATGAAACAGCAACAATTAGAAGAACACCACCACCAACAACAACAATGAATAATGAAATCAAAGCAACTACAAAAGAAAAACCAGAAGTAGAAGCAAAAACAAAAAAATTAAAGAAAAAAAGGTTGCGGCGGTAATGGGAGAGGAGGGGCTGCGACGGTGAACTGCGAATCGCGAGGTGAGGAGAGATGCAGTGGTGGTGGCGGATCGCGTGGAAAGAGTTACGGCAATGGTGGCGACGCTGCGAATTGCAACTAGAACGGCAAGGAAGCAGCGGTAGCGTAGAGATTTCCGACTCTCCATCATAGGCAGTGGCGCGACGACCACCTTTCCCACCCCCGACTCTCTTTCTCCCCCCTTATCTTTCTCCTCGACCCCATTTTCTTTCTCCCCCTGTCGTTCCCTTTCTTTCTTTCTTTCTTTTTTAAATTTTATTTTATAATTTTTTAATTAGGGTAAAATGGTAATAAAAATAAAAAATTTAGTGAAAATGACGATTTTAAAACAAACGGAATCCTTTGGGATCATTTTGTAGTGAAAAAAAGGTAGAAGACGAAATAAATTTTTGACCTCTACGTTAGGGACCAAAATCGTACTTAACCCAATTTTTTTTAAATTTAAATTAATAAAAGAACACATTAATAATTATATCTCTTACAAAAAGTTCGTAACAGTTTAATTATAAACTAACAAACAGACAAAGATCAAAACAAAGAAAAGCAAAAGGATACAAGAAAACTCTCATCATATGTCTATCTCTTCAGCATTATCTCGAAGATAAAATTTGAAAAAAAAAATTTACATTGTAACAACGTCAATACTTTGTCCAAAATTGTCTTCAATTATCACCTTATATTACTATTCATACCCTAACTCAAAATAAAGCCATGCCCAGAAAGGTTAAAAGCTCACCTAACAGGAGTGGCCTCATCTATTCCTACCCAATCTCATAGAGGTCGGGTGCGACGACAAAAAATCCAGTCCTATTTATCTGAATAAGTAATTAACTCCTAAGATATTTTTCACTTATCTAAAAAGGAGATCCCAATAACTTTTCTAGAAAAAAAGAACAGTTATCCACCATTAAAGGTGATTTGAAAAATGGTTATACTTAATAATCACAGGGTTCTCTTTCCAGTACAAAGGAAAAAGGGGATCATCCTTTTCACCTAAAAAGAAAGGTTAGACACCCTCTACAGTATGAACCTTAGAAAAGTAATTCTTAAAATCATGAAATGAATCATCAAAGATGGCAAAAATTTTCTTAACACGAATAGCTCGAAAAGAGACCCAACCTTACTTTTTGGAGCTAAAGGATATGGTAAGGACAAAAATATAAAAGGAAACCTTAAAAGAAGGTCAGACATCAAGTTCTCGATAAACATGTTGGTATATTTTCAAAAAATTTCAAGAAATGGGATGCAATTAAGTAGGGACAACATTGCAAAATTTAAGGACCTTAGACTCAAAATAAAAAAAAGGGAAGGGTAACTCCTAATTTTGTAAAAAAAACAATCATACACATACATGGTAGCAACAAGAAGTCAGGTAAGAGTTACGAAAAGTCGGGTCATTGTCAACAACACCAAAAAATATTACAATTCTTACAATTTCTTATACACACAAACTATCATCACATTATCAGATACATAAATGGCACCATCTTTAAACCATGGTTCTGAAAATCGAATCAGACCGGCCAATTCAACCGGATTAACCGTGAACCAGTTATCTAGCCGGTCCGGATAAGGTCAGAAACCGTCTGGCAAAAAATTGGTGAAAAAATCGGTCGAACCGGCAGTTAACTGGTGAACCAGGAGAAAGGTTCCGATTTTTTAGCCGTTTTTGGTTTGAAAGTAAAAGTGCTAAACGGCGTCGTTTTGTCTCTTATAAATAAAAAAAAGAAAGGCTAAACGCCTAAACGTAAACGAAGCCCTAATCAATAATCAGAAATCACCCAGAAGCCAGAAGAGGAATCAGTAGTTCAGCACCCATAGCAACTAGCTCTCCCCTCTTCGCAGTCGCATAGCCACCACCACCAATCGAACAGCCCACCGCCATCGCCACCGCATCCCGCAGCCATAGCAGTGACGGCATTGACCACCGCAACCACCACCGCGTCCTGTTTCGTCGCCGAGCTCGCCTCCTCTTTCGTCTCCATTACTCGCCGCCGGTAATACTCTTTTCTTATTCGGTTATTCCTCCTCGCTGCCTTCTGATTTTCTGTGCTTGATTTTATGATTTATTTGTTTGCGATTTTGATTTATTTGTTATCTATTTCAAGGTTGTGGTAGGTTTAGAGAAGGGGTGTTGAATCTATGCCTTCCTTTTTGTTGTTGTTATAACCCTTTCAAACAAAACTTTTAATTCTGATTCTGTTTGTACTCAGCAGCAGAAATTTATGAGACAATTTATTTTTGTCTCATCAATATCAGAAAAATAAAACACAACAGAGAAGAGAAAAGCTAACACCAACATATATCCTGGTTCGGTTGCCTTATGCTATGCAACCTACGTCAAGTCTCCTCCACAATAATGGAGGAATTTTCACTATAGTTAAAAGTATTACATACACCAATTTCACACTCAAGTTCTAACCTAACTTGACATTGGCTATGCTAACACCTAACTATTTACTCTTAGTGCTAACCCAACTAAGAAAGGGATACTAAACAGGTATAAGATACAAGACACTTAACCAACCTAAAGAAATCAGAAAATAACTCCAGGCTTTTCTCTCAAGTGTATCACTCATCCTTTTTCCACTCATAGCTTTTACTTGAGCTTTCTCATAATGCCTTTTCTCACAAGAAATTACAGAAAGATAAACATAGAAAAGTACATTACAATCAGTAAAACATGAAGGAGATTGACTTCATCAACAGCCTTTGTGCTATGCGAAAACCAGATTATCAAACCTCTGATTCAGTTCTTCATACTGGCGGAATGCATCCTTGATTAGGATACACTGTCCAGTTAGTTGAACCTTTTCAAAGAACACTTCTCAGAAAAAAAAACCTCAATACTCTGGATATCTCTCCTTGGTTCTGAATGAGCAGAAAGCTTCTTTTTATCTCCTTGCATGTTGCTTGGTTCTTCTTTCAAGGTCAACATCTTGAGCCTTGAGTTTCACCAACCCACAGATTTACTTTTTCTCCTTAAACATCAGAGTAGAACTTTTGCTTCTGACTTCTCTAACTTGACCGAAAGCCATGAAGGAGTAACCGAAATTGTCTTCCAATGGTCAACCAAAATCTGAACCATAGAAAAACAACTTGGTCCCCAAGAATCTCTTGTGACCGTGAATTTGTAGCAGTGAAAAACAGAGATCACCTTTCCTTTGTATCCCATTTCGGACCGAGCAGTGTGTTGGGAAGAAGAGAAGAGACTTTGATGCATGCAAGAGGAAATGTGTTACCTTTAACCTAAGCTTGATTTGGTTTGAACTTGTTGATTTGACATTCTATCCTTCAAGCTTGAACATTCTCTCTCTTGCTTCTTTGGTTACTAGCTTAGGGAAGAAGCTCTTTCTCTCTTTCTTACTTTTCTGAGTTTCTGACCAACTCTTCACAAGTGAACGTTGCTTTTTGGTTAGGGAAAAGAGAGGGATTTGCTTGCTGAAATAAACTCGGACTTGGGTCGGGTAGTGATATGCTTGGCCCGTTTTGATTTCTTCAGCTTTGATTCCTTGGGCTTTGTTTATTCATTGACCCATCAGCCTTGTTTTATTTCTCATTCCATTTGGGCTGTAATTCACATTTTGTCCTGCAATATTTTATAAATAATTAGTGATATGCAATTATAATTAATCAACACTAATTATTTATTTTGCCCAAAAATAATGTTTGTCATCACTAATTATTTTAGTTAATTTCTTAACTCAATAATCTCCCCCTTGATGACAAATATATTTAAACAAAAATCAAAAGAATTGAAATATTGTAAAGTTGGAAAACTTCCCTTTGATTGATGTTCCTTGCTTTAGTGTTGCTCTCCCTTTCCTTTTCAAGAGTAGCTCCCCCTTGATTTATGCTTTCCTTTTCGTTTCTATTTTACATTGTACTCAAAGAGAACATAATAAAGAGCTACACACAATTATTCTATCTAAGGGATATCAAACAAGCAACATATCATAAAGCAAGTTTCCAACCTTATTCACAACAGTTTACAATATTTGCAAACATTTGCAAATCAAGATTATTAAAATCTACATCAGTCAAATAAAATCCACAAAAATACAGTAATCAAAAGCAACTTCAGTCAATTTAGCATTTAGCATTCCAGCTATTACACCTATTACTCCCCCTTTTGTCATTAAGAGTGGAAAATAAGCAAGTTCAACAAAAACATTATTTTGAATCCTGCAAGAAAAGGTTAGATCACAGTCCAAAGTTCTAATTAAGCTAACAAAAGGGTATCAGTATATAGAGTTATTACAGTCATCTAAGATAAAACAGTTCAATAGTAGCAAACAAAACAGAATTCATGAGACAAAAAGAGAGCAGCAGCAGCAGTTTTCATGAGACAAGTCCTAGGCATCAGAACCATTCTCCTCCGAAGCAGCTTCTTCTTCATCCTCAGTGGCCTGATCTTCATCCTGGTTCAGATTATCAATTAACTTCATAAATACAGCCACTCTATCCCTTAATTTTCGGAGGAAATTCTTATGCTTGCTAGCTAGCTTCCTTTGTTCCTTGCTCATGGCAATTATATGATTGGATTGGGAGACAAACTCCTGGATCACTCTATCCCTTAATTTGCCTAATTGATTGCACATACAATTCTTTTTCTCCAAATATACCTTTGTTTTGAATAGTATCATTCAATCTATTTATACTTTACAACCACAATTTAAGTGTTGCTAGATGATATGTACACAAGCCATGCCAATTTAAATATTCTTTTGGGTTTTTTAGTATCACTATATTTCTCTTCCTTAATGATGTTTGAAGTTGTTTAATTATAAACTTTGATGTTTGAAGTTGTTTGTGAACCTCTAATATTAAGTTATGGATAATTTATTATATAAAATTTTAAATTTTATTAAGTTAAAAATTATTGAATTTATATATTTAAAATTATTTTTAGGTTTTTTAATCATTTTATTTAATATTTAATTAAACCGATTGAATCTCGGTTGAACTCCGGTCGAACTAGTGAACCATTAAACCAATGACCTCACCAGTTTATTGACCGGTCCGGTTCTCGCAACCTTGCTTTAAACATATAAAGTAGCACTATTTGAGGACAACACAGCATAGAAACCACATTAAAGATCGCAACTTCAATAAAATTCAAAGACCAAAAAAGAAGTGCAATTTTAAAACTATAGCAACATTTCAAAAACCACCTTTCAAACAAACAAAGAGTCATTATTAAAATGGTGCAAACATTTCAAGAGAAAAGGAAAAAAAAAGGAAGAAAGACAAGAGAATTGAATATTTATAAGACACTAGGGGCAAAGGTATCATTTTGCATTCTTCATTAATGACATGCACGATTCTCAAAGAAACTGCCAACGTAACGTACGCTATGCCATAAAGAGATACAAATTTTCAAAATTTTTAAAAATACGTCGAGTATCCGACCTATACTGAAGGCGGTATACCCGACGTGGGAAATCGAACCTACAAATACTCGAGCTCGACTTCATAAAAGCTCGGACTCAAGTAGGGGCTCAAAATAAAGCCAGACCCAAAAAGATTAAAAGCTCATCTAACAAAAGTGGCCTCATCTATTCCTACCCGACCTCATAGAAGTCGGGTGCGACGATGAAAAGTTCAGCCCTACTTATATTATAAGTAACTATGGGTGGTAACAGGGCGGGTTTTTGCTCTACCCGACCCCGTCCCGCCGTACAACAATCCCCACAAAATTCGCCCCGCTTCTACTCGCGGATAATAAAACGTTGAACCCTAACCCGCTTCTGCGGGTACCTGCCCCGCCTCTATCCGCCGCTATAATTATTAAAATCCAATAAATAAAATTAAATTTCAAAATTTATATAACCATCATCACATATATAACATAAATTAAAGTAAAAATTTAAATATGATACAATATTATTAACTATTTACTAATTATTTTACATATATTATACATATTATATATTAAAATTATATATATTATATATATAGCGGGGCGGGTATTACCTAAACCCGACCCCGTCCCACCCCTCCCAAGAACCTGCCTCGCAAAAAACCCGCCCCGAGTGGGTAGGGGCGGGGTGAGTACTCGTGGGTTCGGGTGGTATTGTCATCCTTATAAGTAACTAACTCTTAAGATATCTCTCACATATTTAGAAGGGAGATCCCAACAACTTTCCTAAAAAAATAATTATCTACTATTTAAAGGTGAAACTACTTCAAAAGCTAAGGTGGTTATCTTTTCTACTATAAATATAATAAACACCATCAGGTATATTCAGAACCTAATCTACTAAAAACATGCCTAATACCTTTGATAACTTAACTATCGGAACCTCTTACAGGTACCACCCCCACCTCCTTACGAAGAACTTGGTCGGCGATACCTCGCCTCCAACACAAGTCGGACACTGTCTCAGAAGGAGTCTGAAACACACGTTCAGCCCCAAATCACCGTTTCATGTAACTCTCGGAACAATTACTATCCCATTATCTAAAGTATCTACAATAATTTTTTATTCTGAAATTGTTAGAGATATAACCATTCATTCATGTTGCCTCTTTCTATTAGTTTAAACTTTTAAAAGAAGTGGTATCATCATAGAGTATCAAAATTCTATATCCAAAAGATTTAGAGTTTGATTTTTGATGAACTTCAAAAAAAAAATAACATAAAATAAATAAAAAAAATGGTCTATACAAAAAATCAAACAAACTGAAAAACAACTCTTAATTATTTTGTAAAGTTGCATAATTTATTTAATATATATCTAAAAGTTATTGATAATTAATGTAATTATCTTCATGATTAAGTATAAAATATACATATAGTTATAAATAAGACTATAAACTCGGTGACTAGTTGACTACTATATATAGTGCCTGAATTCATAATACACTTCCAACTCAAACTTTTATACTTTACGTTAGCAAGGATCTGGAGAAACTGGAAAGTACTCTTCTATGGTCACACAATTAGTTTAAAATTTTTTTAAAAAAAGATCAATGAAAGCTATACTTACGTAACATCATCATCTACCCAGTGATTAAAGACACTAATAATAAAGTAACCTGTGATGTTGTACACAAAGAAAAAAGTGACATGTATGAATGTATATGAGGTAAGTAATAATCCCATCATTATTCTCGTGGCTTAGCTTTGAATTTTATTAATTTTGTTCCAATGAAAAATTCGTAATTGCTACTTCATTGCACAACCATACAATTTATTTATGATTATAATTTTCTTTTCTTAATTAATTAGTCCTGGTTTACACGTACACACACGTCAACACTAGTTCATTGATTAATGAAGTAGTGTCACGAAGAAACGATTTTAGTCACAAAAAGAGAGAGTGAAAAAGAAAGAGAAAGACAAAAGCAGCCATCACATAAACGTTTGGAACAAAAACTCGTTACGCCATCGTCCAATTAATTAAAAAACCAAAATCAATGAATGAAAGCATTCAAAAAGGAGTGGCGAGTGGAAAGATAGAGAAAATTCAATGAAATAGATTACACACCAAAACCCGCTTTAATTGTATGTGTAGCATTCATCATATATCATTAAGATGTGAAGCTCCCATATCCTAAGCTAGATTACTACTACTCTTTGCTGCTGCCAAACAAGAAAATATATAATAACACGCACCAATCCAACCGAAGAAACCGCGTTCATCTTTCTATATTCTTATTCCGGTGATTTTAGGAAGGAAAAAAAAAACAAAATTTGTTTTATTTAATATTTATTAATTATTATAATAATTAATAAATATTAAATAAAATAAATTTTTATTATTTTTAACTAATTTATTTTAATTATTAATTTTTTTTATTTGGTTGTTTACAATATCCTCTAATTTTACAAGTTAAAGACTAATATTTTAGTCTTAAAATCTAAGGACAATCCACTTTAATTATATATATTCATGAATATATCTGTGATGATACTATAAAAAATATGTTAAAAATTAGTTATCAAATTAATTGTATATTAAAATATAAAATTTTTATTAAAAAATTAAATAATATATATTAATATATATAAATATATAACAATTATTTTTTTGTATATATAATAATAATAATAATAATAATAATAATAATAATAATAATAACTAACCAATAATTTATTAAGAGGAATTCTTGCTTTCGAAGATACGAAATGAGATATTATTATTAGTTTATTACTGATTTTTTGTGTTTCTCCTCCTAAAATCCTTTATAAAAATATTAGAACGGAAAAAATAATTCATGTACAATATAATAATGATTCCAGTCTTCCAGAATATGGATCGAAAGTACTTTAAAACCATATAAAGTAAAATACATAATGAGTAGTACTGGTACATCTATAATTATTATTTCTTTTTTCCAATGGTGCTATATATATAAATATACTTTTGATGTTGAAGAGTATACAAGAGATGACAAAGAAAAAGAAGGCAAAACAAAAAAAATGAAGATGGTGGACTTCATAATTGATGCAAACATAGGAAATCAGAATAGTAATTTTCTTTTTCTTAACGACTCTTTCCCAATTCGTGCTTCTAAATTCTAATCTTCGCTATATAACTAGAACCCCTAAACCACACCCTTCCTTTACCACTCACTCAGAAATTCAGAATAGTAATTTTCTATTTCCTAACTACTATTTCCCAATTCTTGTTCGGATTTTCGCTATATAAATAGAACCCCTAAACCACACCCTTCCCTTGCCACTCACTCTCTCTATCTCTCTTTTTCAAACTCAAAACAATGGCACCGCCACTCTGCATGCTTATCTTCCTCTTGTTCTTCTCGTTCCCTTTCTCATCCTCCTTCATACTCAACAACAACCACTCTCTTTCTTTTCCTCTTACACTAACAGAGACACCTCTCGTCAAACATGTATCTAATTCCATCAACAAGAACCAAAGACTCAGGATCCTCTCTTCCTACAACGTCAAATCATCTTTCAAGTATTCCATGGCGCTTGTGGTGTCCCTTCCAATAGGAACACCACCGCAAATTCAACAAATGGTTTTAGACACTGGAAGCCAGCTTTCTTGGATTCAGTGTAACCCAAAACAGAGGACCAATAGCAAAACAACATCGCCACGTCCTCCTACCACGTCGTTTGATCCTTCTCTCTCTTCTTCTTTTTCTCTTCTACCTTGCACCCACCCAGCCTGCAAGCCGCCAGTTCCCGATTTTACCCTCCCCACTAGCTGCGACCAGAATCGCATCTGTCACTACTCCTACTTCTACGCAGACGGCACCTACGCCGAGGGCAAACTCGTCCGAGAAAAACTCGCCCTCTCAAATTCCCAATCTACCCCTCCTTTAATTCTCGGTTGTGCTCAGGACTCCAAAGACCCCTGGGGCATTTTGGGAATGAATCGCGGACGCTTGTCGTTCCCTTCCCAGGCCCAAGTAACCAAATTTAGTTACTGCGTCCCGACCCGCCAGGACCGTTCCAGTTCTGTGACCGGGTCGTTTTACCTTGGGGACAACCCGGATTCTTCACGCTTTCGTTATGTAGACATGTTGACTTTTCCTCAAAGTCAAACCATGCCGAACCTGGACCCCTTGGCTTTCACTGTTCCAATGCAAGGTATTCGAATTGGGGCCACAAAGCTGAACATTCCTCCTTCGGTTTTCAAGCCCGACGCTGGAGGGTCGGGTCAAACCATGGTTGACTCGGGATCCGAGTTAACTTATCTAGTGGACGCGGCTTACAATAGGGTGCGTGAGGAAGTGGTGAGGCTAGTGGGTCCCAGAATCAAGAAGGGGTACGTGTACGGCAATGCTGCGGACATGTGTTTCGATGGAAACGCCGTTGAGATTGGACGGTTGATAGGGGACATGGCATTTGAGTTCGAGAAGGGAGTGGAGATTGTCATACCCAAAGAAAGGGTTCTTGCTGACGTGGGCGGTGGGGTCCACTGTTTGGGGATTGGGAGGTCCGAGAGATTGGGTGCGGCAAGTAACATAATAGGAAATATCCATCAACAAAATCAATGGGTAGAATTTGATCTTGCAAATCATAGACTTGGTTTCGGTGAAGCAGATTGTGCAAGATTACCCAAGTGATGGAGATACAGTGGGCAATGGTGCATGTAATTATGTAACTAACTATATTCGTTGGGACATAGGACACATAGGTGTCGTGTTTTTTCGGCTGTTACTGTACAGAGGAAACATACACGTGTGATCGTGATGATCATGGTGGTTGTAAATCGTACGGCTGAGGAAGGTCGAAGGAAAAAGAAATGTGGGTGTTAACTGTTTGTGTGCTTGGATTGGATATTGTACAAGTAAACGTCAATCGTTTTGGACCGACGCTATGCTGTGGGTCTTCACTTCCCTTGCTCTTAGGCCTTTGCAAAGACGATGCGTCAAAGCTCAATAATAAAATAGTGTACATTATTACCACTATAATCTATGAGTGAGACTCATGACATGATGTATATATCAGAAATAGGAGGGTATATCAATATCAATAATATAATAATATGTGTGACATTATAATAATAATAATATAATACTTCTTTGAAAATAACATGTAAACCAATGTCCTTCTTGTGCCTTGTAATCTTGTCTTGTATATTACTATTAGCAAGTGTTATCCACTTATCCTACCATCATATATATATTGCACTTTTAACATATGTGTATATTATCGGCAATTATTCTAACTTTATCATATTTTAAATAAAAATAATATTTTTAAAATATATAAAGATTAACTATTATAATTTATCATCCACTACAAGAAAAATACCCATTCAGCCACACTTTTTTTAAGTTACATTTGAAAAGCGTAGCCTATTCTATGAATAGGCTACGCTTTTCTCTGTGTTGCCTTTTTATAAGAGAAAAAGATACACAATTGTGTCATCATTTAAAAAGTGTAGCCTTAGGTATTATAGAAATCACTTATAAAGCGTAGCCGTAAGTGAATATCTATAGGTTCACTTTTCGTATCAAAGAGGACGCTTTTCAAGAGTGGTCAAATCCTTAGGCTTTGGGTGCGCTTTATTAGCGTTTCCTAATATGTGCACGCTATAACACTTGGGAACTTTTTTCCCATTTTAACACCCGCGCACTCCTTCTCCTTTCGCAGAAAGCTAAGAGCTGAGAGAGTTCTTTGCTCTCTTCCTCAACCTCGTCCAAAGCTTCCTCTTCTCCTTACACCACATCCTCACACGGCTCTACTACACCACACCACCACGCGGCTCTCTTACGACGCAACGACGCCGCAGCTCTCCTACGTCGCACCACCGCCTCGCTGTGCTCTTCTGCTTCTTTGCTCGCCGCTGCTTTCTTGTGCTCCGCATCTCCTTTGCTACTTGTGCCGCCTTTGCTCCATCCATCCCTGCTCGATTCGCTTTCCCTCATCACAATAGGTAGGCTTTTAGTTTTTTTTTTCTGATTTAGGCAATTAGGGTTCCTAATCCCCATTGTCAAGAACAAAACACACGGCTCAAGTTGATGCAGCTGGGCTCAATATTCCTTTTGAAGAAGGCCCCCAGTGTTAGGTTAGCCACTCAGGTCCAATTTCTGTAGGGAAGGCGGTTTAATTAGTTGACACTTGAAGTCCATCTTACTGTGCAGGTAATGGAAGATCTCTGTGAGCGCTATTTTGGTCCTTTATTTGAACTTCTTTCACATGATAAGGTAAGGTGAGATGTTTAACGGCACTTTTATATGCTCTGCTGATCACCCTGTACCACCATAGTAAAATTGCCACTTGAAGAAAATTTGTTCTATACTCTGAAATTAGGGTTAAATTTAATTAGGATTCTATATCACAATTTCATATTTAATTAGGGGTTTTCTATGTCTGGTTCAATTTCTGCCGTGCTATCTGTGTTAGAAGCTTTCCCGTGCAGAATCGCATTTGATCATTACTTGTTATTATTAGTGTTGAATTCTAATTTTGTTCTTTATTCAATTTGTGATGAATTGACTTTGGTTTTGTGAGAAGGTGTCCTGCGGTTTAGGGTTCTGATTTTATGATTTTTAATTTGGGGGTTTTAGCTTCTGAATGCATATTGTTTCTAATTTTTAGGGTTATAGGTTTTAGCTTCTGAATGCGTATTATCTTATGAATCTACTCTGAATTCTGTTTGAGTGAACATTTTTATTTTACTGTATGAATACTACATGATAGGAGTTAAAGTTATTTTGTTGTGGTATTCTCTTTCTAATTTTTTGAGTTTATGTCGCTTGCTTCATTAGAATTTGCTTTCTGATTTTGCATCTTGCTTGTTAAGTTCGTTTTTAGCTTCATAGTTGTATAAGTAATCATTGTTTCATACTAACATATAAACCTTGTACTCAATTATTTCACATCTTCAATGATTCCAAGTCTCATCTATTCTCTTAATTGTAATATATTTCTGTCTTCATGCTATAAATACTCATTTTGTTAGTAATGCTTCTCACTTGAGTTGATGCTTCACTATTTTTTGAAATTCTCTGCTCTTCTAATATCCCTTATCTCATTTGTTGAGGTAGCAGTAGGTGTAAAATTTTGACTTGTATTATGAGATGATATAGTAGTAAAATTAGGAAAAGTTAAAACAGTATGAGGAAATTGATTGTAAGTTGGAGATGGAGAATCTGCTTTGAATAATTCATGATAAGGAAATTTAGTTTCATCAAACAAAACATGCCTTGAAATCAAAATTATGTAGTAATTGATAAGGTGACATGTGATTAACAACTTTGGAAGTTAATCTGTTTATAGTTTTTAAAAAATTGTAATCTGGTTTTTGTTTATGTAGTAATTGGGACAAGGTTTGAAGGCTTATGCTTATATCTTGAGTGCTATCCATTTCTATAAACACAGTCTGCAGATTCCCATAGATTTCTGATTTGCTGAGTTCTTTGATTCCAGTTTCTTCAACTTTTTGTAAATTAAGCATTCATTTCCTGCTTCCACCATGTTAAGCTGTGTTTGAATATTTTGTGCTCATCATGTTAAGCTGTGTTTGATTGTTTTGCAGTGTTACTTGATGTATATATCTCCTCACTGTTATAAATTCCTTCATTGATAATATTTTAAGTTCTTACTTTCTTATCATCTTGTACTTTGTTCAAGAGTTGTTGCAGTTGGGAGCTCCTGAGATTGTTCCAGATTATCCAATTCTTTCTGTTGATGACCTAGCAGATCAAATAGCCGAGGTTCTCAACTTTTTTGGGTGAGTAAGTTCAAGCTTAATCTGTAATTGATTTCCATTTAATGACATAAAGTAAATTAGTTTACACCAATTTCCATTAGGCTTTTTTTGTTCCTTGGGTTTGAGTTTCTTCTCCAAAAGAGCTAACTTCTTTTTCATGTGATTGGTTATTTGGATATTATGGGCTTGATTGTGTAAATGTGTAACTATGATAACAGGGTGAAGTGGATGCTGTTTTTGTTCATGCTATACTAGCAGTGTGAAACTTGCAGTGTGTCTAGTGATTCTTTGATAGTGCTAGTTCAGTTGGATTTTTTATTTCTTCTTGCACTGGGATTTCCCTATAAGCCACGTGGTTTACTGTTGCATTTGTCAGTTTGTTTTACACTTTGTCTACTTACTTTATATATTCTTTCCCATTTACTGGAATTTTGGCTTGTTTGATTTTCTGGATAAATGTACCGATAATTCACCCTGTTTGCATATTTGTGTTTTGCAGAGTCAACTGAAGGCTAAGTGGGAAGAGTAGAAGAAATTGCTTGAGAAGGCAAGAAATGACGCTGAGAAGAAATATGATGAAATAAATGAGCAGGTTTTCTTTTCACCCGTTTAGTTTCACTGATGCCTTATTCAGTTATCCTTCAGTGTTCTTGTTGAATTATTGTGTCCTAACTTGCTCTTATTGTCTAGTATTAAACTGTTGTCTACCCAACACATTAAAAAATTGTGGTCCATTGATGTGTATATGAGGAATTCATTATTTACAAGACTGTTAATTTATTTGGTATCTTTGGTGAGTGTTGGTTGCAGTTTGCACCTAAGATCAGTTACAGTTAGCAAGTCTAGTTAATCACTATCAATGTGCAGTCTGTGCCACTGTCAGTGATTGAATGACCTCTTCTTCCTAACTCTGTATTTTCTCTTTATCTTCAACTCAAAATATAAAAGAAATAATGGGTCACATTGTAATGCAATTTTAAACAGAATGTCCATAAACTGTATTTGATAGCAGGTAGTAACACTGTTTCTTCCTTGTGGCAAGCCCACATAGTGTGAACTATTTTTATTATTTATATTTTATTGCATTGGTTTCTTTCAAATTACTTGTGTGATTGATGTCATCAACCTCCTTCAGAATAAAATACTTCATAGCCATCTTGAAGCTTTGCATATTCGGAAGGCAAAGAAGGAGCGCAATGCTGCTAGTATATCATTTGGAAGTAGTAGTGCAGATACATTTGGTGATGCTGGTCTTCAAACTGTGATGACTTGTCTCCGGAATTCAAAAGAAATTGTAAATACTTGTCACTGCAAATTTGTTTCGCCTGTATATTTGTATATTCATTTTAAGTTCTCTACTTTCACAGTCAGAAACAGAAGTGTCAGCTTTGATATTATTAGTAGTAAATTTTAAGTGATATTATGGTTATTTTGATATTATTTAAAGAAATTATTTAGTATAATTATATATTTATTTTTATTTTATAATATTCAACTCATTTAAATAAAAATGCAGAATTATTATACATGTAATCATATTAATTATTATGTTGTATTGATAATTATTAGATAATTATATATATATATATAGAAAAAAAATAAGACCTAAGGCTACACTTATATACAGTAGTTATAGTATACAAAAAAAAAACCAAGACCTAAGGCTATACTTATATACAGTAGCTATAGTATACATAAAAAAAGAGGGACCTAAGGCTACGCTTTATAAGTAATGCAGTAGCGTTAAAAAGCGTAGCCTATTCTGGAAGAATGAAAGCTGAAAAGCGTAGCTTTTGGTCCTGGACAGCATCACTTGAAAAGCGTAGCCTATTCCTAAACGTCAAAAGCGTAGCCCTTGGTGCAGAAAAGCGTAGCTTTTGAGAATAGGCAACGGCTGAATAGGAATCACCCCAAAAAGCGTAGCCGTAGCCCAAAAAGCGTAGCCGTAGCCTAAGGCATCATTTTTTTTTACTTTTGGCTACATCTTTCAAATGTACCTGAATGGGTGTTTTTCTTGTAGTGATCCAATAAATAAAATGAAATATTTTCATATAAAAATAATTATAAAATTTTTATTAAAATATTCACCTTATATATACACTTTTCCTTTGCAATGGATAGGCTTAAAATTAATCATGAGATGGATAGAAGTTGAAATTGACTAATTCAACTTAATAATTATTTATTAACAATTCATGTTGAAAGATTTCAATCTTTGCATCAATTGAATAAGCCTATATATTCAGAAGAAACTAGTTCAAAACAAATAAAAGGAAAAGGGAGAATTTTCCATCACGAATTTGAAAAAATTACAACCAGAAAAATCATTCTATATATAAGATTTTAATTAGATGCATTGCATCATTGTGGCCACGAGCAAAGGAGGAAACTATTCATTATTGTACACGAACCGGAATTTATGAAGAAGTATATATCTTTATCGGGGCAGTTACCGAAGCAAGTAGAAAAGAAAAGTTGAGTTGAGGTCTCTATAGTCTATTGAATATGACTCATATGATTAATTATTAGTTCACCTAGCTTTAGTAGATTAGACTTTCTAACTAAGCTTACTTCACCACAACGTCCTCTAAATAAAAAAAGGATAAGATTCTCATTTATAAGATGGTAATAAGATGAAAAATAATGAACTTTTAATTTGTTCTTTATGATGATATCTTATAAGTTATAAATAGTATCACTCTAATAGTTCTTTAATATATTTAAAAAGAATTGTTAATTGCTTCACTTTATGAAAAAATAAAGCGATTAATAGTAACAGAGAGATATAGACTAAATAAATAGTTTATAACTAAAACATGAAAATTCTACTTCAAATTATATAAATTTTTTTAATAAAAATCATATATTGAAAAATTAAGATTAAATAAATTTATTTATAAAGTAATGAATATTGGATAGATATCTTATTGGATAATAATAGGAGACCAACATTTTTAGTATATAAAAAAGGAAAAATTAGTTAGTGTTGTGATGGATAATCGGAGATTGATGGGTTGGACTGATAAGATTGGTCTAATCGTCTGAAGCATGAGGCCTCTGACTTGGTTCACGTTAGGGAGTCACCATCCGACTTGTGTGTATGAAGGAATGGGGTGGTATCTGCAAAGACACTCCGATTTCTAAGTTAGCAAAAAGGTAAGTAGGTTTAGAGAATATTAGAACTTAGAGATACCTGAGAGATGTCAGTGTATTTATAATGATGAACCAATAATTACCGTTGGAGTAGTTTCACCTTTTAAGGAAGATAACCGTCCCTTTATCTTAGAAAAGTTGAGATATGATTCCTGGAAGTGGATTAAAAGATTTTAGGAGTAGTTACTTATTTAAATGGGTGTTGACTGCCAGCTAATCTTTACTCCTGATTTCCTTAAGACAGGTCGAGATTAGATTCGACTTCTTAAAAAAAAAGTATGTGTCAAATGAGGGTCAATCATTAAATTAAACTTTGTTTAGATTTGAACCTTAATATTGAATCAGGATATGAACAGTTAATATTAATTTAAATATAAGATTAAATCAAATGCAAAATTGTTGGCCACCTACAGTTTTTCACTTTTTCTTACCTTATTTTAAATCATCAATATCTAAATTCTATTGAACTACAACTAGTTTTCATCATAAATATCTTTTTTTTTTTAAATATTTTCTATAAATTCAGCTATGAATTCATCAGTTTACACCAACAAAGTGTTTAGCAAGCAAGCAAAAGATATCTTGTCAAAGTACATGTATATACTCTTTAGACTACATTTGTTTTGATATTATTTATATTCTGGTTTAAGAAAGTTGATCATGTTTAAAATGAATAAAATTTAATAATAAAGAGACTCAACAACTCAATTTATATTTATCCAATTTTATAAAAATCGGATATCAAAATAAGAGTCTGGTTTCACTTGTTTAAATAAGTAATTAATTCTTAAAATATTTTTTATTTATTTAAAATAAAAAACTGACTTTTTTTAAAAAAATAATTATTTATCAATAAAAATAAAATTATTTTAAAAAATAATTATTAATTATACTATAAATATACTTATATTTTTATATATATTCAAAATTTAATCTACTAAAAATTTATTAAAATTTTTATTAACTTAAGTATTAGAATTTTTTATAAATTCTGCTTTCTACTTTCTTAAAAAAAAACTCAGACAATAATACTTTAGTACCAAAAATTAAACGGTGGCAAAAAAAAATTTTAACCTCACGTTTAGACAAAAAAATAATTCTTGACCAAAAAAAAAAAGACAAAAAATAATTTAATTTCAGATAATCCTCATGCATAAGGACAAAATTTAGTCGGCAAGGATTATGTTCAGTTAGAATATTTTATATCTTATTCTTTATTAATTATTATAGAAAAAGTAAAAAAAATTAAGAAAAATACAAATACAACCCCCCTCTCTTCTTTTTCTTTACATATTGCATGTGTATGGGAATCTGTCCTCATTTTTACTCCCAAACTCTGCCTCTATTCATCCAATATATATGTTTCATTCTTTTTCTTTTTCACTTAGAAGAAAAATTAATTTTAATTAAATAAAAAATATAAAAAAAAGAGAAATGCTGTGTAGACCAGCAACAAAAAGGAAGGAAAGTCAGCAGCGGCGGTTGTGAATGCAATCGTGGCAAAAGATTCTACGAATGAAGGGAATGAAATGAAGTGGGGTCCACAAAATGAAGGGACACCTCAGCTTCTTCAACTTCAAGGACCGCCAAACACACTAACTGCTTCCACATAATCCCTCACAATCACATCCTTCACATGATTTAAAAAACGTGTCCTTTATAATGTTTTATTCTTTTTATTTTTAAATATATTATATTAATACATATTCTTCGCATTAAAAAAATTAATCAATATTTTCCTCTTTTTCTTTTTCTAACGTTGTGTGTGTTGCCTTCCCTTTACACCTCTATCTTTTTTTTTTTCTTTTTTACAAATGCTGTGGCTTCGTCTTCTACAAATGACTTTCGATTCAATCAAAGTATATGGCCTTTTTTAAAAAATAAAAAGTCTTGCTTACGAAGGTGTCAAGTTCTCTTTTCTGTTAAAACGGAAGCGAAATATTGGGTAAATAGTAATGCCTATGAAACTATTTTATTTTAAAAGAAAAAAATAAAACAAAACTTGAAACTCCTCCTATTTCTGAAGAAAAAATATAGATAGATAATAAAAATACTAAACAATGTGAGTAATATATATATCGAATGTTTATTTCACTAAATATGTGGATGATTATTCTAATATTAAAATTTAGATGAATAATTTAAAAGTATGATGTATTTTTATTTTATTGATAGTTGTTCATATTGTTTAAAAAAATTATTAATTACCTAATATAACCCATTTCTCAAAGCTATTTTGATAAGTAGATAATATTTTTATAAATAATATGAACAATGAATTTTGAAATTGACTCAATAAAATAAAAAAATATTTTACTCTAAATTATTTCATAAACTTTAACATTAGGATAACTATTTACACACTTAGTGAATTGAATATCCAAATATTATTAACTGTACATAAATAAATCAAATAAAAAATAATTATTCAATTAAAAATAATAAATATAATCATCTATATTCTTATTAAATTAAACATGTAATATATCTATTTATTCATATTATTTAATATTTTTATTGTCTATCTATACACTTCTTTCTCAAAAAATCTAGAGTATGGTGTCAAATAGTGGATAATGAAAAGTGGTTTGTACACACCCAAGGTGACTATATATATATATATATATATATATATATATATATATATATATATATATATTGAAAATGCATAATTAATAGGAGCAATGGCAATCCCCGTGATCTTCTGTAACTTTGTCTTGTTTTGTGCCATCATGTATTGATAACATCTTCATTGTGAGATAGACATTATATAGTACTACCAACTAACAAATAATAATAACAATAATATATATATATATGTGTGTGTGATTCTAATATTAGTTTGTTACTTAAATTCTATTTTTATAAAAATTAAATATATTTAAAAAAAGGTAAAAATTAAAATAATAATATTTTAATTTTTCTAAAATCAAACCTACTTAAAAATAATTTTTGAAATTTTAAACTATGAGAATATAATATTTTTATCTTAAAATTTTTAGAAATTATGGTAAAAATTCAAGTACAATCGACTTTACATAAAGTTGATAATTGAAAGTTAGTTATTGATAATTGAGAGCCGTTAAATAAAAATTTAGTCAAATCAATCAAATTATTTAACAATTTTCAATTATCAACTTCACATAAAGTCGACTGTACCTGAATTTTTCACCTTTTTCCGTTTACACACACCTTAAAAGTTAAAAGCTATTAACAGAATACCAATGTCCACATAATGACAACCTAAAATTAACGTGGTAATAATACATGTCAATTGTAGATTGGCGTATTAGTGATATGAAAAAGTATAAGTAACTAATAACATTCTTAAATAATGTACGAACAATGTGAATTAATAGGATTAAAAGAATAAATTTAATGAGTAGCATTAAATTAGGGTATAATATACTTATATTTGATTAGTGATTGTTCATATTGTTCAAAATAATCATTATTCCCGTAGCAGTATTATAAACTGGTTTAAAACCAGTTTCATATGTGACAAAGCAGTTTGGTTCAATTTTTAAACCATTTAAAATGGTTTAGTGCAGTTTCAGTTCAGTTTATAGAAAAACTGAACCATGCACACCCCTACGTAGCACTCCCCTAGTAATATATCTGCAATTACTTTCTATGTCGCAGAGTATATTTGAAACGTATTAAAACGATTGGGATATAGTTAAAATCAAATGTTATGAATAAAAATGAAACCAAATATAAATGTTGAGAACATAAAACATGTTTATATCGTTCAGCGAAATTTTTTGTATGTAAAAATATATAAAAGAATACCCTTAAAATATATTCGAACCCACTTTAATATAGTAATATTTTTATTAAAAATAAATATGAGATTATTACGACAAGTATCACATATTCTTCCCATATCATATTAAATATATCTCACATATCTGAAAATATTTTTGTACAATATACTAATAAGAGTATATGATACTTAGTTATTTACCATAATTTCATATTTATTTTTAATTATAAAATATTTGTTACCGTATTAATTAAACAAGTTTCTTTAAAATATGTTTTTTTTTTCACAAAAATATTTACTGAAACGTTAATTTAGAATTACCATGATATATCATTGTCACATCTATCAGTTTTGAATTGTCATATTAGTATTTTTGTTAAATTTTTAAAAAATTTCGTGACAAAAAAATATTTAGATTCGTGTCCGATCACTTATATATGAAATGCTTAGATTACTCCATTTACGTAAATATTAATTAGCCGTAATTTTAGTTTTTATATATGAATACAATCTTTTTTACAGATAATCCTAAATATTCACTTTTTGCACTGAACCACCAATTCCATATTCTAGAATAAAATAAAATAAAATAAAGGTTATGAAAGGAGTTAATTAAAGACGTACTTGTGAAGCAATAGCAGGAAGAAAGACACCTGGTATTTGCAAATCCACAAGATGATATAATAGTGGGTCCAAACGTTACATTACATTACATTTGCACTTAGCTGAATGGCTACGATATAATGTGGAAACTTGAACAGCATGTTCCTCTCATCTTGTTCTTTGTCCATGCACAATATTATATACGGATGAAGCAAATACCAAGATTCTTAGTAGTCTTTCTACTTTTGTTTTCCCGAATGTTTATTAGTAGTGTTTGCAACTTTGCATATATAATAATATGACGGACAATGTCGGGATCCAAAAACAAAAGCTGGAAAATAATTTAGAAAAAGTCCAACAACAACAATTTTTTTTTCTCGTTAAGTAGATTTGACTATAGAAATCAAATGATATTAATTACTACGCTATATTATGAATCATATTTGAATTCAGTTTATTTATACTTAATATTTATAATTAGCCTTTTTTTACGTGTTCATATTATCTAAGTCAAAATCTTACATCTATTCAACAATAATAGGTTAAACTAATATTGAGTAAATTGTCATTTCTATTTTAAAAAAATTCAAATTTTGATAAAATAATAATTGAGGGAAAAAAAAGACATTTTAGCCTTTAAAGATGTTCTCAGTTGACAAATTATATTAAAGATAAGGAGACATATTCAAAAAAAAAAAAACCTCTAAAGATCAAATTTCGACGTAATTTTTTTAAAACTTGCTTAAAAGAAAGAGGTTTTTCAACTCTAAATTCAAATGACAAATTAAAAAAAAAAATTGAGAAAAGGTCTAGTAATCGAACTTTTTCAATAATTTTTTCAAATGTTCTAATAGAAAATAGATCAAATACATAAATTATTTGTGACTTTTAAAAAAAAATTGTAAAACTAAAATCGCTTTCTAAAATCTAAAATGTCCTTTTTTTTAATATTATTTTATCTTTTTTCTTGTTTTGGTCTAACTTTTTCTCTCATCCTTAATTAAAGTACAATCTTTAAAAACAGGAGCAGAATGTGCTAGCTTAAGCCCAAATGTAACAATACTAGTCTGGTTTTGGTGACCTACTTGTGGGTTTAGCGTCCGGGAAAAAGAATCACTGATGACAATGACCGATTGTTTCAATGATATATATAAAGAACACGCAACGAATTAATCCTTATCCTTCCCAAATGAGAGATACCGTAAGGCTACAACGGAAATCAAATTATTAATTGTTAATTCATTAATAATATTAAACAATTTGAATTAATAATAATTTTACTCCTTTAGAACCCAATTGTGTCATCTGGGTAAAAAAGGGGGGGGGGGGGGAGGGGGGGGGGATAAAAGATCAGCATCATTTGCAAATCATTGACACAATTAGTTTACTCATTAGGGCCTGATGACAACTTTTCATTAAGCCTAGTTATAGACTCTCTCAATTTTCGAGTTCATGTATGGTTTATTGATCTATAGAGCTTGTTTGTTTATTAAGCAGAAGTGCTTACCAAAGATGACATTACAAATTTACAAATAGCACCCAACTATAATTCCAAATTTCCAATCTCTAACACCTTTTCCTGCTATTGCTTGAAGTCTTCCCGTTTTTCCAGGATTGCATTGCTTCGGACAGAACTCTGGGAAATCTGTTATGCCGTGTTGCATCTTGCGCAGCAATCCATTAACACATTCATGAACTATCCAACAACATAGTTTCAAATGCATCTTGAACCATCCGGTCGGTTGAATAATTTCAAAATGTATCTCGTTTGCTCCATAGCTGGTATGGGAATAGGCACTTGCTTCGTTTTAGTATGCAATTCGCCACATTCATGATTAGATCACAATGCAGTCAATGCTTATTGAAAGACAAGTCCACCGATTATGGCAGTTCAGCTAGAACCAATTTTAGCAGCAATCACCTCCTTAGCCTATCTTTTGAAGCTTTACTTGATTCATTAACAAGTGCTGCATAAGAAGCATAATCTGTGACAAGTCCTTTCTCACAACTGAATATGTTAAAATCATCAGAGCTTCCGTGCTTGCTGTGACCGTCAAGTAAAGTGTTAAATGTAATGTCATCAGGAACCACCCCTAAATTACGCATTGCATCCAATAGCATTTCCGCATTTTTCATCTGACCCTGTTTGCACAGTCCATTCAATAACACATTATATGTGACAACTCCTGGTATATGTTCATCACTTTGCATCTCCTTCAGCAACTTGAATCCCATCTTAACATCACCCTTCTTACAAAAGCAATCAATGATCATACCATATGTCGGATCATCCGGTTTGAAACCAGCATTTAACATCTCCCTCAACATTTTCTCAGCATCATTAGCTCTTCCATCTCTGCAAAGCCCTGATATGAGTGCGGTAAAAGCTACCTGATCAAGTTCAATCCCGCCTTCAATCATTCTCTCCTTGATCTCCAATGCAGATTCCATGTCCCCATCCTTGCAATATCCATCTATTAGCGTTGTGAACGTGATTTTGTCGGGTTTTAAATCTCTCTCGCTCATCTCATCCACAAGCTTCTTAGCTTCCTTCAAATCGCGGATTCTGCAAAGGCCATTAATCAGCGCATTGTACGTGATCAAGTCCGGCCTAATGCCCTGATTGATCATTACCTGAAAATTCTTCAAGGCCAGATCAATTTTCCCATATTTGCATTGCCCATCAATCAAAGTGGTAAAAGTAACACCATTGGGGACCAACCCTTTCTTGCACATTTCAGCAAACAAAATCCCTGCATCATCAACTCTACTATCCTTACACAATCCCTTGATCAAAGTGCTGAAAGTGAACACGTCTGGAGAAATCCCTTCCTCTTCCATAACACCCTTCAACCTAAAACCCTCCTCCACACACCCCACCTTACAGTACCCGCCAATCAAAGTGTTGAAACTCACAACACTGGGACGCAAACCCCTCTTTGGAATTTCATCAAACACCTTGTTAGCACTTCCAACATCACCAATTTTACAAAACCCATGCATCAAAACATTAAAATTATAAACTTTCGCGGGATATCCACAATCCAAAACTTCCCAAAAAAGCTTCCAACAAGACCCAATCGGTTCCACCTTCACCATTCTATCAAGAAGATACCCACAAGCACGAAACGGAACCCCGAAACCATTCTCCTTAACCAACCGCAAACACGTTACAGCGTCATAAACGAACCCAGAATCAACGTAAGCAGATACCAAAACATCAAACACAAGATGGGCATTATCATTTATGTGATTGGAGTAATGGGGTGCAGGGATAATCCTCATAGCTTGGACCACAGAAGAGAATACTTGGGGTGCAGAGTTTGTACCCTTTCGTGAAACGAGGAGGTAAAGGAGGGAGTGAGCTTGAGGGAGAAGATGGTGATAGGAGAGAGAAAGTGCCATGGAAGTATAAGTGAGGAGGGTGTGGCGGAAGGGAGGGTGGTGGGAAGGCAGGAAGTGGAAGAAGGAGAGGAGAGAGAGTGGGTGGAGGGAGAAAGGGTTGAGTGCGATGAGATCAATGACGTGGCGGGGAGTGAGGGAAGGGAGGAGACGGTTGAGGGTGCGGGAGGAGGAGAGCGGCTTCGATTTGGCGGCGGCGGCGGCGATGAGTTCGGAGATTTTGATGAGTATGTCGTGATGGGGAGGATGTTGTGGTGGATGTGGAGGCGGTGGGGTGTACCATGATCGAGAGGAAGAGGAGAAGGGAAGGATGGTTCTGAAGATGTGAAAGTGAGGAGCGGAGAATGGAGCAAGTTTCAGTTTCAGGCTGCTGCTGCTTCTTCCCATTCTCTTCTTCCCAACACATTTACTTCAAAATCAAATTTATACGTTACTCTCTTGGTTCTATCCTGCTCACTATGAGCTAATTCTTTTTGTTTTTGTTTTTTTTTATGGTATATTATATGCTTTGGAGTAATATTCAAATTGGTTTTGACAAATTTTATATAATATATTTGACAAAAAAATGTTAGAGGCTATCGCCTTTTATTAAGATTAACTAATATTTTTAATCAATATTTTTTTATAATATTAAAATTGAGTTTAGAATTTTTTATTTAAAAATTAATATTTAAAATTAAAATATTAGATAAATATTAATAAAAAAATAATAAATTTTATTGATTATATAATTTTGTGTTATTTTAATTTTACAAAAAAACTAAAAAATAAGTTTTGTTAAATAAATAAATTGGCCAATTTATTTTTTTAATCAAAATTTTAGTATAAGTATAGAATAAATAAATTTTTAATAAATTTTACAATTTCACTAAGTAATTAACTAGGTATTGGTCAACATAAGTAAATTTTTTAAATTTAAAAAAATACGTCGCTGCATCTTCCAAAAAAAAAAAAAACATCTTAAAATCTAGGAATGAAACATTTAGCAACCCACATAAAAAAAATCATCCATTTACTAAGAAAGAAATATTCGAAATCCTATTAAAAAAATATCCATTTAATCGAAAAGAAATATCCAAAAAAGTAGTTAAAAAAAATAAATGCACCCGCATAAAAAATATCTCAAAACATAAGAAAGAAACATCTAATAACCCACATAAAAAATATGAAAATAAACATTCTTTACTCAGATAGAAACATTTGAAAAAAGAAAAGTATGAGGAGACAATAGTCTTATTGTACAATGCGTACAATGGGATTTAATTGTAATTAAAATTAAATTATAGGTAGTTATTTAATTTTAAATTCTTTCTAATTTGAAATTTGAATTAAATTAGTATTACCCTCAATTATAGAATCAAAACAACAAACCCCTCTCTAAATCCGCCATTACCTCCTTTCTCTCCATCACTTCTTCTCTAACCAACCCTTATCTCTCTTCTTCGTTTTCTCAACCCAGATCACCCTAAGCATCACTCCCAGCCAACCAACCACCGTCGCCCACCTTTTCTCTCTTCTCTTTTTTTCCTCTTTTCCCATTTCTCCCTGCCGTGTTCGCTGCCCCCACGCCGCCGTTCGCGCCTGCCAGCTCCGGCGAGCAACACCCTGGTGCAACCCAGCAGCGGCTAAGTTCTGTGCCGCTGCGACACCATTACTGTCCCTGTTCTTCTTTCTCTCTTTCATCAACGCAGGTTCAATCCCTTTCCTTGTCTTGGGTTCTTTTCTATTTTATTTATTTCATTGCTTTTAATTTTGGTTTCTGCATATAGATTAAGCTTAGGACTAGTTAATATCCGTTGTTAGATTGAATGTGTTTGTTGGCTGAATTTTATGAGTTGATTGCTGCTTCCATTGAACTGAATGCTCTGTTTACATATGATGCACACCATATGTTTGATGAAATGCCTAAATGAAATCTGTATGTTTAATTCTTATGTATGGCCAGCATTTGGCTTAAATTCTATTCTCATGAGGCATTATAATTTACAATTGTGCAGTTTTATGTGATTTCTAATGATGTTTGAGCTTGAATTTTATTATGCACTTGTTTGTGCTTTTTTTTTTATCAAAATACCAATTTGGTTAAAAATTCAGATGTTATCAATTGTTTGGTATATTTTTAAGAAGTGCATACCATGTTTTATTGAGTGATTTGAATGAAATGGTTTATTCATGTTGGTTTTGAACATAAATGATCACATGCATCATCACTCGTTCTTTGAAGTTTTTGAGCAATTAAAATTGGGTTTTATCAAAATTATTGCTTCTTGAACAAAGCGTTGTGTTTATGTGATTATTTTATTTATACTCTTTGACATGAATAAGTGGGCTTCTTTATTATCGCCTTGATTATTTTCTTTGTGCTAATTTTGAGTAACCCTTGTAAATTCAATACACAATTGCAATAACTAAGTTTTTCAGCCTCAATTCACTCTAAATTGCTTTAGTCTAAGTTGTTTGCGCGTTAATTGCATTTATTCCTTTATTAGTTACTTAGGCTCCTTAATTGTGGAAAACCTCACTTTCTTTTGAGCATATTACACATTTTCAACCTGTTTTCCTCAACATTTTACATATTAGATTTGTCTTTATATTATCACTCCGTTGAAGTTCTTTAATGGAGTCCAATTTGGTTGAATCGCTGTGTCGTGTTCCATCTTCCAAGTGGCATATTTATTTTTATGTTTAATGCTTATCCAAATGCATCATAAACATTCAGGATTCAACCAAATTTATGAAGGTTTTATGTTCATAGTATACTTTTATGTATGAGGAATTTGTATGTGTTAATTAAGCATGGCATATTAATGTGACGTTGGATGAAACTAGGTATTTTTTGGACTAACTTTTATTGGTATATGAATTTATATGGCTTAATGTAAATTGCATGTATAAGCATGAGATTGTTGAATATGAAAAACAGTGAATGTTATTATCATCATTAAGATTTAATTTGATAATGAAAATTAAATAGCCAAGAGTTAGTTATCAACAAATGACAGTTTGGAATATACATATGATCACACATGATAAACACTAAATGAATAAAAAAAAAAACAACTATAGTCACCATTGGCTCTGAAACTGATGTCTGGACTATGTGCTTGGTAGTTGTATCTACTGCATGTTCATGTATGTGATGTATAGTGACACTGTTTGTGCTGGTTAGTGAGGTTTCTTTTTTGGTCTATGTGCTTGATAGAATGATTGACTTGATTTCTTTTTTATGGTTACATTATTTGTGCTAGTTAGTGAGGTTTCAAGCAAATGATATATACTAAGAATTTATCTTATTTTTTTATTTTTTTGGAATTGTAGGCCATGCAACTGTCAGATGTTATTGAGGTTGGAAGTGAAGAGACGGATCTTAGTTACAAGGTTTGGACTCTAGAGGTCGGTGCTCATGTTTGCCACAATGAGCCCCACCAATTTGATGGGTTCATGTCTTTGTTAAGCTCATTAGACAATAGTTAGTTTCTGTTGGACATGACTTTCAGTACATAATTCATGTATTAGATACTATAAACGAAAACAGTTATTTGGTCTGGAAAGAATGGGTTTATTTTTAAAAAAAATTGGATGTTCGTTTCTAAATATTAATGATGTTCACCGTTATTGTATCCATCCGGATGGTTAATTTATTAGACAAGATGGATATTCATTCTGATTATATGATCTCACTTATTGATTACACGATTATCGCTACTCACAAATGTTGGATGTTCATTTTTACATATAACTGGATGTTTAGACTGTGGTCACTATAGCGTCTATTCAGGACGCTTCATGAAATCTTGGCTCAATGTCAAAATTCAAGAACTCAATGCTTAACAAATTCAAGTCATTTGACTTTGGAAAAGTAAACATTAATCTCTGGATAAAGACTGGATGTTCATTATAGTAAGATTCTAGATGGTTACTTTCACAGAAAAAATTGATGTTCATTTTCGCTGTAACATCTGTTCAGAATACTTCATGAAAACTCAACTCAAGTTCAAATTTCAAGAACTCAATGCTTAACAATTTCAAGTCGTTCCATTTTGGAAAACTAAAGATAAATCCTTGAATAAAGACATAGTTAGACGGATGTTCGTTTTAGCTAGAATATGGATGGTTCATTTCACAAAGAAAATGGATGTTCACTTTCATGAATTTTTTAGAATGTCATGCCTGAGTGAATGAAGACCAACATATTCACAAAATTACAAAAGGTAAAAGAGGGTCCATAGTTATGTCCTTCTAGTTTCACATAAATAAATTCCCAAGACTAGAACCAGTGTATAAGCAAAACAAGCATATCAAAAGTTTTAGTCTAGTATGAGTATGCTAATTTTTCCTGCCCTTGACCTTTTCCATATGTGGTAATCCTTCAGCCCGTCGCGTCAACGTCCTTGTGCTAGGTGCTGTGAGTATGCTAACACCTGATCATACAATTAGTCCTCTGCAATGCAATGCAAGGTTATTTTTACTTTATAACAAGGAAAAAAAAAACATAACATGACAAATCAACAATTACATAATCCAATGACTAAAACCATATTCCCTACAAAAATAAGTAGAAACAATGCACAAACCCCTCCAGTGCGCACATTAAACACAGACCAACTCATACAAATGTTGCATTCAGCTTGAATTTAAGTGGACTCACAGATCAGCTCATACAATTAAAAGTACAACAATTAGCAAACCTTATTAAATTCGCGCTAAACTTTAATCAATTGCTAAAACAAAGCCACCAAAAAATGAAGATAATATCAACGAAGATTCAACAATGGTCAAGCAAGTTAACGTTAAATTAGATGCACATGGTCCACACAGATACAGTAAAAAAAAAGAAAAAATTTAATTTAAACTGATATGAAATCAACCAACAAACTTTTTCGTCCTTTTCCTGCGCTAAAGTTAAATCATCATGAATTGCAATAACATAAATGAACTACCTACTCCACAATCTCCGGAATGCTACCATCGCACCCAAAGCTTTCTCACCATGGTTAATCACTCATATCATCAACAAAATCTATCTATAATACAACATACAACAGTGATAACCCTTCGAAAAATGAACAATGCCACATACTTACCTTAGATTGTTATGATCTTCCGCTGATGATGTTAGATGTTTTCCCTGTGACGAGCATGCGGCTGGTTTCCTCGAATCGGATGTTCAGTTACTCAGCGATGGCGTTGCCCACGCGAGTAGAACTGTTCGAATGCTTGTTTCAGGGGTGAGCGCTCCTCTGCCTTCAGCTCTAATCGGAGGCGGAACGCGAACGGACTCCGGGTCGGTGATAGCGGGATGTTCAGCAGCCACTCTCCCTTCAATTCTGATCGGAGGCGGAGCACGGACGGCCTCGGCAGCGGTCACGGCGGGGTGCTCTCGACGGCCACGATGGGTGCGCTTTCGTTCCCTGTTCGCCTTTCATGGTTGACATTTGCGGCGCTGACGGGTCTTCCTGGTCAAGGTTCTGCAACAATTGCAAGGGTTTTGGATAGAGAGTGAAATGGCCTCAACCTACTGTATTAGGATTTTGGGAAAAAATGTAATTACTTAAAATTTTGTGGTATGGTTAACTAAACAGCTATAATAGATTAGGGTTATTAATGGGTTAATTTACTCTATTAAACTAAATTGGGCCTTCTAAATGGTCCATTGTAACCATTGTAAACATATTTCATTGTCTCCCTAGCGTTACTCTTTGAAAAAATAATTAAAGAAAAAATTTAGAAAAAAACATACAAACACACTGCAAGAGGACGCAACGGTGGTTGGTGGCGCTATGTTTGCGAGGGTAAGAGCATTGCAGTAGTCGGCGGCATGGTGAATTGCAAGGGAGAGGGCGATGAGGTAGTCCTGGACACAGCAAATTGCGTATGGGAGGGCGCTGTGGCGATCGGCGACACTGTGAATCGTGAAAGAGGGCGCTGCAGCGATCGGCGGCGGCGGCATGGGAAGCACGAAGGAGGGTGCTGCGATGGTCTTAGGCGTGGCGAATCACGCAGGGTAGGGGAGGGCGTTGCGGCAATCGACGGCACGGGAAGCACGAGGGAGGATGCTGCGGTGGTCTTAGGCACAACGAATCATGTGGGGATGATAAGTCTTGTTAAAACCTCTTCCAATCAAAAACCCAATAATCTGAAAAAAAAAAAAGACTTGTCGATGAGATCAAGTGCACGTATTAATTCTTTGAGTTGGTTGGATTCCATAACTGCCAAGCTACCAAATGAAACGTAGACAATAGATTAAGGTTGTTGTTGGTCTAACCATTTTAAGCATATTGTGTCCTCTTGCCAAAATGAAGAACTTTTGTTGTTGTTGTCACTTTCAATTAATGGTCCAATTGGTAGGAACTTTGGTGATACGGAAAATGCTCCAGGCTCAAGATCATAGGTATTATTGCAAAGCCACCACTCTCCTAATTTCATATTATGCATCACATCTTGCACAATATTATCAAAGAAAATTTTCGAGGAGTGCTAGGGGCCAGCAATTTTTGTGTTTTGTAACTATCAATTGGTTATCAATAGTATTTTTAATGGTGTGAGATTAAATTCAATAGTATAGGATCATTCAATTTTCTTTTAATGATTAAATGCTCGTCAACCTTTTAAAAAGTTGTTTGCCCCCTAGACTTTTCCAAAATCTTCCTAGGCTAATCCATGGTAAATTCGTTGTGTTCATCATAGGCATAGTTGGGGGAAGTTGAATTTCTTGTTTCTTGGTGGAGATTCCTTCAATGGAAGAAGATTAAAAAAAAAGTCTAAAAAGCTCTCATCACACATTTAATTTATGGTAATATAGACACAATAATTTAAAAATAGTTTATTTATCTCACCATCTATAATTATATACTTATTACATTTAATATTACTCAATTATTTCAGCAGAAACTAAAAAATACAAAATAAGATAACTAAATATAGGCTATTTCAAACTGATTTTTTATTATCTTTAAAATATTTTTGTTTGATTTAATAGTAAATAAAAATAAACTTAGGATATGCAAAATGATAAGTAGAAGTTAAATAAACACAAGCTATTTAGTAAAGAAAATTATTGTGACAAAAATAAGTAAATATACTATTCTTATCATCTAAATTAATAATTCCATCATGCATGAATCCTGGGATACAATAAATGGAGGCTGAAATAGTTGTTTGTTGAAATACGCAATATGTCACAACTCCGATATTGTGAGTTGAATTTTATTAAACACGTATCCATCATCAATGTCATAAATTGCAACATATCATTTTATCACATATTGTGGCATTAGTTTAGTATGTATATCAAAAAATGTATTTCACATATTAATCAACTTTGAGCCAAAATATCTTATTAGTAAATTCTCTATTCGGTAGTGTTAATAAAAATCTATACGTAACCTTTTCAACTTTCTTAAAATTTATTGCCCTTTTGTTGTTCAATATGAAATTTTATCTAAAGAATCAACATGACAAATATACAACATCACAGCTGAATTACACTCAAATATCACATATTTTTTTTATCATTTCTTATTATCTCATTGGAATAAATTATTACAAAAAAAACTTATTATTATTCATGTGTAAGTAAAAAAGAAGTATAAAGGCTAAGAATAGAGAGATGGATATAGTGTGACTAATGATTGAGCCAGAAAGTTCCTTATATAAAGTGGCATGGCAAACAATCCCCACAACAAGGTAATCACATATTTCAGAGTCGTCAAAGAATGAAAATATACACTGACAGAAAAATCATTTTCTGAATCGGACCCTTTTCTCGATTTTCACACCCTGTGGCAGAAGAATAGCAGTTTTTGGCACAGAGTCGCCTTCCTTTCTTGCAGGGGAAAACCTTCGTGCATGTAAACCTACTATTACAGTTGTAGCCTCCTACCCTGCCTCTACCACCTCTTCCACTTCCTTTTACGCCCCCTCCGCTACCTCTTGCTCTGCTGCCTCTGCTAACTACTGAGGAGTTTGTAAGAGAGATCCATTAACATGACACCTTAAGATTTTGAGTTGGATGTAGTGTCTTCTCATCTTATGTTCTCTCACTTGGTTTCTTCTCGAAGTCTCTCTGGTGATCGAGAACTCTCCACGGTGGCCCAACAAGTGGTATTAGAACCAATGGTTAATCGATTTGTGGTGGCTCACACTTGAGGGGGAGATTGTTAAGTAGCAAGTTTCTCTCCGAAGTCTCACCAGTGGTTGAAAACTTTCTACGGTGGACCAACAAGTGATATTAGAGCCGGTTGGACAAATTAATCAGTAACTAGAGCGGTTGGATGACAGGTCCAATTTTTAGAACCTTGAGAGAAGTAACCCTCTTTAATGTTCTTACTTTTTCTAGGCAGTAGTCACATCTAAAATCTGTCTCTGCAAGGAGGTGATAGTGCTAGCCACTTTTGTAACAAATAACTAGACATAATCCTCCAAAAATATGGAGTTAAACACAAAGTGACTACTCTATATCATCCTTAAATAAGTGTTCAAGTGAAGATTTTCAATAGAGAACTCAAGAGAATATTAGAGAAGACAGTGGGAGTCTCAAGGAAGGGCTGGAGAAGGAAGATTGATGATGCTCTCTGGGCTTACTGAACAGCATTCAAGACCCTCTATTGGAATGTCATCATACCAACTTGTTTATGGAAAGGCTTGTCACTTGCCCGTGGAGTTGTAACGTAGAGCATATTGGGCAACAAAGTTTCTAAACTTTGATGCTAAGGTTATGGGAGAAAAGAGGCTACTCTAACTTAATGAACTAGATGAATTTCAGGTTGAAGCTTATGAAAATGCCAAAATATACGACGAAAAGACTAAGATGTGGCATGACAAGAAGATCTCTTCAAGAACATTTAAACCTAGACAATTGGTATTGCTTTTCAATTCAAGATTGAAACTCTTTGTACCTGGCAGGATTAATGCAAATAACATTCTCGTGGCTCAGGAAGTGATTCACACTATGAGAAACAAAACCCAAGAAAAGGGACTCATGGCTATTAAAATTGATCTGGAGAAATTTTATCAGAATTGGTGAAGTAACTAGTTCTTGATGGATATTGAGAATTTTGGAATGAAGGGTATGAGATATTGGTTGGATACGAGGGAACCTTTAATGGTATTTAAGCCCAATTTTAGGGAAGGTTATGTTAAAATTTTTCTAAGATTACAAGTGAGAGTAATTAGCATAGACCTTAATAAGGTTTAAAAATTCTATCTCTAAAGGTTTGTGATTTCCTTGAGGATTGTAATTTTGATTGAGATTCTTATTATAATGTAATTATTGAGATTAAGGATTTTGGTGAGAATTAATAAATAAAGATTTTAATTGATATTGAAGATTGAAATGCAAAGTCATGATCAATTAGATGTGGTCGATTATTGTGAATAATAATTGTGATTAAATGAATGAATTGTTATATATGTACATAGACTATGCTTGAGAAAGAGTAGTCGAGAAATGGTGAATTTTTCTTGGGTCGGTTGAGGTATTATGACGCTTAAGGTTTAAGATTTTTGTTATTTAGATTATTTTAAAAAAATGAAACTTTGGTTAAATTTAGAAATGTACTAAGGACTTAAAGTGAAATTTGAATATTAAAATGAATATAAGTATTATTTGAGCCAGTTTAAGAAAGCTTAAAAGTGGATGATATGTTTTATTATCTCACAACAGAGTATGATGTCGGATTGAATTTTTGAAGGGTATACGAACCTAATTGTGAATTCAAGAATTAATGAGGAAAGAATGTGATTCCATGCATAATGTGGACCTAATATATTATTATTGAAAGTAAAGGTCAAAGTATAATTTTAAAAAGATAAGGTCTAATATATGATTAAAGAAAGTATGTTATTTAAATTGTGATAACGATTGTTTAATTAACAAGGACATGGGTTTTGTCTCGCTTGTATAATTGTGAGCTGTTAAGCCTTTTCTATAAGCCTGTATCCCCCAGTTACCTCTGTATGGAGTCTAAGAACCGTTCTAAGGGTTTGAAATGTATCGGGAATGGATTTAATAAGTCTAATTAAAATAATTCCCCAATAAAACCTAATGAAATAATAGCATTGTGGTGATGGTGATTTCGTCCTACCCACGGTGAGGATGGTAGCTTTGTCCCACTTACAGATTGACAATAATGTTAAATGTCCTAGTGATATAGGGGTTATGATGAATTATAACTTATGAAATTGGTTAAGATGGTGATTATGATTGAATATGATTATAATTGTGATATAACAATTGAATTGGCAAGGACGGACATTTTATCCTACTTGCGTGATTGTGATTGAGATGTAATTGTTGATTGACAAGGACGTGGGTTTTGTCTCACTTCTGTGATTGAGATGTGATTATTCATTTGGGTTTTTTTCACGGCAAATCTCAGGAGATTCTACTCCTAACGACCAGACGATCTTCCGATCATGCTTCGTCTATCGATCACAGTTTGGTTACTTTTTGTCCTCCTACTTTGTGGTCTTTTTTATTTATTTTGTTTAATCTTGCAAACCTACTTGTACTATCGTGATATTTTCAAAATGACCATTTTACTCTAAGTGCTCTAATTTTTCTATTTAACCTTATTTAGCATTAAAATTTTATCGAATTGATCCTAATATTTTTCTATGACCCAATTATCCTTAATATTTTTATTAAATACCAATTGTACTCCTAAGGGCCTAAAATACCTCTGTGATCCACTACAAAGATTTACGTCGTCAAAAGGAGTTACCCATTGATAATATTGCTAATGGCTAGCTCTTCTTTCTTCATCTTCTTCTTCTTCCACCTAATAATTTAAAAACTCTTCTCTTCTGTTTGTGTAGCATTGGAGCTTCTTCATTTCAGACCAAGCAAAGTTTATCAACTACAAAGATTGATCCACTACAAAGATTTACGCCATCAAGAAGAGTTACCCATTGATAGTAACTGCGACCCACTGACAGCCTGCACAATGCACACATCATCATCTCATTAGTTTATTGTTCATCAACATGCACCAAATAAAAAGAAACAAATAGATAAAAAATACCATAAACGTAGAAGATCAAGTATTTCTAGCATTTTTTGGGGTTGTTCTTCTTTATGATTATCACAGGTTGTATGAACGCAAGAACAACGAGTGGCATAACAAACAATCCCTACAGCAAAGCATTCGCATATTTTAGAGTTGTCAAAGAATGAAAAAATACATTAACAGAAAAATCATTTTCTGAACCAGCCACCTTCCTAATTTTCACACCTTGTGGCAGAGCAATGGTAGTTTTCAGCACAGAGTCTCCCTTCCCTCTTATAGGGACATACCTTCATGCATGTAGACTTACTACACTTATAGCCTCCTGTGCTGCCTCTACCGTCTCTTCCACTACCTCTTTCATCCCCTCCGCTACCTCTTGCTCCGCTGCCTTTGCTAGCTACTGAGGAGTTTAAAAGATGAGAGATACATTAACTTGACACCTTAAGGTTTTGATTTGGATGTGGTGTCTTCTCATCTTATATATGTTCTCTCACTTGGTTCTCCCTGAAGTCTTTCCAGTGTTCGAGAGCTCCCCACGGTAGCCCAACAAGTGGTATCCGAGTCGATGGTTAATCGATCTGGTGGTTTAAAGAGTATTCAAAGTGGAATATCGAAAGTCTTCACGGTAAAGGTGATCTAGACGACGTGGCCCGTAGTGTGGTGCAGTGGTGTGAGGGACGGATACTCATATGTCGTGAAGAAGGGGAGATTGTTAAGTAGTAAGTATGAGGAGTATAAAAATTAGTCCCACATTGAAAAAACAAGGAAGACTGAAGAGTTTATAAAATGAGAGACCCATTAACATGACACCTTAAGGTTTTGAGTTGGATGTAGTGTCTTCTCATTTTATGTTCTCTTATTTGATTTCTCCTCGAAGTTTCTCTGTTAAGTATGAAGTTATTTCAGTAGGTGAAGAACATTTTCTCCTTCAGCACCATAGAATTGTCCTCATTTGAAAGCATGGTGAGGTGAGAATTTTTCCTTTTCATGTTATCCAATACAATAAGTCACCGCCCCTAAAGCTTTGTGTATGACATGACACATCAAAATCAAACATCCAAATTAATTATTAATGGCTAAGTTAATTGCCGCTAGGATATGATTGAATGTAAATTGTGATTGTTATGATTAATTGATCTTGATTTATGAGTTGTAATTGTTGTTGAGTAATATAAATGCATATGTGTGAATTAAATTTGAGTACGAGGGTGTGGTTTTGCTTGTTATAATGAAAATTGATGTGGATATTGGGTTAGAGGCCGTGATGAGGTGAGAAATTTTTCACGTGGTAAGTTTTTTTTAAATTTGCTTAAATTTTAATATAATTTTTTATCTTATATGATTTTTTTAGAGATTAACTAAGATTGAATTTTAAATTTTTCGATTATAGAAGTTCTAATACCATATTATAATATTATTTTTTTTAAGTTTAAACTAATAAAAAAACGCATATAAATAATTATATCTCTAATGACAAATCACAAACACGTACTCACACTACGACAATTCCAGTAGATAGCGTCAAAAATTTTGCAGCGGTTTTGCAAATGACATATTGCGGCAGTTAGGGACAAGGCTGCAATCAAGATTGTATTTAGCGACGGTTTTCTTAAACCGCCGCCAAATGAGCGATTGGACTGCAATCAGGCCGGCATTTAGTGGCAGTTTTCTTTGAACCGCTGCTATATTTCAATCAGGTTTGTATTTCGCAGCGTCTTTTTGAAAACCGCCATTATATGTCCGCCGGGTGATTTATTGTTTTAAATTTTGCGGCGGTTTTGTTTAAACCGCCGCAAAATGGGTATTACCATATATTGCAATGTTTTCCTTAGTAATAAACCATCTGGGTATAATCTAGTTAAGTAAAGACTATTATGTTAAGCTACATATGTTTAAAGCATTGTTACTTATTTTAAAAGAAATTATATATTCAAATCAATAAATTATATATTATTGTCAGCCACTTTCTAATTTGGAATAAAAGATCCCCTACGGTTTCAATTTGGATTTTTTTATTATTAGTTGATTACCAGACTTCATACATTTGTTTATCATATACCACTTTTAAATATACTTTAACATATGATAAATAATATAACACTTATTTGATTCATCTCTATCATTATATATAATGTGTATTTCAAATAAGTTACTTGATAAAGATTTAATTCTACTATAAAAATAACAAAATATAAAGACCTTAATTTAATAGAAATATAGTAAAATTCTTGCCCACGAAATAAAAAATATAGCCGCTATTAGAAAAAATAATTACAAAAGACAAGAAACTCCAAATGTGTTGTCTTTCGTGTATTTCATTTCAACTTTAGACCGTTTTATCATCGTCTCCATATCTGTTTTGGTTGAAAATGATTACTGAATAAATATTGAGCGAAGAAAATATTTACAAGATTTTTATAATTTGCAAAAATTATTCTACCATATAATAATTAATAACATAATTTTATAATAAATAATACTATTAATATTACAATATTCTTATAATATAATAATGTTAAAGGTTATAAATTAATATAAGGATATTTTAATTTTAATATTGTATAGTTAATTATTATAATAAATTATAATTATTGTAATATTTATAATTTTAAAACTAACGACATTAATAGTTATAATATTTATAATAAACATTATAAAATAAATTAAGATTATTACAATATTATGTTTACTAATAAGGATATTAGTTATAAATATTTATAAGGATATTAATATCCTATAAATATTTATAACTATTATAAATTATAGCTATTATAAGCAATTATTATAATAATTTGATTAATAATTAGTATAATTTATTCAATATATAATTATTATATTTATAGATTTTATGATTTTCATATATTTATAAGTATTATAAATATATTAATAGCTATTTATAGCATAATAAATATCATTAATCTATAATTATTAATTATTTATAGGTATAACGTAATAGAGATTACTAATTACGTAGATTACTTATAAGGATATATTATTAATTTTATGAAATCTTAAAATTAATTTTTATCATTGATTTTAGCATAGTTGTAAGAACCGAACCGGTGATCGAACCAGTCAGGTTATTGGTTTACTGGTTTATTGGTTCAACCGATAAATCGCTGGTTGAACCGGTAAAACCGATTTCACGTAAATAAAAAATATAAAATACTAAAAATAGTCATAAACTTAATAAATTCAAAATACATATCTTTAGTTCTACACCAATATTTTAAAAACAACCAAGTTTTAAAGTTAAATATAACTAATACAAAGATAAACATGAAATTAGTTAGTACTAGTACATTAGTATCTTAATTAAACACAATAAGAATAAACATGGAATTGGTGTCTCACTGGCAGTGAGTCTTTATCTATTATTATATAATTTATTAAAAAAAGTCACAAAAAAATAATTTATTAAAAAAATGATATTAATAGATATCATATAATCATGAAAAAAATAAACTGTGAATAATAAAAAATTTTTATTTATCTTTTTAATTTAAATATATTTAATAAAATTTATAGTTAAATAAAATATAATTGATTTAAAATTAAGTGATTTTATAATTAAAATAAATTGAATATAAATAAAATAAAAGATTGCTATATGTATTATAATTTGTCCATAAATTTTCAAAAGACATTGCAGCTGGGTGGTGGAATCATTCTCTTTGCATTTTAAGCTCAAGGGTTCGAAACCTGTGGTGCGCCGATGCGTCATAAGTTTCCCTTCAACTGCCACCTACGCAGTTTGGTTCGGTCCGATTTTCACCGAATTTGACTGGTTTTCACCGGTTTATTCCGGTTTTGACCGGTTCGTACCGGTTCTTTGCCTTGAACGGTCCTAAACTTGGACCGGACCGATATGAAGTCCGGTTCACCGATTTTCCAGTCGAACCGGCCGGTCTGGTCCGGTTTTGACAACTATGGATTTTAGTTCATCCGGTTTGAAAAAATTTCTTAAAACGGCGCTCTTTTGATTTTTATTAAAAAAACAAAAAAACTCCTAAACCTAATGGACTACCCACAAGCCCCCCAACTCCTCCCAAGCCCCAACTCATCTCTCCTATTATCTGAAAATTGAAATAACAAAGAAACAAACTTTAGCAGTCACTGTCCTCTCTTATCCCCGTACCGTAACCACCGCCCACTGCAACCACTGCCACCTCCATAGTCCTGCAGCACCGCCTCATTTAATCATCTCCCAGCGCTCTCTTTGTATTCATCGGCGTCGTCTGGTCATTGGAGGCAGGGTTGAAGATTCGTCGCCGTCGCCATTGTGGAGCTATCTTTTCTCGTCGTCGTCGTTGAGTTCGCTCTTCTCCTCATCGTCACCGCCGAGCTCTCTCCTCTCCTCGCCCTCACCGGCGAGCTATCTCTTCTCCTCGCCGTCATCGCCGAGGTTTCACTTCTTCTCACCGTCGTCGTCGAGGTCTCACTTCTACTCGCTGTTGCGGTGGAGCTCTCTCTTTGTCGCCGTCAAGTTTGCTCTCTGTCTCTCTGTCCTTTCCTCTAGTTAGCTTTAACACTGCTTCTTGAGTTTGGTTTTTCTTGTTTTGTTGATCTGTTTTTAACAATTCTGAATTACTGATTGAGTTGCTGGGGGTGCTAGGGGTGGTTCACTGATATTGAGTTACTGGGGGTGGTTCACTGTTATTGAGTTGCCGAGATTTTGTTAATATCTGACTATTCTGAGTTGTTGAGATTGCCTTAATAATATTGTTGAGTGTTTTTCTTATGTCTCTCTGTCCCTTCCTCTGGTCATCTAGTCGGCATTAAGCATTTTTTGTTGATTTTGATTTTGATTTCTTACTTGTTTTGTTATGTTGATTTGTTGTTAATAATACTATTTGAGTTGCTGGGTTAAGGTACTGATTCTGAATTGTATCAGATTTTGTGAATTTGGTTAAATTTTATATGCTATTGCGAACATGTTTTTTAGTTGTATATTTATTTTGGTTAAAAATTTAATTTTTCAAAGGTCGTTTATTTTGATTTAGACTGAAATTAAAAAAAGTATAAAAAGAGGGTTCAAATAGTACATACATGAGACATAGACAAACAATGTGACTTACCTGGTTGAAGATCCATATAACTAGCTATTGGTGTGATAATTAAGGAGTTCAACAAACTGAAAAACAAAAATCGAGTTTCATTGTGAGAAATCAAAACAATTTAATGTGAAACAGTTCAAAGTAGCAAATAAAAAAATATTTAGAGAGAAACCCAAAAAGAGGAGAACCAGATAGGTGAGTGGAGCTTCAGAAATAATCTGTGCTGAACTTGTGTAAACTGATTTATTGCTTATCACTAAAAGTTTATTTAATTGAAGAACCACGTTTATATACCTTTGTGAATCATAGATTTTTATAACTGATTATTTCAACAAACATTAGAAATTAATAACAATATTCTCTATTTTTTTGTTAACCTAACAGTTTAAGTCCATTTAAATTATGGAGGTAGTTCAGTTTAAATTTTTAAAGAAGCAGTAGTTAACTTGCTTAAGTTAATCCCGTAACTTTGTAAATTTAGGGCGAGAATAAAGGAACAAGGGTACATTGCATAATACACATTTAATGTGATTTGGAAATACTAAAACAAAATATTTGAAATGATTAACGTTAAATCCATTGATCAAATATTGTTATGATCTAATCCTATTTCTAAGCATTTTTTGTTTTCTCCATACAGTCCAACATTTCTATAACTCTCAAACTCTCACATAAGTTGTACGCCATTCTCATCAGGTGAGAGACTTCTCCATCTCAAACCAATTGCGTGAAGTCAGTTCACTTTTTCTTCGAGAGCTTTTTTCGTTGCTGGTTAAATATAAGAGTGTCTTTCCAAAGTTAAGGTACTTTTTTGTTCTTCTTTTGTTTACCTTATTTTAATTTTCTTTTACATATCATTCAGCAGTAAGTACTGTATAGTATCCAAAATACTCTAAAATAGCTCCATGAACCTCTCTTGTTACATTTCTGAATTATTAAACATTTTTTTAAGATAAAAAATTTATTTTTTTAAAATCCTTAACTTGTAATATTCTCGTTCACTGCCTTTTGAGTATATTATTACTTGTAATATACTTATTTTTTTAATTCTTTGTGTTTCTATCTCCTCCAAGTTCCAACTTGCTTTTTCTCTTTATTTGTTTCATGTTCACACTTAATTATAATTAGATATAGATAAAATGTAAATTTAGCTACATCCAATCTACAGATTTTGTAAAATCAACTAACAAAATAGTGAATGAGTAATTATTAAAGAAAAATTTCTAAAAAAATACACGTTGACTGATTTTGATTGAAAAAAAAATTCTTAATTTTTTTCTATTTTTATTGTGTATAAAAAGGAGTGGACTCTTCTATATATATATATATATATATATATATATATATATATATATATATATATATATATATGGTTTACTATGGAATGAAAAGAGCATGTTGACAAAGATAGATATGACTGTATGTTAGTGATTTTTATTGGATCAATCCCCAAAATGTTCAATGAAAGATCACAGACGAGTTTATTAGATAAAATCTGTTAGGTATTATATTTTCAACATGTTACATAATAACATATAGCTTACAAAGGAAAAATGAAATGCACAGCTTCACCACCAAAGCTTTCCACAATCACCAAAAAGTAAATTAAGTAAAGTTTAAAATAAAAGCTAGATTTATTTTTATTCGTTAATTACATAACAGTTTCACTTTTTATATCCTTTCATTTTGAGTTAAATTTATCCGTTAGATGATATTTAGAAAAAAAATTAGACATTATGCAATTAAATTTGAAAATCATATAAAAAGTAAAATTAAATGTAGTGAGGCAGCTAGTTCAAGGAGATGGGACAATCATATATTCATAGTCATCAAATAAATCCTTTCATTAAAAACGTGTGTTAAGTAGATTTCTTATGTAGTTGTCCTTCTCTTCTTTCATTATTTTAGACTAATCATTATGTTCTGATTGCGTATTTTCGTTTCTATGCTTCTAGAAGTATGATAACTGATAAGTGTAACTCCCATTATTTTTTTATTTTGGTTCGAAAATTCTATTGAATCTCGTGCTACAACTTTAGATTAAAAAGGGAAGCATTGCAAATTTCCTGTATGTCACATGTGCTTGGGTTTATTGTCTAAACAAAAGTATTTATGTATCTTCTTTCTTTAAAATAAATGAAGGATCGAAACATCATTTTGGATACCAAAAGAAAAAAAAACAAGAGGCCTGGTTCGAAAACCCAACAGAGTTTCACTTATTCTCCCTCACCCGCCGCTGTTCTTCCCTTTCTACTGCCAGCCGTCGTGTGTTTTTCTTCCCTACGCTGTCCCTTCACAGGTTTGTATTCTTCCATTTTTTGTTCCTGTCTTTGTTATTTTATACTTTTCATTATTCTTTTCCCCCATTTCTCTGCTTTTATTTGCTTTTGTTCCATTGCTTCTGTATTTTTTCTTTGGTTGCTTCTATTAATTTTAGTCGCTTCACTATGAACTATTGCTTTCATCGTCCGTTCCTTCTAATGCTTTAATAAGTTTCCTTCTGTTGCTTATTTAGTTCTGTTATTTCATTAGTTGTTGCTGCTGCTATGCCATGGGTTGAGTTATGAAACACTTGATATGATATGTTAATTCTTGTTGAAGTTATGTTATCAGCTAATTATTTTGGTATGGTTGCTGCTGATACTGTCAAAATGATGTTATTACTGTGAGTTTGACATTGGTTGATGGTTTTGGATTTTTTGTGCATTCTTGATATATTTTCTTTTCTCTTTTTTTTTTATCGCCAAATAGAAGCAAATTAAGTAGGGAGTAGGGAAGAGTTTCAGTGCAGGATTCATTAGGAAACCCACCTCAATATAACAACTCATCTTTCTATTTGTTATAATATTATAATTATAATATACTACTATTATTTGTTTATATATTCCAATGATAAATATCTAATGTAGTATAACCGTTGCAGTTTGTCAACCTTGATTCTTGGCTTTTGATAATAAATAATCTCTCACTTATTGAAGTGTTTTTACTTACCAGGTCAAGAATTAATTTGATATACATGTGCTTTTATGACATATTCAAATTTATTTGTAGATAGTCATTAATCGTATTAAATAATAAGACTTCAACTAAAGTTAAAACTAATTAATGTTTTTATGTTAAACTAATTTAATTAGACTTAATTGATTAAAAAGTTAGATTATTTTAAAAAAAAGTAATTCTAGTATTCTATCCACCTATGACGTATCATGTAATGTGCTTTATAGTGTTCCATATAGATTTCATAATTTTTTAGTACCTAATTGCGAATATTGAGAGGCAGGATGGATTCTCTAAACACCTTTCACAAAATGACTCGCTAGCACAAGTTCTCGGAAAGGAGCACCCAGGACGAGTTCGTACCCTAGGTGCTAGACCATATCTCACCCAAATCTTTGGTAACGCTGTTGGACAATCGTCGGGCTCTGCAGAGTCCAATGCAGAGGACAAGAGGAGGATTGCAGAATTGACGACTAAGCTAGAAGAAGAGCGGGCGAAGAGACAGTCAATACAAAAGGTCTTGGGATATCTAGTCCAACAGTAAGGAGACAATTTGCCATCTGAGATTGTTGCAGAGCTGGCTTTTTTGAGCGGTACACAGGACTCGTCATGCGCAGGGCCATCTTCATCTGGCAATCACGACCCGCAATTAAAATTTTGAATTTCAATTAATGTTCTTAGATACTTTTACATTTAAGTTGGTTTAGTACTTTATGCTTATTTTATTCAACTTAAGCATTCTTACTTTATTTTGGATGATGTTATGACAATTTTGTTATATATGTTATGTTCTCATATCTTTAATTTGGTTTGTTATGTTAATTGAGCTGTTTTACTTGGTTTCAATTTTTTTAAATTAATTGAAAAGTAAAAAAATTAAAGTTTAATAAACATATTTTGTTAAAATAGGCAAAATAATAGAAAATCTAAAATTTTAATGGAATATTTGAATTTAGCGGCGGTTTCAAAACCGCCGCAAAACAATAATATGTTGTCTCCCTCATCGACATTTAGCGGCGGTTGCGGTGGTTACAAACCGCCGCAAATTGGAAAATAGCAATTTTCCTCCACATGCTGCGGTGTTTATCCGCCGCAAAATCTAAATTGCATTTTGCGGCGGTTATTTCAGCGGTTGAATAAAACTGCCGCTATCCGTTTTACCGCGCCCTATCTTCCAGCGTTTCATTATACCGCCGCGAAATGTTTTGCAGCGGTTCAAAACTGCCGCTAAACGGTTCCAGGAATTGCCGCTAAATGCCGCTTTTGTTGTAGTGTCATGAGCATAGTTGTCGCTCTATTAAATTGGGAACTCTTCTTTTTTGGATTTTTTTATTATTTTTGTTTTTGTTCTGTTATTTTAAAGAGAGAAAAGGGAAGTGAAAGAGAAGGAAAATATTTATGATGAGGATAAAATCTAATTTAATTTAGAAAGAAAAAAATATTTTATTAACAAAATCTAAATTTATTAACCAAATAATCGCTAATACTATAAAATTGATTATTATCTCATTAGAATTTTATGTCTCTTGATGAATCCCATTACAGTAATGTTTTCAAGACTAAACCACCTTACGATACTCATCACCATGGTGCTCATGGTCCACAGAGTATTGAAAAGTATAATAATTCTGCGTTCAACAACATTCATTTAATTGTTGCGACTTGCGACTCTTCTCTCTATTTCCCTAGTCTCCTAGAATATCTTCAAATTATGATATATACATAAATTTCGTTTAAATCTTGATTATCTAACATTTTTGTTGTTGTTTTTCTATAATAAATCTTATTTTTTCACTAATTAATTTTAGTTTACACAGTTAGTTCTCTGGTCGAACCAAACACAAAAAATAATTTTTACTATCCTAATTTTTTGAATTTTAAAATTAAAAATATAAAAAATTAATTTAAATTGAGTTATATTATAGTTGATTTTTTAAAATTTTTAATTAAAAAGCAAAATAGGTAGATCAGATTTCACTATTTCAGTCTATTCATATATTTCTAGAACTAGAATATAACAATTATATCCATTTTTGTAATTCTTATATATTCCCGTAAAATCATTTTCATATCCCATCTATTTTAGGAAAAATACATATAACGACTTGTCCTCCTTTCAACCAATAAAAACAAAATGGTTTTATAATTTGAACGAAACAAGCACTATCTATCCGGCAGCTATAGTGATGAATTGTTGGGTATATCATTTATATCACTAATCATACCATAGTCCCATCATCAACAAAATTATTCCACAATCATGGTAACTAACTACAATGTAGATCATGATAAAATCAAAACCACTAACTCCGGAAGCAAAAAAAAGTAAAAAATTAATGATATCATAATTCAATTCAAAACTGTTAGAAAAAATTTAGAGAATCGGTACTTTTATGAAAATCTGGCCAGCACTTAACCAATTAAAAAAAAGTGAGTAATCGCACACTATTAAATATAATCTCACATTATTAAAAATACTAATAATAACTAATTGATAGATATAAATCACAAAACCTACTAGCCCTTATGATTTCTCAAACTGTTATTTGACCAAGTTAACGTACACGGTTTGGCTGTTGACCGCGACAACCACCTATCATGACAGAAGTTGCTGGATCAACCACATCTTCTCCTCTTCCACAGACAGCACCATGGATTAGCCAAGTTACTTTTGTTTTTTCCTTCTTATTCTTCTTCTTATTCATCCCCATCATTAAACTAGTTGATGATGAAGTGTTGTTCTTGTTTGACTCTATAATAATATGACTATCAATTTGCCTTGAAATGCTTTGCACTTCATATGCATCAAGGAGTAGTGAGTTCTTCTTCTTTCTATGACCCTTATTATTGTTTGCTTCTTCTTCTTCTTTATGATGATTATCGTTGAGTTCCATTCTTTTCATTGCTTCTAGCTTGTACCTTGAAGGAGGCCTAGTCGATGTTCTTTGATGAGTAGTTCTTGTTGTTGTGGTGACATCAAACTCATTCATCAAACCCTTATTATTATTCCCTTCTGATCCTGAACCACGTTGGTACCATGCCCATGCAGCCGCCTTCACAAGATCCAAATCATAATCTTTTTTATTATTATTATTATTACCCTTCTTCTTGTTGTTCTTCTTTCTTCTCTCCAAGAAAGAGTTCAAGAACAAGATCTTTGAAGAAGCCATGATAATAATAATAAGAGATAGATAGAGCTTCTTCTTAATTAGCTTCTCCTTTGTTTGAGGTGAGTAATGTGTGGGGCAACTAAGTTCCACGCAATGCAATAAAGTATGTTTCTTTCTTTCGTTCATTAAGTGTTGTGTGAGTAGTTGAAATATTCATGTGTGTCAAGGAAGCAATGTGTGACTTTTTTTGTGTGTGTGTGGTTGGCTGTGTTCTTACAATTTAATTTGTGACATGGATTGGGTCCACGTGGACCTATTAACTTGTTGGCTAATATATGATACATGTATTTTTGTGACTTGTCTACACCATAAGATGATTATTCCCATCATGTAGAGCCAGTCATTTTCATATGAGTGTGTAGCAACTTTGTGATAGTCTCTTTTTTTTTTTTTTTTCATTTTGATGAAGGACATGGAAGGGTCATGTATGAACCTAGCTATCTATGCAATAAACCAGTTTTGTGTGAAGAGTATATTATTTCTATTTTTAAAAGACATGTGTTATTTGTGTATGTTTATTCAATTTTATAAATTAAATCAACACAAATTTATTTAATACAAGTATTTTTATCCGTAATAACATTACGAGAATATAAATCTTTTAAAATTACGTCAGTTTTGTTCCCACATTATAGATTATAGCACAAATATTTATAAAATTAAATTACTTTTACAAAAATATTATAGGAGACAAAAGTGTCCGTGGACTAAGAAGACTAGGATCTCCGTAAATTAAAAAAGTAAAAAAATAAAATTTTTAGTTATTATTTTTATGTGAAAGAGTTTCATTTTTTTACTAATAATTAATTTTAACATTCTTTATCTAAATTCAGAAAAAATTTAACGTGTATCCTCTTACATTTGATTAGGTGTTAAATCTGTTGTCCAAATAAAAATAATTAATTTTTATACTTTCTATATAAAAATAATTTTTTTCTCTCTATGTATATAAAAATATAATTAGATATTAGCATAAAAAATATATATTGACAGTTATAAGATTAACTCAATTTTTTTTAAAATAACTTAATCTTGATTCTAAATTTTAATCACCGTATTAGTATTGTTACAGTGGGTAACCGAATATTAATGGGTTGGACTTGTGAGGTTAGCCCAAACGTTAGGAAGAGGTGGTCTCTGACTTGGTTTACGCATGGGAGTCATCGTTCAACTTGTGTATATGATAGAATGGGGGTGGTACCTGCAAAGACACTCCGATGCCTAAGTCAGCAAAGGGTATTACAGATTTTTTAGAGTATTGGAATTTAGAGATACCTGAGAGATGTTAGTGTATTTATAGTGGTGAACCAATAACTACCGTTGAAGTAATTCCACCTTTTAAGGAGGATAACCGTTGATTTATCTTAGGGTAGTTAAGATATGACTCCTGGAAGTGGGTTGAGAGATTTTAGGCAGTTACTTATTTGAATAAGTGTTATCTGCCAGCAATCCTTCGATCCCGACTTCTTAGAGTGGAGTCTATATTCGATCCGACCTCTATATAAGGAGGTCGGTTGGTAGTGAAGGTCCACCCCAACTCCTGGGGTTTTATGAAGATTTATCAGCTTGTTAATCGAGAGTTAGATTTTTCGACTTCTTTAAAGATCTTTTTCTACCTTTCCATATGACCAAGCCCTTTAGTGGGCAAAATAATAAGCAACAGTGAATTTCTTTTCGGGTCATTCAAGGTCGGAAAGTTTTTTCTATCTTTGACGATTCTTTCCATGATTTTAAAAATTTTCTTTTTAAATCCAAGCTGTAGAGGTCACCGTCCCTTTTTTCTTGATGAGAACTCCAACCCCTGCTTTTCTCTCTATTGGTTAGAGGCCTCTCCTGTAGAAAAATATGGTCGGGAGGATTTGGATGAGATAGAAGATGCTGTTGTGGGGTTTTTCCGAGATGCTTGGGGGAGAGCCCCCAATTTGGATACCAAAAAATTTCTCTTGGGTTCTCCGAGTTTCGTGCGGACCCAGATAGGTTGTCTTTTGTTGAATTCTGTAGTTTTCTGACTTGTGGTGCTTTTTCCGACTTATAGACTAATTCTTTGTTTTTTTCTTTTCAGAGATGGTGAAGAGTGGTTCCAGCACCTCCTACCAGAAGGTTCAGGATGCCAAGAGAAGGTCTCGGTCTCGGGTTGATGCCGTGAGGGCTGCCGGCGCTCTTTTTCCTCCTCCTCCTCCTCCTCCTCCTCCTCCTTCTCGTGATCTGGGGACTTTCTCTCGTCCTATTATGGTAACTATTGCCTCTGCTTCTTCTCTTCCTTCTCCAGCCTGACCTTCCCCTGAACCTGAGAAGAAGAAGTGCAAGACCTCTGGGTCTAGGTCTTCTTCTGAAGATTCCAATTTTGATGGTCCCAAATTCGTTTGGAATCACATCTTTCCCTATACTCAAATTAGTATGGATGATGCTTCCTTTCGAAGAAAGTGAGAAAATCAATCAAAGAAGTTCATACTCCAGTGAATTGGAGAACTTTCCGTCCTCACACATGGAAGAAGAGGAAAATGCAAAAACAAAGGAGGAAGATGCACCAATAAAGGAGGTTGTAAGGGATGAAAACAATTATGGGAATCTACACTCCAATGAAGTAGAGACTGGCATGGATAGTGAGTTTATTGAACCACCAATTCAAGAAGTTCTTGATGAAGGGTACACTTTAACTATCACACAACACCCAAATCTTGAAATCAAAGAAGTGAAGGCAATCAAGGAAAGAACTGAAAAGGGGATTGTGACCAAAAAATAGAAGAAAATATCTATGAAAATAAAAAGGTCAGCAAGAAACAATCCAACCCCTACCCCAAAAAGTAAGGTGAATCAAGCTAATCACAATAAAAGAAAGCTTGTTCGGAGGAATTTATATCAGGGGCACTAATTTTCACCTCTCCCCCATTGAAGACATTTCTTTTAACCAACTGGAAGAAGAGGAAAAAAATTCAATAATCAACCGTCAAGCTAGTGACGCTAAAGTAGCGCTTGTCGGGAGGCAACCCGATAATTTTGTATCCTTAGTTATTTTCGTAGTAGTGGTTTTCTTATTTATTTGATTTTTATTGAGTTTCTACTATTTTCCTTTCATTTTTACGTGAGTTTTATCTGATCATGCAGCTATTTTAGAAGCAGGAACTGAACATTTCAAAAAAAAAGAGAAGAGACGAAGAAGGCCTAAAGTTGCGCGGGAGGGGAGCAGGAAGTGTGCTTTGTGCACAAATTGGCTCACGTGTACGCGTCCATGACACGTGCGTGTCATTTGTGATTTTGGTACTCCACGCGTACGCGTAAAGCACGTGCACGCGTGGATGAGAAAAATCGGCGTAAAAGGTATTTGGCCAAAAAGTTATGCTGGTGTGGGGCTGGAACTATGCAGGGCGCACAAGCCCCACCACGTGGACGCATCCCTGACGCGTTTGCGTCGTTTTCCCACCCTGGCCTTCCACGCGTACGCGTCGCTTGAAGTTCGTGCGATCCACGCATACGCGTGCCTCACGCGTACGCGTCGCATGCGACGCCCAATTAAACCACCTCAGCGCCTGATTTCAAATCGTCCACCTCCCAAATCCTAATTCTCTCTTGTTCTTTTATCATTTTATTCTTCTTTTATCATACTAATTAATTTTCTTTCCCTCTCTGTTTTCAGTTCTTCTTTACTTGAGGACAAGCAAACCTTTAAGTTTGGTGTTGATGCTTCGCTTATGGCTTTTCTGTTTAGCACCAAAGGGAGATGAATGTGCTTCATGAAGGAATGAGATGACCACTAGCATAATTGAGATGGTTGAGTTCCTTTCATTCTATTTCTCTTCCGTTCTTATTTTGTTGTCTTCTGTTTTCTGTTGCTTTGATTGCTTGCATGATCTTGAGTACTTTTAGCAAAAAAAAATTGTCTCATGTATTGCTCACTAAAGCTTGAATTCAAAAGAAAAAGAAGTGATGTATTGCATGAGAAATTGAGTTATATTTAAGAGTAGTCTTATTTACTTAAATGTGGTGGTATTATTTGTGATTTTGAATGCATGACATGAACAATGCATATTTGAATTTGAATCAAAGGATGTTGATGTATAAGGAACATGAATTTAGAGAATTATTATGACTTCTCTGAAATAAGTAAAAGTTTAATCCTTGAAGCAAAAGAAACAGCAAAAGAAAAAAAATATATAATAACAAAAGCAAGGTCCAAGGCTTTGAGTATCAATGACTAGGGAGGTCAGACTTAATTAAAAGCTCAAAGAGTTGTTTTCCTAGTCATATGCTTGTGGTGTGATTGTGTCAAGTAATCCTTGAGACAGAACACTTAGGGTCGAGACCAAATGCATTTAACAGAGTATGCCAAAGGCTTTGAGCACCACTGTCTGGGAGTAACTAAAAGAAAAATCAAAACTTAAAGGAAGTTCCCAAGTTAAGTGCTTGTGGTGTTTCTGTGTCAAGTAACCCTTGAGACAAAATATTTAAAGTCACGGCTAGGCTCAAGGTGCAAAGCACCAAAGAATAATAAATTAAAGAAAATTATGCTGTGTTCAAGGATTAAACTGAAGTTTAAAGATCAGAGAATTCATAATATGAACCGGATTCTAATTCCGAATGACACTGACATTCCTCTAATTCAAAGGAGAGTGAGATGCCAAAACTGTTCAAGATTACAATGAATAAACCCCATTTTAAGAATAGACTTGAGCTTAATCAAACTCTCATTCTCATGCAAATTCACATCCTTAGCCTGTATTATTTTGGTTGCTTGAGGACAAGCAACAATTCAAGTTTGGTGTTGTGATGCGTGAGCATTTTTCCTATCTTTTCCTAGGAAATTTGCATTTAAATTGTTAAGTTTAATCAAGAATTAATTGCTTTTTAGCCACTATGGATGCTACTTTGAGTTTTCTACAATTCTGTTTATTTTAGGTAGCATTTGGCTAGATTTGATGGAGTTTCTGCAGCACAAGAATTAAAGGAGATGACAGCGAGAAGCGACGCGCACGCGTACCTGACATGTGCGCGTGATTTGGAGCTTTCCATGGAGATGCGTGCGCGTGCCTGACGCATACGTGTACTTGACGCTTACGCGTCACATGCGAAGAAGACCAGCGACGCCTACGCGTGACATGCGCCACATGCAAAAAATGCAGAAAAATGCTGGAGGCAATTTCTGGGCTATTTTTGACCCAGTTTTCAGCCCAGGAAATACAGATTAGAGGCTACAGAATGGAGGACTCAAGGGAACACTTCCTGTTACTTCCCAAGTTAGGCGTGGGTTCTACAAAGCAAGTGGTCCCCATCCATCACTTGAAGACTTGCTGATTGCTATAAATTAATTCTAATTTAAATTTAAATAATATAGGAAAAGATATTAGTTTAGATATTAGATTTTAAATTAATGAGGATTAGATATAAAAGATAGAAGGATTCTATACCAATTAACATTCCGTACTTTAGAGTTTACCTGAATCCTAGTTTTCTTCTTTGAGTCATGAGCAACTAAACCTCCATTATTAAGGTTAGGAGCTCTGTCTATTGTATGGATTGACATCATTACTTCTATATTTTAATTCATGTTTTGATTTATATTTCAAGAATTATTTTCGTTCTTTATTCTATGAATTTGGGTGGAACGGAAGTATGACTCATGTTCTAATTGAGTTCTTGTATAACTTGGAAAAGCTCTTTACTTGAACAACAGTTTGAAAACATATTCTCCTGAATTTATAATTGTTTGTATTTAATGGGATAGTGACATGTAATCCCCTTATATATGGATAATTAAGATTCTTGTGGCATATAAACTGGAATTTGATCATCACCCTTTAATTGAAATTAATTGACCAAGGAATTGGCAGTTAATGAATTTTAGAGGAGACTAGGAAGGTCTAAGGAATTACAGTCTAGTCACATATAGTTTGCCATGAATTAAATCTTGCATGATTAAAATAGTTAGTAAGAAAAGTCAATCTAAAAAATAGATAACTCTGAAGCCTTAAATATTTTCTCCCATATTTTATTCCCAACTTATTCACCTGCTGTATTCAAACTCTTAATTTACTGTTTAATGCTCTTTGAACATCCAACACAATTTTCTGTTTGCCTAACTAAGTTGTTTAACCAACCATTGTTGCTTGATCCATCAATCCTCGTGGGATCGACCCTCACTCACCTGAGGTATTACTTGGTACGACCTGGTGCACTTGCCAGTTAGTTTGTGGGTTATAAATCCCGTACCAGAGGCCTGGAGGATTTTTAAGGAGCAGGTCGGAGTTATCGCTCCTAACCTGGACCTTTCCCCTCTTAATCCTGATAAGATTGTTGTGAATGGGGCTATTGTTTCTCCTCCCCGACCTGAGACGGATTCTGAGTTGAAGACTCGTGGTTAAAGACTTATAGAATCTCCTCCTCGTGAGGATCAACAAGAGGGATCTCAGCCGACATCTTCAGATGCTCTGACCCCTGCTGCTGTAGAGACTGCTCCGTCCTCCCCTGCTGATCTGACCTCCCTTCCTGCTGGTGATGCCAATCCTTCCTCTATATGATTTGAGCTATTTGAGGCCCGACTTGTGGGCCCCTTTTTTGAACAATTTTATTCTTTTTGTTGCTTGTGGTGGTTTCCGGACTCTTCTGGCCTTTTACGGCCGTTAACAAAAAATGCGCTTAATTTTTGCCACTTTTTGGATAAGGGCTTTGAGATATATTTGGTGCGTGCATGCTTTCTGCAATTTTTTCTTTTGTTAGGTTTTTTTTTATAGAAAACCCCTTTGATCTTTCTGTTTTGGAAAAAACCTTTTATTTTGGCAGGCTGTGTTTTGTCTAGGTTATTTGGATTTTTCAAAGACTCGAGACAGCTTCTGCCTTTATTTTTGATGGATTTCCTTTATCTCTTTTTCGTATTCCTCATAAATTCAAATTTTCTTATTTGAATTGTTCACAACTTAGGTTATTTTCACGATGCATTTCAATTCTTCTCGACTTTTTTCGACTTGTTGGTTGTAACATTTCCGAGTTATCATGATCTACTTTTATAACCTCTTTACACCGACTTGTACCTTGTCGTTTCATCCTGACGACCACTTAGGTCAGTCATGGAATTTTTACGTCTTGTCGAGCTTAAGTCGGCGCGTTTCATAGGAAAATGATAATAACTAATGGAATTTACAAAGAGATGTAGAAAAAGATCTTTATTTATTGATGAAGGTACTTTTTGCTACTAAGGGGTTAAAAATTATTGCCCCTTAGTCTCCACTTTGATGCCTCATTAAAACCCCCTTCAGGAAAACCCTTCTTTTTGGGAAAAAACCATGAAGTCAGAAAAAAAAGTACACCAGGGAGTGAAGTTCTCTTTTAACTATAGTACCTTTTCATATTACAAATATGCCACGACCTTGGTAGCTCGGTACCGTTCAAGTCAGTTACCTTATAGTACCCCTTTCCTAAGACTTCACCTATCTTATATGGTCCTTTCCAATTAGCCGTGAGCTTTCCTTCCTCTGACTTGTTGACTCCAATGTCGTTTCTAATTAAAACCAAGTCCTCTGGGACGAAGCTTCTTCGAATGACTTTCTTGTTGTACCTGTTTGTCATTCTTTGCTTTAACGTTGCTTCTCTTATCTGGGCTTGTTCTCGGACTTCAGGGAGTAGCTCGAGCTCTTCTTTGTGCCCCTATATAGTGCCAACTTTGTCGTAGAAGTTCACCCTTGGACTTTGCCCATTGATTTCTACTGGTATCATGGCTTCTATGCCATAAGCAAGTCGGAAGGGTGTTTCTCCTGTGGCAGACTGAGGTGTAGTCCGGTAAGCCCATAATACTTGAGGGAGTTCTTCCGACCATGCTCCCTTTGCATCTTGCAACCTTTTCTTCAACCCATCCAGTATGACTTTATTAGCTTCCTCAGCTTGCCCGTTTGCTTGCGGGTGCTCTACCGAGGTGAACTGATGCTTAATCTTCATACTGGCTACTAGGTTTTTGAAGGTGGAGTCGGTAAACTGAGTTTCATTATCAGTGGTAATGGAGTGGGGGACTCCATACCTTGTGATAATGTTCTTGTAGAGGAACTTCTGACTTCTCTGGGTGGTGATGGTGGCCAATGGTTCTGCTTCGATCCAATTTCGTGAAGTAGTCTACTCCCACTATTAGGTATTTTACTTGTCCAGGCGCTTGGGGAAAGGGTCCCAATAGGTCCAATCCCCATTTTGCAAAAGGCCATGGAGAAGTTATGCTAATGAGCTCCTCGGGGGGAGCGACGTGAAAGTTTGCATGCATCTGGCATGGCTGACACTTCTTCACAAACTCGATCGCATCTTTCTACAAGGTCGGCTAGTAGAACCCAGCTCAAATGACTTTCCTAGCCAATGACCTTGCTCCGAGATTATTTTCGCAAACACCATTGTGGACCTCCTCCAGTACTTCCGTCGTCCTTGGGGTCGGGACGCACCTCAACAGTGGTGTGGATATTCCTCTTTTATAGAGGATATTTTTTACCAGGGTGTAGTTCTGTGATTTCCTCCGAATTTTCTTGGCCTCTTTTTCGTCTTTGGGTAGGATGTCAATTTTCATGTATTTGACTAGTGGATTCATCCACCCGAGGTCTAATATAGATACTTCAAGAATGTCTTGTCTGCCCTCTGTTTTTGTAACTGAAGGTTCTTGGAGAGTTTTTTGGATCAGGCTTCTATTATTCCCTCTTGGCTTGGTACTTGCTAGTTTGGAGAGGGCGTCTGCTCTGCTGTTGAGATCTCGAGTTATGTGTTTGACCTCGGTCTCTGCAAAATGCCTAAGATACTTCAAGATTTTTAGCCTGATGCTCTCCATTTAGTTGGGAGGTCACCACCTGAAAGTTGGTGAACACTACTACTTTGGTCGCTTCGATTTCCTCGGCCAGTTTTAACCCTGCCATCAGGGTTTCATACTCTGCCTGATTATTAGAAGCTAGAATTTTAAATTTGAGGGAGACTTCTACTTGAGTTTCCTCTTGGTTGACTAATATTATGCCTGCACCACTTCTGACTTTGTTGGAGGATCTATCCATATATAGTTCCCATGCAATGGAGGCTTCCTCTTGATCTCATGCATATTCTGCCACGAAGTCGGTGAGGTATTAGGCTTTAATTGCTGTCCGAGTTTCGTACTTAAGGTCGAAATTGGATAGCTCTATGGCCCACTGAACCATTCTACCCACAATATCCGTTTTCTGAAGGATTTGCTTCATGGGCTGGTTCGTTCGAACTCTTATTGTGTGTGCTTGAAAATAAGGGCGTAACCTTCGAAAAGCTACGATTAATGCATACGCAAACTTCTCAAGTTTTTGGTACCTCAATTCAGGGCCTTGTAGAACTTTGCTAGTGAAGTATATAGAATGCTGCCCGACCTTGTTTTCCTGTATTAGAGCTTATGCTACAGCTTTGTCAGCTACAGACAAATACAGGACGAGTTCTTTCCCAACTTTAGGTCGGGTTAGAATGAGAGGTTGACTTAAAAACCTTTTGAATTCCTGGAATGCTTCTTCGCACTCAGGAGTCCATTCAAACTGGTATCCTTTTCTTAGCAGAGAAAAGAGTGGTAGGGATCTTAATGCCAATCCTGCCAAGAACCTGGAGAGAGCTACAAGTCGGTCATTCAACTGCTGTACCTCTCTTAAGCAAGTCAGGCTTTTCATTTCTAGGACTGCTTTGTACTTGTCGGGGTTAGCTTCAATTCCCCTTTGTGTTAGCATAAATCCCAAAAAATTTCCAGCCTCCACCGCGAAGGTGCACTTTGCGGGATTCAGTCTCATCCTATGCATCCTAATGGTGATGAAGACTTGCGAGAGGTCAGTCAAGAGATCGAGCTCATCCTTGGTTTTTACTAGCATGTCGTCTATATAGACTTCCATTAGACTCCCAAGGTGAGGTGCAAACACCTTATTCATCAACCTTTGATACGTGGCTTCCTGCATTTTTTAACCCAAAAGGCATGACCACATAGCAATAGTTTTCCCTTGGTGTGATGAAAGGTGTCTTTTCTTGATCCGGCTTGTACATCGGAATTTGATTATATCCCGAGTATGCGTCCATGAACGACAAGTGTTGATACCCCGAGCTGGAGTCTACTAAGGTATCAATGTTTGGAAGTGGATATGGGTCTTTGAGACACGCCTTGTTCAGGTTGGTGTAATCGACACACATTTGTTCCGTGGGTTACCTGAAACTGTAGGTCGATTTTGGACGAGATCTTCTGTGTTGGTCGGAGCCGACGTGTCCGGCAGGTGTACCGTGGCCGGAGATGGTGTGTCCGACTTGTTGGACTTGGTGGTGGTGCTGATCCTTCGTCCCCAGAGGGTGGGGGTACCTGCAAGGGACTCCGATGCTTAAGTTAGCAAGGGTATTAAGCAGGTATTGAGTAGAATCAGAGTATGAGTTATACCTGGGTGCTCCAGGGTATTTATAATAGTGAGAAGTGACCTTTCTAGATAAGATAAGTTAGTTATCTTATCTTATCTTATCTTTGGGTGAGGTCAGCTTATCTTCAACGGAACCGCCTTTATCTCTGTAGGCTGGGATTGCCTCTGGATTTGGGTCGTGTCCCTCTATTTGGGCCCTTTATTGGGCTTTCTTGTCGACTTGGCCGAGCTCTTTGAGAAGAGGTCGGGTTGTCCTGACCTGAAGAGGTTGGTCGCTTTGTCTTGTAGAACATCCCGGGTCGGACAGCTCGACCCAGGGTATGAACAGTGCCCCTGCTTGAGCTCGGTTCTTCCTTTGGAGGTCGAGTCTTTGACTTCGGTCCTTTAAGTGAAGTCGAACTCAAGAATTTTGTCGATTTCTTTTCTTTGTAGAGTCTTTTTTGAATGTAGAATATTTTCCTCTAAAAGCGCGCGCTCTTGTATAAGCGCTTTTTTGGGAACGCAAGCGGTTTTAACATCCGCATTTAATTGGCATTTAATTGCCCCATTCTCTCTTGGCTTTTATTTTGAATCTCTCAATCAAAAAACGGTTTCTCTTCTTCACTTCTTCTCCGTAACTCCTCCCTTTACTCTCTCATTTTTCTGTTTCTCTCATCTGCTCTCTGTCTTTCGCTTGCTCCTCTACTTTTCTTGTGTTTGTGGCGTGGCTTGGCGTTCTTCTGGGCAGCCTTTATCCCTTCGCTTCCACTCTTCCTCGAAGCTTCTTTCGTTTCCAGGTTAGTCTCATTTTGCATTTTGTTTTTGGCTTTTGCGATGAAGTTTTCCTTTTGATCTTCTTTTTGGAGAAAGTTTGGATTTTTCTGTTTTTATCGTGCTTGACTTTGTTGCATGCTCTGGAATTTTCTTTGTTTTTGGTGTGTACTTTTGCTGCTTGAATCTTTTTCTTTTGCATGTTGCCGCCGTTTCTGTTTGTGCCTTGGCTTGATGATTTTTGCTTGATTTTGAAAAGTTTGTGCCTTTGCTATTTTTCCATTGGCCTTTTTGGTGTTCTGATAAACTGTAGCAGTAGTGTTGGTAAACTGTAGGAGCAAATGCTTTTCCTGATAAACTGTAGAAGGGTGGATTTTTTGCGTTTTTTGCTCCCTTTGCTTTCTGTTCCGGACTTTATTCTGATGAGTGCCGAGATGTGGATTGTAGAAATGATTTTGAGGACCCTACTTGTTTACTGCCTCCAAGGGATGCTCCAAGACTTCTTCTCTTGAGTCTTGGGGTTTTTCCCTTTTTAGTTTATCCGTCTGTTTGAGACGTTTTTGACCCATGTCTGAGATGTTTTTAAGTAATCCACTCTTCTTTTCTTTTTGTAGGATTTAGTTAGCCTCATGTCTTCCCGAAATAACGTTGTAGAGATGCCTTCCCAGGTTCCTGCGGGTATGGCCGATTGGGTGGACTCCATGGTTCTCCTGTGTGTCTCGCTGGCTGATTCTGAGTTTTGTGCTCAGCTTAGGCAGTTTTATAGTGTCTGTAGCAATTCTGGTGATGAGAAGAACTATGAACTTGTCCCTCCTTCTTCTGATGAGAGAGTCTATTTTTCAACTCAGGTTGTTGATGGTCGCCCTTTCTTTTATGTTTATGACTTTTTCTTTGGTCCGCTGGGTATTACCCTTCCTTTTACGCAATTTGAAACCGACCTGTTATGGTCTTGTAATATTGCCCCCTCTCAACTTCACCCTAATTCCTGGGGTTTTATAAAGATTTTTCAATTGTTGTGCAATGGTTTAGGTATCCCTGCTTCCCAATCTCTCTTTTTCTATTTGTTTGTCTTGACTAAGCCCGGAGTGGTAAAAAAGAAGGCAGCTTGGGTCTCTTTTCACTCTACCCAAGGAAAGAAGGTATTTTCTATGTTTGACGAGTCTTTTCGTGATTTTAAAAACTACTTTTTCAAGGTCCGAGATGTTGAAGGAGCTCGGCCCTTTTTCCTGGACGAAAATGATGAGCCTGCCTTTCCCCTGGAATGGCAAAAAGATGTGAGAGTCTCCAGGTATTCTTGGGACATGTTGGATGAGGCTGAGCGGGCCTTTGTGACTATTTTGGAAGAGCGCTGGGGTCAGCCTCCCCATCTTGATACAAAGAAATTTCTAACCAATCCTTCTCTTCTTCAAACTGAACTGGGTATCTTGTATTTTCCTTGCTATCTGTTTATGTTTACTTGTAGCTGTATTTCCGACTTGTTCGATTTGTAGCTTGACTTCTGTTTTATTTGCAGAGGCAATGAAGAATAATGAATCCATGAAAGCTTTTAAGAGGGCGCAGAAGGCGACTGCTGCTAGGAATATTGCCGCCAAGGCGGCTGGGGAGGGGTCCTCCCAAGTGCGCGAGAAACCGTCAGTGCCGAGTTCCCCCTTAGTGAAGAAAGCGATTCCGACACCTCGGGTCTGCTTGGTAGATCCTCATCCTGCTTCTGCCGTTCCATCTGCTGCCCCTCCAAATAAGAAACAAAAGACGGTTGAGCCCTTCGACCTTAATGCCCCTGACTTCAATGCCATCGAGTTCATAGATCAACAAATTGGGCCCTATGGCACTCTTTCGATGGACGATGTGTCCATCCTCCGTCATTTGGAATTTATGGCCCGGAATCACGTGCAGATGGCGTTTATGGCGGCCACCATACACCGGACTGCTCAAAGTCTCCCTCTTCATGCTACCAAGGCATTTATGGAGGAGGAAAAGCAAGAGTTTGACCGGATGAAGGGGCTGAAGAAGGAGCTCGAATTAAAGGTGACCAAGTTAGAGAAGGATCTAGAGAATGAGAAGGCGAGTTCCCTTTCATTGGCAGCTTCTTTGAGGTTGGCCGAGGACACAACCCTGATGCATAAAGATAGTTATGTTACAACTTATCGGGAGTGATGCGTCTGAGGGGGGAGTTGGACAGTGCTCGGGAGGATTATTCTGAGCTCCAAGGTCATCTTGTCGGCAGCGTGACTGCTGCTTACGAGAACTTGAAGGAGCAAGTTCGTGTCATTGCTCCCGAGGCCGATCTCACCCTTTTCAGTTTAGACAATGTTGTCAGAGATGGCAAGATTGTTCCTGATGACGAGGGTGATGATGATGCTGATCCTCCTCTTGTGTCCTCTGCCAAAATGTTGACTACCTCTGCTCCTCCGGTTGCACCTGATTCGGATTGCCAAGTTCTGAACCGGGAGGATGGAACTATAGATGCCGTGCCTATTCAGACTCGTCCTCCTTCTCCCTGTCCTGATACTGCCGAGGATGTTCCTGATGCTTGCTGATCTTTTTCTGGATTCTTATGTTAGTTGGCCCGGCTTGTGGGCTCTTAAAACTTTTTATTTATTTGCTGACGTTTTCTGGTTGTTTTGTCTGGCAACCTTATTTTAAAAAACAAAAGTAGTTTGTTATCCTTTTTTGATGGCCTCCGAGGCTTTAAAACTTTGTAGATCATATCAAGGTTTTTGATATTTTCTTCTGTTTTCTGAGAATGTTGGACCTTGCAGTTTGACCTTTTTGGATTGCCTCGTGCTTATCGTTTGTAGCTTGGATCCTCATTAATTGTGTGGATCCGACTTGTTTTCTCGTTTTTGTAAGTATTTTTGGTTTTTTTCCAACTGATTTCTTTGCGTTGATTCCCTTTATTTCTGTAATCCTCTTTTCTGGACCTTCGTCAGGTCTCTTTCAGGGATTACTTTTATAACTTTTCAGTAGCAGGAGTCCGACTTCGTTATGTCGGTCTCCTTTAAGTTATAGCGTAATCCTCTTTCTTGGATCTTTATTTGATCTCTTTCAGGGAATACTTGTATAACTTTTCAATGGTAGGAGTTCGATTTCATTATGTCGGTCTCCTTTAAGTTATTTTTCGTAGTCCTCTTTCTTGGATCTTTTGTCAGATCTCTTTCAGGGACTACTTTGATAACTTTTCAGTGGTAGGAGTCCGACTTCGTTATGTCGGTCTCCTTTAAGTTATTTTTCGTAGTCCTCTTTCTTGGATCTTTTGTCAGATCTCTTTCAGGGACTACTTTGATAACTTTTTATTTTGGGCAAACTTTATTATGTCGGGCCCTTCTAAGTTAAAGTAATCCTCTTTAATAGGGTTGGCCAGACCTCTTTCCAGGGTTACTTATAACTTGGGTTGACTTGGTCCGACTTCCGCACGTCGGCCAGTCTTTAAGTTATTATTTTAGCTATCCGTAAGACCTCGTCAGGTTCTTTTTTTTTGGATTGCTTTCGATAACTTCTTACATTATTCTGTGTTCATCTTTGCCGATTTGTAGAAAATGGTTGGTATCTTTAGATCGTCCTTTGGGTGAATCGCGTTTTCACCTTTATCGGACGATTATCTTTATTGTGGTCGGGCAGTGAATTTGTTTTTCACTTTCTACCGACCTGTTGCTTTATAATCGGACGATGAATACTTCAGATTAATGCGTCTTGGACTCTTGTAGAATATCTAAAATATATTTTATTTGAAGGAAAATGCGAATATATACATGTGGGATTTTTCTGGTCTAGGTCTCGACCTGGTGCCTTATTAAAAAACCTTTTCAGGAAAAAGAGTGCATCCATTTAGTGAGACCTTTTACCTTTTCTAACTGTAGTACCTTCGTAGGTTGCAGGCATGCCATGATCAGGGAAGCTCTCGTCCATCAAGCTCGGACAGTCTGTAGTAGCCCTTCCCAAGTACTTCTATGACTCGATAGGGTCCTTTCTAGTTCGCTGCCAGCTTCCCTTCTCCGGGTCGAGTTGTTCCAATGTCATTTTGGATTAGGATGAGATCATTCTCTGCGAAACTTCTCGGCACTACCTTTTGATTATATCTGGAAGTCATTCGTCACTTTAGAGCTTCTTCCCTGATCCGAGTTCTTTCTTGGATTTCGGGTAACAAGTCGAGCTCTTCTCTCTGAAGTTGGGAGTTTGCTTGTTCATTGTAGTGGACTACTCGGGGAGATCCTTCTTTGATTTCTATTGGAATCATTGCCTCCGCTCCGTATGCTAGTCGGAATGGTGATTCGTTTGTAGTAGAATGGGGGGTTGTTCGATATGCCCATAGGACTTGTGGAAGTTCCTCGGCCCAGGCTCCTTTTGCTTTTTGTAGCCTCCGCTTTAGTCCGGCCAATATGACTTTGTTGGCTGCTTTGGCTTGTCCATTGGCTTGGGGATGTTTGACAGAGGTGAACTGGTGTTTTATGTTCAGGTCGGCCACCAGTTTTCTAAAGCCTGCATCTGTAAATTGGGTACCGTTGTCCGTGGTGATGGAGTATGGTATTTCGAACCTCGTAATAATGTTCCTATATAGGAATTTTCGACTTCTTTGAGCGGTGGCGTTGGCTAGGGGTTCTGCCTCGATCCATTTTGTGAAATAGTCTACTCCTACTATGAGGAATTTTACTTGTCCCGATCCCTGTGGGAAGGGTCCGAGAAGGTCGAGTCCCTATTTCGCAAATGGCCAGGGTGAGGTCACACTGATGAGCTTTTCTGGTGGGGCAATGTGAAAGTTGGCATGCTTCTGGCGTGGTGGGCATGTCCTCACAAATTCTATAGCCTCCTTTTGTAGAGTTGGCCAATAGAATCCCGCTCGGAGTATCTTTTTGGTGAGAGCTTGCTCTCCGAGATGATTACCACAAATGCCGCTATGTACTTCCTCCAAGACTTCCTTTGTGTTAGAAGTCGGTACGCATTTTAGTAAAGGTGTTGATATCCCTCTTTTGTATAGTGTGTTGTTTATGATAGTGTAGTACTGTGCTTCCCTTTTCAGCCTCTTTGCCTCTTTTTCATCTGTAGGGAGTGCTTCTGTTTTGAGGTAATTTATTATGGGGGTCATCCATCCTTGATCCCGACCTATTATGGCTAGGATTTTTTCTTCTTCTGCTATTGACGGGTTCTGTAGTATCTCCTGGATGAGGCTTCTGTTGTTGCCCCCTGGTTTGGTGCTGGCTAATTTTGAAAGGGCGTCAGCTCGGGCATTTTGCTCACGAGGTATGTGGTAAATTCTATATTCCTCGAGTTGTCCGAGCTGTTCTTTGGTTTTATCCAAATATTTTTTCATGGTCAGATCTTTGGCTTGGTAGCTTCCTATTATTTGTGAGGTTATGACTTGTGAGTCACTGTATATGTTGAGTTTTCGAGCTCCAACCTCCCTAGCAAGCTTCAAACCAGCTAATAGTGCTTCGTATTCTACCTGGTTGTTTGAGGCCGGGAATCCGAATTTAAGGGAGAGCTCAAGTTGAGTTCCTTGGTTGCTTTCGATTATCACACCCGCACCGCTTCCTGTTTTATTCGAGGATCCGTCTACGTATATATTCCACTCTATGGGGATTTTCGAGGTGTCTGTGAATTCTGCGATGAAGTCGGCCAGGTGTTGTGATTTGATGGCTGTCTGTGCCTCGTATTGGAGGTCGAACTCAGACAACTCGATTGCCCATTGTAGGATTCTTCCTGCTAGATCTATTTTCTGCAATATCCCTTTTATGGGTTGGTTGGTCCAAACTTTAATGGTATGCGCTTGGAAATATGGGTGAAGCCGCCGTGATGTGAGGATCAGAGCGTAGGCAAACTTTTCTATTTTCTGATAGTTCAGCTCAGATCCCTGTAGCGCTTTGCTAATGAAGTAGACGGGTTTTTGCCCATGTTCGTCTTCTCTAACTAGTGCTGAGGCTATTGCTCGGCTCTCTACTGCGAGATATAATATGAGCGGTTCTCCTTCTCGTAGCCGAGATAGGATAGGTGGCTGTCCTAAGAACTCTTTGAAGTCTCGGAAGGCTTGCTCACATTCCATCATCCATTCAAACTGTTTTCCCTTTCTTAAAGTAGCATAGAAGGGAAAAGATCTTATCGCGGCTCCTGCTAAGAATCGGGATAGAGCAGCCAGCCTTCCGTTGAGTTGTTGTACTTCTTTGACACAAGTTGGGCTCTTCATGTTGAGTATGGCTTGACACTTGTCTGGATTTACTTTAATCCCCCTTTGTGTGAGCATGAAGCCCAAGAATTTGCCTGCTTCTACTGCGAAGGTGCATTTTGCGGGATTGAGCCGCATGTCGTGTATCCTGATAGTGTAAAACACTTGAGCCAGGTCGGATAATAATGTATCTTCACTTTGTGTCTTTCTCAACATGTCGTCTACATAAACTTCCATGGTTTTCCCGATGTGACCTGAGAAAACTGTATTCATTAGCCTTTGATAAGTAGCTCCTGCGTTCTTGAGACCGAAAGGCATCATGATGTAACAGTAGTTTGCTTTTGGCGTTAGGAACGAGGTCTTTTCTTGATCTGGCGGATACATGGGGATTTGGTTGTACCCTGAATACGTGTCCATGAACAAGAGATATTTATATCCTGATGAAGCATCTACTAGAGCGTCGATGCTTTGGAGTGGGTAAGGGTCTTTTGGGCAGGCTTTGTTGAGGTCGGTGTAGTCGGTGCACATTCGCCACTTCCCATTTGACTTTTTCACCAAGACGAAGTTTGCTAGCCATAGTGGGTATTTGACTTCCCTTATGAATCCTGCCTCTAGTAGCGCCTGTACTTGTTCTTCCACAGCTTGAGCTCATTCTGGTCCGAGTTTTCTTCGTCTTTGTTGTACCGGCCAGGATCCCGGGTAGACTGCCAATTTGTGGCTCATTAGTTCGGGATCAATGCCTGGCATGTCGGCAGCTTTCCATGCAAAGAGATTAACATTATCTCGTAGGAATCATATTAGTGATTCCTTTGTGTCTCCTTTCAGGATCGTGCCAATATTGGTTGTTTTATCCGAAGTGTCTCCGATCTGGACTCTTTCTACTTCTCCTTCGGGTCGTGGTCGGAATTCTTCTCGCCTCTGAACTCCACCGAGCTCGATTGTGTGGAACTCTCCTCTTTCACCTCAGAGGTTTAGGCTTTTGTTATAACAGCGACGTGCCATCTTTTGATCTGCCTTTATTGTAGCTATCCCTTCCGCAGTTGGGAATTTCATACATAGATGTGGAGTTGAAACTATTGCCCCGAGTTGATTTAACGTTGTCCGACCTATTAAGGTATTGTAGGCTAAGCTTACGTAGACCACGATGTAGTCTATCTTGAGTGTTCTGGATTGGTTCCCTTTTCCAAAGGTTGTATGCAGCGATACGTATCCCAGCGGTTGAACTGGGGCATCTCCTAGTTCGAACAGACTGTTCGGGTACGCTCTTAGCTCTTTTTCTTCTAGACCGAGTTTGTCGAAGGCCGTTTTGAATAAAATGTTGGCAGAGCTTCCCTGGTCAATTAGTGTACGGTGAAGGTTGGCGTTTGCCAGTATGATCGTAATGACCATGGGGTCGTCATGTCCCGAGATGATTCCGGATGCGTCTTCCTTGGTAAATGTTATTGCTGGGATATCTGGGGCTTTCTTTTTTCCTTCGACGTGGTACACCTCTTTGAGGTGTCGCTTGTGAGATGATTTGGAGATTCCTCCTCCAGTAAATCCGCCGTGTATTACGTGAACGTGTCTTTCCGGTGTGCGGGGTGATCGTTCAGATCGTCCAACATCCTCATCCCTTCTTCTTTTTCTTGGTTCGTCATCCTGATTAGCCAAAAACTGATTTAGTTTTCCTTCTCTTACTAGTTTTTCTATGACGTTTTTCAAGTCAAAGCATTCATTGGTGGAATGCCCTCGAAGCCGGTGATATTCACAGTATTCATTCCGATTTCCTCCTCCTCTTTTGCCTTTAAGTGGCCGAGCTGGAGGGATTTTCTCTGTATGGCAGACTTCTTTGTAAACATCTACCAAGGATACCCTAAGAGGAGTATAGTTATGATATTTTTTGATTTTCTCTCCGGGGCGATCCTCTTTTTTCTTGGATTCTTTATCTCGGTAGGCAGAACCAAACCTTGAGGCTTCGCTAAGTCGAGAATTTTTCTCCATGTTGATGTATTTCCGTGCCCGTTCTTGTACTTTGTCTAAGGATGTCGGGTATCTCTTTGATATAGATTGGCTAAATGGTCCTTCTCGTAGGCCATTTATGAGGCCCATAATGGCAGCTTCTGTTGGAAGACTTTGTATGTCCATGCATGTTTTGTTGAATCTTTCCATGTAGTTGCGAAGGCTCTCCCGATCTCCTTGCTTGATCCCTAGTAGGCGAGGTGCGTGTTTGGCTTTGACCTTTTGTATGGAGAATCGGGCCAGGAACTTCTTGGCCAGGTCGTCGAAACTCGAGATGGATTTTGGAGGTAGGTTGTCGAACCATTTAATGGCTGTCTTGGTGAGAGTTGTTGGAAAGGCTTAGCAGCGAACTGCATCTAAGGCATCAGTGAGGTACATTCTACTTCTGAAGTTGTTGAGATGATGGTTGGGGTCCGATGTGCCGTCATATAGAGTCATATCTGGAAGCTTGAAATCTTTTGGAATTTTGGTCTTCATGATTTCTCTGGTGAATGGATCTTGATCTTTCTAGGAGCTATCCTCTGTGGATGGTCGAGTAGCTTTAGTTTTAAGATCAGCTTCGAGTTTTGTAAGCTTATCTTCTAATTCTCGGCGCCGCCTTATCTCCCGGCGTAGATCTTCTTCTTTTTCACGTCGATGTTGCGCTTCTTTCTCAAGCTGCTCCAATCGATTTTGAAGTGCTTCCATTACTCCTGGATTTGATGAATTTTTGTCTCCGTTGGTTTCTGGAGTTTCTTTGAGTATTGTGTCCGCGTTTTTATGCGGCGTTCTGTCTTCCAAACCTGAATCGTGGTTGTTGTCATGGTTATCCGCCATGTTAATGGGGTGACTTCCAGGTCCCCGACAACGGCGCCAATGTTCCGTGGGTTACCTGAAACTGTAGGTCGATCTCGGACGAGATCTTCTGTGTTGGTCAGAGCCGACGTGTCCGGCAGGTGTACCGCGGCCGGAGATGGTGTGTCCGACTTGTTGGACTTGGTGGTGGTGCTGATCCTTCGTCTCTGGAGGGTGGGGGGTACCTGCAAGGGACTCCGATGCTTAAGTTAGCAAGGGTATTAAGCAGGTATTGAGTAGAATCAGAGTATGAGTTATACATGGGTGCTCCAGGGTATTTATAATAGTGAGAAGTGACCTTTCTAGATAAGATAAGTTAGTTATCTTATCTTATCTTATCTTTGGGTGAGGTCAGCTTATCTTCAACGGAACCGCCTTTATCTCTGTAGGCTGGGATTGCCTCTGGATTTGGGTCGTGTCCCTCTATTTGGGCCCTTTATTGGGCTTTCTTGTCGACTTGGCCGAGCTCTTTGAGAAGAGGTCGGGTTGTCCTGACCTGAAGAGGTCGGTCGCTTTGTCTTGTAGAACATCCCGGGTCAGACAGCTTGACCCAGGGTATGAACAGGTATCAATGTTTGGAAGTGGATATGGGTCTTTGAGACACGCCTTGTTCAGGTTGGTGTAATCGACACACATCCTCCACTTGCCGTTTTGCTTTTTGACTAGTACCACATTTGCTAGCTGACGTGGCAGAAATTGACAGATTAAGAATTATTAAGAAAAATGGCGTTGCAAGTACAGCTCTTAACCAGCAAAAATTCACTTGTCAATTTAGAAAAGAGTTGTCACAAAATTAGAATTAAAATACTGGGAGTATGAGTCCCAGGTCGTCTCCCAACGAGTTGCAGAGAGATGTGCTATTTTATTAATCAGAGGTTTTCCAAAATGGTTTTGAGTTTGATAAACAGGAAATTAAATCAGAGAATTTATGTAATTTAAATAAAATTCTTGACCGGGAGAAGATTAATCGAAAGTTCTATCCTTGTTGGGATTTTCTCAAAATCAATTAATAATTAGTAGTTGTTTCTACTTAGTTAACCCTCAACAAATGAAAGAAAGTCAAGTTAAAAGTCAACTTCTATTCACAAATCCTAATCCTCTCCCTTGGGAAGGATTAGAGTTAGTGACTAACAAGCTAACCAACAACGAACCAATTATAATTGAACTCTTGAGTATTCCAACTCAAGGTTCTCCTTTTAATCAACTCCCAATCAAGTTGGAAAACTACTCCATTATCATAAATGTAGACTTCTCAAGGAATTGTAGGGAAGTATGATTTATTATTGGTTATGAAAAATAGTATTTTTGGGTTTTTAAAAGGTTTGAACAAGAGAAATAAATTGTAGGAAATAAATTAATAATGAGAAAACTCTTGGCAAGGTATGAAAACTGGAAGTCCTATCCTAGTTATCCTTATCAATGGTGATGAGAATTATATTTTTGCTCCCACTAAGTCAACCTCTAACTATGAAGGTAAGTCAAGTGGATAAATCAATTTAACACCTAAAGTCCTAGTCAACTCCTGATGAAAGACTAGAGTTATAGAAATCTAAATCAATCAGCAAGGATATCAATTATCAATCACGATGAGTTTGACAACTCAAGAGTTACCAATTAATCAACTAAATCCAAGAATGTAGAAAGCTAAATAAAAATCATATATCTGAAAATACCTCAAATTGCATTAGTTAAGAAAATCCTAACATGAAAAGTTCATAAGCCAATTTGACAATATAAATCAAATAAAAGCATTAGAGTATCTAAGAATGGAAGAGAAATACAAGTTAAAGGAACATTGAACCTGTAATTTGAAGAAATAAATCCTAAATCCTTTTAGAGGAATCCTAATCATAATCTTAAGAGAGAGGAGAGAGCCTCTCTCTCTAAAACTACATCTAAATTATGAAAAGTGAATTATGAGTCCTCCTTCATTGCAGATATGGCCGTTCTACTATGGTGCATCCTTACAGACCAGCCTCTAAACCTACCAAGACACATCCGAAATGCCATGGGACACGTACAAATTGCAGGCAACCTACCTTTTCCCGCCTTGGTCTCAGATCTTGTCTCAGCAACCGGAGTCTCCTACAGAGCTGGAGACACCAAAGCCATGCTTCCACGGAATGATCAGTACGTCTCTAATGGGAAATCTCTCAGGCCACCAACAGCCACTACCAGCCAGTCCGCAGAACAAGCTGCAGACATTCCTCCTTCTACACCACAAGCACCTTCAACAAGTTAGCTGCTCCATCAAATACTGAAGAGGTTGGACTGGCAAGAACAGAAGGCAAAGCTACGAGAGTGCCGCAACTAGCGCCGATTCAAATACCTCAAGGAACTACTCACAGGCAACCACAGACCTGACAAGGACCCAGACACTCTGGACTCCACTTCCTTTACCAGCACAGGGAGCCATGACGGTCCCAACTGTGGAGATACTGCTACCAGCCCACCTTTGTTCCTGACAGATGGCACCGAGGATGATGCAAAGCCTTAAGTGTGGGGAGGTCGGTCAGTACCTGACTTTCGGAGGTAATTTCTCTTCCCTAACACCAATTTCTTTTTTTTAGAATAGGATAGATTACATAGTAATAGGTTAATTGCATGCATGTTCTACTTGATTGAAAAGATAATAAGTTTCTTTTAAGACCCTATTTTTGAAAATTTTCACTAATTTAAAACAAAACCTTTTTGTTAAATTTGTTTGAAGTTGTAATTGGAACATGGTTTTTGAGCTAAAGAACACACAACCTGTGAGACTTTGAGCCTAAATACATGGTTACATTATTTAACCATAAATATTTTTTCTTGTGTGTTTTCTTCTCTATGATTGTAATCTGAATTTTGTTTTATCCTATATGTCCAATGTTAATGTGTTATATGCATGCATATGATTGAGGCCATTATTTGTTTAGCTCACTTATCCCAAATAAGCCTACCCTTTTAATTACCTTTGTTAGCCACTTTGAGCCGTTTTAATCCCATTTGTTCTACATTTTACCACATTACTAGCCTTAAGCAGAAAAATAATTAAATATCCCAATTGAATCTTTGGTTAGCTTAAGATAGAAATTGTGTGTTAATCGAGTTTGGGAAGATTGCGGGAACAACGGTTAATAAAGGAATGTGTCATAATGAAATAATGGGAATTTGGGTACCTACTCATGTGAAACTATAAAAGAAAATTAAAAATCTATATGCATTGATAAGCTAAAAAAACCGCACGCGACAGCGTCACCGATGCGTCTGCGTCATAGGTGCGTTGGGAAGAAAATAAAATGAACAGAGAGTCACGCGAAAGTGTTGTTGGAAGCGTGCCTCTGGCACAATTCGACCCACGCGACTGTGTGGATGACGCAATCACGTCATTAGTAACATGGCCTCCCCACGCGTCCGCGTCAACCACGCGAACGCGTGGCCCTGTAATTCGACGTAAAAAGGGTGTATGGCAGTAAGTTGAGCTGGAGTTGGGCTGGACTCGTGCTAGAAGCACAAGCCCTACCACGCAAACACGTGCTCTACGCGTCCGCGTCGGTTTCAAAGTCTGGCCCTTCACGCGATCGCGCAGCCTCGCGCTCGCACAACTCTCTGTGTGAAAACTCATTTTGCCAAATTTTAGGGTGACGCGTTCGCGTGGTGGACGCGATCACGTGAAGGGCCAGACTTTGAAACCGATGCGGACGCGTCGCGTCTGCGTCGTAGGGCTTGTGCTTCTAGCACAAGTCCAGCCCAACTCTAGCTCAACTTACTGCCATACAACCTGTTTACGTCGAATTGCAGGGCCACGCGTTCGCGTGGTTGACGTGGACGCATGGGGAGGCCATGTTATTAATGACGCGATTGCATCATCCACGCAGTTGTGTGGGTCAAATTGTGCCAGAGGCATGCCTCCAGCCACACTTTCGTGTGACTCTCTGTTCATTTTATTTTCTTCCCAACGCACCTATGACGCGGACGCGTCGGCGACGCTGTCGCGTGCGTTTTTTTTATAATTATGCAATATGCAAATGCAGATGCAAACTATAGGCACTAGTACTGAGAAGAGTTATTTAAAAAGGAAATTAAGGAGAGGGGAAGGAATGATCATACCATGGTGGGTTGTTTCCTACCCAGCACTTTGCTTTAACGTCCTTAAGTTGGACGCTCCACTAGCTCAGTCTTCTGCTGTGGGTGGATCTTCCAAGAGGAAGATCTCTAGCTCCTGGTTTTTCGCCATCTTTTTGCCATGAAATAACTTTAAGCGATATCCATTGACCTTTATAAGTTTAGAGCTTGAAGGATGGCTCAAGTGAAAGACCCCGTATGGCTCCACCCTCTCTACTCGAGAGGGACCGTCCCATCTGGACCTCAGCTTGCCTGGCATGAGCCGCATTCTGGAGTTGTAAAGGAGGACTAAGTCCCCAAGTTGGAGCTATCTTCTCTTGATGTTCTTATCATGCACATCTTTCACCTTCTCTTTATACAGTTTGGAGTTTTCATAAGCTTCTAGGCGAAGGTTCTCTAATTCTTGCAGTTGCAACTTCCGTTCAGCTCTGGCTTTCTCATAGTCCATGTTGCGTTCTTTTACCGCCCAGAAGGCTTTGTGTTCTAACTCAACTGGGAGATGACAGGCCTTTCCATAAACTAAGCAGAAAGGACTCATCCCAATTGGTGTCTTATATGCTGTCCGATATGCCTAGAGCACATCTTGGAGCCTGGTGCTCCAGTCCTTTCTATGAGGCTTGACTATCTTTTGCAGTATGCGCTTTATCTCTTTGTTAGACACCTCTGCTTGCCCATTAGTCTGGGGGTGATAGGCTGTTGATACTTTATGAATTATCCCATGCATCTTCAGTAATCCTGTTAGTCTTTTGTTATAAAAGTGAGTGCCTTGATCGCTCACGATTGCTCGTGGTGATTCAAAGCGACAAATAATATGGTTTCTAACAAAGGAAACAACAATGTTAGCATCATCAGTACGGGTCGAAATTGCTTCCACCCATTTAGAAATATAATCTACAGCTAACAGTATATAGAGGTGACCATTAGAATTTGGAAATGGACCCATGAAGTCAATGCCCCAAACATAAAAAATTTCACAGAAAAGCATAATTTGTTGAGGCATTTCGTCCATCTGGGATATATTACCAAATCTTTGCAGGGAGAACAAGATTTACAAAGGTTAGCAGCATCTTTAAAAAGAGTAGGCCACTAGAATCCACAATCTAAAACTTTTCTAGCTGTTTGTTGAGGGCTAAAATATCCTCCACTCTCAGATGAGTGGCAAGCCTCTAAAATGAACTAGAATTTTGATTGAGGTACACACCGTCTAATTACCTGGTCAGCACCACACCTCCATAGATATGGATCATCCCATACAAAGTATTTGGACTCGCTTTTCAGCTTGTCTCTCTGATGCTTAGTAAAATCAGGAGAAAAAGTGTGACTAACTAGATAATTAGCTAGAGGTGCATACCAGGGAACTACATCAGATACTGCCTGTAAGCTATCAAATAGAAAATTATCATTGATAGAAATTGAGTCATCTTTAATGTGCTCAAGGCGACTCAAGTGGTTTGCCACAAAATTTTGGTTACCACTCCTATATTTAATTTTCAAATCAAATTATTGCAGCAGTAGCATCCAACGTATTAGCCTTGGTTTAGACTTCTTTTTAGCTAATAAATATTTTAGAGCTGCATGGTCTGAGTACACTACTACCTTAGTACCAAGTAAATAGGCTCGGAATTTATCCAGAGCAAAAATAATAGCTAGAAGCTCTTTTTCAGTAGTAGTGTAATTAGATTGAGCAGCATCTAAAGTCTTAGATTCATAAGTAATTACAAAAGGATCGTTACCTTCATGCTGAGCTAGTGCTGCTCCTACTGTATGATTGGAGGCATCACACATGATTTCAAATGGTTGACCCCAGTCTAGTCCCCTCACAATCGGAGCTTGAGTCAGGGCGGTCTTCAGCTTATCAAATGCTTGTTTGCAATCTTCACTGAACTCGAACTCAATATCTTTCTGCAGTAGTCTGGATAAGGGTAGTGCTACCTTACTGAAGTCCTTAATGAACTCCTGTAAAAACCTGCATGGCCAAAGAACGAACGAACTTCCCTCACAGAGGAGGGGTAAGGTAAACTAGAAATAACATCCACCTTTGCTGGGTCTATAGAGATACTAGTATCAGAAACAACATGTCCTAGAATAATTCCTTATTTCACCATAAAATGACATTTTTCAAAATTTAAAACAAGGTTTGAACTAACACACCTATCCAATACTCTAGATAAACTATACAAAGGCTAAATGTATCATCATATATGCTAAAGTCATCCATAAAAACTTCCATACAGGTCTTAATGACATAAGAGAAAAGACTCATCATACACCTTTGGAAAGTAGCTGGTGCAAACACCTTATTCATCAGCCTTTGATACGTGACTCCTGCATTTTTTAACCCAAAAGGCATGACCACATAGCAATAGTTTGCCCTTGGCGTGATGAAAAGTGTCTTTTCTTGATCTGGCTTGTACATCGGAATTTGATTATATCCCGAGTATGCGTCCATGAACGACAAGTATTGATACCCCGAGCTGGAGTCTACTAAGGTATCAATGTTTGGAAGTGGATATGGGTCTTTGAGACACGCCTTGTTTAGGTCGGTGTAACCGACACACATCCTCCATTTGCCATTTTGCTTTTCGACCAATACCACATTTGCTAGCTGACGTGGCGGAAATTGATAGATTAAGAATTATTAAAAAAAATGGCGTTGCAAGTACAGCTCTTAACCAGCAAAAATTCACTTGTCAATTTAGAAAAGAGTTGTCACAAAATTAGAATTAAAATACTGGGAGTATGAGTCCCAGGTCGTCTCCCAACGAGTTACAGAGTGATGTGCTATTTTATTAATCAGAGGTTTTCCAAAATGGTTTTGAGTTTGATAAACAGGAAATTAAATCAGAGAATTTATGTAATTTAAATAAAATTCTTGATCGGGAGAAGATTAATCAGAAGTTCTATCCTTGTTGGAATTTTCTCAAAATCAATTAATAATTAGTAGTTGTTTCTACTTAGTTAACCCTCAACGAATGAAGGAAAGTCAAGTTAAAAGTTAACTTCTATTCACAAGTCCTAATCCTCTCCCTTGGGAAGGATTAGAGTTAGTGACTAACAAGCCAACCAACAACGAACCAATTACAATTGAACTCTTGAGTATTCCAACTCAAGGTTCTCCTTTTAATCAACTCCCAGTCAAGTTAGGAAACTACTCCATTATCATAAATGTAGACTTCATAAAATAAAGAGGAGACATAAAAAGAGACATGATAAACAATAATCAAAGAGATTAATTAAAAAATAAAAATAGTCTTTGTATTAATAAATTCTAAAAATAATCCAATTGTAACTCTGGACAAATTAAGGATATGAAAGAGTAAGTAAAAAGTAGGTAAACAAACTAGAATGACCAGTTCCGGAGGTAGACTCTTCTCAATAGCCAAAGCCAAAATCTTCAAATTCTAAATTATGAGTATAAAGAAAAACCTAGAGGAAGAGTAAAATCAGATCTAAAAAAACTAGAAATTATGCGGAATGAGAATTGTCTTTTGTCTCTGGATGTTCCCTGGCTCTAATCTGTGTTTCTGGGCCGAAAACTGGGTTAAAACGCGGCCCAGAATCTATGCCAGCGACTTCTGTAATTCTACAGATCGCGCACGTCACGCAACCGCGTCGTCAACGCGTTTGCGTCACTCAGCGTTTTCTGTGCCACGCGTGCGCATCGTCCACGCATTCACGTCACTCGTGCAGCTTCCAATCCACGCGTTCGCGTCAGGCACGCGTTCGCGTCGCTGTGATTTTTTTCATTTCGCGCGGACGCGTGAGTCATGCGCCCACATCACTTCTCACTGGTCATCTCAATTTCTTGTGTTCCTTCCATTTATGCAAACTTCCTTTCTATTCTCTAAGCCATTCCTGCCCTATGAAGCCTGAAACACTTAACACACAGATCACGGCATCGAATGGTATAAAGGAGAATAAGAATATACAATTAAAGGATCTTTAGGAAGCAAGTTTTCAATCATAGAACAATTTTAGGAAGGAATTGTAAATACATGCAAATCATATGAATAAGTGGGTGAAGACTTGATAAAATCACTCAATTAAACACAATATAAATCATAAAATAATAGTTTATCACTAGCCACGCCGGATATTTGATCTCTTTGATGAAGCAAGCTTCTAGGAGGGCTTGTACTTGCTCTTCCACCACTTGGGCCCGTTTAGGTCCGAGCTTCCGTCTTTTTTGTTGAACCGATCGCGATCCGGGATACACTGACAGTTTATGTGACATGAGTTCGGGATCTATCCCTGGCATGTCGGAGGCTTTCCAGGCAAAGAGGTCATTATTCTCTTGTAGGAGCCTCATAAGCTTCTGCTTCAGATCTTCTTTCAGGTTGGCTCCTATATTGGTATTTTTTCCTTCCTCTTCTCCGACCTGTACCTCTTCAGTTTTTCTGCCGGGTTCTGGTCGCAACTCTTCTTTAGCTCTGACTCCTCCGAGCACAATTGTGTGCACTTCCTTGACCTTTCCTCTCAGGTTTAGGCTTTCATTGTAACACTTTCTTGCCAATTTCTGGTCTCCTCTGATGGTTGTAATTCCCTCTGGTGTTGGGATTTCATGCAAAGGTGGGGGTGGACACCACTACTTTGATCCGATTTAGGGTTGTTCTGCCAATTAGAGCATTGTAGGCTGAAACCACATCAACGACTATGAAATTGATGCTTAGAGTTTTGGACTTTGCCCCTTTTCCATAAGTTGTGTGTAGGGGTATGAATCCTAGTTGCTTTATTGGTGTATCCCCCACCCCATATAGGGTATCGGGGTAAGCTCTTAACTCCTTTTCATCCAGTCCCAACTTATCAAACGCCGGCTTGAACAGGATATCGGCCGAGCTCCCCTGATCCACTAGAGTTCTGTGTAGATGGACATTGGCAAGGATCATGGTTATTACCACTGGATCGTCATGTCCAGGAATAATGCCTTGCCCATCTTCTTTAGTGAAAGAGATGGCTGGGAGGTCGGGAGCTTCGCCACCGACCTGATAGACTTCCTTCAGGTGCCTTTTGTGAGATGACTTTGTGAGACCACCTCCAGCAAACCCTCCTGAGATCATGTGTATATGTCTTTCCGAATTCTGTGGTGGCGGGTCTCTTCGGTCTTCGTCATCTCGCTTTCTCTTGCCATGATGGTCCGACCTTTCCATGAGAAATCTGTCAAGCCAACCTTCTCTGACTAGCTTTTCTATCACATTCTTTATGTCATAACAATCATTTGTTGAGAGACCATATAGCTTATGGTACTCACAGTAGTCGCTACGACTTCTCTCCTTTTTGTTTTTGATGGGCCTAGGGAAAGGTAGTATTTCGGTGTGACAAATTTCCCTATAGACATCAACTAGGGAAACGCGTAGAGGTGTATAGGAGTGATATCTCCTGGGCCTTTCAGGGCCAACTGTCTCTTTTTTTGGGCTCTTTCTCCTTCTCTTTTAATGAGTGAGAGTGCCCAGGTCACCAACTTGGCTCTCTCAGCCTGGCATTTTCTTCCATGTTGATGTACTTCTCGGCTCTCTCCTGTACATCTCTCAAAGAAGTCGGGTGCCTTTTTGAGATGGACTGGGAGAAGAGACCTTCTCGGAGTCCATTTACTAGGCCCATAATCACTGCTTCCGTGGGCAGGTCTTGAATCTCTAAGCACGCATTGTTGAACCTCTCCATGTAGTCTCTCAGAGGTTCTCCGATCTCCTGTTTTACTCCTAGGAGACTTGGTGCATGCTTTACCTTGTCCTTTTGGATAGAGAATCACACAAGGAACTTACACGAGAGGTCGTCGAAGCTAGTGACCGACCTTGGGGGAGGCTATCGAACTATTTCATTTCTGCTTTCGTCAGGGTTGTCGGAAAAGCCTTGCAGCGAGTGGCATCAGAAGCGTTGGCTAAATACATCCGAATTTTAAAATTGCTTAGATGATGCTTTGGGTCAGTAGTGCCATCCTAGAGATCCATGTCAGGGTTTTTGAAGTTCCTTGGAACTTTTGCCCTCATTATGTCCTTGCTGAACGGATCTTCTCCTCCCAATGGAGAGTCTTCTTGGTCACTGCGAGAGTTTCGACCTTTGAAAGCGAACTCTAGTCTTACAAGCTTTTCCTCAAACTCCTTTCATCGTTTGATCTCGTTCCTCAAATTTCTCTCTGCCTCTCGCTGTCATTTCAGGTCTTGTTCCAACTGCTCCAAGCACCCCTGGTGACCGTGGAATGTAAGACCCAAGACTTTTAAAAAGTTCTATTTTGAATCAGTCTCAAATTATATATTTATTTATGGTTTTAATTTCAGAAATTATTTTTATTGAAAATAATTAAAGGCAATTAATTAGACTTGAAATAAATTAAGGTTTTTATCCAAACTCTATACCTATAGATTATTTTCCTATTTATGATTTAAAGTTCTGGAAATTCAAAAAAAAAATAATGAGGTTTGGCTATTTAAATTATAAAATTGGTAGTTATGAAATAATAAGAATTTTATATGATTTGATTTTAGATAATTTAATTTATATCATTTAATACTTTAAGTTAAAGATAAAGAGAAATTAATTACATTATCATGAATTTTCAATTAGAGTAATTTATTGAAAATCAATTAGTATTTTTATATCACAAATAATATTTTTAAAATAATTTTAAAGATCAAATTAGATTTCAATTTAATATTCTATATCCTAATTTGATTAAATTAAACACAAAATCCTAATTCTCTTGTACCCAACCCTAGCCGCCACTAACATTTCTCCTTATCACAGACACACGGTAGAAAAAAAAGAAAAAAAAAGAAACAAAAGAAAGGGAAGAACGAAGTGGGGGCAGGGAAATCAGGGAAGAAAAAAGAAAGAAAGGGAAAGAATAGAAAGGGGGAAAACAGGGGAAGCTTGAAGAAAGAAAGACAGGGAAGGGAGAAAGAGGTATCGAGGAAGGAAGGAGAGGGGGAGAAGAGTGAGGCGGCGCGGTGGATGTCACTGCCACCGTCGCCGTTGCTACTGACAGAGGAGAGAGGAGATCTGAGAGAGGAGAGTGCCGCAAAGGAAGCCGCCGCGCCGTTCAAGACCGCCGTCGCGTCGTGTCGCTGTTTGCGCCAGCGCCGAGGAGACCGCGCGGGGAGGAGAGAGAGCGAGATCTGAGGTCGAGCTGAGGTCCAACCACCGCGTCGGAGACCTTTTCGTGTCACCAGCGTCGCAATCACCGTGAAATCCGTCGCCGCCGCTGCTGTACCCGCGTCGTCATCGTTCTCATCATGGAGTCGGTTGCCGTCACTTATGGCGGAGCCAGAGAGAGAGAGAGCGAGCTCGGGAGCCGAAGAGAGAAAGGAGAGACCCGCGCCAGCCACCACCACTTCTGCCGCTCGAAACCTTGCTGCCCCCGCTGGTGACCGCACTGTTGTCGTCCGCCGCCGCTGCTTGTTATTCTGAGCTACTGCACCGTTGTTACCGCCGTTCTGGTCACCGGGTGTGGCGTGGGTGATCACCGGAACCACCATCGGAGTTACCGTTATTTCAATTTAGCCGTTCGTCCTTGTTTGGGTAAGCGATGCATTCCAAAACCTTTAAATTAGCATTTCTGTTTTAAGTTGTTTGAGGATCTGAGGTCTTGGGTGTCATAGGATTGAGTTACGGGTCTTGATAGCTGAGTCTTATGGCTGTTGCATACAGCATCAAGGTGCTACGTCGTCACCGGAGCTGCTGTTGCCCCGTTTTCTCGATTATTCGTAAGCCCAGTAAGTCGTTCCTTGTTCCAAACTCTTTTAGTTACTTTTCTGTTATAGATTATTAAGTATTACGCGACATTAACGTTTTAGGATTGAGCTAAGGCTGTGTTTAGAGGTTGTGACTGCTGCGGGGACGGTCGGTATTGATGCTGTTGCTGTGGGATAAGAATAGAAATGCAGTTTGTTGCGTAGTTGAATCGCGAACGAGGTAGGGGTTTTTCTTAAATTCTATTTTATATTACAGAGTTGTTATAAATAGATATTGACGCAAGGAGATATACTTTTGTGATTATATTTGTCTTGTGAATGTGATGGTTTGTTAGACTGAATTATTGGTTGCTCGATTGCTTGAGTGAAGTACGGTTGTTGATAAGAAATGGGTTTGAAAAGTTATTTACTTAATTATTATGAAAAGTGGTTTTTCTTGGTTTGGAGTTAAAGCGGTTTGATTTTGAGTCGGTTTGATTTTATAAATGATTTAATACTTGAACTGGTTTGATTTTAAAAAGAGTTTTATTATTGGAATTGGTCTGATTTGAGAATAATTTGATATTGGAGCTGGTTCAACTATGGAAAATGTTTGGAATTTGGAAATGGTTGAGAAAATGTTTGAGAAATGTTTGGGTGGGACCCGAAAAGGGTGGCAGTGTCCAAGTTTTAGAGGAGATGCTGCCGAAATTTTATAAAATTGAAAGTCTTGCCCGAAGTGATGATTTAAAAAGATTTAGTTTTTGAACGTTATATGTTTTAAAGATTGATTTATTTAGAAAATAAAGAATTAAGTTTTGATTGAGATTGTTGATTAATGGAAAGAAGGATGATGAGGATTGATTTGAAATATGATTTTTGAATGAATTTGGAAATGGGATATGGATTGATGAATGATGATGATATTGAGAATGGCTTAAATGTTGATGAATGATGAATGAATTATTTATATGGCTTATGAATTTGAAATATCTGAGATACGAGGTTCCCTGGATTAAGTGCCGTGGCTTGCCACCACGTGTACCAGGTTGAAAACTCGATACTCTGTTGACCCTACGACGTAAGTGTGACCGGGCACTATATAAATTCCCGGGAATGATACCCCCATTGAGTAATATTGATTATTTGAGAAAAAGCTATGCATAGACTCTTGGGGATGCACGTCGGGGGACAGTCTAAGTACAATTCAGACTTGTCGGGTTGGCTGGATAACCGACAGATGAGCCTCATCAGCCATAGGACAGGCATGCATCATATGCATTTGTATGCTTTGTTTGGGTTTGAACTTATTTTGGTTTGCCTAATTGCTAAACTGTTCTTAACTGCTACTTGAACTATTTGCTGTAACTGCTACCTACTTGTGCTTTCCTTGCCTGTCTTGCTTGTGTTTGTTCTGGCGTGCTACATTTGAGATTGAACTTGGATGCTGAATTAATGATTGTGTTGTTTGATTGCGTGGTTGGTTTCTAATTGAGATTTGCTTATAAGAAAGGAAAGATTTTGGATTTCTGAAAATATTAAACATTGTTTATTTGAAAAGGTTTTGAACGATTAGCTATTGGATTTTAAAAAGGATTCATAAAGCAATGATAATCACTGAATTTGAAAACAGTTTCTTATTAAATATCTTCTTATAACAACTTTGAAACTCCGTGGTGAGACCGTGTGGTTAGGTTCTCACCCCCTACAGCTTTACCTTTTCAGGAACCGGATGAAGAATCATTAAGAAGAGATATACTGTGTTTGGTTTATAAGATGTTGTATTAATTAGATTATTTTCTTCCCTCGTCTTTGTTATTACGAGTTTGTAAGAGGGATAGGAATTGTATGTTTTATATGTAAATTATATTATGAGTTATTATGTAAGGAGTCTTGTATATGAATCTATGCCTGTTTGTATTTTTTTTCTTAAGATAAAGTGTTTAGTTTCGGTTTTTTTCTAAGAAAGCTGCGATACAGTGTTGAGTCACAGGCTCCTATTTTAGTATTTAGTATGTAAAGTAGTCGTAATACTTCTTGCTATCAGAATAGTGCAGCCGGAAGCGTGACTTCTGATAGTGAGGGTGTTACATGGAACAATCTCATGAAGTCAGCTGCATGGGGTTGTCCCTCCTTTCCTGATTCACGTCCTTCGGATGAGTTTTCCTTCGGGTCCTTCACCCCTTGATGAGAGACTATGGCTCTATCGTCGTTACCAACGTCTTGATTCTCTTGCTCAGAATCAGACGTTGTGTTTCCATCCTCATTCAAGTCGTCTGCCATCACTGGTTGATCTCTCGGCTCCCCGGTAACGGCGCCAATGTTACGGTGGGTAACCGAATATTAATGGGCTGGACTTGTGAGGTTAGCCCAAACGTCAGGAGGAGGTGGTCTCCGACTTGGTTTACGTATGGGAGCCGCCGTCCAACTTGTGTGTATGATAGAATGGGGGATGGTACTAGCAAAGACACTCCGATGCCTAAGTCAGCAAAGGGTTTTACAGGTTTTTTAGAGTATTAGAACTTAGAGATACTTGAGGGATGTTAGTGTATTTATAGTGATGAACCAATAACCACCGTTGGAGTAGTTCCATCTTTTAAGGAGGATAACCGTCTCTTTATCTTAGGGTAGTTGAGATATGGCTCCTGGAAGTGGGTTGAGAGATTTTAGGGGCAGTTACTTATTTGAATAAGTGTTATCTGCCAACTATCCTTCGATCCCGACTTCTTAGAGTGGAGTCTGTATTCGATCCGACTTCTTATAAGGAGGTCGGCTGGTAGCGAAGGCCAATTTTTGGATTGGACCTTTTTGGTTTATTTGGTCATGGGCCCTAGCGTTGGGTCAGGGTATTAACAAGTATTATCTCCAAATTATATATAATAAATATTTAAAAAAAGAAGTAAAAATATAGATTACAAAAATAAGCAGTAAAAATTTAAAACTAAAAAATATATGTATATAATAATAATATTTTTTATTTGAATTATATTATTTTATTAATTTTATTTTTTGTAAAACAAAAAGATAGCGAAAAATAGAAAATAAGAGAGAGAGAGAGAGAGAGAAAGATAAAGAAGAAGAATGAGAGAGAAAATTTGTTAATTTAAAAAAAATATTTTAATTGTAATAAAAAATATTTAATGATATATTTTGATTTATTAAATTATTAATATAAAATATAAAATATAAAATATATATAGAGTGAAAATAGTAAAAAAAATAAAAAAAAAAGAGGTAGATAAGAGAATGTAAGAAGAAAGTTTATTTATTAATTTTGAATAGAAATATCTTCTCTCAATTTTAATAAAAAATATATATGATATATTTTGATTATTAAATTAATTAGTAATAATATATAATATATAATATAAATATATTTTAATTTTAATTTTTTACTTTTAATTTTAATTTAATTTAAATATAATTAGAGAATATCATATTGTAGATTTTGATTATTAAATTTATAATTGATCATTATATATATATATATATATATATATATATATATATATATATATATATATATAAGAGATAGAGTGGATAAAGGAATGAAATAAATAAAGAAAAGGAGAAGGAAAACTAGAAAAATTTAAAAATAAAAAAAAAAGATTTAATTTTAATTATAATAAAAAAAATTAATATTGTGATATATTTTGATCGTAAAATTAGTAATAGATAATAGATAGATAATAGGCAATAGATTTGATAGATGAAAGCTCTTTTGCTTTTACGGTGAGATCAGGCTTGTTGTATGTTTGAATAGTTTGATCATCAAAAAGGGTGGCATTTACGTTGGTCTTTCCTAATGTTTGTCTAACACAGTTGTATTTTTTTTTTTTTTTTGCAAAAACACCCTTAGTCAATTATTATAACATCAGTACTATATCTCTTATTTATTACAAGAATAACCCAATATTAATCATTTACCATCATATCCCTATTTTTTATTGGGCCAATTAAAATTATATTAATGACTAATTTAACAAAACACCAGAAAATCTGAAATCTCTTAGGGTTCATATGGAGCACGCACCTGATAATGGAGGCAGCAATGGTGGTTTCGACAGTGGCACAAGAGAAGTGCGACCACGGTAAGTCCTCTCTATTGCATGAATATTGTATTTTATCACATAGTTTCTTCTTCCTTCCGTATTAATGGTTCCCTGTTCATTTTTTCATAAATTTAAATCCGTTTATTGTACATAGTTGTCGATATTTTCTGCTTGGACATTGATGTTTCTTTTTCCTTTTATTTTTTTTAATCGATATTGAGTTTGATAGCATAAGGAAAATTATTTTCTACATTTTCAACGCTTTCTTCTATTTTACTTGTTTTAGAATTTAATAAGTTAAAAAAAATATAGAATTAGAACAGTGCTATTATTTTCATGTTAGTGGTCTCTGCACTTTGATTTATTAGAATACAATTTTTTTATGTTTTTCCGGTTGCAATTAATTGCTAAGTAGAATCTTGAAGTGGATGATAAAAGAGTTAGATGATAGAAGAGTTAGATGATACAGAGGAATTTCAAGGAATGTATCAAGATGAAATTGAGCAGGAAGCTGTGAATTCTGAGGATTTAGGGGAGCATGAATTTCAAAAAATATTTTATGGGAACGATTTTTCACATGAGGTGGATGAATTATATCGAATAGAAGATATTGAAAATATTGCCATGGTTAATTTTCTGAACATAGGTGCTCATGAGATGGAATGCTTTCATTTTCCTAATCTTCAGATAGCATTTGATTTCTATAACCATTATGCGAAATCTGTTGGTTTTGGTGCTAGAAAAAGTAAGACTTGGAAAAATAGCAAAGGAGAATATGTGAAGCAATTGTTTGTGTGCTCTCGTGAGGGATTTAGACCAGAGAAATATTATAATATGGAAAACAGAAAAAGGGAGCCAAAATCTGAGACTCATTGTGGTTGTCTGGCTAGGTTTGTAGTTCGTTTTGTGGCTTACACTGGAAGATGGCATGTGGCTTTGTTTGTTGAATCGCACAATCATGATTGCCTTGATCCTAGGTTAGTTGGTTTCCTTCCTACACAAGAAAAATGGCAGAAGCTGATGCTAGTCAAATGAACAACATGAAGGATGCAGGCATTAGCACACTCCATATATATGCTATGTTAGCTAATCAAGCAGGTGGTTATGAAAATGTTAATTATACCTTAAGGAATATGTATAATGAGATTGCTAGGCGAAGGCGTCATGTCCTGGGTGATGCTAGAGCGGCATTGCGATACCTCAAAAACCAGAAAGCTGAAGATACAAGCCTCTATTATGAGCACATAGTTGATGCTAAAGGGGTATTGCGAGCTCTATTTTGGTGTGATGGAAGAAGCCAATTAGATTATGAAGTATTTGGAGATGTGCTTGCCTTTGATGCGACATACAAGAAGAACAAGTACTTGTGTCCGGTAGTAGTGTTTTTCGGTGTGAATCATCACAACCAAACAGTGGTATTTGGAAGTGCTCTAGTTACCGATGAGAGTAAGGAGGTCTACGTGTGGTTATTACAGCAACTATTGGCAGCCATGAAGGGAAAAGCACCTGTATCTGTGATTACAAATGGTGCTCCATCAATGAGATTTGCAATTGAGACGGTATTTCCAAATGCCCATCATAGATTATGTGCTTGGCACCTCATTCGGAACGCCACAAGTAATGTTGGAAACCCAAAATTTACATCTATGCTCAAGAAGTGCATGCTTGGAGATTATGAGATTAGTGTGTTTGAGCAGAAGTGGTTTGGAATGGTTGAGGAGTTTGGTGTAGCTGAAAAGAATTGGATTATTGACATGTACAAGAAAAGGCATATATGGGTCACTGCACATATTCGAGGCAAGTTTTTTGCAGGATTTAGGACAACTTCTCGATGCGAAGGTTTGCACTCTATTACTGCAAAATATGTTAAATCTCAATACAATTTGGTTGATTTCATAAAGCATTTTAAGCGGTGTCTTACCTACCTAAGATATAAGGAGGTTGAAGCTGACTATGTTTCCATATCTGGTCTTCCGGTACTTAAAACAGCATTAGAACCTCTGGAAAGGTCTGCATCAAATTTCTATACACGAGAGTTATTTTTTATATTTCGACCCATGCTTGTTAGGGCTGCAAGAATGAAGGTTGTGCAAGATGTGTCATTTGATTCATTTGTACTTTATACAATATCTAAATATGGAAGTCTAAATAGTTCATGGGAGGTGTCTGTGGATAATGAAAGGACGAAGTTTAATTGTTCATGCTTAAGGATGGATTCTTTTAGAATTCCGTGTGAGCATATAGTTTGTGTGCTGGTGTTTCTTAACATCCTTGAGCGCCAAAGTCTCTTGTGTTGACAAGATGGTCGAAGAATGCCAAGACAAGCACTTTCGATTCAAGTGGCGTTACTTGGGAGTCTATAATATTGAGTCAATATGGATGCTTGATGGATTGGTGTCGGCAGCTGTCCTATGTCGCTAGTCGAAGACAGGAGAGATTCCACCTTGTTCGAGATACTGTTATGAGCCTAATCGAAGATTTCAAGATTGAAGATGAACAAGAAAAGCAAGTTGGTGCGCAAGCTGATGATTCAGATGGTATTTTTCCTAAGAATCCACAAAGTTGTAGGTCTAAGTGTCGTCCAAGTGAGAAGATCAAACGAAAACCACAACGATGTAGTATTTGTCGCATGGAAGGGCACAATAAAAAATCTTGTCCATTGGCAAAGAACATTCAGCAGCAGACCAATGCAACTTTTTATGGCATAAATAGGAACCATGTTGAGAAAGATTTAGATGCAGATGCAGAAATGGTAATATTTGGTTTAATGATTTGCGTACCACAACATATTAATTATATAATTTTCATTAATAAGAGTGGAGATTGATCAATATTTTATTTGATATTGCAAAAATTTTGGGCATCTGATCTTGAAGAAGATTATAAAGAACAAGAGTTTTGGGCAGGAGATTCTGATGCAAGTGTCGACATGGAACTTAGTGAAGAGTTCTCGATTTAGTATTATATAAATTATTATTATGTGATATTTGAATAAAACTTGAGTAATTTATTATGTGATATTTGAATAAAACTTGAGTAATTGAATTTTGTGTATGAATTTTCATGATGAACTTGGTCTTATTTGCTTAATTGCTATGAAAAAGGTGAGATTTGAGACAAGATTGGTATATTTACAATAATGAGTACATTTTGAGTTATGGCTTACAAGAGACGGTTTTGTGATCTTGTAATTGTAAGATGCAGAACTCAGCAAGAAGAGTCTTATTATGATTAGTTAAAGCATAAAAGATTGTAAAAGAAGTGCAGTTGGGTTAATTGTGAAGAAGGCTCAATACGGACATCACTCTCTGTTCTTCTTAACTTTTGTATGAATTTTATTGAAGAATATGTGCATGAAAGGCATCCTTTCTATGGTATGATAGTGTGGTTATGTATTTGTTGAGACATGTGTCTGAACGCTGGAATAAAAAAAATCATGTGTGAATCTTTAACTAATTTTTTTCAATTTAGAATGGCAAAAAACACATGATGAATATAAGTGAGCATAACGTTACAACAAACTCACACACATGTAAATTCACACACATGTTCCAACAAACTCCTAAAATAAAAATAGTAAAATATTATTGATCTTTGTATTTATTACGAATATAATAATGTAACAAAGTTTTTAGACCAGACAAACTTTCTCTTTTAAAATAATAATCCAACAAATAAATTATAAATGTCACTAATCTCGTTCACAATTGAAGATTAAAGCAAATTTTGAAAATAATAACTAAATATGCAAAAATGTTGCTCTCCATGCTGTTCACGCTAAAGCGTAGCCCAGAACTCATTGCTCTTCTTCTGAAACTCATATTTGTGGTCATTGAACATCCCCAACAAAAGATCCACCACAACGGATGTACGGATATATTGCTCATTTAGCTGCAAATATGGATTAATTAGTTAAATAATATGCTCTGCATGCATATAATTAATCAATATGTCTTTGGCTAACTTACAATGCCCGACACTGTAGGATTAAACTTCTCTCTCATAGACAACCATTGAAGAACCCAGAGACCAGAGTCGCGACTAAAAGTTCAGTGGCAATATTAAATAGTTAGTGTCAATAAAAGATCGCTTTAATTAAAGATGAATATAAAAGATTCATTCCAATTATGTGTACCTTTGAGGATATTTGTGGCAGCGTTTTCCAAGGTAGGAGAAGAGCAACAGAAGACAGCAGAAGAAGCTCGAGAGAATCTGAAGAGGCTTGAGGTTGGACTTGAGGGAAAACGCTTCTTTGGAGGTGATAATATTGGCTTTGCAGACATAGCTATGGCTGGCTTCCATACTGGATTGGAATAGCTAAGGAAGTTGTGGCCATCAACTTTATTGATGCAGAGTCAATGCCTAACCTTAACTCATGGTTCCATGCTTTTATTGACATTCCAATTATCAAAGAACTCATGCCTCCTCGGCATAAATTGCTCCATCACACCAAGGCATCACATATATAGAAAATTCTTTACTTTAATCAGAAGTATAAATTCAACACAACACACTAAATTTATGAATATTGTAAATTTTTTTTTCTACTTTAATCTCAAGTATAAATTCAACTCATATATGTAAAAAATATTTTACTCTACTATAAAATATAAAACTACGTTAACACATTTATTCTAACAAGTTTGGCTAACTCATAAGTTTAATTTAATGGAACTGCCTCCGTGAACTCCTTTGAACTAAACTCATTAATAGTTTAAGAAATTGGATCCATATATTAGTAAGTGGAATTTGAATAAATACTGATTTAACCGGTTGGCTCATAACTTGACTTAATGTATATATACATGTGTATTACTTATTTGAGCTAATATATGCTATCTTCATCATATTTGAGCCATTTTGTAAGTTTAAACCAACTCTATATTTTTTTATAAGCTAAATTTAAAAACAATCAAGGATATTTCTAGGACTTTTTATGAAGACATGAATTAACTATTAAAATCAACCCAGTTACCATATAAGAAAACACCCTTCACTCATAAATAAGGAGATTTGATTCTTCTCATTAATAAACTCTTTAGAAAGAACTCTGACAGTTTTCTTATTATACAAGCACATGTTATATTTATCACAACTATCTCCAGAGGCATTCAAATTTTTAATACAAATTTTCTCACTCAATTCTAGTAAAACCAATTCTAGTAAAATCACTTTTTCTTTATTGTTGTCCTAACCATAGTGCTAACATTATTTTCTATGTGGTATGAACATATTTTGAGTTATAAATAGCCTTCCTAGGATTCTATTTGCTTTATTTTTTACATTAGTTTCACAATCATTTTCTTCGTAAGCATACAAACAAAATCTAATCTATGAGTGAATACAAGTTATTCGATGCATAAAATAGGACAATATATACCATACTTGAGATTAAGTTGTGTAAAAATTGACATCATACATATTTACCCTATTAAATAAGTTCAATTAATATCATGAAGTAACTCTTTTTAAAGAGATATGAGTATTTTCATGAATGTATTTTTAACACCAATTAGCTATTAAAAAAAAAATCATCAACAATCCTTCACTCACTCCCTCTAATTAACAAAGTTCAATTATGTCCTGCTCAACCATAAGTTTCAACAACATTAAGAAAAATGCAAGATTATTGACTGACCTTTTTTGTTCCATGGCTAGATTTATTCTATTAGCTTATAGTTGGTCTCATGCATGTCTTTTCATTGATTTTTTGTGTGGCACACCATCAATTTCAGATTTCTAAGCATCTTATAAACCCAAACAGCCACAGCTATAGATCTGTTGATGAAGAAGGTTAAAAAATTAAAGAAATTACGATAAAATATTTTATGTTATTCTAAAAAATATAAAAATAAAAACGTTGAAAGAAAAAAAGAAAAAAGAAAAAATGAAAACCTTATTTGGGGAAGTAAGGAACGATTCTGATGCTTGACAAATGGTTGGAAGTCATGGGTCTCCTTTGAGACCATTCTCTTCAGCAAACATTTTTTTCCCTTTTGTTTCATGTTTTTTCTTTTTTGATTTTCCTGTCTCAAGTGTGAAATGTGTGTCTTTGTGTATGTATGTGAGGCAGTTTCGATGAAAAATACCTCCTCCTCAGAAAATACCACACGACGTCGATGACTATACAGACGAGAAGAACATCACAAATTTTAGTGGCGGGGTGAGCAGGGGTGCAGAATAATCTCGATCCAGGATCTGACACTTGCATGCATTCATGGGTAGTCTCGATCCAGACCCTAGTAGTTGCTGTTAGTGTTGGGGTTCATTGCAGTAGTGAAGAAGGGATCATTGCAATGGTGAATAAGAAGAAGAAGAAGAAAACCAGAAGAGGAAAACAAATAATAAGAGGAAGACAAATCCAGATCCTGGTAGTTGCTGTTAGTGCCGGTGGGTTCATTGCAGTGGAGAAGAAGGGTTCATTGCAATGGTGAATAAGAAAAAGAAGAAGAAAATCAGAAGAAGAAGAAGAGACCCTTTTGTAAAAAAAATAATAAGAGAAAGATGAAAAGGTTTATTTGTAAAATGTTAAATATTAGGGGGTATTTAATAAAATTAAATATATAAATTTGTATTTAATTTACACCATTAGATATAATATTAAAATAATCTAATAGTTTAAATTAAAAATTAGACTACAAGACCAACGTTAGTCCCAAAGATAGTTGGGACCAACAAATCAGCCACCATCAAGAAGGTATGAACATGTTTTTTCGTTCATAAGTTTCAAATATACTTTTAACAATTTAAACAAATAAGTTTTTGATATTAATGCTTATAAAAAATTAAGCATTATGCTTTGGATGATTGTGATGGTTTATTTATAGCCGTCACAAAATCATACCTAGAAAAAATAAAAAAATATCTATTTTATAATATATAAATGTTAAAATATAAAACCCCCTCTTCAAAATAAGAAAATTACACAACATTTCTTATCAAAATATAATATGCAACAATTTTCATGTATAGAGTTAAATAGATCTTCGCGGGTTTTTTATGAATAGAAGATATGTAATAAACATTCACATTACATAATTTTATTTTTATTTTTACTTTTACTTAAAGTTTATAATTTTATATCATTATAAAAATAGATTTTTTAGAAATATAATGTAATACTCTATTATACAGAATTTTACGTTTAAGTCTTAAAGTAAAAGTGGTAAAGTATTACGACCTCTAAAAATAAAATACGTACATAAATATAGCTGAAAGAATTTATATCTAGGAGCCTTGAAAAATAAGCTAAATAAAAGCCCAAAAAAAACAAAAGAAAATCATGTCACACTCACATAGATACGAATAAGCCAGACAAACGAGATCGTAAGGATAGATAGCACATATATATAAAGATCGGAATTTCAAAGATACAGCTATCAAATTCCAAACTCAACATGTGAAATTAAGGCCGATCAGGAGTATGTAATTATATATATTTATACAACGCAAAATATAACTCAAACTATAGAATAAACACGTGTTTCTCTAAGTCAACTTCTAGAAGGGACAAAATACAAAATATACATGCGGAGATTCTATATACATATATACATAGCTTTAAAACAAAATATAACAACCAAAAGACAGTTCTTCGCTTGTAAAGAATTTCTCCAGACGCTCAATGATGTGCTTCTCGACCTGCATCTGAAAAATAACATAAATATGTATGAAATGAGAACCGGGGATTTTCAACATGGTAAAGCTGCCCGCATAGTAATATAAAAGGTCTCGAAAAAGTAAGAGGTATTCCTAGAATTTCGACACTTGAATTTCAACTTAATGATCCAACTAAACCAGAAATTAAGTTATCTAATAAGGTATTCAAGTTCTAAATCTAACTTTAACCTAATACTTCACTTTCTGTCTTTCCCAATCCTCCGAATTATCGGTGGAACAACCCCCTTCACACCTCCACCAAGAGGGGTCTCTCAGAAAACATACACATACAATTCAAGTAAGGAAAACACAAATAGAGGTGCAATTACAGCAAGTAGAATAAGTAGTAGATAAGTAGAGTTAAGCAATTAGGCAAACCAAAATAACACACACTCAAGTAAGACATACAAATGCACATGATGTATGCCTATCCTATAGCTAATGAGTCTCATATGTCAGTTATACAGCCAACCCGACATGTCCTAGTAACTAACCATTGGACAGTCTTTCTGTGTGCGCATCCCCAAGTTAAAAAATAATATCCATGGAGTCAAACTCCAAGCCCAATAATATAATATTCTATAGAGTCAAATTCCAAGCTTAATAATATAATTCCATGAAAAAATCCCAAGCTCAAATATATATATATATATATATATATATATATATATATATATATATATATATATACATGTCCATAGAGAAACCCGGAAAGTTAAAGTATTCGGTCACATCTTATGACAAATAGTCAACAATTACTCTCAAAATATACAAGGCACATAATAATCTCTTTTCTGAAATCCGGAAAGTTAAAGTATTTGGTCACATCTTACGACAAATAGTCAACAATTACTCTCAAAATATACAAGGCACATAATAATCTCTTTTCTTTTTAAAATAACACTTTAAATCAAATCTTCAATTTTTATACAAATTTCGCCAACATCTCCTCTAAAACTCAAACTTCTGCCACCCTTCAAGGGTCCCAACCACCAAACCAAACACTTCTAAGTCATTTAAATCATTTCCAATATCAAATTATTTCAAAATCAAACTAATTATAATATTAATTTTTTTTCCAAAATCACCCAACTCCAATAACAAATTGCTTACAAAATCAAACCACACATCTCTCAACCAAACCATTCAATTCAATTTCACAAACTCACCATCAATCCTTAATACATCAACAATCTTCATTATTTTTTTATACTTATCCAAGACATAATCCAACACATACAAATTCATTTGTCCTTTGTACACATATCATGTACCATATACACAATCCATCAATAATTCATTCAATTCATTCCTATATTAAGGTCTTCTAACCTAAATTTTCACGTGACATTAAACATTAACTACGAGAAACCAATTAAAATCATACCTTGGCCGATTCCTCCTTAAACTCGGAACACTTCAAAAACTTCTCTTTTCACAAGTTCTAAACTTCCCAACGCCAATTCCTCAGGTTTAATCACCCAAATTTCGTTCCAAAGCACCAAATTGAACTCCAAATCAACAAGAACACAATCTAATTCACACAATATCACTATAGTCATCATAGGGTTCACTAATTCGATGATTCATAAAGGTTCAACAGTTTCTTACCTTACCCACGGATCAACTGGACAAAATCCAGTGATTTTCCATTGCCAGAGTTCACCTAAATCATAAAAATTACTCAATTTTTTAATACCCAAACTCAAAAATATTGAAATTGAAGAGGGAAAGAACTGGATGAGAAATGCAATCTTGTTTACCCCTTTGTTCGAATAGAATTGAAAAGAACTCCGAACAAATACGTAACCATTGACGGCTCGTCAATCGGAGATCTAGATTAAAAATTATGGACGATTGAATTTTCAAAGACGTTAAGTTTAGATTTTTAACATTACTCTTCTTCCCTTCAGCGTAAAAATGAAAGAAAAGGGGACAAGAGGCTGAGCTCTTATGTTTGTTTGGTGGGACTTGGGTCCAGTTTGAATCCGGTTCGGTTTATTGGTCCAGTTTTGAGTTAAAATCTTTAAAATTAGTATCAAAATTCGTATTTTTACTCCTTTAAATAAAAAATTTAATTTTTTAATTTTTTTAATAATAATTAATTTATTAGCTAATTATTTATTTATTTCATGGAGTTTACATCCTACCCACCTAATTAAGAATTTTGTCCCCAAAATTCAGATCTAGTTACCTGAAAATAGGTAAGGATAGTCTTCTCTCATTTCTGACTTAAGTTCCTAGGTGTGTTCCTCGATTCCAGCTAGACTCTAAGCAATCTTTACTAACAAAACTCCTTTTCCGCATAGCTTAACACTAGTATTGTCAATTCTAACCGGAGTTATTTGACGCGCTAGATCCTCTCTCAGTTACACTGGTTCAGGTTTTAAAATGTAATTGGCATCAGAAGCATACTTTTGAAACTACGAGACGTAAAATACGTTGTATCGGTTTGAAAGATGTGGGGGTAGATTTACCCGATACGTCACCGACCTAATTCTCTTCAAAATCTGAAACGGTCCTTTTTTTTCCTGCTAACTCAGGTCCCATTACACTTCGGCTTCAATCTTGACTGCTCATCGGTTCTAGTTTGTTGAAGTAATCTTCACGAATATAGGACTTCCTTCTTAAAATTTGAAAGGTTTTCTCTTCAATTTCGCATAACTCTTTTGTCGACTTTTTGTAATGAGAATCTTAACTGGAATTTGCTTGATCTTTGTTCCGTTGTCTCAGCTATCATTTCGGGACCTAAGATACTTGATTCTCTGGGTTCACACTAACACAGAAGCGATTAACACCTTGTGCAACCTTACTATCTTCCTAACATACAGTCTTCAATGCTCTGTCTTCATCTTCTGACACGTCAGGCACTTGGTCGCAAGTGATGTTGCGCCACCTTCCACTCTATGCCACCAAAATATCTGCTTTAATTCGTGGTGCATCTTAGTAACTTTAGGATGAATTCGAAAATCAGCTTTTGAGAACTTCAGGCCACAGTTTACGCCTCCACTTACAACATTTGGCATGCAAATCATTTCATTGTACCTCCAACTCCTTCTTTGTCCCTCTCGATCTTCTTTTTTATTTTCTTGTTCAACAGACTTCAACATCCTTAGTAACTTCTTACTATCGTGATGCGTTCTCCAAACTTCAGCCTCATCATTTTTTATAATTGCCATTAATTCAGTCCAACTCCTCCTGCCTATATCTCAACACCAAATTTTTCAAACATAACTTGGACATAATTCATACTTTCTAATTTTCTAAATAATATTAAGGACAATTATATACAAATTAAAGAGATTAAATCTAAGTAAGTAAATTATTTTAAACCAATCACCTAACAATTGGGTAAAACTTTTTATTTACAAACCCCCAAAAAATCAATTAACAATTTTATGACATACACAACAAAGACTTTAACTAATAATACATCTCCATAATTCTTCTCATTCATGTACACCTTATCATGTATTTTGTTGAAGATGTAAATTTTAGTAGCCTAGTATATTATCGATAGATGTACCCAATAGAAAAATTAGTTTTATATAAACCCATTTACAATATGCGGTTCGATCAAATTTTTATACTAATCGTATCATTTAAATTTATTTAAAAAGTATGTGGGTTGTTTGAAGTAATATGTGTACAACAGGACATAAGCAGAAAACTCAGTTGTGGAGGAAAAATTAAATCTTTGTGTAATTAATAAGTTTAATAATTTTAATGATGTATGTAGTTTGCTCATTATATTATGATCTGTATTTTCGTATTTTAATTAAATTTTTACTAATTTATTGGTTTTAATAAAAAAAAAGCAGTTTCTCATTTCTTTATATGATTTTTTTAAGTTAGTTTACAATGAGTTATTAATTTTGTTATTGTTGTTGTTCTTAATACCGTTGTTATGATAATTATGATCTAATCTCTAATAATTATTATCAATTTTAATATTGTTATGACTACTAAACATAAAATGATGGTATAACAGAACAAATGAAAATAAAAGATTTTTCATCATGTTGTGCAAGTATAATATTTCGTTAAAAAAATGGCTATGATCTTTTTATTATTCATTTTATTGAAATATGCAATTTCTATTACGAGAAACATATAGTTTTATAAAGTGAATATTAGGTTTGGTTGGAGGCTATATCAGGACGTGTATGTTTCAACCAATACTTAGTAATGACAAATGAATCTACTATGCAAGTTTGTGTTGATATATACTAACAAATTTACTGCAATAATATTTATTAGGTTAACATTTAAATTTGCAGCAACTTTATGAGTGGAGATTAATGTAAAAAAAAAAGTGGGTATGTTTCTGTGACATGTATATCTAACTCTAAAAACATACTTGTTAAATTGAAAATAAAAAAATATTTAATATAAAAAAACTATCATAAAAAAAGTTTTAGACCATAAACTATATCCTTTATTAGGTAGACGTGCTTTACAAACAATTGAGTTAAATATTACATTACAAGAATAAATAAAGTTTATAGGATTATACATTATTGAGATATTTTCAGATAAATTTGTATAAACTCCTAATAAAAGAGATGGTATGTATGTTGCTATTGTCCGTGTTAGAATTGACATTTTCAGGCAGTTTGATTTCGATAAGGTTCTCAAAGAAGACAATAAAATTTTATGACCAACAAAATTACTCAATATATATTCTGGTTTAATTTAATATTATATATATATATAATATTTTTTAAATAATATTGGCTAATTTTAATATTATTAAACAATTCTTTAAAAGCAATAAATTTATAAATAATATAATAATTTTGTTATAAAATTATTAAATTAAATTTTGGTTTAGTATTTTTCGAGGTAGCTTGTAAAATTTAATTTTTAAAAGATAATCTTGTTTTTTAAAAGTTATAATATTTATGTTTATCAAATTAAATTAAAAATAATTTTTAATAAATACAAGTAACAATAATTAAGTTTGATAAATAAATTTTAAAATTTAAAAGTACTATAATAAACATAAATATAAAAATTAAATTTAAAAATTAATATATGATATCTATATTAGATATATTATATTTTTTAATTTTGATATATAAGCACAAATTAATTTAAAAAAATTTTCATATATGCTTTTAGAAATATCCATTTTTTTTTCTAATTGCAAACACTAAATACAAGAACATAATTTTTTTAATGTACTAAACATACAATGAATAATTTGTGTTTTTTAAAAACACAGATACTTCTTCAAAATATTTTACTAAATAAAGCCTAACTTGGCAAAAATATTTGAAAACGCAATTAGTAGCTTATAAAATATAAATTCTTGTCCTGTCACTAGGCTTGTGGTGTTCATTCTTGTCCTGTCACTAGAAGCCTATAATATATATGCTGTGTAGAAAGCCTATAATATATAAGCCAAGTCTCTGGTGGCTATGGCTATGGTAACTAGTAGTGGCTAAGGTTACACTTTTAATTTAAAAGTGTAACCTTTCATAAAGAAAAGCGTCACCTAATGGAAAAAAGTAAATTAGAAGATTTAAGAGAAGAAATAATTAAGTTATCAAAATTAATAGATAAAAAATTAATGATTTTAACTAATGTCAACTGTAATGACACCGAATTCTTAAAATCAATACAAAATGATTTTTCTCAAAATCTTTATTTTACTATAAGTTTTATTGAAGGACTTCAAAAACCTGAAAAAACTTATTTTTCACATGGAATTTCTAAAAAATGTTACCATGGAAATGATTCCCCACATCTATATCATACTTTTAACCCACAATTAAATTCTATAGTAGATATGCTTGAAGAAATATTAACATCCATAAAATTTCAAAAAAATAAGGAAAAAGAGAATCCCAAGGAAGAAAAATTCCAAAACATAATTAACATAACAGATTTAAAAGTAAAACCACCACTAAAATTATGAATATTGAAGAAAAATTAGAAGAAGTTACAATGCTTTTTAAACAATTAAAAATGGCTCAAGAAAATAATATTATGGAACATGGATTTCAAATAGAGGAAGAATTAGTAAATTCTGAAAATATAGAAAATGAAGAACACATTCTAGATTATTCAAGTGACGAAGAACCAGCTATTCCAATACAAGTAAAAAATGAAGCTGGAACATCTAAGGATAATCAATCTCAATTTAAATGGGAAACAGGTTTTGATAATTATGCTTTTAAAAAAGGGTTTATAAATAAAGATTCAAAATATGCAAAAATACCATCAAAATACGTTCCTAAAATCCAAGAAATGGAAGGAGAAAGAATGCTCGATTTAGACTGCAAAAAGAACGAAAAAGAAATTTTCGAAAACTGGTTGAATTCCTTCTTATTAGAAGCCTTTACTAATCCAAAACTTGGTGAATTGTCTGAAAGGGACATTTGGAATTACATAGGGTTTCACACTAAAGGAACTATAAGAGATTATATGACATCAATAGAAAACCAAATAACAGAAGAATTAGAAACAAAAACAACAGCTTATGATAAGATATTATATATAATGATGATTCTATATAAAGACTTTTTTGGAAAAAATATTATAGATCATAGACAAGAAGTCTATAATAAAGAATATCAAGAAGCAAAAAACCATTTAGCTAATATTCAGATATATGATTTATGTAATGTGGAGTCCTATATATGTGAATATAGAATACATTATTACAAACTAAAAGAAGAAGATAAAAATCATTATCTTAGTATGTACATAACAAAACTTCCATATCCTGCTAATGAATTTATAATGGAAAGATTTATAAGAGAAATAAATAGAGGAACAATTGAAAATAATTTTGGTGGAGCAACCTCTGCTATAAGAGAGGAAATAAAAGAACGTTGTATGCAAGAAGCAACTCAAAAAAGATTTACAAATATAATCAGAATTTGCTGTCAGGATAATGAGGAGATACCTCAAAAATATGGTCTTAATAAAAATCTTCAAAGAAAAAGAAAATATTAATTTAGAAGAAGAAAATACTATCCAAACTGGAGAAAAAAGAGATATTTTAGAAAAGAAAATAACAATAGAAACAAAAGACAAAGAAATAACTATTGCCCAAATAAAAAAGAAAATTGTAAATGTTGGTATTGCCAAGAAGAAGGACACTACGCAAATGAATGCCCGAAAAAGAAGGATAAAAAGGATCTTACTAAACAAATAGAAATTGCTAAATCTTGTTTCATGGAACCATTAGAAGAATCTGATGATAACTTAGACTATATTTTTGAATATGTCTCGGAAACAGACTCAGAGACTGAGTAATAATGCTACATTTATTACTATAAAAATAACAGAAAAGTTTATAAATGCTTTCATAGATTCTGGGGCAACACAATGCTTTGCTAGTTCAAGTATAAAACTTGATTGGAAAAAATTAAAGAAACCATTAAAAGTTAGAATAGCTGACAAATCAATACATAAAATTGACCAAAAAGCAGATATGGTTGAAATTTTTATTCAAAATTATAGGTTCATTGTTCCATCTATATATATGTTAGATTCTGGAATGGATTTTATCATAGGAAATAACTTTTTAAAGCTATATCATCCATTCATTCAAGAATTAACATATATAGTTTTAAAAGCTCCACACGATTCTTTAATAAATCAAAAATCAAAACGTATAAAAATACCAACTACTACTATAGATAAGATCTTAAAGTTTAAAATATTTTCTATATTAGAAACATGTTATTTAAATCTATACTTTCAGATAAATATTCCAAAAAAATAATCTTGAAATAAAGATAGAAGAACTCTTGGATGAAATTTGTGCTGAAAATCCTTTAGATATTAAAAATACAAATAACGAATTAGTAAGCATTAAATTAAAAGATCCCACAAAAGAGATAAATGTTCCAAATAAAATTCCTTATTCCGCGAGAGATAGAGAAGAGTTCTCATTAGAATGTAAAGATCTTTTGGAAAAAGGAATTATAAGATTAAGTAAAAGTCCTCATGCGGCTCCAGCTTTTTACGTTGAAAACAATAATGAAATTAAAAGGGGAAAACGAAGAATGGTAATAAACTATAAGAAAATGAATGAAGCAACTATTGGTGATGCTCATAAACTTCCAAGAAAAGATTCTATTTTAGAAAAAATCAAAGGAGCAACCTGGTTTTCATCTCTTGATGCAAAATCAGGATATTGGCAACTTCGTTTAGACGAAGAAACAAAGAAATTAACTGCTTTTACTTGCCCGACAAAGGAATCTACAAGTGTGTCGCTTTATGAATGGAATGTATTACCATTCGGATTAAAGCAAGCCCCAGGTATTTATCAAAGATTTATGGAAGAAAATCTAAAAGAGTTAAATGAATTTGTTCTAGTATACATTGATGATATACTAATTTTTACAAAACAGGATAAAGAAGATCATCTTCAAAAATTATTAATAGTTTTAGAAAGATGCAAGGAAAAAGGATTAGTTCTTAGTAAAAAGAAAGTAAGAATAGCAAAACAAGAAATAGAGTTCCTTGGATTAATTCTATCTATTCAAGGAAAGCTAAAACTTCAACCAAATGTTCTAGAAAAGGTAAATTTATTTCCTAATAAAATAGAAGATAGAAAACAATTACAAAGATTTTTAGGATGTATAAATTATATTTTTGATCAGGGATTTTTAAAGAATATAACAGAATACACTAAAAGCCTATTTCCAAAAATAAGTACTAAAAAAGTATGGAAATGGGATGAAAAAGATAGCATACAAATTCAAAGAATTAAAGAATTATGTGAAAAACTTCCAGAACTTTATATTCCAGAAGAAAATGACTACTTAATAGTAGAAACAGATGCTTCAGACATAACCTGGTCAGGATGTCTAAAAGCTAAGAAAGCTATAAAAAGTTTGGAACAAGAAAAAGAATCACTAGATTCTAAATATTCCCCAAAGGAATTACTTTGCAGGTATATTTCAGGGACTTTTACTCCAACAGAACAGAGATATACTACTCATGAAAGGGAAACTCTAGCAGCAATTAAATCTCTTAAGAAATGGAAAATTGATTTACTACCCAAAGAATTTACATTAAGGACAGATTCAAGTTATTTAACAGGTTTCATACGATATAATTTAAAAGTTGATTATAATCATGGACGATTGGTAAGATGGCAATTATTTTTATTACAATATCCAATAAAAATTGAATATATTAAGGGTGACAAAAATGTTATTGCAGATACATTAACAAGAGAATGGAGTTCGTCTACAACGCATTAAATCAAGAAATTCAAAAATACGAACAAGAACTCGAAAAATGCAAGCATTGTCAGCAAATAAGGACACAGATCCAATCCCTCAAGAAGGCCATCGAAGTAATGAAATCAACACAACAACCAAAACCATCAGAGTTCAGCCAGCTAAGCGTGGTGGACAAATCAGGTGAGGAAAAAATTTCAGAAAATAAAACAATTGCTGAAATTATCAAAAAATCCACCCAAGATAAAAAATATTATGTAATTTATAATGGCCCCATGAAAGGAGTATATGATGCCTGGGAAAAAGCAGCACCATTTACACAGCAATCAAGGATAATTCATAAAGGAGGGTTTTTAACACTGGAAGAGGCAAAGGAATCTTTTAGAGAATATGAAACTCTTCATCCAGAGCAAACCCTAAAAAGAGCAGATAAAGCTCCAATTCAAACCCAGAGAACAGGGATAATAAGAAACATTCCTACAAGGGCTGAAATCAAGGAAAAGAAAAGGGTTTGTAGATCAAATCTCAGAGAAACCCTTAACATAGTCTTGAATTGGACTGCAGAAAAAAGGGCGATCTTGGGATATTATCCTATTGCCAAAGAACAGCTAACAAAGCTGGTTATATTTCCAGAGGCTTCCCCATCTGACACCTATCAGTTTTTCCAGTATGGATTAATTGATACAATTTTAATTTTTAATGATTTGAAAATTATTAGTGAGTTTCCTGCAGGATTTATTGATGCAGTAAAAAGATTTAAAAATATGATTGACAACGTAAATCCAAGGGATATATCCCTAAAATTTACGAATAGTCAACCTATTTTTAATGAAGAAGAAGAATGCTTGGTTCCAGCACATCAAGTGATCTTCATGTCCGTCTTCCCAGGAAATTTTCAACCAATTGATCAAGTTCAAGATTTAACAATCTACAATCATGAAGGAAGACTAGCCAGCACACTAGCAAGGGTCTTCGAAAGAACTCAAAAGATAACAAGGGAATCTCACACAAGAATCAATTATAAAAGCAGAAATACTTTGCTTGTGTCCAGTAAAAGGAATGAAATTGAAGAAAGAGAGATGAGACTCTTAGTAGAATTTGAATCAGCATTCTACAACTTATCTGGACTCTTAGAAAAGCTCCCCGAAGGGATAAAGAGGAATCTCTGCTATTTGATAAAAGACAGAGAAGACCACAAGTGCCAGCTATGTGTCTCAGAGTTATCTGAAGAAAGCAATAATAAAACGGAATCAACCCACATGATAAAGGAAGAAGACAACACATCTGAAGGTCACATGATGAAAGAGGAGGACAGCACATCTGAAGCATCTCTCAACATTATTACATAGTGACGTAAGCGCTTAGGTCATAGAGCACCAACAATGTAGCTGGTGCAAGATAATAAACAATGACGTAAGCAATGACGTCATAAGAAGGGTAAGGACCATCAGACCCAACCATTATAAATAGGTTGCTTAGGCAATTGTAGAAGGCATCAAACAATAGAAAGCAGAAGGTTAAGAGTACTCATATGCTAGGAGAGCAAGGAGGAAGCGGCTGAGGCGATTCTATAGTTTGAAGAAGAATTCCCTTAGGAAAAACCAATTCTAAACTCCCATCTGGAGTTAGTATCTACAATCTCCCCTCTGGAGATAAATACATCTTATGTAAAATATTCTAAATAAAGGAAGTTTTTCTCCGGAAAGGTACGCCTTTATCTTAATCTCATAGTTATGAATTATTTAGAAAGTCTAGAATTAACAGAAGAATCTGATTATTATAGACTATCTGCCTTATTAGATAATGAAAAACAAGCTGTTCTAAAAACAGAATTAAATCTCAAATCAAATGAAAATTTTAATAAACAAAATCTTTTAAAAGAAGTTTTTAATAGAAAAAATATAATATACTATGGAAAAATTCAACTTGAAGCCCCTATAAAGATAAAATCTGCTAATGGAGAACTTGAAATAGCTCTGATAAATGATGAAGAATTGAGTAAACAGATTGAGAAAATTAAGGATCAACAAAAAAGATCTAAAATTGGATGGATTCATATTAGTACTATACAAGTCTTAATCAAATCCACATACATGAAAGGAATTAATTCACCAATAAGCTTAGCAATCTGTGACAAAAGAATTACTGATGACCCAATAGATCAAATAATTGGAATTGTTCATGGAAACTTGGCAAACGTAAATGTTAAATTCAATGCCCATCTTGGATATGCTATACCTTTATCAACTGAAAATCTTGGAAGATCTATAAGTTTGGCTTATAAATTTCACAGAAAGAATCTAATGGAACAAGACGATGAACCATTTTCAATTACATATGCAATAAATCATGCTTTAACAAATAGCCATCATAGTATAATATTTAAAAACAGAGAAAGAATTTATGTCGATGAATTATTTCAGAAAATTGTAAAAACAGAAATACCAAAATATAAAGCTATTGAAAACCCAGTTCTTTTACTAAAAGAACCATCAGGAAAATTAGTTTCATCGAATTTTCAAATAAGAGAATCCAAAATTAATAGCCCTTTAAGTTTATCTAAGTTAAAGATTAAAGAAGAAAATTCTGAAATAAAAGAATTAACAAAAAAGGTCGAAAAATTAAATGACACCCTAAACACTAAGTTATGACAATAAATAAAGAGAAAATATATGTAACCTATCAAGACAAGAAACAAGAGCTCTTTGAAAGAAAAAATCGGTTGAATTATTTACAGTTTTCTGAAATAAATCAAAGAGCATTTGAAACTCTAAAAATAATCTATGACAAATTAAAAGGAGAAGTTGAAGTGTTAGAAAAATTAATAGAATCTCTAGAAAATAATGATGAATCGATGATAGAATTTGCAGAAATTCTAAGATAACTAATGAAGTATACAAAGATTGAAAGACCAGAAAATAAAATAAAAAGAAAAAGGGCGAAAAAATTAAAAAATAAAATAAAGAAATATAAAAGAGAATTAAATAATCTTCAATTCGAAATTAATGACCTTATAATAAAAAGGATAGAAATAAGAACAAATATAAACAAGCTGGAGCTAAACTTAAAAAATTTATAAATGCCTGGAACACCATATTATGATTTAAAAGAATTAAAGCTGTTAAAAGAAAAAATGGAGAATGAAATTGAAAAATTAAACAGATATTTAGAAACAGGAGAAAGTGAAGAAATAAAAGAAGTTATTGAGGATTTGAGAAATTATATTAAAGAAAAAGACAAACAGATAAAAGATTTTATATACAATAATCCATGCAAAAAAGAATATTATAAACTAAAACAAGATTGAAAAATTATGGTCAATACTTTTTATAAAGCACCTATACAAATAGAAATTTCGAAAAAGAAATTAAAAGAAAAATTCAAATTAAAATTTTTGGTATCAGAGCCAAGTTAACGATTAAGGGTAACACTTTCTTTTTAAGCAATACTTTTAGTGATACGCTTTCAGTTACCAAATGTCCACAACTAATTGGTAAACTCATTTATAGTCACCATAGGTACAATAAGATGATAGGTACCATAGAAGGCACCTAATATATATGCTGTGTAGAAAGCAAATCAATATATAAACTTTCTCTTTTTCCATCTAAACAAAATATAGAAAAAGCTCATATGGTTGTAATTGTAAACATACGGAACCAAAATGCCAAATACATGAATCTCAATGCTTCCTAACAAATCATGTAGATTTAGTTTGGAAAATCATTTTAATATAAAACTATTTTACAGTAATAATATACTCATAACCTATATATGAAAATACCAATATCAAAGCAACCACATGGATGAGTGCTATACTTAGTATTAACAATGGAGTGCTATCTGACTCGTGTAACTTATTTAATGTATTTATATGTATGTGGCAATAGTTTCACCATCAAATTAATATGCAATTTGAAGGAATAAATAAATTATTTTAGTTATTATCAAGAGTAATATGATTTTCCCTTCTTTATTTATAGGGTTATAAGTTGTATTAAATAAAAATATAAAACATAATGATATTAAAATTTTATTAATATAATAATATTCAATTAATTATTTATATAATTAAAAAAAAGAAAAGATTTGACTCACTATGTCTACTAAAATATAACATCAAATAGGTTAGTTACAGCATGCAAATGATATTTAAGTTGTGGTTTATAAAAATATTCTAAGAAATTATATTATAAAAATGCTATGTTTGAAAATATTATATTCAATTATTATAAAGAATTTGTTTATTTAGTGTTATAATTAAGTGGATAAAAAGCATTTTTAATATTTTTAATAATAAATTAAAAAATTAAACAATAACTATAAATGTATTCTCACATAATTGCAATGATTATAAATATCTTATTTGTATACAATTTATTAGGTATATTTAATTTTAATTATTTATATTAATTTAATGACTATAAAATATAAATACACTCTTACATTTTCATATAAGAATCTCATTCTCATAAGTTAAATTATATATATATATATATATATATATATATATATAGGAAAAAAAGTCTTATTTAAATGAAAATGAAAAAAAAAAAGCATTAACGAAAATAAAGAAAGGTAAAGTTGTTCATATTTGTTGCCAGTGGTAGTTAAATTGTTTTTAGAAGTTTAATTTAGAAGTAATATACTGATTGGATATGGCCATTAATTTTTGTGTTTGAAGGCTGAGATTTTGTTTAGAAGTGATGAAAAAGAAAGAAAAGCGATGAATAAATTATACATGAAGTAGCTTATGGATTTAAGCAACAAGAATTGGAAGATTCTGTGTTATCTTTTGTCTTTTGAAAACTATATCAATATTCAATAATGTGAAGATGTCAAATGAAACAAGTCTATATCTGAATTTATTTTTCCTGAATAAGTTTATATCTTAATTTATTTTTCCTTTCTTTTATTGTTCATACTTCACAAGATTTTGCTTGTCAGCTTTTTTCCCTGTAGAAAGGGTTTGAAAATTTTCTTCAATTTTTAATAAAAAAAGAAATTAATTTTAGATTTCTGTTATTATGAGTCAAATAATAAGAATCAACCAATAAAAAGTTCAAGCATAATTTGTTTTCAAAAAACCAAATATATAAAAAAAGAGTGATGTTAAATAACTAATTTTTTAACCAATATTAGTCAATTTTTTAAAAATTATTTTATTTATTTTAATTTTTAGACTATAAATAATAAATTTTTAATTATAAATTTTAAATTATACATTTTTAAAAAAATAAGAATTTTAAAATTTTAAAAAATTAATTAATATTAACTAACTAAAAAAATTAATTTCTTAATATAATTTTTTATAAATATTGGAACAACTGATTACTGCTGGACACGTCTTAGTAGAACACACTAATATTATTTAACATAATTAATGTGAGTTGTTTGAGTAACATATATAGAGTGGATAATTTTTTTTGTGCAAGTGTTATAATTAGAGACTTTTTTGGAGGAGATTACGAGTTATAAGTTTTACAAGTTCGATCTGAAAAGGGTTGGTACTTCCGAAAATAAAATTTTTTGGTTGGTTTATTCTGGTCGGTAGGGTGACTATTAAAAAAAGGTTGAGTAGATTAGGCGTTATTCACCAGAGTGATAATATTTGTGTGCTGTGTAAAAGGGAGATAGAATTTATTCATTATTTGTTTCTATTATGTGAGTTTTCGCAAGTGTGGTGCGCCTGGTTGAGGTGTTTTTTAAGAGATTCGATTGTCCTAGGAATCACTAAAGAACTGTTTGAGAGTTGGACTAGCATGCCGAATAGAAAAGAGGAGAAGAAGAAGTGGTTGACTAGGTTCTTTGCAACGATTTGGAATATCTGGTTGGAACGCAATGACAGGATTTTCAATAATAAAGAGACAAGTGTTTAGGTCATACAAAACAAGACGTTTTTGAGCTACAAAGAGTGGACTAGTACGGTAGTACTAATCTTATTGGTTGTTGATAGTAATGCCGAAAATGACAGGAGTTGATAACCTTCGTTTTTTGATTTGTTTTTGTGTATGTTTGGTTTGCTCCATTTTATTGTGTTAAGGTTTTTTTTGTTTCAAAAAAATTTAATAAAAATTAAAAATTAATATTTAATTTAAAAAATATAAAATAAATAACTTTTAAATATTTAAAATTTATTATAAAAATAAATTAAATACTAAATAATAAATACTATAAAATTCATCATATATAAATGTAATTTCAATCGTAAAACCGGGGGAAGGATAATGCTAGTCCTTGTGGGATTAGTGAATAGAAATTCCACATACGCAAGCTATATATAGCTATCACTTTAATTAGCACTGTGCTTTTATAGTAAGCCACACAAACATCCCATTTCCTCGAAATTTCATAAAATGTTTGGATGTATAGCTTTCAATTTAGTAGGGATGGAAAAGTTATATTGGCTTAGTCAAAATTTAGATTACATACAATTTAACTATGTCTCGGTTTAATTATTTGATCAATTAAATATACTTAATAATTAACCCCTATATGTTTAATAAGCTTTTTATGTCTCTAGAATGTTTTTGTGTTTGTCTTCTTCCTAACTACCACCATTATCTTGTTAGTGTTTTTTTCTCATTTCTAGCATTCAAATTCTTTAGTTAACCAACTGATGAATTAAGCATTCTTGAAAGAAGAAAACATACGACTTTTGACGATATAAGTCACCTTCATAAAGGTAAGTAACAATTCCACAAGGGAATAAAAGTGTTGTTGAAGTTTCATCTTTATAAAAATAAATATTAGATAATAATGATAAGAGAAAATTTTGGACATCAACAAATTTTAATATTTTTTGTTATTATTTAACTAATATAAATATTAAATTATTTTTAATAATTAAATATTATTAATTTATATATGTGAATTTTAAAAAATATAAATATAAATAAATTGTATTAATTTATATATGTAAATTTTAAAAAATATGGATATTAATAAATTATATTAATTTATGTGTATAAATTCTGATAAATATACATATAAATTACATATATTTTGTGTGTAAAATTTCTATGAATATCAACAATAACAACAACAAAGTCTTGTCCCATTAGGTGAGGTCGGCTACATGAATTAAACGACGTCATTGTGCTTTGTCATGTATCATGTTTACAGAGAGACTGTTTACATGTAGATCTCATTTAAACACCTCATGGATGGTCTTTTTAGGTCTTTCTATACCTTTCACCCCTTGTCCATCTTCCATCTCATCTACCCTCCTGACTGGGTGTTCTGTCGGTCTTCTTCTTACATGTCCGAACCACTTGAGATGCGATTCAACCATCTTTTTCACAATGGGTGCTACTCCAACTCTCTCCCTTATATCTTCATTCTTTATTTTATCAAATTGCGTATGACCACTCATCCATCTCACCATCTTCATCTCTGTCACACTCAATTTATGTTCGTGCTCCCCTTTAGCCGCCCAATATTCCGTACCATAAAGCATAGCCGGTCTTATAGCAATGCGATAGAATTTACCTTTACATTTTACAGGCACCTTTTTGTCGCATATAAAACCAGATGCACTTCGCCATTTTGACCAACCTGCTTGGATCCTATGATTTACATCTTGTTCAATCTCTCCATTATCCTGTATGATGCACCTAAGATATTTAAAACTTTTAACCTTTCGTAGGATGTTTTCTCCAATCTTCACCTCTATATTAGGGTTTTTCCTTCTCAAACTGAACTTACATTCCATATATTCCGTCTTACTACGGCTTATGCGCAGACCATACACTTCTAGAGCTTCTCTCCATAAGTCCAACTTCTTATTTAGGTCTTTCCTTGACTCTTCTATAAGAACGATATCATCGGCAAAAAGCATGCACCATGGCACAAGTTCTTGGATGTGCTCTATGAATACTTCCAAGATTAATGTGAAAAGATATAGACTTAATTAAGGATAATCCCTAGTGTAATTCTATACCAATAGAAAATTCCTCTATCACACCACCTTGAGTCTTCACACTAGTTGTGGCTCATCATACATGTCTTTAATTGCACGAATATATGCGATCCTTACTCTCGTCTTTCTAAAACCTTCCATAAGACCTCCCTTTTGGCACCCTATCGCACGCTTTTTTCAAATCAATAAACATTATATATAGATCTCTTTTATTACTAGGATACCTCCCAATTATCCTTTTTAACAGGTATATCGCTTTGGTGGTGGATTTGTCTGGCATAAATCCAAATTGGTTCTCTGTTACTTGTGTCTCTTTTCTCAACCTCCGTTCTATCATCATTTCCTATAACTTCATAGTATGACTCATGATGAGCTTGATTCCTCTATAGTTTCTGTAACTTTATATATCTTCCTTATTCTTGTCGATATATATCAAGGTGCTTTTTCTCCACTCATCAGACATCTTCTTTTACTTTAAAATCTCATTAAAAAACTTAGCTAACCAATTGATATTTTTTTTTAAAGATTTTTCTAAACTTCAAGAGATATTTATATTTCTATGAATATAAATATAAATTATTATTAAATAAATATAATAATATTTATTAACTATGTAGCGTTCTCCTTATTTAGATTTTAAAATAAAGCCTGAAATATCCTTTCTTTATATTGAGATGATATACTATATTTATCATTAGAGCAATGTTATATTATACAATGTAAATATGTAACTTTGCGCCTCCGTTACATATATAGGCATTTAGAAAAAGTAAAAGCTCTTGTGCACAGCTAATAGTATACCAAATTTGACAATTTTGTCAGCTTTCAAATTTGATGATAAATTAAATTCAACAAAATTAAACAAAGAAGTTTTATATATATATATATATATATATATATATAGCAATGCTAGGGGGCCAACAACATTTGTGATTGGTAGTCATCAACTAGCCATCAATGATAATTTGATAATGTGAGATTGGTGTGAGATTTCATCTAATGGCTCACCTTTCTCTGCTGGTTACATGCTGGCCAAAAGCCAAAATGTAATAAAATTACTGCCCGTAGATTTTTCCATATATATATATATATCAAAATTTTTTTGTAAGAAGAATACAAAAGCGTTTGAATTTTATTGCACTGGAAATACTCTATCGATTATTGAAAGGATAGTTAATGGTATATTGCTGAAATGAGAAGGAAAAAATTAATCATATATATATATATATATATATATATATATATATATATATAAATCAGTCGTCAAACAATTATTATTATGTATAAAAATATATCTTTAATACTTTATAAAAAAAACATATATTATTATAAACAAATTTAATTATTTTATTATATATATGATATATTTAATTATTTTAAAAAGTAATTATTTAATTAAAAATAATATGAATCAATATATATATTATTTGGTGACTGATTTTTTCGTATAGATATAACATTATTTGGAAAAAAAAAAAGGTCTACGTTGATTACATTGTTGTGGATAATGATGGTAACAATGCCAACTCTGCAGAGTTAAGTTTGTTTGTATCCATAGGGCAATTCTATCTAGCATGCATGCATTATATAATTGATAGAATTTTTTATTAATATTTTCTTTCCTTATATGATTTGTTCAATTAGACGATAACTTCTATAGATTTAAGTTTAATTATGAATCTTATATTAAAATAATTTATTTTATACTTTAAAATTTAGGTTTTTAGACCTTATGATATATCAACTATCAAGTGTGTATAAAATTGGCAAGAAAAAAAAGGTTACATTTTTCTTTTAATTTTTATTTTATTTTGTTGTCTTAAAAACGGTGAGAAATCAAGATGTATTTTGTAAAGAGGAATGTTAGGAGCCAGTAATTTTAGTGTTTTGTAATCATTAATTAGTTATCAATAGTGTTTTTAATGGTGTAAAATTACATCTAATGGTGAGAAATCACTCACTTTTGTTTTGATGATTAAGTGCTGGCCAGAAAATACAAAAATTGCTGCCCCTAGACTTTTCCTTTAGTAAATATTGAATCCTTTGTTTATTAATTCATTTGAAGGTACTCTTTTGGAATTTTGGATTCAGAAGGTCATGCCGGGCAATGAGGCAATTGTAGAGGCGGGTCTTTGGTGGATGTGGAGGCATCGTTGCAATTTTAATTTTAACAATGGAGATCAGTGGTCAAACTACAAGATTGTTGTTATGGCTCGAATTACTGTTAATGATTTAAGAAAGTCTGCCAATACCAGTTGTATAACTTTCAAGGATCGAAGTAGATGGAAACTTTTAACAGGTGACACTTTTAAAGTTAACTGTGATGTAAGTCTGTTTTCTTATTAGAACCTAGTAGGAATTGGTTGTGTTATTAGAGATTCTAATGGGCGTTGGATTTCGGGTTATTCTAGTAGCTATCTCCCAAGGTTTGAATTTTGGGTTGTTCTAGTAGCTATCCTCCGAGGTTTATCGTCAAATGTAAATTTTTTGGTGTATGGAGGGGTTTAATTTTAGTTTAGAATTATGACTTGAGAGATATTGTGTGCAAAATAGATTGTCATGACATTTTGCACATTTTAAATAATTTGGCAAATGGACTAAATTGTGACGTGGTTGATATTCTTTAGAAGATACAAGAGCTTCTGTCAAGATCTTGAGTTGTGAATTTTAAATGGATTAACTGTGATATTAACGCCGTAGCAGATTGGCTAGCGAGATATGCTGTTAAGACCAATCCAACTCATGTTATTTGATCAGAACCTTGCAATGAGTTTTAACATCTTATGCTTGTTGATTTAGAATAATCACCTTTTTTTTTTCTTTGTTTATTTAGTCAAAAAAAAAAATTGGGAACCAATTGCAACTAATTAACGCTACATGCGATGTGATTGGCTTATCCTTGTAATTCTTATTATTGTCGGTCGGCCAACATTTCCTGATTTATTCATCATCCAATTGAATTTGTAAAGAAGTCTTCTTTCTTTTAATTATTTTATTATTTTTGGGTAATGTCTTTACTTATTTATATATATACTGTTTGTTGTTTTGTTGTTTGCTCATTTGCTGTATGCTGTCGTCCAATATTCTTTTCTTTTTATGGTAAAAATGCATTTGAGCTTTGCTTCTCCACGATCCACAATATTTCTCTTTTTTTTTCCTCCTAATTTTCGTCTTGTATGTCCTTAAAAAGGATTATTTATTTTCAGTACTTTTTTTATCGTGATTATTAAATGTTTGAATATATTTTAGTAAAATATTTTGTGTATTAAATATGCTATATTAATAATTGTCAATAAAAGTAAAAAAAATTACGAACTATAAACAAATTATATTTAACAACCAGTTTTACGGTTAACACAATTATTGTCATCGAAATAATCTCTCCCTTATTGTAATTAATAATTTTTTATTTCGACAAAAAAATTTAGCAAAATGTACATGAGACAATAAAAAATTAATTTAAAATAGTCTAAAATTATTTTATTTTATATTAAATTTTTATTTGTATTTTTTTAGTTATTGTTAAAATAATTAAGTAATTTTATATGTAGTTAATAAATGTGTAATTATAAATGTTATACGAATAAAATCATGAATTTTAAGTTTAAATAAAATTTCTAGTGTTACTACAAACTTAATTTGCTAGTGATTTTTTCAGTTAAAGAAAACAACTACTCTTAAGGATAGGGTTCACAAAAAGATACATATATAATTATTTATATATTTTTTTTATTTGTTTAAAGTTTTAAGAGATATACTTTTATGAGATAATATCATATTCTTATGATTGAAAGATTTAGAATTCAATTTTTGATAAATTCAAAAAGAAAAAATTTACGTGAGAAAATATATTAAAATATGATTATTTATATTTTTTTATTAGATTAACCTTTTAAAAAAAATAATTTTATAACAGATCCAAAATAGTGAAAACACATTACATTACCACCGTTATATTGGTCTATGATTATGAATAACAAAAAGCATGGGAAAACAGCACACCGTACCATGAATTAAACGTAAAAGCACTTTATTTTTATTCCTTAGTTAGTTACGCTGGAATTGAGCAGCCATGCATTATTGCAGAATATTACTCCAAATTACAATCATGAATCATCATAATAAGCAGCCTCCTTTATCTACTTATCTTCAAATAGTAGCCGCTATTTCATTATTTTCATTCTTCCACTGGCTAAGCTAAGATAGAAACTAGAACAATTTTCTACACATATCTCATTGCTATATATTGTTAAAAGCACCACATATATATATATATATATATATATATATATATATATATATATACAAAAATACTATTTATACACTAAAATCAATTACTAAAATCAGTCACCAATATTTTTGTGTATAAATATATGTGTAATTTAATTTATTTTCAATGAGATATTTGTATTCTAACATGTATTTTATACTGGTAGCTGATTTTAGTGTACACGTAACATAGTCCATATAAACAAAAATATTTGGTAACTAAAATAAATCAACAAAAAATAGTTAAAATTTATTTTATTTATTATTTATTAATTATTACAACAATTAATAAATATTAAATAAAGTAAGTTTAATATATATAAAATGGTAAGAGAAATAATAAAAGATTATTAAAAATTATTATTATTTAGTCATTAATTCAATTTTTTTAATTTAATCATTTAATAATATATTTTATCTTATACTTTTAAATATTAATGACTAATTAATAAATAAAAATAATAAATTCTGATAATCATCTACCATCCTTCTAATGGTAATTATTCTAACCATTTTATTAATAATTACCACATATATCAATAAACAATTAAAATATATATATGGCCCCCCAATGCAAACGAACATATATACACACATACACAAAAGGTTAAATCTGAAAATAAATGTTTTTAATTTTTTCCCTTAACTATTATTATAAAGTGTGATATTTACTATATATCTTTTAAGTAAAAAAATATGTGAAAGAAAATGTTAAATGATTAAAAATCACATTTGAGAAAATAAATTAAAAAAATTGAAAAAAATTATTCTTGTTAAATCTAATATCAAATTAAACTACAGTATATTATCTCATATATAAAATATATAATTCTATTTATAATACTATATTTAGAATTTTAATTAGCTAAAAAAACTAACTAATCCTACAATAATTTTCATGATACTAGAAAACATCATCAATATCGTTCCCTAAACCCAAACTTGAGTCCTCTATGCTAAAGATAATGGAATATGAAAAAGATAATATTTTTGTGGTGTATAAATCCTACTATAATTCAAAAGGTAATTGAATATTTTTTTTTTCATTTTAATTGGCATCCTCAATTTAGAAGAACTTTATCTGAACTACTTTTAAATATATATATTTTTTTGTTACCTGTGCCAAAGAACTTTGCTAAAAGAAAGCTTTTGGTGAGAAATAATATTAAACAAACACATATCAAATTTGTTAAGTATACGCAAATAGTGAAAAAAGAAAAACTGGTAACCCAAAATTATTATTCTTTTCAACAAAAAAAAAAAAAAGAATTTTTTCTGTGTTTAGCTAGCAGGTTAGGACGCCACATACATATATAGCCCGGTGAGTTGTAATCCATGGCACTAACGATCAATCAATAATCTGCTTGCTAATACCTCTTGTTTTGGTTGAAAGTGCATCTTCTCCTCTTTCAATTCAAGAAAAGAATACAAATGGTGGGTTTAGTTTCCCAAGAAAATCACCTTGTCGCTTTGGTTTCACGAACAGGCAGGGCCTTGCAACGCTACAGGAAAGGTCGTCGCCAAGTTGTCGGGTACGATAATTTAGTCAAATCTATTAAATTATTTAACTGACTCTAAACTATTAACTTTACGTAAAATTGACTGCATCTTAGTTTTCACTTTAGCTTGTTAAGATTGCTTAATACTACTAAAACCATATTGAATAACGGTGCAGATGCATACCATACAGATACAAAGCTGCTTCAGTGGATTCGGAGGCAGCATCATCATCAGAAGAAGATGAGATAGAAGTTCTTGTTATTACGTCTAAGAAAGGCAAAGGCATGTTATTCCCAAAGGTAAGAAAAGAATAATTAATAATAATAATTTGATTGATTTATGTGAATGAAGAAAGCAATGAAATAATAAAAAGAACAGGGAGGTTGGGAAATAGACGAATCGAAGAAGGAGGCAGCGTTGAGAGAGAGCATAGAGGAAGCAGGAGTGAGAGGCATTGTGGAGGGTAAATTGGGAAGGTGGAGTTTCAAGAGCAAAAGCCAAGATACTTGCCATGAAGGTTACATGTTCCCTCTTCTTGTTCAACACCAATTCGACTTCTGGCCTGAGCACAATCATCGTCAAAGAACTTGGGTACCTACCTCCTATCAACTCTATTGCAATTCTTTTTATTCCACAATGATAACTAACCATTGTTAAATAACAATTGAGCAAGTATGGAAACTAATGGAGTATCTATACAATGTGTACAATAGGAGTATAAGGATGTTCAATTCAGTAGATATCGGATGTTTATTATTTTTGATATCCGGATAGTTATTGTGGATAGTACGGATATATTGTGTTTGAGAAATTAGTAGTATTTTATTCTCATGTTCATTTTTTAACTCATATTGGGTCAAATAAATAGTTCATTGTATACATTGTACAAATATTCCATTAACTCTCTACCAGAATTTATAACAATTTTATCAATATGTTAAATTTTTTGACAAATTTTAACTATCATATTTTCATAAAGATTTAACTTATAATGTTGGATATTTTTTTTAAGTGCGTTAAATTTCATGAATCCCTAACTGTTAAATCATGACATAATATCTCAATAAAGCTTAACAAATTTATAAGAAATTTAGACAGTAATAGAGGTGAATCCCAATAGTTGTATTTATTTTTATTTTTAACACTGTAATATATATAAAATTGGATAATTCTAAATAATTATATTATGTGTATAGGAAAATTAATTATTAAAATAAATTATTAATATAAAATATATGTTAAAATATAAAATATATATTAAAAATAAACTAAATTATACATGTATTTTAGTGACTATTTTCATCGCATATAATAAATTATTCAGCGATGTAAATCAACCAAATTTAATACCTAATAATATAAACGAATTCTTCTATATATAGCTTCTTGTATTGTTAACTGAATTAATATCTTGTATTAAATTGTAAATGATGCATGAGTATATAATTAAGGGTGTGTATGTGGTTGACTACATAGATGAGCATATCGGAGGCAAGGGAAGTGATTTGTCAACACTGGTGGATGAAGGAAGCTCTAGAGAGGCTAGTAAATCGCCTTACGGCTCGTAATAATAATAAACCTGCTCCTACCTTATCATGATTGCAAATTCTGACTTGTAATCGGTAATTATTAATTAGCTACCTGCTTTTATTGCAACAACAATGGATTATGTATGTATGGACTTGGTATAAAATGTTGCAATTACAATAAATAATTAATATATATCACATATTGTTGAAGTTGACAATTCCCATTATTCTTTGCATTCAATTAAAAATTTTGAAATTCACTGCATGTGTACCATATAAGACTTGCGGAAATCTATTATTATATATTTAATTATAACAAACGAATAAAAGAATGGTTTGGATTTATTTACATTAATTAAAGCAATAGAATTGGTCATCAATTTTTGCATTGCATGGGCAATGACATGTCTTTGAGACAATCAAATGGTGCATACTGCATCTATCATTGGAGGTTTCAAGAAGTTAAGTGTTTTAATACGATTAGGTTTAAGATTTAATATCTCCTATAGGTACCAACCAAAGAAATGCATTAAAAAGAACGAAAGTAAAAAATAAAACATAAGTATCAAAAGGAAACAAGTCAAAGAAGATAATATCGGTTCAAATTATACCATCAAGTATTTTTCTTAGATTTTACTGAATTCTAAAGTAAGACAAACGTTTATGGAATTTAAAAGTGTTAAGGATTTAATTTGTTTATTTTTGCAGAAATTAAGAAAATTATAGAATTAACTTAGGCAAAGATTTGAATATTGAAAGAAATTTGAATATAAAAATAGAACTAAAATGTTGATAACAACAAAAACTTACCTGTAGCAGATAATAACTTATAAACTGTTTATGTATCTAAGTCGAATAAGTTTGTAAGTATATATATTATGTGAGTAAAGTTTTAACCATTTTGCAATTTACTTAGGGAAACTCTCTAATCTATATCTACATTTCTAATTGCGTTAATTGCTTAGTGTGTCAACTGATGAGTCCCTCAATAATTTTGAATCTCTTTTATGTGGAATCCATCTTCTCGCATCGCCATTTTACAATTTCTTCAAAGTATATATTTCTCCAACTCATATTCTTCACAATTTTGTTATTGGTGTTCTTGGACTTATTTCTTCACAATTTTAGTTTTTTACAGCATTTTGATTGCGGATCTAAACTTCATTTATAAATTGTCACTAGTCAATAGATTATTACATATATAAAGCGAGATTCAAAATCCCAACACTTACTAAAATATTTTCTCTACTCGTGTTGAAAATTACCCTACAAATAATAACAATATTTTCTAGCTAAAAATTAGATACAATTATATTATTTTAGAATAAAGTGACAATTAGGTAGTTGAACATTTTGACTTTAGACTAATTAGTTAAGGAAAAAAAGTATCAATTTAATCTTTTACGATAATAAACAATAGACACATTATGTTATTCTATCAAATTCATCACGTCAAACTTAACAATAATGCTTATATATATAGTTAATTACTATGACATATCTATTTATGAAAAATCGCCGCGTAAATAACTTTTGAGCAAACCTTTACGTACCTGTTTTGATAGAATTCGTGGTAAATAAAGAGTAGTTGATAAAACTACATTGTTCACACAGTCAAGTGGCAGCAACAGAATATGCGGTATTGTAGAAAATGAAATACATAGACAATTTTATTTCGTTTCGCACTATTTATTAATGGAAAGACGTATATGTCCACCATTTGCTATCATAAAAACTTAAGAAAATGCTATTTGTATACCAAAATTGGCCACTAAAATCAGCCATCAATATATTTGTGTGTAAATATATGTGTAGTTTAATTTTATTTTCAATGTGTTTTTGTATTCCAACATGTATTTACTATTTAATACGATACTGGTGGCTGATTTTGGTGTACACGTAGCATAATCCAAAAATTTATTAATACTATTTTTTCAAGAACTAATTGATCTAAATTCAAAACTTTGTTTTTTTGACAAAAAATTCTTGAAGATTTAATTCTCATTTAACTTTATATTTTATGTTATACATTATTGCGTACAAAATAAAATGAGATATTTTTCAAGAAAAAAATATGTTATTTGAACAAGAGGAGACGGCCCATATGACAAAAAGAAAAGGAAGTATAGCCCAAGCCAGTTATGCAAGAGAGGATCATCTAAAAAACTAATAAATGGCCCGTCTAAAAGAAAATCAATTGTTGCGTCCTTGTGGGCTTGGAAATCTAACGATAATCGGAGTTCATTTTCATTGACAAAAGAAAGAACATACTTTATGACCAAAAACGAGAATATACTTCAATACCAAAACCAAAAGAATATGCATTTTTCTAATAATTTAATTTTAATGCATTGCCTATTACCAAAGAAAAAAATTTAATGCATAGACAGTGCAATCGGTATAAAACGGTACACAAGCATACAATTACATATTCTCATATTACAAAAATAATTATTTTTTATACAAAATACAAAAAATAAAAATCATTGGATGACTGTTAAAATATTTATAATATCATTACATTAAAAATATTGATAATGGTTAACATAAACCTAATTAAAATTTTTTATTTATTACAAGGAATGAATTACAAATTTTAGATTAAAAAAATTAGTTAAAATTTAGTTAAATTATAGACATTATCAAAAATAGGAATAAATGACATTATCAAAAATAAATGTCGCATCATTATTTTTCTAATAATTAAACCTGATTGAATTTCACAAAAAGCTATTTATTTCTTATTTTCTGAATAATAAATAGGCTCAATTTGGGTAAATAACTTAAATAAATTCTTTTGGAAAATGAGCTTAAAATATAAGGACTTTTATTAAAAGCAGCTTATAAATAAGTTATTTTGTGCATAGTTGTCAGAACCGAACCGGTAATCGAACCGGTCAAATCACTGGGTCACTGGGTCACTGGTTCAACCGGTGGGTCACTGGTTGAACCGATTGACTCGGTACTATATAAATAAAAAATAAAAATAGTCAAAAACTTAAAATTAAATTTTGAAAAATACGTATTTTTACTAATATTTTAAGAACAATTAAGTTGAATTCTATAAATAATTAATACAAAAATAGACATATAATTAGTTCATACTACTATATCGTATCTTAATTAGACACAATAAGAATAACAATCTATGAATTATATCCAAAGAATAATTTTAAAGTCTAAATATTTTTGTATAATTGAATAATTATATAAATTAATTTTTTTCTCAGAATAAATACTTTTTATTTTATTTTTATATTCATTATTATTTTTTATTTTAAAATTAATTAATTTGTACTTCAATTAAAAAATAATTAATTTAAAAAATATTGAGTTAAGTATTTTCATGTATATATATATATATATATATATATATATATATATATATATATATATATATATATATATATATATATATATATATATATATATATATATATATATATATATATATATATATATATATATGTATTAGTTATAAAAAAATGAAATATATATTATAAAAAGCATCAGCAATGCTAAATAAACAGGTAGCGCAGTGGTTGTCAACTTGGTCTTTAATTCAGAAGACCCAAGTTCGACTCCTCCCTGCAAATGTATTTTTCCAAATTTAACAACCGCATGCTGACGTCAGCGTGACGTCATCAGCACGCAAGTTAGCCGTTGACCGGACCGGTTCGGTTCTGGTCCGTGTCGGTTCGTACCGGTTTTGACCGGTTCATTTCCTTAAGCGGTCAATATACCAAACCGGACCGGTATATGGTCCGGTTCACCGGTTTTCCGGTCGAACCGGCCGGTCCGGTCCGGTTTTTACAACTATGATTTTGTGTTTGGATTTTTAATTATAAAAGTATTTATTTTAAAGTTGTAGTGTTTGGATAAATAACTCAAAAAATAATTTTTTTTATAAAAGAGAATGAATATTAAAATAACCATGATAACAAATACTTTCCAATATTGAATGTTGATTTTACATAACCTAATCACTAATATTGTGTATGATATGATAGGTGAAAATAAAAAATAAATATAAAATGCGTGTCGATGTATATTTTATTGCTGTTTTTTATTTTTTATTTTTACTCCTATTAGAACTCTCTTCTCCTTTATTGAGGTCAAGAACTTGTTATAATTAACTATGAAAATAATAATAAGCTATAAAATTACATATGAAAAAAATAAAATTAAAACTGAAATTTCATACCACACTTGAATACAAATTTAATAATAAAAAATAGTGATAAAATGATATAAAAAAATTTAGAAGGAATATATGCAGTAAGTTGTTCAGATGTAATATTGTTTGAAAATGTGGAGTATCAATACTTCCATCAGATGTTACGTAAAAATGGTGAGACTTAGAACATTGCGTGAGAATGATGGTGGAAGGTCAGTGCTTCTAGCAGATCTTGTGTGAAAATGGTGATGAAGGGTCAGTATTTTTCATAGAGTCAAGAAGGAAAGTAGATTTTTTTGTTTTAAAATTAATTTTTTTTAAGTAAGTGGTAGAATGACTTCTCGAAAAGTAAGAAGTCATATATTTCTACTTTTTCAAAAAACTGCAAATTAATTTTTTGGAAAGTTAAAAGCTTTTTTTAAAATAGTGCCAAACACATAGATTTTGACTTTTCATAATCCAAAAATAAAAAAAAAGTAGCTTCTGCTACTTCCCAAACGGGCTCGTAATTACTTTAATCAATTATATTGGGTTTCAAAATTTTATATATTCTTCCAAAATATTGGTGTATAGTGGTAGTGAATGTAACATCATCAAGATATGATTGATGAAACTAGCGTATTAGAGAACAGATAGAGTATAGTATTTAATTTAAAAGGGTTAAGTATGATTTTAGTTCTTAAGGTATAAGTTGAATTTTTTTTTGTTTTTAACTTGTTTTGCATATAAAATTGTTTTTAAAATTTAAAACCAAATTTTAAAATTATTTTTTACTTAATTTTTAAAATTTTGAACTAAATTATTTATAATAAAAAAATATTATAAAATAAAAAAATAAGAAAAAGAGAATATTTCTACTCCTCTCAAGAGGAAAGGAAAGAAGAAAAAAAGAGAAGGGAAGAAGGAGAAATTTTCCACAATCCATTTTTGTCTCTGCTTCTGCCGTCATCTCGGTAAGATTTTGGTCCCTAAGATAAAGACGATCTTAAAATCAAATTAAACTTTAGAGAAGATTTTGTATGCAAAATAAGGTTAAAAACGAAAAAATTTTTGATTTATACCTTAAAGGACCAAAATCGTACTTAACCTTTAAAAGAATTATGCCATAGTTTTCTTTAATTTGTTACTCCTAAGTAAAGTAAGAATTTAGTTACAAATTTAGTTATACTAACTAGATGGATTTTAAAATATGCAACTAGAAAATTTTTAATATATATTTGTTAAAAATGCTATTTGTATACTAAAATTAGCCATTAAAATTAACTACCAATATATTTGTGTATAAATATATGTGTAATTTAATTTATTTTTAATATATATTTATATTTTTAACATATATTTTATATTGGTGGCTAATTTTAGTGGCTAATTTTAGTGTACATATACCACACTCGGATATTTTTAGAGATATTTGTAGAATGCTATAATATTAATGGAGCCGTGATTACTATTACAAGTTTCATATTTATCAAGGATACAGTATCAAAAAAAATTATACATGTGAAATATCTCTCAATTGAATTAGACTCATTTGTAATATTTACACTCCAAATGATTATTCTCGAGCATAAAAAATGTATTAGAAGTTTAATTCCATATCTCTAGAGACTACCTACAATCTTTATGGTTACAGTAATTTTCCACCTTAATAAGTGAAGTAAGTGTTGTATTCAAATTATTGGATATACAATAGACTTCAAATACTAATAATTTAATTATATCAAAATGGTTTTTGAACCAAATCTTTAACATTATTGTGCACATTGATACCCCATGCATTGTGAATAAGGATAATATATATGAATAATCCAAAAGTTCATGGGTGCATATACCGATGATAAACAAAGCAAAAGTGTGAATTATATGTAGCTTTACAGAATCAAAAGAATAACATGATTGATTTTCTTTGTAAGCATATGAGACAGCACATACAACTTTGTGAAGTGGAAAGAAAAGTAGAATAGAGTTAGAATCTCAGCCTGCTTTTGTTCCTCTTTCATTTCACATTCAAATAAAGGAGCCCAATTCAACATTCCTTTTTCAAGTGGTATCATCCTCAAGGTTCAAAGTCCTCTTTTGGATTCAATTTAAAATTGTGCATAGTAAAGGTAGTGACAAATAAAGAAATTATTAGAAGGAAAAAAATGAAAGAAATTAAAGCAAAGAAGTAGGCTCAAAAAGCAAATGGATGATGGAGATTGGAGACCGAGAATTGGCCTATGCCACGAGCGCTGAATGAAAATTGATTATGACAAATTCAATAATTTACTTCATTTTCCTGCATGGAAAATTAAAGACACAAGCAAAAATGAAAAGGAATTATGTTAATATATTGCTAAATGAATTCGTGTAAAAAAAAGTGCTTTTATGGATTATAATTTGGTGGAAACTCAAGTGCAGTCGACTTCATGTAAAGTTGATAGTTGAGAGCCGTTAGATGAAAATTTAGTCAAATCAGTCAACTTCATTTAACAACTCTCAATTATCAACTTCACGTGAAGTCGACTGCACATGAGTTTTTACCTTATAATTTACCTTGCCGTCCACAAATTTTGCTCAAGAAAGCAAGGAAAATAATGAGTATTGCTACTCCAGCTAATATTCCAATAACCATAGCAAATGTTCTTTCGCCTCCTTTACCGGATTTTCCTGCAACACAACCATTGGGAAGAAAAAAAGTAAGGTGATATAAAAAAAAAAAGAATATATATGATTATTGAATTTCCTCCTAACATTTTTTTTTTGGGTTATACAATTTAAATTACCAAATGAATCTAGAAGCTAAGCCTAGGCCAAAGTCTGCATATATATATATATCAAAAGAATATATAAATTGATATCTCTCTCTTAACTACTAGCATTATTTAAAAAAAAAAACAAAACAAAACAAAACTGGCATAACTTCAATACACAACAGAAGTTAGGGCAGAAGAGGGGTAAGAATTTAGACATAAGATAAGAATAACATTTATTATATCAACATATGTATATGAGTTATGAGAAAAGGAAAATAAAACCCTAAAGAAAAAGTTTTCATTATTTCTTCAAAAGACCAATGACGCAATATGTTAAGCACTTCCTGAAACTAAACTTTACAATTTTTCTTTTAAAAAAAAGGTTCAATCAACAAATTTACAAACCTTGACATGTAAACTAGTTCAAATTATTAAGGCACAACAAAAGTTCTTTATCAATTCTTTTTCTTTTGACCCTCTCTTAAAAGTAGCCCTTCATCTGAGAGACTTCAAAGCGAAGAAACAAGAATTAGAAGCGCCACAATAAGAAGCACATGGCCACGGGCCTTACCATGGGCCTTGGAGGCCTGATGGGCTCCACCAATAGAATACCTCGCATAACACTTCCCCAAGAACATGTCTCCGTAGTCCGCCGTCCCACAGTCGCTCTTCAGCTTTGCTATAGCTTCGGAGAGACAATCCTGACACTCTCCGTAGCTAAGGTCCCCCATGCATTGAGCTACACCGCGGACTACTCCGGACCCTCCCTCACGAAAGGGCCCACCAGAGCCCGCGAGTCCACCCAGCACGGCGTCCCTACTACCCATCCCTTCTGGGTTATAGCCCACGGAGGGCCCACACTGCTTCAACACTACCACTTTATCCTCCACGCCCAAAAACGTGGCGTTGTCATACTTCACATAACATCCATCCAGTTGCACTGCACCGCCACAAGAGCCGCGACACATGTCCCCAGCTTTTGTGACAGCGCGTGCAACACAGGTGGCGCAGTCTGGCATGGACAAGTCGCCACGGCACTGGTATAGGCCATAGATGACGTCCTGCTGACTGCCGCCTACCATGGTGAAGTTGTTGTATGACAAGTAGGTGGCCGAGTTGACCAGCGAGGTGAGCATCGAGTTGAGATTCGACTCGTAGGGCGAGTTTGGAGTGTACTTTTGTTGGGTGCACCCGCCATAGAGGTATCTGTCTGTGATGGAGGAGGCTGTGATGGAGGGAAAGAAAAATAGAGTGAGACTTAGAAAGATGGTGAAAGAAAGGGGTGTTTTGGACATTTTTGTGCAAGTGATGACTATGTTTATATGTCTTTATTTTTTGTATGATTTGTTGTGTGTGTGAGTGTTGGTGATAAGAGGGAAACTAGGGTTGGGTGAGATGTTGACGTACAAAAATGTTTGCATGTATGTGTGTGTGAGATATGATTGATATGGTATATACTTGAAGGAACTTTGAATGGTGGAGAAAGACCTGTGAGCATGGACATTGAGTTGGTTTAAATATGCAAGTTTATATCCGTGATTTAACTTAGCCATGTCATTTGTGTGGGGTCCATGTTAACTTTTTCCTTCTCTAATTTGTTCTTCTTTATGTGATCTTCATGCTTCATTAGTTTGCTTTATTTGCTCCAAATAATTCAAACAAATTATTAACTTAGGTAATATTAAGAGACAATTTTTTTTTTAAAATTTGTTTTATTTAATATTTATTTTATTAACTGTTGTAATAATTATTAAATGTTAAATAAAAAATTTTTTGACTAATTTTAGTTAAAAAAATTTTTGAACAGTTCATCACTTCCTGAAAGCATTCTAGTAGTAGAAAGTGGATAATTCATACAGTTGACAATGATTTCGGGCGGTGGTTTTCAGCAAAATTAAAGCAGTAGTCCACTTTAAGGAAATACTACGTGGGACTTTAATAGCTTTAGGGTAAAGGAGTTTTATATTATTATCTCATTAAATATGTTTATGTTTGTCAAGTTTTTTAGATTAGTATTTAAGCGATTGAGTTCTAATATTTTTTTATGTTAAAATTACAAATTATAATTAAAGAACATTGTTATATGATCAATCGAATTTATTATTTTTAATTAATACTTAATCAACAAAAAATACTTTATATTAAATTCTAAATTTTAAATTAAAATTCTAAATTTTAATAGTATAAAAATATAATATTAATTCAAAATATCGACTAATATAAATAAAAAATATTAATTTTTGATATTTTTTATAATTAAATACCACCTGTGTAAAATAATGGAGTGCTAGAATAATTAATAAAATAGAGTGCTAAAATAATAGCACTCCTATAGATTCCATTATATATGTTTATTATTTGTGGAATTGTTTTGATAAAATAGCAACTTTTTTTGGGGTCAATAAAATAGCATCTTAATTATTAGCTACATTGTTCATGGTATATACAAGTTACTGCTTTATGTCTCTCATATGGATAATGAAATTACTAAATAATTGAAGGGGGGGGGGGGGGGTTTGTTTACTTTGTGTTTTTGGGACTAGAAAAAGAGACTGCCAAATAAGGCAGTTTTTAGTATGTACGTGCACATACATATAGTACTCACAATTAATAATATTCATTCATATAACAACTCATCAAATTCACCTAAAGTATGAGTTTTATTTAAGCTCTATCAACTTTAGGGGAAAAAAAATTAAAGCAGCACATAGTCTATCCCCCAAGCATTTTGTAATTATCTAATTTATAGTATATTGTCCTACTCTAATTAGGGTTTTTCTTTTTCTTTTTTTCGTTTTTTGCTAACATTATAATCTAAGGTTCTTTTATTGGAAATTAAAGATAAGATTACTAAATTCTAATAATATATATATGTTGGACCAAAAACTTTTTCTCTTTTACACTTTTGTCCTTCGTCTTTTACCTCGAAAACTAATTTGATGGAATCAATCTTAGCATTTGACTTCCAGATGGATGCCACATATACAAACCTTAGACGTTAAGGAACCAAGTATCATGCGCAAATACTACTGTTCATGATACAATAAAGCTAGCTCTGCACTCTGCACAAACCTAAAATATTGTCAATTATTTCATATCGGGAAAACAATACATTGCAAAAAAGCAGCAACCCAAAAAAGCAAATGCTTACTTAATATATGCTACAATAAGAGGAGTTAAAGGTAATGAGACAGTTACGTTGTCTCTAGAAAAATTTAAAAAAAATCAATAATCCTATAGTATAATCCATTATTGTTGAAACAATAATATGATATCAACAGTTTTTATTACAAATTAACGATAAAAATGACAAAAAATTAAGATCGTGTTGTCCTATAGGCATGAAGCATGATCGATAACTAAAATGGACTTTCTTTTTTATATAAAAAATTGCGTTTGAATTGGTGGCTGATTCACATATATAAAGGAAAAAAGAACTCTAGATACAAAAGTGAACAATTTTAAAAAGTGTTGCAAGATGTGATTATTATTAGGTTGTTAATTGTAGATATATTTAATTTGCGAAAAAATATTAAATTAATTCTAATATTTTTTATATTAAAAAAATGTAACTATAAAATTAAAAATAATGTAAAAACTCAATTGAAACGAAAAAAATATAAAGACTTAATTAAAAATTTAATAAAATTATAAATATCAACCGAATAATTGAACATTATTATTATTATTGTTATTATTATTATTATTATTAGACAGCAAGGGCAATTTAGTCAAGCCAACCAAAATTCCAAAATGAGCAACAATAAGCCAGTAAGTCACTGAAATTATTATGGACGATTATTGTTTTTCCAGTAGATCAAAGGAAAGCGAAAACATGATAGACAAACACAATACATATTGTTCCATTATGTAGTAGTAGCTGGATGCCTGGATCCTTATTACGATGAATCAACAAGAAAGGAAAGATGAACTTGCTTGGTTGGTGTATGATGAAGACCGCAATGTTTTTATATTTGGGCGAGAATGGGAAAGTTGGGAACTATGTCAACAGGGACCTCAACTGTCTCCAAGTTTTTTAGAGCAACTTTGAGTGGCTCCGTAATCACACCGTACTTGTCGAGAAGCGAAGCCGCAGCCTGTTTATCACCTTTGGCTTGTATGGTGAGTATCTCCCTGCTCAGGCTTTCAACTGCATTTTCAATCTTTGAAAACTCAACAGAAACGGTTTCATCCGAGTGCACCACAAACCCTCCTTTCTCGTGAATCCAGTTGAACTGCAATGCCTGTCCTTTCCCGTGAGCCTCTTCTAATCCAAAACGCACTGACCGGAAGCATCCAGCCAGAAAAGAAACATACATAGTCTTCACTAGACTTTCAGAGAGCAACGCCTGCTCATTTGCCACATCGATTCAGTTGAATTATGCTGCATTGTCACACACAAATCACAATGATAACTAACCTTGGAGATCAAGAACCTCAATGCCCATAGGCCTACTATATCAGCTTTTGCTTCTTCTATTGCTGAGTAGAATTCTTGCAATTCCTGCATTAACAAGTCCGCACTTATCATGTAATTATACTAGATGCCTTTTTGGAGTTTCAAATCTGACATATACATGAAATGAAATGGTTCCAAATTTCACTTTGTATTGAATATTGATAGAGATATAACCATTAATGTGGTCTTCTCCTATCGGTTTAAATTTTTAGGATGAGTGATTGTATGACATGGTATCAAAGCGTTTTTGTTCAAGGGAGAGTATTAGAAGAGATATAACTATTAATGTTATCTTTTCTTATCAATTTAAACTTTTGGAATGAATAATTTCATGACATGATTAATAATTCAGTGTAACTAAGTATCCTTTAAATATTGTCCTTTGTTTAGCCTTCACAGATAAAATAAAAAACAAATAACTCTCCTGATTTTTTCAACAACTGACACGTAAAAGTGAGTATTTAAATTAATTAAATAATAATAAATCTTTAAAAAAACTAACTAAAGGTTGAAAGTTAAAGGATAACTAGCATTTCTATTAATTCAAACCAGATCCACAATTTTATTTTATTAAAAAACCATTGAAACCAAATATTTAAATGATAAATCTCATATTTAGTTTTAAATTACTATATGATCCCACAAATACTGATATATCGTTATATCATTCCGTAGAATCTAAAATAAAATTGAAGTGAAACTGAGCATGGAGATAATCTTAGTCTCAAAGTTCATCAAATATAAATGTCATAACTGACCAATCTCACAGTAGACTTCTGACCATTTGGAAGTGTTATGGTATGAGGTCCAATCCCATGCACACATTCATGGCAGATAGTATGCGTGAAAAATGATTCAAAATCTACAAGCTCTTGTTGTTCCTTAGCAACACAGAGTTCAGCTATTGGCATAAGAATGCGCTCAAACCTATTCAGATTTTAGAATTGGAATTGATATCAGAGACTGGATTCATACATGAACAAACTAGAAATTAAGCTGAAAGAGAAATTCTACTTAGCCTCTTGAACATTCTTAAGCATAACCATAGATGTTCCGCGTTCTTTTACAATACGCTCATCATTCGGTAGATTGAAAGCAACAATTTGCGGTCCCTTGACATCCTGATCAAAAGAAATGATTGCATTACAAGTAACTAATAATCCCTTGTAAAAATTTCAGAAATAACATGGTGAAAATTTTACATATTTGTCTCACCCCTGCATTATATATAAGCTGGATAACACGGATCGGTGCTGCACTCACATCTTCTGATTTGTAAGCATTGTCCATCGGGAGATTTTGTTCCAGAAGCTTTATTTAGTTGCAGAGGAATTATTATTTGATATTTTAGTCACATGAGATTTATAATTTTTGTTTACATAATTTATACACATTGGAATTATTTAATTAAGAATATGTAGTACCTGCATACTATCACCAAAGAGTTTCAGTTGAGCAGTTGCTTTATCGTCTCTTATTCCAATAAACGCTTCGAATGTAGCCTAAAAAATAAGTCATTATTATTCTTTTCAATCAATTTATGTCACCTACACTAAAGTGACTTTGTTATAGTTATAGACACCAATTAATAATTCAGAATTATTACCTTATATCCAAAAAGTTTATCCTCATAAGTTTCATATGGCCCAATTGTGACATCCAACTTAGAGTCCTGCACAGAAAACATAATTAGAAGATCCTGAAATTTCTTATAAATCACATACACACAACATAAGCATGCTACAAGAGTAAGTAATTACCAGGTCCATCCAAGCAATATCCGATTCATAATAATCATTTGAAAGGAAAGCATCAGCCTTAGCATGCAGCAGCCTCTTCAAACTGCACTTGGAAAATATTTGAATCAGTGGACAACCACAATATATAAATATATATACCATGAATACCTTAGTGAAGTGGTAATGTCCCCAGCTTTATGTAATAAATCCGCAGCTTTTGCAAGAAGAGACTTATACTCTTGAGAGTAAGGAACCACATGTAAATCATTATCATCATCACTGTTACTGTGCCTTTTAATAACGCTGAAAAAGCCCGTTGCCTCTTTCTGTTGATCCTTATCCAGATTCCCCTTCCACGTTTCAAACTCCTGCAATTTCATCATATTTTTCAATGTATGCTTATCAAAATTAAATATAGTTATGGTATACCTTTTTGTCCATGTCTTGGGGGTAGAAATTAGCACAAAGTGGTTTTTGCACGGGAAATGCAGCTCTGTATTCCAGACCCTTCCATGCTGTAACTGTCTTAGTAGTTGCATTAGGAAGAACTTTTATTGCCGAATCTGCACTTGTCAAAAATGCTTCATCCTTGTCAAGGCTAGACCTGCCAAAAACAATGGTGAATAAAACATCTCACTTTTTTGAGACATCAGCCCATGGTTGCCACGTGTCAGTCACACATCAGCATCTCTATTAACCATGTTAACGCTTAATAGTAAAATTGATGATGAAAACTCAGGTGCAGTCAACTTCACGTAAAGTAGGATAGTATACCAGGGGCTCTTGTTAATCTTATAATAGGACCACTTCAGCTTATTTAACTCTGATTCATCAGCATGCTCCTTCAACCATTCTCTCAGATCTGGATTACTGTACCAAGACTGATACGCCGGAATTCAAAAAATATACAAACTTGTATTAGTACGTAATAATGCAGTGCCAATCAAATTTTACAGATGTTCACTGAAATTTAGGTATAAACTAATCAAGGTACAAAATGAAAATAATTGCATGCAAATTAACTACCTGCACATAAAAAATTTCATCGATTACTGCTGCTGCTTTCACAATTAAAGCAAGAGCATCTTTATCTGAATCCGAAAGCCCTGTCAACTGTGTGAAGTTCTAAGTTATTTCTAACATCAAATAACGGGTACCACAGCATCTTGCCTGAACTAATTAAAACAAGGATACAAACCTCTGCATTGAGGGAAATAGGAGCATAACGATTCAGTTGCTTTTGTAGTGCTAAAGTGCGGGCAACAGTGTTCTCTTGTACCTCTTTGTTATTATTTCAAAGAGCTGAGCGTATTGTCCATGAACATCATAAGGAACATAATGTGGATCATTTTTGGCCAGTAAACTTTCATACTCTTGGTAAGAGACATATTTAACAGAAGAAACATTTTCCCTCTGCCAAGGATGTTAAAAGTTTCCGTCAGGTTTCTGTTTTTAGAGAACACACACAATCACACATTATGCATAATGCATGCTCACCTGCAGAGTAAAGGCCTCTAGAGGTATTGGATCAATAGTTGTTACCAAATACACATCATTATTAATCTCTTTTCCTCCATTATTCCTGCCACTGCCACTGCACCATCGATCAGATTCATAGAACTTTATTAATCCACCATACAGGACAGGACAGACTAATATTTACCTTTCTTGTTGGAGGAAGGAAAATATAAATTCGAATGCATCTTCGGCAAGTGTTAAGCCTAACTCTTGCTGGAGCTTCCTTCTGAAAATTCAATCATACATATGCACAAAACAATAATAGTAATATTTTTATATACTATAATAAAAATCATTTTTAGTAACAGTTTTAATAGTAATACACTATATGTCTTATTTAACTCATGTTTTTGCAATAATTAAATGTTTGCTTTTTCTACTTTATGTTATAACAACAATTATATATTTTTTGCTGTTGTTAAAACGGTTTTCACCCATAATTATATAATTGTCATTAAAATTTTTTAACGATAAAGTATAAAACAGATAATGTCTGATAAAAATATTAATAACTATTTTTATTACCACTAAAATCAAAATAAATTATCACTAAAAGTAATTTCTAGTAATGATATCTCTAATACACGTCCCACACAAGAGACATTGGGATTAACAAAAATCGAACTCTACACATTTAGGTCATAAAAATCTGTCTTATAACAATTTCTCCTTGGGGTTTAAGTTAGTAGTCAAAGACACGCAAATTATTATATATGTAATAAATATATAAAAATGAATGAATTAGGTACCTGGCAGTTGTAAGAGGTGAATGAGGAGATATTATTATTGCAGCAGTGGAGGCGTCCCACAGGCCCTGGAAGTGATGATGGCGTTGGACTAGGAGCAACTGTTGCGTCTTCTCAGCAAAAATCCACACATGAACACCACCACGCCCTTCAACATCATCATGCCCATAATCCCCACTACCCCCTCTGCATAATAAATAAATAGTATGATAATCAACTTGCATTGCTATATATATATATATATTCACAAGAGGAGAGGGGCTGCTTACCTGTGTAGCTGCCTCTTCTTCTCCGCTCCACACACCATCATCGTGTCGCTTTATCACCTGATAATAACTAACTATATATATGTGCATGTATATATCAAAACTCACATACTCTCTAGTTAACATGTAAGTAACTAATATAACTTGAGAAAGGCTAGCAGCAACTTTTTTTTCTTAAATTAGAGAAATATTAGGATAGTAAGAATTTATTATTTTTTATTATTATTTAATTATTAATTTAATTTTTTTCATTTAATAATTTAACAACATATTTTATCTCATATTTTTAAAGATTAATAATTAATTAATAACTAAAAACTATAAATTTTGATAATTTTTATCATTTTTTTAATCAACATTAGTGAAAATTTTATCTTTTATTATTAAAAATGTTAGACAACTAGCTAGTATTTTTTCTTATTTTTTCTTTTTTATTTATAATTAGCTTGTAAGTAATTTAATATTAGTCAAATTTCTATTTTTTTCACTAATTACGAATTATGAATTAATTAATTTTTTCGGCAACCAACAAAAATTAAAAATAATCTTCATCAACAAAAAATTAGCACATAAAAGTTGGAAAATTATATACCTATCTAAGATTTTTATTGGCTAATTTTTATTATTTATCATATTTATCTTTCAAATAAATAATTATGATTAAAAAATATATTTTATATAGACAGATGTAAAAAATGAAGGTGTTCAAATTTTTTTTTTTCAGTATAGTAATAAAAAGTTGCTCACTAAATTATTTATTAATAACTAGAAACGAACATTGCTCAATATTAAGAGACTGATTAGAGTAGGACTTATGATCAATATTATTCAAAGTAAAATATTCGATATAAAATGATTTAAATTTCTTTCAAGAATATTCTTAATTGTTAATAAATAAAGATAATAATCATTTCTCCTAATGTGTATGCATGTATTTTTTCATTAGATCACTAATAATAAAAATATATCTATTTAAGATGACATAATAATTAAAGAAACACTTAATTAAAATCTGTCTTGCTTTTCCCTTGTATAATTATAGATCTTTAATATAAAAGAGCATGTAATTGAGCTTAAAAAGGAATTTAATTAATAGAATGAAATGGATAGAGGCAACCGGTTAACATATTACCAAAAGACATACACAGTGATTATATATATAAAAATATTTTTATATAAAAATCGTAGCTAATATATAAATATTTATTATATTGAATATTTTAATCAAATATATTAAATTATTTAATTATTTTTTATTATTTTCATATAAAATTATTCATATGAATAATTATCATATTGGATATACTGAAGCTACAGCAACCTTTTTACTTGGAACTGAGTCCAGATTAAGGTCTCAAACCTATGCAAATAACGATAGTAATAATTTAAATTTTCAAAGATAGAAACAATCCCTATATATCTACCCTAAACAAAGGGTTATGGGGAGGGGAAATGCAATACATACATAGATTTGCTTCCTCTCCCTTGGCAGTTGGCAACTTCTGATCACACTCACAGTATCATGAACTATATATCTCGATCTAACGACAATTCTTGGCATTTTAGGCAATGAAACCTCATAAGAATAAATAGGAGTGTTTATGGATACGGAATTACGGATAACTCAAATGACTATTTAAGGTTGGGTTTAGTAAAATTTTTTGAAGAGGTGCTTATATTTTTTAAAAACACAAGTACTTCATTTTGTGTTTGGTAAATTAAAAAGTCTAAGTGTTTGTGTTTGCGGCTTTTAAAAGTTAAGGGTGCTTTTGAAAGCATCTAAAAGAGGGCTTTTTAAAATTGGTTTCCACTTATCAAAATTAAAAAAAATCTAATATAATAAATATTTAAAATTATATTAATTATTAACACCAGAATTCATTTATTTTTCCACACATATTTTTCGCCATTATATTGCCAATTTGCCATTGAAATACTCATATATTTCTAATTTCTCAACCTAACCTTTACAAATTCTAACACAATCTTCTTATATTTTTTAAAAAGTATAGGGTACCAACATATTATTTGCTAATTTATTGTCAACAATAATTAATTATTATATTTTAAACACATATATAAAGAAATACATCCAAAAAATATATCTATAAAGACACTTCTATTAAACACAGTTATAAAAAATATATTTTTATTAGACACATACACAAAGACACTTCCATTAAATACATTTATAAATAAGAGTTGGCAGATGTTGTCAGAAATGTTGTTGGTAACGTAGCGGGATTGTATATTTTTTTATTTTTCAACATAATATTCACAATTTCAACACAAATACATCTCTATCACGTATTAGGTATGAACTTCTATCTATTTACATTATTTTTTGTGCGTTGTTTTTGTATTTTTTAGTAGATATTTGTTTTTCTCTGTTCTTTAAAATGTAAAGAAGGAGACCTGATTTATGGAAACCAATCATAACATTTTTGTACACCAACTTCATGAACATTAGTCAAAATTATAATAACAACGCATATATACATATGTAAATATAGATATATAATTTTACTTGAGATATGTGTTCCATTTTCTATGATTTGTAAAAGTGGGTCAATATAATATAGATGGACATATCGGTACTAACATTGGATTACATACAAATTTTATTATTTACTAATGATAATTCTATTTATATTAATATAGAGTAAATCAAATAGATATTTAAATTATTGGTCTCTAAATTTTGAAAAAAAATATTCTTATTATAAATATATTTATTATAATTTTTTTAATTTTTAAAAGCTATTTTACCAAACACAATTATAGTGTTTATGTTTATTAAAAATTATTTTTAATATGATTTTACCAGATGCAAGTGCTGTTGCTTTTAAAAAAATAAAAATTTTACCAAATCAAGCAAAATTGACCCAATCTACTTACCCGTCGGATAATCAAATACAATTGGATCAACCTCAATCAAATTCGGCCTTAATTGGTTCAGGTATTAATTATTGAAATTATAAAATCTGAACCAACTCGATTAGTCAATTAGTTTAATATTAATTAAAAATAAATAATTAAAATCTAATAATATATACAAATTTATCTCTTAACCCTAAAATGTTTTAAATTATAATAGTTATTTAAGTTGGAATCAATCACGTATTATTTTTTTATTATTAATTATTACATATTTATAGTATTTAGATGATTTTTTATTTTTTATTTTAATTTTAATTTTTTTTTCTAAATTTTAATTTTAGTCAGGTACAATTACTCGGATTAACTTATGTCTACCTACTAAAAATCATAAATTTAAACCAATTAAAATTTAATTGATTTTATTTTTATTTTCTTTTAAACCCTAACCAACTGGTCCACGAATATCTCTAATAATAAATATACAAAGCTGTCATAAATTATTTTTAATATGGAAAGAGAATTGGTGTTTTGGTTGAATATTGACATTTGAAGTGTATTACAATATTGTGAAAATTATTCAACACGTCCTCGCGTGTTGATTAAGATGCTGCCACGTGTTTAACATGTCTCTACGTGTTGGCTAAGATGCTATCACATGTTCAACACGCTCCCACATGTTGGCCAAAATACTGTCACGTGTTACACCACGCTCCCACGTGTTGCACTACACCCCTACGTATTGACTTCCCACAAAAAAAATTCACCCATCAAAAATTACACTAAATACTCTATTTTTAACAAAAACACTAATATTTTTTTCATACAAAAAAAAATTAGCCAAAAGCTGTATACCAAAATAAATAAATAAATATACAAAGCTAGTGATGGGGCAGTGATACCATACCCAATAACCCAAATATCTAAGTGTGTTCCAACTGATAAGGCTCATCGATTAGTGTGTGTATGTGGGCCTAAGTTGATGCTTGTCCCTGCACAGCGTATGTGGGAGCACGCTACACGCACCCTGCATTATTTTTTATTTAAAAAAATAGATAAATAAATTCTGACATTTTATTTTAAAAATAAATAAATTATTGACTAATTAAAAATATAAAAAATATTTTTATTTTTTAAAATATGAAGCATTTAAATTTTTTTATATAATAAAAAAATTTAAATATTTCACATTTTAAAAAATAAAAAATATGTTTATATTTTTAATTAATTAAATCTTCGAATTATAAACTCAAAAATTTATTTATTTATTTCGTTATGGCACCGCGATCGATCTTGAACTTTTATCTTTTTATTTACCGTGTAGATAAGTAGTTTCATTCGTATAAATAGATAGTTTTATTCCTCTAAAAGAACCAAATTATAAATATTTTCGGAGCCTCTTCCATCCACATTTGATTTGAATTGATAATAGTTATTTGAACTAATTCATTAACTACTTTATTTTCGTTTCTTCTAAGATAAGAGAACATAACAGATCTTAGAGATGATGCTAACTTAATGCATTCAAATAAAAAAGAAACCAAAATAATTACTATGATTTCTCCTATGTTTCAAATTCCGGATGACTTTTACATTATCACTCTCGAGAATAATATCAAAAAGGATAATGCTAGAAAGATAAAAAAAACAACTAAAATTTATTTTATTTAATATTTATTAATTATTAAAATAATTAATAAATATTAAATATGATAGGTTCTAATTGTTTTTGACTAATTTATTTTAGTTACTAAATATTTTTGTATAAAAAAATTAATATTTATGGACTTTTTGGTGGCCCAGCAGACAGGCTTCAGGTTCTGCTTCATGAGCTTGTAAAGGATAAACTTCTTTCCTTGTGGTTGCCATGAGGATCCTTTTTTATGAGCCTCGAATTATGAAATAATAATAAGTTTATCAGAACATTCTCTTTTAAAAATGCAATTTAATTAAGTGATTATTGTTCATTATTGTGACCCATTACCTTTTGAAATTTCGTTAGCAATTATAAGAACAAAGCATATTAGAGTATGAGTCACCTCTCACCACCAATATTATAAACTTTAATTTGTTTGTGAAAAATTCTGGATGATCCATTAACCACTACAAAGATTTATATATTTCAGCAAATAAAATGTAGATAATAATTGTCCCCACTTGAATCCATGAGTATGGTCTATGTACACCAAATTAGAGCTAGAGGGTTCCATCATATTCATCAACTTGAAATTCAAGTGGTCCTGCAATGCATCATAATATAGGCTATATCTTAAGGAGTAAATGAATGATTTAATTTTTATCTGTATTTTCTGGTATTGAGCAATGATGCTAAATTGCAACTATTACCTTATAGCATGAGAGGAAAAGCCTGCACATCTTCTCAAATATATATATATTATTCTCTATACTTAAGTTTAATTGATGCATGCAAAGTTTAAGTATATGATTCAAATATCAAAAATTAAAAAAACAATAGGCATGCACAAATATAACCCATCATAAGTGTAACTGACTCATCAGTTTCGAACAAAGAAGGAAGTGGTCCCTTGAACCCTGGCAAATGAAATGAGGATCGATCAGCTGAACAAGTTGACATTGTTAATTAGTTTCCTCTCTTTTTTGTTTGAGCATGCATGTGCATAAATGTTTCAAGTTGATTGTTGTATGAACCGTGAAGTGTTTCGTATTTGCTTAGTTGGGAGTTTGGGACGTATCATGATCATCAACTAGAACAAGACACACCCGCGTGATGCGCGAGAACTTATAAATTGATTTATAATAATAAAAATTACTATTTTTACACCAGCAACTCAAATCAGCTATAAATATATTTATATATAATATATATTTAATTTTTTTATATTAAAGATAGAAAATCTCGAATCCATAATTTTTTAGATGAGTATGAAAAAATTATATCGTTTGAGTTATAACTCATTAGCATAATATATTTGTAATTTAATTTATTTTTAATTTATATTTATATTCTAACATGTATGTTATTCTGGTGACTAATTTTGATGTATACCTAACATAGTCAAATAATAATATATTGCCATGTCTTCGTCGTGTTACTATTTTTCTTTTACAGCTAGTATACTATTTTAAGTTTATCTAAACAATTCCTTTGCATCTTCATTCAGAAAATAGCATTTTTATTACTTCGATAATTCATGTTTAACTATGCATATGCATGCATTAAATTTAAAATCATATTTATTAGGTTTCTTAAGACAAAACAATATACATAATCTATCTAGATTTAGACTTGCATAGTACACAGAAAGCTAATGATATATGTATATATTTTTTGAGGATTAAAATAATAAAAAAATTGTTTTATAGTAACTTCTAAAATAATCTATATAACTCTTAAAACAAAATTATTTATTGTAATAAATGTTATAGTATATATTCCTGTGTGAAAGTGGATTCCAAAATATATCTCATTCTGATGATGTTTGAACTGGTTTTTTGGGAGTAAAAAGAGTGAAATATCGTCTTTTGGGGAGGCGGTGTTGAGTACCTGAAAAGAAATTCTAACACTCAAGTAAATATAAGTGTAAGAGAGTTTAGAATAGGAGTAGAATGAGTAGCGTACCTCTCTGTTTATTAGTCACTGTTATATAATTTTAAATTATTGTTGTGTAATTTGTTATTCGTATCATGTTTGTTATTGATATCTTCGTTGTTAGTTTGACAGAGTCTGCCTTGGTTGTTCTCCAAACTTATTGGAGTAGTGATCGTTTGAGTGAAACCGTTGTTAGGAAAGTTATCTCTGCCAGTTATAGTAGGTTCCGAAATTATTACTATTATGAGCCGGAATTTGAGTAACGGATCAGTATATATAATGAAAACTAATTTTATCAATCTATATATTATATAAATATATATTAAATTATTTTTTTAAGTAATTTTTTATAAAATATATAAAAATCAATTTTTTTTCTATTTAATTTTGATATATAAATAGAAATGAGTTAGATTTTAAAAAATTGATAAATAAATACAACAAAAATAATATATTTATTGATATATCTGTCGATAATTCATTATATTATATAAAAATATATATAAAAAAATTCTATTATAATAAGGGCATTTGAAAATATCCGTGACATAATATTTGAAAAACAAACCAACTTCACAATATTTTTATCATATTTATCTACAACAATGTAAAGACAAAATCTATGATATAGATGGCATGAAACATCCCACACATGGATTTTAGGTGTCGTGTGTACCGTTGACGACACTTATTCGATGGCAAAGTATTGCAGGTCAAGCAGTTGTAATTGGTACATTTACAGGAGAAGAATTTAAACTTTTGGTAGTCTCCCATAATAATAGTACAGTGTTAGCGTTAATAATAGAGATATTCTTATTGATGAATTTACACACAAAAAATTTATTGGGGACTTCACATCAAAGATTCATACTCACAAATTAAATAAAATTTTACAAGATTCGTGATAATAGATGATCTCATTGACGAATCCACACTAAAAAATTCTATTAGCAAATTCACGCTAAAAATTTGCACCCACAAATTAAATAAAATTTCACCAAAGTAAGGTGGACATCGTTTGGGTCACCAATCTTAACGAGGTTAACAATTCTACTATGATAAAAGTAACCATAAACTCACCTTAATTGGCCAAGCCAAAGATGCACCTCTTACTCTCAAAGAGTTTAGAAGAAAATAAGTACACAGCTTATTTCATATTCAAAAATAAACTTCAACTCTATTTCATAAATAAAAGGTACATGAGTGATTTATACTAGTAGGAGAAGGAAAAGTCTTTATAACTTAGACGATGTGGGATTAATATATAACACAAAGTTCACTATCCTAAACAATATGGGACTTGTATTCCCTTATTACAATTAATTAATATAATTAACATACTAATTCTACTTGCTCCTGCGTTATATTCTCTATATCCAAATAATTTTGATATCTAAGTTCATTCAAACAATTTTAGGTCATGTGTTTTTTTCGTTTTCTTCTTTTCTCACACTTCTTCTCTTCTTTTTCTTCACGTTCCTCCTCTTCATTCTCCTCCTTCTTTTTCACGTTTCTTCTTCTTCACGTGTTTTTTCCTTATTGTCATTCTCTTGTTGTTGTTGCTGCTGTATTTTTTTGTCTTTTCCTCCTTCTCTCCCTGGTGAAAAGCAGTAGGAGGTGAGGAGGAAGAATTTCGCAAAACAGAAATGAACCGAACATGTTATTATGGTGAAATAATTGTATAGTACTAAATGAATAGAACATTATATCCATAATATAAATTCAAATTCGAACAGCTTTTTGCATAATGAACCGAACACGTACTCATGGTGAAATAATTGTATAGTATTGAATAAACGAAACATAATCCATTATATAAAATCAAATTCAAACAGCTTTCTGCATAATGAACCGAACATGTATTCATGGTGAAACAATTGTATAGTACTGAATGAACAAAACATAATCCATTATATAAAATCAATTTCAAACAGCTTTTTGCATAATGAACCAAACACGTACTCATGGTAAAACAATTGGATAGTACTGAATAAACGAAACATAATCCATTATATAAAATCAAATTCGAAACACCTCTATCTACAATTTAGAGATCATCAATTCAATTAAATTCAATTCAGATTCAGAACACTTGCATCCATTCAATTCAGTTCAATTCAATTTAGCAATTGCATTCCATTCAATTCGGTTGAAAAAATAATCCATTAACAAAATGTTGGTGTTGTTGGTGATGACGATAATGAAAGAGGAGAAGAAGAAGAAGAAGAAGAAGAGAAGGAAGAGGAGGAGGAGGAGAAGCTAAAGAAGAATCTGCGTGCGTGAAGGAGGTATACGTGAATTTCAAAGAAGAAGAAGAAGATGTAGTAATGCGTGTATTTGAAAGAAGAAGAAGAAGAAGTAGAAGAAAGGAGAAGAAGATAAAAGTGCGTGTAATGACGCTCTTTTAATGAAAGTGATTTTTGTTGGTATTGGACCTATTTAAATAAAACTTAGATAAGAAAAACTTAAATGTGTAGCATAACTCCTAATAATAATATTAATTGTTATAAAATTATTATATTATTAACGGTTAATAATATTAACTGTTATAATATTATTATATTAATTATTGCAACAAGTTAACTATTTTAATAATATTATTGTAAAAAAATTAATAATATATTAATTCCTAATTATTTCAGTTAATTAATAATATTATCTATTTAATAATATTTTTAGTTATTGCAAAAAATTAACCATTTTAATAATATTATTTTAAAAGAGTTTAAAATAAACAAATAACAAATTTCATGGACATGTACGTATGAGTTACGGTGTTAACTTAATCACATAATCACATAAATGAAGGTCTAGGGTTCTCCATAATCCTTCCCTTCCTTATTAATGGAAGTAAAAAATTCCATTTTTTTCAGAAAAAATTCGTTTATTAGTGAACCTCCATTTCATTGGTTTTAGATATTGGGTTGCCAAAAATAATACACTTTGTTTAAAGTCCATCATGCACGACCCAAGACAGCACGTAAAATTAATTGGTCCAAAAAACCCAACTCCACAGTAATGTTTAACCAAATTGTTCCGTTAACAACTACTTAAGCCTTTTACCGAAAAAAAAAAACAACTACTTAAGCCACGTAATCGATTTGGGTTGGTCGAGTGGTCAGTTTACTAATTCACTTAAATAAGTATCGGGAATTCGAATCCCACTTTATGCTTCCAGCAATCTATTAGCCAGCAACAGACTCTTAAATGAAATTCAGATTCACAATAGATTAATTTTTGACATGTCGAATGGAAAGATATTGTAGACAACCAAAAAAACTACTTAAGCCACATTAATCTATCTCACCGTGACAAGATCAATTCTAAAATGCACTTCTCAACCCTAACATGACAATTTCAGCATGGTGGCTGCAAATGCTCAACTCCCAAGGCATCCAATATAACACGTGTTGAATAATGCATACGGACACTTTTTGTCCATACGTATGGATGTTTTTCCTCATTCATACCAAAGACTTGCCCTGATGTAAAACAATTGTATAACTAAAACACAGACAAAATAGATAATTTTGGAAGGTACACATGCTATAGTATTATAGTACATAATATTCAAATGAAATGTAAATTGAATTGTTATCTTGAGAAATACACTTGGCTAATAGATTATTTAAGATGTAAAAGTTCAGTCTAAAAAGAGAATGATCATAAAGTGAATAAAAATTGCTCTTTGATATCATTTTTTATTTCAATCCAACCACCTTTGTAGTTTGATCTTGTTTGACTTATTCCTAAAAAGATCTCTTTGAGATCCATCTATTTGCCAATGTTATAAGCATGAGGAGTGCGTAAAATTAAATGTAAATCGAAGAGAATAAAAAAAAGTGAAAAGTTTATAAAATGAGAAACTCATTAATTCATCATCTTAAAATTTCGAGTTAAATATAGTATTTTCTCATCTTATATGTATTCTTTCACTTGGTGATCGTTCCTCCTCAAACTTTTTTTAGTAGTCGAGAACTTTCCAAAGTGCAACACTACTATACATGTGCAAGAGAGATCTAGGTCTTGCCTTGACAGTTGCAAATGTCATTGTATTGGAGTATATCTTTGTGTATCTGCTTAAGAGAAAAAAATATAAAAATAAATAATAAAGAGTAAACAGCAATTTCTAACTATAAAAATTTGACTACTGACAAAACTAACTATGAAAAAATTAAATTGATGTTGTACCTATGAAAGATTAGTATCGTTTGACAATAATATCCAATCATTAAATTTAAAATCGACTCCAATAAAAGTTTCATAAAGTTTCCGATTTTTATCACCTTCTCCAACCCTTAGCCCCTCACTTCACCTTCCTCATTCTTCCTGACTCACCACTCAGCCGCTAAATCCCTCAACTGCCACTCTTGTTGACTTAGCCTCACTTACTTAATCACAGCGGTGACTTCACTCACCTTAATTACCTCTCTCATCCTTCTTTGTATGCCACTCTCAGCTGGCTTAACCATTTTTAGAATCAACCAACTCTTTGTGTTCAGAACAGGTCAACTGGACTACTCGATTGCGCGTGAGCCACGCGTTAACGTTGGAACGCCGCCGTGGGAGGATATGGTTTCAAGCAACAATGTAGTTGGTCTGCTCGAAGTCGCTGACAGTGCAAACGATGTTAGCCTCGACCTCCTCCTCTGTGAGGGAGTCGATGAGCGAAACTGAAGGAGATGGCGATGAGAGCCACGACGTTGCAGTCTTTGGCAACATTGTTATGGCAATTTCTGGCAGTGATGGAGGTGGCGCCATTGATCTCAGTAAAGAGCTTCCAGTCACCTCCATCGGCCTGAAGTTGTCGCTGCTAGCATTTTTGTTAAAGCATAACCAGAAAGAAGAAAAAGAAAGATGAAGATAATGGATTCAAAAAGTGATAACAGAAAAGAGTTTTCTAGCAACGACGACGCATCTTCGAGATGTGTAATGGAAGCTCCTGTTTCTGAAATAGAATCCAACTCCACCATCAGTAGCAGCAACTCCAATCCTTCTCCCTGGAAAAGCTTCCGCTTTCGCCACCACCAGCGGTGGCAGTGGCGGTGCTGAGAAAAATAAATTCAAAGAAGAGCAACTTACAGCAGTGGAATATGATGTTTGACGTGTTCAAGTTCAAGAACCTTAAGAAGTTAACGATGATTCTTTGCTCTTTACGGGGACTCACCAAGAAGGGTTTTGCTAAGAAACTCGCTTGGATTCGAAGCGCTGTTGATAGCATCGATATAATGGATAAGGGTGAGGGACTGGATTATTAAGGTGGATTTTGGTTTTTGTTCTGAAAAGTGGTTGAAGAGTAGTAAAGACAAAGAAGGTGATGAAAAGGGTATTTTGAAAATTTTATAACATTTTTAACGGAGTCAATTTTAAATTTAACGATTGGATATTTTTATCAAACGATACTATACAACGTCAATTTAATTTTTTCGTGGTTAGTTCAGTGTAACACCCTACTACACAGAACCTTACGCTTAAGTCGTAAAGTAAAGGTGGCGAGGTATTATGACATCTAAAAGTAAAATATGTACATAAATATAGTTGAAATAATTTATAACTAGGAGCCTTAAAGAAAATGTTAAGCAAAAGCAAAAACAGAAAAAAAATCACATCACACTCGCAAGGATACACGCAAAATGAATAAACAAGATCGAAAAGAAGGCTAAAGCATATATATACATATCAGAGTTTCAAAAATACAGATATCAAGCTCTAGGCTCGACTTGCGAAGCTAAGGTTGGCTGGAATATACATATATACATATATATACAACCCAAAGTTATCCCAAAAATATAAGCAAAGCATCTGTTTCTCCAAAAGTAACATCTAAGAGGGCAAAATACAAAATATACATGCGGAGAATCTATATACACATATATACATAGCCTAGAACAAAATATGATAGCCCAAAAGATAGTTCTTCACCTGTAAGGAGGGGCTCTAGACGTTCAGCGAGGTGCCTTTCAACCTACATCTAAAAAAAAATAGCAGAAATATATATGAAATGAGAACCGGGGTTCTCACTTCTCAGCATGGTAAATGTGCCCGCATAGGTAATATATAAGGTCCTGAAAAAGCCAGAGGTATTCCTATAATTTCGACACTCAGATTTAAACTTAAAGAAGTATACTAAACCAACAATTCGGGAATCTATTTGTGGATTCTAGTTCTAATCTAACTTTAACTTAACATTTCACTTTCTGTCTCCTTTATCCATCCGAATCACCGGTGGAACAATCTCCCTTCACACCTCTGCTAAGAGGGGTCTCTCAGAAAACATACACATACAATTCAAGCAAGAAAAACACAGATAGAATACAAATACAACAAATAGGCAATTAGCAGGTAAGCATAATTAAACAATTAGGCAAACCAATATAATGCACACTCAAGCAAATCATATAAACATAGTTATTAGACCCGGCTCGACCTGGCCGGTTCGACCAAAAATTCGGTCACTTGACCGGGTCGAGCCACTCGTTGAACCGAATGTGCAATGGACCCGGTCGAACCCGATTTGACCAGACGGGTTTTTATGAAACCCGGTGACCTGGCCGGTTAATTTGACCCGGTCCGGGTTTTTTTTCTTTTAACCTTAAATGGCGTCATTCAGAACACCCCCCCCTCTTCTCTTTTCCCTTTCAATGAAACCCTAATGCCCAAATGTAAAATCTAAGACTCTGAATGTGAGTGGAAGTGTGGAACGGTGGAACCCCCCTCACCCAGCCAAGCTTCAACCTCGTCTCTGTGGTCTGTGCTCTCTCCATCTCACTCGCTGGCTCATGGCCTCACCTTGACCTCATCGCTCTCTCGTCTCTCCCCTTACCCCACTCTCAGTCTCTCACAGCCTCAGTTCGGCGCTCTCTCAGTCTCTCATCTTGTCCCCTCACCTCGGTCACCGTTACCGTCCCGTGCCCCTGCGTTCGATTCGTCGGCGGCAGAAGCAGACAGAACCAGTCAAGCAACAGCTGCTCCCTCGGGTGGTGGTAGTCGTCATCTTGTGTCGGGCAGTCGCGGTGTTGGAACCCATCAATCAGGTAAGCTCCCTTCAAGTTTTCTACTCTGTTCTTTCACTAGAATTGATGTTGAATCTGGTGGTTATTACTGTTGTATTTGGTTTTAGAGTTATTGAACTGGAGAGAATTAGAAACTTAGAATTGTTATTGAGTCTGGTTAATGTTGCTGTTATATTTGGTTTGAGTTGTTGAAATTGAAAAAATTTGAGTTAGAAACTTAGAATTGTTATTGAATCTAGTTAATGTTGCTATTGTATTTGGTTTTAGAGTTGTTGAATTTGAGAAAATTTGAGTTAGAAACTTAGAATTGTTATTGAATCTGGTTAATATTGCTGTTGTATTTGGTTTTAGAGTTGGTGAACTTGAGAAAATTCGAGTTAGAAACTTAGAATTGTTATTGAATCTGGTTAATATTGTTGTTGTATTTGGTTTTAGAGTTGTTGAATTTGAGAATATTTGAGTTAGAAACTTAGAATTAGAGTTGGTGAACTTGAGAAAATTTGAGTTAGAAACATAAAATTGTTATTGAATCTGGTTAATGTTGCTGTTGTATTTGGTTTTAGAGTTGGTGAACTTGAGAAAATTTGAATACTTGCTGGATAACAGAGTTACTTGTTGGATAATGTTCTAGTTGAATACTTGAATTTTGTTGCTGGATGATAATGTTTGAAACTTTGAATTGAATACTTTGGTGGTTATTGCTGTGTTGCTTAAAAACTCATTTAGGTAAATTTTTGGTTGTTGAAAATCTTTTATTTCTTTTGCTAGAATTTTAAAAATGTCTTCATCTCAAACACCATCAGAAACACCACCATCTCAAGAACAAGCATCATCAGCAACTCCTTGGACTTGATTTACCGATTGTGTTCTTCGTTCGTCCTTGTTGATTTAAATTGAGAACATATTTTGTACTAGAAACCACTTTATTAAATTTTTTAGATCATTAGTTATGTTTAAACATTGATATTAGATTATTAATGTTTGTAAAGACTTGTATTTTAAGTTTTAAGATATTATTTTAATTTTATTTATATAATTTTATATTTTTTTTTAATTATGACCAGGTTAACCGGGTGAATCAGTGACCCACCAGTTAAACCAGTGACCCGGTAACCCGGTCAAATGACCGGGTTGATTACCGGTTCGGTTCTGATAACTATGCATATAAATGTATATGATGTATGCTTGTCCTGTGACTGATGAGTCTCATCTGTTGGTTATATATCCAATCCGATATGTCCTGGTAGCTAACCATGGGCAAACCCTCTGTGTGCACATCCCCAAACTCAAAAATTATCCATGAAAAAAATCCCAAGTTCAAATCAATATATATATAGTTAACAGAGTATCGGGTCTCAACTTGGAGCAAGTGTCCAGGAAAACTCGTGTCTCACATAATTTAATCACAATTCATCATTGTCAATGTCATTCTCGATCATGTCTCATTCGATCTCAAATTCATCATTATTGTCTCCATCATTATCAATTACTTCTCTTCCAGCATTTTCAACACCCCATTACGTAGTTAATCATTTCACAGATCTCCTTCAATATCTACTTAACCTATTCAACATGCTCACCCTAAGTCTATAGCTTAACAACTCACTATGGGACCTAACCTAAACAGGTGTTAAAGAGGTTTGAAAGCTAGAGAATAGGTTTTAAACTCAAAAAGTTTAACTTTTACCCAAAAATACCAAAACACAAGTTTTTCCAAAATTTTTAATTCAAAGCCCATCATATCACAACCCAAAACAGCCCTCATGTCACAAACCATATTCACATGCTTTCCAAATCACTTTACAACATACCAACACTCAAAACCACACAATCTATTCAACAAATTCATTCATACAATCTCACCAAATCCAATGCTAACCATTAACACTTCATATCAAATACATATATCATATTTACTCCCAATCTCCAACCACAATGTGTAACACCCTACCACACTGAGCTTTACGCTTGAGTCGTAAAACAGAGGTGGAGTGGTATTACGACCTCTAAAATAAAATGTGTATATATAATAGCAGAAGGATTATAATATACTAGGTGCCTTGAAGAATAGAGGAAATAAAAATCGTGAAATAAAAGCGCAATGCTCAAGAAACGTGTTATCTTGCATACTAAAAAAGCTATAGCTATTAAGTATAAAGTAACCAAAACCAGGAACAGAGGGTCAAAAATATAAAGTAACAAGCTCCTAACTCAGCCCGCGAAGTCAAGACTGACCGGAGAATACACACGCGCGCGCACACACACACACACACACACACACACACATATTCATATCCAAAACCCAAATGTACATAAAGAAAATCCTATCTCCCAATAATCCTCTAAGAGGATAAACAAGAATAAGTTATGTGGAGAGAAAGTTAAGTACATATATATACATCATTGTACAACAAAATAACCCAGTAACCACTTCGCTTTAGGAGTCCAGACGCCTAACGAGATGCCTCTCAACCTACATATGAAAAAAAACAACATAGTATGGGATGAGAACCAGAGGTTCTAAGTATGGTAAAGGTGGCACACACATAATATATAAGGTCCTGGAAATACCAGAGGCAATCCTAGAATGTCGACACACAGATTATAGAGCTTAAAGTATTAAACAGAAGTCATAAAAGGTGGTTTTCTAAGAGTATCTAAGCCTAACTTAACTTAATCTTAAATCTAAGCCCCATACTGCCATTCCTCCATACCTCCATCTCCGTTAGCATTTCACAGGCAAATAAATAGATAAAGGCAAGCACAAGAAGGTTACAAGTACTACAGGTAGCAAATATACACTTAACATCGTAAATGCACTTAAGCGAACCCAGTTAGAGCACAAATAAGTAATTCAAGTAATATGCATATGATGCATGACTATCCTATGGCTAATGAGCTCATCTGTCGGTTACACAGCCAACCCAACAAGTCCGGTTTGCTAAACCATTGGACTATCCCTCGACGTGTATCTCCATCAGTCTATGCATAGCTTTTACTCATATATATATATATATATATATATATATATATATATATATCAAATCGATCAATGGGGGTACCATTCTCGGGAATTTATAAGTGCCCGATCACCCTTACATCGTAGGGTCAACAGAGTATCGAGTTTTCAACCTGGTACACGTGGTGGCAAGCCATGGTACTTTATCCAGGGAATTTCGTATCTTAGATCATTTAATCATTTAAGCCAAGTATCATACATGATCATCCATAATATTTCATAATCAATTCATCACATTTCAGCTTTACTTCACCTCCAAGTTATCTCCATTTCCTAGCTTCATCTGATTATCGGGTTCAATACTACTATTTATGACTAAAGGAATGAAAATAAAGGTTTAGAAGTTTGAAATATGATTTAAAACTAAAAAATTATGTTTGCTGGAACAGAGGCCACGCGTACGCGTGGGAATACAAAAATGCAGCTCGCGCTCGCGTCCTTTTGTCATGCGTATGTGTGGACATGCTTGTTAGCTCCTTACGCGTATGCATAGGACCAGACGCGTACGCATTGCCAAAATTCCATGCCACGCGTACGCGTGGATGCACGTTCTTTAAAAAAAAAAACAGATTCAGTAGCAAGCTATAGATTTATAAAAGATACAGTTTTCAGGTATAATCTTCCAACACCCATAACTCTTTCGATTTAAAACATTTTCACCCGTTCTTCAAATGACATAAACTTTATAAACCCAATTTTCATTTTAAAATAAGTTGGAAGCAAATTGAGGGTCCAGAAGCCAAGTTATGCCTCGCCAAATTTCAGCTAAAAACCAAGATTTTATAAACTTTCAAAACCTCTTCTTCATTCCAACCAAAACCCATGAGATCAACACAACAACCTACACTTACTACACAAAGTGTCCTCTATTCTCAATGCAATAACCACATAAAGGTCATACTTTAACCCAACAATAATTACATACACACATACCAAATCCTGCAACTAAAACCATAGCTCACAAGATACATAATGATATCCTCAATTCAATAATTACAATTTGTCAAACCATCAACTAATCGACAGCTCCATACCAATCCACATATAACAACAAGATGCTAAACAACAACACACACATATATTCCAACCTATTCTATTTAGGGAGAAAGACCATCAACGATGTCGGAGCAATAATCAGCACAAAGCTACTAGTGATGAAGTTTGTCATGGACAACGGATCTGTGGGGTCCATAAAAGGAGAGTTGGAAACGGCGGTCGCTTGCGACAATGCCAGCCTCTCCTTGAGGAAAAAGTCCAAAGAAGCGTCGGGGGTGTTCCTCGCCGACCTGGATGCCCGGGTAGATGACAACCCCAGACCAGAACCAGAGGGGGATCTAGAAAAATTCAGGGTCAGGAACACGGAGGAAAACTTCATGTTCGTGAATAGAAATCTCCCGCACGAATTGAAAGAACCTTTGGTAGAAATGATCAGGGCCAATGGCGACTTGTTCGCCTAGACGCCAGCCGATATGCCGGGCATAGATCCTCATCTGATGTCACACCACCTAGCCGTCAAGCCTGAAGCCCGACCAGTGGCTCAGAGGAGAAGAAAGATGTCACAAGAAAGAGCAGAGGAGGTGGCCAAGCAAACGGCCAGCCTCCTAGAAGCAGGTTTTATTCGAGAACTAGACTACTCGACCTGGTTATCGAATGTAGTTCTGGTAAAAAAGCACAATGGGAGATGGAGAATGTGTGTAGACTACTCCGATCTTAACAAAGCATGCCCCAAGTACTGCTACCCCCTTCCCAACATTGACGCGCTTGTTGATGCAGCGGCAGGATACCGGTACCTTAGCTTTATAGACGCCTACTCCGGCTACAATCAGATACCGATGCACCGGCCTGATGAGAACAAGACATCATTTATAACACTGAAAGGAATCTACTGCTACAAGGTGATGCCCTTTGGCTTGAAAAACCCGCGGGGCCACATACCAGAGACTGATGAACAAGATATTCAGCGATCTCAGAGGCACGACGGTGGAAGTCTATGTAGACGACATCCTCGCGAAGACCACCCGACCAGACGATCTCCTGGGCAACTTGAGGAACGTGTTTGCGTCCCTCCGACAAAACGGCATAAGGCTCAACCCGCTCAAATGTGCCTTTGTCATGGAGGCCAGAAAATTCCTGGGATTCATGATCACTCAAAGGGGGGGTAGAGGCCAATCCCGAAAAATGCCAAGCAATACTACAAATAAAGAGCCCAGGCTGTATCAAAGACGTCCAGAGGTTGGCAGGAAGACTCACCGCACTATCCCGTTTCCTCGGAGCGTCGGCAGAAAAAGCCCGTCCCTTTTTCAATATAATGAGGAAAGGAATAGCGATCGAATGGACCCCTGAGTGCGAAGAAGCATTCAAATACTTCAAAGAGATCCTGGCAGCACCCCCCGTACTCGGGAGGCCCAAAGGTGGGGAACCAGTTTACCTATACCTGGCCATAATGGAAGGAGCGCTCGCGGCAGTCTTGGTGCGGGAAGAAGGAAAGGCCCAACAGCCAATCTACTTCGTGAGTAGAGCGCTACAAGGAGCAGAAACGAGGTATAGAAAACTGGAAAAATTGGCACTGGCGCTCTTGACCTCTTCCCGCAGACTAAAGCAATACTTCCAAGGCCACCAGATCGTTGTGAGAATAGACCAAGGAATTCGCCAGGTACTCCAAAAACTCGACCTAGCGGGAAGAATGATGACTTGGGCCATTGAACTCTCCCAATACGACCTGCGGTATGAGCCCCGGCATGCAATCAAGGCACAGGCAATGACCGACTTTCTGGTAGAAGTAACAAGGGACCCCACCGAGGAAACGGGCACGTGGTGGAGACTCCACGTGGACGGAGCCTCCAACCAAAAGTTCGGAGGAGCCGGGGTGATCTTAGAAAGTCCTGCCAGGGTCGTATACGAGCAACCGATCAAATTTGAGTTCCCAGTATCAAACAACCAAGCGGAATATGAGACCCTCTTAGAGGGCTTGGCCTTAGCTCGTGAAGTCGGAGTAACAAGGCTGGAGGTGTGCAGCGACTTGCAGGTCGTCACCTCGCAAGTAAACGGGAGCTATCAGGCCAGAGACTCGTTGCTATAAAAATACCTGGAAAAGGTTAAAGAATTGAGCAGCCAGTTCGAGGAGGTCACGACCCAACACGTCTCGAGGGAAAGAAACACACGAGCGGATCTCCTATCCAAGTTAGTAAACACAAAACTAGGAGTAGGCAACCGATCTCTCATCCAAGGCATGCTAAAGGAACCGGCAGTTACCCTCCACCTGAAAAAGGCAAACCCCTCCTGGCTAGACCTAATCGTCGATTTCCTCGAAAGCGGCAGACTCCCTGATGACGAGAAAGCAGCCAAAGCGTTGAGAAGGGAGGCAGCCAAGTACACAACCATACAGGGACAACTTTTCAAAAAGAGACTCAGCCAGCCCCTGTTGAAGTGCCTACATCCCGAGCAAACGGACTACGTGCTCAGGGAGGTCCATGAAAGATGCTGTGGCCACCATATCGAAGGCAAAGCCCTAGCAAGAAAGCTCATCTGAGCCGGATACTACTGGCCATCAATGATGGAAGACTCCAAGGAATTTGTGAAAAAATGCACCAAGTGTCAAGAGAACGCCAATTTTCACAGAGCACCAGCTTCCGAACTAAGCCTACTCACGATCTCCCGACCCTTCGCTCAATGGGGAGTCGACCTCCTTGGACCTTTCCCGGTTGGCCCAGGGCAAGTCAAATACCTCATACTCACCATCGACTACTACACCAAGTGGATAGAGGCCGAGGCACTAGCCAACATATCCTCATCCAACTGTAGGAAGTTCATGTGGAGGCAGGTGATACCTCGGTTCGGCATCCCAGAAGTTGTCGTCTCAGACAACGGGACACAATTCACTGACAAGAAGTTCATAGAATTCCTCAACGGCCTGGGTATAAAGCAGAATTTCTCTTCAGTAGAACACCCCTAAACAAACGAGCAGGTCGAATTCGCAAATAAAGTGATCTTACAAGGCCTCAGAAAACGGTTGGGTGACAAGAAAGGTGCATAGGCCGACGAACTCGCTTCAGTCCTTTGGTCTTACCGTACAACCGAGCAATCCACCACGGGAGAAACCCTCTTTCGCCTGACATACGGAGTAGACGCAATGATACCCGTAGAAATCGGCGAGCCGAGCCCGCGACTACTTCTGAAAGGGGTAGAAGAAGCAGTGGAGAAAGACCTAGTAGATGAGGCAAGGGAGATGGCCCATTTGACAGAAGTAGCGCTAAAGCAAAGGATAGCCCTACGTTATAACAACAAAGTACTCAAGAGGGAATTCGAAAAGGATGACCTGGTCCTGCGACGCAATGACATAGGACTTACGACCCAAGGGGAAGGAAAGCTCGCGGCAAATTGGGAAGGACCCTACAGGGTCAAAGAGGTGCTCGGCAAAGGCGCATACAAGTTGGAGAAGCTCGACGGCAGGGAGATACCGAGAACTTGGAACATAGGTAACTTGAGAAGATTTTATTCCTAGCTCGAGCACGCCGGCTAGGCGGTTCGGCGAGTTTAGTGATTCACTGTCATTTAAACACTTACCACAACTATATCTCTGCTTAACTGCCGATTAATGTTTACTTAACAAATTTGTTCTTCCATTTTTGCTCAACTATGCACCTTACAACAAATATGTCCCTCGTAAACGAATGATAAACGGGACAACAACACAGTACCCTGGGACTGATCATCCTGGAAGCCAACCGAGTTAAAAAGCCATAATAAACGGCCATGATAATAATAAAGGCACAACGTGATCCCGCCAAAGAGACCAACATAACGGTAAACGAATAAACGAGCAACGGGCATAGGGAAACAACATACTACTGGATAAACTAAAAAATGTATCCATAAACCGACCAAACGGCTAATAAAGTACGACAAAAGATTTCAAAAAGTTCTACAACAGAGCCACCAAAAACACAAGGTACTAGAGATCACTTCCTAGGCATATCGACAATCTTGCCATCCTTAATTGTCTTGAAAACGCCGATTGCCGATGTGTCGAAGTCCGGAACAACGATCTTCACCTAAGCCTTAAGAGCCTCTTCGGTCATGAAGATTGCACTCTTTCCTTACTCTCTAACCTCCTTATGCTTCTTCCTGAGTCCCTTAGCCTCGTCCCGAGCAGTCTTAGCAGCAGTAACGGCCGTATCCCGTTCTTTTTCCAAGGCGACTACTCGACTTTGCGCGGCACTCAGCTGGCTCTCCAGAGTCATCTCCCGCTCAGTCAAACAAGATACAGAGGCATCGGTAGTCTTCAACTTTTCTTCAGCGGACGCGGCCTTCTCCTCGGCAGTCTTAAGTTTCTCCTTTACCTCAGTCAGCTGCCCCTGGAGTGTTTCAACTTGAGCCTTGAGTTTATTGTTGGCCGTGGCGGCAGTCTCGAGCTTCCGATGCAACGACGCCATACCTGACAACTCGAACTCCGCCTTCCGAGCTATGGATGCACCACGAAAAAAGGTGTAATACATCCATTGCGCCTGCCCCGAAAGATCGGTACCATGGAAGTGTTCCTCCGTGCCAGGAAGTAATTGGAAATCTATAAACGTCTCGGCATCGAAGTTACTTTCCATCACGGTAAGGACCCCTTCAGGACTAGAATGCAACCTTTGCGTCTTGGGGGTAGGCATGATCCTCAAGTCGTCATCCCAAGCCTGTTGAACGGAAGACGAATGCCCGATGCTAGTCGCCTCCTCGTGAACAGGGAAAACACGCGCCGCATTGACAGCTTTATCCGACTGAACGACGTCGCGAGATGAGGGTGCTGCCTGATCTCCCTCATCCCCAGGAGGAACTACCGATTGCTCGTCGGCCTTCTCCCCCTTCTCCCCATCACTTTCCTCTAAGAAAGTTTTGTACAAACTTTCAAGGCCGGTCACTTCAGCAGACATTCCCACTACAACAGAAACAAACAAGTTAGTCAATAATCAGCATGACAAACCAAAGAAACGACCACGCAAAAAGGCACGACAAAAGTAACTCACGAATATAATCCCTGGCGACCTCACGGCTACCCATAAGGAGGTGGGGGTTTACATGGTTTCTCCCAAAAATGGCCCACAACACGTCGGCAATTTTTCGGTCCACAGCCGACATTCCCTTGTAAGTCACCTTTATAAAAGCGTTGGAACCCGCCCCAAAACTCCAATACGTCGGGATGAGGCGTTCCCCTTCCAACGACAACCAAAAGGGGTGGCGACCCTTAACTGGCCGTACCTTAAAATACTTGTCTTTGAACCCGTGATAAGAGTCATCAAACAAACCGAATATCCTCCGTCCTTGGGCAGAACGGAAGGACATGAATCCTTTCCTCGCTTTCCCCTCCTTGGAAGAGTTCGTAAGGTTAAAAAAGAAAAGGAAGACATCGACGGATACCGGCAGCTCCAAGTACTCGCATACCACCTCGAAACAGCAAATTGAAGCCCAACTGTTCAGATGCAGCTGCGACGGCGCCACAAAGATCCGACTAAGGAGCCCCATTTGGAAAGCAGAGAAGGGGATACGAACCCCCACTTGAGTGAACATGGCTTTGTAAAACTAAATCCAGTCGGCAACCCAGGGTGCATGGAAGTTGAGCTTATACAATCGCTCATGAGGGGCAGGAACAAAAACATTGTAGTTGGCCTCATCGTCAGTACCCCTGCACAGGTACTCGGCCTGATGAAACTCTGTAAGCTCCTCCTCACCCATCTGATTCGGGGAGTCCCTGAGGTCGGAGACCACCCAAGCATAAGGGTCATAACCCCCAGAGGAGGTAGAAGCTCGAGAGACGACACGAGGCATACCTACAGTGGGGTACCACTCAATTAGTCTATGAGGCCGGGAGCTCGAAAAAACCCAAAAACTACACTTAACCTATTCTGCAACCCAAACTAAGCATGCATAAAGCTAAACCTTTACAAAAGCCTACCCTAAGATGGTAACCCCCCTAATACACCTACTCGACACCAAACAAGATCAATCAAACAGCATGCATGTGACAAAAAGCAATGGCAAAAGCAAAACAAACGCAGAGTCGAAAACAAAGATACAAGTGTTTACCTGCATTAGTTCTGAAGTACTAAGAAAGGAAGAAGAGAAGCAGATGCACAGGATAGCAAGAACAACCCTCTGGGAGATTTGAAAATGAAGGGGATGAAGATGATCGAACATCAGAAATAAGAACGAATACAGAACGGTTTTAAAACCGCTACTCAAAGAAGTGCAAAAAGACTAGGGACAAATCGGTCTTTATGCGCGGGATTTCTCAACCCATTATGAGAATTTAATGCTCTATGTGAGGAACGAGGCAACGAATGATCGTCCCAGCAACGAACGGACACGCACACGAAAGGCATGTCCCCTCCACGGACGGCCGACCTGGCAACAACGCATAAGAGAAGATGTAACACGCCACCAATAGCCCACGCGACTATTGATGGCGCGTTGGGGGCACTGTTACAGCCTGTCCCAGGCCATTTGTGGGTCAACCCGACCCATTGATGACCCGACCCGAGCGGTCGGGCACGTACAGCTCACTCAGCGACCCGGACACGCATCCTTGACAGCTCTCCACTGCAGCTGTGGGAGGAAGCTTCGAGGAAACTGGGCCTGTCCTTGAAGGGCCCACCCCTGACACGGTATAAAATGGGAAGGACCTGCCCCTCCCCCAAGGTACGTACATACACCCTTCTACCTCTTTCTCGCCTGCACATTCTATTGACTTGGGCGTCGGAGTGTCTTTGCAGGTGACACCCTCCCTCCACATCGAGAGCTCGGGACGTCGGTCCACCAACTTCTCCTTCATTACTTGACCTCAGGGTACACCCCACCGGATCAATCGAGAACCACTCTCGAACCATCTGGTACCCGAGATACCGAACAGAATATTTGTTAGAATATTATAATTAGAGTAACAAATCACAGGATATCAGAGATAATTAAGGAAAATCAATTATATTTATTTAGAATACTTTCTGTATTTAGTTTCCTAGAATTCTATATTAAGAGAGTGATTGTAAACAAAGGATATAGAAGAAAATACATTGAAAACCTTTCCCTGCTTCCCTCTCTGTTACCTTTGCTTGTGTCTAACCTTTCCTAACCCTCGATACCATCTCAAGATGGTATCAAAGCGGTGTTAGATCCTGGGAACCCAGAAACCAACATCATTGTTCCAATACCCTAAACACCAAAAAAACCCAAAAAAATGTCATTTTCAGGGGATGAAATTAGCAACAACATGAACCAAAACCAAAACCAGAGTAACTCCTCAATCATTACTGATGAGCTAACTTTTCAAATTACAAATATGCTTCGTAATGGCCTAGGAATTCAGCAAACATAAGCCAATCCTAACAATTTGTCAATTGGTTTTAAATTAAATAGAGACAATTATCCATTGTGGGCAACACTTATGAAGAAAGCTGTCGGTGGCAGAGGAAAGAAAAGCCATCTGACAGCTGTCTTTACCTGGATAATTCAAAATATTGAGACGAGTTTGATGAACAATGTCTCCCAATTCCCAACCGCAAAGGCTTTATGGGAGGGATTGGCTACAACCTATGGGAGCGGCACAGACCCAATACAAATCTATGATTTACACCGAAAAGCAAACACACAAAAACAGGGACAGGATACCCTAGAGGAATTCTGGAATAAATTACAGGCTATATGGATGGCTATTGACAGAAAACAACCGAATCCTATGAAGTGCTCAGATGATATTGCAATTTTCAACAAAATTAAACAAGAACAGAGACTATATCAATTCCTAACAGGGATAGATGAAAAATTTGAAGCCATTAGAAGAGATCTTTTGATGCAGGAGAAGACCCCTTCAGTGGAGTCCGCCTATGCTGCCGTCAGAAGAGAGGCGGCCCGACTCCAGATTTTGAAGCCTACCACCAGCAGCAGAGGGGACACATCATTAGGGGAGGTTGGAATCGGCCTAATTGCAAGAAACAAACCACAGGGACAGGGATGGAATCGCTCAGAAGAAGACAAAAGCCACCTCCATTGTACTCATTGCGGAATGAAAAAACACACCAAGGAGACTTGCTTCAAAATCGTGGGTTATCCCGAATGGTGGGAAGATCCCAAATAAAAAAATCGCAAGGCCGCCACCATAGTGGGCACTCCGCAGACCGCCAGCAGCAGTGGTGGTGACGCAGGAAGAGAGGAAGAAACAAAATCAGCAGTTGTTCATGGAAAAGCCGCGGCCGCTCATGGAGGTAAAGAAGAGAGGAGGCGGCGCATAAGGGAGAAGGAAATGGAAGTTTAGAAGAGAATGGGAACCCTAATGGGTCTCCTGAGCAAAATGGCCCACTAAAAAAGGAAGCCCAAATTCCTTCTCCATATGACCCAGCCGAAAGCCCAAAATCCTTTAAAATATCCCAATCAGAAAAATATACCAGCCCAGAAAAATCTGATCAGTGGATTTTTTATTGTGGGGCCACTGAAACCATAACCCATGATCCTCATGATTTTGACAGCCTTTCCACACCTGTTAAGACTCATATTGAAACAGCCAATGGAGAATTAATTGCGGTTCAAGGAGAAGGCTCCATTGTTTTTTGAAAAAAATTAAAATTAAAAAATTGTCTCTATGTCCCTGCACTGTCATCAAAGTTACTTTCTGTAAGCCATGTTACAAAGGAACTAAATTGTGTGGTTCTCATGTTCTCTACTTTTTGTCTTTTACAGGACATTCTTTCGAAGGAGATCATTGGGCGTGGTACTGAACGTGGAGGTCTTTATTACGTTAATGAGGTTGTTCACAAGGGACATGCCATGCTTGCTCACAGAACGGTTACAAGGCAACTCTGGTTATGGCACAGACGCTTGGGACATCCTTCCTTTGGGTACCTTAAGATTTTATTCCCTAACTTATTTACTGGTAACACTGAGCCCATCAAATGTGAAACTTGCATTCAAGCAAAGAATCATAGAGTTACTGTTTTCCCTAGCAACACTAGAGTCAATTCTGTTTTTTCATTAGTGCACTCTGATGTGTGGGGTCCAGCTCCTAATTCTCATAATAATCAATTTCAGTATTTTGTGTTATTTGTGGATGATTTTTCTCGCATGACGTGGGTATATTTTCTAAAACACAAATCTGAAGTACCCGACAAGTTCTATGCATTCTATCAAATGATTCTCACTCAGTTTGATAAAAAATTCAAGAACTTAGATCAGATAATGGTGGTGAATTTGTGAACAAATCGATGCAAGAGTTTTTTAGAGAAAAAGGCTTAATTCATCAAACTTCCTGTCCAAACACACCCCAATAGAATGGTGTGGCATAACGGAAAAATCGTAAGTTACTGGAGATGACTCGGGCCATGATTTTTTTATGCAAAGGTTCCGACACGTTTGTGGCATGAAGCTGTCTACCTCAGCCTATCTTCTGAACAGGCTACCCTCTCAGACCTTCAACCACAAAACACCCCTACAGATCCTAGCTACTCAATCTGACATCCCTCCTGTCCAAATGTTACCACCATGAGTTTTTGGGTGCTCTGTGTTCGTCCATATACCCAGAGCTAACCGAACCAAATTTGATCCATGTGCTGAGAAATGTGTCTTTGTTGGGTATGCTATGCATCAAAAGGGGTATCGATGTTATAACTCAATCACTCATCGTGTACATGTAACTATGGATTGTGATTTTTTTGAATCAGAATATTTCTTTAGCAGCCAACTTGATGTTCAGCGGGAGAAAACTAGTAGTGAACCACCAAGTTGGTTGGTTAACCTGAGTTGCCAAGAAACTGTTCCAAAAGAGCAAGTAAATAGAGCCAACGAGCATGCCTCTGTTAACGAAAAAGAGACCAACACAACCAATGAGCATCCTTCTGAGAATGTCCAACAAGAGGTAAGTGACCTTCACTTTGCTTAGTCTTCTCCTGTTATGAATGAAGTCACTAACAATGATAAGTTATAATCAGAACCATAACCTTTCACACTTCCGCCGCGAAGAAACAGAGGGGTACCACCTGTCCGATATTTCCCAGAACATGTTCCTCGAAATTTAAAGTATCCTATAAAGACAACCAGAGAAGGAGTGGTAGACATTGCAAGAGCTTTCCTTACCTCCCTTCTAGCTGAAGACATTCCCAGAACAATTCAGGAAGCCAATAAGAAGGGTGAATGGCGAAAAGCTATGAAAATAGAGATGGAGGCTCTTGTAAAAAATGGAACTTGAGAGAGGTGCATCTTACCAGCATGGAATAAACCAGTCGGGTGTCGATGGGTCTTAACCATTAAACACAAAGCAGATGGCACCATTGAGCGATATAAGGCAAGGTTGGTGGCAAAAGGCTATACACAAACATATGGCATTGACTACTCAGAAACTTTCTCACCAGTTGCAAAGATTGACACCATCAGAGTACTATTTTCAATAGCAGCAAATGAAAACTGGCCACTCCATCAGTTTGATGTCAAAAATACTTTTTTACATGGGGATCTGAAAGAAGAAGTATACATGGAAGCTCCTCCAGGGTTCTTTGAAGATTTCCAAAGAAATGAAGTTTGCAGATTGAAGAAAGCACTTTATGGGCTTAAGCAGTCTCCACGTATATGGTTCGAAAGGTTTACAGTGGCCATGAAAAGGTATGGGTACAAACAAAGAAACTCTGACCATACTTTATTCTTGAAAAGAAAAGCAGATATAATCACGTGCCTAATAATATATGTGGATGACATGATCATAACTGGAAGTGATTTGAAAGAAATTGCAAAACTGAGGAATAACTTGTTCAGAGAATTTGAGATGAAGGATTTAGGAGGACTAAAGTACTTCTTGGGAATAGAGGTTCTTCGCTCCAACAAAGGGATCTTTATTTCTCAGAGAAAGTACATCATGGATTTACTTGCAGAAATAGGGATGGTCGATTGTAAGCCAGCAGATACTCCTATGCAAGTTAACCACGGTTTAAAGTTTGAGGAAGGGGCTAATCTAGCAGATAAAGAGAGGTACCAACGATTAGTTGGGAAATTGATTTATCTGTCACACACTCGACCAGACATAGCATATGCAGTGGGGGTGATAAGTCAGTTTATGCACCAACCTCAAGAGGATCATATGGAAGCTGTCATGAGAATTGTTCGGTACTTGAAGGGGACACCAGAAAATGGGATCATGTTCCAAAAGAATGGGCACTTAAACATTGAGGCTTACACGGATGCTGATTGGGCTGGTAATCCAAATGACAGGAGATCTACATCGGGCTATTTTTCTCTTGTGGGAGGTAACCTGGTGACATGGAAGAGTAAGAAGCAGAAAGTGGTTGCTCTTTCCAGTGCTAAAGTTGAATTTCGGGGAATTGCCAAAGGTATAACTGAAGTTTTATGGATCAAAAAACTGATGACCGAGATTGGTTTTCCACCACAACTACCAAGTCAATTAAAGTGTGATAATAAGGCAGCAATCAGTATCTCAGAGAATCCTATGCAACATAACAAAACTAAGCACGTTGAAGTTGATAAACACTTCATTAAGGAGAAGATTGAGGATGGCAGTGTTGAGCTTCCATTTGTAAGGTTAGAAGACCAGTTGGCAGACATCCTCACCAAAGCCGTTGCAGGCAGAGCATTTACCCGTGTCCTTAGCAAGCTAAACATTGGTGATCCCACTGCTCACCTTAAGGGGGAGTGTTAGAATATTTGTTAGAATATTATAATTAGAGTAACAAATCACAGGATTTCAGAGATAATCAAGGAAAATCAATTATATTTATTTAGAATACTTTCTGTATTTAGTTTCCTAGAATTCTATATTTAGAGAGTGATTGTAAACAAAGGATATAGAAGAAAATATATTGAAAACCTTTCCCTGCTTCCCTCTCTGTTACCTTTGCTTGTGTTTAACCTTTCCTAACCCTCGATACCATCTCAAGACCCTGTAGCAGTCAATTCATGATTTCATTACCTGAATAACATCATCTATTGCAACACAAGAAGGGATATGGAAATTGTGAATAGCCTCTGCATTACTGTGTTCACCGGATTGAGAATGACCAGGCTTGTGTGCCGCTGCATTTCTTCCTTGCTCCTGACTGTAAGTCCCGTTCCTGATAAACGCAAATTTTAAGCCTATAAAATCTAATGCAAGAAACTAAATAAAATAAAATCCCAGCAGGAAAGCTTCAAGAATCAGATCCTGATATGCACTATATTGGGAGGCAAGGGCTTGAGAACAAATTCCTACAGTGTGAACCAAACTACCATGACTGTATAGTTAGTCATGTTCTCCAAGTGACCAATGCACAACATCAAATAGTTCACAGCAGAGTCAACTACATATTTTCTAACCAAAGCAAAAGAGAACGAGATTGGAAAAGAAGCCAGCAGAAAAAATTACAATTGAGGTGATTTACATACCTCCTTGCCATGTTTAGCAATACATCTATTATGGCCCAAAGTTACCACAGCCCTTTTGCAATACTAGCTAGAAATTCTACAGTAACAACTGGATCGGCATTATGCTCATCCCTAAATGGATGTAATGTATCAAAAGAGTGAAAAAAGACTGGAGAATACATATAAAAATTATGACAATTAATAGCATGAAAAATGGTTTATTTATTCATTTGGGGTTCAGGAACCTCCTATATGCCGCAGGGTACAATCCAAATCCAAATCCAAATGACAGTCACCTCACCTTAGAAGTTCCGTTGCTTCATCTTGATTAGCAAAACAGAGGTCTATATTGCTAGACTCCAATAACTTCATAAGTGGTGGCTTAAATTTTCTCACCATCTTGTCAAAGAAAAGAAGTATTAGAAAACAGTTAGCTTCATTAATTTTTTCATGGAAGAGAATAATAAAAGAAGAAGAAAAACAAATTGTGGTGGTTAGTACCTCAAAACTGGCCAAATCCAAAGAAACAAGAAGACCTTCCTATTTGGCCAAAGAGATTGCTGCTTGAATAACTTCCAAATTGAGAATTGCATACCTCAAAACCAGCCACAAGTGCTACAAAAAAGAAATAAATGTGATTGCTTCTTTACAATACAGAGACATTTTAGAAAGCCTATGTAGAGAATCAGTGAAAACTTACTCTTGAGAAATTTCGATGCATTTGGAAATGTCTTCAATAGCTGAGAAGTTTCAGAAATAAATATATGAAAATGATTGATCACATTTAATAAAAAATCATGCTTTGTAAGAAGACACTGATGTAATAAATAATTTTTAGTAGAAGAACCTCGGGTATCTTCTTTTCTTCTACAAAAGCAATTGAGATCTCTACATGGCATATAATAAACTCGACTGCTCTAGCACCTGAGCATACACATACATATGAATGCTAATAAAAGTCAAACTTTGAAAAATAAAGATTAAAATACTAATACAGAAGATATTTTTGGTATGAAAAGAAGCTAGGAACAAAAGTTATAAACACTAAGGCTTCTGATATAGTATATCTATTATCAACAAGATTCTGTGTTCTTTAAACTTGGGACAATGAATTCAAACTTAAAAGGATCTTTTTTAAATGATTAGTCATGCTAAAGAAGTTAAGGACTCACCTAATTTATGTTGCACTTAGTCAACAAGAAACATTGAGAGGATGACGAAACAAAATGTGAAAGCGAATAAATGAAAATGAACCTCCATGCTTATTATCCACCCAGCGCAATTGGCACCATAGATACCGCATTTCTTTTCCTAAAAATTGGCATCATATTGATTAATCTCAGACTGCAAGAGATGATTCTTCCCTAAGAAAAATAAAATAACTAAATAATCATTTCTAAGCTCTTCATGAAAAGATAGCAGCAGCATCAAAGAAGTACCATACAAGAGCATTGATCAAAACAAGTGGAAAAAAGGTTTCCTTTTGTGGTAAATAGGCATAGGTGACTTACTTGCCTGTAACCACAACTGCGGATAGAGCTTCCAACTTTCTGTATCACCTCGTACACTTCTTTGTAAGTTTGCCACTTGTACTTGCCAGTCTATAAATAGTGACACAAAATTCACAACACAATGGCATTAGAAATGATCAGTAAACTTTTTATATAACTCACATGTCCTTTATGCAGAAGCTTAAAGTGTCTCTAATGTCCCTAGTAAAAAGCGTTGCAAGACACTGAAGCTCTTTACAGATTTCTTCAGCATAAAACGAGGTTACATATAGTTGATCTGCACATTGAATCTAACTTAATAAAAAATTAGAGAACTAATACCGTAAATAGAGAATAATCCTATAAATCCATGACAGTCATGAAGAAAGAATACAAAATTTGCAGGAAAACACAGAAAAATGAACAAAAGTAGTGATAACACCTGCAATGTCTTTCTTCCTTCATCAATCTTTGAATTGAAGACCTATATCATTAAGAAAAGTAGTGAATCATCTACAAATGCTGAGCAATTTTTTTATTGATGAAAAGAAATCAATTGAAGAACGAAAGAGAGAGAGTAACTGATTTTGATTGAGCACGGTCAATTGAAGGCAGCAGCAACAACGGCATAGAGAGACAAAGCAATTGATGAAATGTGATGAATTGATTATGCTAATTAGGTTTCAGTAATATTGATGATTGTTATTAAAAAACGCAAATTCAGAATTTCATTATGAAAATAGTAGATACAACAACTGCAAAAATAAGTATAATAATCAGAGAGACTGAGAGGAACTTACATGAACAGGATGGCGCGGCGGCGGGCTCGGCGGAGGAGGAGAAGAAGAAGAAGTAGCTCGGCTCTCCGACGGAGGACAGCGGTTTTCTCAGTCGTCGAAGAAGAAAAAGCTCTACTGATCTGCTCTTTGCCTCTCTCCATGACAGTGACTCCGTTCCTGGTCTCTACTCTCAAGCGTTAGAGAAGAAGAAGAAGCAGCAGCTTCACTCTGAACTTTGATTCTCTGGAGGTTTGGGGTTAATGTCTGGGAAATTGATAGAAATGAAGGACGCGGGTAATAAAGGCGGGCATAATTTTTTGTTGATAAAAATTGACGGTTGATTCATCGATTTTAGTTAAAACAAAATATCAACATATTAACCGTCTATTTTATATAATAAATTTACACCGTCCATCCTACTTTAAAAGATCTCCATCGTTTAAATTTATCGACAGCAAAAATTATCGATATTATAATTATTAAAATAGACAACTGATCCGTCGATTTTAAAGAAAAACAATTATCGCCCCCTCCCATCTCGTCGGCAATGTGACAATAAGAGGAAAGTGTTAAAAGTTGCTAAAATAATAGACAGCATTGTCGTCGATTTTAATATTTTATTTTTAATAATTTATTTTTTCATTTTATCGACGAAAATTTTGGCCGTCAATTTTTATCATTGATAATTACATTATTTTTTGTAGTGATAACTGTCTTTTAATTAGTTAAAAAATTATCATTTTATCTTGATATAACGATATTTTCTAATCATTATTTTAAACGTTTAAAAAATGTCATTTTAACTATAAAAATTGTAGCAATTTTTAAAAAATCGTCGTAATTATCATAATTTTTAAAATGGCACTTCAGATTACGGTATTTTTTTGGATATAATGATAATTAAAACAGCTGTAATTATTCAAAAAAAACTGCCGTAATAACTATTTTTTTTTTTTGTAGTGTTCCACCACTAAAGTTTTCAGTTCGCCAAAATCTGTTATTCTTGCAAGGCACATAAACACAGGATATCATGCTCATTGTTATCCATTCAATTATTAATTTATGATAATATGCGGGAATTTGGAGTAGAAAATATACGTCATCACATATACAAACTTAATAATTGAGTAAATAACAATGAGAAGAATTGAGAAGAATATATACATTACTTATGGTTGAGAAGAATTGAGATCTTACTTATCTTGTTGGTTACTTGTCGTATATTTGTGCATGTTTTATTATTTTTATACTTTACAGTTTCGTATTTGTCTAATATCCACTCTCAGCTCAATGTATATTTTTAGGAGTAATGTTATATGATTAGTAAATATTATTATTTTTATTTAGTGTTTAATTAATAATAATTTATATTTATATTTATATATATTTTATATACAAAAATTATATAATTTATATTTATATTTATTAAAATTTTGCACACATAAATTAATACAGTTTATTTTTATATTTTTTAAAATGTGTATACATAAATTCATAAAATTTATTTATTAAAAATAATTTAATATTTATATATGTCAAAATATATTAAAAATTGCTAACCCAAAATTTTTTCATATTTTTAGTGTAATATTAATAATAATAACATTAGAGAGATAGTACGTTATTATCTGTTGTAGTTGCTGATGAGGTACTACTTGTACCCCCGATTTAGACATAATACTCTTCTAGTCTATTGGGACATTATTAATTGGGAGGAAATAGTTAAATTTATTTTTGAAAAATTATTTATTTTTTAAATTGATCTTTAAAAAATATTTTTAATCAAATTCATCCTCAATAAAATTTTAGTTACATTCATTCTTTTATCATTTATTTATGATACGTTAAGTTAAGTAACACCACAATATACACTTGACAATTCTAATTGACTGCTAATATAATAAGTTTATGAAATTAAATTAATTAATTTTAAATTGAAGAATTTTAATACTTCAAAGTCTTCTTTAATTTGATATTAATTTAATTTAATTGTATAATTTATTATATTAATAGCTAATAACTAGAGCAGTTAAGTATGTGTTGTAGTTAGTGTGGTGTCACTTAATATGTCACATCAGTAAATTCTAATGCGATTAGTAACGAAAGCGATGAAAGAATTAATGTAACTAATTTAAAATCTTTAAAAAATAAATTTAATTTAAAAAAGATATTTTAGAGATTAATTTTTAAAAAAAATTAAAGATGAATTTGATCATTTTTCTATTAATTGGTGGTAAATCACAGAATTAGTATGGTGATTATTACGGATTAGAACGTGCATTTATAAGAGAAGGCCATGGACTAATAGTAGTATCCTAATCATTAATAAGATATGTTTTTGATTAAATAATATGAATCAAGTATAACATATTCTAAAGTGTTTACTAATTTCTTGATAATCAAGAATGGAATGTTGGGACTTTTGGCAAATTTATTTATTTCTACATGACCTATGTATTTTTGGGCCCTTTTTTTCCCCTGAAAAGAACGAAAAGATTAAGAAAAGATTATTTTATTTAAGAGTAAAGTATCGTTTTTGTCCTCAACGTTTGGGATAAGTTTCAAAGTTGTCTCTAACGTTTTAATCGTCCTATTTAAATCTCTAACGTTTTAAAATTGACTCAATATTGTCCTTCCGTTAGAAATCCATTAACAGAATTGATAGCGAGATAAAATTGAGACGATTTTGAAACATTAAGGACTTAAATAGGACGAAAATGTTGGGGACAAAAACGACACATAGAAATAAATTTTAATTTTATTCTTCAATAATATCAATTTTTTACTATACATAGTATTCAATTATTTTTTAATCACATTTAAGTAAATTACACTTAATCATATTACTTTTATTCTAAATAAATTATTTTTTTATAATTTTACTCTTAAAGATTTTTAGTTATCATAAAATGTTTGTAGAATGACAGCATATAAACTTGTGAAAAAGAAAAAAAATATATATATATACTATAAAATATAAATTATACCTTTTTGTCTCTAATGTATCAAAATTCTTTAAAATTATAAAAAAATTAATTTATTTAAAATGAAAGTAATGTGATTAAATATAATTTACTTAGATGTAATTAAAAAATAATTGAATACTATGTACAGTAAAATTTGATATTATTGAAAGATAAAATTAAATTAAAATTTATTTTTATATATCGTTTTTCCCCAACATTTTCGTTCTATTTAAGTCTTTAACGTTTCGAAATCGTCTCAATTTTATCCTACCATCAATTGTATTAACAGATCTCTAACGATAGGACAACATTGAGTCAATTTTGAAACGTCAGAGATTTAAATAGGACGATTGAAACGTTAGGGACAACTTTAAAATTTATCCCAAGTGTTGGAGACGAAAACGATACTTTACTCTTTATTTAAAGATACAGTTCGGACACACTCTTATGTTTTTGTCGTGAGACCAAGAGACAATAAAATATAATTTATTAAATTAAAATGTTAAAACAGAGAATATATATATATATATATATATATATATATATATATATATATATATAAACACAATAAATACAAAACTATATTAATAATTCAGTAAAAAATGTATAAAGAATATAATCTAATTAAAGAGATTACGTTCAATTTTATTTAAAAAAATTCGCTTGATGGTATATATATATGTTTTGTTACTCAATTTATTTTGTGGAAGAGGAACAACCACTTTATAAAGTTACGGATGAAATTACTATAAAAATAAAAAGTAAAATCCCAAGCAGACACTAAAGACGTAACATGGGGTCTTATTCAAACAAATTAAAGAGGACCATAGTTTTTTTTATTGCAGATAGCGATTTATGGCGGTGAGTAAAAAATTTACCATAAAATAATAGCAGATAATATTACGAAAAATAATGAAAATGACAGATTACTTTAAAAGTATATATATATGTACAAGAAAATATGTAAAAAAATTACAAATATAATAAATTATAAAATTTAATCTATATAATTATTTTTCTAGTTATAAGATGTCTCGTTAATAAAACAAATATAATAGAAAATTTAGCAAATAAACATAAGACATAAAACATAAAAACTAAAAACTTAAAAGAAAGACTAAAGTCATTGTCTCATCATATCTTTAAAGTTTAAACTAAAGAATGATGAAATAAACCATCATATCCCTGTTTGGAGTTTCCTTTTTCTATTTTGTTGTCTTCTCCTAGTATTTTTAATAGACTCATTTCCCCATTGTTTCAATTCTACTAGAACGGACAGCAACGGCAGGATGAGCAGGAGCAGTGCCAGCAGTATGACCAGCAGAAGCAGAGGCAGGGACAGGGGTATTAGAATCAGGGGCTGGTCTAGAAGTTGACATTGATCGGAAAAAAATTGAAAGAAGAGAGGTTTACGAGGGAAGAGAAGGAGACGATGAACTGAACGAACAACGAAGAAAAAAAAGGGAATGTATGTAACTACGAACCAGAAAGAGAGGGAACTATGGTGATGAACGGCGGTAACCACCAGCGGCGACGGGTGGCGACCACCAGCGACGATGGGTGGCGACGGGCAGCGGCGAAGATCGGCGCCGACGACAGGCATAGAGAAGAGAGAATAGAGACGGAGAACCATTTTTTCCGTGAATAAGAGAGGAAGAGAAGTTTTTGAATAACAGAGACTAATTAAGGTTACAGGTATCACTTAGGGTTTCCTAAATTACCCAATTACCCCCATTTTTTTTTCAAAAAATCCGAAAATTCTGCCATTTCCGCCATTTCAATTGCGGCCGCCTTTTCACCTGCCGTGAAAACCACGTTGTGGTGGCCTCTGTATGGCGGCGAGACCAAATTCCGCCACGCCATACCGCCATAACGCCATAACCGATATTTTAAAACACTGAAGAGGACCTTATTATTACATTTAGGAGTATGAATATATATAATTTAAAATAGTACTGTTATCCAAATAATTCAAAAAGCATGGTATTATGTCAACTATATTCTAGATTGTGAAAAAGGGTATGATATGAATAAAAAAAGTAAATTTGGTCATCGAATTGATCATAAAACAAAACATATATACAAAGGATCAAGTGATTTATGTCTATATATTCACATTTTTTATCCTATATTAACTATTTTTGTTTCCCACCAAAACAAATAAGTACTTTTTCTTCTAACTAATGTGATGTCATGTTTGAAAGGATAATGACAGCAATGACTTAGAACACTAGCAACTACACTAAAGAAGAGAATTATGCAGCAGAAAAACAGAAGTGATGAGTATTTTGCAGAAAAACAAAAACTGAATTGCTATTATTAGAAAAATCATACTGAGTAATACTTGGCTAATGCCTTATATACACTTCCTCTACCTCAAGAATCTAACCCGAAACTAACATAACAGATTGTACTTCTTTATTAATCTTGTTCTTGAGCATCTTGATATTAACAAAAAAGTTACTCTCCTTTACAATTCTCAAGATCGCTAGTTTTTCATGTGTCACATGATTATAGTACTGTTAGTTTCAGTAATATATAAGGTTGGCAATATATACTCTATCCGCATGTATCTAATCTGGACCAACCTATTCAGATAGGGTTGTTTACTCGACCCGCTGCGAGTAGGGTAGAGTGCGGTGCGAGTTTGCTTGCGGGTAGGATAGGGTACGGGTTCAGAGTATACCCTACCCTATCCTACCCGCACTCCTAATATATTTTATAATATATATGTAAAAATTATGTATGTAGTGAAAAAGTGAGTGTTGAATTCACAATCCTCCTTTTATAAAAAGTGAAATAACCACTAAACTAGTTGATGATCTTATTATTTGTAATTTTATGTTAAATTTTTTTAAGATTTTATTATTTTTAATTTTAATTTGAACTTAGTTTTTTATTTTCTATTTTATTAATATGTATGAAATTTGAAATGGTTGAATTTTATATTTGCTGAAAATTTTTTATTTTTCTGCTGGTAGAGTAGGGTTTAGTACTTTAGGATACGAATAGGATTAGGGTTGAGAGATTCTCAACCCATGAGTAAAATAGGGTAGAATTTAAAAAAGATTTTCAACTCACGGGTAAAGTTAGAGTAGAGTCCAAACCCTACCCTACCTTACCCTACCCATTACTAGCCCTAATAATACAAGATGGAAGTACTTGTAAGGCATGCATAATGTAATTTTTAGAGAAAATTAAAGAATGCTAGTTAGGAATTTCGAATAATTGCGGAATATATATATATATATGAAAAAAAATAAAAAATTTTGGCAAAAGAGGTGACAACAACTTTAATGTTTCTAGAAAGAAACATCTTACAAACATTCTTGATAGCCTTTTTGTTCAACAATGTATTAAGCAACTTAATTAAAGAAACACTACCACTTTGTTTAGAATGATAGAACTTGTGAGGAAAGAAAAGGGAGAAGATGAAAACCAATGAAAAACTTATTTTTTCCCTATTTGGATTAGCAAGGAACTTGAATGGAAAATAAAAAAGCCTATGTAGGGCCCACTTAAAAATTTTCTGCCCAAACTTGTGAAGAAAACTGGGATGAAAGTGTAAAAATGTGTAAAAGTACATATATACCCTTTTATTAATAACAAATCAAAATCCCTAATCTGAAAAAGAAAACACGTATCTCCATCTCCATCTTCCCTGTTTTTGCATCATCTTCAACAGCGACGCCATAGCTTCCTAACGCCGTCAGCATTGCTGCAGCAGCTTCATCATTTTCGGGACAGCTCCACCGCATCTTCATTCCTACATTCTCAAGCCGGATGTGCGTTCTTTTTCTGTTGTAATCGTAGTTTTTTTCCAAAAATAAAATGCAAAAATCATCACAGCACATATGGGTGTGAATATGGGTCTGAAGTATGTCATTTAACTTTGTGTGTGCTGTTTCTTTGTGAGAAGTGGATTGCATGGTGTATTATGACAAGGGCCATGATATGAGGCATGTATAAGAGTGGAAACTGAGGAGGCGTGTGTGTGTGTACTACTAAGTGAAGACTCGATGTTGTACACAAGGATCTTCTTGAGGGTTGTATAGAATTAGCTTTCTATTTGAACTCTCCTTATCAAAAAGTTAAGAGGTCTGAGTTCTGAGCATGTGAATGGACATTATTATGTGTGTCTTTGTTACATATGCATAACTAGTTCACTCATATTTCCGATAAACACTTTTAAATGACAAATGATTGCATTGTTGCTTGTATAAATCCATTCCTTATTTGTTAGGTTTCATTAACGTTCATGTGGAGTCTGTTCCACTTCACCTTAATTGTTTCCAAAAATTTTTTTTGGCTATTCATAATCTTCAATTAGTTGCTTCTTCTAATTTATTTGTCAACTGTTTATGTCATAGGAAGAACTTTTGTCAGTATCATTTATACATGTTTGTTTTCTAAATTTTCTTTTTGTTTGTTTCCTTTTATGTATTGATTTGATTTCTTAATTATATACTTAAATTGCAACCAAGTGTAGTGATCAACTGAATTAACATGAAGACTACAGTTAAATCAAAAACTAAGTGTAGTGGTAAAAAGCTAATCATTTATTGGTCAAAATGTAATTGCTACATTATTATACCTGAGAGTGCAACTACATTAGTAGTTGATGAGCGGATAATTTATACGCTTTTTGGCATTGTTTTTATATAGTTTTTAGTAAGTTTGAGCTACTTTTAGGGATGTTTTCACTAGTTTTTATGTTAAATTCACATTTCTGGACTTTACTATGAGTTTGTGTGTTTTTCTGTGATTTCAGGTAAATTCTGACTGAAATTGAGGGATTTGAGCAAAACTCTGAAGAAGGCTGACAAAAGGACTGCTGATGCTGTTGGAATCTGACCTCCCTGCACTCGAAATGGATTTTCTGGAGCTACAGAACTCCAATTGGCGCGCTCTCAACGGCGTTGGAAAGTAGACATCCAGGGCTTTCCAGCAATATATAATAGTCCATACTTTATTCGAAGAATGACGACGTAACTTGGCATTGAACGCCAAGTACACGCTGCTGTCTGGAGTTAAACGCCAAAAAAACGTCATTATCCGGAGTTGAACGCCCAAAACACGTCATAACTCAGAGTTCAACTCCAAGAGATGCCTCAGCTCGTGAATTAATCAAGCTCAGCCCAAGCATACACCAAGTGGGCCCCGGAAGTGGATTTATGCATCAATTACTTACTCATGTAAACCCTAGTAGCTAGTCTAGTATATATAGGACATTTATCTATTGTATTAGACATCTTTGGTCTCAGTTTTGTTTTATTCTTCATCTTAGGAGATCATTGATCACGTTAGGGGGGCTGGCCATTCGGCCATGCCTGAACCTTTTGCTTATGTGTTTTCAACAGTGGAGTTTCTGCACACCATAGATTAAGGGTGTGGAGCTCTGCTGTACCTCAAGTATTAATGAAATTCTATTATCTTTTATTCAAATCTCTCTTATTCTTATTCCAAGATATTCATTCGTACCCAAGAACATGATGAATGTAATGAGTCAGATTACCCTCATTATCATTCTCACTTATGAACGCGCGTGATTGACAACCACTTCCGTTCTACATGCAACAGAGCTTGAATGCGTATCTCTTAGATTCCCCAACAGAATCTTCGTGGTATAAGCTAGATAGATGGCGGCATTTATGAGGATCCGGAAAGTCTCACCTTGTCTGTGGTATTCCGAGTAGGATCCTGGGAATCCGGAAAGTCTAACCTTGTCTGTGGTATTCCGAGTAGGATTCCGGTAATGAATGACTGTGACGTGCTTCAAACTTGTAACCTGCTGGACGTTAGTGACAGACGCAAAAGAATCAAGGGATTCTATTCCAGTAGGAGCGGGAACCAACCGGTGATTAGCCGTACTGTGACAGAGTGCGTGAGCATTAGTTTTCACTGCGAGGATGGGATGTAGCCATCAGCCATGGGTGATGCCTCCAGACGATTAGCCGTGTGACTGACAACCGCATAGGATCATTTTCCCGAGAGGATGAAAGTAGCCACAGTTGATGGTGAACCCCTATACAAAGCTTGCCATGGAAAGGAGTAAGAAGGATTGAGTAGAAGCAGTAGGAGAGCAGGCGTCCTTGGGCTCTACAGCATCTCCATCCGCTTATCTGAAATTCCCACCAATGAATTTGCATAAGTATTCTATCCCTTTTATTATTCCTTTTTATTATTTATTCCAATAATCACAATTACCCTTTAATCTGCCTGACTGAGATTTGCAAGGTGACCATAGCTTGCTTCATACCAACAATTTCTGTGGGATCGACCCTTACTCACGTAAGGTTTATTACTTGGATGACCCAGTACACTTGCTGGTTAGTTGAACGGAGTTGTGAATTCAACCAGTGCCATAATAAAGCTTTCATCTCAAAATAGTTAGAACATGGATCACAATTTCGTCCACCAGTAGTATTGAGTCCCTTAGCAGCAAAGAGTGCTTGAAGTTGATCCAATGTCATTGAAGGACTTGGAAGGTTTTGTGTTAAGATTATATTTGCTGTTAAACTTTTTCCTCCCTTATTGAACTTCCCCACTAGTACCTTGAGCCTTTAATAAACACATATATACATATTTGTATTATATCCACGCATGTGATTATCATGTTTATGTAGTATATGTACTTATTAATTTTGATCCGTTTAATAAATTTCTTATGACATAATTAATATAAATATATTTGCGTATACAAATTTGTACGAAAAAATATAAATTTAATAATAAGCAAATAGAGTTTTTTTAGTTTAGGACAAAAATAACATGATTTCTTATCGGTCGGTTAAATTAGTTTATGACTATATTATTAAACACTTTTAGTTGCCAAGTTCACTAAATTTTGGTGTTTATCCAATGCATTGATTAATATTTCATGTGATTTACAATTTTTGATATGTTCACTCTAAACATTATATTCTCATAGATGGATAGCGAGAATATCAAAGATGCGATAGTAGGAGACAAAACAAACATCATACCTGACTCAGGATTTCAAGTTAATCAATTCTCTTCTGCTGATCTGTATCATCCTGAACAGATACAAATCTTACCTCCTATTAGGGAAGACTTAGAAAAGAGACAACAGATTTGTGTCACATCTCTTTCATGTGTTACGGTGCATACGTTGTATTCTTTGGAATTCTTATCACAATATAAGCCTAGGCAAATTAATAACAAAAATTTGAAAAGAGAAAATAGGCGTACACAGTTAATGACATAGTTACTGACGTCTGAAAAATGTCGAGATGTCATACGTATGGGTCCTGAAGCATTTAGGCAGTTATGTCAAAAGTTAAGAGGAACTGGTAAAGTAAAGGATTCAATTCGCTCTACCGTTGAAGAACAAGTCGCTAAATTCCTACATATTATAGGTCATAATGTGAAAACTAGAACCATGTCTTTCTTCTTCCACCGCTCAGGGGAGACAATTAGTCGTCACTTTCACAATGTCCTACATGCTATTCTATCGTTAGAGGGAGAGTTCTTCAAGCAACCATCTGGTGAGGATGTTCCTTATAAAATACATAATAATAGTCGATTCTATCCATTTTTTAAGGTACTAACTCTTTCAATTTAGTTAGTGGCATTTATGAAATAGTGTATGAAATAATTACAAAATTGTTATGTTAATATGTCAATATACTTTTCAAACAAGGACTACATTGGAGCTATAGATGGAACTCATAGCCGTGTGAAGGTATCAAGGATGGAAGCCCCTCGTTTTCGGGGAAGAAAAGATCACCCCACACAAAATGTTTTTGCTGCCTGTGGGTTTGATATGAAATTTACTTATGTTTTGTCTGGTTGGGAAGGAACTGCCTCTGACTCAAGAATTTTGAAAGATGCTTTAAGTAGGGAACATCCACTTCGAATATCCGAAGGTCTATGCTAGTGTTATTTACGAAATTGTCTATATAAACTTAAATTCATAGTCAAAGTATGCAATTCTTTAATTTTTGTGTGTAACTGGTGTAGGAAAATACTATTTAGGTGATGCTGAATTTATGCTAAAGCCTGGGATACTGACACCATCGGTATCACTTGAAAGAGTATTCAGTACGTGAGCTACAAAATCCCAAAGAACTATTCAACCACCGATATTCTTCATTAAGAAATGTCATCGAAAGATGTTTTGGAGTTTTAAAGAAAAGATTCCCAATTATAGCCGGTGGCATAGAACCTTATTATTCATTTGAAACTATGCGAGACATTTTTTGGCATGTTGCATACTGCATAACTTTTTAATGGATGTCGATGTTGATCAGTCTATAATTGATGCGGTTGATCGAGAATTGCTACAAGAACAAAGCATAGATAGATCACAATCAAATCAACCATGTGATGAGAAATATAGGCATGCATCGTTGTTAAGAGATAACATTGCATTCGAAATGTGGAATGTGTATCAAAAGGTAATAGGCATGATGGCTCGTGGACAACTGAAGCATATGCCAATGTTGTGAAGACTTTGAGCATAGCAATAGGCCCTCACATAACAAAGAATCACATAAAGAATAGAATGAAGACATTGAAAGATCATTTTGCTGAGGCATATGACTTATTTCATCACTTAAGTAGGTTTGCATGGAATCCTGTAACTAGAAAGTTTGAATCTGAAGAGGAAGTGTGGCAAGACTTTATTAAGGTATCTTAAACTTTGCTTTTATTACTTATACTATTGATGAAGTTAGTTAACGAATAATTTCAACACTTGTTTATGTAGGAGAAACCACAAGCAGAAAAATGGAAAAAAAATGCAAATTAAGCATTATGATACTTTGAAGGAGTTGTTCGGAGCTGATAGAGCTACTGGTAAAGGGGCTGCTACGTGACGAGAAAGGATTCAAGAAATTGATAGAGATCACATTGATTTGAATGACTCATTTGAAAATATTGAATTTTCTGACATAGATGTTAATAGGGGACATGATACCCCAACGTTTTCTGCTAATTTAGATTCACCAAGTGCTCCTCATAGTCAACCAAATCAATTATGTGGGACTTCGACGTCAAGAGGAACAAAGCGTAAGTCTCCTATGAATGATTTTTTGGAGGCACAATATGAGAAAGTTGCTTTGGAAATTACTACCATGGCCGATGCTGTCAAAGAGGTACTTATCTATCTAGTAAGCTACATGACGTAGCTCAGAGGCAGGTTGAATCAGCTGAGAGACAAGCTTCTATGGCTGAAAAGCAAGTTTCGGTTGCCGAAAAGCAAGTCTCGTTAATTGAAAGGCAAGTTGCAATTGCTGAAAAAGGGTTGGCTATTATGCAACAAAGTAGGCATCGCCTTTATAGCGAATCAGATGTATGGAATATGTTGACTGACTTGGGTCTGATAGGTTCAACTCGGATGCAGTGTTATCAGTTTTTATGTGAAAATGAGCAGAAAAAGCGCCAGATTTTTGGGATCCCACCTGAAATGCGATTGGATGCTCTTTTTCATTTCATGACAGCTGCTGGTGTTCACTTGGGAGATATGGTACTTTCTTAAAACATTAACCATTACAGGTAAAACTTTTATACGCACCTAAATTTCTGATTAATTTGAGGTTATTGCTTTCATTAATTGATTATGGGTTTCTGAGTGTCATATACTATGGGTATATCTTCATGTATTTAAAGAACTCTATCATTTTCTGTTTTATTAATGTTAACCATTGTTGGAAATATTGATCTTTATGTATATATACTTTGAGATTGACTGGTTGTTTAAATAGAAAGACATCGATAAAATAGATTATCATGATCAACTCTGATCTTTGAATTAATTTGTCTTTATTGTATATGCTCGTGCAGGAATCATAACTTGAAGATGTTTGGGAACAACAAGTACACTGCTTAGTACCAGTAAAAATCGATCCTGTGTTAATAATTTTGACTCGGAGAAACTTTATTTTTTTGAAATAGATGGGTACAGATGGCTCAAGCTATGTAGAATTGATTTTTTGGAAGTAGGCGATGTTGCTGACCATCAAAATTACCCTTTTGAAAAGTGTTGTCTGATGATATAATAGTACTTTTTAGGAGTTCTTTTGGTTATTACTTTTTTGGCATTTTATTATATGTTTATAAAAATTGTATATAATTTTTTGTCGTACGTACTTGGAAAGAAATGCTACCAATTTTTGATAATATTTTATTTTGCAAATACAATTTAGTGAAACTTTTTTTAAATATACTTAAGGAGATTAATGATGTAAAGTATGAGTAGTTTTTATTATTCTTTTACGGGATCATTTATTTATATATTTTTAAAAAGAATAATATATATTTTTATTTATGACATAATAAAAAAGAATAAATTCATAAAAATAAATTCAAAAAAATAATTTTTTTAATGAAGAAAATACGTTAAAATTTTGAAATATAATTTGGATAATTTTTTTTATTAAAAAAATAATTTAAATATATTGGTATATTATAATTTATATATAATATAAAGAATGGTATTAATGTAATTTCACTTAGTTATGATTTTCTCTCTTCTTACTTTTCTTTTCATCCAAACACAAGAAAAATTTCTATCTATTTTTTTTCATTCATTTTCTCTTTATCCAAACAACATAAAAAAATCAACTTTTCCTTTCATTTTCTTTCCTTTCATTTTCTTTCCTCTCATTTTCTATCTTCCATCCAAACAAATTGGACAAGAAACTTTTGGATAGAGACTGATTTTAACGAACAATTTGATCGATTGATTTTTTCCACGACCAAAAACAGTTAGTCTCTGAATTGATCGCTAATGACCAATTTGATTTGGCATTGGTTTGACGGCCTTATTTTAAAATTGGTCACTATTCAATAATTTCTTATATTGGAATGAGCTTTCAGAAAAGATCATTCTTATGTACCAAAAGACTTATTGGGATAACAAAATCATATATCTTACAAGAGAAGACGAGTGGCACAGAAGCAAGTGCCATTATGAAAATAAAGATCCATTTGGGGAAGAAAGAGAAGATTAAAATACCAGCACAAAGAGCAGTGAAAGTAATGGTGATTATAGAAAGAAAAAGAAACAAACACCCAATTGCAATCTTCCGATGACGAGCATTGACCTGGTCAAACATTTTCTGCTTGCGTGGGCTGTGTATAACTGAAGTGAAGAAGAGCATTGAAAAAACAAGGAGGGTTGTTATAACAACGATTGATAGAAGGAATATGATGTACCATGTGGTCTCTTTAAGGATAGGAGTTGGTCCTTGAACAGGGTTGGTCCGAATAGTTAGAGCAGCAGTTATAGCCAATGTGGTAACAAGAGTTACAATAATCATAAAATTGTTTGCTGTTTCATTCTGTTCTGACATAGCTCTTTCATGAAGCTCTTTGTGTTTCTTATAAAATATTTCCTCTGGAGTTCGTCCTTTCACATTTTTCATGCTTTTAAATGCACCTGGAACTATGCTTGCCACTTCCTATGTATAATTCAGATCAAAACGAGTTGGTTTAGATTGAATCATTCTTAGTTCCTCTCTCAATCAACCAATTTATATTCTTATGACTTGTTATTCAACTAATAAATTAGTGCAACAATTATAATTTGGATAAAACTCACGTGCAGTTGTCTTTATACGAAGTTATTAGTAAAAAAATGTTAGATGATTTGACATATTTGATTAAGTTATTGTTTAACGATTCTCAATTAGTAACTTCACATAAAAATAATTGCAGGTGAGTTTTCACCTTATAATTTACACTTAGAATACCTAAAAAGATTTTATTTAGAATTAATTTAGTTAGAGTTTTCAAAAGAAAAACATTTTTTAATTAACAATTAGTTAATATTTTTATATATGTTTTCCTACAATAACAATTCAAATTTTTTGCTCTTACTCAATTAGAAATGTTAGTATATAAGAAGTCTTGAGAGTTAATATTATACAAAAATATTGCAGTTAATATTTAATATATAATAAACCTTTTTAAAATAAAAATATTCATAAGGTTTAATTGTTTTGTTGATTCTTATAGTTTTTCAAAATTTTTAGTTAGGTCTTTATACTTTTTTTTTCTTTTAATTGCGTTCCTGCACCAAATTTTTTTTTTAATTAGGTCATTTTTAATAGTAATTGGCTTAATTGTACAGGGACTCAACTAAAAAAAATTGGTGTAGGGATCCAAATAAAAGAAAAAAAAAAGTATAGGGACTCAATTGAAAAAAAAAATTTGGTGCAGGGACCTAATTAAAAGGAAAAAAAATATAGGAACCTAATTGAAAATTTCGCAAAATTATAGATAGAGTAATTAAACCTATTCAAAATGCAATTAGAAGAATCATCTAAAAATGTAGTAACGTGTATGAATGATAAGTTTACTAAAATGAAAGATGTTAAGAATAATTAATGTGTAAATTGACCTGAAACCATCGTTCCTCACTGAGAAGTAGAGAATGACAAGGTGTTCCAAATCTTTCTGGAGCTACAAGCTTTCCAGCATAGTGAAGAATATTGTTTCCCTTAAAATCAAGGAATTGCAGAATAGCATTGGTGTATGCACCCTTGCTCAATATTAATTGGTATGTAGTTACTCGTCGATTTAGAATGGCTATGTGAAGTAAGCTTTGCCCCTTTGAATTCACTTCCATCAACAAATTTGCATTGTATCCAAACATAAATTCCAAAATCATGTCGTTTCCTAATTTTGCTGCATCAAACATTGCTTCTGAAATTCTTGCACACTCAAACTCCTCCCCTTCCATATGCTCAAATACCATACGCACAATGTCTCTATATCCAGCTCCATCACCCTCCGAGGCTAATACTAAAACAACTAATAAATAAAATAAAATAAAATAAAAATTTAAGATTTGAGATTTGAGAAAACTCACGCAATTTGGCAATGACTTCCAATGTAGTTAGTCCATCATTGTTTTCAGCCCTGGCAAGTTCGGAATACATATCCAACAACGAAGATGCGACACCTATAATGTCACAGGATTGCCACTTTTGTGTTTACATAAATATATATCATAAAAAAAAGAAAGAAAGAAAGAAGGAGAGTTTGACTTACTATAATTGCTGGTGTTAAGTGCCAAGAAAAACACCCTAACAATGTCTTCTTCAATGGATAAGTGACGGTTCAAATAATCCAGTCGAGTATTTTCAAACAAATAATTCACCATAAGAGGCTGATTAGCCCAACATGCCAATTCAATTGGAAGCATGTTTTTGTGTCCTTTAATCCAAACCAATCCTGGATTCTTGTGAAGTAGTAATTTAGCAATTTGCAGGTTCCCTGAAATGGCAGCCATAGAAAAGGCAGTGTTGCCATCTACCTTGCGAATTTGCATGTCTTCCAGACTCATATGATCTATTAAGTTTTCTACAAAGCTGGTTTGTTCCATGCTCACTGCAATGTGAAGAGCTGTGTCTCCTTGCTTAGTCAAAGCAGAACAGAGCCGACTAGGATCAGTTATATTATATCTTAAAGCTTTACTCCAATCCCCTGCAATCGCTGCCTTATATATCTGCCTTTTATACGCACCTGTGCAAATTTCAAAACACATATATAAGAGTTTTCATAAGGTAGAAACTCAGGTGCAGTCGACTTCATGTGAAGTTAATATCTGAGAGTGGTTAGATGATTTGACTGATTTGACTAAATTTTCATCTAACGACTCTCAAATATCAAATTTACGTGAAGTCGACTTCACCTGAGTTTTCATCTTTTTATAAATATTTGAAAACTGCAAAAAAATGTGGTGTATAAAAATACTTTCTTGCATTACAAGAAGCGATTGATTGAATATTTTTCCGTGATTTAAAATAGAGAAACTCACTAGTATAAATACTAAATTGTTTTTTAACAAATAAATTTTACTCATTTATGTGTGCAAATTCTAAAAAATATGGATATAAACTGTATTGATTCATGTGTACCAAATTTTAGTAAATATAAGTGTAAAGTACAAATTATATACTTTCTGTATGCAAAATGTCTATAAATGAATACAAATTATTACTTACTAAAAACAATAATATTTACTGATGATATAACATTGCTCTTTAAAATATTAGTTAAAAAAAATGAAGTTATCTTTTGGAATGAAAACAGCCCAGGCGGTTGATAATCGTTCAATAGTTATATAAGGAGTGTAGTTGTTGATATTAGTGATATTTTTCAGGGATAATATGGGAACAGCAATCTCTTTGTATACTCCACCTTAATGTGTTGATCTCTTTTCTTCAAAAACAATTATGAACTGAAAACTTACTATGTGGTCCCCAAAAAATGCGTTCTCTTACATGCTCCACTTCTTCCCCCACTACAATACCCAGTTCGTCGCAATCTGTTATTCTTGCAGGGTACATAAACACAGGTTATCATGTTCATTGTTATTCATTCAATTATTAAACTTTGAAATTGCATATTAATACGTTGGAACTTAATTGGGACACATTATATACATTACATATGTAAACTTATATGGTTGTGCGGTCTTAAATTATTCACTACTTCATATTTGACTCTTATCCACTATCAGTTTATTCCCAATATCTTTAATTTAGTGTAATAATAATAATTAAAAGAGATCGTATGCATGTTACCTGTTATTGCTGATGAGGTACTACTTGCACCACCGGATATAGACATAACACTTTTATGGGACGTTACTAATGATGATTTAGGCTTTTTTTTTTTCTCTTTTAATTGGCGTTTACCATAGAATTAGTATGGTCATTACTACGGATTAGAACATCTATTTATAAGAGAAGGCCATGGACTAATAGCTGTATCCTAATAATTAAGGGTATAATGGCTTGATTAAATGCCAAACATCAAGTAGTATAGCATATTCTAAAGTGTTTACTAATTTCTTGATAATCAAGAATGGAATGTTCGAATTTTTGGCAAATTTATTTATTTCTACATGCAACATATATATGACATATGCAACACTTTTATTGATTCCATTAAAAATTTCATAAAATTTTAAAATACTTTTTTTTTATCACCTTCTTCAACTCTTAACCTCTTATTTCACCTTTCTCAGTTTCTCATTCTTTCCAACTTACCACTCGCAGCTAGCTCTCAACTAGGGTGTTTGCGGTGCGATTTTGATCGATTTTGAGTCAAAAACTCATCTAATCTGAACACTAATTTTACTTGTGGTGCAGTTTGGATTGGATGCTATTTTTAAAAAAAATCTGATCCGATTCGATCAAATTTCAAGCGGTTTGGATTGGATTGGATTAGATTTGCGATTTTATAAATTAAAAAAATTAAATACATATAACAAGTCACAATATCAAATTTTAAATAATTAACAATAACATAACAAGTCTCAACAATATCTTAAAAAGCCAACAATAACATAACAATAGAAATAAAATTATAGATTAGTTTAAATAAATAAATAAATAACATTTTGAACATAAAATATTTATTAAATAATAATAATAATACATGAATAATATAAAAATATATAAAAAATTGAACATGTTATAAGTATAATTGTAAATATAATAATAAAATAATAATATTATAGCACATTGTGCAGTTTGGATTGGATTGAATCGGTTATGAAAATTAGATCCGAAATCTGATCCGATCCAGCGGTTTGCAAAAAATAGGATCTAATCAAATCTAAATTAGTTCGATTTTAATCGACTTTCGGTTTGAATTGAATTAAAAAAACGGTTTAGTTTAGATCCGTTTAGATTTGAACATCCTTGCTCTCAGCCGCTTAAAATTAGCTTAATGTTACATACAAAATAAAGATTGAAAAAAAAGGAGAGGGGGTGGATTTCATCATAGCCAGCCTCTTGTACTTTATTTTAATTTTTGAGATGCCAAATCAATCTTACGCTTTTTTAAAGTTTAGATAAGAGGTCTATTTCAATTTAAATGATAAATCACGGTTACTATAAGAAAAAGCATCCGAAAACTAAGTAGAGTATAAGATACTATAAATAAAAAATACTTCTTAAAGATACATGATGTTTCGCAAAAAACAAATAGTTTATTTTACTTATTGTAGCGAGAGATTTTTTTTGTGTACCACTATTGTCTGAACCCATGTTTTTTATATTCAAGATCCATCATTTTCACAACTCGTCATAATATCCAATATGTTAGCAATTTCAATTTCTAACCAAACTTAAGCTGAGTATTAATATGTAATTAAACAGTGTAGAACAGTTTTTTTTTTTCTCAATTTAACATTTGGGACAGTTTGATAGGGTTATGGGAATTCTAACTAGTTTCTAACTTATAGTTATGCCACCATGAATTGCTCTTCGAAAAAAAAATCCTAACCTTAGCTGGACATTGAAGCCTCCAAATTGAACGTCATAGCTTTTTTTGGTGAAAAAGTTTTAAAAGGTACACCTGAGATGAATGGAAGGTTAGAAGCTAATCTAATAACCAGTATTTACCGAGTAAAAGTCTTTTTTTTCTTTTTCCCATATAAGCTTGTCTTGTTCATCAGTTTTAGGAGTTTGCAAGATCTTTTGAACTATTGTATCTATGAAAAGTATTATAGATTAGATCTTCATTCCATATACCATTAGGAAGCATTAACTAGTTGATCTATATTAGTTTATTATTTAAAACATTCATCGGTTCTCTCTAAATACTGCCTTTATTATTCTCCTAAACATCCTCATAAATGGACTAGAGTACCTTGTTCAATTTGCATTTTAATTTTTTTTTGAGTATGTTTCTGCCTTCAAGAATGCTTTTCCAAGCCCAAAAAAAGGTTCTGACCAATCTGAGCATTCATGAAAGGGGAATAGGAAAAGTATTTGATTTTGTAAATTTGGTGCAACAGAAAATCAGTTTTTTTTAGCATCCTCCAACTTTGCTTTTCTAACATTGTCAAATTAAAGGCTTTCAAGTCCTTAAAACCCAATCCTTCCTGATCTTTATTTCTACACACAGTGTCCCACTTAATCTACTGAAGCTTTCTTTCATTCGCCTTCTGACCCTATCAAAATTGTATCATTTTTCTTTGTATGTTGTCAATGAATAATTCTAATAGTTTGAAGCAGCTTAGGATATATATAGGCACAGCAGAATCCACAACCTTAATAATAAGTACTTCTCCATCATTAGTCGATAGTAATGATCTCTCCCATTGATTAAGTTTTTCGGATATCTTATCTTCAATGTAGTTAAAGCTAGTGTTTTTTTATTTGTTCACAATTGCAGGAAGGCCTAAATATTTATCTTGTGAGCCAAAATGTAGCATTTGAAAAGTTTCCGCAAGCTCATTCCCGTGACATCCAAAGTAGCCACACGGTTCTTCTCAAATGGAGAATGATTATGATGAATTTGATAATTCAGATGAGGATTATTTAAACTAGTACGGGTAGAATTATTTACATTTTCTTAAAAATTATTATAAAAAATTAAACTTATTATCTGGTCTCCAAAAAAAGTGTTCTCTTGCTTGTTCTTCAAAAAAAATAGTAATTTACAACTGTTATTTTATAAAATAACATGTTAGTTTAATTCGATAAAAATAGCAATTGATAGTTCATAACTATCATTTTAATCTATTAAAAAATTATCATTTTATCTAGATATATAACGGTAGTTTTTAATCATCATTTTAAATGTTTAGAAAATCACCATTTTAATTATAGAAATTATAGTGATTTTTTTAAAAATTACCGTAATTTTAAAATGGCACTTCAAATTACGACATTCTCTTGGATATAATAGCAGTTAAAATAGTTCTAATTATTCAAAAAAATTGCTAAAATAACCAGATTTTTTGTTGTTGTAGTGTTTGGCCACTACGATACCAGTTCTTTGAAATCTGTTATTCTTGCAAAGTACATAGACATAGGTTATCATGCTCATTGTTATTCATTTAATTATTAATTTATAATAATACGCTGGAATTTGGAACAGAATATATAATACATCACATATGCAAACTTAATAATTGAGTAAATAACAATGAGAAGAATTAAGGTCTTACTTATCTTGTTGGTTACTTGTCTTATATTTGTGTATGTTTTATTTTCATATGTTAAGAGTTTCGTATTTGTCTAATATGTCTAATATCCACTCTTAATGTATATCTGTAGGAATAATACTACATAATTAATAAATATTATTATTTTTATTTAGTACTTAATTAATAATAATTTATATTTATATTTATAGATATTTTATATACAAAAAATATATAATTTATATCTATATTTACTAAAATTTTATATACATAAATTAATACAATTTATACTTATATTTTTTAAAATTTATACACATAAATTAATAAAATTTATTTATTAATAATAATTTAATATTTATATTAATAAAAAATCTTAAAAATTATTAATCCAAAAATTTCTCATATCTTTAGTGTAGTATTAATAATAATAAAATTAGAAAGATAGTATGTTATTATCTGTTGTAGCTGCGGATGCTGTATTACTTGCACCCCATATTTAATTTAGACATAGCACTTTTATGGGATATTATTAATTGGAAATATATGGTCAAACAATTATTCTCCATATACAAGTGTTTTATTCATATAAGTTGTATAAGTCTATGTATTCTATTTCACGTCAGACGTGTCTTTTTTAGTATATCGATTTTACGCGTCTCTTAATTTAACAGATTTTTCAATCAATGCACGCATGTTTTTTTTTTTTTTGTCGTTACTGCACATCCTCCTTCTTCTTCTTTCGTTATCGGCGTCACCAACACCACATCCTCCTCCTCTTCTTTCTCCTTCTTTTTTCATTGGAATTTCTTCCCCTCCCCCCTTCTTTTTTCTTCTTCTCATCCTTATCTCGTTGTTGAAGATATGAATAATTCAAGTTCAGATTATCAATTGAACCAAAACGAAATTGATTATTGTTTTAAATTCAATCAAGTAGCTAAGGTGTGGTTCGATTCTAGTTAATTTTTTCGTTAGTAGTTTATGATTTTGTAGTTGAATAATGTTTCATCGTTGATGGTTTGAATTGAATGTAATGTAAAAGTTCTGCGTTGAAGAAAATATTTTTCTATATTTGCAGTAAATTTGGATGTAACACAAAGATATTTGGGTGTAACACGAAGATAATTGGGTGTATTCTTTAAGAATTTTCGATGTATGTATGCTGATAAATTTTGCATAATTCAAAACTCTTCTTCTCCCTCCTCCTCATCTTCTACTACTTTTTTTTCTTCTTTTTCATCATCATCTTTTTTTTTTGTTATTTATCTTTTTTTTTTCTTGTTTTATCTTCTCAAGTTTCTTCTTATTTTACTCTTTTAACATAATAAATTAACATTTGTACACATAAAAAAATACAGACGCTAACAAATATATCCATATAAAAATAAAACGACAATTATAACCACAGAAGATGGCTTTCGTGTGCCAAAAATACCCTAATAGACCAATTGCGTAACCAACGTCCGGGTACTCTTGGCACACAAAGGCCATTTTCCGTGGTTACAATGGTCGTTTTATTCTTATATGGGTACATTTGTCAGCGTCTATATCTTTCATGGGTACAAATGGTAATTTATTCTCTTTTAACAAGAATAAAAATAAAAAAAATCAAACAAAGAAGAAGAAGAAACACATAATAGTACAAAATTACTTGAAAGAGATGAACTTACATTCGTTCAACTAAAAAAAAAAAGAAAAAAATAAGAAAAAAGAACAAAAAAATGCAGTATTGGAGGAAACATTTTTCTATATTTGCAGCAAATTTGGGTGTAACACGAAGATATTTGGGTATATTATTGTTTAAAAATTTTCAGTGTATCTTCAAAACTCTTCCTCTTTCTTCTCCTCATTTTCTGCTGTTTTTTCTTTTTTTTTTTCATCATCATCACCATCTTCTTCTTCTTTTTTTCTTATTCATCTTTTCCTTTTTGTTTTACCTTCTCGAGTTTCTTCTTATTTTACTCTCTCACTAACACCACCTCCTCCTCCTCCTCCTCCTCCTCTTCTTTCTCCTTCTTTTTTCATTGGAATTTCTTTTCATCATTCTTTTTCCTCATTTTCCTCCATCATCAGTTATCTCTTTGTTGAAGATAATGAATAATTCAAGTTCAGATTGTTAATTGAACAAGAACGAAATTGATTATTTTAAATCCAATCAAGTGGCTGAGGTGTGGTTCGATTCTAGTTAATATTTTCATTAGCAGTTTATAATTCTGTAGGTGAATAATGTTGTTTTTGTTTGTGAAAATTGTTATTCATCGTTGATAGTTTGAATTAAATGTAATGTAAAAGTTTTGTATTAAAGAAAATATTTTTCTATATTTGAGTGTACCACAAAGATATTTGGGTGTATTCTTTAAGAATTTTCGGTGTATGTGTGATGATAAGTTCTGCATAATTCAAAACTCTTCTTCTTCTTTTTCATCATCATCATCATCTTCTTCTTTTTTTATTTATCTTTTTTTCTTGTTTACCTTCTCAAATTTCTTCTTGTTTTACTCTTTTAACAAAAATGAAAACAAAAAAATCAAACAAAAAAGAAGAAGAAACACATAATAGTACAAAATTACGTGGAAGAGAATGAACTTATATTCGTTCAATTAAAAGAACGAAATAAGAAAAAAAAGAAAAAAATAGCATTAGAGAAAATATTTTTGTATTTGGGTGTAACACGAAAATATTTGGGTATGTATTGTTTAAGAATTTTTGGTGTTTGTGTGCTGATAAGTTTTGCATAATTCAAAACTCTTCCTCTTCCTCCTCCTCATCTTCTGCTGCCTCTTCTTCTTCATCTTCTTATTTCATATTCTCAGAATTCTTTTTTAGAGGAAAAAATCAAATAAAGAAGAAAAAAATACATAATGTTTTCAAAATCAATAGTAAGAGAAGGAGGAAAAAAATGCAGCAACAACAACAGTAATAAAAAAACGACAATGAAGATAAAACACGCGAAGAAAAAGGAGGAGAAATGCAAAGAAGAAAGAAAAGAAGAAGGAAGAGGAGGATGAAGAGGAGAAACGTGAAACGCGCTATGGAAATCGTTGAGTAGCGTGCTTGTTAAAACGCTCGTATGGGTGAGTGTCCTTTTTGTTGGATTTGGCCAATTTGAATTACTTGTAAATTTGACTTGTATGTGTAGCACTTCTGATGGTCAAATTCGTCTTAAATTTTTTTTTTCAAATTGATCCTCAAAAAATATTTTTAATCAAATTCATCCTTCAAAAATTTTAAGTTTGATCACATTAGACATTTCATCACTTCCGTTGTTCATGACGTCAAAGTTTATTTATATGATATGTTAAGTGACACCCAATATACAATTGGCAATTCTAATTGACATGATAAGTTTATAAAATTAAATCAAATTAATCCTAAATTGAGAAATTTTAATACCTCAAAAATTCTCTTTAATTTGGTATTAATTTAATTTAATTGTATAAATTTATTATATTAGCAGCTAATTATTAGAACTGCCAAGTATATGCTGTAGTTAGTGTGATGTCATTTAATATGTCATATCAATAAATTTTGATGTAATTAATAATAAAAATGATAGAAGGACTAATATAATTAATTTAAAAATTTTGAAAAACAAATTTAATTAAAAAATATTTTAAAAATCAATTTAAAAAATAAATAATTTTTTAAAGTTGAATTTAGCCATTTACTGGTAAATCACAGAATTAGTATGGTGATTATTACGGATTAGAACGTGCATTTATAAGAGAAGGCCATGGACTAATAGTAGTATCCTAATCATTAATAAGATATGTTTTTGATTAAATAATGTGAACCGAGTATAACATATTCTAAACTGTTTAGTGTTTACTAATTTCTTGATAATCAAGAATGGAATGTTGGGACTTTTGGCAAATGTATTTATTTCTACATGACCTATGTAATTTTAGGCCTTTTTTTTCCCTTGAAAAGAAGGAAAAGGATTAAGAAAAGATTATTTAATTTAAAGATACAGTTCGGACACACTCTAATGCTTTTGTCGTGAGAGCAAGAGACAATAAAATATAATTTATTAAATTAAAATGTTAAAACAGAGAATATATATAATAAATACAAAAATTATATTAATAATTCAGTAAAAAATGTATAAAGAATATAATCTAATTGAAGAGATTACGTTCAATTTTAATTACAGAAAAATCGCTTGATCTTTTATATATATGTTTTGTTACTCAATTCATTTTGTGGAAGAGGAACAAACCACTTTAATAAAGTTACGGATGAAATTACTACAAAAGTAAAGGAAAAGTAAAACCTCCGGACAGGCAGAGTGCAGGCACCAAAGACGTAAGATAGCGTTTGTTTGTAGAGACACGATAGAACAGGACACTGAAACAAAGACAATAGAATAGAGACATTAAAAATTATGTTGTGTGTATTGTTTTTGGATACAATGGATAGGACACTAATGTAATGTCCAGTATTATATTTGGAGACATATAGATAAGACTAAAATATTATATAAAATGACTAAAATAATCATGTGATTCCAAATTTTTTAGTATAAACTAATTTAATAAATAATGAGAGTACGTAGGAGTACAGACAGTGAGAACTTGAAAAAAATATTTGAAGCAGTCAAAAATTTTAATAAAAAATTATATAATAGTATTTATATTAAAATAAAATTTATAAATATAATTATTTTTTTAAATTTATTATTAATATATAGGAATACATATGGTTAATATTAACAAAAAAAATCTGAGTTTGATTAATAAAAGATTTCATTTAGGTTAATAAGCCAAATTAATTTTAAATACAAAATCAGTTTTAAAAAAAGAATCCATTTTTAAATGGAAAAAAATTAATTTTTGCACATAAAAATCTATTTTTATTTAAAAAATTATTTTTTTATCTAAAATTTTATTTTTCTTTTCAAAAAAATAATTTTTCTTTAAATTATATAAAATCAATTACAATTTATAAATTATTTTTTAGCATTTTAAAATATCAATTTTACCTTTATAATATTTATCTTTTAAAAGTCTCCAGACTAATTATTTTTGTTATTATTTTTATTACAAATCAAATAATATAATATAAGGTTAAAATGATGTTGAAGTAAGAATGATAAGAAAAAAGAAATTATGCAGTACAATAAAAATTTTTATAAAAAGGAGAGAGTACCTGAGAAAAAAAGAGAAAGAAAAAGAACGTAGATATAGAAAAAGAGCATGGAGTGAAAAAAATACTTTCTGAGAACAACGCAAGATAGGAAAAATAAGAAGGGGTAACAGTGGAATAATAAAAAATAGCACCATGAACAAAAAAGAAAAAAAAATTCATAAAAACAGTCCGTGTCCCTCTTCCAAATCCCGTGTCCATCATTGTCCTTCGTAAAAGAGTGGATACAAAAGTATAAAAAATTGTCCCGGAGACAATATGTTCAGTGTCTATGTCTTTGCTTCCAAACGCTTTTTAAGAATGTGCTGTCCATGTCTCCGTGTCCTGTCTCCGAAAACAAACACTACCTAACAGATTCTACTTCTTTAATCTTGATCCTGAACATCTTGATTATTTAAAATAAAAGAGTTACTTTCCTTTACAATTCTCAAGATCGCTAGTGAATTCGATAGTCTAGAATATTTAGACTATTAAATGGTTCTATAATAAAACATGTTTTTTAAATTTTTTTAATAATTGTTAAATAATTTTTTTCTAATTTTAATTACAAATTAACCTATATATTTTATTTAATTATAAAAATATTTTTTATTTTATAAATTATTATTTTATCATTCATCTATTACGAATTAGATCCATTGATCGTAATAAACTTTTTTGTCATTCCAATCGATTAAAAGTTTATATTTGATCTATGGCATTCGTCAGGGCTGTGAAATCGTCTTTATTTGAAAATCAATCGATTGGATTATCAAAACAATCGATTGAATTTCAGGTTTTCCATAACTCAATCGATTGACGATTGAAAATTGCAAGGCAGCATGATTTTTGCAAAAATCAATCGATTTGTCATATTACCCAATCGATTCAACGACCACTAAAATGTTGGTGTTTTAAAATTCAATCGATTGGGAATCGATTGGTTGTGTTACCCAATCGATTGAATTGTATACTACGCCATTTTCAATTTTCTTATTGTTTTTATAAATTATTATCTTATTATTCATCTATCTTAACTTTAAAATTCTATCTTCAAATTTTAACAATTTATTTTGATTTAGATACTCTAATCTTATCTTTTCTTTAATATTAACATTATAAATTGGTGAATAATCTATCACCAATTATTCAATTTCACCATTATAATCGTGTATCAATCTCTTTATGTACAATGAGAGAGTGGTGTAGGCTTATGACTCAATGCCTGGTAGTTATAATGTCTCTTGACTTACCCTTTTTTGAAATAATGTATTAGCTGGTAATGAATGTTCTTATTTTTGACAGGAAATTCGTTGATTGAAATGTTCTTCCTTTTTGAGAAATTCATATCAAACACCCCCAACTGGAAATACCGGTGGTGCAGGGGATATCGGCGGTGCAGGAGATATTCAATATTCTCCTGCTTTAACTGCTTTTTATGTCTGCTCAAATATTTTGTATTGAAATTCAATGATCCTTCTGTGCTCTTCATCGTGCAGAATGGCGAATTGGCGAATTGTCGAGTGATGCTGGTGTCATCTCCGGAGCTGTGAAACAGATGTTCTATATATTGGAGGCTCAGAATGCAGAGCACAACATGAAAGTAACGTTATTAGAGCTTTACAATGAGGAAATAACGGATCGTGTGCCTCTTGAGGAAACTATAAAATCTGAAGATGATAAGTCTAAAAGTCTTATCACTCTAATAGAGGATTGGAAAGGGGGCTTCCATTGTTAATTTAGAAAAAAATGATTAAAAATTTGTAATATATATACTTCATATATATCTTAGCAATATATGAACAGATTATTAAAATGCTTTGATATATATTGCATGGTATTTTTTTTCTAGTCAAGATTCAATAGAGAGGTCAAATCTTGAACAAATGAAAAGAACAAAATAGAATGCAAACAAATAAAAAGATATGAAATTTTTTTACATAAATTAATTATATAAAATAAAATATAATTCACAAGACATAAAATTTGTATGGTATTGTTGTTGAAATAATAAATGAAAATGACATTACTTTATCATAAAAATATGAGCTTTTTAAACTAAAATATCTCTATAGTGCATAGAAATAGAGAAAATTGTAAAAGTTTTCAATCGATTGAGTAACATAACCAATCGATTGAATTGGACAAATCCATATTGCTTTGAAGCTTTCAATCGATTGGGTAACACAACCAATCGATTGAATTTGGCAAATCCATATTGTTTTGATAACTTCAATAGATTGGGTAACATACCAATCGATTGAATTATGAGACTTCAGGTTGTTTTGAAGCATTCAATCGAGTATAAGCAATCGATTGATTTTAAAAAAACCCACATTTTAGTCATCGTTTAATCGATTGGTAATATGACCAATGGATTGATTTTTGCGAAAATCATACTGTCTTGCAATTTTCAATCGATTGTTTTGTGATAATCAGTAGTCAAACTGATTGAGTTATGAGAAACTTGAAATTCAATCGATTGTTTTGATAATCCAATTTTTAAAGAAACATGATTTCACAGTCCTGACGAACGTCATGGATCAAATATAAACTTTTAATCGATTGGAATGGCCAAAAAATTTATTACGATCAATAGAAGATCTAATTTGTTATTATTTTTTATTTTGATTGTTAATAAACATAATAGATAAATGATAAAATAATAATTTATAAAATAAAAAATAAATTTTATAATTAAATAAAATATATGGAGTTAATTTGTAATTAAAATTAAAAAAGAACTATTTAACAGTTATTAAAAAACTTAAAAAATATATTTTGTTATAGGACCATTTAATGATCCAAATTTGGGACTATCAAATTTTTGTGCCAATTTTTAAGTGTCACATGATTATAACACTTAATTTCAGTAATACAAGATGGAGGTATTTGTAAGTTGTAACGCATGCATAATATAATTTACGGAGAGAATTAAGGAACGCTAGTTAGGAATTGCAAATAGAATAATATACATTCAAATTTTTTTATTAATAAAATTTAATCAAATTAGTCTAATATAATAAAAATTAGTTATAACTAGTATTATTTTAAATTTTATTCTTTATCTTAATTGGACTTAGTTTATAAAAAGACTTGAATATATAACATTACTCTTACGAATAATTGTGGAATATATATATATATATATATATATATATATATATATATATATATATATATATATATATAACTGAAAAAATTTGGCAAAAGAGGTGAAAACAACTTTGATGTTTCTAGAAAGAATCATCTTACAAACATTTTTAATAGCCTTTTTTTTTACAATGTATTAAGCAACTTAATCAAAGAAACATTACAAGAAACTTTTGGATAGAGACTGATTTTACCGACCAATTCGATCGATTGATTTTTTCCATGACCAAAAACAGTTAGTCTCTCGCCAATGACCAATTTGATTTGGCATTTGTTTAACTTTGACGGCCTTATTTTAAAATTAGTCGCTATTCAGATAATTTCTTATATCGGAACGAGCCTTCAGAAAAGATCATTCTTATGTACCAAAAGACTTATTGAGGTAGCAAAACCATAGATCTTACCACAGAAGACCAATGGCACAGAAGAAAGTGCAATTATGAAAATGAAGATCCATTTGGGGAAGAAAGAGAAGATTAAAACAGCAGAACAAAGAGCAGTGAAAGTAATGGTGATTATAAAAAGAAAAAGAAGCAAACACCGTATTGCAATCTTCCGATGACGAGCATTGACCTGGTCAAACATTTTCTGCTTGCGTGGGCTGTGTATAACTGAAGTGAAGAAGAGCATTGAAAGAACAAGGACGGTTGTTACAACAACTACTGATAGAAGGAATAATATGTACCATGTGATCTCTTTAAAGACAGGAGTTGGTCCTTGAACAGTGTTGGTCCGAATAGTGAGAGCAGCAGTTACAGCCAAGGTGGTAACAAGAGTTCCAATAATCATAAAATTGTTTGCTGTTTTATTCTGTTCTGACATAGCTCTTTCATGAAGCTCTTTGTGTTTCTTATAAAATATTTCCTCTGGAGTTCGTCCTTTCACATTTTTCATGTTTTTAAATGCACCTGGAACTATGCTTGCCACTTCCTATGTATAATTCAGGTCAAAACAAGTTGGTTTAGATTGAATCATTCTTAGTTCCTCTCTCAATCAACCAATTTATATCCTTATGACTTGTTATTCAACTAATAAATTAGTGCAACAATTATAATTTGGATAAGACTCACGTACAGTTGTCTTCATATAAAGTTATTAGTAGAAAATTACGATTCTCAACTAGCAACTTCACATAAAAATAATTGCAGGTGAGTTTCCACCTTATAATTTACACTTAGAATACCTAAAAAATTTTTATTTAGAATTAATTTAGTTAGAGTTTTCAAAAGAAAAACATTTTTTAATTGACCTGAAACCATCGTTCCTCACTGAGAAGTAGAGAATGACAAGGTGTTCCAAATCTTTCTGCAGCTGAAAGCTTTCCAGCATAGTGAAGAATATTGTTTCCCTTAAAATCAAGGAATTGCAGAATAGCATTGGTGTATGCACCCTTCCTCAATATTAGTTGGTATGTAGTTACTCGTCGATTTAGAATGGCTATGTGAAGTAAGCTTTGCCCCTTTGAATTCACTTCCATCAACAAATTTGCATTGTATCCAAACATAAATTCTAAAATTATGTCGTTTCCTAATTTTGCTGCATCAAACATTGCTTTTGAAATTCTTGCACACTCAAACTCTTCCCCTTCCATATGCTCAAATACCATACGCACAATGTCTCTATATCCAGCTTCATCACCCTCCGAGGCTAATACAAAAACAAATAATAAATAAAATAAAATAAGAATTTAAAATTATCATCTGTTAGCGCGTATGTCAAGTTTTATTTATTTTTTTTCTTTCAATTTTTAATTTTAGACTATGTGAACTTGATACATTACTAATAACTTTTAATATAACTTTGATACTATATTAGAAATTAAATAGAACTAAATTAGAATGAAAAATGTTAGGTGAGTAGCAATGTTTTTTTTTATATTTAAACTAATATTGACTAATTCTGCACTAAAATATTAACCTGTAGCATTTTTCATGCAGAATAGTTAAATTAAGATTTGAGAAAACTCACGCAATTTGGCAATGACTTCCAATGCAGTTAGTCCGTCATTGTTTTCGGCTGTGGCAAGTTCGGAATACATATCCAACAATGAAGATGCCACACCTATAATGTCACAGGATTGCCACTTTTGCGTTTTCATAAATATATATCATAAAAAAGTTTTAATTACTCTTGTCCGTTCTTATAATTTTATTGAATTTTTAATTAAGTCTCTATATTTTATTTTCTTTTCGATTGAGTCTTCATATCATATCAGATTTGTAATTAAATTGACAAAAATTTAAAATTAATAGAATATTCTGTTAATTTTAACGTTTTTGTCACAGTAAAAATTTAATTACAAAATCTGACATGGTATAAAGATTCAATTAAAAAGAAATAAAGCATATGGACTTAATTGAAAATTCAATGAAACTATATGAAGTAATTAAACCAAAGAAAAGAAAGAAATAAAGGAGAGTTTGACTTACTATAATTGCTGGTGGTAAGAGCCAAGAAAAACACCCTAACAATGTCTTCTTCAATGGATAATAACTGACGGTTCAAATAATCCAGTCGAGTATTTTCAAACAAATAATTCACCATAAGAGGCTGATTAGCCCAACATGCCAATTCAATTGGAAGCATGTTTTTGTGTCCTTTAATCCAAACCAATCCTGGATTCTTGTGAAGTAGTAATTTAGCAATTTGCAGGTTCCCTGAAATGGCAGCCATAGAAAAGGCAGTGTTGCCATCTACCTTGCGAATTTGCATGTCTTCCAGACTCATATGATCTATTAAGTTTTCTACAAAGCTGGTTTGTTCCATGCTCACTGCAATGTGAAGAGCTGTGTCTCCTTGCTTAGTCAAAAGACAACAGAGCCGAGTAGGATCAGTTATATTATATCTTAAAGCTTTACTCCAATCCCCTGTAATGGCTGCCTTATATATCTGCCTTTTATACGCATCTGTGCAAATTTCAAAACAAATATATCAGAGTTTTCATAAATATTTGAAAACTGCAAAAAAAAATGTACTGTATAAAAATGCTTTCTTGCATTACAAGAAGCCATTGATTGAATATTTTTCCCTAATTTAAAATAGAGAAACTCTTTGAGTTATCAATTTTTAGTATTTTTCATTATCGTCTGACAAGTATAAATACTATATTGTCTTTAACAAATAAATTTTATTAATCTATGTGTAAATTCTGAAAAAATGTGGGTGCAAAGTGTATTAATTTAATTGTGCGAAATTCTAGTAAATATAGGTACAAAGTACAAATTATATATTTTTTGTATACAAAATATCTGTAAATATAAATATAAATTATTACTTACCGAAAATAATAATATTTGCTAGTCATTATAACATTGCTCTCTAAAATATTTAATTAAAAAAAATGAAGTTATCTTTTAGAATGAAAACAACCGAGGCTGCTGATAATCGTTCCATATCGGACTAGCAATCTCTTTGTATGTTCCACCTTAGTGTATTGATATGTTTCCGTCAAAACAAATTATGAACAGAAAACTTACTATCTGATCCCCAAAAAATGCGTTCTCTTACATGCTCTGCTTCTTCCGCCACTACAATACCCAGTTCGTCGCAATCTGTTATTCTTGCAAGGTACATAAACACAGGTAATCGTGCTCATTGTTATTCATTCAATTATTAGACTTTGAAATTGCATATTAATACGTTGGAACTTAATTAGAACACATTATATACATTATTACATATGTAAATTTATATGGTTGCGGTCTTCAATAATTGTCTACTTTTATCCACTATCAGTTTATTCTCAACATCTTTAATTTAGTGTAATAATAATTAAAAGAGATCCTATGTATGTTACCTGTTATAGCTGCTGATGAGGTACTACTTGCACCACCGGATATAGACATAACACTTTTATGGGACGTTACTAATGATGATTTAGGCTTCTTTTTTTTTTCTTTCTTTTAATCGGTGTTTACCATAGAATTAGTATGGTCATTATTACGGATTAGAACATCCATTTATAAGAGAGAAGGCCATGAACTAATAGTTGTATCCTAATAATTAAGAGTATAATGGCTTTGATTAAATGTTAAACATCAAGTATAGCATATTCTGAAGTGTTTACTAATTTCTTGATAATCAAGAATGGAATGTTGGAATTTTTGGCAAATTTATTTATTTCTACATGCAACATGTATATGACATATGTACTTTTGACCTTTTTTCTCTGCTTGAAAAGGAGGGAAAGGATTAACAAAAGATTATTTAATTTAAAGATATAGTTCGAACACATTCTTTTTTATATAAGTTACATGGAATAAAGTCAATAAACTAAAAACTGTCGTATGTTAATTTTTTTTCAATTACAAGAGCAATATGAATTTTAAGAGAATATTTTTTTTATAAATAGGACTAAATCATTTGTTCAAGATAGACATAAATAATTGGTCAAGACAGTGGTTAATAATTACAGAAAACCAAACATCTTATTATTTTTAAGTTATATTGAATACTCTTATTAATTAGTCAAGTTAAATTAAATATGCATTACTTTATTAGTATCTATTTTAAGATTTATTTTATGTTTAGTTTATTATATTTTACTTTTTATTATTTTAGATCCAATTATAATTTGATCCATATTATCTTAGTGAACTTATGAATTAAAATTTTAAAAATAAGAGTCAAGAGGTATTAAAATTTTTAAATTTTGTAGTTATTTTTTTTATAATAAATAATATTTTTAAATTATATAATTTATTAATTAATTTATATTTATTTTATTATACCATACACTGAAATATTTATTGAAAATTATTAATATAATAAATATCATAACAGTACAAAAGAAAAAGTGAATTGAAAAAGAATATTTTCTGAAAAAATTTTGTAGGGATACATTTGATTTAAGAGCAGAATAATAGTTGCCTATCCTTATTTGAGTAGATGAGTTTCTTTTAAAATAAAAAAAAATAAAAGGTAAGATCATGTGAATAAAATTTAAAAATAAGAAACATTTTAAATACAATAGAGTAATAGATCTTAAGCATGTGCAAAAGATTTTTAGCTACTGAATCAAAGATACTTGTGTTATGTATGAGATATTTGTGTCATTATAATATTTTTTTTGTCAGTCCGCGGGTAGGGTCGAATACCCGCAGGTTGAGCACGGGTAAGATTAGGGTTGGGTATTTCTCAAACCACGGATAGGATAGAATTGAGTATTAGTTAAAAACTCAACTCGCGAGTAGGATTAAGGTTGAGTTCAAACCCTATCTTACCTTACCCATTGCCACCTCTAATAATATGGTAACATAAACCGTACATCTAGGATAATATTTAAACTAACATGTTCATGCACATCAGCACATGTAAATAAGATTGGGTGAATTTTATAGTATTTATAATTTGGTGTCCAATTTTTATTTAATTTATTTTTTTATAATAAATTTTAAATATTTAATAATTATTTATTTTTATATTTTTAAAATTAAATATTTATTTTTTATTTTTTTATAAGTTAAACAAATATTTTTAAATACCATAACAATCATTATTTGATAAATAAGTGATTGACTATTTGATATTAAAATAATATTATTTTATTGAAAAAATTTCACTTTTTTTTATGACAGATGTTAAAATAACACTTCTTTTTTCTCTATTTATAAAATTTACATTCTCCTCTCTTATAGCTTTTAAAAAACATTCTCTTCAATTTATTTTAAATTTTTTGTGTTAACTAATATTAACTTTATTAATTTTTCAAGAAAAAATAAATTGTTTTTTACAAAAATACCTTTTAAAATTTTTTTTATTATTTTCTCAATTAAATTTTACTTACCAAAATATCCTTTAATAAATTATTTGTTATTGATTAAATTATATTTTTCTAAGATACCCTTAAATAATTTTTAATTATTAAATTATGATTTTACCAAAATTTGTGATTTTGTTAACAATTATTTTTATATTTTATTATTAATTTTCTAATATCAATATATATTATTTTAATATTAAATAAAAAAATCTTATCACTGTTAATGTGTATAACAATTAATATATATTGATATCGAAAAATAATCATACTAAAAAATTTTTATTTAATGTTAAAATATTATATATTGATATCAAAAAGTAATAGTAAAATATAAAAAAATTGTTAACAAAAATTTTGGTAAAATCACAATTTAATAATTAAAAGATTATTGAAAGGTATCTTAAAAAATAATTTAATTATTATATTTTTTTAAAATATTTTGATAAAAATAAAATTTAATCAATAAAAAAATAATTTATTAAAAGATATTTTGGTAAGTAAAATTTAATGACAAAAAAATTTTGTTAAAGAATATTTGATAAAAAATAATTTATTTTCTTAAAAAATAGATAAAATTAATATTAATTAATATAAAAATTTAAAATAAATTAAAAAAATTTAAATTATAAAGAAAGAAAATATATGTTTTAGAAATAGAGAGGGGAGTATAATTTTCTTTTTACTTTATTTGAATAGAACAATAACACAGTAGTACTTAACAACCAACTTATCATCTAGAAGACTAGAAATGAGAGAGGAATTGCGTTGTATCACTAAAACAGTTAAAGATATTTATTTGATCACAACAGTGTAGGCAGCGATATACAGATATTAGATAGCGATTATCCCAACACAACACAAGCTACTAGAACACAACACAATACAATAGATTACAAATGTTATGGATGTATTATGTTTATATTTCTCGTATATTTTTATTAAATATGATTAATTAAAATGTATTAAAAAAAAGGAAAAGTTATGCAAATAATGTTATTGTTTGTCGTCGTATCCTGTGTTAACCGGTAGCCACCTCTCTTTAGATTCCAATCTTTCAAAACTCAAGTTTTTATTGTCGTTTTCCTCATCGCCGAAGTTTCTCCTCTTCTCTACGCCTCTTTCTTCCCATTTCTCATCCCTTTCATTCAAATTCATTCCCTAACAATGGGTCTTTGGGATTCACTTCTCAATTGGCTTCGCAGGTATATATATTTATTATACATCTTCTCATTCAATTACATAATTTGTTAATCTTTAAATATTCTATGTTCAATTTCATGTGTTTCTTTTTCTCATGATAGGGCTTCGATCTTTGTACATGCTTACAATTTCATGTTACTTTTATTGATTCACAAGCCCTTAAAAGATAGGATAGTGTTTGATTTTATGTAAAGGGGTTACCTTGAGGGTTAGCTCCATGAATGTTCTTACTTATAAGTTCTAACTCTTTGTTTATTCATTTATTGTTCTTTTGCTATTTGTTTTTCAGCTTGTTTTTTAAACAGGAGATGGAGCTTTCCCTTGTAGGCCTTCAGAATGCAGGGAAGACTTCTCTTGTTAATTCAATTGCTGTGAGTTTCATGCGTTCTGAATTTCATGCCCTGAAAATTCAATTCAGTTCAATACAATACAGTTTAGTGGATTAATGGCTGAAATTTTTATTCCTAATATTTGATTTATTTGTTTTTTTTACCAGACTGGGGGCTATAGTGAGGACATGATTCCAACTGTGGGTATCTTTCTTCTTTTGTTCATTTTTTCAATTGCACGTTTGAATATTCTAAGCACTTTGTTTGTAGTTGTAATAGGACACTAATGTTTTGGTATGAAAACCAGGTTGGGTTCAACATGAGGAAAGTCACCAAGGGGAATGTAACTATAAAGCTTTGGGACCTTGGTGGCCAGAGGAGGTTCAGAACAATGTGGGAGCGTTACTGTCGCGGCGTCTCAGCTATAGTGTATTGTCTCCCTTAATGTTCTCTCTTACTCTTACAGACTTGTACATTCTTGGCACGTATACTTTGATGGCTTTTTATATTGGTTTTGAATCACAAGTTGTGTGTTGTTGGATTAACTTTTGGGTTTAAGGTACTTGATAATATCGGTTTTTGAATTTATATGAATTTGTTTAGGCATTAAAATCAAACTTTCTGCAGCATAGGATTTCATTATGGGGATTACTTCCTATTTGTAAGATAAAATACTGCAAATCATGTGGTTTAAGTATTTTGTGCATATGATACAAAGCACCATAAAATAAAGGGATATGTAGACAAAAGGATTCAAAATGAGTGAATGAAAATTAAAGTGTGCTCTAGTGTTATTTTGTAATAGAAAAATGTGATTAAGGAAACAAGACCTGTGGTGTTGGCAACTAAAAAAGCCAAGAACTTAGCTCAATTTTACAGAGATGAGAATGTTAAGTTGGACGAGTGGACACTGTAAACAAGATAGGATTAAGAATGGTTATATAGTAGAGAAAGTTGAAGTATTAAATATTCTGGAAACAGTTGGAAGAATCTCACCTTAGATAATTTGGTTAGTGAGCAGAATATCTATAGAAGCTCTTATAATGAGAGTAGATCAAATAGAAGGTAACTCTGTAGTTTCAGGGTTTAGGATTAAAAGTTAAAACCTTACAATAGGGCGCAATAGCATTCGGGATTTCAAACAATGCCTTCATGGTTTCCTTTCCCTAAGAATTTTTCATCAAAGGGGGGTTAAATTGAAAGTCTACATAATTAATAGTGACCTATGTGAAGGGTTAACTATATCCTAAAAGTTTTATTATCAAGAGAAGTTACCTGGGAATGGTTTTGAACAGAAAACTCAGTACTTGCTCTTATCAATATCTACTGTTGCCCGTTAACGAAACAAAGATTCTTATGCATTGTTCTTTTTGTCATGTGTATTAAAGCTCTCTCAATTGATGGATGTGTAAAAACAGGTATGTTGTAGATGCTGCTGACAGAGACAGTGTTCCTATATCTCGAAGCGAGTTGCATGAACTCTTGACGAAACCTTCTCTAGGTGGAATTCCTTTGCTTGTTCTTGGAAATAAAATTGACAAGTCAGAAGCACTCTCCAAGCAAGCATTGGTAGATCAGCTGTGAGTTCAGAGCACTTAAGATATCTTTCCACAAACCAATAATATATTCCCCCCCCCCCCCCCTTTTCTTCTCTTTTAGGTTAAGTAAATTTTGGTCCTTGTAAATCAACAATTTATAATGTTAGTCCTTGTAAATCTTCTCGTGGTTTCAGTTCAAAAAATTTTCTAGAAAGAGTGAAAGAAATTGGTCTGTGTTATCATCCCACATACGAATCGGTTTCTGGCCTATGATTCAAATTACAAATAACTCTCTAAGTTCATGTCTATGTGAGATGATGAGAGGGACTAATTTCAGCCCTGAAAGATTTTGGACCAAAACCACAAAAGAAAGTTTACAGGGACCAAAGATAAATTGCTAATCAAGGATCAAAAGCATATTTAACCCCTTTTTTTTCTTATGTAAATCTTTTTCTCCATGTGTTCTTTCAGAGAACTTGAGTCAATTAAAGACAGAGAGGTATGCTGCTATATGATCTCATGCAAGGATTCTGTAAACATAGATGTGGTCATTGACTGGCTAATCAAACATTCCAAAACTGCAAAATGATCCTTCTTTTCGATCAATATCTCAATTTTTAGTCATAGATGTTCAAGGTGTTGATGAAGCTTCCTTGTTGAATACATTCCCTTTAGCCTTAGTTGTGGTCCTTTTTTTCCACCATGAGTATTAGTTGTGATACTTTTTTGTTCCCCTCACCATGAATTTAGTTGTGGTTCAAGAAAGAGTGCATGTACTTTGTACAGTAATAAAACTATGTCAGATCTCTTACCTGCAATGAACTTATCTTTTCATTAAAACTCTGAATTTTAAATATGGAATGGTAAAATGGCTTTAGTTTTCAAATCCTGTAATTAGGAAGGATCTATGAAGGAGACTTTACTAAATTGTTGTGTTCGTGTGTCAGACACATTTCAAACATGACATTCATCGACACTCGTCCGACACGCATGTTTTCTGTGTTTAACCGTGTCTTAATAAAAAATAAAAAATTCTTTTTTGGACATGTTTGGACAAACTTAAATATCATTACGTGTCAGGGTGTGCAATTTTATTCTTAACCTGTATTCTTGAAATAAATTTAAAAATAGTATATATTATTATTTATTAAAATAAATAAATATTTTAAATATTTTATATAATTAAAATAAGATTAAAAATAATTAAAAATTAATTTATATTATAATATTAATAAAATATTAAATATTATTACGCTTTTTTTAAAAATATTTATAAGATTTTAAAATTTATATGTCGATGTGTTTTGTATCGTGACTTAAGGATATTACATACTAGTTTGAGAGGGCAATTTACTCAATTAAAATGGTTGTGAAGATTCTCTACTCAAATGCAACATTTCTAATTCGTTTACGTGAGTGTTCTTTTTTGTTATTATGTAAACCGTGGTAGGTAACTACGGTTTTTAATTTGTGCATAAACCGCGGCTGCTTACCACGGATTATGAAAAAAAAATGCTACTAGAAACCGTGGTTGGTCACCACATACGTGTTAAGTGCTCTCAGTGTAAATTTGGCTTGTGAATACATGCTTGATCCGTCATACTCGAATGTACTAAAACATATATCAAATGATGTTCAAGCTTTTTGAAAATCCTTCTGCTCATTACTATTTAATTTGTTGAACATTAATAATTTTATTAATCAAATAATGTTCAAACTTTTTCTCACTCATATAAAATTCTTCTTCTCGTATATATAAAATTCTTCTTTTCACATATATATAAAAATTAATTTATATTATAATATTAATAAAATATTAAATATTATTATGATTTTTTTAAAATATTTTATATTTTATATATCTTATAAAATTTTAAAATTTATATGTCGATGTGTTTTGTACGTTTGTGTCCGTGAATCATAGACAGGATTAAAAAAAAAAGTAATAGGCCTATGGCCATAATAGGCTATGGCCCAGAAGAAAGATCCAAATTTTAGATGCTCATTGATATGCCAACGTGGTTTACTGGTAGTTCAGAAAAACAAACATAATAGGCTAAGGCCCATGCCCCGTTTTCCATAAAAGGAAACATAGTAGGACTGAGATTCTGAGAATTGTTTAAACAAAAAAAAGGGACTGAGACAATTGACATCTATGACTAAATTTCCTTGTTATAGGGTGAGTCAAACTTAACACCGATGGCGCCGCACAGGAATGGACAAGCAAAGCGGGCTGCGGCAGACTATTGAGATCAAGTAAGGGAGAATGGATTGGAGGTTTTCGTGTGAATTTGGGAATGTGCAATGCGGTCCAATCAGAACTGCAAGGGGTTCTACATGGTCTGAGAATGGCTGCTGACTTGGGAATACGAAGAGTGGTTGTTGAAGTTGATGCAATGGAGGTTTATGAGATGTTGAAAGATCACACTAAAATAACCACTTGTCATAGTAAAGTTTTAAGAGAAATCCTGAGTTTGATTAGGAGGCCATGGGAGATCTCCTTCAATCACGTGGGAAGAGAAACAAATAAATGCGCCCATTGGTTAGCTCAAACCAGCATTAAGTATAAAGAAGATTTTTGCTTCTTAGATTCTTCCCCCTTTGAACTTCTTCCGTTATTGAGTGATGATGCTAATGGGGTCACCTTGCCCCAGAATCATTAAGTAATATTTTGTTTTTGTTCTCTTGGGCTTAGGCCATTACCATACCAAAAAAAAAATAAATTTCCTTGTTATATAAATTGAAGTTTTGAAATGAACTTTAATCTCTCAAGTTTTTTAATACCTAAATTCGTGATTCAGATATTGATGCTGTCATGCTGCTACTTCTCAAATATTTTTTGTGAACTCAGATTAATTATATCATAGAGACCTTTCAATATAAAATTATAAATAGAGCTTACATCCTATTTTTAGTGCATAGATAATATGTTAATATAAATACACAATAACAACTATTGTTTAAATAATAATAATATTCAATGATTATTTGATAGGCAGGCATGACTCAAGACCCAGGGTCCTAATTGAAAAACCATACGCTTATTATCTTTGTTTAAGAAAGGAAAAAATAAAACAATCATGTGATGGAATATTTGTACACTTAAGCTAAGATCATTACTTTTCAAACCAACTGGAACAACCAAGTTTCAACGAATCAAAATTGCATCACAAGCTAAAGCAAGCTAACTAGCTAGCTACATTTCTCTGTTATATACACATGTCTTTTTCTCCTTTTTGTCTCTCGAATGGCTATAATTTCAGATTATGAGTTATAAAGCATAGTTCTTTACAACTAAGTTTCAACAAACCCCCAAGTTTTTTTCAAAAAGCAAACGTTTTTGACAGTCTAAAATTATTCAAAAGAATAATGAATATGTCACTCTAAAAAGAAGTGCAACAAATAACAACATATGTCAATATCCACGAAAAAGAATAAATGCCTTCAAAGTAAAGCACGTAGTAGAAAAAAAATTTCACAATCTATCTTTTTTTTTAACTAATTTTTTATTCTTTAGAGTTTTAGCGCTAGATCTATCTTGGAATTTGAAGACATCGTCACACAGATGATGTTCAATCCTTAAAGAGAGCCGTAACAGTATCTTTGTGAATTGTGAAGGCTGCTAAATTATTATTGTTGCTGTTGTTTATGTTTTTTTAAGGGGGAAAGAAAAGAAGAAATAATATTTAAACGAAAGTAAACAAAGCGGTAATTGTTTTCACTGTGGGTGAGGAAAAGCTGAATTTGCGTAAGATGGGATGAAGCAACAAAAAATTTGCCTAATAGGGTAGTATTAAAAAATGGTAAAAATAAAAATAGGATTAATACTTAATAGTCAAATTAGTATCTGAAACATGCAACATTTTTCAAATTCGTTCGGAAAGATTTTATCAATCAAATTTATTAATTAATTATATTTGTCCTTTAGTTATTCAATTAACAATTTTTTTCAACGATTGATGATATAAAATGTTAATTGATAACATACATAACATTTAATATATCTAATTGGACGTTAATCAAATATGTTTTGAAAATTTATTAATTTAGTCACTAGATGATATTGAAAATATAATTTATATAATTGAAAAAAAGAACTAAATTAATAAATTTTCATAAATATATTTAATCAATATTCAATTAAGTATGTCAATTAACATTTATAATATCATTTGTTAATAGAAATTATTAATAGAGTGATTGAATGATAAATATAATTTATTTTTAATTTTTAATAGATTAATTTAATTGAAAAAATCTATAAATTTAAAACATATTTTATCTTTTAAAAATTAATTTAATTATTAATTCATAAGAATTAAAATAACTCGGTGATTTTTTGAGGGAGTGTTTACATGTGTCTTAGGAGTCTACTTTCTCTATTTAATATAATATTCCACTTCTTTAAATTGTGCTAGCATGACTGGTTTGGAGTGCAGTGGATAGAGTTGAAATTTTGTGTTTTCTTTAAAAGAGTGATGAAGAAGAGAAAGTGTTGAAATAGAAGAGGAGTGATTTTTAATACGTGTTATTATAGTATAATAAGATATTGGTGATCGTGAAAAATGCTTGTATCAAATTTTCTAAGTAATATATTTTAGAATAGAAAGGATGACAAATATATACAATTGAATGTAAAATTATCAAAATTCAAAAATATTTCTCTGGCTTCAATTTATAAGTGTGTAACCCAATGAATAAGCCAAGTGGTAAGAGGAGCTAAATAATGCTTCTAAATTCTAAAATCTCTCTCACCACAGTCAGTGGCGTATGTTAATGGATGAAATTGAAGGAAACTTCAGTGAGAAATTGATGAAACATCCGCTCTTGTCTTAACTCATTTAGTGAACTGTAAGTACAGTATACTTTTGAAATCCTAAAAATAGAATTTAATTTTGATAAACTATTAATATAAAATAATTTTACACGTATATCATATATTAATAAAAATAATTACTTTTTACATTATTTAAAAAAATTGATGTAATTATACTACTGTATAAATCATTTTATACTTTCAGTACATTAAAATGAAATTCCCTAAAAATAACCATTCCTTTAAATTTTTATGTGAAGATAAATTCAATTAGAAAAATGGTAATGTTAGAGTAAAATGTCAGACACGGCATAAACAAAAGCAAGACTAAGTTATGCAGTTTCCTATAGCATCAAAATAATTAGATGAAAGGTCTGATTTAGGTTCTGTAAGGGGAAGAGTATTGTATAGGAAAGAATAAGAGTGAATTAGGTAAGAATTAAATTAAATAAGAGCGAGAGACGAAGAATATAATTTTATTGAAGAGGAATTTTACAGAGAAAAATACTCTAATTTACATTCCTATTATTTCTATTTATAATAATTCACACTAACTAATAAAACTATACTAAGTAAACCTTGGATTCACTTTTACTCTTGGAAGTTGGAAGTAATGCTTAATCAAAAGAAAATGATTCAGAATTGAAAAATTAGTAGTTCATTTACTATAGATGACCACCTTAAGAATATGGGTGGCAGAGCAAATTGTATTAACATAATTTAAAATTTGGTAACACTTATCATGATTATATGTATTTGTTTATATAACCTTATTCTCTCTTTTGAGGAAGATAATTTTCTATTTATACAAGTGTTTAGTGTATATTTTACGAAATATAAAAATAGTTTAATTTTAATACACTGATTTATACAGTCGTGCAATCACATTTATTATCATTACGTAATTAAATACAAGTTTAAAACTACATTACATTGTCAATTAAATACAAGTTTAAAACTACATTACATTGTCAATGCATCAAAATTAAATTCATATAAAAATGCCAAATATATTATTACCTAAATTCCGAGATTAATTTATATTTTATGAACTAGGAAAAACTCAGTTAAATTTCATCAAACATAAAGAGACGAATATAATTTGCTAAAAAAAATTATGACACAACAATCCAACAATAATCAGGAAGAAGTGAAGGAGAAACATTCTAGATATCCAAACAGAGTATTCACAAGTCACCAAAACAAAACAAAAAAATAAAGTATTCACATTTCACACCAAATCCTGTGAAAATAAAAATAAAAATAAATAGATGTCTTTTTGTGAATGTAATGTAAATGAATTTGGGGCTATAGTAACATTGAAACCCCAAAACAAGACTCAAGGCAAATGACAAAAGGGAATTGAGGGGTTAAGACAAAAGGGATCATGAACAACTGGTTCTATGAAAGTTCAATGAATAAACAAACAAACAAACTACAATAATATGCTATGCCAAAAATAGGCCAATGATGAAATAATGAAGGGTTTCTCTCTTCAGTTCTATGTTCAAGCTTGTGGGGGACCAGAATCAACAGAGTAGTACTGTTGTGAAAATTCATTTTTTTCTTCTTCTTCCTCTTTCTCTAAACTAGAACGTGAAATTTCCTGAATCCTGCTTTCAACCACCTCCATTGAAGGTCTCTTGTCGGGGTATTGAGCTGTGCATTCGAGCGCGAGCTGCAAGAGCTTCACCATTTCATCCTCAATGTTCTGGTACCTAAGGAGCTCCACGTCGAAAACCTCAGTGTTCCACTCGTCTTGAACCACCGACTGGACCCATCTTGGGAGGTCTACACCATCTTCATTCAGTGAGGAATGAGTGGGAGCCTTCCCCGTTAGGAGTTCCAAGAGCATTATACCAAAGCTGTAGACGTCTGCCTTTTGTGATACTTTGCGAGAGTCAGTGACCTCTGGGGCTCGATAGCCGGAAATACGGTTGGGTGTGGCGGTCGGGAGAGCAAGATGAGCAAGGCCAAAGTCGGAGACACGAGCTTCAAATGATTTGGTGAGAAGGATATTTGAGGATTTGATGTTTCCATGGGAGGATGTTGGTCCTTGTGAATGTAGGTATGCGACCCCACGAGCAGCGCCAAGGGCAATGGCAGACCTTGTTTCCCAATTCAGGGGAGTCCTGCCGGCGCCATTATTCGCTGTAACATGAAAACCGAAAAGCAAACTATGTCAAATAAGCTGTACTAATACTAAATTCATTCATTTGCATCCAAGTTCTGAAAATTTTCATGTTCGTTCAACTTAAAAGTTGCAAAAAGGATCATAAATGTTGATCATTTTTCATTCTAACAAGCATGACATCATATCTAAGACCAATGCACATTTGAGGTGAAAGTAGTACCATTTAGAAATTAGAACACCACAGGAGCTTACCAAAGAAATTCCTATTGAACTATTTGACATAAAGGGCAGTCCAGTGCACAAGCACCTTGTGTTAGGGAGGAGCCGCACCCAAAGGGTGTAATGTAGACAGCCTAACTTGATAATTACATATCAATGGCTGCTTCCACGGCTTGAGCCCTTGACATATAACCACCAAAATAAACTCGAGCAAAGAAATCACAATTACGAAAATTCAGGATCAGCTAAGATGAACAAAACTTCTGATTTCTCAGAAAATACTTTAGATAATAACTCTTGAAGCAAGATTTCATCTGCCATGTGCAATGGCCACCAAAACCCGTTATGATAACAATGTTGTCACTAACTACAAGCCTTCCTATTCAGAAAAACAAATTAGAAACACAAAGGGACAAATAAAAAGCAACAACTAGTTACACAATGATCTACCCTAAAGTAGACACAACAACAACAGCCACAATCATTCACTTAACTTGTAAACTAAAGAATCAGCATCATGACACACACACAGAATAAAATATATACATATAGAATTGAAAGTTGAAACAGTCCAAAAATGACAACAAAGCAAACAAGAAAAAGAAAGAAAAAAAGCACATTCTTTTTTTTTTTTTTTTAGTTTTACCATGTAATAATGCAGACAAGCTTCCCATTGGCATGTAATCATACACAACAAGCTTCTCATCTTTGCTGAAGTAGTAACCCCTGAGTGGAACCAAATTCTCATGAACCATCTTCCCAACTTGCTCTATCTTCTCCCTGAACTCCCTCTCCGGCAGGGTAACATCCTTCAGGCGCTTCACGGCGACGCTGATCCCCAAATCCATCGTGGCCTTATAGGTGGTTCCGAATGTCCCTTTTCCAAGAACCTCAGCAGAAGCCCTCAGCAACTCTTCAAGATCAAAAGGCCTATTCACATCACCAAAGAATACTAAACTTTTTGCACCACCACCATTGCTCTTGCTTTCAACCTTTGAACCCGCAACGGCCGAAGAACCACTAGCACCACCACCACCACCACCATCTCGTGCCACGTCAGCAACCTCCACACTTTTTGGAGGTGCAGCCGCAGAAACATCCCTGGAATCAGTTTTTCTGGATTTTCTGCATAACAAGAACAAAAGCAGCAGAATCAAAATCGCTCCAATTACAGACCCAATAACAATACCCGCAATCGCACCGCCAGAGAGCTTATTCTTCTTCTTATGGCTCCCTCCTCCACCATTGTTACTACCAGGGCAAGCTTCAAGGGGCTTCCCACAGAGCTCATTCCCGGAAAAAGCGCTTTCATTCAACCCCGAAAACCGCTCCGGAACCGAACCGTTCAACCGATTATTCGACACGTTGAACTGATGCAGAGGTGGAACACTAAGGTCAGGGATGCTCCCAGTGAAGTGATTATTCTCTAAATAGAGAGTATCCAAACGAGTAAGAGAATTGAACTTGGGAGAGATCTCGCCGCTGAAATTGTTCTTCCCCAAATTCAACCTAACCAAATTCTCCATAGAGAACAAGAAATCAGGGATTTGGCCATTGAAGAAGTTCCCCTGAAGGTAGAGGTTTCTGAGAGAGGTGAGTTTGGCGAAATCGGAGGGAATGGGACCCGTGAGTGCATTGAATCGGAGAGAGAGGGTCTGAAGCTCAGTGAGGTTACCCAAACCCAATGGAAGGTTCCCTGAGAGACCCATGCCTGGGAGCCTCAACGTTGTTACTCTGTTTCTCTTTTCGTTTTCGCAGAACACACCCGTCCATGAGCATGGATTCTGTTCCGTGAGGTTCCAGAGGAGGGAGCGACCACCAACAGTGGCCCGTAGGGTTAGGAGGGTTGCTCTGTCGGAGGCTAGATCGCCGCCGGAAACAATGGCGGAGGATAACAGGACGAGAAGTGTGGATAGAAACAGAGTGTTGTTCATGGTTTTTTGGTTGGGGAATTGTTTCTGGGTGAATGTTTGTGGGGGTTTGGGTGGGCTATAGTGTCGGCGCCATGGCGGATGTGGCGTTTGGAACGTGAGAAAAGGGGAAGAAAACGGAGAGGAAGTGAGCGAGAAAAAAGAAAATGGTGAGAGAGAAAAAGATTTATATAAACTATAAAGAGAAAGAGAGAGAGAGTGGCAAGTGGGTGTCACGTATATTATAACATAGAGCTCCACCTAGCAGATTTGCCTCCTTTATTCCCTTATTTCCTTCCCGCTTTGTGTTTTACTGTTTTACGCTGTAGATATTTACTTTGATTTTTTTCCTTTTTGTTTTTTCAAGTTAGTAGATATTTTGTCTTATAATTAAAATTTTGTGTTTCAATTTTAAGTTTAATTTTGATTTATTTAGTGTAAAGGATTTGACAGGTAAAAATTTTATACCATTATTCAATTAGATTTATGTAAGAGAGTTTTTGAAACCATTAAGTCAATCTAGATAAAAAAATTTATGTAAAATTAATTTGGATTAGTCTAATAATTAATTTATTAATCTATTTAAATAAATATTAAAAATTTAAATTTTATTTGTGTATATATTAATTTATTAATCAATAAAAAATTTTTAAATAGAACTCAAATCTTAAACAGAATAATCTTTAACCTGCTAAAAAAAATTTGCAAAGATTAGAATTATATAACATACTTTAAGCAAGTGTTAAATAATTTATTTATTTTTGGAGAATGAATCTGAAAAAAAATCTGAATAAATTCATTCGTGACATACGTAAAATCTTATTTATATATAATTCAAATTTTGTGGCTTATAAACGACATATTTTTAAAATAGATGTTCCCGTCATATTTATGAAAGAGCCTAGCAGCGGAAACGACAACAATGTCTAACACAAGAACAATATGGAAGCACTCACAACACAATATGGCAGCAACTATAACAAGCAAATATAGCAAGTAAAGCAATAACAAGAACACACCAAGATTTTAACGTGGAAAACCCCCTCAATGTGAGAGGTAAAAACCACGGGTCGTCCAGACCAATGAAATAGTTCCACTATAATCAAATGAGGTACAAGAGAGTCTCAAACAAAGCACAAAAATGTGCAAATAACCAGCCAAAACATCAATGCACCAAAGCTCACAAATAATAGGCAAGAAGATGAAATATACCCAAAAAACAGAGCTGATATCGAAGCCAATTTCTCCCTCTGCAGACCTCCAATTAAAATCTCCACCGTTCAGAATGAAGAACAAGATGTGAAGAGTCTACAGTCCAAATTTCACGTCAATCCAACGGTGAAAGAATGAGAAACTGCCGTTCCAAGATTGCTGCTCTGTGTAAAAATGGGAAACCTAATTTCTCTCTTGCGAAGCCAATTTCTCCTACTGCAAATCTCCAATCAACATCTCCACCGATCAGAATGAAGAAAAAAATGATAGGAATACGCAGTTTAAATTTCAAGCCGATCCAACGGTGAACAACTGAAAAACTGCCATTTGAAATTTACTGCTTTGGGCAAAAATGGAAATTATGTTTTCCCTCTTCTCTCTCACTTGGTGGCTATTCTCTCTCTCTCAAAAAACCTCAAAAAACTAAATTAGGGTTGTGACACTAGGGTGCAAGAATACACCCCCAAAATGTTGGGCTTGGGCCTCACAAAGGAGAGAAAAAAACCCAACAAATCTCCCCCTTCTCGACTAGGTGGAGGCCCTCGCCATTCCGGCGATCAAACAACATGTTTCAAACTTTTCTCTTGACAATGCTTTTGTCATCATATCAGCACCATTGTCATCAGTGTGAACTTTCTCAAGTTCCAAAAACTTGGAATCTAACACATCCCGTATCCAGTGATACCTAACATCGATATGTTTAGATCTTGGATGAAAAGTAGAATTCTTGGCAAGATGAATAGCACTTTGGCTATCACACAACAAGACATAACGGTCTTGCTTAAAACCAAGTGCTGCAAGAAACTTCTTCATCCACAACAACTCTTTACATGCTTCAGTTGCTGCAATAAACTCTGCCTCTGTGGTAGAAAGTGCAACACACTTCTGTAACCTTGACTGCCATGAAATAGCTCCCCCTGCAAACTTGACCAAATAACCTGAAGTAGACTTTCGAGAATTAATATCTCCTGCCATGTCTGCATCAGTAAAGCCAACTAGCAAAGGTTTCTCACCACCAAAACTCAAACTCAAGTTAGTTGTACCTTTGAGATATCTCATAATCCATTTAACAGCATTCCAATGTTCTTTACCTGGATTAGAGAGAAAACGACTCACTGTACCAACCGCATGAGCAATGTCTGGTCTAGTACACACCATAGCATACATCAAGCTTCCAACAGCTGAGGCATAAGGAATTTCATCCATTGCTTGTTTCTCCTCATCAGTGGTTGGACACTGCTTGGTACTCAACTTAAAATGAGGAGCAAAAGAACTAGCAACACATTTGGCATCATTCATGCCAAACCTTTGAAGCACCTTCTTTATGTACTTCTCCTGTGACAAATAAAGCTTCTTGGAATCTCTATAACGAGTAATAGTCATGCCCAAAATCCGTTTGGCAGGACCCAAGTCCTTCATAGCAAAGAACCTGCTCAACTGTTTCTTCAACTCATTAATCCTCAAAGCATTCTTGCCCACAATCAAAATATCATCCACATAAAGCAAAAGAATGATAAAATCATCGTCAGAAAATTTTTGCACAAATACACAATGATCTGAAGTTGTCTTACGGTAACCATGCTTCTCCATAACAGATTCAAACTTCTTGTACCACTGTCTTGGAGCTTGCTTCAACCCATAAAGACTCTTCTTAAGCTTGCATACAAAATCTTCCTTTCCTTTAACAACAAAGCCCTCCGGTTGCTCCATGTAGATCTCCTTATCTAAATCACCATGAAGAAAAGCTGTCTTCACATCCATTTGCTCAATCTCTAAATCAAGAGACGTTGCTAATCCAAGCACAGCACGAATGGATGACATCCTCACAACAGGAGAAAAGATCTCCTCACAATCAACACCTTTTCTCTAGCTAAAACCTCTAACAACCAATCTAGCCTTATACCGAGGCATAGAATTGTGTTCTTCATTCTTGATTCTGAATACCCATTTGTTCTTCAAAACTCGCATACCCTTCGGTAGCTTCACCAACTCATAGGTATCATTCTCAAGCAAGGACTTCATTTCTTCTTGCATAGCTTTAAGCCATTGAGCTTTGCTTTCATCTTCAACAGCCTCTCCAAAGCATTCAGGTTCTCCCCCATCAGTCAATAAAACAAACTCATGTGGAGAATACCTTGATGAATGCTTCCTCTCTCTTGTAGACCTTCTGAGTGCATTTGCAGGAATTTCCAAAGCTGGTTCTTCATCTTGATCATCATCACCAACTTCATCAAGTATCGGATCAACTGTTCCATCTTCACCTGCACCTGTATCATGCTCATTATTTTGAGCTTCAACTCTACCATCTTCTACTAAAGGCATAGAGGGAGTAATATCCAAGTCAGAAAAATCATCACTAGGCTGAACCATTGGCTTCTCCGCATGATCAACATCCTTCAATGTTTGGTCTTCAATAAAGACAACATCTCTACTTCGAATCACCTTCTTGTTAACAGGATCATAAAACCTGTAACCAAACTCATCCATGCCATAGCCAATAAAAATACACTGCCTAGTCTTTACATCAAGTTTAGATCTCTCATCTTTAGGAATATGAACAAAAGCTTTACATCCAAAGACTCTTAAATGATCATAAGAAACATCATTACCTGACCATACCTTCTCTGGCACTTCAAATTGCAAGGGAACACATGGTGTCCGGTTCAAGACATGAACAACAGTGCTCAAAGCTTCACCCCAAAAGGATTTTGCCAATCCAGATTGTGACAACAAGCACCTAACTCTTTCAACCAGTGTTCTGTTCATCCTTTCAGCCAAGCCATTCAACTGAGGAGTCTTTGGAGGAGTCTTCTGATGTCTTATACCATGCTCTTTACAATAAGCATCAAATGGACCTGAGTACTCACCACCATTGTCAGTACGAATGCATTTCAACTTCTTCCCAGTTTCTCTTTCAACAGAAGCTTGAAATTGCTTGAACACATTCAAAACTTGATCTTTGGTCTTCAAAGTGTAAACCCATAATTTCCTAGAATGATCATCAATAAAGGTTACAAAATAGATAGACCCTCCAAGTGTTCTTGTCTTCATCGGCCCACATACATTAGAATGCACCAAGTCAAGTATCTTCGGCTTCCTTGAAGGTGGATGGCTCTTAAAAGAGACCCTGTTTTGTTTTCCAGCAAAACAATGATTGCACTTTTGCAAAGCAACCTTACAACCAGATAAAAGATTCCTCTTGGATAACATATTCATACCCTTCTCACTCATATGACATAATCTCTTATGCCATAAATCAGTTTCATCAACAAACTCAGCAGCATTAACAACATCTTTCACAAACTTTGCTTGAGTTAAATAAAGAGTAGAGTGTCTTGTACCTCTAGCAACAACCATGGAACCCTTGGTGAGCTTCCAGCTATCACGAGAAAATGAGCTATCCAAGTCTTCATCACACAACTTACCAACAGAAAGTAAGTTCAACCGAATATCCGGAACATGCTTCACACGCTTCAAAGTCAACTTGGTACCGTTGGAGGTTTCTAAGCAAACCTGTCCAACACCAGCACATTTTGCAACACCTTGATGAGCCATTTTCACGTCACCAAAATCACCAGGAGTATAGGACGTAAACAAATCCCTCCTAGATGTAACATGAATAGAAGCACCGCTATCAGTCACCCAACTAGTGCTATTATCAACAAGGTTAACAGATTCAAACTCCTCAACAACAAGAAAATCATCATGAGTTACATTAACCTTGTCTTCCTTGTTACCATCATCTTTATTTGTGCTCTTGTCTTTACTTGCCTTGGCTTTCTCCTTCTTTAGCTGCCAACAAAATCTCTTCACATGTCCCTTTTGACCACAATGATGACACTCAATATTCTTATACTTTCCTTGAGACTTGCTTCTGCTTTGATCTCTACCTTTAGGACCTCGACTTTTGCTTCTCCCCCTAGACTCAGAAACAAGAACATCTGAATGTGTAGTCGATGTACCTTGTGACTTTCTTCTCATCTCTTTATTCAAAACACTACTCTTGGCAAGATCCATAGAGATTACACCATCAGGAGCAGAATTGCACAATGACATTCTGAGAATTTCCCACGAGTCTGGTAAGGAGCCAAGAAGTAACAATCCTTGAACCTCTTCATCAAACTTGATGCCCATGGAAGATAACTGATTCATAATTCCTTGGAAATTATTTAAGTGATCTGTCATTGATGTCCCATCTGTATACTTCAAAGCCAACAACTGCTTGATCAAAAACATCTTGTTATTCCCAGTTTTTCGAGCATACAACTGTTCAAGCTTAATCCAAAGGGTTCGAGCATGTGTCTCTCCAATAATATGGTTCAACACATTATCGTCAACCCACTGCCTAATATATCCACAGACTTGTCTATGCAACAAAGTCCAATCATCATCAGACTTATCATTAGACTTCTCTGTACCAAAAACTGGTTGATGAAAATTTTTGACATAAAGCAAATCTTCCATCTTTGACTTCCACAAATCATAATTAGGACCATTAAGAGTGATCATCCTACTAGTATTAGTATTAGCTTCCATTGTTCACAGAATCACAAGCCCAGAAAAATACCAACAAGCTCTGATGCCAGTATGAAAGAGCCTAGCAGCGGAAACGACAACAATGTCCAACACAAGAACAATATGGAAGCACTCACAACACAATATGGCAGCAACTATAACAAGCAAATATAGCAAGTAAAGCAATAACAAGAAGACACCAAGATTTTAACGTGGAAAACCCCCTCAATGTGAGAGGTAAAAACCACGGGTCGTCCAGACCAATGAAATAGTTCCACTATAATCAAATGAGGTACAAGAGAGTCTCAAACAAAGCACAAAAATGTGCAAATAACCAGCCAAAACATCAATGCACCAAAGCTCACAAATAATAGGCAAGAAGATGAAATATACCCAAAAAACAGAGCTGATATCGAAGCCAATTTCTCCCTCTGCAGACCTCCAATTAAAATCTCCACCGTTCAGAATGAAGAACAAGATGTGAAGAGTCTACAGTCCAAATTTCACGTCAATCCAACGGTGAAAGAATGAGAAACTGCCGTTCCAAGATTGCTGCTCTGTGTAAAAACGGGAAACCTAATTTCTCTCTTGCGAAGCCAATTTCTCCTACTGCAAATCTCCAATCAACATCTCCACCGATCAAAATGAAGAACAAAATGATAGGAACACGCAGTTTAAATTTCAAGCCGATCCAACGGTGAACAACTGAGAAACTGCCATTTGAAATTTACTGCTTTGGGCAAAAACGGAAATTCTGTTTTCCCTCTTCTCTCTCACTTGGTGGCTATTCTCTCTCTCTCAAAAAACCTCAAAAAACTAAATTAGGGTTGTGACACTAGGGTGCAATAATACACCCCCAAAATGTTGGGCTTGGGCCTCACAAAGGAGAGAAAAAAACCCAACAATTTTTAGATTCAATTTGAGATTTGAAGTGTAATAAATAATTTTTTAAATAATAAATTTATAAATTATTTTTTATTAATGTGATCATATACTAATTAGTTGTTTGTGTAAAATTGTTTTATATTAATGATGTATAAAATTTAAATTATTTTATTTTATAAAAAAAATATTTTGTTCCAAAACTTTAATTAGATTAAGGGTAATAAAAAATTTAGAAAGTCAATTTTTTGTTAATAATTAACTAATATCTTAAACTTTTGATATTTCTTACACACGTTTGTACGCGTGAATTATAGAATATAACTTATATTGATATTATAAAGAATTTATACATATAATTTGACAATATCTTTATATTTTGCACAATTATTAATATTGACTACGTATTGACTAAAATTCAACAAATTAGTGAATTTTTTTATAATGAAATTCAAATGTTAGTTGTTAAATAAAAAGAATAAGATGTAAATTATAGAATAAAATTTTATCCTAAAAAAAAGTTTTAAATTAAAAAAAAAATTTCCATTTACCTAAGAAATGATCCCACAAACATATGTTCTGAATAAAATTTTATCAAATTATATTATAAAACCATTTTATAAAACAAGAAAATATCTAATTGAAATTATTTGTATTAATTATGATTTTGTCTTTTAAATTTTGTTTGGATATAGAAAAAAAATAGAAGAAAAGAAGATAAGAAGAAAGAAAATAAAAGGAGAGAAAATAGAAGAAAAAATAAAGTTATTTGTGTGTTATTTGGATAAAGAGAAAATGAATGGAAATAAAATAAAGAGAAATTTTTTTTTTGTTTGAATAAAGAGAAAAATGAAAAAAAAATCATAATGATAGAAAATTATATTAATACTATTATAATAAAATAAAGTATAAATATTTTTATTTATTTATATTTTATTGTATTTTATAAATATTATAAAATATTATAATTTTACAAATTATTTATCTAATATATATATATATATATAATATTTTAAATGTGAATTTCTACTATAATAATATATTAAACTATTAAAACTAAATTTATATTAATAATTATTAATAATAATAGAATTAAAAATAATATTATAAAAACACTAAAAATAACATTTTTTATTTTTTTACTTATAATGAATAAAAAAATTTTTAATGAAACCCACACTAAAATTTTCTTTGCTTTCTATTTGTTTTGGCATTCAAACAAAACAAAATAAAATTTTTCACTCATTTTTCTTCCGTCATTTTTTAATCCTCCAATTTTCCCCTAAACCAAACATAGTGTTACAGTCTACTCTGAAATTCCGAAGCAAAAGCCACCATCCATTCTAAAAGAGAATCAAATTCACCATTTGTGGAGGGAACTGTTATAGTGCGTGCACGTGCACTGGACTTCCGTTGGCCACTCAGTGGTGATCAATGGATTAATATTGGTGATTAGTGTCTACTGTCTAGTGATTAGTTAGATTAAAATATTTGAGGAAGGTTCGGAGTGGACCCACATATTCGAAAATCCTTGCAATGAGAGGGCTCTGATCCGGTGGGTGCGCGTGCCGATGCCTCCAAGCTGGATCATATGTATGGATAAAATATCTATTTTAAATTCAAGTGGGCCCTATCGAATAATTTTTTTCTTTCTAAAAGTTTTTATCATTTAAGCTAATTAAAACTTACTTTTCGTTGCTGCTTGAATCTATTTATGGTAAATTAGAATTTAGAAATAGCATGTCTTTAGAGGACAAAATCCGGTAAATCCAAATTAGTAACACCCTTTCCTTTCATCCACCTTAATGGACAAGTTTCATTTAGATTTTTTTTTTTTTAAGACAGTAAGTTTCATTTAGATTTTGTTAATGGTATCTGTTAAAAATATTCGTAAATATTGATCATAATAAAAATTGAAAACATTTTTTTAATAAGTATCAATATTATTATCTTCTATTCATCTTCGTACATGATTTTAGAATATATTTAGCTAAACTATTCTCTTCATTTTAATTGGAGGGTTCTAGAATTTTACTATTCTCAATAATTCTCATACATATATTTTTTTTGATAAATTTGTATTTTAAGGATGACTAATTTTATAGTATTTTTTATTTGGTATCTAATTTTTGTTTAAATTATTTTTTATAATAATTTTAAAATATTTAAAAAATTTTAATTTTTATATTTTCAAATTGAAAATTAATTATTCAACCTATTTTAGCAATTACACAATATCTTTTAGGTATCATAACAAATACCATTAATTAATATTTATAAAACTATCTTTGTCTCAAAAATTCTAAACATAATTAATATTATTCATCTAACAATATAATAAATCTGCTACACATCCAAGTCTTATTGCCATCCAAGTCCAACTAAACAGGTCCAACACCAACAAAAATTACTCTCATTAAAAAAACGTATAACACACACCCGAAACACCAAAAAACGTTACCTCTCCCTTTGCACTCTAATATGAAAAATCGTTCATATCTTCTACTCAAAACTACAACAAAATAATTTGAAATCTCTCAAAAATCTTTCAAATTCTCTGCGAGAAATACAGAAAAATTCGGTGCTTCATTTGAGATCATCAACAAAAAATACAAAAAAAAAGAACAACAAATATTCCTCAAGATACTGACAAAACTACTTGTTCATTATGTTCTGTTTTCTCCTTTGCATTTCTGGCATTTCTACTAGTTCAGTTTAGGATTTAGTGGATCGAGTTCGTTTATTTAGTATATCGAATTTCTCTAATTCAATTTTTTCTTGTTTTTCTCTGTAACTAGGGCATCGAATGAAACAGTATTATTAGTTTATTGGTTCTGATAAATAATTTCGGTTCATTTCTTAATTTATTTGAGGTTCATTTGGATCCAGAAATGAATTCGATGTGTTTTTCTTGATGATTGAGTCTTTTTTACTGCTTGTTCAAAAATAAACTAATTTCGGTTCATTTGTGAATTAACTGAGGTTCATTTGATGCTGCTGTTAAGTATTGACCAAATTTTTTATTTCTTAAAAATTTTTGATTCATTTCTTAATTTAATTTATGTTCATTTGGTTTCATTTTGCTTGAATATAATGAGCTTGTTCATGTGTGGTTGTTTAGTTATTTTTTATTCAAATATGAACTAATTTTGGTTTATTTGCGAATTAACTGAGGTTCACTTGATGCTACTATTAAATATTGACCAAATTTTTTATTTCTTAAAAAGTTTCGGTTCATTTCTTAGTTTAATTTAGGTTCATTTGGTTTTGTTTTGTATGAATTTGCTGAACTTGTTCATGTGTGATTGTTTAGTTAGTTTTTATTCAAATCTAAACTAATTTCGGTTTATTTGTGAATTAACTGAGGTTCACTTGATATTGTTGTTAACTGTTGACCAAATTTTTTATTTTTTAAGAAATTTCGGTTCATTTCTTAGTTTAATTTAGTTCTTTTGATTTTGTTTCGCTTGAATTTGCTGATGAACTTGTTCATGTGTGGTTGTTTAGTTAGTTTTTTTTCAAATCTAAACTAATTTTGGTTCATTTGTGAATTAACTGAGGTTCACTTGATACTATTGTTAACTATTGACCAAATTTTTTATTCTTTAAGAAATTTCGGTTCATTTCTTAGTTTAATTTAGGATCATTTGGTTTCGTTTCGCTTGAATTTGCTGAACTTGTTCATGTGTGGTTGTTTAGTTAGTTTTTGTTTAAATATAAACTAATTTCAATTTATTTATGAATTAACTGAGGTTCACTTGGTGCTGCTATTAAGTATTGACCAAATTTTTTATTCCTTACAGTCAAAATAACAAAGAAGACCATCTCAAAAAAGGAGAATTCACTTTACGATGTAAGTATATACACATCAAATCAACTCTATTTTTGTATTATAAATATATCATATAACATAATATTTCAAATCTTTGCAAAAAACTCATGATTATAGATGCTCAACGAGAATGATAGCTAAGGTATTCGCTAACATGAATAATCGAAAGAAAGCTATCATCAATGAAATAGAATTTGGTGCACTGAGACATATTCTATCATTGAATGTTTTGCACAAGCTCTTAAGGGAATTGATACTTTTCTTTGATCTATATAAAGCATTTTTGGAGACGCGCTATGAAAAAATTTACATAATTGCGGCCAAGATAAGAGATGCACTAGGTTTAAATTCAAGCAGTAAAAAAAAGTTTTCAACTATATTCTATCAATAAAGTTTTGCTATTATTTTATATTAATCTGTTTATATTAAACTATTTTGGTGCTGGTGCTATTATAGGGGCTAATTTTTTTGAAAAAGTTGATTACAACAAACTGAATGAGGAGTAGAACAAAATTATTGAGAACTTCAAAGGTACTACTTTGACGTCTTTGATAAAATCTGTGCTGGAGATTCTTAGAAAACCTGATAAAATTCAAGAGGACATTCATCCTCTTCATCCATAAATACTTTTTGTTGCCAACAACAATAAGCACAACCTTCTCAGTCCATAAGTCACCTATTATTCATGTGGACACCGTCCGAAAATAAAATTGGACGTCTCATGTACTCAGCTTCTTGATCAAAGGGATCAAAGCCCAGAAAACAAGAGAGAAACTTTTATTTGATGGCTACATCTTTGTATTGATGATAATCTATTTCCATGAATTGATGTTCGTTGATGCAGCAGTAGATGATGCTCCCAAGCCACCATGGGTGACTTATTGGACACGAAAGAGGCTGGTCGACAGGATTGTCTTTGAGGCAAAGAATGAAATGGTAACTAAAAAAAGCATTTCCCTTAAAATTTTGGTTCAGTTGCTTCTAAGTTATTGTGCTAACTAAATAAATTTCTGTTTTAAGATCTTATAAAAAGAGCAAAACTAAAAGGGGAAAAGAAATAAGAAAAGAAAGGAAAAATGAAGGGAAAAAAGAAGAAAGAAAAAAAAGAAACATGTCGTCTTGCATTCGTCTTTAAAAGAAGAAATTAATTCTGAGTATGAGTATGTTTCTCTTTATAACTTATCAGAAACTATCTATTTATTTAAAGTTATATATTTTTATTTCAACAAATTTTTTTTGTATATATTGCAGAGAAGAAGAAATGCAAAATTTTAATCGACTCTCTATAGTACACTAAAACTAAAAAACTATCATCACTAGTCTTGTGATTTTTATTCTAATGAATTCATAACGTTCTGATCATTTTTATATAAAAACTAATCCTTTATAAATTGAATTAATTGAATTCGATTTATATCACTTGTTGGGTATCATAGTAATTCAAAGGGGGTAAGTATTGTTTTGGTCCCTAACGTTGAGGCTGAAAATCGAAACCGTCCCTCATCTAATTTTCGATTTAGAATCGTCCTTAACGTTTTTTTTCGTATTAAAATCGTCATTTTTATTTAAATTTTAAATTTTATTCCTAAACTACCCCTACTTTAAAAAAATTATAAAATTTTAAAAAAATGAATAAAACAACGCATGTGGGGGTGGGGGGGAGGGAAAAGGATGCGGGGTGGGGTGGGGGTCACAGGGAGGGGGAAGGGGGAAAGGGGGCAGGGGGATGGCGGCGGCGAAGCTTGGAGCCGCCGTCACCGTCGTCATGGCCGTCGCCGCTGGGGATCGCGAGGGAGAGAGGAGACGCGAGCCACTGCTGCCGCCTCGCAACCTCGCCTCTCCGCCTTGCCGCCTCCGCCTCGCAACCTCGCCGCCTCCGCCTCGCAACCTCGTTGCCTCCACCTCGCCACCTCGCTGCCTCGCAACCTCGCCGCCTCACAACCTCGCCGCCTCATCTACATCGCTTTCTGCTTCGCCGCTTCATCATGCTTCTGCTTTCTTGTTTTCTATTTTTTTGCTTTCTGTTTCTGCTTCTTGGATTGGTGTTGTTTAGTGTTGTTGCTGTTGTTTGGTGTTCTTGGTGTTAGTGTTAGTGTTGGTGTTGGTGTTGGTGGTGTTGGTGGTGGTGTTGGTGTTGGTGTTGGTGGAGGAGGTAATTGTGTTGGTAGTGGTGAGGGTATTTTTGTCTAAAAAAATAAAAAGGACAATTTTAATACGAAAAAAACGTTAAGGACGATTCTAAATCAGATGAGGGATGGTTTCGATTTTCAGTCTCAACGTTAGGGACCAAAACAAGACTTACCCCTAATTCAAATTAAGTAGACTTAATTTATTTTGGTTATTTTAAACAGTAAATTGAAATAGTATGTATTGTTTATTTATTGATCCCTCCTCTTTATAAATTAATTCAGGTAATTTTGATTTACCGTTGGTCTTAATAAATTGAGTCTAACTAATTTAATTTACTTATTTTTAGTAGATCGATCTTACTTAATTCGATTTATATTATATGCTTATAAATCGAATTTTTTAACTTCGATTTATATAGATTTGATTTAAAAAAAAACATATATAATGTTTTAAATTTTAAAATTTTACACTATGTTTGTTTGAGATGAAAATGGGAGAAAAGAAAAGGTAGAAAAAAAATTGAAAAGAAAATAATTATTTTTCCTTGTTTAGTTGAGGAGATAAATAGGAGAGAAAGAAAAATGAGTGAAAAAATATTGGTGTGATTCACTAATTTTTTTTTCTCCAACAATGGAGAGAAAATGGAGAAAAAATTAAATTTCTCTCAGCTTCTAATATTACTCTTTTATTTTTTTAATATATTTTATAATATAAAAATAAAATTATTTTTTTATAATATTTCTTTTCTTCTTATTTTCTTTTTATTTAAATACATTTAAAAAAAATAAAAATTCACTCAATTTTTTTTTATTTCTTTTTTCTCTATTTTTTTCCTTCCAACCAAAGATAGGCTTAGTGAAATATTGGATGAAATTTGTATTGTTTATGGATTTATCCCAAAATAAGTAATTCTGTGAGGCATAAAAAATAAAAAGAATAAATGGCGGCACCGAAGTATTGATTTCGAACATACACGACAGTATATGCTTCCAATTAGTTACGCTGCTTTTTCGGTGCCGCCCACCAAGTCGATAATGATTGTTGTTGTATTTGGGTATTTGTGTCTTTGTCTAATTAGATATTCTATCTTCCTTTAATTAAAAAAGAAAATTGTTATACATTACTCTATAATATTTTCTCATTTATTTTTTTATTCTTCCTATATAGTATATATAAAAAAAATATATCTTAATTAATAATCTTTTAGAATATATAAATTTAGTATTATTGGTGATAATAATTTAATCAGAAATAAAAAAAAAGAAAAAAAAGTGGAAATAATTAAACGCTATCAAAGCAAGTTCATATATACGATCCGAAGAATGTTGTAGGCACACAGAGGTAATGCCTATTTCTTGAAATAATTAATACGAGGAATCAATTTCTTCTTTAATTTTAAATTTTTTAAAATCATAAACTAAGTCTTTAACTTAAATTTTCGTCTCATAACACTGAAATACGGATATGGACCATTAAATGCTATCTTAACTGTATTACTTAGTTGACATAAATATTGAGAGTTTTTTTTTTTAAGTTGAAAAGAGGATTGAATTAAAAAACAAAAGAAATTATATACTTTAAGATAATTGGTGCAGTAAATCAAAAAAATAGGATATTATTTTTGCTTTTGAATTTATTTGAATGACATTAAATTGTTAAAAAAACATTTTTTAATAAAAAATATTTTTTATATCTTTAAATATGTTTGATAAATTTTTAATATTAAAAACAAAATATTACAAAAATAAAAAACATCTTTTTTAAAAGTTATAATCTATATTTTTTTAAAATATCTCTTTTACTTTAGAAAAGATGTTTTAATGTAGTAAATAAATAAAAAATTATTTTTATGTCATTGTGTTTAAATATAATTAATAAATAAAAAATATTTTTATATAAAATATCCAAATATAAAATTATTTTTTATTTATAATTTTTTTTAAAAAATACTTAAAAATATTTTTTTAAATTCATCCAAATAAACCCTTTATCCTATACGAAAAAAAAAATAAATAAGGGAAGAAGATGACACAACCATGTATTTTGTAATGACCCAACTTTTAGCATGTCGTCACTAATGCTAGCCGTCAGACGCTACTTCACGGCTTTTTCTAGAGACTCTAGACCTTATATTAAATATATACATATGAGTATATAGCGCTAGTCGAGATCGTGTGTGGAAGTAAAAGAAGTCGCTCTAACCCTCCGGTAATGCTACTGTTGCTCGTTAGTCTCAAGGCTAAAAACTCAAAAAAAGATCTCGCCGGTTTGCATCTGCGGAACGGGGAACTAAGGGGTGAGAACCTAAGATTTTCAACAGGGTACTACATAGGAATCCTAAAGGGTTCCGCAACCTAAGTCTAAAACTTCGCGCAGTTAGGTCCGTAAGTCACACAAACAAGTACAAGCACAAGTATATAGCAAAATAGTAAACAAACACAAAGTACATGAAGTAGAGATAAATCACAATCATAGATAAATGCAGCAACCAAGTATGATGCATGCCTAGTCCTATGCAGGTTATAAACTCACGTGTCGGTTTACATTCCGCAACCCGACATTTTCTAGGAACTTGTCCTAGATATAGTTTCCCGATTTGTGTCCGATCGTGCATACGTGTCGATGTGGTCAAGAATACCACCAGTCTGTGACAACAAGCAATCGTCGCAAAGCTTGACGCCATAATATATGTATAAAGGGGAAGTGAAGTTTTAGCAGTCAGTGGGTAATACCCATCTCTAAACAACCTCAAGCACCTTGGGGCTTACAGTTTTTTTTTTCTGCAGCACATCTCAATAAAATTGATCTCTAAGGGACTTCTCTGCTCTTCTTTTTGAAAATTTGTATCCGGTCCTTTCTTAAAATATCTCAACCTTGTCACATATTTTATTAATTTGCCCTTGGTATTTTTGTACGTTTTCAATTTTACCTTTTTTGTACATAACTGTGTTTTTCTAGTTTTCTTTAGGCTTTTAGTGATGCTTTTATCACTAGTGTTATTACTTCACCATTTTACCCGCATATTTTTTTCTTAAAAGACCTTCTTACCCTTCATTAAGTTAATTAATAATTTTTAATTTGACTTTATGCCTAAAATTACTAATATACCACTAAGTACTCTAGTTTTACCGTTTAACCTGATTTAGCGTCAAAATGTTACCGGATTAATTCTAATATTTTTTAATGACCAAATAATCGATAATATTTTTAATTAATTTCAATTAAAACCTTAGGGACCTAAAATATCAGTTTACCCTTTATTAATTTATTTACTTATTATAGTTACTGTTTTTTTACCGTTTTACTTCTAATTTTTATTTAAACTTTTATTTAGACCCAAAACTTTATTGTAATTATAATTTGACCCAATTAATTTATATATTTACTAATTTATTTTTTATGATACTAAATTCAGAATTTTATTTATTTTTCATTGAGATTATATTTTTAACCCTCTTTTTACCCAAAAATGACCATAACACCCTTTTTACTTTTACACATTTGTTCAATAGGATTAAAACCAGTTTTCTAACTTATTTTCAACCCTTATACATGTGAACTTCATGATCATTTAGTGACTGAATTTTCAGGGGAGCAATTTTTTATTTTTATATACTTTTATTGACTCTTAAGACTTGAAACTTAAATTCCAAGTGCTCAAAATAATTTCAATAATTTCATACAATTTTTAGAGGCACATAAATTTCATATATCACTCAAATAACAACCTAAAAATATAGAAGCATCACTAAATTTCAAGAATTAAGAATCACACAAAATCACCACAAAGTGGCTCATATGAACACCGAAAACAAGTACAAACATACTCTAACTAATCCTAACACTTACCTCTTATGTACTTCAGTTATTAAAAAACGTGCACACAAGGGCAAAAACATAGCTAATGATGGTGAGTTTCGTTTTTGGCCTAAAGTGTCGCAAAACGTCGAAATTCAACCACTTTGAGCTCGAATCTCTCTAACTCCTTAAGCGTGTTCCATGGGTGCTTCAAGAGGAGTTCTCTATACATGAAGGAGAGTAAGAATTCATCATGGCTACTATTTCAAAAAAAATAGAAAATAAAAGGAGAAAGAACAAGAGTTTACCTAGCCAAAATTTCGATATAAACGCAAGGATTAACGAAAACGGGCAATAGTTTGTTCTTGTATGATTTGAGTCTTTGAAGAACATATGAATAAAAATGGAAGAAGAGTTGAAATAGGAGCTAGGACGCAGAGAACAAGTTCAATAATTTTCTCTCTTTCTCTCTCAAGAATTCGGTCAAAAGAGAGTAAAAACGTGTAAAGTGTTTTGTGAATTTTGTGGCCAATACTTCCTTAAATAAGAAATCAAACTCTTTTTGAATTTATGATGATAAAAGAAGCTGAATTTTTCGTGGTCAAGGGATGGCTTTAATGAAAAAGGGGCGTTAAAATGAGGAAGCTTGGTCAGCGCTTGCGTGTCGAGCTTATCCACAATTAATCGCAGTTAGGTACTCGAGATTAAAAACACAGCAGAGGGAGGTGAAAGATTGAGATAGTCTCAGTCCAGAGGCTGAGAAGGAGAGATAAGTTACTTGGATAGCAAGTAAGAAGATTTGGGGTCTCTAGAAGTCATTTGTGGAATACTAGTCAGAAATTCGATTCGGAGTAAATTTTACCGTGTGGTAAAATAATTAATGGCTAAGATTTATTCTTAAAGAAATAAATCATGAATAAATAGCTAGTATTGATCTTGGGATACAATTACTAAAGTAGAAATTATTTTACTACTGATTTTGAAGTTTTTGGTTATAACAATTTTTCTTGGCACATGCAAAACCGTCACAAAAATTGAATTTTCGGCTCAAAAAGTCTATAGTAACAAAAATAAACCAATGGTAAGCTAATATTTATTATTTACTAATCAAACTTGACTTAGGATATTAATTACCATCATAAAGTCAATTTTGATCTTATTAATGACTCTTTTCTATTTAATTTTTCATTTTTTCTTTAATTTTCACTTTTTCTTTCTATTTTTTTTTACTATTGGGTCAGTCTCATTATTTCTTATTGGACCTTGGTTTGGAATTTTTTAAAATAAATTTTAAAATAACCAGAGAAGTCTGAAAATTAGGTTGTTACATATTTTGACTCAGATTTCGTATGCAAAGAGAATTACATCCGGTTTAAACCATAAACTATGACGGAATTTTTACTATAGTGTCTATAACTTGGTGTCTAACTTTTGTCTAATTTACTTTTTACGATCAATTTTAAATATTTAATAATTATTTATTTTTATATTTTAAAAATTAAATATAAACTTTTAATCTTTTATAATAAATTAGAGAAATACTTTTAGACATCATAACCATTACCTATCACTATAATCAACATTATTACAATGACTAATCCAATAGTTCAAACCAAGTTCTTAACACCTAAATGTAACCTACCTTAAAACACCTCTAAATACTAACACAAATGAGTGAAAAAAAAATTATATGAGTTCAATCTAGCCATATTTCTTGAAATCTAACACTCTTATTTTTTGTCACTCTTTACGACTTTTTTTTATCTATTTATTCTCATACAATAAAATCAACTTTTTATAGAGTGAGATTTTCATATATAAAGGGAGTTGCCATAACAAAATGATATTTTCTTCTTTTGTTCTTCAGACTATTGTTACATCTAGAACTTATTATATCTAGAATTGTGAGAGTTTGTATTGAATGAAAATTATTTATTATTTTGCTTAATTTGATCTCGTAAAATCTTCTCTTTTGATACCATTTTGTTTTGATAAGATATGTCACATTGAATGTTGATTTACTTGATATGTGTCTTACTGAAATTCAGATTCTATATTAATTTTTTTTCTTGACCTGCGTGCAACACTTAGACTTGATTTGATAAAGATTTTTAAAGAGGTATTTGTACTCTTTAAAAATACAAATAACTCATTTTATATTTTTGAGTAAACTATCATTTTTATCTACGAAAGTTTTATACGCTGATAAATTTACTCACGAAAAAAATAAAATTACAATTGAACCCATAAAAGATAGATTCTATATAACAAAATTATCCAAACGTTGAAAAATAACTTAAAAATCCCAAATTACTCTTTTTCTAACCCTAATCTCAATACCTCTCTCCTAAATCTTAACCCTCTCTTTATTCTTTTCATAAATTTTACCACCTTCTTCACCAACACCATCATCACCGCCATCGTCACCAATCGTCAGCCTCATCTTCTTCCTTTTTCATTGTCACAGCCATAAACAACAACAACTATAAGTAATGAAACTACAAAAATATTCAGATTTTCTTTTTCAAAAAAAAAAATTAATAATAAAGAAGAGTTATGGAAGTGAAGAGAAGTATTGCGAGAGGGACTCCAATCCAACTAAGATGTGCCACTGCTGTCCACACTATCCCTATTTTTTTTTGTTATGATTCCGCATATTGGATTTGCAGATGTGGAGGAGGAGGAGGAGGAGGAGGAGGAAGGAGAAGGGAGCACTATTCGGAGGAGGAAGAAGAAGAGCATGTATCGTCTTTTGGAAAGATAAAACTGAAGAAGGGAGCACTATTCAGACCCAGGAGGAGAACGAAAGAGAGTTTTCAAGGTAAGGGAACAATTACTTCACTGTGGGATGATCGATTCAATTTTGACAGTCACATGCGCCAACACTTACTCTTTTACAGCGACCATAACCAGCTTCGCGCGCCGGCAACTCCTCCATTGCCCAGTTTGTGAAGGTCAACGCCTTCCAGATCGGGGTAGGAGCTGATATCATAGAATTGGAGATTGAAATAAGCCACAAAGAGGTGTGTCGTCTCACATCGGAGCTAGCAGAGGAGAAGAACGTAAGGCGTAGAGTAGAAGAGCAGTTGCAGGAAGCAAAGGTTGCAAGAAGTAAAGGATCATCACTGTTGTTGTTGTTTATGACTGTGGAGAAAGAGAAAGGTGAGATTGACGGTTGGTGGCGGTGGCGATGGTGATGGTGGTGGTGGTGGTGGTAAAGAAGGTGGTGAAATTTATGAAAAGAATAATGGAAGGGATGAGATTTGGAAGAAGGGGGTTGAGATTAGGGTTAAGAAAAGGATAATTTGGGATTTTAAATTAATTTTTCAGCATTTGGATAATTTTTTCATATGAAACCCATCTTTTCTGGGTACAATTGTAATTTTATTTTTCTCATGAGTAGATTTGTCAGCTTATAAAATTTTCGTGGATAGAAATGGTAGTTTACTCTTTGGTAAATTAAAAAGCTCATATGCTTGTGCTTGCAGCTTTTAAAAGTTAGGAGTAATTTTGAAAGCATCTAAGGGTGAATTTTTTAAATCTAGTCTGTGCTTATCAAAATAAAAAGTCTAATATAATTTTGTATATTAATTAATATCCAAATTTAATTTTTACATTAATGTCTATTATAATATTTTTTATTTTTAAAAGTTTTTTTTATCAAATACACTTCTTTTGCTTGTGCTTTAAAAGTTATTTTTAATTTAATTTACTAAACATAAATGCTATAATTTTTAAAACATTATCTTTTAAAAGCAACTTTTAAAAAGTAAAAATTTTACCAAACTAAGTCTTAGAATAAAGGATTCATTAATACACATATTTAATTATGGTTATTAGAATATGCTATAAAGTAATTACCAAATCAGCCCTGAGATTTTTAAGACCGGACACTTTAATCCCTCAACTTTTGAAATACACAAAAAACTCTCCTAAGTTTAATTCCAGCAGACAAATCAGTTCCTGGCCTTGTTTTTCCGTCAATAATAAACAAAAAAATGCTAACATAGAGGCATGTACTAGTATACGTGTCAGTCAGTTGTCCACGTATGCAAATAAGACAAATTAATCTATGGACTTATGGTTCCAAAACTGCGTTTGATTCCCTTCTCCCTTCTCCCAAGAATACCAACCCCAAGAATGCCAACTTATACCCAATCAGATTCACCTACATGACGGTATCCTTAATCACCGACCATGAAAGCTTAATCAGGAGCCAATCCTTCACCACTCCAACAAAGTTCATGGTCAAAGCCGAAGTCTTTCCAATGAGCAAGAACATGACAAGGTTCAAAGCAAAAGCACAAAAGGAGTTAGTCCCAAAGAGGACGAAATCCATATGGAAACTAAAGTTATCCCTGAGAGAAGGGTAATCCATAAGCGGCGAATGGCAACATCGAATGAAATGGAAAGCATGTTGCTTATGGTCTTGTTCTTGAAACTCTCCTTCTTGAAGAGAACACCGATGGAGTAGATACCAACGGGCATGAGAGCCTTCAGCATTTAGATGAAGGAGACGGAGAGATAGATATAGGTGAAGTTGGAGAACAAAAGAGAAAGAGAGTAAAGAGTGCCAATGGAGAGCATGTTTGCCATGTTTTCGTGGGTTCATTGCTCTCTACCATAACCACTTCTTTCTTTCCCAATAGGTACAACGCAAGTGGATCAGAACTAAAATTCGAATCAAAGTTCGATTGAATAAGGAAATTACGAGAAAAATAAGAGATTCGAGCAACGAGAGACTCAGGAGGTGGTGACCGAGGAGGGATAGAGTCTAGAGATGGAGAGGAATCAAATGCTGCGTTTTTTGTATTCTCCAAAACGACACAGTTTTTAAACCTAAGTTCAGAAACTAATTTGCCTTGTTTGTACGCATGGATAACTGACCGCCACATGTGCTAGTCTATGTTTCTATGTCACCATTTTTTATTTGTCATTGATGTAAAAATAAGGCCAGGGACTGATTTGTCTGAGTTAAATTTGGGAGAGTTTTTTGTGTATTTCAAAAGTTGAGGGACTAAAGTGTCCAATCTTAAAAATTTAAGGAACTGATTTAAGTAATTATTCTGAATTATATAATAAACTCAATAAATATCTTTTAAGTAAGGATTTAACTAATATATATTTTTAGAATACATGATAAAACTACTATTGATATAAATTTTTAAATATTTTTTTAAAAAAATATATTAAATATTTAAATTTTTGTATTTTTTAAATTATAATCTTAACATATCTTTTTGAGATACAAATTAACTAAACTATTTAAGTAATAATAGTTAAAGAGAAAAGGTATTAACTCTAATAATTAATTTGGGAATTAACTCTTTATTTAATCAATACTACTCATAAGCTTTGATACTAGCTTAGTACTCATTAATAAGGAGTAATATTGTAAAGGATAATGTTAAGTAATTAATGATTTTTTTTAAACAACATGAATAATTATCAATAAAATAAAAATACATTATATTTTCAAATTATTTATCTAAATCTTAATATTAAAATAACTATTAGTACATCTAGTGAAATAAATATCTGATATATCTATTATTCATATTATTCACTAACATTATTGATTATCTATATTTTTTCTATTGTAAATATAAAATGATTAAAGTTTCACTCTAACCCCTAAATATTTCGGTAAATGACAAGCTATTTTCTAACAAAACTAAAATGTTATGTTAACCCCTATAATTTATTTTGTTTGATATCCTAAATTTTTTTTGTTCATATTCATTTTGTTAAAAGACGGATTATCACTCATCAAAAATTCAAAATAGCTAGGAATAGGAGGGAGGTTTACTCATCTAAAATTTTAAATTTATAACCACAGGTCCACAGCCCACAGCCCTTAGGCAGCATTTGGTTTGAGAGACATAAACACTGAGATATAGACATAGTGGTATACGGTGACACATGTCTGCTGTTTGATTTGTTAAGATACAGATTTTCGAAGAACACGGGAAGACACAGATGGACACAGAGACATTAAATTTGTGTACCTCCAATTTGGTGAGACACTAAAACACAACTTGTGAGACACTAATTTTTTACTCTTTTACCCTTATTTAAATTTTAAAATTTGTCCTCTTATCTCCCCAAACCTTTCTTTTTTCTCTTCTTCTTTTAGATTCTATAACTAAATTTATCTTTCTATTTTCTTCAAAAAAAAATTATACATTTAATTTTTATTTATTTAAATTTTGATTAATCTTTGATAAATTCTGAGCTTTAGTTTTTTATTTTTTTCAAAAAAAATATATATTTAATATTTGAATGATAATTTAAGATGATATTAGAAGAAATAAAAAATATTAAAAGAAATAAAAATTCAATGGTGATGACATGTAGTGTTTGGGATAATGGATGTACAGTAATAATAGTAAAATTTGTGGTAAAATGAAAGATAATTCAGTCTTTTTAAAATATGCGTGTCTTGTTATTTATTTTTATCTAACACAATATATAAACACAAATATTTTATATCCATATCTTTAATGTCTATGTCTTTGTATCTATATCTCATCATATACATCAACCAAACAGAGCCTTATTATATTCGTATTCGTTACAGACTTACAGAAGTATTGCGACTTTTCTCTTCTCTTTTATTTTTCTTCTTCTTTTTTTTTTATTTTTTAATTTTTATTTTTTTGAACGAACCCTTTGTCTAATGATTAATAATTTATTATCCAATAAAAATGTTCTGTATTGTGTTAAGATACATTCGCAACGGGGTCTTTTATTTCATGGTACATTTGTACATTAATACCACACCCTTTCCTCGTGCCAAAATATATTAACATTTATACATTTAATACAACATATAACATATAACATAGTAATTAATTTATATATTCTGAGATATTTAACAAATCATCACAACGTATACAAATCTACAATAATAGACATTTCCATCAAATTTATTTTGTTAGGTTAAGGGAAAAAAAATAATTCTTTTTTTTTCCTTTCCAACGAGGGCTAGCTAAGCTTGTTGGTGGAGCCCACGAGAGAACAAATGGTTGGGTTCATGGAAATTCCGAAACGCATTCAATTCAATTGCAATTTGGTTTGCATAGTTTTAGAAGGAAGTGGAAAAAGGAGCTGAATTTGCTCATATCTACTAATAATAACAACTACCCTTTGACATATTCATGTGAGTGTAACTAGCTATGATCATCCTTGCCCAACTACTACGATTTTTATGTTCATTAATTAGTTTGGAATATGTCAAAGGTTATTGACATAGATGGTGAAAAATGATACCATAGCTAATAAGGATCATGCTTGAGTTTTATTTTCACTTTGTTTAATTTTGATGAATAATTTTTGTTTTTTGTATTTTGGCGAATTCATTGCATTCCGTCGATCATACCTAGAGGGTTTAATTTAATGTATTAATTATATGATTGATTGAATAGCGAAATTGTATTCAATGTAACATATTCTCAACTATGATTAATTGATCATCGCTATTTTGGCCTTTAGGATTCTTAATTATATGCCAAAAAAGCTTAGTTAATTATATTCAATTACACCCACTATACATACATTTATTCTGGAAAAACCCTATATATTATTTTTTTGAAAAGAAATTCAACACAACAAGATGAAATATAAAAAACAAACACAAACACCAAAAAAACAAAAAACAAAAAATCTACAAAAATAGTAAAATCAATTTACAATCAACCCATTATCATTTTGGGTATTGCTATCAATAATTAAATAAGTCAATATCTATAAAACATGGACACTTCGTTGAGTTGCTGTATTCGCGTGTCGAATATATTTTGGCCAAGATATTCATCGACACGCGTGTCTGTTGTGTCTAATCGTGTCTTAATAAAAAATAAAAAATTCTTCTTCAGACACGTTTGGACACACCTAAATACTATCACGTGTCAGCGTGTCCAATCTTATTCTTAACATATATTCATGATATAATTAAAACAAAAAATATTTTAAATATTTGATATAATTAAAATAAGATATTAAAATAATTTAAAAAATAATTTATATTTTAATATTAATAAAATATCAAAATATTATTACAATTTATCTAAAAAATATTTTATATTTTATATATATGCGTGTCTCTGTGTCTTATAAGATTTTAAAATTTGTATATCGGCGTATCCAGTGTCGTATCGTATCCTGTATCTGTATTAGTGTTCGTACATTATAGATCAATACGATACCACTCTTTATAACTCAAGAAAAATTTATTAATAAAGACATCAACACATATCTCTTTGTTTCTAAATACTTTTTTTTCTTTTTTTTCTAAATATTTTATGTTACCACAAATAACTCAATCAACTATTTCTTATATATTTTTTCTTAACTAATTTTTTCTATCCAACTCTCAAAAGTGTTATTTTTTTTTTTTTGGTTTCCCACGGTATCCCCCAACCCGGCAGGTCAAGGACTAATCCGTCGCGGTACTGAGCTCCATTTAAGGGTTTGCCGCTGGCCAATGGATTGCTGCATGCACAAGGCGGGATTCGAACTCTCGACACTTGCTTAAACGGACTAGTGAGCTAACCACTAGACCAACCCAACTTGGTTCTCAAAAGTGTTATTTGATGCAACTCTATTTGATGCAACTCTACATATCAATAAAGTGGGTTCAATTTGATGGAGTTTGAGGTCAACTTTCACTCTTTTGAAGTCAAACCAACCTGATAGAGTTTCATTAACGTAAAATATTACGAGGCCTCTATTTTCATTTTCATTCTTAATAAAAACAGAAAAATAAGTTTAAAAATGTTTGCTAGCACACAGTTAAAAATGTTTTCATTCAAAAATATAAAAATCATAAATATTTTCACAAACAAATAATATTTTTATTTTTTTTAATAACTCAACTCGCAAGAATCACTGAATTTGAATTAAAATCGGACTTTGCAAAATACAAATTGCAAGCACCGCTAAATAGCATTTTTTAATATTTTTATGTATATCTAAATTATTTATTAATAGTGTAACTTTTTTTGGGCAAGAAAATAACAGAGCAGCTAGCCTGAAGTAACCTGGCCCAACCCATCACTCTGAATTATTCAACTAAGAACATTTTCGACCATAAATAAATAAAATAAATAAATAGTTATAATAAAGTAGTGGATATTATAATTGAAATAATTTGCTCCAACTTTTCTAAAAAAAAAAGAATTATAGAAAATTTGAGTCAATGAAAATTTTTTTTCAAGTACTGTTTAGTTGACATGAATGTAGTTTGATACTGATACGGATATTAAGGGAGAAAAAAAATCTAGAGTATTCGTTTCATATATGTGGTTATTAATTCATCAATTCATGAAAGGACACTAATATATTCTTATTATAACTTTATTATAATGCCATTTTGTATGGGAATTATAGGGCCGAAGAAGGTGCATCATACTTTTGAGGATGTGCAGTTCAATAATATATTAGATTAGGTCTATGAGATCATTATCACTACTTTGGTTTTGGCATGTCTTCATTGTGCATTTTATGAGATGCAAACAAGAAAAACAGTTACAATGGAGTGGAGATAGTTTGTTTAGACTTCTTTGTGTGTATGCTTTTACACACAACTTTTTGTGTTTTACACACTAATTTTATTATAGTAAATGATTGATGCCAAATACCTATTTTTAAGAAAAGTACTATTTTGATCTCTAATATTTGGACTAAATTTTAATTTTATTTTTTATATTTTAAATGTTTTATTTTTAAATAATTTTAAATAAGTTTAATATCGTCCAACTATTAAATTTAGCACTAATAATTAATAAAATAAGTGAGGTAGATATTAATAATATTACTAGCTAAGTCATATATTTTTCTATGTAATAATTTATTAAAAAAATATAACAAAAAATCTTCTTGTAACAATTTTTTTTTTCAATTTTCTTTTTCTACAAAATTTTAAATCCTAACAATCAATCCTCAATACTTTAAAATTAAAAAAATTATATCAGTGATCATTAGTAAATTAATTTTATTTATATACTGAAATTAAATATTATTGGCTCTTCAATATATGAATTATTTGTGTTAAATTTAATAATAGGACACTATTAAATCTATTTAAAATTTATTCGAAATTGAAATAAGATGTTAAAAATTTTTTAAAACTGAAATAAAATATTTAAAACGTTAGAAATTAAATTAAAATTCAATTCAAATATTAGAGATCAAAATAATACTTTATCCTAATATATATTGTGATAGGAAGAAGTCACAAGGTCATAGATGATTGGACAATGTATCTCTATGATTTTAAAATAGAAAATAAGAATTTGAGTATTAACATAAAAACGTACAAAACGTAAAGTTAATGAATTGAGTATCAAGACATGCATAGTAGAATAATAAATATTCAATAAGACAATAACCATTTTTTTGCCAACCGTATTATGGTGAAGAGTATATTTTAATAAAAATAAAAATACTATATATAATGTATATATTCTTTTAAAAAATTTAATTCCAATTTTCACTCATTATCTAACTCTGTTTTTCACCAAATAAATTCCTTTTCCATACAATTTCTTTCATTTTCATTTCTAACTTAACTGTTCAAGAGCACAGAGGCAAATGTACAGATATTTCCCACAAGAAACAAAGGTGAACAAGGCAATTAAATATTCTTTTGTCAATAATAATCATGAGCCACAAAAATAAGTCTTAACATTCCAAAATTATATAAGCTCAAGTCAACATTTTAACTTTTTAAGTCACTTTAGAGCTTAAACCACTAATTTGCATTGGGTCCTTTATTTGTAGCCCTCTCTACCATTCTCCCCACTAGCTATTTCTTCCAACCTCAAATTTCTTTGGAATCTTGTTGGTCATTTACTGCCAATTAGACAGCTTCTATATAGATATAGTGATGTATCATATATTCATATTATTGATGAATAATAGAGGGATAATAATACATCGCCTATTTAACCTTAGCATTTAGCAGTTTGCATGAATTATGTTATTATCTTTCTTGTAATATGTTGTTGGTCATCAATTATGCTTATAACTAAATGGATATAAGTCAATCTTAAAAATAATTTAAAAATATAAATTATTTTATAATTATATGTTAGAAAATTCTATATTAATTATCTTTCTAAAAACAGTATTTAAATTAAAAAAACCCTTAACCCTTACAAAAAAAAAAAGAAAAAGAAATAAGTATTTAATTTAAGTTATTTCCTTGTAAGTAGATGTAGAAGTGGGTCGGATTATCCAACAAAAATTCGTGGCACAATTTATTTTAGACTTAACTTGCTTCGATTCGTTTTATTAAATAAGTCAAACTTAAAATTTTTGTAAAGCATATTAGTTAAAAAGGTTAGAATATAGACTTTAAAAAACTTACGAAATTCATTGAGTCAGCTCGTGAAAATATTTTTTTATAAAAATAAATTATTTTTAATTTAGACTTTCAACTATTTACTTATATTAAATACAAAATAAAATTAAAAAATTAATGATCAAGATTAGTTAAAATTGTGACATTTTTGTTTAAAAAAAATTTATAAATTATAAGTATGATTATAATATGTGACTAACGATTGATATAAAAATAAATTATACTTTACAAATTATAAATTATAAATTTTAAAATACATTTATGTCAATTTAAAATCTTTTAGTTTATTGTTTTGAGTTATAATTTTTTTCAAATAGACTTGTGGATTTGTTAGTTTTTAAACAGAATGAAGTATTGAACTCAAACCTGAAAAAAAAAACTATGAAAAGTAATAGACACAAGCTTGAATTATTTATTTAGTATTTAGTTACAACATAAAACAGATTCATCAAAACTAAAACTCGACTCAACCTATTTCTATTTATACTTATTACTAGCTTGATTCGGTTCAACCCATTTCTACCACTATTTATAAGTAATCAAAATCCAATTTTTATAAACTTTATACCTCATTTCTACAATTTAACATACATGCGTTGCTAATTAAATATGAAAGAGTTATAGGTGTATATTACCATAAAATCATTTTAACCCTGTGATTTATTTTAATGGAGACAAAATTTTTTGATGGGACGAATTACTTCTACCGTTACAGTTTTGTTAGCACAATTTGACAGCTCAAAATCGTACATTTTTTATAGATATACAATTTATTATAAATTTAATTATTCTGTTGGTCTCTATAGTTTTGCAAAATTTTCAATTAGGTTCCTATATTTTTTTTCCTTTTAATTGAGTTCTTGCACCAATTTTTTTTTTAATTAGGTCCCTTTTAACAGTAATCGGCTTAATTTTATAGAGACCCAACTAAAAAAAAAATTAGTGCAGGGACCTAAATAAAAGAAAAAAAAGTGTAGAAACCCAATTTAAAAAAAATTGGTACAAAGACTCAATTAAAAAGAAAAAAGTATAAGTACATAATTAAAAATTTTGCAAAACTATAGAGACCAACATAGTAATTAAACTTTTATTATAATTATATTTTTGATAAGTATATTTCAGTATATTTGAATTACAGCGAGGTTTTAAACATTTTTTTTGTTTTCCACGGTATCTCCCAACTCGATAGGTCAATAACTAATCCGCCGCGGTACTGAGCTCCATTTAAGAGTTTGTCGCTAGCCAATAGATTGCTGCATGCACAAGGCGGGATTCGAACCCTGACACTTATTTAAACGGACCAATAAACTAACCATTAGACCAACCCAACTTGGTTAGGTTTTAAACATTTTAATACAGAGAATACTCTCTCTTCTAATTTTTTTTTTTATCAAAATTGGTTCTTTTTGCTCCATAAATTTCACCCTACTCAAATGTTCACATGTCCATGTGTTAGTACTTAGTACACACTTCAAATTTAGCCTTAGCTTACACGACATTCCGCCTTTTTCTCATCTCAAGAGTTTCGGGTTCGAGTCCTATCAGCTGCAACTGAAAAGAAAAATTAGTAAGTATATGAAGAATGTGTAGGTATGTATTGTGTACCTAAAATTGAGAATTGTCTAATCTACCGACAAAACAAAATTTATATCTGTACAATTCTGAAACATCTATTTAAAGAATACAAATAAATTATAAGTTGGACTAAATTTACCAGCATAGACATATTGCCAACGAATTTACAGTTCGTCCCCGAGCATCCCCAGGAGAAGTCCCGTTGCCTAACTCACTGAGAAAAATAAGTTGGACTAAATTTAAAATCGTCCGCACCACCCAATTCATAGAATTACAAGTTTATCATTATTTTTTTTAATGAAAAATGATAATTAAAAATATTTTAAATTATAATTTAAATTATATTTTATATTTGATTGATGAAAAATTTAAAGATGTTTAAAAAATATTATTTTATTTTTTACAATGTTAATTTTATTATTTTATTTTAAAAATTTTAATATTTATGAATTTAAAAATTATAATTTTTTTATATTTTTAAAAATTATAAATTCATTAAAATAGTTTTAAAATTATATATATTATTTAATATTTAATAATTTATTAATAAAAAATAAAAAATTAATAAAAAAATTAACAGACCTAGCCTGCCGTTAATGGAACGGAAAAAAATTTCGAAACCGCTCTATTAGAGAAGCAGAACGTACTAGCCCGTTAAATGACAAATTTTTAGGAGGACAGACCGGGACGGACTAATCCGTTTGCCTCATTTCAAACTACAGATAAGACAAAAATGAATGAAATTGAGGAATTAGTTCTAAAATTTTGGTGGCAACTGTTAAGTAATTTATAGAAGTTACACACGGTTCGCATAAATGATAAATCTAAGAGTAAGAAAGAGTAAGATAAAGAAACTCTTTAATTAACCACGCAATCGTTTTTTCTTACATCAAACATTTTACATCACAGGATACATCTTTTTTCTTCTTTTCATCTTTTGTTCTTTGAATTCTTATTATTGACCTTAACAATTTTTTTCCAAAATGATCTTAGACTTCAGAGCTTGCTAGTAATGTTAATGTTACGAACTTTAGGGGATTTAGGTGATGCATCTTTAGGCACAACAACAGTGAGCACACCATTCTCAACATGTGCCTTAATTTGATCAATCTTCACATTCTCTGGTAACTCAATTGCCCTTGAGAAATCACTTTTTCCAGTTGTCCCTCTCTCAGCAACATGCCAGACAGTGTCTTTCTCTTTTGCTTGATTCTCCTCTTTCCCACCTTCACCTTTGATGTGAAGAACATTTCCCTCCTCAACTTGCACCTTTATCTCATCCTTGCTGAATCCTATATTATTATTATGATCCCACACACACACAAATCATAATCAATTAACCAATTTATTATTAACAATAGATTCTAATAACATTGATCTAAAGCTAGATTAATAGAAAATAAAATTTTTATTGTAATCTACTTGAGATTAGAACAGGACTTAGTTTATTCAATCATACACGATGAAGTTATAAGTGATTGAGTTGGGTATAGTTTTATTTACCTGGAACATTGATTTTAAAGATGTGGGAAGTGGGGGATTCAAGCCAATCCAGGAGTGCAGTTGAACCAGACCATTCTCTGAAAATAGGAGGATGACCCAAGAAGAATCGTCTAAAAGGGTATCCGAATATACCATCACCCATTGATAAAGCAGAAAAATTTATCAAGGTCTTGTGAAATCTTGTGATACCAATTTTATATATATATATATATATATATATATATATAATAAATTTGTTGTCCTTAGGATAAGAGTTTGTGGTCAGAGACACTCCAGAATGTTCTATGATTCTTGGTTCTTCATGAAACATCATGGTTCTGGGTTCTTCCTGAAGGAAAGTGATGAAGTGCAAATTGGTTTTCCAACACTAGCCCGTTCTTTTTTTGGGCCTTGTAATTTGTTTTTAGTGAAATTTTGAAGTTATGGGCCCAATGGATGGTTGGTCTTCAAACTATTCAATACCGTCCCAAAAAAAAAAAACCAGAGACCAGTCTCTCTCTCCCCCCTTTCAGACATGCATGTATACAAAATTTGTGTTCATAAAACAATACTACTGTAGTACATAAAGCACGCCCACTCCTCTTGTTCATATTCTTCTCATTTCTCCTTTTTTTTTTATTTATAAAATAGAGTTGCATTTGTTTATCTCTTCGGTCCTAAAAATCTAAATAAGTTAGATTGTAGTTTGGTTATCATTAGATTTGGAAGAGGATAAGAAAGGCAAAAGAAAAAAGTCTTCTTTGGTTTCACATAGATATTGTCAATAATTTCGTTCTTACAATCAAATTAAATAATCGTCAAAGTCTTTGTTCTTATTTTCAATGAGCATCTCTTAATTGCATCAGCTTGTAAAATTTTCTTTCAAAGGAGAGAAAAAAAAATCTCAACATTACTGTAATTTTAACTACTTATTTTTCTGTTAATTAGTTCATGATTTTTTAATTAAAATTTTATTATCTTAATTTATTTTTATTTTAAATGGATACTTGTATTGTTTATATATTTACGGAGCTTGTGAGAGCATAGTAGAAACATCCAACGGTAAAGATAAAAGGCTGATTGAGCTTAATATTGGTAATTTAATAAGAGGAATGGAAGATAATTATAAAGTTTTCTACGCGGTTAGATTCATAACGTAAGAAGTAGTACGAGCCAAAAGAAAGTTGACTGAAGATGGATGTTCAGAATGTAGAAGATAATTATAAAGGTTTCTACTCATTCTCTTAGCACTAATCTTCCTTATAGTTATTTTCTACTCATTGAATGTCCATTCTCAGTTATCTTTTTAGCTCGTACTCCTTCTTGCATCATGATGCATGATGAATCTAGTCAAGAAGTTTTATAGTTATCTTCTATTTCTCTTATTAGGTCATTAATATTAAGTTTGACTATCTTTTTATCTTCATCATTTGATGCTTCTAGTATACTTTTACAAGTTATAATAAATGCATAGGCAATACAAGTGATTAGAAATAAATTAAGATAATAAGTTTTTATTTAAAAAAATGATGAACTAATTAACAGTTAAAATATCGGTGATTTCCTTGTTCTTGTACATTGGTATGAATTTTGATTATCTTAGCACCAATCTTTTTTTTTATCTAATAAAATATTTTAAATGTTGAGACTATTTCCGCTCTTTCTTTTCCGGCGAAGAGAGAGAGAAAATTTTATAAGCTGATGCAGCTAAGAGGGTCGTTGAAAGTAAAAACAAAGACGACTATTTAAATTTAATTGAAAGAACAAAATTATCCGTTATTAATATCTGAAACGAAAGAAGAATTCTTCTTTTCTCCTTTCTTACCATCTTTCAAGTTTATTGATAATCAAGCTACGACTTTTCATATTTAAATTTATAGGACCGAAGAGATAAGCAAATTCCTTTTGGTTTACCAAAAAATAGGAGAAATGAGTAAAAGAAGAAAATGATCATATGAGAGGAGTGGGAGTACTTTATATACTACTGCATTCTAGAATTTTAACTCTATTCCTGATTTGTTCTTGGTTGATTAATTCTGTTACTAGCTTATTACTTGATGATAAATTGATTCGGCTCATTCTTACTTATTCTTGATTGAATAACTGTTTCATGATAGTGAATCAACTTATTTGAGTTTTAAGTTTTTATCTTTAAAAATTTTGTTAATCTTAGTTAAAAAAATTGTACTCTCCTGGTTAATCTTAAAAAAATTTGTTGCTGCTGTGTAACGTTTTATTGTGTTATTTATGATTTAATTGTTTGTATTCTTGCTGCGTAACTTTCAGTTTTTTCTATTGGCGTTGTTACTTTGTTTTAAATTTTAATTGGTGTCTTCGTCTTATAATGTATTATAATTTGGTGTAAATTTTCTACTATCTTTCTATTGGCGTTATTACTTTGTTTTAAATTTTAATTGGTGTTGTCGTCTTATAATGTATTATAATTTGGTGTAAATTTTCTACTATCTTCGTTTTAATGGTTCAGTTATTCTTTTTTCATTGTATTAGTTTTTGTGGTACAAATTCTCTTGATTTAAAGTTTTTTTTGCTCTGGATAAGCCTCTATTTGGCTTAGATGAACTTAGATCTCGTTTTTATATATGCACGATATCAAAAATATTATCGGTATATCAAAATCAGTTACTAAAATTATTTATTAATGTATTTGTATATAAATATATATGTAATTTAATTTATTTTTAATATATATTTATATTCCAATATATATTTTATACCAATAATTAATTTTAGTAACTAAGTTTAGTATACACATAACATAATGAAAAAATACATAATTATATATAGTGTGGTACAATTCTTACAGTAGGAGTACGTACTCCTCATCTAGCGCCCGACGCTCTGCTAGGGTTTCACTGCGCCCCCTCCATGGTTACACCTTTCTTTGTCTTTTCTTCGTCAAACTCTTTTCCATCTTCTTATATTTTTTATTTTCTTCTTAATTTCTTTTCCACTTAACTCCCTAATTTTCGTTTTCTCTCCCAATTTTGCTCTTTTAATTTATTCCATTTTCTAATTCACTCATTCCATATATCTTATGTCTCTTTGGAATCATTGAATACCAATTCTGATTTTCTCTACACCATGAGCAACAAATCAGAGACTCAGAACCCTCATATAATTGCTATGACCTTCAAGTGGCACCCAAAGAAATATGAAACTGCTCTCGTGGAATTGTCGGGGTTTGGGGAGACCCCTGACAATCCACAATCTTGAAGGGATTTGCAAATCCTACTCCCCCGAGGTTGGTTTTATCTGTGAAACAAAAAATTAATCTCGATAACTTGAAAGAAAACTAAGATCTTGTGGTTTCAAGGAATGGTTTATTGTAGATCCGGATGGATTATCAGGGGGTTTGGCAATGGCATGGAGGGATGGTTGCACTGTTCAGATTTTACAGCATGGTAGATTTTTCATTGCGGCATCAGTTCTGACAGCTGGTTCTAATGATCCTTATGGTGTTCTACGTGTTTATCTCAGTTCAAATGATCAACATAGAATGGCTCAATTTGCTGAATTAACTTCAGTCACCCAACAATTCGATGGTAAGGTTGTGTTAATGGGGGATTTTAATGCCATTTCTAATCAATTGGAGAAAGAAGGTGGGGGTGCTAAATCTCCTTCTTCTATTGAAACCTTTAATAGTTTTATTGATGATAATTTCCTGATTGATATTGGTATGGTCGGAAGACCATTCACTTGGTCAAATAGACGGAGGGGTGATGAGTTGATACAGGAAAGACTGGACCGATTCCTGGTAGGAGTTGATTGGCAGCAACTCTATCCCAATGCAACGGTTCTTAGACTGTTAGAATCAGGCTCGGATCATGCCCCTCTTCTCCTAGACTCTAATCCGAGAATTGAGAGATCTAAACGCCGATTCAAATTCCAAGAAAGATGGTGTTCCAATGATGAAATACGCCAGATTATTAGAGAGGTTTGGCATGAACAGGTTGATGGTTCAGCCATGTATATCCTAGCTCAAAAAATAAAGCGTTGTCGGCATAAGATTGTCAAATGGCAGCAAGAACACAGATCTAATTCGAAGGTGGAGATTGATTTACTACAGTCGAAATTAGAGGAACTTCGTTTAGCAGGAATTCATGGAGGCGACATCATTTCAGAAATAGAGGACAAACTTGAAAAAGCATTGCAAAATGAGGAATCTTATTGGAAAGATAAGTCTAGAGTCAAATGGCTCAAATCTGGTGATCAGAATAGAATTTAGAAATTTAGAAATTTAGAAATCGAACCCGAAGGAATAGAATTTGGCAACTAACTGGCAATGATGGTGAAGTGGCTACTTCAAATGCTGATATTGCTTCTATGGCTGAATCTTATTTCAAGGACATCTTTTCCTCCACTTGTCATGAGAACCCTGAACCTCTGTTTACTAATTTTGAACCTAAGGTTACAACTCAAATGAAACGTAGGCTTCAAAGACCAGTGACTATGGAGGAAGTGAAACGCGCAACATTTATCATTCATCCTCAAAGTGCTCCAGGAGATGATGGTATGACAGCAAAATTTTTTCAAAGCTTCTGAAACATACTTAGTGGTGATGTGTTTCGAGCAGTTAAGAGCTTCTTTTCTGGGGGCAGAATCTTGAAGGGTTTTAACCACACTCAGATCTGTCTTATTCCCAAGATTTCTGATGCTAAAGATATGACTCAGGTAAGACCAATAAGCCTATCTTCAGTCTTTTACAAGATTATCTCCAAAGTATTTGTACATAGGCTTCAGAGTATGATGAATAGACTAATTAGCCCTACGCAGAGTGCTTTTATTAAAGGCAGATTAATCTCTGATAATATCCTAATTGCTCACGAGTGTATGCATTATTTGAAGAACAAAAAAAGGGGTCTCGAAAATGAAATGGCGCTAAAATTAGATATGAGTAAGGCATATGATAGGGTGGAATGGCACTTTCTTTGGTTTATACTGGAGAAGTTTGGTTTTGACACTCGATGGATCATGTGGATTCGAGAATTAGTGACAACTGTTTCTTATTCTATTATTGTGGAAGGACAACCTTATGGTTTCTTCAAACCAAATAGAGGTATTCGACAAGGAGATCCTCTATTCCCCTATCTTTTTCTTTTTTGTACAAAAGGTCTCTCCTTCTTGCTACACAAGGCAGAACAAAATAGACTAATTCAGGGTCTTCAGATACATAGACGATGTCCCAAGGTCAACCACCTCCTGTTTGCTGATGATTCCATTTTATTTTGTAAGGCTAATCCTGAAGCATGTTCAAATATCCTGCATTTATTGAATTCTTATGAAAGCATAAGTGGCCAGAGGGTAAATCTTAATAAATCTGCTGTATTCTTTAGCCACAACACTCCATCCACTACTCGTACACTACTGGCTAACTCTATGAATATTAATCATATTGGGGCTCAGGATAAATACCTTGGTTTGCCTTCTACAGTCTCTAAATCGAAAAAGGCTTCTTTTAGTATGATCAAAGAAAAGGTTCGGAAAAGAATCCAAGGGTGGAAGCGCAATCTTCTTTCGTCAGGTGGTAGACACATATTGCTTAAGGCAGTGGGAGAAGCTATTCCTATTTATACATTGTCTTGCTTCAAGTTGCCTGATGGTTTAATTTCGGAAATTCACTCTCTACTTTCTCAGTTCTGGTGGGGACAAAAAGGTTCTGAAAGGAGGATGGCTTGGATTAGCTGGGACACTATGACGCGCCCACGAAAAGAAGGAGGCCTTGGATTTAAAGATCTCAGAATCCAAAATCTTGCGCTTTTAGGCAAACAGTTTTGGCGACTTGTAACACAGCCTACTTCCTTATTATCCAAAATCTTAAGAGGTAAATACTTTAGCAATGGTAATGCTATAACGGCAGAAATTGGAGTCTTACCTTCTTGGGGATGGAGGAGCATACTGGAAGGCTGAAAGATTGTTGAAAAAGGTCTTAATTGGGCTGTGGGTACTGGTGAGGATATCCGAACCTTTGAGGATCCTTGGCTGCCTCCTCCGTATCCTTTAATAATTTCTGACATGCCAAATAGACAGGCTATTTCTGAGTTGTTTCCAAGGGTTAAAGATCTAATTACTGAAGATAGAAATTGGAATCAGAATCTCATTCAAGAACTATTTCCCCAAGACGTTGCAAACAGGATTTTGTCAGTTAAAATTCAGCAGAGTAGGGACAAATTGCAATGGGATTTGAACAAATCCAAGCAATATGATACAGCTTCAGGTTACAGAATTGGCTATTTATTTTACCATCCGCCTCTGGAGCTTTGCCCTAATTATATGCAACAGAAAAAGCCATGGATTGATCTATGGAAGTTGAACTTGCCTCACAAAATTAAGCTATTTATTTGGAAAGCTCTCCATGGCCGACTTCCGGTGCTTGCTCAGATTCATCACCGCATTCCATCTATATCACCAATATGCCCTTGCTGTCATGAAGCAACGGAAACCGTCACTCATTGTTTGATCGATTGCTCTAGAATTAAAGATGTATGGTCTCAGAGTTCTAACGACTTTTGGACATGGTGGACTGCATCAACAGAGATACTTAACTCGTTGAAGAATGCTGACCGTAATCCTCAATTGCTTGCCATCATTTGCTGGAACTGTTGGAAAGCTCGCAACCAGTTGATTTTTGAAGGTTCTACTTCTATGCCGTCTGCCATTCTAGCAAGCTCTGTCAAGTTGCTCCGTGAAATCCAAAGAACTCCCAGTTTAGGTCGTCATCTTCATGAGACAAGCTCTTAGGTGCATTCAATTTGATTTATCATTATTTCTTCTTTAAGATTTTTCTTCGTTTTTCGACCACACACCGTTGGATGAATACCTTCAGTGTAGTGTTTTTGGAAAATCCCCACCTTTTATTATGTTGTCCTGCTTTTGGACATCTTTGTATTTCATTTTTTTTAATAATTAATGAAATATAACCTATTATCTTTGGGAAAAAAAAGTGTGGTACAATTCTTTTTCTTATTCTTGGCCTTTTGATTATTGAGTGGTTGTTTTTTGTTAAATTGTTAACTAATTTTTGTTGTTAATAAATAATGGCTTTTCGTCTGATTATTATTTTTATAATTTTTTTTATTTTTATCTGATTATTATTATTTTTTTATAATAATGTATCTGTATAAAATAATTTGGCTTCTAATTCTTTCCGTTTCAATGATATTTCTAATCCTCCTATTAGATTATAATTGTAATTATATTTTAGTATTTTTATTTATATTTATTTATTATTTTATTCTAAAACAGTTATTTCGATTGAACTATAGTTAAATTTGTCGAATTAGTAAAGCGATAAATCAATAATTAGACCATAACTGGTTTGATTTTTAAAATTTTACTCTTTTTTTTTCTATTCATACACTGAAGGTTGAAGACAAAAAAACGACGAGTGAATATTCATTCTATTCTCTGATCATTTTTTCGAAAGATTACGAAATTTCGATAAAAAAATTCATCCTTTTCAGTTTTTGATATTTAACTTTGAGATTGGTTAGTTTCTCTATTAATGATATCTCTTTAGAACATATTTATGTGGTACGCCAATTGCAAATATATCTTTTATTTAATTTTTATAAATAAAAATAATTAAAAAATTATTAATATTTTTTAGTTAATATATTTAAGAAAAATAATAAAAAAACTAAATAATTTTGACAATTATTATTAAAAGATAATAAAGTTTCTAAGAGAAAAAAATTATGAATTTTAATTAATTTTTGATAGATAAATTAACAGCTTAAGACTTGTTTTGAGGTAATTATTAGGAATTGTTTAAAAAATTTTTTCTCAAAAAAGAAAAAAGAATAAATTTATGACTCTTTGAATTTTCAACATGACAATTCTAAACATTAAATATATAAATTAATTCGACTACATTAAATAAACAAAATATTCAAATAATACATAAATATTTATAAGTTAGTGACTTAATAATATTAATCAAATAAATTTTAATATTATATTAAAATTAATATTTAATGTGTTTAATTCAATTTGAAAAACATTTTATAACCGTACATATAATGTTATAAACTATTTAGATTTATAATTTTAGAGAAATTTTTTCTAAGAGACGTGAAATTTATAATACTTGTTTGCTCAATTCTTACTCTTCCAAAGATGCTCCATTCTCTAATTATAATTAAGTAAATTTTTTTTGTTTTATTACAAATAAATATTTAATTAATTAATAATGATAATAAATATCACGAACCTAGGTTACATTTTAGAAATAAAAAAGAATTATTAAAAGTTTTAACGTAAATTGTTACGGCCGTCGGCCCCTCCTTTTTCCAAATTACAGTTGTCCCTTTTTTTTTTTCAAATTACATTTGTCTGTCCCTCATAACTCATAAGTCATAAGTCACATGCCTAACTTGTGTTATGTCCCACTGCTGACTTTATTTGTTACATAGGTCACTTTTATAAATAAATGTATTAATCCAAATGATTTTCTAATTCATTCTATAAATTTTTGATGTTTTTTCACTTTAAAGACCGATGATTCTATTAAAATTAGAATATATATTAATTTTTATTTTTTAAATATTTATAGATGTTTTACTAAAATAACTCTAATATAAGACTCAAATTAGTTGAAGCTCATCTATTTAGTTCTTATGAAGAGACATTTGTATATATTTCATGGAGTAGTTTTTACCCCATAAAATAATCTTGTTAAAATAAAAAATGAAAAATTTTAAGAAAAATAAATATAATATATAAAAAGTAATATTAAAACAATTAAATTTAAGAAAAGTATGAAGAGTCAATGAAATATTTGTACAATGTATACAATGGAAATTTAGGGAGTATTAGAGATATAACTATTAGTGTTATCTTTTCACATCAGCTTAGAGTTCTAAATCTGAAAGGTCAAAAATTCGATCATTGGTGAATTCCAAAATCAATGTAAACTTTTGGGAAGATGTTTATTATCCCTAGTATTCGAATGATTATTCTAAATAGTATAGAAAATGTTCATTTTGTAACTCAATAACCTATTATACACATTGTACAAATAATTCATTGTCTTCTAACAGAATCCTTAAATTTATTATATAAGGTAAATAAGAATTTCTCAAAGTAAACTCAATCAAAGACCCTCCTGGCTTTCAATCATTATTACTTTTTTTTCATCTACTCACATCATGAAAATAATTTTATAAAAGATAATAATTACGATATAAATGCATATTATGTTAAATAATATTAAAAATAAAGTCAGTTATTATAATTGAAAGAGTACCAATACAGCAACAGTCTAATATTTTTTAATTACTATTTTTAAATAAAGAGATTTTTACATAATAAGTCACTTATTTTATTACAATAATAAATAAATCAGAATCAAAATCCGTGAACAGGTGCTTTATAAAATTTAATTAAAAAATATATAAAAATTTAATAAAAAATTTGGTAAAACCAAAATAATTAAACCAATAAAAAATTCTGATTCTGCATGTGCGTGACAAAATCCCGAATTTTTTATTTTCTTTCTCAAATAACAAAATAAACAAAAGAGACAAGATTCTGTATCTGAGTCCACCACCCTGCGCCTCGCTCCCTTCAACATCAATTCCTCTGACGAAAAACAAAAAGAAAGAAACACAAAAATTGATTAATTTTATTCTAATTCTAAAATTTATAAACACCAAAGGAAGGAGGGATTCTCAAAAAAGACAGAGAGAGAAGCGTAGAAGACGCACCCACCGCGTGCGAAGCTTCCTCCGCCTCCGCCGCCACTCCTCGGTCGCAACCTTCTTTGCAGCCTCGTCGGTCTAATCGGCTGCACTTGAAGGTACTCAAAGCTCCCCCACTGCTTCTTTTTTCTTCTTTATTTTAATTTTCAGTTTTCCTAGTATTTAATTTGTGCATTCTTTTTTCGCATGTTAATGTTACTAGCTTATATAATCATTTTGATTATCTTTACTTGTTCACTGACATTGGCATGATGAAATAAATCAAAGTAGAAATTTTTAATTGAAAAATGAAAAAGAAAGGAAAAAGAAAAAGAAAAGAATCAAAAGATTAAGTCATCAATGTATACCTTTCATTGTTGGTAGCAATTTTTGTTAGTTGGTTTGAATACAAAACAAGGTTAATCCAAATTTGCAGAGCAAAGTTTGATTAGTGATGAAGCAAGAGGATGGTGGTGCAAAAGCACAAGCACAGGGTAACCTAAATTCAGCTCCAAAGGCAGCAATTCCACCTTACATGAAAGCAATCTCTGGCTCCCTTGGAGGGATTGTGGAGGCTTCTTGCTTGCAGCCAATTGATGTGATCAAGACCCGGTTGCAGCTTGATAGGTCAGGGAACTACAAGGGGATAGCACATTGCGGCACCACCATTGCCCGGACTGAAGGCGTGCGTGCCCTGTGGAAGGGCTTGACGCCTTTTGCCACTCACTTGACCTTGAAGTATGCATTACGGATGGGATCCAACGCGATGTTTCAGTCCGTGTTTAAGGACCCCAAGAGCGGGAAGATCAGCAACCAGGGTAGGCTGCTTTCTGGCTTTGGTGCTGGGGTGCTTGAGGCTCTTGCTATTGTCACGCCTTTTGAGGTTTGGGAATTTTATGTTCTTTGATGTGTAATTGTCAATGTCATTAAGTAATTATGCTGGTTTATGCATATTGGACTATGATTAAGTAGCATATGAACCAAAGTTAATAAGTATGACTTCATGAAGGGAAAATCATATAAACAACTTCTAAGACTTTCTTGCTAGCAACCAGTACTAGTCTCTGCATTTTCACTTTTTGATATTTGTTTAAGTACTTGTGGTTTGGATCAACAGCATTTAGTGCTTAGGTTTTTTGTAGATGTTAAGAATTTGAGGAGACAATTTATTTAGCTTTTATCATAGGGCTCTTTATAGGCATATATTACTTTGTCTAGATATTTTCCTTTGCATACTTTGCTATTAAATAATTAGATCTTGATGGTTCAAAATTATAACCTGATCCTTTCTTATATTGTTCCTGTTTGTGTTTGTTATCTTGACTTATCGGTACTCTAAATACCTAATTATATGAGTCCCCGTTGTGCCTTTTAAAACATTAACTCTATATTCCATTGTTCCTAGTACTATAACTATGCTTAATTATATTTATAATCAGATTGAACATGAAATCTTAAATTTTATGTTGAATTAGTTGATCAATGTCATTTCGATTATCCGAGGATTCCTTTTACACTGAACTACAATTTACAAATTATATTTCATCAGATATTCATGCCCATATTATCTGCCTGTGCCTTGTGATAGACTAAAGTTTAGTTGTTTACAAATGACATGTTGATAAACTGTTTGGTGCAAGGTCCTGGTTGAACACATAGGATTTTATGTCTTGGAATTCATAGTTTTACACAGTAGCCTTTGTTGGTTAAAAACATTTTCAAGTTCGTATCTAAATTCTATTGGATGGTTGGATAACATTCCTTTAATGTCAGTTGTACTGGTTGTTCTTGGAATTTTAATGAATAAATTCTTACAATGTCAATGGTCATATTTTATTTAAGCTGCACATGGTCTGTCAGATCATACATGATGCATGGAAATTCTTAAAGATTTCTTTTTAAAATGCCAAGTCAACTTGACTAGTGGCTAAGATTTGTAAAATCTAATGACCATTAATTGTGGTAAGTGCTAGGAAGAAGGTTTGTGCCTTGACCCTTAATAGTTTATATATTTTGTGTATAGTACAAACTAATAAATCATGTCATTGATTTACTTGGGTGTAGCATGTTACTATGCATTCCCACAATGCTACCTATTACATACTCAACTCAATCAATTGAAAATGCATCCACAATACACTTACAAACCGGCCCATACTACTTAAATGTCGTTGGTTCTCTGATCATGGTATCTCATAATGACTGTTAAGAGCTTTTAAGATTACAAACCTTTGAGACCAATGATAGGACTAGTACTAAAAAAATAAGCTGCAGATATGTATAGAGATGGGTGTGTATGTATCTTGATTAGAGAGATCAAAGTATTCAAATGTTACTAACACGGAGAACCCTTCCCTCTTTTCCTTTCTCATTTTTGTTTTTCGCTAACTTCTTGTTGTCTCTAGCTCTTTCTCATGCTTTCGCGTGAACTACCAGCAGATATTGTCTGTGCATTTGCCCAATGATATAAATGCACTATTCATTCGAGGCCTAATTGCTAACCTGCACATCCTCCTTTTAATTCTTCCTAACATAGTTTTGTGTGTTGCAATGATGAGTGCATGACTAAATGATACTTTTTTTTTTGAATTTTTTATCCTAAAGTAATTGTAATAAGGCACTTTTTTTTTTTCAAGAAGAAAAGAGAGAGTTAACATTGGTGTTGCTATTCAGCATAAGGCATCACTAACATGTTTGGCATGTGGTTGCTCATGTTCATAATATGTGTTCGTGTCTTTGTAGGTTGTGAAGATTAGGTTGCAGCAGCAGAGGGGACTAAGCCCCGAGCTTTTAAAATACAAAGGTCCCGTGCATTGTGCTCGAATGATTGTGAAGGAGGAAGGCATTCTTGGGCTTTGGGCAGGGGCTGCTCCTACTGTAATGCGTAATGGGACAAATCAAGCTGCCATGTTTACTGCCAAAAATGCTTTTGATATACTTTTATGGAGCAAACATGAAGGAGATGGAAAAGTACTCCTACCATGGCAGTCTATGATTTCAGGGTTCCTTGCTGGCACCGCAGGCCCTATTTGTACTGGTCCCTTTGATGTGGTGAAAACAAGGTTGATGGCTCAGAGCCGAGAGGGGGGCGAACTGAAGTACAAGGGTATGATTCATGCCATCAGAACAATATATTCGGAGGAAGGACTTCGCGCCTTATGGAAAGGTCTGCTGCCTCGGCTCATGAGGATCCCGCCTGGCCAGGCCATTATGTGGACAGTGGCCGATCAAATCATTGGTTTGTATGAGAGGAGACATCTCAAAATGGCAGAATTATAGGTAATGTACTAATATTTTCTTTCTTTTCCTTTTTCTTTTTGGCAATCATTAGTTTTTTAAGCCAATTTCAATGCAAGGATAGAGTTAATAATCATTTTTGTCCTCTTTCTCTAAGGCTTATTTAGTTAATTCCATTGAATTTGATGAGTGGACAATTGGGGTCCATATAAAGCTTAGTGAATAACTAGCAATTTTAGCCTTAAACAATTTTCTAAATACTTGCACTACTAGCTAGCAAGTCATTTTATGCGAAGTTGTAGCAATCTGGAATAAAGTTTTCATGCTATTTTCTGGAGTGTATTTATATTGTTTATCAGTATTAAAATCAAAAGCAGCATTTAAGAAGTTGAAGCTTTTCAACAATGTGGTGGACGATGAAATAAATAGCGCCAAAAGAGAACTATTAGCTTCCCCTAATTTCTTGCCAAAGCCACTCTTTTGCAGCCTGTTTGTTTGAACCGGGAAACATTGGACTCGCCCAAATGTTCCACCAACACCGCAATAAAGCATTACAATCTTCTTTCTACACTAAACACTCTTGATACGTACAAGCATAAAATTATAATTGTTATTAATTAATTTTGTATTTTGGGGGTTTCAAATTTCACCTTATACATACAACATTTCATTGGTTAGTGGCAAATTCTTAACTGGAGCTTAAATCTAAAGCGGATTAGACATTAACCTATCGAGTTGGGAGATATTGTAAAAAATAAAAATAAAATATATTTAACTAGAAATAACGGTTTTTTTGTATTAACTAAAAATAATGTTATTTTGGGCCTCAACATTATTTTTCTATTATGGTGCCCAAAAACTATATGGATTACGGACTCATTACATTAACTGACGTGGGGTTAGCTCATTAGATGGAGAAATCAAAACTAAATTTTCAATGGGATTTAGTAAATCTGTCAAAAACGGAGAACAAAAAATAAGCCTTCACCAACCAGGCTTTGTTTACTTTAAACATAAAGTTGTATTTCTTTGCATCATATGCAATGTTTTTCGCCAACCAAAAACTAATTCTTGAATTTTGAAATGAAACGGCCACTAATTTTATTTTACTTTTCATTTTTTTAAAAGACAGAAATGAAACAAAATAATTCGGTAAACTATATTTAACTTTATTTGTGTAAACTATATCTAAATTTTATTCATACAATTTAATTTAAATTAATAATACATAAAAATATTTGTTTAGAATGAAAGAACATTAAATTCCTTGACTTAGTTGTTTTGCTTTATTTTATTTTATTTTTTTTTGGGTCTACGACTTAAATTCCTTGACTTAGTTGTTTTGCTTTATTTTATTTTATTTTTTTTGGGTCTACGACTTAGGTTATGTCAAAAGCAGGTCGTCTGAAAGAGGGAAAAGTTTGAACATGGTGCGTTGAAGTGATCATAATATTTTTAACTTTTTTTTTTTTAACTCCGGTTCAAACTTGAAAAGGGTTATTATCCGCTAAAATTCTATGCATGGAGCTTTAAATATAAAAGATTTTTTTTATATAATTTACTTTTTCTGGTCAATGAGTTGGTAGGTGTTTTGACTATTTTCCATTCCAAACACATTTAATGTAAATGAAGAATAAGCGATAGTTATAAACCAGACGCTTGGTGAAAAAGATGGGGGATCAACCCCTGCCAAAAGAAAAATAAAAAATATTATTTATACACTAAAATTAATTATTATATATTTGTATATAACTATATATATTGATTAACTTATTTTTAATATATATTTTATACAAATAATTAATTTTAGTATATATTTATCACAGTTGTAAAATACATTCTAATAAATTAGTGTTTGAAAATAATAATTGAAGTTTACACCAACCCGAAATATCTCAGCTATATATTTAGGTTTGGTAAGACTTTTAGAGTATCTAATCAATCGTTTTTTCTAGTGAACATATGATGCTAGCGTTTCTTCTGCCTAATAAATTTAGAATTGTTGCACTTATTATTGTCTGAAAATATTATTGCACTTAAGTTATATGATCCAGTATTATGCTAATTAATTTTAATATATAGTGACGTATTTGATGATCTTGCCGTAAATGCAATGTTTTTGACACAGGTCACACTGCAACAATTCGAAGAAAATATATATATGCATGCAAATGCAATGCATAATAGGATTTTTATGAAGTGTCATACATTAAATTGAATTGGAGAAGAGAGAAAAAATAATCATAATTGGGCCCTTATTTTCTCTTTTTGGAAATTTCTCGTACCACTATCTTAGTTCTGCTTTGAGAGTTTGTGGTGTTTAGAGTAGCACCTAGCAGCCAGCGAATCATATTAAAAAGAATTTAAATTAAGTTTTTCTAAAAAGAAATTAAAAAAATTTATATTAAAAATAATTTATAATAAATTATTTTGTGTTTAATTTTTTAGTTATAAAAAATGTTTATTTTAAAAGAAGAATAATAAAAAAATTATTATAAAAAAATTATTTTCTTATTTTTTTATAACAATTTTTTAAAAAATCACAAGTTAGTTTTAAAAATGATACTAAATATTATTGCTATAAGCGTTTATATTAAAAGTTAAAAATGACTTATAAACTTATTTAAACTGAGTTTAAGTAGTTAGTTTACTTATTTGTTTAAATAAATATCGAAAAATTAAATTCTGCTTTATATATATAATAATTTATTGATTAATAATAAATTCTTAAATAAAATTTAAATTTTTGAGAAATTAATTTTTAATCGGCTGATTTAAAAAATACCGTAAATAATATAAGAATAGCAGCCAGTACAGTGTGACAAAAACAAAGAACTAGCAGCCAGTAACATCTAAGTTGACTAATAACTCAGCATATATAACGTCAAACGTTAATCTTCCTGTGGTAGAAAACAGTGATGTAAGCACTTGCAATGTAATGAAGAGAGGAATGAATTGAATTTAACTACTAATAAATAATTAAGGAAGAAAAAGACATCTATAGTATGTATTTTTCAATCAGCCAAACTAAGAATTAATTAGTCGTAAATTTAAATTGTATTTAAAAATTTATTGTTATCAATAAATTACTATATATATAAAATAGTATACAAATTTTTTATACTTAATTAAGGAGATGAGTAAACTAATTATTTAATCAAGTAAAGTTGATTAATAATATTTTAGTTTAATAGGTTTTTTCCAGCCATGAATCTAGAAAAATTTAGCAACAAAAATAAAGTAAAATATAAGTATTAATATATATATATATATATATATATATATATATATATATATATATATTCTTTTTTAACTTCCCACTATATATCCAACAAGTTAAAAACTAATTTTTCGTGAATCTAAACTTTATTTAAGGGTCTGTTATTGACTAATGAATTACCACACATACGAGATAAAATTTAAATTTTCGACACTTATTTAAATAGATAACTAATTTGATCACTTGACTAATCTAAATTAATTTAGATATATTTAAAATTTTAAATTAAAACTATCTATATGTATTGATGAAAATTAAAACTATAAAGGCTGACGTCTATATATACAAACATCACTTATTATAGTATTTAAAATAATAAAAAATAATTTCATACACATATTATAATATTTAAAATAATAAAAATATTTTATAATGATTTTCTCGCTCTTTATATTTAACATAACTAAATATTATTTTTCTATATATATTTTTAAGCAAATATTTTACTTTTTATTATCTCATATTTAATTGAAAACCACTACAATAATATAGATTATTTTTTAGGATTATAATGTGTAAAAGAAAAATAAAATTTGTCAAAAAAATAAATTTTGACACTATTTTAACTATGAAAATATGTTAATAAAAATTTTGTCAAAAATAGTATTTTTAACATTTAAGTGATTGTGAAAAAAATTTAAATCTTATTTTAATAAATATTGGCTGTCAAAAATAATTTGTTAGAAAATTTTGAGCACATATTTTCTGTGATACTTATTAATTGTCAAAAATACTATTTATTTTGACACTTATTGACTATAAAATATTCTCAACAAAAAATTTTAATAAAGAATGAGATGAGATCTTGAAACTAAAGAATAAATTGAAATTTTGAAGATAAAGAATAAGTAGTATAATCCTAAACTGAGAGTAGTATGATGTCAAAATTAACAGAACCCAAAGAAGAAGAAAAATAGTGGAGTAAATTGAAAACAAATGAGTGTCAAAATTGAGGAATAATTTTCTACGGTCAAATTGTTTATCAAGAAAACATAGAAAATTTAAAATTTGTGATATTTGTCAAAAATATATATTAATTTTGATATTTAATTATAGTGTTAAAAAATAAAGTGTTAAAATAATTCTATTTTCTTGTAGTAAACTCTACTCATTATAGTTTTTATGTGGTCAACCAAAATAGTTATTATAATAAGATCATTTTTTAATAATTTATTTAATAAAGTATAGTAATATATAGATAATATTTCTTTTATTTTAAATAATTTTTTAAAAAAATTACAAATAACTTAAATTATATTTAATTAAAAAATTAAGTTTTAATTTAATTATCAATTAATTAACTAATATCATGAAGTTATTTATCATTATTTTTTTAGTTAATTAATTAATTAATTTATTTTTATTTTTATACTAAATTAAATTTAATAATATAATTATTATTATATGTTAAGTTAACAAAATATTTTTAAGATAAACACAAGAAAATCGTTGCTATTTTATTTTGGGAACAAGCAGAATATAACAATGGGTAAATATATACCTCTATATATAAGTATTAGTATTTTTAAAAAAAATTTGTGGGAGCAGATGCTCCATCTTTATTGGATGTGAATCTGTTTTTGCTTTGTCTTTTATTTTTCATTTAAATTTAAATATTTTTTCATATTTCATTTTTTTGTCCTTCAATTAATCATTAAGGATAATTTTTAAATTAATTCATCATTCACTAAAAAAAAGCGCAATTCTGAATAAATAAATAAATTATTAAATTAAATTAAATAAACTGAAATGACTCGCTTAATATTGATTCACGAGTCTTTGTTGCTGTGATATAATAATTTATAATTAGTTGTCACTTTGATTTATTTATATTTTTATTTTTAAAATCACAACCTATAAAGTTTAAAACCATAGGTCCCTAATCCACCTCCTAATTAATAATTGAGCGAATCGGAGGTTGAGATATCTTTCCTTTGTTTAGAGCCATACGCCTGCACTTGTTTTAGCTTAAAAGGTGTTAACAGAGTTTGGATCAAATCTAAACGGTGGATTTTAGTGCAATTATGTTATAGTAATTATAGTGATTATATAAATATTGTTAAAATTAAAATTATATTTTTTTATATTTTTGTAATATTTTTTTAGGTAATATTTTTTAAAAATATGGTTTAATAATAAAATATATATATCATTTTAATTTTAACATATTTTTTAAAATATTATATCATCGTAATATAGTTGTACTAGAATGACTCAATTTAAATACCGTACGTAATTAATTTTTTATTAATTATTATGTTCTATTAAAAATTTACCATTAGATTATGATGATAATTGATAAATTTCCAAATACAACATATATATGGAAAGCTAGCTAATACCTAGAGTTTCATGATCTCTCAAAATGTTTGCTTCTTTTAGTATAAAAGCAATTTAATTAGTTATTTCATTGGATCATTTGGAAAATACATACATTATTATATATCCCTAGAAATTTGTAACCCTATATCATGAAGGTTGAAACATTTTTTACGTAATAACATAGGCATTATCATTGTTCACTCAATGAGTTTGTGTACGACAATTCTGTCTCACTCAGGCAAGAGTAAGTGGGTGCATACATCAGCCATACGTTAGAATGACATAAAAAATAAAGAATATATAGATTTTAAAAAAAAAAGTGACGAAGTCAAATATCAAAGTCACCTAATTAGCCCTACACTATATGTGTCTTATAATTAGTTGGCACTACTTTAGTTTGTTGAGAGGTTGCTACACACACAAGTCCAAGATTGGTAGTGTGTGTGTCAAAGATTTATTTATTATTTATACTCCAATATAATCAAACTTATTTTAGTAATTTTTACTAAATGTAAAATTTGAATATTAAACGTTTGGGATCTTAATTTAATATTTTATTTTCTTATTTTTATTTGAATTTAGAAAAGTGATTGAAATATATGGAAATTATAAAATTTAAAAATAAGTTAATATAAAATTATATAAAAATACTATCCGTATGTTAAAATTAAATTAACCACTAAAATCAGTCATTTATATATTTGTGTATAAATACATATGCGATTTAATTTATTTTTAATGTATATTTATATTTTAACATATAATTTATACCAATGGCTAATTTTAGAGTATATGTAGCATAATCCAAAATTATAGTTAAGAGTAATAATAGTGCTTTTAAAAATCCTTAAAAAATATCTCAAATACACTTTATTTTTTTAGTTAATTTTCTAGCGTTTAATTTACGAAATATCTTAATATTTTATATAATTAAAAAATATATTAAAAATAAATAAAATATTAATTTATATTTTAAAATTAATAAAATATTAAAATATTATTATTATTCATCTAAAAAATATTTTATATTTTGTACATATGTCGTGTATCAGTGTATTCCATATCATGTCGTATTTCAAATTCATGTTAGTGACTCTATATCATAAGTCTATTATAAAAAATAGGGTTAAATATGATTTTGATCCTTAAGGTATAGGTAAAAAAATTTTTTCATCCTCAATTTTTCTTACATACAGAATCATTTTTAATGTTTAACTTAATTTTAAAATTGTCCTTTTTTATCTAAATTTTAAATTTTATTACCAAATTATCTTTAACAAAAAAAATTATAAAATAAAAAAAGAGAAAGAAACGGATAAAAGGGAGAAGAGAATCACCTACTGCGGGAGGGGGGTGAGAAGAAGGAAGAGGGGGGAGGGAATCGATACCATTCTTCTTCTCCTTTACCTACCATAGCGCCGCCGCACTTCTTTTTACCCTCCTCCCTTTTCTCCCCTTTGCGCTAGTTCTGTCGTAGCAAACTCTCTATCCCATCTCCGTGAACTCGAAATTTTTCGAACCTTAGCACTGCCGTCAACACTCTGGCCACCGCGACGTCTCCCTCCTTCGTCCTTTCCCAACCTAGCTGTTCACCTCTGCCCGCCCCCTGCCCCGTGACCCCAAAAGCCTCCCCGTTCCCGCCCCATATTCATGACGGATAATGGGGACCAGTATCCACCGGATATCCGTATCTCCGCGGGTACCCACGGATTAAAAAAAACTGAAAAAATAGAAAAAAAGTAGATAAAAAATCAAGGATCAAAGGCCATAAACATAACCATTTAGAGGCCATGAACATAACCAAAATAAAAAATCTGGAGGCCATGAATATAACCAAAATTTAAAACATAACTAAAACTCTATCCCGAAAATCAGTACAAAAAACACGTCATTTATAACAAAACAATCAGATGAAAAAATAAATCAGAGAAAAAATAAACCAGTTTAGATCCAAAGAAAAAATTAAAGGACGGCGGCTCTGAGAACTGCACAAGAGCGACAATACAAAGAACACATCATTCAGAACAAAAAATTCTGATGCAAAAAAAAAAATCATTTCAGATCCAAATAAAAAATCAAATGGCGGCGGCACTGAGAACTGCATAGAGGGCGACGACACTGCCAACGAAGGAGGCGTTGCAAACTGCATAGAGGGCGATGACGGCGCTGCGAACAAAGGAAACACAGCAAACGAAGGAAGCCGACGGTGGCTGCGGAAAAGGCGACGACTACTGCAAAACGGATGAAGGGACGCGATTATTGTTACTTCGGTGTGACGCTGTCCGCCGACGAAGAGTGAAGACCAACTAGAGGCGGCCATATGGAAAAACGGACAAGCAATCTCGCCGATGAGAGTGAGACCGGCGGCTGACAGCTATGAGGGTGGCAGATTGGCGGTGACCAGCGAGGGTTGGGAGAATAGGCAGAGATGAGACATTAGGAGAGAGAGGAGAGTGAGAGACGGAGTGACGGACTGATGGGGGAATAGGGATTAGTGAGAGAGGATTAGGGTTTCTTAAATTATATATATAAGGGCTATTTTAGTAATTACACACTAACGGGCATTATACGGATACCGACGGGATGAAGACTTCATCCCCTGCCCCCGTCCAGTTTATTTAACGGGTTCCCGCTCCCCCCCGGTATTCGTGGGTAGAAAAATCTACCCAAATCAGTCTTCCGGCGGGTAAATTTTTGCGGATACCCGCCCCGCCAGAAGAAATTGCCATCCCTAATTTCCTCACTGAACAGAGACCACCGAAGTTGGCCTCTTTTCTCCAACAAGCTGCCGGTGACGTCACCATCTTCATCAGCTTCTCTTTTACTAAACTAGACACATAGGACAACTCCTGTTCCACCTTCATTAGCAGTTGTCAACATTGCCACTGCAACTCCACCTATTTTGTTTTTGTTTCTTTTGTTAATTACATTGTTAGATTTGTTGATTTTGTATTTAATCACATTGTTGTTATTGACTTTGATTTTATTCTAATTGATTCCATTATTTTTCTGTTTCTTCTGTGTTTTTTGTTTCTGATTCTATTCTTCTGCTTCTGATATTTTGTTAGTTGAAATTCTATTTTGATTCTTTGATATTCGTTGGTTGAAATTTTATTGTTACTGTTGAAATTTTAGTTAAAATTTTGTTGAAATTTTAGTTGAAGAAAAAGAAAAAGAAGAATAGATATTGTTGTGAAGATATTACTGTGATGGAGAAAAAGAAAAAGAATAATAAAAATAGAGTATTTTAGTAAAAAAGAAAAAGAATATTTTAGTTCAAATGATAATTTTAAAATCAAATTAAATGTTAGAGACAATTCTATAAATAAAAAAAGATTGAAAACAAAAATTTTTTTAGCTTATATCTTAAAAATTAAAATCGTATTTAACCTTAAAAAAATACTCGTATCAAAGTAATATTAAATGAGTGTGACATTTAAAATGCGTTCATTAAAAGGCTCGATAACTCAATTAATAACCAATCGTTATCCGTTCCTTTAGTTAATACTTTCATTTCGTTTCTATGTTTATATATCGTGTGTGTCTCAATTCTCAAACCAAATTCCTAACTTTAAATTAAACAGCACATACATGCATTATAAAATTAAAGTATTATAGAATTGAGACACACACGATATATAAACATAAGAATTAATTTAAATATATTAACATAAGAATCAAAGTAAATATGATATAGCAAACTTATTCATAGTATTTTTTATGAAAAATGTTAAGAGGGCAATAAATTTATGATTTGTAATTATTAATTAGTCATTATTAATATTTTTAATAATATAAAATTATATTTAATAATATAAAATTATTTATTTATTTTTATTAATTAAATGTTAACTAAATTTTAATAAAAATATTAGTCTCTGTATTTTTTTTAATAAACCAGGACACACAAAGATAATAAGAAAGAATCAGTAGTAGTATAAACCTGCAGTTGTTTTTGTGCACGAAACCAGGGACATCACAGAAAGATAGGGAATGAATACAAATTAAATTCAAAGTCAAATAAAATATACATTCAAAACAATGCTGTGAATTGAACACCCTGAAGCTTAATTATATTAATTAAACCTACACAATCTTTATATGAACAATTATAGTTGCAACTTGGGACCAGTTAGAATGAAACAGTATTAATGTATACCCAAGAAATTCTTCATATTATACTTATTTATTTTAATCTATAGTTATCCAATTCGGAGACCCAACTTGATTGTTGGGACATATAGAAGAGTAATTATTATTATTATTATTATTATTTGTAATTAAATAATGTCAAGTATATAGATTTTTTAAATCTTAGACTATGACAAGGAAACTCAACGAAACAGATTAAACAAAACAGAGTTGTTAATAAAAACGATGCTATCTGCCAATGAAGTTTGATTTCAACGATGTATAAGATTATATTATAAAGAAGCTTAGCTAGATTAAAATAACTAATTAACCTCCCAAGTTACAGCTTATGATGATATTAGTAGTCTTTTATTTAGGGGCGAAATTATGGAAAATCAAGTTTTAGGGTCAGCCATATTTTAATAAGAACCATGGAAATATATCCCAATTGAATGTTAGAAAATATGGAGGTAGAATTAACAATTATTCATCTAAAAAATGGTAAATTCATTAGTAAAATATTCCGATCCCTACCATTGACATTTTTCTAATAATGATTGAAGAGGAAACTCAATGCAAATATTAAACAAAAAACAGAGTTGCTATCCCCTAAAACAAGTTTAGTTTGCTTTCAGAGTTGAAGCCAAGGATCTAAATATAATAACCCCCTTAATAAACTGAACCAAATTATATTAATAATCTTTAGAGAGAAACTCAATGGATAACGATGTTTGGAACAGCAAACCAGCCATATTAAAAGAATAATGTGTATCCCATTTGACAATAAAAAAGAAGGAGAAGAAAATGGTAAGATATATAGTACAAATTAAAACACTGAGAAAGATTACTTAGGAACCACGGTATGAAAAATGAACAAATACACATTAAAGTATTTTGCATGCTTATCCAAGTTTGAAGAAGGAGTTAACACTTATTATTATCTCAGAGTTATGGTAGCAAAAGCAACATTATTGTTAAACCATCACTGTAAGAAGTAGTATTCGAAATTAAACCACCGCTATCTATTGGTTTTGTGATATCATTAGACAATAATCACACACAAAGAACTAAAAATTTTGGTTGCATTACTATGTATCTTGAGGAAAAATATTATTACAAGTCTCGTATTTATAAAGAATGTCAAATAAAAAAAAAAGTCTTTAGATAGTTTATAAACATAACTATTAGATATTTTTTACTCTATAAATTAGTTTTAAGAATGGAGTTAGATTTACACAATCTCAATTTTAATATGGTATCAATGTCTATTCGATTTAATATTGTTAGACCATTCACCTGCAAATATTTACGTTTGAGATGATCATTTTTGAACATGAAAAGGATATATTACAAGTTTCACATTCCATGAACTAGTTTTTAGAGTTGAATTACCACTCAATCTCAATTCTAATAGAAAAGAGTAGAAATAATAATTGATAATTGATATAGTGTCTAAAAAATAGTGTCTAGTTTGCTAAAAAAAATTAAAAATTAATATTTAATTTAAAAGATATAAAAATGAATAATTTTTAAATATTTAAATTTTATTATAAACAATAAGTTAGATAAAAATTAGACACTAGAAAATTGGCCATAAATGATAACAAAAAATATTTTTTATAATAATTTTTTTTGAAAAATTCTTGGAGATCAATAATTTTTAGTATTTTTAGTTATTATTTGATCAATACAAGTATTAAATTGTCTTTAACAAATAAATTTTACTAATTTATGTGTATAAATTCTAAAAAATATAGATACAAACTATATTGATTTATGTTTGCAAACTCTGATAAATATAAAAGCAAACTATATATTTTTTATGTAAAATCTCTTGTAAATATAAGTATAAATTATTGCTAGTCAAGTACTAATAAAAAATAATAATATTTACTGACCATGTAATATTATTTTTTTATCAATGACTATTTAAATAAAGTTATTTTTATATAAAAATAAAAATTAAAAATTATTAAATAACAATTTAATCAAATATATCAAATAATAAAACTATATTCTCATCATTTCTTATCTTTATATAAAAATAACTTTTTGTAAATAGTCATCTTTATATAACTTTATAATTTTAACTCATTATTATTCCAGCAGCACTAACTTCTTTCCTTTTCAATACCACCTCCACCCTGGCTTTGTTGTATTTTTAAAAAAATAAAATAAAATTATCCGATCCATTGAAATTTTCCACATGGCAATGCAAGTAACGTAAGTTCTCTTTGTCATTCCTCAATAGGTATAGGCAGAATTGTTCGAATTCCAAACCAGTGCCACTTTTTTTCAATAAAAGTTAGTTAAAATGGTAAGTAAGACAGTGGATGAAAAGAATTAGTGTATGTTTTCTTACAAATAAATATTATCACTATTTTTAAAGTCATTATCTACTATTTATTAATATACATGCCGTATAGGTATTCCTTTCTTTCTCCCATACATAATTAGAGAAAACTTTCGTTTTCTTAATCATTTATGAAAATAGGACTAATAATATAATTAATTAGAAAACAATTATTATTATTATTATTATTATTATTATTATTATCACATACACATACATCGATCTTTCGTGTGTGAAAGAACAATTAGCATAAAATAACTTCCCGATTGAGTTCACTCACTAAAATATTGTGCTGACACAGTGTAGTCAAAGCAGATAAAAAGATATTGATTTGGATATGTATTGTGATGAAAAATTCAAAACTTAATTGGGAGTTGTTGCTATTTCATTTTCTCCCCTCAAAATTAACGGGCTAGATATATATAATTATATACCTACGCAAATTTATTTCGTCACCAATGACACACACAACTATAAACTATAAAATAAGTTAAAATTTAGAATAATACTCTAATTTTTGTTGAAATAATTTTGTTGGATGCTTTTTTTTTTCCGTAGATCTCAATTATTAAATTAGTTTTCAAAAATTTTATCTGTATATAAATTAGTATTCACATTAACTTATTCGCTTACGTAGAAAGATTGATAATTTGATATGAGAATTTAAATTTTTTTTTAAAGAATTTCATGTTTTTTTTAAGTAATGATAAGAATTAATTTGTTTAATTTTTTTAATATAATTGAATGTGAAATTAATTTATCTGACAAAATAAATAATTAAAACTTGCTAAAAACTAAAGTACAATGTTTCACTAAAAATATTTAGAAACTAATTAGAATATTTACTGTTCATCTTATGCACATAAAACAATTATATTAAGCGTCCTATAACTTAAAAAAATTTGGTACATTCTTTTATAAATGAATGAATATTATATAATATTTTTTAATTAACCGGTTTCATAGGTCATAAGAGAGTTAAATATAATTTTCTCATTTCATAATATAGCATAACGTTATATATATTAAAAAATGTTCTTGATGTGGGATTAGGATTACTTTTTATAGTAGTCGAATATGAATTTATAAAATCAGAATACGAGGATTACAGTCAATTTTCTTGCTCTGAATCAATATTTCTACAAGGGTAGAACTGTACTTTTAAAAAATTCTGTTACTTAAAAGACGGTGACGATGTTTGTGTGTTATCAGCGTTATCGCTGTCACCTGTAATAGGACTGCTGTCAGTGGCTCGCATCTGGATTTGGTACACCTTCATCTGAACTTCCATACGCTGCATTCACTCCAACGACATCCTAAATTCTAGCCTGAGCTCATTCGTAGACATCACGCGGGTGAGAATCTCCTGATACCTCTCGATAATCGTAGAGATCCTAAGCCTGTTGGTGAAGGCTGCGCTGTAACTCTTACACCTGAAGCCTCAAATCCACATCTTTCTCGGGCTGGACAACTCAACTGGTGGCAGAGTCTGACTACAGCCTCAACGTCGAGGTGTAAAGACTACTGGCGAAGAACGACACCATCCCGTATACGCGGTTCTGGTACGGGGTTAAGGCGGTCTCGTGCCAAACCGCATCGGGGTCGACAACTGAGGCCGCAGATCCATCAGTGGCATCCTCCCCACTTTGCTGAAACTGAAGGAACTGTTGAGTCGTGGCCTCTAGTCTCTGTGTGTAGGACTTCTGTGCAATCAACACAAGTTACTATGATTAGTAAAACAGATATACATTTAATCTCTACTAATTTCATAGCAGAAGATAATCAGATGTGTGAGTATATACATTTAATCTTCACTAGTTTCATAGCAGAAGATAATTAGATATATGTTTACTCACATAATGGTCCTGATACCGCTGTTAAGCAAATCTTGCTTTGTTCTCCTTCAACGTGAGGGTGTACTTGAACGTCTCTGCTAGTGTGGCATCGCAGTCCAACGACTTCGACTACACAAGTTACATTCAAATACAAAATTATTAAATGCCTTTTAATGATATGCAAAACAAATAATATAATAAAGTTATTAACAATATTAAATTAAAGGAACTACATACCAGCCTGACCTTCATCTTCATGAAAGTCGCTGAGCTACCGGTGTACTTGGACAACCAGGCCAATGCCTTGTTAGCTCGGTTGATGAGACGTCGATGCCTGAACCCTGCATCGGTCTCCCAATGAGCTAACAGGCCCTTCTTTACCTCCGGTCGGAGCTAGTTCGTCTGCTGGTCCTACCCATGACGAATATCATCCTGCATCTGCTGGAGCTGCCGGCCCATCCTACGGTCGAATATCTTTTGGATGTCCAGGTCGTGCTCAGCATCCCAAATGAAATGCAGTTACAACAAAGAAGCTTTAAATTTAGTTAAACAAGATAAAGGATATAAACTAGATAAAATGGCTTAAAACAGAAACAATGAAAGTAATTACCGCCCATTTCTCAAACCATCACTGCTTGGTCTTAGCAGAGATTTTCGTGTAGTTGGGCCAGGACTAGTTGTACATCAGCTTGATGACATTCGTCATCTCCTGAGTATACACATTCGTGTTTGGTAGAAACCTAACAACAACCCACAGACAAGAATCAACTCTAATCATTAAATCTAGAAAACAGGAATCATTAAAACTAGAAAATAATAACCAGCAATCCAAATCAACATAAATCCACTAAACAGGAATTTGGTTTTAGGAACTTTCAACAATAATAGGAATCATAATAATGAAATCTAGAAAACAATAACTAGCAATCCACATCAACCTAAATTCACTAAACAGGAATCAGGTTTCAAAAACTTTCAGCATTAACAGGAATCATAATAGTTAAAACTAGAAAGTAATAACTAGCAATCCACATCAACCTAAATCTACTAAACAGGAATTAGGTTTCAGGAACTTTCAACATTAACAGGAATCATAATCATTAAAACTAGATAACAATAACTAGTAATCCACATCAATCTAAATTCACTAAACAGGAATCAGATTTCAGAAACTTTTAGCATTAACAGGAATCATAATCATTAAAACTAGAAAATAATAACCAGCAATCCAAATCAACCTAAATTCACTAAACAGGAATTAGGTTTTAGGAACTTTCAGCAATAATAGAAACCATAATAATGAAATCTAGAAAACAGTTATCAGAATTCCAAATCAACCTAAATCCACTAAATAGGAATCAATTTTCAGAAACTTTCAGCAATAACAGGAATCATAATAATTAAAACTAGAAAATAATAACCAGCAATTCACATCAACCTAAATCCACTAAATAGGAATCAGGTTTCAGGAACTTTCAGCATTAACAGAAATCATAATCATTAAAACTAGAAAACAATAACTAGCATTCCAAATCAACCTAAATCTACTAAACATGAATCAATCTTCAGAAACTTTCAGCAATTAAAAGAATCATTTATCATTGAAATTTAAAAACAATAACAAAAAATTAACACTTAAATCAACTAAACTAGAAACAATTCAAGCAGGAAATACATAAGCATTGAACGTGATACTTACCATGTGCCATCATCAGGATAAATACACAACCGTCCGATGGGAGGTGGTGGAGGGATATCAGTTGCTGTCTCACTTCCGTGATTGGACTCTAGGGCCGCAGCATCTGTTGCTGGAGTCGGCGTTGCCGTGCATGCAGGCTGCTGAGCGGTAGGAGCGAGGTGGCATCATCGTAGTGGATGGCGGTACGTAGTTAGGGTTAGAGACCATGATGAACGACTAGTCCGCTAAACCCACAACCTGTGGCGTGACCGGGGTGGTCGGAGTAGAGGGAGAGGATCCAAAAATTCTGGGGGTGTCGGAAGAAACCCTCCCTTTATCTCGACCACGGCTACGACCACGACCAGCAGCCTGATTCGCAGCACCTCTTCCTGTCGTCATGTTTGCATATATCTAAACAAACAACAATATTTAAACAATTTCAAATAACTCCAGCAACAATATTCAAAAATTTAGTTCAATAATCAAAACACTTTTCAAAGTTGAAATTCAAAGTTCAAATTCAAATTCAAAATAAGAAAAACCAATTCAACAATCAACAAAATCTCAACATATTCATAAACTCGAATTCAGTCATCTTCAAACACGTATGAAAATGCAGTCTCCATATTCATCATATACATCATCTACCTAGGTTTTTATAGGAAAAAGGAAAAAATAATTAAATAGAAAACAAAAAATTTTTCAACCTAAAAACAAAATATGTTAGGATAATGGTTCATTCAATATATAGTTTACATACATGTGGATATAATCTATTAAAAGAAAAACAGTTGGATATAAACACCTATCTCCACTTTTATCAAATAGAAGAAAAGGTTAAACTAGTTTTCTTTTTCAAATATGCATCCTTAATAAGCAATATATGCTTCGATATAACTTAATTTCTCAATCATTTTTGGATCTATTAAAATGAATAGCTTGACAATTTTTTCAATTTCCAACAAAATATTTTGGCCTAATATAGAGATTTTAATTAACTCAATATAGAGATTTCAATTAACAAAACAAAGTATAATCTAATCGAATTTCAACATGCATCAGCATTAAGCAGACAAGCCTCTATTATTAATATTAACATTTGAATCTGTTATCTATTGTTGTAGAGACAAAATCGATTCGAGAAGGTGGATGACGCACGATAGCATGCAGGCAGCACAACCAAGAAAGCACAAACGACCTTCCACGAGCAGCAAAAATCATTCACAGAGACGGCGGAGCGGCAGAGGGAGGCGCAGCGAGATGTGAGGAGGGAGAAAGATGAAGCTGGACAATGGCGGTGGTGGCTCTGTGGTGCGGTGCGGCAGTTCGGAGGTTAACGATGAAGTGGCAAGGAGAGAAGAGGAAGAAGAAGAAGAATGAATGGGTCTCAGCGATGGGTGGGCTGACAGAGAAGGGGCTGTGATGGTGACGGTGTCGGCGGCGATAGATGGTGATTTTGGGAAGAGGGAAGGAAATGGTTTAGTAGGGGTGTAATCGGTTCGGTTCTACAATGCTGCCAACCGTTTGGTTTGCTGTTTTTTAGACAACCGAACCGAACGATTGGCGACATTATAGAACCGAACAGATAAGTTCGGTTAGTTTTCGATCCAAAACCGAACCAAACCAAACTGATTACATCCCTAGTGAGAAAGGGAGCGGATTTCAAATGAGGGAGAAGAGAGTTTGTGATTTGAATTTACGTCCCAGTTACCATAGAAAAAATCTAATGATAAAGCATTACGGGTCACCAAAACGCATCGTTTCACTAATTGATTTTACCGTCAGAAAAATCGGACAGTAAAAAACACGCTATTTTATTTTTGTTTTTATCCAAATATTACTGATAGATTTATCGTCGGAAACCAAAATCTGTCGATAATTACCTAACCTTACGAATTTGATGTTATTACCGTCGATAAATCTACCACTATTCTATGACATTAAATCCAAAAGTACTCAACGTTTTTTTTATGGTGAATGCATGTAGATATATTCAGTTAAGAATTAAATTTCTTTAATTTAGCAATTTGTTAGTAACTACTACTTATTTAATAACCATATAAAGTTTGAAAGGTAACTAACATGCAACTACTCATTACACACACACATATATATATAAAATAAAATTAATTTGACCTTATTTTATTTTCTGTTGATTCCAAATCTATGTCTCTTATATACACCCAGTCACACACAGAATTAAAGATGAGATAATGTATCAGATGTGGAATCACAATAAAGAAGATACTAAATTAATTAAAAGATCAAATAAAATGATATATATATATATATATATATATATATATATATATATATATATATATATATATATATATATATATATATATATAAAGAAAAGCTTCATTAGTGTTTTTGTTCCATAATATATCAAAATGATATAGATGGTGACTCCAAAAGTTACCAAAATGTTTTGTATATTTTCATAATAATTTTTTTGAGGATAAGTATATATGATTAATTAATTTGTTGTAGGAAGGATACTATTCTGTTTGAATTTATAATTTTATATTTATATATATTAAGTCTTCTTTTCTAATTTTATCAATCTCTTTTCTTTTTGCATGTATTTTTATTTGAACACCTTATCATTTTCTATTAATTTGTGTTGTTGAGATGTCCTTTTCATATAGGAAGAAAATAAATATAAAATAACTAATATAAAATTAGGAAGTGTAATTATTATTAATTAGAAAAAAATTGACCACTAAGAAAATAAATACGTAATCAGGTTCCTTGATATTTGTATTCTTTCAGTTATATTATATTGTTTTCTAGATCATTAACTCACTATTAAAATGTGAGTAATTTAAAAATCTTATACATGTGTATCAATAATCCCACAATTATATTAATAGTGAATTATGGTGTGCTATGCTGAGGCAAAGTTGCAAAGATTCATTAACTAGAGACAAAAATTAAAAAATAACACCTAAACATTTAATTAGGTGGAATTATTTACATTATTAATCAAAGTATTTAAATGCAAGACTTATATATATATATATATAGTAACGCTAGATTATTGATTTTTATTTTTATTTATTCAATTTTTTGTGTGTCTCCGTAGCTAAATATAAATTATTCTTTCATTTTTCATTTATTTATTTTGCTATTGCATTCTTATAATTACAAGATATAACATTATTCTCTTTTGGACTTAAAAAGTTGAAGTGTAAATTTTATATTAACTTTTTTTTCTTATACTAATTTTTTTAGAGAAATTCTTGGGAATTAATTATTACAACTAACATTTAACTTAAGGAAAATAAATTTAAAATTCTTAAAAAAAAAAATCCAAAACTCAATTAAAAGAAATATTTAAAATCTAAACTTAATTAAAAGAAATATTTAAAATCTAAACTCTATAGTGGACGACTTTTTTAACTTATTATAATATGAATAATGCTACACATCTAAATTTCTTTATTAATTAAGTCTAATTAAATTAGTCTATCATAATAAAAATTAGTTATGCCTAGCATTATTCAGTCTTATTTTTAACTTAATTAAACTTAGTTTATAAAAAGATTTAGATGTGTAGTATTACTCTTATAGTATTGGCCGAAATTAATTGCTATAATATGAATTCCTTAGCATTATATTTTATTAATAATAAAGATCAAACAAATTATGAATAATTATACCTCAAATGGTTATGTTTTAAATAACAAAATAAAGAATCAACTTTTAGTAGTTTATATTATATAGTCATTCTAGTGTTTAAATTTATAATTTAAAATTATAATTAAAGATTTAACATTTAAAATATATAAAATAATTTTACGTATATATTTTTTTATTAATATATATTTTTAAAATTAAATAATTGTGATGAATTTTGATGTCACCAATAATACAGTGAAAGAAGCGTTCAATATTTAGTGTAAGATTTAGGTGGAGAAAAGTCACAATTTTATCAGAGTATTGTAGAATTTTTTATTATTTTACATTTTTTCAAGTTGGTGACTATGCTTATTTAGAACTTCAATACCATATGTTTGTACATCTAATAAAACCTGCACGAATATTCTATATATCATTAACAATATTTAGTAGTTGAAATTTAAAATCAAGGAAATATTGTATGCTTGAAGGATTTACATCCTTAACTCTTAAATAGATTTTTATTCTAAAATGATATTTAAATTTAAATAATTTCAAAAATTTATCTATGAATAGTTACGAAGATCAGAATCAAACTCTAAATAACAAATTATATCAAATCAAATTTCAATTTCAAAAATTTTAAAAATGATTTAAAATTATTATATATATAATACAATGTATCATAATTTGAAAACCATATTTTAATGGAAAGTTTTGAACCAGTTGAAGAAAAGGTAGAACAAGGTAATCCTAATCCCATAAATAAAGGATTTGAGAAAGACAATGAAGAATAAGGTAACCCTAATCCCATGAACAAAGGATTTGAAAAAGACAATGAGATGGATCAAGGTCGGTGTGATCGAGAAGCTAAGTTAATGGCAGCATTCTTGAAGAATCAAATTAAAGAGAAGCAAAGGGTTCCTCAGATCATGAACGAGGGTCTTGTTTTATCCGTGATCAATCACCAGGATGAGGGTTATGCTTATCATAGACAAAAGTATCTTGTCACAAACAACCCTTTCAAGAATTTCAGGAGCGACGAAAAGAAGTCTGTGAAGAACAAAATGCACAAGTGGTTTGGAATGAAATCGAACAAGCATCGTCATAATAATAATCCAAAAGCTAAAGCTACTGCCGAAGACGACGAATATTCGTTATTTTCTGCCTCTTTCTCTAAAAGTGTTCTCTAAGAAGTGTTACACAAGAAAGATGATGTTGAGATGTATTCTATGGTGTCTTAGCCTATTCCTTTCTAACAAGGTATATATGAAAGTGGTCTTTCAATTTATTTAGGTGTTTTTTTTAAATATATTGAATTTTTGTGTAATTTGAATTGGATTGACACCTCTTCTTAACTAATTTAGATTCTTTAAATTTTAAATTTTCATTTTAAAGAGTAAAGTGTTATCTCTCTCACCCTTGAATGATTTTTTGTTTTCTCATATTTTTTCTTGATCTTACCTATGAAATAAATGGTGAGAAATCATACTTTACTCTCTGAAGTAAAATTTAAAATTTAGAAGATCCAAATTTCTCGTTAACTAATAGTATATCTTCTTTTTGTTTATCAATTTTACTTGAAAATAATAAAAAATATATATCATCTTCTCGTTCAATATTTTGGATATTTTCTAGATTTTTCAGAAATTACAAACCTTTTAAAAGGTTATATCTTCTTAAATTAAAATTACATACTATTTGTATGAGTTACCTACCATTAATTAATTATTTGATTTAAACAATTTGATGAGTAGCCGCTAAAATAACATTTATATTATATCATTGATATCTGTGGCAAAGAAATTGTGATGTTCTCCATTTTTTCACAAGGAGTTAGACACTTAATTAGACCACATTTAATTTGCTCACGAAAATTCATAGAAATTTCATTTTTCCCCTTTATTTTTATGTTCTTCAGGAAAAACAATTTAACAACTTTTTTGTTAAATTTTTGTTTTGTCATGAGGCTAACTATCATAAAAATTAAGTGAAAGACTACTTTTAATATATACTTGCCTATTTTGGATTTAAACATTACCTATAATTATCGAAAAAATTACATTATATTTTCTTAATTTTAATTATATTTTGGATAAGATTTATAATTTTATGCAATATGCAATGTAAGATTCGGTCTCTGATGGTCATATTCGATGATTCAATCTTGCTGTATTGTCAAGTTACTAGAATAGTTTAACTTATCACAATCACAATTTAGCTAATTAGGTTATGAGTAGATTGATAAAAAATTAGGTTTAGTTTGGTAAAGATTTTATTTTTAAAAATTGTAATATTTATATTTGGTAAATTAAATAAAAAATAGTTTTTAATAAGTACAAGCAATAAGTACGTTTGGTAAAATAACTTTTAAAATTTAAAAGGATCATAATAAACATAAATATAAGAGTTAAATTTAAAAATTAATTAATATATGAGATTATATTAGATTTTTTAATTTTGATAAGAGGAAACAATGACTCGCCAATGAGTTATAGTTCAAATGGCATAGTCTCTCCATACTCAACTAAGAGGTAGTGGGTTCGACCGTTCGAGTCTCCCTATCTTTGGTAAAAAAAAAAAAAATAAGAACAACCCATTTTTGAAAACTCTACCTTAAGATTTGATTTAATAAAATTTTTATTTTTTAAAAGTGTTACTTTTTAAAAGTTATAACATCTATATTTGATAAATTAAATTAAAAATAATTTTTAATAAATATAAATAACAACAACAATAAATATGTTTAGTAAAATAACTTTTAAAATTTAAAATATTATAATATACACTAATATAATTAAATTTGAATATTAATTAATATATAAAATTATATTAGACTTTTTAATTTTAATAAGTAGAAGAAAATTTTAAAAAGTTGCTTCTTCGATACTTTCGAAAATACTCTAATTTTTAAAAAATTTAAATACAAACACATAATTTTTTTAATTTACTAAACAAAATTATACTTTTAAAAAGTACAAACATTTTTCAAAAAATTTTAAACTAAGCCTTTCTTTACGCAACCTATTTCACTTTCTTATCCCGTAATCTTCACCTCTAGCTATTAGATTTTGCAAACCTAATTGATGTAAAGAAATAATTAAGAAGAACTAAGAGAGAAGTTAATGATAAATAAACCAAAGATAAGGTTCTTACTAAATTTGGATAAGACATTTAAAAAGTGAAAGAAAATACTTAATTAGTTAAGGCTAAAATTGTCAAAATTGTAACTGCAATTTTATATGATTCACAAAATTCAAATGACCTAAAGTTTTTAAAAGAAAATAAATTTAATCAATTTATAGGTTTAGAAATCAAAATTTATTCTAATTAATTGCATATAATTTTTTTAAATAATTATTTGAATATTCTCGCAAAGATTCAAATCAAACATATACATTATTTATCAAAAATAAAATTTGTTTGTTACTTATAAAAAATGGTTTTTTTTATTATTTTTATCATCATGTTTTTAAACCGTAAAAAAAATTATTTATCGTATGTATCTTTTAAAATTATATATTTCAATAATATATATAACCTTTCAGTACCGTCTTGCGTGTTGATGGTTTATCCATTGTATATAAGATATGGCTTTCCTACGTATTATTGCTAATTTATGATGATGTACGGATTAATAATATGTGACTGTGGTTATTTTGTCTTCCTGGATATATATAATAGCAATAACAAGAATATTATTAGTAAAAAAAATGAAAATAATGTATTATGAAAGAATAAAAAATTCTTAGAGGTTTTTTCAATATACACAAGTTGGTAAATCGTCAATTACCGTAACCAAATTGATATCACAATGTTGTATGTTATCTTTTTCGTGCCTCTATGGATATTAGTATTAGCATAGATACATGTGTAAATAACATATCCTTTCTATCCTTTCACAATTTCAAGCTTGATTTTGTTTGCTTAATTATTTTGGTAATAAAATAGCAAAAACTCAAAAGTCTTATTAATTTCATCTAAATTCTAAATAAATGTATGCATCTAATGTCTGTTAAAATTCTATGATGTTGAGGTAGAATTTGGATCGGGAATGAAGTTAGAGCTATGAGGAAATAGAGTAAATTTGAGAAAAATACAAAAGTAGAATTGTAATTATGGTTAATCTCAAGTTATTACATTAACATTTTTAGTTATATATATAACTTACCAGGATCTAGATCTAATTAACCAGTCAACTAACTTAACCATACAAATAATTAACTTAGTGCCTGGCAAATTAGTTTTAATTAACTAACTGAATTCAATTTTATTAATTTTAATTTAATTACAGTTAATTTGGATTACGCATGAGTTAGGTTTATTATGGTAAGCTGCAGTGTTGAGCTTCTCTTTCATCCAATAGCCTCCCTTAAGCATGGAATGCAGACATCAATCATTCCAATAGCTTGTGATAAAATAATGAAAACGGATCGGGAGCCAAGCTCTTTGTGAGAACATCTACTACTTGCTTTTTAGTGAAAATTGGCAGCAGCTTGAATGACCCATCTTAAACTCTATCCATCATGGTGTGGCAGTTGATTTCTATGTATTTAGTTCGCTCATGAAATATGGAGTTAGCTGCAATATGCATAACAGACTAATTGTCATAATAAATGATGATAAACTTGTTTATTGGTGTCTGAAAATCTCTCAAGATGTAACTCAACCATCTTTCCTCGTACGTTGCCAGAGTTAAGGCTCTATACTCTGCGTATGCCAAGGATCTAGCGACCATCACCTATTTTCTACTCTTCCATGAGACAATTGATGATCCCAAGAAGAAGCAAAAATCTAGAACAAATCTTTGTATGTCTGGACAAAATTTTCAGTCTAAATCTAAGTATCCAGTGATGAACAGATTTGATAAGATAGTAACAAAAATACCTCGAATTAGTGCTTGTTTGATGTATCTGAGTATATGTAAGGTTGCTTTAAAGTGTGCATTTGTTGCACAATTCAAATACTGACTCAACTTGTTGAATGAAAAAGAGATGTCAGATCTTGTGTTTCTGAGGTACAATAGCCTCCCTACAAACCTGCGATAGGGAGTGAAGTCAGGGAGAGGATTCTCTGACAATTTCGACAACGGGGTGGCATAATTCATTGGCATCGAAGTGGGTTTGGCATCCAGCATGCCAAATTCATTGAGAAGATCAATGGCATATTTCCTCTGTTTCATGACAATACCTTGCTTGTTGCGAGCAATTTTGAAACCCCGGAAGTACTTTAAATTGCCAGTGTCCTTGATTTTGAACTTGTCATCCAAGACCTTCTTTACTCTATTAATTTCAAGCATGTTGTTACCAACCAAAACCAGATCATCCACGTGAACCAGAATGACAGTGAAATCATCTCTAGTCCCTTTAGTGAATATGGAAGTATCTGCCTTGGATTGAGTATATCCTAAGGCTTTGAGTACGCTGCAGAGTTTGTGATTTCATTGGCGACTTGCCTGTTTAAGGACGTATAGTGAGCGTTCAAGCTTGCAAACACTATTTAGTGGATCTGGAAGCCATGGAGGCACATTCATGTAGGCTATTTTAGGAAGATCGCCATGGAAGAAAGTAGTGTTTACATCAAGTTAGTGGAGAAACTAGCCCTTTGCTACAGCCAGAGCAAGAAAAACTCGAAAGATAGACATCTTGATCACTCGACTAAATGTGTCAAAGAAGTCGAAACCAGGCAATTGAGTGTAAACTTTTGCAACCAGCCTTGCTTTTTATCATTCTACACTCTCATCAGGCTTCAATTTGATTTTGAAAACTATTTGCACCCTATTGCCTTCTTGCCTTTAGGTAAAGAAGTTATGATCCAAGTCTTATTATCTTCAAGAGCTCGAAGTTCACTTTTGATTGCATCTTTCTAGCAATTATATGCTGGATTTCTTGCTCATAAGTTTGTGGCTTGGTGATGTTGTCAGTAGCCAAGGTCAGAGTTTTGTGGGTAGAAGATAGCTTGTTGTATGAGAGATATTATGAGAAAGGATATTTGGTATATGAAGATGATGGTTTCTAATTAACTTTACTGACCTGTAGACATTGGAAATCAGAAAGGTATGTGAAGGTTTCTTAGTTCTAAGTGACCTTCTAAGTGGTGCTATAGTATTGGTAGTGTGCGGTAGTAATGCATTAGTAATAGAATCAGTAGATACATGAGGTGAGGGAGGTGTAAGGGACAAGTGAGTGGGTGCATTAGTGTTATGTGAAGTGTCAATAGATATATCATGAGATGTTGAAATGTCTATAGTGTCTAAAACGTGGACAGTGTTATGATAAGATTCTACATTAAGAATCTTATGTGTGATGGACATAAGAGGATCGAAGACATCATCAAAACAATGATTATGATGAATTTGGTGATTATGCATTAGAGGTGTGATGTAACAGTATTAGAGTCAGTTGAACTAGATGAAGAATTTTGATGAAATAGAAAATTTGTTTCATAGAATATGACATTTCTTGAAATGAAGGTGTCATTAGTATGTAGGTTCATCAATACATATCTTTTAACACCAGATTTAAAACTTAGAAAAATTGATTTTCTTGCTCTTTTTTCTAATTTTGTTCTATGTGCAATGAATGTTGATGCAAAGGTTAAACATCTAAAGATTTTAAGGTGTTGGATTGAAGATATCTCATCAAACATTATTTGATATGGACTTTTGGAGTGTATTGAAGAGCTTAGGATTCTATTTATAATATGAATTGAACAGTAACAAAGTACAAAAATTTCTTTGGTAAATTGCTCTCAAGTAGAAGAGCTCTAGTCATGTTCAGAATTTTTTGATGCTTCCTCTCTATCATTACATTTTGTTGTAGATACTCAACACAAGTAGTTTGATGGGTTATACCTTTTGAACGATAAAAATTATGCATAATGAATTTTTTGTCATTTGTCAGTTCTAATGATTTTGATGGTTTTATTGAATTGGATTTCAATTAACTTAACAAAAGCTTTGACTAAACTAGCTGCTTCCATTTTAGGTTTAATGAAATAAACCCAGGTGAACCTACTAAAATTATCTACGATTGTTAAAAAATATTTGTAACTTGTAATAGATGAAACTACTAATAATCTCCAAATGTCAATATGCAGTAAGTCGAAACATGCTTTAGATTTAATGACACTGTTTGGAAAAGGAGTTCTTTTCTGTTTTGCATAATGACAAGGTGCACAAGATATAGTGTTTATTATTGAAAAAAAAATCACGATCCTTTTTCAAAATATCTAATCTTTCTAATGATATGTGTCCTAACCTACTATGTCATATATCCTTGGATGCCGAATCTATGGTGAGTGTTGCTATGAGTGCAAGATTGTGTTTATTTTGTGGTGTATGCAAATCTAAATTAGTGTATGACTTGAACTCCAATGTGTACATCCCAGATTTGGCTCTAGCAATGCCAATCATCTTTAAGATTTTTTATTTCTGTATCTTACAATGTAACTCATCAAACAAGAATCTGTAATGTAGGCTTTTTGTAGCTTTAAATATGGAGATAAATAAAAATCAAGGGACATTTAGAACATTTGTAAGATATAAGTTGTTTTGAAAATATATTGTGCCATAGATGGTGGAGACAGTTTTTGAACCATCAGGCAATTGAAGATTGATTGGATTTATTTTATAGTAGTTTTTGAAGAATTTTAGAAAAAATAACACATGTGTTATTGCTCTAGTGTCTAAAATTTAATTATTTTGCTTCAATTTGTGACTTGATATTGACAAAATGTGATTTATACCTTGAGAAGAGTTTACATTTCAATTGGCTGATTTTTGTTATGAGCAATCTCACCAGCATCATCTTGAAATAGAGCAATAAGAGCTTGTTGATAAACCCCATTTGTAGGATTTATCTTGTAGTAATTTTTGGAGATTTTATCACATTTTACCCACATTTATTCAACGAAATAGCATGGTTTTGTATATTCTCCTTTAATTGTGCTTGAATGTGAAAACATGCTTTTTAGATCTTAAAATAGCTAAATTTAATTCACCTTGATTCTATTAGATGCCTTGATATGTTTGATAAGTAATTTCAGAATTAGGAGGAAAAGATTGGATCAAAGGGAATGGAGAAAAAACATGTAGAAATGGAGAACTCATGAAGAAATGAAAGAATCGCAAAAGCTGTCAAGCCAACCTCTTTGTACTTAATTGATCATAACTTGAGCTACAGAGGTCCAAATGATGCGGTTCTAGTTGGGTTGGAAAGCTAACATCCGGGGCTTCAAAACGATATAAGATTTGCCATAGTTGCATCGCGCATAGGGGCACGCACGCGCATGGTACGCGGACGCGCCGATGGTGGCACATGACCCACTTAATGCAATATGTGGCTAGCGATTTTAGAAGCCTTGTGGGTCCAATCCAACTCATTTCTGATGCTATTTAAGCCAATGATTGAAGAGGAATCAACATACTTTAATCATTAGTCATAGTTTAGTTTTAGAAGTAGTTAGAGTTAGAGAGAGAAGCTCTCTCTTCTCTCTAGAATTAGGATTAGAAATTAGGGTTAGATTAGGATCTCATAGTTCTAGGTTTAATTCAAGTCTTCTTCTACTTCTACCTTCAATTGATGATTGCTACACTTTGGTTCTTCTTTCTATCCCTATCCTCTTGTTGTAATTTCTCTTATTTTGTTTCTAGGTTTTATAATTGAGATACTCTTGTTCTCTTTGTTTTCTTTTAATAATGCAATTTGAGGTAATTCATGATAATTGTGATTTCCTTGATTGTTGTTCTTAATTCTTTGTATTCAATTGTAGTTAGAATTCATTCTTGTTGTGATTTACTATACTTTTCTTTTGTGCCTTCCAAGTGTTTGATTAAATGCTTGGAAGAATGTTAGACTAGAATTTTATGTTCTTGGCTTGGAAAGGTAACTTAGGAACTCTTGAGTTACTAATGTCCAAGTAATTGATGATTGGGATCCATTGACTCTAGTTCTCACTAATTGAATTAGTGGAGAGTTAGGACTTATGGACTAGGATTGATATAGCTCATTTGACTTTCCTTTACTACTAGCTAGAGGATGATTTAATGAGATTAATCCTTGCCAATTCTCATATTGTGGTTAGTGATTAGGATAGAGATCCTTGACCACCAACCCTTGCCAAGACCTTTTTAGGCCTTAGTTTACTTTCTTGCCATTTATCTTTCATGTTTCTTATTAAAACCCCAAAAATAACTCACAACCAATAACAAAACACTTCATTACAATTCCTAGGGAGAATGACCCGAGGTTTGAATACTTCGGTTTATAAATTTTAGGGGTTTGTTTTAGTGACAAACAACTTTTTGTATGAAAGGATTATTGTTAGTTTAGAAACTATACTTGCAACGAGAATTCATTTGTGAAATTCTAAATCATCAAAAATCTAATCATCAAAATGGCGCCGTTGCCGGGGATTTGCAATGGTATTATGTTATTGGTTATTGTACATATGTGAATTTTGTGAATAGGTTTATCTTTTGTTTGTTTCTTAATTTTTGTTAGTTTTATTTTGTTCTTTCATTATGAATTCTCACTTTAGCTTTGAGTTTGGTTCTAATTGTGTTGTAGGAAATGTGGACTTTAATGGCAACATGTACCATGGATGGAATCATCAAAGATGGGAGGAGCCTCAAGGAATTGATCATTCCTATTGGCAACAATCTCCGAATACTTATAGGTATAATTCCCATCCTAATGCATGTCAATTTAACGGCTATGATGACTCTTTTTGTGATACTCAACAACCACCATCATATGCCTATGAATCTCATCCTCAACATGGACCTCAACCATACTCACAAGCCTTTCCACATCAAGCACCTTCCTATGATCCATATCCACCATATGACCAATCATCCATGCCATATTCTTATGACCATTATGAGCAAGAACCTTTAGAACCACCACAACCCTATCAAGATTACTCCCAAGAATCACCTCAATACACACCATCTCCACAATTTTATCAAGAAAAAACACCTTCCTACCATGAATTCTCTCTCCAAAATAATGAACCTTCCTACTCACCCCAAACCCCAATAGATGACCTTCTCACTTTGTTACTCCAAGGACAAGAAGCCATGAAGCGGGATACATTTGAGTTTGTGACCAATTTGACCAAGGTGGTGCACACTTTAGCCCACCAATGTTTGAATACTCAAGGTATTTCTGTGACCACATGTGAAAAGTCAAAAGAAGAGCAAAGCATGAAGGAGAAATTGGAAAATTCGGTGGAGAAGGAGGAGTCAAATTTTGTGTTAGAACATTTGGAGGAGCCTATGATCATTGAAGAAAAGGAAGAAGTGGTTGAAGATTTGGGAGATGTTGAAAGTCCATGGGAATGTAGCATCATGGAGGACTCTTCCAAGAAGCTTGATATCGATGTTGAGGAGGGTGCGCAACCTCCAAGACATATCATCGTTGGAGACTTGGAAGAGGCTTATCAAGAGATGGATTCAATCATGGATGAATTTCTCTCTACAATGGAATCTTTTCCCATTGGACATGAAGTTAAAATTATAAAAGAATGTGCACAACCTCCCGTACCCTTGGTGAGCAACGAAAAAGAGAGTGAATTGGAGGAGAGCTACCAAGAGGGAAAAGTTAGCATGGTGTATATTGAAATTGAAGAATATGAAGAGGTTGATCTAGAGATGGATTCATTCATCAATGAATTCCTATCCAAAATTGACTCACCTCCCATTGGGCAAGATGAAGTTCTTGAAGACAACACCAAGCCAAGTGAAAAAGGGGAAAAGGTTGAAATTGAGGAAGCTCGCAAAGAGGTGGAAATACACAAAGAAGAGCACAAGGAAGTAGACTTTGCATTGTCTAAGTGTGGGGAGGTCTCCCTCCCCAAGTCACCATCCAACACAACATTCAAGTGGGTAAAACTCTTATCCCTAAGCTTTACTTTCTCACTTGAATATGGTTTAATTGAAAATGATGGTCAACTTAGAGCTCTTTGTGGAGTTAAAAGTATAAGAGAGTTGTGTAGTGGTTGGAAACATCATTCTAAGCTCGTGACGGTTGCAAGCTCAAAATTCAAGAGCAATGTTGGGTGTGGAACCAAATTGCATGGGTCTAGGAAGTTGTTTGGAAGCTTCTTTGAGAATTCCAAGGCCATACCACCCGTACAGAAGAGTCATGAGACTCAACTCACGGATGGGTGTGAAGATAAGATATGGGATCCCGGTTCGCTAGGTGAAGACCAACTATGGGGACTCATATCTTGGGTAGAACTTTGCCCAAGCTTGATGAAGATGGCTGGATATTCTGTCAACCAATTGAGAAGCAAAGATCCTTGGAGATTCAAGGATGAGTACAAACATAAGCCACCATGATAATAAGCTCCTCAAAATGTCCAACTTAAGGACTTAAACTAAAAGTGCTAGGTGGGAGACACCCCACCATGGTAAACTATTTCCATCCTCTTTTAGTTTTGTTTAATAAGTGATTTAAGTTGCCATTGTAGGTAGATCTTCATTTCATATTGATTTGTTTGTAAAGATTGGTTGTTAGTATGTCGTATTCATTAGTAGTAGATGAATAAATCCTAAAATCAAATCGCATTTTTGTGAATTGTTTGATATTTGATTGAATAAAGAAGAGTTTTAGACATTATAGGGAGCTCTTGGGCATTTTTTTCTGCTTTTTGGGCAAAAATAAAAAAAAATTTAATAAAGAAAAAAAAAAGGGCATCGGCGCGCTAGCACGCTGTGCGTGCGCGCGCGGATTGCACTTCTGCAACTTCTAGTACAAAAATCAGAGAGTTGTGCGCGCTTTGTGCTAGCATTGTGCTGGGAGCACAACCTCATCCACGCGTAAGCGCGCGCGCGGATTTGCACCCTGCTTTTCTCCTTCCTCCTTTCTCCTTCTTTCCTCTTCTATTCTTCTTTCTTTCTAATTTTTTTTTCTTCTTCCTCTCTTAGAAATTTTTTTTCTCTTTTAATATAAATAAAAAATTTTTTAATAAAAAAATAATAATAATATAATAATAAATAAATAAATAAATAAAATACTAAAAAAAACAAAAAAAAAAAATTTTCTTTCTTTTCCTCCATTTTCTTTTATTGCATTTGCTTATTTTCATTCATTGCATTTTAATTTTGTTTTTTTTCTACCTTGTTCTCATTTTATTTTCTAAGTTTTCCATTTTAATAATGGTGTTGAACTTTCCTACTCAATTGTTGAGACTTTTTTGCATTATTTTGATGCTTCTTGACTTGTTTGATATTGTTGGGTGATGAAACTTTTAAATCAATGCTTCATCTTGTATGACTCTTGTGTCTTTGTGCATTGATATGACCTCATATTGTCTTTCATGACCCACTTCTTCTCATTTGAACTTGATGCTCAATACACTCTTCATGCTTTAACTTTACTCTTGCATCGAGCTTAATGATATGCCTTAGCTTACATTGTTTTCTCACTCACATGCTTAGCTAACATGTAGTAGGGAATCATACTCTTATTTGGCATTAGCCCCGCCTATGTTCTAATTGTCTTGATATCTTTGTTATAGGCTTAATTTTCTTTCCTTTTCTTTCCTTTTAGGTTGGCCACCAGAAAGAAAAAAAGGAAAAATTTCTAAATGGGGCAACAAACAAGTCATCCGCACAACCTTTTGAAGGAGCTCATCAATTGTAGCAACCCATCCACCTTGCTCTTCTTTGCATGCACCGAGGACGGTGCAATCTTCAAGTGTGGGGAGGTCGTTCGACCAATCTCCATGGGTAAAAATTTCCTTTTCAACACCAAATTTTTTATTTTCTTTGTTAGATTAGCTATTGCATTGCATGATAGGTTGCATGTTAGTTAGAATTTAAGTCCAAATTTAAAATCATTTTGTTAATAAAGTTTTCTTACCATTTACTATTCATATTTCTTACCATTTACACGTGAGTTGGGTTTACTATGCTAGGCCGCAATGTTGAGCTTCCCTTTCGTCAAATAATGTCCAATAATTCAAGGATTTTGTGTTTTTTTTTTAATATCTCAATGTTAATCTTTAAAAAATCTCTTATATAAAAGTATTTTCCTCGAATTTATCTAAGATACAAATGTATGTATATTATTTAACAATATTTTAACTAACATTTATTATGAACTTTTCAATATCTATATATAGCAATGTTCCAGAAAGTTTGATGCGTGAGCATCATTAGTGTTTTGTCTATATGTTTTATATGATTTTCTGTTGATTTGTTAGAAGATTTTAGTGGATTATCCCCATTTAGATGCTATTTTTAATTTTGTGGCTTTTGATTGATTTTAGGTAGTATTCGGATAAAGAATTGATGAAAAAGTGCATGACGAAGCAAAGGAGCCTCATGCGTACGCATGTGTTGCGTGTACACACAACTGCAAGAGCTTAAATAAGACAATTCTCCTCTAGACTGGTGGCGCTAAACGCAACGACTCGGTGTTTAGCATCAGGAGTTTGTAACTCACGCCTGGTTGCTGGATAGCTGGCGCTAAACACCCACTCACCGGCGTTTAGCGCCGAAGACCATATTGGGCGTGCAAGGCTCGCTGGATGAGGGGCGCTAAACGCCTAGTCACTGACGTTTAGCGCCAATAACGAGAATCACAATGAAGATCACACGTTGTAACAAATCAACAAGGCTTTTAGAGATTTGATTTTGTAAATCACATAACTATTAGAAAAGATCTTTTAGGGTTTTATTTAAGTTTTAAATCAATTTTAATTAGGATTATAAATAGGATTTAGATCCACCCATGCTGCAACTTCTCTTTTCCTAATTTTCATTCTGCACTTTTACACTTTTTTTTCTACTAGGGTTTTCTACACCATGGGCTACTAAACCTCCATTGTTAAGGTTAGGAACTCTGTTTACTTTGATAGATTAATAATTATATATTCTTCTACTCTTGATTAATGCTTTGATTATGGTTTAAGAATTGGTTTCGTTCTTCATCCTAAGAATTAGTGATTATTGAAAAATAACTCTAATCTCACTTGAATTCTATTTGAATTTTCGAAAAGTTATATCATTAGAATTACAGCTTGAAACCAATTTCTCATAACTCCTTAATTATCTGGACTTAATGTGGTGCGTGACATATAACTGCATCATGCTTTTGGGTTCTTAGGGATTGTGTGATTTATAAATCAGAATTTAAACTTAACCCTCTAATACAATCGAGCGATCAAGAAGTTGATGGTCAGTTTGATTAGATGAGATTGGATTGCCTAGGAATAAAAATTTAATCACTTGGGGTTTGCCATAAACTTAATCATTGCATGATCAAGGTAGTTGACATTGAATATTAATCCGACATTTAAAAATCTCCAAAACCTTAACTCTATTCTTATACCGTTTTATCAACCGTTCATTGTTTGTTTTTTTATTTTATTGTCTTTTATGCTATTTGATAATCAAAACTCTCATTTCAATTTGTCTAACTAGAATAGCTAATCAATTATTACTTGTTTAGTCTATTAATTCTCATGGGATCGACACTCATTCACTATAAGTTATTACTTGTATGATCTAGTGCACTTACTGGTAACGTGTGGTTTGTAAAATTCGCACCAGAATTCAACTAAAATATTCAACTTTTTCTAAAATCATTTTGAATATATTAATAGAGGAATGATTAATTTTGGCAATTAAAATTTTTCAAATGAAATATTTGAATAATATATACTATTTTTAAGAGTAAATAGTTTATTTGATAATAATCATATTATTAACTATCAGTAGTGACAGGATTTAAAAAAAAAAAAAAACAGAAGAAAAAGAAAAACAAAGTTATATGTAGTGCATGCTAAGATATATGTATTTTTGTTTAAATAGTTGCTCAGTTAATTCTAAGTTAGAAAATAGTAGTTAGGTAAATCGCTTTCAAAGTGGTGATTCTAAATTCTTTAATATAATTTTACTTTATATATTTTTCTAAGAAAAAAATATGAAATGTCTGCAAAATAAATTCAAAACGCGGCTACACATGATTTGATGTATTTCAGTATTTGAGTATTCGTCTAACCTTATATTATTTATTTATTTATTGTAATCTTACCATTTTGGGAGGTTTATAGAGTGGAGTATCTCACGCTTCATTCTAAAGCAATAAGCATAGTTGATGAGGTGGCGCTTTCTGACTAAGACGTGGCATGTAACTATCCCTGATTGACACGTGTCCACACCACCATTTCTCCAAAAACTCAACAAAATAAAAATACTACATGATCCATAAATATTATTATTTTTTACTAACACTTAACTAATAATAATATTCATCCATATTTAAATATACTTTTTACATAAAAAATATATAATTTATATTTATATTTATCAAAATCTTATATATACATATTAATATAATTTACATTCATATTTTTCAATACACATAAATCAATAAATTTATTTATTAAAAATAATTTAATATTTATATTGATAAAATAATAACAAAAGATATTAAAATTTGATGACCCCAAAAACTTCTCAAAATAAAAAACACACAAACTTTAAAAAAAATCAGATTGAATAAAATAAATAAAAATAAGAGATAGTGGACTTTGGGACTTTTGGAGTTTTATAGCTACAGGGATCAATGATGACTATATATATATATATAAGTTGGTGGTGGTGCTCCATCGATCCAACCTTGTTTATGTGCACATACACAACACACACACATTCTTGTTTTCTTTCTTTCTTTCTTTCTCTCTCAATTAGAACCGGATCAATATATATAAAACTGACATTTTTAGAAAAGAAAAGATGGGAAGGCAACCATGTTGTGACAAAGTTGGGTTGAAGAAGGGACCATGGACAGCAGAAGAGGACAAGAAGCTCATAAGCTTCCTCCTCACTAATGGCCAATGTTGTTGGAGAGCTGTGCCTAAGCTTGCAGGTCTGTCTCTAATCTTTCATCAATGGAGTTTCATTGGTTCCTCACTTTCTTTGTCTTGTCCTCTTCATTAATGCATTTTTTCATTCTGTTCCCATTCAAACACTCACTCATAATTGACACATAATAAAAGCACCACAAACATTTCAAGTGTAATAAATAACGAAAAAGTCTAGGGATAAGCAGTTTTATTAAAATTTGGCCAGTATTTAACTATCAAAATGAAAGTGAGTAATTCTACACTATTAGATGTAATTTCATACTATTAAAAATATTAATAATGACTAATTGATGACTATAAATTATAATACTTGCTGATTCCTTAACACTATTCATAAATAATTAAGTATTTAAGTAATTTTATTCGTTAATTTTAATCATTTATCTCAATTATATATTTTTTACGATTGAGATGAATGACTAAAATTATTGAAACATCTGATTTATAATATATTTAAAATGTTTCTAAAAATATGTTTTATGATTTTTTGTACTGTGCTTCTACCACTTCTAATTTAGTTGTTGGATTATGTTTAAGCATAATTCTTTTGCATTCTTGATTTTTGGGTGGGGAGTTACAAAGTTTTCGTTCCAAATGTTTCAGCAGAAATAATAATGAATCTTTTGTGTAGTGAATTTGAATTTTTAACAATATGAGGTATGGTTTCTTACAGGGCTATTAAGATGTGGAAAAAGTTGCAGGTTAAGGTGGACAAATTATCTTAGGCCAGACTTAAAGAGAGGCCTTCTTTCAGATTATGAGGAGAAAATGGTCATTGACCTTCATGCTCAACTTGGAAACAGGTTATTTTTTTCACACTAACCGCTTTTTTTAGAGTAATTAATATTATTTGTTATCTCTTTAAACTTTTATCAAATTTAAAGATAAAAAATAGTGGATCGGATAAGTAAAATTAAGTGAACTAATAATTTTATTAAAAGTAACAAGAGTCTGAATACACTTTTGGCTTTAGGAAAATATTGTTTTACTTTCATGGTTTTATATATTCACCTGTTCTGCATGCTTAATCATAGAATAATAAACTTTTGCAATGATTAAATTAAATAATTGGCATGGCAAAAGTAACCTTATCTAAGGAAATGATTTAAACCAAAGTGAAAAGAAGAAAAAGATACCTTAATGACACCCAAGCCACTAACTTTAATTTGTTGAAGTTTTTTTATTTGTGTAATTCATGCCATCCAAGTTGTACATTTTTTATTTGACGAGAGAGTAAACATTATGGTCCCCCCCCAATGCCACAACCTTAGATGAGACGTGCAAAATTTGTAGACCTAGTCTTTCCTCTATTTTCTATTTTTTTTTAAATATTTCTTCTTTTCTCTCAGAAGGAAAAAAAAAAGTTTTGGCAATAGCATCATAATATTGAAATTGTTATGTATTCTTATTTTATTACATAATATATCAATAAAAATAACTATTTTTTATATTAATTATGTAAATAATAATAAAAAAATTAATATGATTGAATAACAGTGTAAAATATTATAATCCCAAAAACTAAATATTTAAATCTTTTTCATGTAAAAAACATGACAATACTCTGTAGTGAGTAGTCACTTCCTTTTCAAGTTTGAAGTGATATCATAACTCCGCGTGGACCTTATGATGGAATATTTCTTTTCTTTTCTTATGTTAATGTGAATTATAATTATAATTTTGTGTTTGATTATTATGCAGATGGTCGAAAATTGCTTCTCATCTGCCAGGAAGAACAGATAATGAGATTAAAAACCATTGGAACACTCACATTAAGAAAAAGCTGAAGAAAATGGGCATTGACCCTGTTACTCACAAGCCACTCTCCAATAATCAACAAATTCAAGAACAGAGCAACCAAACACCTCCTCACAATGTTGACTTTGACCCCAACCATGATGAACTACCTAAAACTCAAGACCAAAACAATCCTAAAGAGGAAGAGAAACCAGATACCATTCCTGAGTCCAAAGAAAGAGAAGAGAAAATGGTTATGATGATGCCACCACCCTTAATTGATGACACAATAATAATGGATGATGAGATTATTATAATCAATGATATCAATGGGTTCTGCACTGATGAGGTACCAATAATAGAACCACATGAGATTCTTGTTCCTTCTTCTGATCCTTCTCCTTCGTCTTCGTCATCGTCCTCGTCTTCTTCTTCTTCTTTTAGTTCAAGTAATAACTTCCTTGAAGACCTTCAGCTCCCAGATTTTGAATGGTGTTGTAACAATGATCATAATGATATTATTATTAACAACAACGACAATAATGTGGCTTCGTGGAATGATGATGATTTTATTAACTGCTTGAACTCTCTGATAAATGATGATAATGATGATCATGATCGTGATCATGATAATGGTGAAAGTAGCAAGCAGCAAGAACTAGTGTTTGATGATAATGCTCCTTCTTCTCCACTTTCTCAGTACTCAAACATGGTCATGGATTATTCAGAATCTTCTTGGCCATATGGCTTCTTTTGATTTTATTCAATAACAAACAATTATATCTTACTTACATGTACTCACTATCTTTAGTCCTTTTTACTTTTATTATTAAATAATATATTAAATATTGTATCTTACTTTTTTTTTGTGTAATACAACAACAACAACATTTTATTCTGTTATACAGGTTGCCTACATTATTGTATCTTATTATATATCATGTTTATCGAGTAAATTTTAGGTTTAATTATTCTATCTGTAGTTATAATTTTTTCGAATTTTCAATTAAATTCTTATATATATATTTTTTAATTAGGTTTTTATACTATATCAGATTTTGTAATTAAGTCTCTGTATATCATGATAAAAAAAATTAAAGTTAACAGAATATTCTGTTAAATTATATAGAATATTCAGTCTAAGTGTTAAGCATATTCGTTTTACTTAACAGAGTATTTCATTAATTATCGCGTTTTTATCACGATAGAAACTTAATTACAAAATCTGATATCGTATAACAACTTAATTGAAAAGAAAAAAGTATAGAAACCTCATTAAAAATTTAATAAAACTATAGCTACTAACGGAATAATTAAACCTAAATTTTATTTACACATAATGATGTGTGAGAAAAAGAATTAAAAATACATCAAGAAATTAACTAGAAAAAATAATAACGAATAACTTAAAGATTTTTTTTTTGGTGAAAGCTGAAATTTAGTAAAGATTAAAAATTATAACTAAATATTTTAATAGAAAAAAATATATTACACATAATTTTTTTTTAAGAAAACGAGTAAGTTAACTACTTAATAAATTTAAATTAATTAGTAATATTTATTTTTAATTAAAAAAATACTCTTCATTATATCACGATCCAATAACTTATTATTTTTACCATTATCCACTATTTTTTAAGACTTGCTCATCTTTCGATGAAAATTTATTTTTGTGTCTGATAGTGGAAACATGTTGGTTGTTGCTTTTTATTTAATTTATTGAAGTCATTTTCATTTTTTGGTTTGTACTATGTATTGAGGTTATATTATATATATCCCCTCATTAATGTAAACTTCATCTTCAATCTTATTTAATTTATTACTTTATGAACACAAGAGAAGTCTTTGAATAAATGAATGTTATTATTGTTCCATAACTGAGTTCATGTATCCTAAAGTATTATCATTTTCACCTATATTTTAGCCAATAACGTTAACTTAAATTATTTCCCACACGTTTCATTCTGCATTTTACTTTATATATTTGTCAATTACTTTCTTGTTCCTTTTAATTTGTCTTATCTGAGCAATGGCATATACCAATTAATAATGGTATTAGTTAATTCTTTCAATGAAAAATAAGGGAATTATTAGAATGAGAAGTCTTTTTACGACTTTGAAATTTCTATAATCCTAATTTAACGAAGAAAGAAAATAGTTAATTAATTAATTAGTTATTATGTTACACTAATTAAAAAATAAAATAAACTCAGTACTTTTTTTTTTAAAACTAAACGCAGTAAATATTGAACGGTCTATAAAGTAAGCATCCGGAATTTATGCACAGTATGCATTTAATTTGCTCAGTATCTTTTTTCAGAGTTCATATTGTATTTTCTTTCTGTTTGACAAATAGCTACAATATTTTCGTACATATATAACATATCGAATATAATATAAAGTAAATCATATTATATAACTACTCATATCATAATTATTTATCATCTTCACGAATTTTTTATTAATTGGCATTATGCACGTTTACTTCAAAAAATAATAATAATAATAAGACAGTTTTTAACCCTAGGACTCATATATTATTTTAGGTTTTAGGGTCTACATCTAACTTGTTTTTATGGATGACAAAACTCTTCAAATTAAACGCGGATATCTTGCGGAAAATGTTCCAATAGAGATTTGACTGTGAAAATTTTTTTTCACAGAGATGGAAATGAGGGACAAAATTCTTCCAAGACAAGCGCAGGAATTCGAGCGGGGATTTCACTCTATCCCTGCTATTCCCTGAAATTTATAAATTTACTGAATTATCTTTACACACACATATAGAAACCTAAAATTCCTAATCTTCATTTGCATGACCCTTTTTCAATTCAACACAACACACATACACACACATAAAAACCTAAAATTCCTAATCTTCATTTACATAATCCTTTTTCAATTTAAAGATCCCTAACGCTATTCATACTCCATCTAACATTTCTGCAGCCACCCCTTCGCCACTCTCCCTTCTCACTGCATTGTCACACCTCACCGTGCCATCACCCTCACCGCGTCGTGCTTTCTATTTGCGACGTTCCTTTTCGTAACTCTGCCGTCGTGTCCATTCTCCTCTCTGTTGTTGCGTCTCCCACCTCGTCCACTGCTTTGTCCTTTGACTCGTCGTTGCATTCCCCCACTGCGTCATTTCAAAAGAAGCTAAGTCACCATCGTTTCATTTAGACTTTTTGTATAAAATCTTGCTGTTTTTGTAGAAAATAGATAGGAAATGGAGTCCCCGTAGAAAATGAGGCCCCATAAAAAATGGAGATGGGAAGCAATATTTTTTTAGGAGACAGAAATGAAGAGCAAATTTGAGGGCAGAAATAAAGAACAGGAAATATCCCCACCCTCGTCCTGTTCCGTTGACATCCCTATTCGTTTTACCCTTATGTTTAGATTAAATTTAGTATTCATGAATATCCTATTTTAAGTGATATTTAAAAAAAAATTTGATAGATTAAACATAAGTATATATGATACATTTATTAGGATGAGTTTGGAACTAATTACTTATTGGAAGGGGTGCTTAGCTTGTCTTTAAAAAAAATTGATAAATTAAAAGATTCATACATTCTTATAATTTTTACTTTTAAAAGTTATGTATGCCTTCAAAAATACCTATATATGATAATACTTTCTAAAGTTAGTTTATACACATGCATTATAAAATTAAAAGTTTAACATAAATTTATAATTAATGAATATCTTCATTTGTTCTATATTTATGTCTAATAGTATAAACATATATCATAATATTGTATCTTATATACTTATTAATTAGAATAAGATTTTAGAATAAGTAGTTTCATAATATTGTATAAAAATTTTAATAACCAAAATAAAAAATCTAAATTTTAATTTTTGTAATCTCACTGAAAGAAATTTAGTATGAGACAAACTAAAAATAAATACCTATGTATATATATCACACTTCAAACTCAAAAATTAAATTTTCACATATATATTTTTTTCAATTATCAAAGAGAGAAAGAAAAAAAAGTGTCAAATTTTTTTTATAAGAATTTTCTTTTTTTCCCATACAAAGACTTTGAGTGTAATTCACTCATATTATATACTACTCTTTGAAGCATATATATATATATATATATATATATATATATATATATCTACTTTACTATTTAATTTGAAAATACAATTATATAAGGAAGATTTACAATAATAATAACCACACATTACAACATAGTGACATACTGGAGCCTACATTATTAGACTTCAAGAGTCACTACATCACAAACTTGAAAGTGAAATAAACAAATAAATAAATTAAACAAAGTACAAAAAATTAGGTGAAAATATCTAAAACTCAGAAAGGTTTGAAAATAGACCTCAATTGATAACCGCAACCTCGTCTAGTCTTAGTCGAAACAAAAAATCGGAACCCTCATTTTATGTATCTCCAGAGAATGGACTCAAATAATAATAATAATAATCCACCGCAATTATATTTACAGTATAAAAAATATATTTTGGCCAAATAAAAAAGTAAATCATTAAAAGAAAATTTTTTGGTAAATTATTGATGAAAAAAAATTCATCGGTAAAATATTACTGATGAGATTTTTATCGACAGAAGATAATGTTATTTTTACATATGTGTAATTCTCTCGTGGTATATACAATAATAATGTTAAAATGAACCTATAAAAATAGGTTAGCACACTTCTTTATTTCTTTTTTGTTTCTATAAAGTGGTGTCAATTTATAATAGAAGTAAATAATTATACGAAATTCGTTTGTTTATGTATCTTCTACAAAACTAAATTAAAAATTTTAATATAATTACCTTGTAGGTTTGAAAACTATAAAAACCAAGATTTTCGTTTTTTTTTATTAGCCAAAGAAAACCAGTAATTTTGACGATTATTTAAAATAGTTTAACAAGTGAACAATTTTTTAAAAGTAAACTATGTAGTGACCAAAATGTTTTCTAATAAGATTGATAATCACAGCTAGCCTTGCAAGCCCTCAAATTAAAAAACGCGTACGAAACAATAATACCATTACAAATTGTTCCCCTATACTTTTTCATTCAATTATATATCACCATTATTCTAGCTAGGAAGCCAAAGAAAATTCAAGAAAGCTCATCAATTCTTTGATATAATAATATGTTACAAAAAATATTATCAAATAATAAATAAAATAAAAATGGATCCATTCATTCAAAGAACGGCATGGACGACGTGGACCTAACAATGTATAGTTTAAGGTCAAAACTTCACTTCTCTCACCGTCTTTAATTCTTCTAATTTCTTTATTGGCCATAATCTTTTACATTGTCTCAAATGTGATGCTTCTTTTATGGACCTCAAGTATTTCAACACTTAAAGAATCCATATCATTCACGCATTCTTTTTGACACTTCAACAACTTATATTTGCCACCTAAACAAAGGTTGATTTTGATCTAGAGCAATACTACATTACTAATAAATATGATTTTTTATTAATATTTAATTAATAATAATTTATATTTATATTTATAAAAATTTTATATACAAAAAATATATAATTTATATTTATATTTATCAAAATTTTGTATATATAAATTAATATAGTTTGTTTTATAATTTTTAAAATTTTCACATAATTAACAAAATTTATTTATTAAAAATAATATAATATTTATACTAATTAAATAATATAAAAATACTAAAAATTATTAGTTCCCAAAATTTTTCTTTCATCTATCATACGGCATATTTATTGTTCTCTGTGTATTTTATTTTATTGTCTCTTAGTAATGGCATCTTTAAACAAGGTAGGTTGATAGGTTCTCCAATGGTCAATGAATTTAAGAGATCTTGGACTATGAGTACCATGGATCATAATATGGTTAAACTACTTATCCCTAAAAACGAATAAATAGAGACTGATAAACAGTTATATATAAACTAACTTGAGTTAAATTCCTATTATTTTAAGCAAAGAAAAAAGAAATATTTCTAAGTACAGTTGATATATATATATATATATATATATATATATATATATTCGTGGGCGATTGAAGACAAAGCGTATAGTGAAAATTCATGTATATAGAATCACATTGAATATATTATATATCTTTCGTGGAAACGGAATATTTATTATATTATTCCTATTTTAACTAGGAGGATATATCTGATGAGTTGGATTGAAGCAAGTTGAGTTAGAACTGAATTTAGCACTATTTTTAGACTTGGTCAACTTTTAGGATCTAAACATATCCATTGATAATAATTCAGAAATAAACGAGTTTACCAAATATATAATTTTACAATATAAACAAATTAAAAAAAAAAGTTTATATATTAGTTCAAGCATAAAAGTTTAATAATCATTTATCACTAAGCTAATCTTTTCTTTCTATATATATATATATATATATATATATATATATATATATATACACCTTTGATAACTTAAATTATCTCGTATAGCAAAGAATAAATTTAATCTTTAACATGTTATCCATAAATTCATTCATAATATATTTAAATTTTCATACATCATACCACGTTTTAGTCGGCAAAAATAAAAAATTTATTGATTGATTTCAGATAGATCATATATCTGTGAAATTGCAAACTAATCACGAATTAACATAATCCAAAAGGATACTTCTACAAAGACGTGTAAAATATTTTTTTATTTATTGTAAAAATGCTTACGTGTCGTATTATTATTAGACGTATTAATTAATCGATTATTTTTAATTTTTTTAACAAATTAGAATAAAACCAATTTTTTTTTATAACAATAACAATAAATTCAAATTTTTTTATAGGAATCTAATTGTATTTTTAAATTTTTAGGAATTTAAATGTCTGCAAAATAAAAAGTCAGAGATATATTTATTTTTTTATCAAAAAATTTAAAAATATTCGATTTAGATTGTGTAATTTGATCGGATCAAATCGAATCTAATAATTATAATGTAGATAATTAAATTTATTATTGTTACTATAATAAATTAATTTTATTCTGATTTATTAAAAAATAAATTATTAATCAATTTAATAAAAATATCTAATAATAATATAATATATATAAACATCTTAAAAAAAATATTTTTAATATCTTTATTAAAGTGATCTCCTGATACAAATCATGTGTTTAGTTAAAAATTCAGTATCCTTGAGGAATCGAATCGCAGCTGAATCACAGGCCCTATTACACCGGAAGAAAACGAATCTTCTTTCAAGTATAATATAATACTTGATATCTCAATTTTTATTTAAGGATTTCTCTTTTATAGTATATTATATCTTAAATTTATTTATTCTAAAATTAAATAAATCAATCCAATCAAAATCAATTTGAATCCAATTCAATTTTATTTAAAATTGAAATTATACCTTTTTTGTTCACAACCAACTGAGAGTTATCGTTCAACACAATGATAAATCAAGTGATTTGACTGATTTCGATAATGAGATAATATGGAGGTTCAAATTGTTTGAAGATTATGAAGACTATAACCACTTAAATTTAGTGCTACAGATCTAAAACTTGTGAAGATTGTAGAACTAAACATTTTGTGATATTCCACTAACGATTATAAGGATTTTATTAATAAGTGTTCTAAAAATATTTATTAACAATATATACTACAAACTACGAGTTGTAATAAAAAATGTAAATTAAAATTATTTTAAAAAAAAATTTATGCGTTCCATTTGTAAAATAAAATGTTTTTCTTCTGTATTCTTAAACAATGCACTTAATAGTTAACACGTTTTTTAGTACATCTATATATAGAATAATGATGGTTACGTTATAGAATTATGAAATCTTCGAATCTCTCAAAGAATGCTAGTCGTTATCAACTTCAACCAATTGCCAATTAAGGAATTTTGTGCTCCAAACAATAAAGATCTAAAATTACTATCATGTATATTAAAAAATAATTATTTGTATATATTATAATGTAAAATATAGAACTTTTTTTTTATATTAGAGTAGTAGTGATGTTTTTTTGAAATGTGAATGGTTGGGTATTATTCTTAAATGTGGAACTGTTTAATTAGAAAAGTAAAAATCGGACCGTTCGATTTGTTAAAAGTACAAAAATCAGACCGATTGATTTGTGTTTAAAAAAAAATTGAGGTACAAAAATCAGACTCTTCGAATTTTGTACTTTTCACAATTTTAAAAAATATAAAAAATTACAATATTAGAATATATTACTATTTTTACTTTCATATCAAGAAAAACCTAAAATATATATTAAAAATATATAAAAGACACATATATATTTACATAATAATTAATTTAATTGTTAGTTTTTTATATTTGGATAGCAATTTCTGGTTAAACTAATTAATATTATAAGTGTTGAAAGTTTCAACATCGTGCACCATCATTGTCAATTCATATATACATATAGATATAGGAGCTATATACGAATTTCTATGCTTCTCATTCACATTCAAAAAATCAACTAAAAATCAACTAACGTAATGACAAGCTGAGTGGACAAGTGGACCTTACTAAAAAGTCAGAAAATAACTAATCATCAATTTATCCTTTAATATTTAATTACTGCGCATAAGTTAAAATCGTTGGTTAGGTCACACTCTATTATTTTCAGCCTAGAAAAATTTTGTACTTCTTTTATGAATTTAAATGATTAAATATTTTCCAATTGAATATTTATCCATAATGCGCCATGCACGAAATTTCACAATTGTTAGTGCATGGATTATTGACAATGAAATTGAAAATTCACAAATATGTACACGTAACTTTCAATAGGAGGTGACGACACTCGTGAATAGTCTAACATAATGATGATAAAACAGGTCAAAATCTATCAGATTAACTCATTTAATCCGTAAAAAAAATGAATTAAATTTTAAAATTGAACTTACTAAAAAGATTAGAAAATAATGGTGATTTTTCTAAAGATTTAAAACCGCCACAAAAAAATTACCAATATTTAAATGGTTGCAGTCCCTTAAAATGCAGGAAAATAAATTTACGGAAGTTTTTAACAACCGCTAACACAATTGCAGTAAAATGAAAAATTTATTTGTGACGGTTTTATAACTATCACTATTTGATAGACTGATTTTAAAAAATAATAATATAAAGACAAAACTAGAACCCTTTAAACATTAATAATAAAATAAAAATAATTTAACCATCAGGAAAACTTTAAAAAGAATTAAAAGCATTATAGAAATTAATAAATTTACTTTATCCTAGCTCTAATTTTTTGACCTTATATATAGTTTAAGTTTCTCTTGTTCAAAGATCTAAAGGGAGTACAAAATATGAAGAAATACTTTTAGTAAAAAAAAGTGATAAATTCATTAATATTGAATCAAATAATATAAAGATAAATATATACTTTTTCTCTCTATAATCAAACACGCTGCACTACAATTCGATTCCTTTTTTAATGGCTTATTAATTATTATTCCCTCCCCCTTAGAAACATTATGATTGTTAAATGAAATTTATAGTAGTATAAATCGAACCCTAGCCTAAGGATATCCCGCATGAACACTACAAAAAAATAATGAGTACAATCAGATTTAATATTGTAAAATAGGAACAGATTTATCGTTAGTCGAATGCATAAAGTTAAGTAATTATCGACAAATTTACATTTTTGATAATAAATTCGTTGGTAATATTTGAAAAGAAATAAAAATATATTGATACATCTTTGAGAGTTAGATTTACCATCGAAAAATCTAACGATAAACCAACTTAGTGAAACGATGTATTTTGTTGACCGGCAATGGATTATCGTCGAATTTTTCTAACAGTAAATTCGACGGTAACTAGGTTGTAAATTCAAAGCGCAAACCCTCTTTGCCCTCATTCGAATCTCTCTCTGTCTCTAACCCTCTCGCCTCCCTCTCTTCTCTATCCCTCTGCCTCTTCTCTTTCTAACCCCTTCGCCTTCCCTATCGCTGCCGACCACCCTTTCGCCTTCTCTGTCGCTGCCGCCACCCTAAGCCACCACCTCTCCCTTATCTTTCTTTCCTTCTCTCTCTCTAACCCATTCTAGCTCGGCCTTTCTCACACAGCCGCTCTTCCTAGGTCGTTATGGCTAGCTTCCAACTCCGGCGACCGTTTGTTTGCCGCTTCTCGCACCGATAACATCATAGTGACGTTGTAACTCCTTTCATCTTCTTTATTCTGTTCTATTTTGGCAACCCAGGTTACTATATTTTTAATTTTTATTTTAGTTAATTTTATGTTCATTAATATGATTTTTAGTTAGTTAGAATTAATTTTCTGTTAGTAGATTTAAAGTGGTTAGGATAGATTATATTAGGTTATCAGGTTCTGAATTGCTGAAAAATATTTAGATTATTTGAATTATTTAAATTATTTGGATTATGCTTGGTTTTTGCTGGTTTTGAATTATTTGTTGCTGGTGTTGATTATTGATTTGAAATTGGGGCTGTCAATTACTATTTAACCTTGATTTTGCATGTTTGATGTTTATGCATGCCAAGTGTTCATCAATATGCCTTAGAGCTTTTAATGCAATTTTTGGTCTAATTCTTGAAAATCAATGCAATTTTTAATTGTACAAGGTTAATTAAGTTGATCCTATTTAACCTGATTAGGTCAACTTTGTATGTTTAATTGGTTTTGGATTATATTAGGAATGAATTTTAAATATTGAAATTAACTGGTTCTAATTTTTGTTCCTTATTTAATTAGTTCTAAACTTAGAGTACTGAACTTGTTTTGAACTTAGAATTTTTTAAAATTCTAAACTTAGGGTAGTGAACTTGTTTAGTTTTAATTTTAATTAGAATATGTTCTCATTTATGTTCCTTATTTAGTTCTGATTTATTCTGATTCTAATTAAATCATATTTTGATTATTGTTGATTTGTTCTAAACTAGTTATTATAATTTACAAGGTTGATTTGTTGTTCTAAATTTTTTATTATTGTTGATCATTGTGTTGATTATTATTGATTTAGTTCTCTTTGTTGGATTTCTAAACTAAATTTAACGTAGTTAATTGGTATACTCTTTGCAGACATGACGATAGGTAGAGATGTTGCGGATCAGGCTGCTGATCGTGGTCGTGGTCGTACTCGTAGTCGTGGCTGTGGTAGAGGGAGGGTTTCTTCCGATACCCCCGAAACTTCTGGATCCTCCCCCTCTACCCCTATTCGACTACCTCGGTGACGTCACAGGTTATGGTTTATCGGACCAGCCGTTCATTGTGGTCCTTAACCCCAACTACGTCCCTCCATCTACGGCGACGACCCCGCCTCCTCCATCCACTCAGCAGCCCAATGCAATGGCGACGCCGCCTCACAACAGACATCGCGGCCCCAGAATCCTCTCACGAAGGTGAGCCTGCTGATGTTCCATCCTCCACCACCTCCCATCATACGGTTGAGGATATGGCTTGATGACGGCACTTGATAAGTATCATTTTAAGTCTTCTATATACTAAAAGTGTCTGATATTTCTTGATTATTAAAATTGCTGAAAGTACCTGATTATTGATTCTAGTTTAGTAAATTTAGGGTTGTAGGTTTCAATTGCTGAAAATGTTTCATATTTTCTAATTATTAAATTGTTGAAGTGTTTGACTATTGATTCTAGTTTAGTGAATTCAAGGTATTTAGTGGATTTATAGATTTAGTGAATATTGAGAGTGTCTAAATATTGAATTTCTGATTATTTCCTGTTGTGAATTGGTTGTTGATGGGTAGAATTTGTAGCATATTCCAATATAGATGATATTCTACTAAAATTTCTAAAAATTATAGTTATTTGCTTCTAAAGTTTTAATTTATATTGGTTTGTCTGTATATTGTTAACAGGTTTCTACCAAACAACAACTCATGTACTCAGGAGATGACCAACGTCATCAAGCTGATGTACGACACTACGTGGCCCAGCTATAAGAAGATCCCCTCTGAGACTAGAGATAGATGGTTTCGGCTATGGATGGTAATTAATTTTGTTTTAGTTTCAAACTTTCGTAGCTAGTTTATTTATATCTTCAATGTTGCTTAATTAATTTTAAAGTTCTTTTGTGCAGCTGCATTTTATATCCCTGTACATGATATTACCATCAAGAAGATATACGATTATCGAATAGTCGTCGGGTGCAGCAGATATTGGAGGATGTTCGTGAGGGGCTGAACCACCTCACGAGCTAGCTCCGCCCAGAAATCAAGAAGGCTCTGTTAGTTCTCTGGGAGATCCATGTGGGGTTCAGACATCGACGTCTCACAAATAGAGCTAACAGGCCCTCGGCCAGGTCGTCAAAAAATACCGGCGGTTCAGTGACTTTCATGAAGATTAAGGCCAAACTGGTATGTAGTTTTCTTTAATTTTGTTATTAAGTTAGTTATATTCTTTTACATATATCATTACCGATGATCCTAATCATATTGTTTCTATGCAACATGTGTAATCGAAGTTGTTGGATCGTGAGGCCACATTGACGGAGACGTTCAAGTACACCCACACTCTGAACGAGAACAAAGAGATATTTGCTTATCAGCGGTCTCAAGATCATTATGTGAGTAAACATCTTATCTTCTGATATAAAATTAGAGATTAACTGTATATTTATCGTACTAATTATTATAACATGCGTTACACAAGAGTCATATACACAGATACTAGAGGTCGCGACTCAGCAATCTAAGCAAAGTGGAGGGGGACACTGATGGCTCTGCTGCCTCAGTCGTCGTTCTTGATGCGGTTTAGCGCGAGACCGCCTCAGCGCCATACAAAAACCACGTATACGGGATGAGGTCCTTCTTCGCCAGCAGCCTGCGCACCTTCACGTTGACCTCAGGTTGGGGTGTGGAGGGAGCACTGGAGTGGCTTCAGCAGATGGAGGCTCAAATGGAGGTGTATCAGACTCAGATGTGCACCGCTGCTGGTGCCACATAGACATCACCGCCTTCTATGTCGCCTCATCATTAGGACGACGAGAACGACAACGACAAGGACTACCTGCTGGATTTGTAGTCATTAGTGCTTCTGTTTTATTGTTTCATTGTATTTATCTGCTTTATTTGACTTTTAATTTATTTAAACATCTAATAATTTATTTTAAATAATAGGTGTCTATTATTTATAAATTGACCATTAATTGTGTGAAATATAAATTTAAATAAAAAAATTCAAATTGACAATTTATTTCGTATTTTTTTAAAACATTGAGATTATTGTAGGATTTATAAAGGGAATAATTTGATGGTAATACTGTGAAAAATAACATATCATAACGTCAACATTATCATCAGAAAAAATTGTCAGTAACCAAACAATTTTTAAACTGATAATTCGTTGTAGAATCTGATAATAATTATTGTTAAAAAATTTAATAATAATAAATTATCAACAAAATTTATATTGTTCGATTATTTTTTATATCAAAATTTAATTAATTTTCTGACAGTAAATTCGACATTTTTTTGGTAGTAGAGGCACAATTATGGCGCACATTCTTAATCAAATAAGATCTGTTAGGCTAACTAATTAAGCAAAAGTTGTTTACGATCTTGCTAAGATTTGAAAAGATAAATAAAAAATGAAAGTGGTAAATTCTGTACGCTACTTCGTTCTTTTCGACGACAAACGTTGAAAGTCAACAATGATTAAATGCTTCACAGTATTCTTTTTGTCGGAGGAATATTATTGGCTCATCACGAATAATTTTTTTCCCCATAGAAACCTTTCTATAAAAAAAAGTACTACTTTGAGAACTAAAACTCTAAAAGAGAGTTAATAACTAACAATTATAATTAAAACATGAAATTGTTCTAATAATTTATCGGAAAAATAATAAGAGTATTTAAGATTTTTAAAAGTTATTAGTTATTTATTTAATTTTAATCATTAAAATTGTATTTTTTTTTACAAAATATATAATTCGTGATAAATGTGTAAAGTGTTTTGATTATAATAGATGGAGTAAAATAAAGAATTTTTTTATATATAAAAATTAAATTAAAAACAAAATTATTATAGTGACTAAATCTTTATATATCACAAGGACATTTTGTTAAATCTGAATATTTTACACAAAAAAAAGATAATTGATAAAATTTAAGATAATTTGATGAAATTTTTAATTTAATTTGTACAGAAAAAATCCTAAAATAAAATCTAAATAGTAAGTCGTTAGAATGTCAATTTAAATATTATATATCACTAATAGGTGAAGGTGGTAATACAATTTTAGTCAAATTAAAGGAGTTTATCCTGATTAAGATTTTTTTAAACTAAAAAAGTTAGTAAAATTATAAAATAAAAAATTAATTATTTTTAAATAAAAATAGTAAAATATTTATTTTATAAAAATTATAAAATTTATAATTATTTTATTATTTTATTAATTTTTTTATTTTAAAAGATCTAAAATTTCTCTGTTTTTTAAAAGAAAAACTTGTTTCATCTCTGCACCGTTCAAAACAATAGAAACAGATCAATGATCAAAATAAAATAAAAATAAAATAAATAATTTTCTCTCAACAAAATTCAACGCCATCTTTCTACTCTCTTGTTCTTTTTCGGAGTCTTCCCCTTCACACACCAGTCAAAGATCGGAGAGACCGAGAGAGTGGCCTAGAATGGAAAAAGCTTGATTTTGTGCTGTAAAAGTCATCTTTTAATTTTTACCGTTGATCAATTTTTGTTATATTCAACGGTAGAAATTGGAAGGAAAATAGGTGAAAAAATATTGGTGGTTCTAACATTGGAGAGACAACAGAGACAAAATTAAATTTCTCTCTCTATTTCTAATATTACTTTTTTACTTTTTAAATATATTTTATAAAATAAAGGTAAAATTATTTTTTTATAACATTTCTTTCCTTCTTATTTTTCTTTTATCCAAACATATCTAAAGAAAAAAAAATCCACTCAATTTCTTTCTTTTTCTTTCTTTCTTTTCTATTTCTTTCTTCTCTATTTCTTTCCTTCCAACCAAACATAGCCTAACCGAAGAGTAGGATTTTTGTGTCACGTTTATTTCTCATTTGTTAAGTAATAATAATCGATTTAATAAATTTGTTAAAGAATTTAATTTTAATGTATTGATAGTATAAAATGTTTTATATAATTATATAATTATAATTATTTTTTTAGATGATCATTCATATATTAATATAAAAAATATTTTTTTATTAATGTGACATTATGTGATTGAATATACATAAAATAATTTTGTACTTAATTACTATAAAATTAATCACAATACTCTTTTAAAATACCATAAAAGTTATAAATTTTTTATTTAACAATGATTAAAAAAAATTAAATCTCTTAAACAAATAAATTTAAGAACTCTTTATATTTTAATAATTGCACACTCAGTACTTTTTCTTGTATATCATGAAATAATGGGCAATATATATATATATGTGAAAATTATTACAAGTCACGTACAATATATCAAATTAGAATTCTGCTAGAGAGATAATGGAATATTTGTATAATGTGTATAACGAGCTATTTATTTGGCCTAATATAAATTAAAAATAAATATCCAAAATAAAATATGCTACTAATTTCTTAAATACCATACATTCATACTATCTAGAGTAATCATCCAGGTAGTAAAGATAATAAACATACTCTATTAACTCCTTATACTTCCTCATCAAATTATTAAGAGGAAATATAGAGAACCATAGAATATCTGTACAATATGTATAATAGGATTTAAGAATATTTGATTTAGTAGGATATTAGATGTTTATTATTTTTGGTACCCGAATGATTATTTTAGATAATATAGATATATTGTGTTTGAAAAATTAGTAATATTTTATTTTAAATGTTCATTTTTTAACTCATATTAAATTAAATAAATAACTCATTATACACATTATATAAATACTCCATTAATTCTCGAGCGAAATCCATCTATGAATTGTCACGAGTCATGTGACTTTTCACAAATGTTTCCAGCAGGCACCATTAACACCTGTTAAAACCAAAAGCTATGACCGTTTGATTTAATTAAACAATTTGAAACGATACTAAACAGCTATTTTATTATTAAATATCAATATATTAAATTTATAAATATACTTTAATTTTCTACTATTTAAAAGATTTAAATATTTATCATACAAATATATACATAATAAATGTATCACTAAAATTAAATATTTTTTTAGTGTAAATTTTAAAGTTCAAACAAAATAATAAATATCAAATCGATTAAATTTATACTTTATATGTTAACACCAAAAATCACACACATTACTTATATTTTTCAAGTTTAAGAATCTATAATTTTAAGTATTTGTATAGCCTTATACTCATCCTAATTTCATAAATATTTACAAAAATAAAATCTCTAAAATTTTTTATTGAAGCGGCACCACTCATATATTCATATAGGTGGAATCCTTTTGATAAATAATATTATCATTTCATTAAGAATTTTAATTCATCCTTCTTATTTATTGTAAATAGCATTAAATCCTATATCTTAAGGGTCTAATTGATAAATAACTTGTTATTACCCATTAAACCTTGAAACTAATGATCTACTAGAATAAGGTTAGATTCCCATTATTTAACAACAATAGATTTTAATCCCATTTTAGCAGTAATTTTTTTATCCTTTGACAAACCTTTAGTCAAAAGAGTCTGCTAAATTTTCTTGAAATCTTACATAAGTGATGATAATTACACCATCATCTATTAGTTGCCTCACAAACTCATGTTTCAAACTTATATGTCTAGACTTTCCATTATAAACCTTATTATATGCTCGAGACATGGTTGATTTACTATCACAGAAGATTAAAATGATTGTCATCTGCTATGGCGACAGCTTTATATTATACAACAAATTTCTTAACCATTTCACTTCTTTACCTGCGGTTGATAAAGCTACAAATCCAGCCTTCATAGGAGAATGTGTAATACACGTTTGTTTCTTTGAGGCCTAACTTATTGCTCCACCACCTGGGTAAAAAGCCATCCTTAAATGGATTTGTTATTACTAAGATTTGTAATCCAACTTTTGTTGGATTAACCTTTTAAAAACGGCAGGATAATCATTATAATATAATCCATGTTTATGATTTTCTTGAGATAACCAAGAACTCTTGTTATACCTTTCCAATGTTGATTGCTAGATTTTTTTGTAAACCATGATAATTTACACGGCAAATGCTGTCTCAGACCTGGTACAATACATTGCATACATTAAACTTTCTATAATCCTAGTATATTCTAATTATGCTATAGGTCTTCTCATATTTCCTTCTAATTTAAAATTAGGATTATAGGGTGTATTGGATTCTTTAATTGTGAGATGATCAATTTTTTTTAATACCTTTTTGATATAATGAGATTGACTTAAAGTAAAGTCAACTTCATTCTTATACAACTTTATGTCTAATATTGTATCCACTTCATTCAAATCTTTCATCTTGAATTTAGAAGTTAGATACTCCTTCGTTACACGAATTCTTTCTAAATTTGTTCCGATGATGATTAATATATTATCAACATATAGACAAATAATTACTCCATAATCTTTAATAAATTTTGAGTAAATAAATTATTTATCCGTACTATTATGTGAGAAGCCATTTGATAACACCACTGAATCAAACTTTTCATGCCATTGTTTAGGCACTTGTTGTAAGTCATACAAAGACTTAATTAATTTACAAACTTATTTTTCATTTTTGAGTAGCACATAGCCTTTTGGTTGCACCATATAAATATCTCATTAAGATCTCTATTTAGAAAAGTCATTTTAACATCCATTTGATATATATAAAACTTGTGAATGGATGCTAATGCTATAAGAATCCATTCTTGCCACAGGTGCATAGGTATCAAAATAGTCTAGACCTTCTTGTTTCACTACAAGAAAAACACCCATTTAGGTACACTTGAAAAGTGTAGCCAAAAGTGAAAAAAAATAATGCCTTAGACTACGGCTACGCTTTTTAGGGTGATTCCTATTCGGCCGTTGCCTATTCTCAAAGGCTACGCTTTTCTGCACCAAGGGCTACGCTTTTGGTGTTTGGGAATAGGGTGCGCTTTTCAAGTGATGCTGTCCAAGACCAAAGGCTACGCTTTTCAGCTTCCATTTTTGCCAGAATAGGCTACACTTTTCAACGCTACTACATCACCTATAAAGCGTAGCCGCATTGGATACCATGGCTACCATGGCTAATATTTTTTTATACAACATAATATTTAGTAATATGATTACATGTATCATTTTACATTTTTAATTAAATGAGTTACAGCAGTCTGGCGGTGGTAGAACGGCGACGACAACAAGTCCTAGCAGCGGTGGTAGAGCTTCAGCGGCGACAGAGCACCCCTTTCTTCTCTCCTCCATTGCGTTTTCTCTCTTCCTCGAGCTCTTTCTCTCTCACTGGCATTTGATGACGACGACGGCAGAGCCCTAGCCAATTAGTCGCGTCGTTCTCTCATTCCTTCCCTTTCCTCTCTTCTTCTTCTTCCAGTTCTCCCCATTAGCTTTCTCATTTCTTCCCTCTTTTGTGTGTCTATTAAGTGAGGATGAGGGTATGTGTTGCGTGAGTGAGGGATTGAGGGTGATCGAGGGCAAACAAAATTTTACTAAGTGTTTATTTGGTATTTTAATATTAGGAGACACTTCTGAACCGCACCCAAAACTTAACAAATGGGTTACTTTTTAAAAGCACTCCCTTTGGTTTAAAAAGTGTACCCATATCTTTTCAGATTTGGCTACGCTTTATAAGTAATATTTAAAATATCTAAGGAGATGCTTTTGAAGTGATGCCTCAATAGTGTTTTCTTTTCTCTTATAAAAGGGCACCATGCGAAAAAGCGTAGCCTATTCTAGGAATAGGTTATGCTTTTCAAATGTAGTTTAAAAAAGTGTGACTAAATGGGTGTTTTTCTTGTAGTGTTGTCTAAACTCTTTGGCTACTAACCTTACTTTAAAGGTTTGTAATAAACCATCAATGTTATACTTTCTTCTAAATACCCACTTACATCCTATAGGCTTTGATCCTGATGGCAAATCAATGACTCAAGTATTGTTTAATAATATTGAGTCCATTCTCTCATTTGTTGCTTCTTTCCAAAAAGCAGAATTTCTTAAAACCAGAGCTTCTTTGAACGGTGAGGATCATCCTCTATATTCATCGTAATAGAAATCTTGTTTGTTATAAAATTTCTATTTTCTTCTACCAAAAAGGTGATAGTTTGAGAAGAAATAAAATCTGGACCCAAGTCTTTTTTCTTTCTCACTCTCAAGCTCTTCCTTGGCTCAATTAATTCTTTGTCGCTTAGACATTTATTATTTTGATAATTTATTTTTTGTGAAATATTAGTATCATTTTCGGAATATTTTGAACTAAAAGTTAAATCTTTGATAAATTTATTTTCGATAAATTCTATCTCTCTTGATTCAACAACTACATTAGACACTGAGTCAAATATTTATATGCTTTAAATTTTTGAGCATATCCTATAAAAATACATTTTATGATTTTTGGCCCTAATTTAGTTCTCTTTTGATTAGGAACTCGATAAAAGGCTAAACACCTCCATATTTTTAGATAATTCAGATTAGATGTTTTTTTTCCTTTCAAAATTTCATAAGAAGAAACATTTCTATATCTTGATGGTATCCTATTATGGGTATGACATGATGTCAATAATGTTTCACCTCACAAATTGTAAAGTAATTTTGTATCTGGTAACATTGAATTAACCATATTCACTAAGGTATGGTTAGGGGTGGCAACGGGGCGGGTAGGGGCAGATTTTTGCTCTACCCGACCCCGTCCCGTCATACAACAACCCGCATAGAACCCGCCCCACTTCTACCCGTGGGTAGTAAAACGTTGAACTCTAACCTGCCCCGCTAAAAATTCGCCCCGGTGCGGGGTGGATAATTACCCGCCCCAAACAGGTAGGAGCGGGGTGGGTATTCGCAGGTTCGGGTAGTATTGCCATCCCTAGGTATGGTTTTTTTCTTTCCGTCAAACTATTTTGTTGCGGAGTATACGGAGCGGAAGATTCATACACAATACCATGTAATTGACAAAAATTATCAAATTCATTAGAAAAGTATTCTCCATCTCGATCACTACGAAGAACTTTTATTTTCTTGTGATGCATATTTTCTACTTCCATTTTATATTTCTTAAACATTTCAAAAGCTTCATCTTTATTTCTAAGCAAATACACATAAGTAAATCTAGAACAATCATCAATAAAAGTTATAAAATATCTTTTTACTCCTCTAGTAATATTGTCATTTAATTCACAAATATCACTATAAATCAATTTTAATAAATACATATTTCTTTCAATTTTAAAAAAATGTTTCTTAGTAATTTTAGATTGTATGTAAACATCAAATTTCTTATTAAAATCCTTGTTACTAAGATCAAAATAGTTATTTTTATGCATATATTCAATTGATTTGTAATTTAAGTGTGCTAATTTACTATTTCATAAATCACAAAAATCAACAACATACAAAAGAATATTCATTTTATTAATACTAAGTTTAAACATGTCTTCAGTATAATATCATTTTTCTATGAATACACCATTCTTAAGAAAAATCACTTTATCGGATTCTATTACAACTTTAAATCCTTTCTTACACAAGAGACTAACAGAAACTAATTTTTTTCTCAAATTCAGAACATGAAGTATATTTATTAAACTTAATTTCTTTTCATATGTAAAATTCAATTCTACGGTTCCTTGACCACAAACTTTGGCTGAGTTGTCATTATCCATCAAGACTTTTCTATTGTTCACTTTCTCATTGCGATCATTGCCCCGGAATCTAATCACCACTCAAGTGATTTATCTTGTGTTGCTGCCATGTTGAGTTCTGTAACCATGCCGATATGCATATTTTGTAATTTTTATGCAACCATATCAGTTAGATCTTTCTCTTCCATCAAGTTGGTCTTTGGTGCTTCTTTTTTTATAAGTCTACATTCTTTGATGTAATGCTCTTTCTTGTAATAATGATAACACTTTCTTTGTCTCTTCTTATCTTGCCTTGAATTTTTAGAGAACTTTCTTTTCTTCTTATTGGTGTTGTTTTTACCGATATGATTCACTTTAGAACTTTGAGAAAGATACACATCATCACGTTTTCGAGTTTTCTTCTCTATACGTATATGCCTTAGTAATTTCTCAACTGTGAAGTTTTTACCATGGTGTAAAAAATTTTTCCTATAACCATTCTAAGATGAAGGCAATTTTAAAATAATTGCTCTAACTTGTAATGATTCAGGGATCACCACTTGTAGATCATGAAGTCTCTTTACAAGGATTTGTAATTCATGAATTTGATCCAAAATAGGCATAGTAGCATTCATAATAAATTTAAAATATTTCATCATAATAAACTTATCTATTTCTTGTCGTTCAGTGTTGTACTTTTCTTCCAAAAACTTTCAAATCTCTAATGGTGATTGAATTGACATATGGAGATCATAGAGTCAGTCGGATAAAGTGTATGACCTCAACATACAAATTAAAAGTATCTTCATCACGTTTCTTCTTCAATTGAACAATCGTTTCTTTCTCTTTTGATGTGGCATTTCAGCGGCATCTACAATTGGATAGTCTTTGAATCAATCACATATGCAAGATTGAGAACCGAAAGAAGAAACATCATCTTGTTCTTCCAACGGTTGAAATTTGTTCCATCAAAGCAATCCAACTTGATAAACTCTTTATTCAAGACATTGAACATGATGTTTTGATCTTGTGCCATCTTCAAATAATATCTCCCTAAAATTGTTGGGTATGTGAAGATGGAAAGAAGACAAAATGTAATTATATTGTAGTTTTATGGCACAATTAGACCGCTTTTTTTATAGAGATATTTGTCTTTACACTTAGTTACTGTAGAGTTGATGACAATACTCTCGCAAGATACAATAAAACCTATAAATTTCTTACTTAACAATAATAAAATTTTTTTAACTCTTTTAAACAAATAAATTTAAGAGCTCTCTATATTTTGATAATTGTACACTCAGTACTTTTTCTTGTATATCATGAAATAGTGGGGGGATATATATATATATATATATATATATATATATATATATATATATATATATATAATGTCCAATTTCGTCTCTGAAATTTCTAACTCGCTTTAGATTAGTCTTCTACTTTTTAAAATAACCAAATAAATCCCCCACTCTCACAATCGTAAATCTTCGTTGATCCAAAAGTTAAGAGACATTTTAATGACGCTGAGGTGTACAATTAAGTGCCAAGTTGGCACTTAACTAAACGACGCTGTTTAGTGGTGAACCTCTAATTACAGCAAAATAATGCCGTTTTGCCCCCATAATCTATCCTCCCTAATTAAAAAACTTTCAAATGGTCCCTCAATTACCTAAAGTTTCTTTCCCACCAAAAATTGTAATATGTTTTCATCACCCTCATATCTCTATTGTCTTCCTCAAGTCAGCGTTGTCGTGGTTCATCGGCAGTCGTCCGCTGTCCCCTCATTTGATCAGTAAAACTCTTTATTTTTGTCAACATCATCAGCCTCAAATATTTTTTATGGTGAATAGTAAGGATTTAGATTTTTTATTTTTATTTTTTTTACTATGTTGATGTTAGTTGGGTGATTACCATGATATATTGTGATTCTGATATTTGTATTTAACTTCTTTGAATATTTTTTGTTATTTATTTTTTTAGTGTTGTGTTTTAAGGTTTAGAATTTCTATTTTAGCCATAGTGCTAATTTCTTGTGGTGTTATTCTGGCTTGCAAAGTTAAATGTATGTGATAGTGCGTAGTTAACAGTTTGTTAGTTAATGGTTTGTTTTGTTTAACATTTTTTAAAAAATAAAATTTTTTATAATGGTAAACTCTGGTATATTTTGTTGTGTTTTTTTTAGATGAGTGATCGGCTGAGGCTCATTTTTTACTATGGAAAAAAGTTCGAGACCCAAGTTTTTACGGAAGATTTGTATACATATCAAATCACACCGATAAATGACTTAAAGTTGATACAGATTACCTGAATATTTTTGCCATAACTGATTATTACAAGAAGTTGGGCTACGATAAAGTTTATGTTTGTTAGTACTTGGACCCTAAAGATGGTTTAGAATACGGTTTGAGGAGGTTGGAGCTAGATCAGGATCTAAGAGATATGGTAACCTCTTTCACCAAAATGGTAATGTCATCTATATCTATTTTAAATATGGTCCCTCTGTCCCTAAGTTTATAAATTATATGGAACTGTCTGATGATGATAAATGCGTTGGTGGAGGAGGTGACAACAATGACTTAGAGCAACACAATTGTGTTAAGAAAACCAACATTCTAAGCCAATTGTGTGCCCCTACTAAGTAAGAGACTCCAACACCACCTAGTGAGCCAATTGTGTAACAAAATACTTAGTCATCTGGACTCACACCCCAACCCACACCACAATCCACATCCAATCCCATACCACAGCCCACACCACAACCCACAACCCACACCCAAGCCCACACCATAGGCCACTATTAACATGCCCTTATCACAGCCGATTTTCATTGCTTCTAAAAAAATTTCATCAGCACTAAGCCATTGTCTCAACTAAATCTGATTACACCCACTCTTTCAACTCAGAAAAAAATAAACACAAAAATTGCACAAACTGTTCAAAGAAATTTCACCATCAAACAAACAAAAAAATTTGGTGGTTTCAAATTTAACACTTCTACTGAGTCATTTAGAAAATTGTGACAAGATCTGCTTGCAAGAAGGCACCTCAAAAGCCAATTATTGGGACTGATGGTGAATCATTCGATTCATATAAATTTATAGAAGATAGCCTTTACAAGCCACATCTGTCACCTAAATTTTCAGAATCTAGCACTGAATATGAGGTAGAAACATCTAAACAAAGGAAGAAACAAGCTGCCAATACTTTAAACAAAAGAAAAAGTTGTACAAGAAAAAGAGTTAATTTTTCTGACTAATGACTCAAACTTTGAGAAAGATGAAGGATATGATCCAATAAGCAGAATTTTAATAATTTATTTAGTGTAGTTAATCTACGTTTTGCTAAATCCTATTTGTTTGGATTGATTTATTGTATTTTATTTAGTTTAGTTTAATGTAATCTATGGTTTGCTAAAGCATATTTATTTGGAGTTATTTTATTTATTTAATTTAGTGTATTTTATATTTTTTTGCTAAATCATATTTGTTTGGACTTATTTATTATATTTTATTTAATTTAATTAATTGTAATCTATGGTTTGCTAAAGCATATTTGTTTGGAGTTATTTATTTAGTTTAGTGTAATCTGATAAGCAAGTTCATTTTTTTGTGACTCTTGAAAGTTAGATGAGTTAAGGACTCCACCAAATTCTAATGACAAGACAGACCCAGTTGTGAATCCAATTTTCAATGATGTTACCAAGTTTAAACATGTCAAGTTGTAATTAGGGATGAAATTTACAATTAGAAAAGTTTTTAAGAGGATTGTTATAAACTATACTCTACAAGAGGAAAGAGAAATAAGGTATTTAAAGAATGATACTACTAGAACTAGAGTTGTTTATAAAAATGAAGAGTGTCCTTGGTTGGTTTATTATTCTTATAACAAGAAGCATGCATGCTGACAGATTAAGACATTTAATGATGACTATATTTATGAGAAAAAGATAAAAAATAGGTGTATAACTAAAAAGTGGGTTACTAAAATTCTAGTAAAAAAAAAAAAAATAAGAAAGCAACTTACTTTTAGGCATTGTGAGTTATTTGACTATTCAAGAGAAAAAATCGGAGTTTAATTGTCTAGGACCAACATTACAAGATCTTTAGGAAATGCTAGAAAGATTGTTAGAGGCGATGAAGCAGTTCAGTATGCCAAGCTTACGGATTATGCAGAAGAGTTGTTGAGGTCAAATCCGAAATCTACTGTGAAACAAGTTGTGAATGCACAGTCTAAGGGAGACTCTATCTTTCGAAATTTTTATGTTTCTTCATGGTTACAAGTAAGGGTTTGTACATGAATGTAGACCCTTGATAATTTGGATGCAACATTTCTAAAGACTTTCTATGAAAAATGGCTGTGTGTTGTGGGATAAGATGCAAACAATCACATTGACCCCATAACATAGACTATTGATCCTGTTGAGAACATAATAATTTAGAAGTGGTTCTTGCAATAATTTAAAAGTGGTTCTTGCAACTTTTGCATGAAGATATCGATCCCTATCAAGAATATAACTAGTGTTTCATGAGTGACAAGCAAAATGTACGTATAATGTACTATATATAAGCACGATATATGATATATTGGACTGTTTAGATTCAATGGTGGTTCTATTAGCGACTATTTGAATTTAATTAATGTATAGTCAGGATCTATTTTGAACATTAGGCACTTGTGAATTCTAAAATGGTACCATTCTCATGATAATTCTGAACTGTTACCATTGTCACTTGTGAATTGTAGGGACTTCTACCAGCACTGTAGGAGATTATGCCCAATGTGCATCACAGATTTTGTGCATGACACTTGTGTCATAACTTTCAAAAGCGATGGAAGGACACGCATCTGAAATCATCGTTGTGGGTATGTGTTAGAGCACAAACAGTTCCAGAGTTTAACAAAAATATGCAAACCCTCAAAATTATCAATGTGAAAATATGGAAGTATCTGGACAAAACTTCGAGACAATTCTGGACCAGAGCACACTTCAAAGACACCCCAAAAAAGGACAATGTATGCAATATGTGTGAAGTCTTCAACTCAGCTTCTAAGCCACACAGATCAAAGCCAATACTTACACTACCGAAAGAAATTAGAAGGATTACCATGATAAGCATGGATAGAAACAAACTCAAGCTGGCCAGTTATATTGGGTATTTACCTCCCATACAACAGAGTAGGCTTGCAAAAGAGAGATATTTCAGTAGATATCAAACATCTATGTGGTCTGATGATGCTACGGAAGTCATGCTTGAAGTTCATGGTGAGCCACACAACGTGATAGTTGATTTGAAAAATCACACATGCAGTTGCAGGTCATGGTAGCTATGAGGTAATGGACATGTATTTTTTTTGAATTTATTTTTTCTAAATATTGCAACACATTCACTTAATTATCTTGCTCTTAGGATTACTTGGCGTCATGCCATCGCGGCTATTGCATGTAAGAATGGTCGGCCTGAGAATTAAGTTTATGCATGGTTGACAATAGAATTTTACAATAAGACATGAGTTTCATATCAACCCGATCATAGGAGAAGAGATGTGGGATCTTAATTAAATGTGTATATTTATTAGCTTTATTTTGTCATTATATTATCCTTCATCTAGGTTAATAAGATACAAAGTTGAGAAAAACTTAACTTCATTCATTTACAATCATAGATCATTACATAATGATCATAGACATATTCACACTCTAGTTATTTTTTAACTAAAAACCAAAACAACTAAACACCAAAATCAAACCCAATAGTTATTACAACACACAACAGCAGCAACATCAGTATCTTTAATGTGCTAATACTACTTTCTAAAAATTTCATTCTCCAATTGAGTTCATTAAAAATTTCTTGTGCAACCTGAACCAGACCTTGTTTTTCATATCTATAAGTCCAACGAAAGAAATTGCAGTGAACTCCAAACTATAATAATGCAAAAAGAAACATTGAATTAACAATCATCAAATCATCCCTTTAAACCCGTATCAACTTAAAAAATTTCATTAAATAGAAAATTTTACCTCATAGTTGGGACACCTATGAAAAAGGTCTTCCTGAATTCTCTAGTGTTCCTGAGTACTTAATCACCGTACGCAACCCACAATTGCATAATACAACGTTCTTACTCCTGATTCGAATTCTCATATCCGGTTACTGTAGTTTCTCCCACTGGAGTTGTTCTTACTTAAAATTCTTTGACTTCTAGCGCCGCCACCCATTATGCCTCACGCAAAAGAGTGACTTTTCAGAGCTTCACAAGATGAATAACAGCAGTGAGAAGAAGAAGAGTGGAGACAAAGAACAAAGATAAACATAGAGAACAAAAATGAACATTTAGAAATTAGGATTTTATAAGTGTGAATAGATCAATTTGGATGTTTTAATTAAATTTGGGACACCAATTTAAATTGAACTCATTGTGTATCCACATCAGCATATCTCAGTATCGTTAAAACGTTTTAACTTTTGGATCAACAAAAATTTACGATTCTTAGAATAAAAAATTTATTTAATCATTCTAATAAAAGATGAAAGACTAATTTAAAGCGAATTAAAAATTTTAGAGATCAAATTAGATATCAATATATATATATATATATATATATATATATATATATATATATATATATATATTGAAAATTATTACAATTTACGTACAATATATCAATTGTCAAGAGTCATGTGACTTTTCACAAATGTTTCCAGCAGGCACCTTTAACACCTGTTAAAACCAAAAGCTATGACGGTTTGATTTAATCAAACAATTTGAAACTATAAACAGTTATTTTATTATTAAATATTAATATTAATATATTAAATTTGTATAAATATATTTTAGACATACAGTATATTAAAATTAAATTCAATAAACAATAAGTAAATCCATTAACTTGATTCAAACATTAATGCTAGCGTACATATTTGTTATCTTAATATGAACCATGATATTTTGGCTAAAAATTTTGCATATGGCACAAGGAGATTATTTTTAATTTTTTATGGATATGGATATGGATATGGAATGGGGACGTATCACCAATAATTCTTTTAAATATAGAAATCAATATTTTTGGAGGAGAAATTAAATAAAAAATTATTAATAGTAATTTCTAAATTAGTAGCATAACGAGGAACTCCGATTTAATGCTTAGCTTGAGTAATGATCGAAAAAAAAAATCTGTATCTGCCGATATTAGCAGAATTTTCTGCAATGAAATTAATAGATATCTGTAAAATCTCTACAAGAATATAGATTTGTTCTCGCAAATAAATGAAGATAGAGGTGGGAATTGAGATATTTATGCTATCTGAGATTCGTAAAATTTTTGCAAAAAAAAATTTACTTAAATATTTTTATATATATAAATTGTGTAAGTAATTATAATTTATTTTATTTTAATATATATTAAAATTTTATGCATATATTATTATATTAAATTTGTATTTAAATTTTATTTAATTTAAAATATTTAATTAAAATATATAAAATTTTATTATGACTATTATTTTTTTTAAAAAAATGTAAAATTTAATAATATCTTTTGAAACTTGTAGTCTGCAGATATCTGCCTCTTCTACAATAAAAAATAAACAAAATTTCACCCAATAAAATTTTAATATTTTTCCTAATTTTGAGAAACCAATAAAATTACTAATAGCTGGCTATTTTTTATAATTATAAAAATCATGAATTGCACTTTACAAGTGCATTCTATATTTAAAAAAATTATACTTCCGCCAAAATAAATAAATAAATAAAATATGATATAAAAACAACGTATAAGCATTAAAAAAAAATAATACAACTCTAGTCAATTAATTATATCAGATTCACAAAAGTAGTACATTAAAAAAAAATTGCGTTATTTATTTATTTTTTGTTTCTCATGTTTAACGATAACCATATAATTTTTTTTGTATAAAACACAAATTAATTTAAAAGAGAAACGTAATTAAAAAAATCATAAATTTTAGATTTCTGTGTTTATAAAAACAAAATTTATAGACATATTATATCAGATTAAGCTTTTTTTTTTAAATATATGTATTTATATAGTAACTTTTTTTTAATCAGTGAAATTTTTAAGTTGCTTAATATACTTTACTTGCGTGAGCTTGTATTAAAAAGTTAAAAAAATTTCTAAAAGTCCAACCCTTATTGGCTGCTTCGGTATAACACTATTTTCATTTCATTGTAAAGTATCATATTAGATGTGTTCAAAAATTAATCATGACAATTTGTTTCGACGAAGCGAATATTTGTGGAAAATTATTCGTTAGGAGATAGATTTAAATGTTTTTTTATTATTTGTGGGAGACGAAAATATGTATAATAAAAAATATGGTGAAGCGAAGATAGAAGTCTTCGTCCCATAAAAATTTATATAATATCCGTATATAAAAAATGACTAAAATATTCTTATATTATATTAGTTTCACTCAAATCCTAAATCTCCAAATTATTGTCACTCTCACTCACTCCCTTTCATTCAAACCTTATCATAGTTCACAAATTTTCTCTACCTTTCTTTTTACTGTTGTTCACCACCCTCCTCTCTCTCGCTACCGCAGTCACCCTTATCACTACTTCCTCTTCAACTCTGAAGGTCACCGCAGCATCGTTGTTGCACGTTTGAGAAACATATCCAGAGAGAATGTCGTCGTCATGCGCCTGACCCAGTCATGCATAGAGGACGTCATCGTCGCGTGCCTGAGACATCACAAGGTAGGAGAATTGTCGCGTTAGAGGCAGAACCGTCGTTGCCTTTGTCGCATTAAAGGAGAATTATCTTCGTTGTTGTCGTCAACCTCTTCGCTTTCGTTCCTCCCTCTTTGTCACTCTGCCGATAGGCAATCCTTCTCTGTTACTTCAATTTCATTTATTTTTGAGGTAATGACCAAATCAGTACCCGAAAGATTTAAACGCTGACATTTTGGTACCTCACTATTGTTATTGACAAAATGGTTCTTAAAAGATTTTAAAATTTGACAAGCGTACCCACAAGTTCACCGGAGCACATTTCCGGCAAGCACAGTGCTGACATGGCCACTGCGTTTTGATGACATGACAAATACCCTTCCCCACCCTAATTCTTCTCCTTCTCCTTCCCCTTCCCCAACGCACTCCCCCTTCCCCTTCCTGAATGCATTCTCCCCCCTCCCCAACCCAAATCATTCCCTCCTTCTCCCTAATCATAATCTCCCATCTCCAACGCACTTCCCCCTTCCTCAATCCAAAATTCCCCTTTCTGAACCCTAATCCCCTTCCCTTACCCCTTTGAATTCTAATCCCCTTCCCAACACAGTGTCTCACACTCTCAACTCTCTCTCCCCTTCGCCTTCACTGCCGTTGTCTTCACTACTTGTATGTGCTTGCTGCTAGTCCCCGTCCCCTTTCCCATTCTTTCGTGTATCGAAGACGAGGTCTCACTTCTGGCACGGCTTCCTCTCTCGCAAGTAGCTCCCTCTCGTGGTTCTCGTCGCTCTTTACACTGCCTCCTCCTTTGCCATTCGGAACCGCTTCATTCGCCGTCCTGCTTTAGATTCTCTTCTCTCCTTCTCGTGAATTTGCTGGTTTTGTTCTTTTAAAAAAATTGTTAAAATCATCTTGCATTCACCATTCTCTCTTCTTCCTTGTGCTAAATCGTGTGATTTTCTCCTTGATTGAATTGTTAACATCGTTGAGAATTGCATGAGAAAAAAGTGTTTGATTTTGGAATGTGAAATGCCAAATCACAAAATTATTCAATATATATGGTTTTAATCTGAAATGCTAAATAGAATCTGCAAATCATTTTGAAAGGTTAGCGGAAATTGATGAATTTATTAAAAGGGGTAAGGAAAGGGGATTAGTGTTCCGAAAGGGAGATTTTGGATTGAGGAGGGGGAGAAGTGCGTTGGGGGATTAGGATTAGGGAGGGGGAGGGAAGGATTAGGGTTGGGGAGGGTGGAGAATGCATTCAGGAAGGGGAAGGGGGAGTGCGTTAGGGAGGGGGAAGGAGAAGGAGAAGAATTAGGGTGGGGAAGGGTATTTGCCATGTCATCAAAACGCAGTGGCCATGTCAGTACTGTGCTTGCCGGAAATGTGCTCTTGTGAACTCGTGGGTACGCTTGTAAAATTTTAAAATTTTTTAAGGACCATTTTGTCAATAACAATAGTGAGGTACCAAAATGTCAGCGTTTAAATTTTTCGAATACTGATTTGGTCATTACCTCTTTATTTTTTTATGAGTAAACTTTTATGATTATGAGTTTTCTGATCCATGAGATTTTTCAGTTCTTAGATAATTTTTTTTGAGTCAATTTTTATGATTTAATTATGTTGATTATTGATGTAAATGTAATTATATGGAATATGAATTCTGAGTTTTATTGTGGATTATTGATGTAAATGTAATTGTGTGGTACCTTATTAATTTTATTATTATTGATGTTTGTGTTCAATTGATACTAATTGATAATTAAAAATTGTTAACTATTGAAGATCATCTTTTATTTTTTTTAAAGTCTACGGCTATTCTGCGAAGATCTAGATCTCCAGCGGATATAGGATCACTGCTATCTGTCGCAGAGACAAAGATAAATTATGGGGCCCACTCTCATAGGGACTATTGTCATTCTTAATTCAAATCCAAATCAATATAAATAAAATTGTTCTGCTAATTCAGTTCAAATCGAAATTAAACAAAATTGTATTAATTTAGATTAGATTGGATTTTATTTTTTGTAACCTTATGAATTGTATTTATGTCGGATACTCGATTCACTTATCAAAACTGAACAAATTCAATCAAAATTGCAAAATGTGAAATAATATTATTATTTTATTATTAAATTTATATTTTAAATATAATATATTATTTGATGAATATTGTATAAATATAAAATAAAATTTATTTTTATTTGACCAATCTAAAATTATTTTTATTTTTAATAATAAAATTTTAATTTTTTTAACTGAATAAATTGATATAATCTAATCCAAACTACAATAGTTTAAATTGTATTAAATTAGACTTAAAAATAAAATAAAATAAATTCAGTCTAAACTGCAACAAATTACATACTTTAGATGAATTAATTTTTTTTTTTAAAATAATTCAATCCAAACCACGAAGTGTTGATCAATAATAATAATAAAGTAAATATAATTAAAATAGTTTTATTTGTATTTTAGTTTTTTTTCATATTTATTTTTCACACAAATCTAACTAGATCTTTTAAATTAGACACTTTAACAATTTTTTTAACTATAATAACTATTAAATTATGATTTTTTATTGTATTATATAAAATACTACAAATAAAAATCTATTTAATGGATACTCTGTATAATAATATATAGGGTAATGTATTATTATTTTAGTTTCTAAAGTCTCAGTCAAATCTTAACATGATCACTAATTTTTAAAATATTTTATTTATGTTTTAAATTTTTTAAATAAATTTAATATTATTTTATTATTACATTTGACATAAATAATTAAAAGAATGAACGAGTGACGTAAATGCTAAAATTATTAATTAAGTCATATATTTTTATTTTCATTTATTAAAAAAAACTAAATTCTTTTTATAACATTAGTGTTTTATAACTAATAATGTTATTAGTCAATTTTACTTACATATTAAAATTATTGTTAATTATTTATGTCTAATTTAATAATAAAATAATATAAAATTATTTAAAATTTTTTGAAAATAAATAAAATATTTAAAATGTTAGAAACTAAATTAAAATATGACCAAAATGTTACGGGATCAAAATAGTATTATATATATATATATATATATATATATATATGAAAAAATAAATTTTTTAATCCTAAAGTTTGAAAAATATTTTTAAAATATCTCTTAAGTTTTATTTTATTTTAATTTTATTTCAAAAATTTTCGATTCACAACAAATATATCCTAAATAGCTAAATTTTTAAAAAAGTTAAGACCAATCCAACAATAATGTATGACAACTATGTTTAATTTATTTGTATTAAAAGTTGTTCTTATATAATTGTTGTTGAATTGGTTCTAAATTTAAAAAAATTAGCATTTAAGAATATATTTGATATAACTCAAAATTTTTTACAACAAAATTAAAATAAAATAAAATTTAAAAATATTTTACTAAATATATATATATATATATATATATATATATATATATATATATATATATATATATATATATATATATATATATATATATATATGAGAGGAAGGGGGGTGGTCCATGGACATATGGTGGACAGAAACAGTGGCAGATTTGGACAAATAGAACGAAAAAGAAAGAATTAAAGCTAAGAACTGAAATGCATGGGACACTGATGAAAACTAACCATGATTGATGGGTTGGGCATAGTAGTGGGAAGCAGATATGCTTTTTTAAGACGAAAAGGGAAATCATAAGAAGTGAAGTTGGTAGCAAATTATATTATCCTTTCTTTAAATTCCTAGGAGATCAGATCAAGCTCATTGCCACTCAGTAATTCGGCAGGTTACTTTTTGTTGGAGGTGCCCTTTAAATTGCATTACATTAAGCCTCAAAGCTCAATTTCCTACTGAATTTTTTATAATTTTACTAAATTTTACTTAAATTTTAATAATTTATTTTATAATTAAATTTTTGTATTAGATGAGAATTTTCAATTCAATCTTTAATAGTTATTATCTTTTAAATAATATAATAATAATCTTAAAATATTTATTTAAAAGATATTCTACATCAAATATAAGAATTAATATTTTGAGATATTTTATTTTTTAAAAACAATTTGCAAAGATATGATTAAAAATTTTATCTAATATAAAAACTCATCAATTACAAATTAAATTGTAAGGATTTAATACAAAATTTAATAAACCTGTAAAAATTAACAGAATAATTAGATTTTATTAGATTAATAATAAGCTTTTGATAATATTTTATTTGCAAGTAATAAGAGAATTTAGTCCTAACCGCATTACACTCTTCTTTCTGTTAAAAATGTAAGCGGTTGAGTAATGTTATATCAATACTTTTAATTTTAACAATAATTTCTTTCAAATAATATCTCTCTTTTAAAGTTAAAGTGTAGATAATATATAAATATGTTTTATTTTATACTGAAATTTAACATTTTACCAAGAAAAATTATTTATATTAAAGCTTGAATCCATTTGACATCTAATTAACCTTATAACCATATAAATTTTCATACCATATTATAATTAACTTATCGGTTTGTTCCAAAACTTTTAACTAACTTTTGTATAAATGAGTAGAGTAATTTTATATAAATTTCATTTCTCATTAATAGACTACTTCATACGTTTTTCTATCATGTTATAAGAAATTATTTTTCTGTTTTATGTGTATCAAGAGATATATCCTCCTTCATATTATAACTTAAATAAATTTTTCAATGTTTTCAAGCTAGTATATCCTCTCTAACACAATTTTTGAAGTAGTGATATGTCTCTAGCTATAATTAGGCCACCACCTTATTCGTTAAAATTTCTCCTTTTATGTTTAAATAAAGTTTGATGAAGAAAATGTTTCAATGCAAGTTTTGTTGAGATTATAGTATGGAAAAAATTTCAAGTATTCTAGAAATATTAGGGTTTCAGTTATTTTAGTTATTACTTTTAACCATATATATTATAATAAAAATTAATGATTAAAAATACTAAAACTCTAATATTTTTAATATATGTGATAATCTTCGTATATAATATATATTATAGAAAAAATTTTAAGTAATTAAAAATATAATATTCTAATAATTTTAGTTATTAATTTTAATTATATATTTTATAATAAAAATTAATAACTAAAATTACTGAAACGTTAATATTTTAAAATTATTAAAAAAATTATAATATAAATTATAGGAAAATTTTAAATATTTTAAAAATATTAATATTTTCATAATTTTAACTATTGATTTATATTAAAATATATAACTACTATCAACAATTAAAATCAATGAAACACTAATATTGTTGGAGCACTTCAAAATTTTCCTAAACTATATATTTGGGGTGATGTAGTAAGAAAGGAGTCAAATTAAGAAGGTTTAATTATTCTGTCGATCATTATAGTTTTATTGAATTTTCAATTAAATTTTTATATTTTTTTGTAATTGAGTTCTTATATTATATAAAATTTTGTAATTAAATTCTTATAATGATAAAAACGATAAAATTAACAAAATATTTTATTAAATAAATTGAGTATGTCTAATACTTTATTAAATATTTTATATAATTTAATAAAATATTTCGTTAATTTTAATATTTTTGTCACGATAAAAATTTATTTATAAAATTAATATAATATAAAAATTTAATTAAAAAATAAAAAAAATTTAATTAAAAAATTAATTAAATTATAAAAATAATAGAATAATTAAACCAAGAATAAAAACAGTGGAACGAAAAAGTGCATAAGAATGTGATGAGTAGTAAGATGGGGCGGTGGGATTTGGTCTCCCAAAATGAATAGGACAGTCGACCCAAACGCGCATGAATTCCATTGGTGGATTTAGTGGATTCTGGGTCCCACAAATATATATATGAATTTCGTTAAAAATTAATTAAAAATATAATCTACTAGAATTAACTAGGCTCAAATTTTAAAACTAAAAATAAAAGAGAATTAGCTACTTAACTTGAGTTGGCTAATTATATTATAATTAATTCTTTATATTTTTTATTTGATGAATTGGATAATCTTCTATTATTCTTGACATTACAAATAAATTCACGTACATTATTCACTCACATACATATTTAAGAATTTTATCCACTATTTAACAAATTCAAACTTAAATATAGCATATTAATAGGCATTATATATTGGCACTAAAACAAAGTCGCAAGTGCATATATGTATGTTTTATATGTGCCTAATTGTTAGAAAGAACCTTACCTTACCTTACCAAAGTCCAAAGGTATAAACACTTGACAGTTGACACATCTCTCCTACCCGCATGCTTTTCATCATTATTCAAATGAATCAATGTTCCAATGAGTGCATTCCTCCTTCAACACTCACTTTTGTTTCTTTATTTGTTGCTTTAACCCATTTCATTCTAATATATATTAATAAGTCTTCATAATCATCTTATTGTTGGAAGAAGTCAGCAGTTTTATTTATTTAGTTAGTTATTATTTAATATTTAATTTATATAGGACCATTATTTGAATTCTATATTATTCACATTTTGGCTTATAGACTTTATTACTTATCTTCATCTTACAAATAAATAATAACGGGGGAAATCATTACCTCTTTTCCTTAGTTTTTTTTAATCCTTTTAAAGAAGAATATGATCGATGATATTGTCTATACAAAAAGAAATATTGAATGATGCTTTACTCTAAAATGGAATATAAAAATTCGTCACTAAAAATAATACAAAATGGTATATTAATTTTTTGAACCAATGCTACTTACATGAATAATTATATTTTTCTTAAAAAAATTCTTAGATGTCTTATTAGGTGTTGTAAGTTTAAATCCACAAATAATTTGTTAAATCATTTACTGATACAAACAACTTACACAACAATACAACATGACTTAATATATAATTTTTTCATAATAATATACTAAAAAAAACTATAACAATAATATATATCTACTTTCTATTATACTCTTACAATAGATTGGAAACAAAGATTCTAAATCTAACTTCATATTTTTCATAAACTTTTACTTAAGAAAAATAACATATATAGATGTTTTGCCTTTATATAGACAAAAGTTTTCTACTAAATTTAATTTACAGGAGATTTAATTCATATTGAATGCATTTACTTAATTTTTCTACTTTTAGCAATCTCTAGGAATTTAAATTTAACTTAAATTCTTTAACTTGATTATAGGTTATTGATAAAATTAATTTAATTATTAATAGTTATTTTAGAAATCCATTAAGGTGAAATATTAAAATAAATGAAATAGCACAATATTTTCTTCTTTTTTGTTTACTAGCTGAGTTTAAATTCTATTGATGATGTTAATTTGACACATGGAATCATGTGAATTTCCAAATGCTTTGGTCACTCTCACATGCAGAAACCAGTTTGAATTGGTATTGACAAGAACAAGAATGACTTCAGCAACATACAATAATGACTTCAGCTAAATATAGTTACCCCCATTATTTGGAATGGAATGAAATGACAATATATTTTAGCACCTTTTTTTTCTCTATCCATCAAGGCCTAAGAAGAAAAATAACTTTATCTGATTGATTATGTGGTTTACAAACAATTCAATGCCCCATGTTCTGAACGGATAGGGAGATAAGAAAGTTTATGAAATATAAGCTGATGATGTGGAGTTCCTCATTTGCATTTACATTAAAAAAAATAAAAAATAAGAAAATAAAAAAGTGAAATTTTATGGAATCATTATTCGTTCCACACTAGACATATCTTATCAAAAGGTGACATAATAACTAAACACTACCTCAATTTTCCGGCTGAAAGGATGCTTGCCAACGCAACAAAAACCAAAGCAGAAACAAATTAGCTAGAGGGCAATAAAACCCACATTAAATAAATAAATTTGTGTATATAATAATGGTTAAATTACTTTGTCAAATTTATAATTAGGTAAATTTAGTTATGTAAGCATCTTTTTAATTGGAAAAAATAGAAGAATTAACTTTGGCGCTAGCATGTTTTCGAAAAGTACAAGTTTTTTGTTAGTTGTGTTTTATGGAGACTCTTTTTATTATAAGTTTTCGCTTCAGGAGAATAATGTTGTCATCAGATAGGTGCCAAAAATGTTTTTTAATCAGAAATTTGTTTATATTATATTTGGGATTGTTCGAAAGCTCAATTTGTATAGTACATGTTGGATATTTTTTATTATCTTTTGGATTTGAAAAACTGCTTCTTGTATCATAACGTGAAGCATCCGTTCAGATTATTTTCGAAACTTTGGTGGATATGTCAAGTAAAGAATAATGACATATTTAATCTCCATGAGACTTGACTTGTCTGATTTTAACTTTAGAAAATGAGCTTAAGAGTGTTTTTAAATTACAACGTATATCTCTCCTCTCTATTCTAATTGGTTCTTGAAATCCTCCATCTATAGGTACTTTTAAGATTAATTGTGATGCTAGTTATCTTAATTTTGTTGATAGTATTGTTTTTGCTTGTTTCATCAGGGATTGTAATGAAGTTGGCAATGGGGCGGATTTTTACGACTCCGCCCCGACGTACGATAACCCGCATTCGCCCCACTCCTATCCGCAGGTAGTAAAAAGTTAAACCCTAGCCCACCCCGCCTTTATCCGCGCCTATAATTGTTAAAATCTAATAAATAAAAATAAATTTTAAAATTTATATAACCAACATCACATACATAACATAAATTAAAGTAAAAACTTAAATATGATACAATGATATTAATCATTTTACTAATTATTTTACATATATTACTTATATTATATATATATCGGGGCGGATATTATCTAAGTCCGACTCCCGTCCTGCCCTGCAGAAAACCCGCCCCCGCACCCGAGCGAATAGAGGCGGAGTGGGTTCCCGCCGGCCATGGGTTCAGGCAATGTTGTCACCCTTATGTAATGAGTGTCAGCAAAGGGGTGTTTGGAAATGATTGAGAGTAATAATATTTTGTAATGAGAATTGTTTTCTATTTAGAGAGGTTATCTTAGTCTAGGATGTGGGTTAATGAGATATTATTTGTGAGACGGATTATGTGAAGGCGTTTAATCTTATAACTAATCATCAAGATAGTTTTGGATTTATTGATCTATTGGTACTCAAAATAAGGGATATCATGTATTGAAATTAGTGTATTAACTTTTGTTTGATTATAAGAGATGCAAACACGGTGGCAGACAACATGGCAAAGATAGCGATGGGATTACAACTCTATCAAGTGGAGCTTCCCTCTCACTATGAGGAGTTTGAGAATAGTCTTAAACAAGTGGGACTATCTTTCTATTTAAACAGTTCTTGACTTTTGTTTTCTTTGTTATTTTTTGTTTAACTTAATTAAATAAAAAAATTATAATTAAGTCTTTATAATTTAAAAACTTCTAAATAAATCCTTACACCAATTTAATTTGAATTTTGTAATTAAATTTTATTTAAACAAAAAATATTAGAATTAATAAAATATTCTAAAAACGAAAGAATGCTCAGGTTTAGAGATTTAACTTTTAAGTGTGGATATTTTTAATTTATGAATGAATATTCTGTTAATGCTAATATTTTTAGCACAAAAGAAATTTAATTATAAAATTTAAAATAATATAAAAATTTATTAAAAATTTTTAAATTACAGAGACTTAATAATAAATTTAATAAAATTATAAGAATTATCAGAACAATTTAACCTATAATTATATTTTAGAAGAATTCTCTTCCCTTCCAAAAAATAATATATATTTTATTTTCATGACTTTGTCCGATGATAAATATATATCATGTTTTGATTATAATAATAGCCAACAGCTTTTAGGATTATTAATAAAATTGTGAAAGAATGAGAAAAGAAAAGAAGAAAAATTTTTATTGTGTTATTATTGTAGTTTTCTAGTATAAAGAATAATGTTATTTATTTATATTAAACTGATTTTGAATTTTAAAATAAATTAGAACAACCAAAATTTTTAGATGATTCTGTTTAAAAAAAGATAAGTATAACTAACTTAGAAAAAGATAAGCATAACAAATTTTGTTTCGAAAAGAAAAAGATAAAATAACAAATAAAAATAAGATAAGAATTTAATATACCCCGTAAGCCGGTGGATGGAAGATATCAATAATTCACAGTTTGGATAAGTTCTGATAAAATAGTTGAGGAAGATGCATGCGGCGCAGTGATGCAGGAATATAGAAAAAAATGCCGTGTTTGAAGGAGAGAGAGCAAACAGCCATAAAAATGTGCGTAGAGCACGATAAGATAAGAGAGGGAACGATAAGAGAGAGAGTGCATAGAGCACGATAAGAGAGAGCGCATAGAGAGCGATAAGAGTGATTTTCAGATAGCACAATAAGTGATCTTTAGAGAGCGCGATAGAATGATCTTTTAGATGGCACAGTAAGAAAGTAGATGGAACTGCTATGAGAAAGCAGAATTGACGGAAAGAAGTGCAGATGAAACTATTGGAAAGAAGCACAGACAGAACTGCCGGTAAAAAATTTATATTTACTGTTGGAAATTATGGCTATAGTGAATGATCTATTATTCTATGAATGGTAGTTATTTCTTATTAGAACATAGATAACCAAGACTGAGGTAGGATTGTCATTTGGATTGATGTAATAGGGATTGGTGGGGTTTTGAGTGAAATTGAAAGATTGATTATCCATTATGAGAGGAAGTTGAAATTATAAAAATATGAAAAAGAAATATGGTAATTTTTTACTGAAAAGATGATAGTTTATATATTCTTTTAAAAAAAAGATACTATAATTTTGATATTATAGTAAAATTGTGAAAGAATAAGAAAAGAAAAGATGAAAAATTTTTAATTATATATTAATTTTGGTAAGTAGCCTTTTTAAGTAGTGTATTTTATTCTTTGATGGCTTTGCCGCCCATGGAATTTTAACTTATATTATATATGTACTTATTTTTTCCGTATATTAGAAAGTGACTTATTGTTCTTCATTATTGGTTATTAGATGGTTAGACTTATATCAATTATATTAAGTTAAATAATTTATCTAATAATAAAAGAGAACAATCAATGTTTAAAAGACATTTCGCTTTTCAATTTTCGAAATTTTCATGCAAATTAAACATTATCTTGAGCAGCCACAATATTCCTTAGCTTCTACATTGTTCTGAGATGTGACAAGGTGTACCATGCATTTTAGGGCACGAGGAGCGTTAGAATATGATAGAAACAGACATAATGTTTTGGAGGGTACCCCTTTGTTCTTTACCTTCCTCCATTTCTTTTTCTTTTCTTTCTCCCACAATCATATCATGTGGACTGCCATTATTAACAAACAGAAGCACTCAAATCCCATGGTTTTCCATTAGACTTAGCATTTTTGGAATTGATATGATTAGTTATGTGTGCAGACGTGTAATTTAAGCTTGCTTTCAATAAGTTTTCTGAGAAATAAAGAAAAGAGAAAGTGTTTCCACATTTTTTTAATGAGTTGGCAAAAGTCCAAGTGTCTTTAGGGAAGCATTCTTTAGTACAAGGAAAGTTTAGATAAACGAAACGTTATGAACACACAAAAATTTAATTAATAAACTAATTATATATTATTTAATTTATTTTCAATATGTATTATGTATTTATTTTAGCATATTTTTATACTTGATTTGGCAGCTGAATTTTTGTATACACTTAACATAGTTAATAGATAAGATCCAAATTCTAAACTTAACATCATTTGCTCTATTATTGTTACATAATATGGTTAAATACAGTTTCCAAATTCTTTGAGCGTTGATCCCGCAACGAGGATTTCATAGCAATTAAAGGTTTAGTGTTCAATAATTAGTTTAATGAGATTTACTTGTGTGACAATTATATATATATATATTAGTAATTAATAAGTTCAACTGACGTAAGAAGTTGAAGAAAATTGCTATGGATAATGTCATCTAATGCTAATGTAGAAGGCTAGCTAGCTAGAGGCACTAGTGCTTTTTGGAGGACAAAGTGGTAGTGGATGTGATACTTTCAACATTAAATTCGAGAAGTTTCCACCTTTGGACGAATCAGCATAGAACAGTAAGTAATTAGTAATGATTAGTGGTAAGTATTGAAAACTTTTGCTACTAACATGCCATATTATAGTAGATAATAAGGAAGCTAAGGTAATCAAGAAATCTAGTAAAGTTGGCATTCAGTTGAATATTTTAAGAATTTAGACCTGGGTTTAAATTTAGTGTGTATATAAAGAATCTTTTTAGCCAGTACACAATTTTTGAAATGAAGAAATGTATATTATTGTAAACAATTTTGAAAATAATACGACTACACAATTGCACAGTTATAATTTATAAACCTTGAATTCTTATCATATTACGTTTTAAGAAAGTGAAGGAAATTATTACTCCCCTTGGGGAAAATTGAGGATCCACGTTTATTTTCTTTTGGATAATAACCCGGTGGAGGGTTTTTTTTTTGTCAGAACAGGTGGAGTATTTGGAATTGGACATGCAGAACGCATCTATAATATCTGGTCTTGCACAACCCAATAAATTTTTTAGCCCAAAATTGGTATACTAATGAGAATTCAGATTTTTGGTCGAAGGTTGAACTAGAATTTGGTAAACAGAACACATTCAAAGTTTTTGGGTCATTCAAGGCCCAAGCTAAAGTTTTATATGAAAGAAACCATTTTTCATCCAATTTTCTCCAATTCATTAGCACGGTCCCTCACTCACACTATACATGCAGTAATAATAAAAAGAATTTTTGTGTATCCCAAAATTAGCTACTAGTATAAAAATACATATTGAAAACGAATTAATTAACATATGTATTTATACAGAAATACATAATAGTTGATTTTAGTGGCTAATTTTGATGTACAAATAGTATTTTTGAAGAAACAATGCTTGAGTTTTCACAATAAACTGCTAAGTCAGAATCATTAACAAGGTCTCAGTCTCTAATATGATACAAAAGTACCAAGATCTATGGAACACACTATATGCACAAGTTAACCTCTAATCAGATGTCAGATTCTTCAAGCTTTACGTCAGGGCTTCGAGCGCGAATAAACTCTTCGACTTTCTTGGGGACGTTTTCCGTCACTATAGTCCCGCCGTTGAAGCCATTCATCAGCAACTTACCTATTTTTGACCGCCACTCGGAACTCTCCTTCTCGTTCTTCCTATCATGCACAACTCTGTCACGGTAGTTAAGCATTGTTCCCAAGCCAGTATTTGGGGTCCAACCATATTCCATCAACACCTTGGCCTCCCCTTCACTCAAATGTTCACCAACCTATGTTCCAGACACAGCATTGAATAGAGCAATAATGAGTGAAAGAAAATAGAAATTCATGGGAGAAAAATTGTTCTATTCAACACTAATGAACAATGATTACTAAGGAGGTAACAATTTTCAGCCAAACATAGCTCAGCACAATCAATTTTCAGCCACCACATATCGGCGATTTCGAGCGTATAGCAAAATGGAGTATTCAAGAGGGTACATTTCACCAATAACCCCTTTGCAAATACATAAACAAAGTCAATCGATACTAACAGTTCGGTTAAAAAACTTCTGCCTCGAGTCATTACCACTAATTCTTTGTCCTCGATAAGGGAAATTCTGCTACAATTTGACAGTTTCATAGCAATCACCAATCGCTTGATCTGCCATTCAACAGGTAAGGAGCGTATCAACTCGAAGAAGTAGGTCGCATAACCGTATTCAGGGCGTTCCAGCACTATCCTGCATCAAATTTTGTTTAAATCTCAGTCGAGAAATATAATGGTGAAGGAAAAAAACGGAAAACATGGACTCAAAAAGAAGAGGATAAACTCTAATATAAACCAACCACCTGTTATGTTTCTCAAATACAAAAATAAACGATTGAAGGTCTCGGCACCAACCCCACTCGGCAGGCCAATTTCGAAATTGCAGGTATCGTGACTGCAGAAAAATAAAGTTAACATTAAGTGTAGCATGAAAACACTAGTATGGAATATAGACACTGAATTTGGTAATAATAATAAATAATACATAAACTACCTGCTCCACAAGCGAGATTAGACAAGCTAAACAATAATTTGCTCTTGAAGTCTTTGCAGCGCGAACGATAGGGAACTTTATATAAGACTGGCGCTGAAAGAAAATCTGACTCAAAAGGTAAAAATATATGAGCAAAACCAGATACAAAAATGGGGGTAAAAATATATGAGCAAAACCAGATACAAAAATGATTTCAATATCAATACAACGATAATAAAATTGCGTGTGAAGTGTACAGCAATAATCATTTTGTTGTAAGTTGTAACCCGTAAGAAAACACCTCCGCGGAAGAACTGATCGTCATGAAAGTCAGGTATCAAAAACACAAAATGGGGGAACTGACTAATTTATCTATAGAACTACTTATTTGAGTCCTGTTCTTTCTGAAAAGACAAGCACAAAGGATGAACCAGTTTCTCTTATTTCCCCTTAAAGATAAAGTCAGCGTTAAATATTCATGCTTTAGCTTCATTTACCGCATACATGTGAATGCCTTATAAAAGTTTAAGCTTCTGTTTAACGAAGGTGTGCATCTAATTGCATGCTAATATTCTGAATAATCATAGTAGTAGATCTTAAGTCCAGGGTGAATTAACATTCAAGTGTCACCCCTCTCGTTCCATCATAAACATAGCTGTCACCAGATTAATCACTAAAATGCTTCCATCAAAATCACAGGGCAGCTAGGAATGGAAAACAAAGCATTTTCACATTCTATGTTGTTTGAGGCATAAAATAACGGTATATGATTTTCCAATGCCAGTATTTGATGCATCAATAGTGTGAAGAAAAAGGTTCTGGCTAAGCAAAGCAATTCCCTTCTTGGTAGAAGGAAGAAACTTTTGGACGCCATAAAAAAAGATTTAGTGTGCATTTTTGGGTTGGCTTTTTTAGAGGAAAACAATTACTTAAAAGAAAAACAAATAAAAACCTTTATTTTAAGCTAGCAACATGTTTTTTGAAAAAGCAAACTTTTAAGAAAATTCTGTAATGAATGATCTATTAGTAAAAGTATTTTTATATTTTCTATTTAAAAAAAATTACTAATTAAAAAAAGATCTTTTATAGAAAGGTAAAAAAAAATGAAAATTTTTTTTCTAAAGCCAAACCAAACACATCCTAATACAAAAGATGATGCATTTTTTTAGAGAATTTCGAGTTGAAGAAAAAACCTCACATCAACTTGTTCAAAAATAAAAACTAAATGAAGAGAAAAGAAAGAAAGTCAGCATTTGCTTACTTTAAACATATATATCATATTTCTTGCTGGCAAACATATATTTATATGTGATTAAGAAATGACATGAAAGCCAAGGTTATGGCATTGCAAGTATGCTATGTTCTTTACCTTCGAAATCACAGCCTCAAGCTCTGAAAAACCATCTTCACATGATGACTCATCCAGATCTTCATCATTCTCAGTCTCTCCATAAAGCTTAATTTCATCTACTAATACACCTTTGTTGAGTAACACCTGCCCAAATATCATATTCATGAACATTCACACCAATATCAAAATTAGAGTAACTATATAGAAAACAAAGTATAGCACCTGCAGTAGCCCGGGAGCATCCTCCTCGAGTGCCGTTTGAACTGAATCACTGCAAAATAATTTGGCATGTTGAATAAATACAATATTGGAACTATGTAAGTAAAGATGATATTACACAAGAAATAACACAAGTATACAGTACGTTGCTGTTCTTTTCCTTTTCCGCAGTCGCTTGATGCTTATAGTATCTGGAGATTCTGAGGCATTAGAGCTATATGTAAAGGAAGAAAACCCAGACTTCTTGAAAAACGAGTAGCTATTGGAACTATTTAAACTAGAATCATCTCCAGACTTGAGAAAATTTAATCTATCAATTAAGCTAATATGTTCCACTAGATCATCAGTATTAACATCCTGGACCTCCCATTCACTTTTTACATTTGGGAGTTCTGTAGAGATGCTACCCATAATTTCCTCATTGACATTATGGAATTCGCTGCTGTCCCAAGGTTCATCCTTCACCTTGACAGAGATTCGACAAGTTGAACTACTGGAGCCATCTTTCTTTATAGCTGCAACACCTTGTTCCTCATGTGAATCAAGTTGCTTCACCGTTGCTCCAGATTTTAATATATCATGTTCTTGAAGGCCTGCAGCTGGCAACTCAGGCAGCGAAATTTTACTAGCTTCGGGTATGTCATTACACTGATCTCTACCCATTTCTGCTTTACCATCAGCAGAATGAATCTCTTCATTTAATTTTTCCCCACATTGTTTGTTAATGTTCTCCAACAAACCTCCACCACCACTCTGTAACATAAATAAGTTACAACACCAATAAAGTGATGAATTATGGTAAAATATATTCACCTTGTCTCATGAGAAATAGCCAGGTAACTTTTCCATGAGTGTAAAGTTACAAACACAGTATACAAGTAAAATACTATGAGCAATTTCACATGAAGCAAATAGCAGGCATGTCAAGCCAACAAAGAAAACAGCATGATTATGAGACAATTATTCTTTTTCAAAAAAAAAGAAAATAATAAAAAAGCACAAACAAGTACTTAATTAACTCAATAACAAGTTTGCAATTTAATACAAACATAAGACAATATTCATTATTAATAGCTCCAACCCCAATTTCCTGCGTTTTGATCCTTGATTATTCCTCGAATTCCCCAAATCAATTCCAATCTGATCCTTTAATCCAAGAGCAGCAGCTCATCTTTCCCACAGTTCAACTTGAATTGAGCCACACCATCCATAATTAAAGACGCACTTACAAGAAAGAGCTTTTATTAAAGACATTTCTGATTTAGAAACATTAACAACTTGATTAACACATTTATGTCAGAAGCCACTATTCAAATATTCAATATTACTAATGTGGCTAATTATTCCCGAACTAGTGTGTGTGTGTGTGCGCGCGCGCGCGTGTGTATATAAAACCAAGATCTTTGTTTACGGTTAAAGACTAAGTTTAAAACAAGCCCAAAAAATTATCTGTTAATTTATTTCACATTGTAAACAGTCTTTTCAAACTTCAAAGACATGTCCCACTTTGTCTGTGCCCATACAAATAGTTTTTAAACTCAGATACATGTTTATACATGCGTTAATGTGTTGTACAACACTTAGCACATAAGCGTTCAATGCGCGGTAACAATAGCAAAATGGTGTTGTATCCCTTTTTCATAGCTATCAGCATTAACAGTATGCACCAAAATTAAGTAATTCATTTATTAATAAAAAATTAAAGCTAAATGAGATGACTTATGATTTTCTTTTTCCAATAACTAATGACCAACTTATTATTAAATAACAAAGAAGAAAAAGTGAATACAACCCCTTTTAGTCATGAATATATTATTCAACTAATAAAAACAATAAGTGCATACCTCGGAAATTGGAGTTGACAATCCTGGAGGCTTCCTGCAATTATAAATACATCATTTATCCTTGTTTAAAGAAGATAATTCCATCTAGCTTTGTTGAATAGAAACATTTTTTACCTTAGGTAAGAAACTAGAAATAAAATATAGTACTCCATATACGAATGCAATAAACATGGTTGTCTGGTTATCAAATTGGTTTATCAAAGTTCAACGATTGAAATTGTTTTTTTATTTAAAACCAAAAATCTGAAATCAAAATACATGAAACAGAAATGAAAAAGAAGAGTCAGGCTATTATCACTGCTTTTAACTAAACAGTATCCAAACTCCCACTTCAATTCCAAGATGTAGCATCCAAAAAACAGAAAATATCATGTGAAAATAGCTAAGCTGATTTAAAATAGTCCATCAAACTCCTTTTACATATTTGTTCCGGAAGTCCAGAAAAATATCATGCCTAACATTCCAGTGATCATCAAGTCTTACAAATCCCTTCCACCCATTACAAAACACATAAAATAACAGTGAAAAGTTATGGCTGATTATCCTCATGCTCTTTAGTCTTTACTCAATGTCTTACCAAAGAAGAATGAGAATTCAATCTAAACACACAAAAAGCATGTTTAATAGCCCTATCCAAAAGAAACCTATTAACATTAACATAAGGTACCTGGCCAGAAGCAACCTTAACCGTTCTTTCAGTACCATATGATCTAGATCATCAACAATGTCTTCAGAAATCTCCTGTTTTACCTTCGGGGCAGGAAAATCTGATTGAAGAGATGTTTTTCTACCATCATCAATATCAGAATCTTCAACCTTTACAGCAGTAGGAACATCACAATGTATTGGATTCTGGGAGAAACTGCTAGTGTTGATACTAGTTTTCTCCTCTTCCCTAACATTAGTTTGATCCGTGCGACATGTTACCTGTTGAAAACTAGGCCATGATCATGATCATGCTCGAGTCTTCTGCTAGTTGCAATCGATGAAAACGACAGCTCCATGCTGAGAACTGCCCCTTTCTAAACATTAAATACACCAGTAACAACAATGGCAACTAACCCTAAACACGATTAAATGATTAATTGACAAACAAAACCGAACTCAAAACATGCTAAGGAAATGGTACCCCCCCCCCCCCCCCCCCCAAAAAAAAAAAAAAAAACTTAACAAAATAATACAAATGCTTGCCCAACACTATCCAATGAAGACAAGAAATAAACATAGTATCATAGTCAATCTCAACCAACCACAGACTTTAGCTAATTGCTCACATTAACTAAAGGATATTAGGTAAAATAAACACATCAGTTAACACTCAAAAGAAAAAAAGGATAATGATTTACCTGTAAATCAGAATCCTCATGTTCCTTTTTGGCAATAATATCAACCGGGGGCCTGTACATAACCAAAGCACACAGCAGAAACTATAAAGTAATGGACTTTATCCTTTGCCAAAACATAAATATCAAATTTGAATTCAAAAAAGAAAGGGAAAAAATCTGTCAGATATTAAAATGAAGCTCACGTGAGCAAGCTTGGTGTGTCGGAATAGCCACTGCGGGAATGCAAGAGCCGTAGGCGTTGTGTCAAGGGAATGTGTTCGAGTTCAAGTGTGCTGGCGGCGGTGGTGGCGATGGTGGTGGTGGCAGAGTTGATTGAACAAGCCATGCTGTTGTCGGAACTTTCGATTTCGATCACGGAGAGGGTTTTCGGTTTTTCACTTTTTTGGTTATGGGGATTAGGTTTTTCAATTGGACCTTGATTTTCAATTTCTTCACTGCTAGATGCTAATAGCAGAGAAGTTTGAGGATTATGCTACTGGTCGAATCAAATTAAATGAGCACATTCTGATAATGGAATTTAAATACTAATCATTTATAAAAAAAAAAAAAAAAGTTGTAATCATAATTATCCGACAATTGACCCTGTTTGAGTGGAAGGTTCCCAAAATCAAACCAATAATACAATCACTCAATCAGAAATTAAAGGTGCAAAAGTTTTAAAGTTTTTAATCGAATTTTAACCATAGTTAAATTGGATAAAATAAAATAATATATATATATTTTTGAAAAAATTAAATTTTTTTAATTTTAAATCAATTAATCGTTAAAACTTATGTCAGTTCAATTAATTTTTTGCCAGTAGGTTTACAAATTTCATTCATCCATTCTTCTTCATGAAATTACAAAAAAAAAAAAAAAAAGTTCCCTTCTAGTTTCTAGGTATATTATATACATAGCAAGGATTGTGTTAACGTGATGGCCCAAGTAACATACACAAGGCTTCAAAAGGCTTCTTTTCTGCCAAAAGCTTCTGAAGGATAGCATCCAAACTATGTAGAGCACTTTTATCATTCAATTTCCCACTCATTGCATATCTGCAATAATAGTAGCATAAAAGGAATAATATTACATCCAAATTGTTTCTTAAACTTGAACACCCAAGAATGAAGTGGTTGGAATTGGTACTACTGTTTTCTAGTTATTGCACATAAAGCATGCATGAGACTAAATCCATATTAAATGAAAGTGAATTGATATGAAGAACTTACCCTGGTGCATCATTTTCATCCCCAGAGTTAACTGTAGTTTCTTTCAGTTCGATCTTGAATGGGCAGAGTTCGATCTTGAATGGGCTCAACTTTATCAGTTCGTGGAGCATCATGATTTCTGTCATTTCCTACACAACACAATCATTTATACAGCATTCATTGCATGATTTGATGATCCAATTGAAATCAGCCAAATAATTAACACAAGAATTATCATCACAATGTAGGAACTTAAATTGAAACGTTGCAATGTGATTAAAGATGCATGATGATTTGTTTAGAGTAGTACTGATCTTGATTCTTGAATGAAAAGTCAATATAAAATATTAAAATTCACTAACCAGGAAGCACGTTACGGTGATGAAGGAGTAGTGGAAGATGTTGATGGTGGCTACCGTCATCCTCCTGTTGATCTCCTCCTCCTCCTCCTTCTCCTTCGCCGTCGCCTATATCAGCTTCTTGCTGAGGATCATCCTCCGCTTCAGCCTCTCCCTCGCCATCGCCGTCTTGGGCTGCCAGCTGCTCAGGATGATCCTCCCGTTGACCTGCTCGGTTGCCGTTGCCGCCGCCGCCCTGTGGCTGTTCATGCAGCGGGAACTCCGGCGGATCCACATGCACCTGCAGAGTTAGAAGGCGGTATAGAAGGTAGTCCAGGAAGAAAAAACCGACGAGGAAAGCTGCTGCCTTCAAAAAGTTGATCACTGAGTCGTCGTTCATGATTGAAGAAACAGAGAAAGATGGAAGAAATGGAATGAGAATGAATTGGAGAAGAGAGAGAGAGAGAGCGCAAAATACACACACTCTGACTCCACTACCACCTTATATACTAGTACTACTTCATTCTCGTCAATAACCAATCATAAAATATCTCCAACTAACTTTCCCGCCAAGCTTAACAAACTAACCAACTTCCTCTGCCTTCTTTCTTTTCTTAATTCTTTATTATTTCCAAATGCCTTCGCTTCAATTATTTTGTCTTCGTAACTCTGCTTACAAACTGGCCTCTTAAACCAAAAAAAAAAAAAAAAAAAAACTGGCCTCTTAAACTTCCACTCCTAAGATTATTGAACCGTGATTGTGATTTCTATTAGATTTTACTGCAATATTATTATGATTGTGCACAATATATAAGTTCTGAGAGGTATAAAGTCTCACCTTGGATGAAAAGGGAAAGTTATGGTCAGAGTATAAATAACTTTTGTTTCTGGGGTAATTAATATGAGACTTACTCATTTATTTTGACTATTCATTTTTTTTTATTAAATAGTCAATAAGTTTCTAACAGTAGTTTTGTTAGTTATTTTAATTTAATATTAAAACAAGTTCAATGCTGACACTAACGAAATTAATTATTTTTTGCCAGCATCCTTAATTCTAAATATTAAATTTTAAATTCTAAATTATAAATTCTAATAGTATAAAAATTAAATTTTTGTCTAAAATATTGACTTATTGAAAAAAAATTAGTTCTATAATACTTCTTTTAAAACAAATTTAATATAATATTTTTATTTAACTTCAAATCAATTTAACACAATAATTTTATACATTTTTAAAATTAAATCTAACAAATTTATTCAATACTATAATAGAGTAAAATTTAATTATATAATAGAGACAAATAAATTTTATTACTATATAGTATATACTATTAAAAAATCATTTATAAAATTTAGTAGGAGCACTTGTTCCATACTCTTTCAACTAAATTTATTAATGCGAGCAGCACTATGTGATTTCAACACATAGTCAACAAGTACATTTACGATAATATATTTACTATACAAATTACAAAATAAATAAAAAATAAATAAATAAATGATAAAAGAATAGAGAAAGGTAGCATCACCACCAGAGGGTTGAGTTCGGACTTTTTGGATAAGTAAGATTAGAGTTATTATTTATTCATTTTGAATTTTTATTTGTTTAACAAATAATCAGTATACTTTTAATAGTTTTATTACTTATTTTTAATTTAAAATGCAAATAAGAGCAATGCTAACACGCAAAAAAATTATTTTAAATGTTTTGTTATTATTAAAAAAAAATCATAAACCTAAATAATTAATTAACACATAAAAGATCGTTATAAAAAAAATACACAATTCCATAAAAAAAAAAAACTAAAAGCACAACAACGATACACAGTAAACTTTTTTTCAAAAAAATATTAATAAACTTTAATTGAAAATAAGCATGAACCAAACAATAAAAAATACACAATAATTATTCAACAAAACACACGACAATTGAAAAAGATTTAGGGAAAAAGATATATAGGTCCTGATTTTTAAAATTTTTGACAAATATATTTTTGATAAAATTTAAATATAAAGAGTCTCTGATTTTAATAAATGGATGACAATTTAGTTCTTCCGTCTATTTGCCTCTCATACATCAAATAGAACTGGTTGATGTAGCTGAAACGGTGTTCAGGTGTCCGTTACGGTGCCACGCTGAAAGGGGAATAAAGTTCGAAGGACAAATAAGTCCTTGGCGTCATTTTTAAAATAAAGTTCGAAAGACAAATAAGTCCTTGAGAATTTAGTTCATTATGCTTCTATATGTATCATATATTAGTATCTAATTTAATAATCAAATGTGTCACATGACACTCTTATTAAAATTGAGATAATTTTTTTTAAAAAAATTAATAAACTCCTTTCCTAAATTCTCTCATCTACCTCTCTTTATTTTTCTATTTCTCTCTACTATTTTTACTCTATATATAATTATATTTTATATTAGTAATTTGACAAATCAAAATATATCATCCGATATTTTTTTACAATTAAAATATTTTAAATATAAAAGTATACACATTAAATTATTTTAAATTTTAGATAACGAATGCTAAAGTTAATTATTAATAAAAAATTAGACTTTTTCATATAAAAATAATAACTAAAAATCTTATTATTTAATTTTTTTATCTGCAAATATCTTGGTCTTTTTAGCCAGAGACTTTTGTCAACTTATGACTTTTTTTAAAAGTAGTTTGATTTTATAAATCTTTTGTACCATGCATAATTTATACCGTTAGAATAAAGTGAACTATAATTTAAAAAAATATTCTCGTAATGTTATTATGGATAAAAATACTAGTTTTAATATAATACACAAATGCACTAATGCTAACTTAATACATGAATGATGCACAAATGAACTAATGCTAATTTGATGCATAAATGAACTAATGCTAACTAATGCCATTGATATGATGAAAACTGAACTAATACAATTTAACAAATTCTAATATAATACACAAATACACTAAAACTGAACTAATACAATTTAAGAAAAAAAAATAGAAACAGAACAAGCCCAATTTCTACAATTTTAATACAAATAATTTAAATTGCAGAATACAACAAGTTAACTAGATTTCAAAATACAACCATAATTTTATAAACTAAATTCTGATAATAGAAGCATAATAGAAGTATAATGAACTAAATTCTCAAGAACCTATTTGTCCTTCGAATTTTATTTGCAAAATGACATCAAAGACTTATTTGTCCTTCAAATTTTATTCTCCTTCCAGCGTGGTACCGTAACGAACACCTGGACACCATTTCAGCCACGCCAGCCAATTCCGTTTGATGTATGAGAAACAAATAAACGGAAGGACTAAATTGTCTTCTATTTATTAAAATCAAAAACTTTTTTCTATTTAAATTTTATCAGAAATATATTTATCAAAAATTTAAAAAGTCAGAGACTTATCTATTTTTTTTTTCAAAAATTAAAAAAATAGAGGGGTCAAAGAGCAGAGAAATGTGGCGGCAGGTTGGGTTTGGGCTTTTGGATAATTCATATTCGAGTTACATATTTATTTTGGCTATTCGTTTTTTTATTAAACCGTCAATATGTTTCTAATAGTTTTACTAGTTATTTTAAATTTAATATTAAAATAAGTGTAATGTTAACACTAATAAAATTTATTATTTTTAACCAACATTCTAAATTCTAAACTATAAATTCTAATAATATAATAGTAAAATATTAGTATATCATATTTACTAATAGTAACAAAAAATATTATAATTTTCTAATATTTCGTTTAAAACAATTTTAATACAATAATTTTTTTAAAATCAAATCAATTTATTAACACAGTAATTTTATACATTTGTTAAGTTAAATCTAACAAATTTATTTAATAACATAATGGACTCAAAATTAATTATATAATGAAAGCAAATAAATTTTAGAGTAATGCTAGAGGCCAGCAATTTTTGTGATTGTTGGCCATCAACTAGCCATCAATGATGATTTGATGGTGTGAGATTGATATGAGATTTCATCCAATGGCTCACCTTTCTCTACTGATTACATGCTGGCCAAAATTCAATAAAATTGCTGTCCCCTAGACTTTTCCTAAATTTTATTATTATATACTATTAGAAAATAATTTAAAATTCAATGAGGACATTTACTCCCACACTCTTTCAACTAAATTTGTTCATGCGACCAGCATCATGTGATTTCAACACATAAGTAGTAAACAAATCAAAGTTCAATGGTGAGAAAGGGTAACATGGATATGAAAAGTTGGGATGCATCTTAAATAAGACTACTTATTCTAATTGTATCACCTTTAATACATATACGTATTCATTCATTCTTGCTTCAGCTGACAAATGACTTACTGATTGCATCGACCCAGTGCTGCGAATAATATTATGTAAGTTTCAATCATGTATTAAAAGTAGATTTCATTTATTAGTTATTTTTTTGGTGGATAAAAAGGTGAGGTTTACTCATGTGTTATACCAGAACACCTCTTCAAACATATACTGAAGTAGATTAATCAAGTTTATAAAAAAACCTATTAAATTAACTAGCTCCAGTTGGTATAGAAAGGAGACTTCAACTTTTCAATTGTTCTTTCTCATAGTATAGTATACACATTCAATGTCCATGTGTATTAACATATCATATATCTAAGTTGTTTTATTTTCTACAAGGCATCTAAGTAGACTTTATCCGGTGTCCACCTATATGTGATCAAATGGGTTCATTAAACCAGACATGGAAAGTCCATCTCGATATATTGCTAGGAGTAAACACAGGAGTGCTATAGATGAAAAACGTAAGATGAGGATATCATAACTGGCCGAAGGAAATGTAGTGACTCAAGTACAACCCTTCACAGAACTAAGCTTGAACTCGTTGAGTCAGAATGTTGGTAAGTGTATAGATTTTAAATTTATAATGCAAAGTTCACATAACATCATAGACTCAAGTTTATTCACATGTTAATTTTTTCCTAGAATCTTCAAAATTATTTTAAATTGTGTTTCTTCATATCCAATGTTGATTGACAGAACAACAAAGCTCCACACTGACCAAAACAAAGAGGAAGATTAGCAAATTAACCAGCCCAAATAGCCAAGGGCAGAAAGATAGAATGACAGGTGTTTAATGTTTTCATTTTTCTTACAAACGAATTTAAGATTAAGACCAAAGGTCATAAACGAACATGTCTTTGCAGTACCTATCAGTTATACAAAACACACTGTATCCACCAGAAGAGCTTCTTCTTCATGTATAAAGTGATTTCTTACTATAATATAATCCAATATTTTGAATATGTATCTAGTCAACAAAGATGATATGATTCCAACACTATGGTAAACCTTTAAACAAAATTAAGATACCACAAAATAGTATTCATTTTGTTCCTCAAATTGTTTGAAATGGATTTGTGTAGGGGGACGAGAGGCAAGAAGAGAGAGATCCCTAAAGATGGCTAGGAAAAGACAAAACTACCACAGGAGAGATCGATTAGGTTGGTTGTTAAATATCATTAAACTAAAACATTTTTGGTCATTTTAGAATGAATATTTTACTAACATCAACACAAGAAACAGGGAACCAGTCAAGAACTAATGCTCCTAATACAAATAGTTCATGCGGGGGGATCTCAAATGAGTATGATATGATTAGTACTGAGATGAACTCAGCTCACCATATTATTCAAGCAGCCAGTAAGTATCAGCTAATCAGTTAATATTCTTTGAAACATGTTTTGTTATTTGGTCATGGTTCTTCAAAGCTCATTATCAAATCAAGTTTTAAATAATAACAATTTGGTGTGTGGTATGGAAAAAATCAAACAGCGTCCCAACAAAAGAAGCAGCCTAGAGTATCAAACGCAAATCCCTTGCCCAACCAAGTTGCTCAGAAAAGGAGCACAATGAGGAAGGTTGAAAATTCAATTAGTTAATGAGTTATCATCTGAATTTTAGTTGACATAAAAAAATTTATAGGCAGCAGCGGATGCCGCAACAATGGAAGATCTGCTAATCCGGCACAAATAGTAGACGAAAGTATAACGAAAGTGATTTGGCGATAAAACCAAACTCTTAATTGAATGGATCATTCTCGGGGTTTGGTAACATATGCATAAACTTTTATTCATCCTATTTTGCAGAATATTGGCACATGGGATATGCAAGGCACAAGTGTGAATATTGCCATGCACCTTTTTGTATGACGAGAGGATAGAAAAATACTACAACACAAATCACCCGAAATACACACTTTGCTATATAGGCGGCCAAGTTTAAATCCCTCAAATACAAGATGCTCCTAAAGTCCTATATAATTTGTTGTTTGGTGATGACAGTAGAAGCAAGCACTTTCGTGAAAACATTAGGACATATAATAGTATGTTCCAATTCACTTCTATGGGTGCCAAGATTGATCGTGTTCGAGCTGTTGGAGAGGACCAGTACATTTGTGTTATATGGCGAGAATTACCACTTGATGGGAAGTCTCTTATCACAAGAAGGAGACACAGCAAAATTTACACAACTTTATGTTTTTGATACACATAATGAGATTCAAAACCGCATTTCAGCAGTAAGGTATGTCATATATGTACAATACGAACACTTTTTTTATTAACACATGATTTAGATTGTTTATCCAGATTACTTGACAATTAAAGGTGTATTCCTTTATAACGTCATGCAGCGGAGAAGAAACTAATAAGATTCATGAAGACATAGTTAGAGACTTGAGGTTGATGCTAGATGAACAAAATGTCTTAGTCAAGGCATTTCACATGGCTGGGAAAAAAATAGCAGTTGATAACCAATCTAATGTAAAGTTAAGATTATTAGGCAATCATGAAAAAGATGGAAAAAGATATAATCTCCCATCTACGAATGAAGTAGTTGCGTTGATAGTTGGTGATTTTGATCTCGAGAAAATAGATCAAATAAGGATATTATGGTCGAGACACGAGGGGGAAGGCTACAGAGAATAAACCAACTTAACCATGGTTACTTGGGATTACAATATCCTTTATTGATTCCTTACGGAGAAGATGGCTACAAGGGTGATATACCACTAAACAGAAGGGCAAGTTCTTCTGAAAAGCCTCGAGAACATGTTTCAATGAAGGAATTCTTTGCCTTTAGCGTACAAGAGAAGTTGGCTAATGGATCGCCATTGCTTTACGCAAGGAGACTATTTCAACAATTCTTGGTGGATGCATATTCAATAATTGAGTCTCTAAGGTTGATGTATATTCGCTTAGACTAGGACAAATTTAGGTGTGAGATGTATAGGGGTTTAACAAAAGCTGTCTTGAGAGGTGAAACAACACCTTCATCAAAGGAAAAACGTATCATACTACCATCATCATTCACAAGAGGTCTGAGATACATGATACAAAATTACCAAGATGCAATGGCTATTTGTAGAGTGGTTGGTGACGTTAAGATTTTTGCTAGTAAAGAGTTTTATAAAAATAGTCGCATTGTAGATATAGTTTCTAAACTAACAGAAATCCCTTCGTACAAAAGTTTTAGTTGTCACAAGTAACAAACCCCTTTTTAAAATTGATAACCGAGTATTTAAATCTCGGGTCGTCTTCTCAAGGAATTGCAGGGAGGTATGTTCTTATTATTGGTTATGAGTTTGTAAATCGGGGGTTTTAAGAATGAGGAATAATTATGATGAATGACAAGTAAAATAAATAATTGACTGTAAAATAAACTCTTGGCAAGGTATGAGAAATTGGAAATCCAGACTTAGTTATTCTTATCAAAAATAATGAAAGTTGAATCTTAATTCCACTTAGTTAACCTTTGCTAAAGCAAAGGAAAGTCAAGGGACTAATTAGTTTGACCTTCGAATCCTATTTATTTCCTAAGAAAAGGTTGGGATTATTGAAGTTCAGTTCAATTAGCAAAGATAACAGTTATCAATTATGTTGAGCTAAGATAACTCCTGAGTTACTAATTTCTTAACCAAGACCAAAAGAAAAAAGAATTAAATCTACTGGAATAAAAATGTCTTCAGATTGGGAATAATCAATAACATAAATAAAAGAAAGCAATATTAATTGAAATACCTCAATTAACATTAATTCGAAAGAGTAATCCGTAACATAGAAGAATTCATAAACTAAATTGAGAAAATAAGTAATGAAAAAGGAATATTGAACCTGATAAAAAGATAATCCTCAAGCAAGTAAAATCCTAAATCTAAATCCTAATCCTAAAGAGAGAGGAGAGAACCTCTCTCCAACTAAACCTAAATCATGGAAAGTGACTAAAATTCAGAGACTCCCTTCAATGGATGCATTCCCCCACTTCATAACCTCTGGTCTATGCCTTCTGGACTTGGATTTAGGCCAAAAAGGGCTCCAGAACTCGCTATGAGCGTTTTCTGCAATTTCTGGTGCATGGCCTCTGTCACGCGTCCGCGTGGGTTACGCGGTCGCGTCAATTGGAGTTTTCCTTTTCGCGCGGTCGCGTCTGTCATGCGGCCGCGTCATAGGTGTTCTTCTTTAGGTGCGCGGTCGCGTCAGTCATGCGGCCGCATCGCTGCTTCTTCGCGCTTGGCATGCAGCCGCATCGTCCATGCGGTCGCGTCGCTGCCAGTTTCTTCAGAAACTCCGTTTTGTGCTTTCCTTCCATTTTTGTATGTTTCCTTTCCATCCTTTGAGTTATTCCTGTCTTAGAAGATCTGAAACCACTCACACACTAATCATGGCATCGAATGATAATAAAGGGTAATTAAAATAATTAATTTTAAAGCATAGGAAACATGTTTTTCACATACATCACATAATAAGGAAGGAAAAGTAAAACCATGCAATTAATATGAATAAGTGGGTGAAGGATTGAATAAATCATTCAAACTAAGCACAAAATATATCACAAAATATGGGTTTATCAACCTCCCCACACTTAAATAATAGCATGTCCTCATGCTAAGCTCAAGAGAAACTATAAAGATGAAGAGGAATGGTAGGATGTATTAAATGCAACCTATCTATATGAATGCAACTACATGCAAAAAATATTTCTACCTACTTGGTTAAAAATAAATAAGTTCTCCAAGACAAACATAAATCAGATTTCACTAATTCAAATCATATAAAATAAAGACAAGTAAACTTGTAAGAAGATAGCTCATGAAAGCAGGGAACATAGAATTAAGCACTGAATCCTCACTGGTAGTGTATATCATTCTAATCTCTCTAGTGTATAGGGTAATCACTCTACTCTTCCCTAGTCATGCTTTCTAAACATTGTTCTTCATCTAACCAATTAACAAATATTTAATGTACCAATGCACACATCATGAGGTCTTTTCAAGGTTGTAATGGGACCGAGATAAAGGTAAGGTATATGTATAAGGCCAAGTGAGCTAATTAAGTGAATCCTTGATTAGTCTAAGATCTCACCTAACATACATATTTTATAAAGCAAAGCTTCTTTACCTATTTTCCCATATTTCCCACTTTTTATGTTACATGCTCATGCATTAGTTTTAATTTTTTTGCTCCATGTGCACTTGCTTTAATTTGCATTTTTTTTAATGCACATGGTAATTAATTATTTTAATTTCACATGAGCATGCTTCCCAAAACATCTTTATTCTTTTCAACTTTTCTACCTTTGTTTCTATCATCCATGTTCCCATAAAGTTTTCCCACACTTAAACAATTATACAATTTCTATCTTAAGCTAACCAAGGATTCAACTTGGGATTTTTAATTTGTTTTTCTGCTTAAGGCTAGTAATGTGGTTATAAAACAAGGGAATTTAAAAGCTCAAGGGGCTAACAAGGGTGATGTAAAGGTAGGCTTATTTGGGATAAGTGAGCTAAAATCAAATAATGGCCTCAATCATATGCAAACATGTAAATACACTAAATATTGGACATATAGAATGGAACAAAGCAGAGATTGCAATTATAGAGAAGGAAACACACAAGAATAAAAATTTATGGTTAAATAATGTAACCATATAAATAAACTCAAAATCTCACAGGTTATGTGTTCTTTGGCTCAAAAACCATGTTCCAAATACAACTTCAAACAAGTGTAACAAAAAATTTTGTTTAAATTAATGAAATGCTATAAAAAGTTTCTTGCAAAAGAAATTATTACTTTAACCAAGTGGTAAAATATGCAAAAATCAAACAAATATGCAAATGCAACAATGAACTATCAAATAAAATAAAACATTGGTATTGAAATAGGAAATAACTAACCCATGGAGATCGGTATCGACCTCCCCACACTTAAAGATTGCACCGTCCTCGATGCATGCTAAGATGTGCAGGTGGATGGGTTGTTCCAACTGATGCTTTTCTCCAAAGATTGTGCAGATGGACTTGTCTTCTCTCCCCATATAAACGTCTTCCGCTTCCCTTCTGGGTGGCCATCCTGAAAGAAAATAGGGAAGAAAAGTAACCCAGAAATAAAGATAAGAAAATAAATGAAGTATGGTTGGGTTAATGCCAAATGATAAGGGTCTCATTTACATGGAAGCTTCAACATGTACGCGAGAAAACAATAGAAGCCATGGCATGCCAGTGGGACAAAATGTACAACAATGGGGAAGAGAGTGGGTAATGAAAGACAATGTAAGTTCATGCCAATGTAAAAGGAATACATGTATAAAAGATTGACATTGATAGAAAATTAACATTACCCAACATTGTAAAACAAGTCACTAAGCATCAAAATGACACCAGAAAAGATGCAACAGTTAAATAAGAAAATCAACACCAAAGGAAAAATAAATTTAGAAAAGAAAAGAAAAATATGCACTAAATTAAAATGCAATGAATGAAATATGCAAATAAATTAAGTAAAATAAAATGAAAGATAAGAAGAATGAGAAGGGAAAGAAGTGAGTGAGAAAGGAGGGAGGGAAAAATTAGGATTGGGGAAGAAAAGAGAAGATATTTGGCAAATTAGGATAAGCTGTGCGGCGCAAGCGACGCGGACGCGTGGGGTACGCGGTCGCGTGACTTGCGCTTTAAGTTATTCGACGCGGTTACGTCGGTCACGCGGTCGCGTGACACATGATATGCTTCTGGCGCGAGTGCAGCCTCGCGCCTGCACAACTCTCTGTTCGAATTATTTTATTTGCCAAATTTGGGGTGACGCGATCGCGTGGGGCATGCGATCGCGTGAGTGGGGACTTTAGAAGGGAATGACGCGGACGCGTGAGCCATGCGTCCGCATGGGTAGAATTGTGCGTTCAGCACCAATCCAGCACCACTCTCGCATAATAATTCGTTGTGCACCCTTTTTACGTCGAAATTCAGGGCACGCGGCCCCGTGGGTCACGCGGTCGCGTGGGAGGCCATTATTCCCATGTGACGCGGATGCGTCGGCGACGCAGTCACGTGGGTCGATTTGTGCCACTGGCATGCCTCCAGCCATGCTCCAGCGTGACTCTCTGTTCGTTTTTATTTTCTCCCCTCTCCTTTCGACGCGGACGCGTCACTAATGCGGTCGCGTCGCGTGGCTTCTTTTTTTTTTTCAAATAAGATGCAAATGCAGATGCAATGAATGTTATGCAAAATTTCAGGTTCAATCAAAACTCAAAAACAGACTAAAATTTAAACTAAAAAAGGAACGATCATACCATGGTAGATTGTCTCCTACCTAGCACTTTTAGTTAAAGTCCTTAAGTTGGACATATGAGGAGCTTCCTGTTATAGCGGCTTGTGCTTGTATTGATTCAGAAATCCCCACCAATGTTTGTATTCGAATATCCTCCGGGATCCCAAACTAGGCGCAAAAAACCTTCAAGCAAGCTAAAGCAAGTGACAAGGCCCCAAGAGTATTGATTTCTAGATTGAATTCTGGGGTCCCAAATCTTGCTGTTGCACCCGTCTTCTTGTTGAGAAATATTGTTCCATCCGAGTGGCAAGCAGTCTGAATTCTCACTGAAGCAGCCAAACAACTTCCTAGACCCATTCAGTGGAGCTCTACACCAACCTTTGTGTTGAAATGTTGAGCACACAACCATGTTGAACCTTGCAAGATAAATCTTATCACTGACCATCTTCTTCTTACTCTTAATGCCACAGAGAGCTCTAAGTTGACCATCCGTCTCTAGTAGCCCATATTCAAGTGGAATTAGAAAGCTAAGGGATATGAATTTTACCCACTTGAATGTTGTGAAGGATGATGGCAACTTAGGGGGAGGTGTTTCTAATGAACGTGCAAGCTCCACTCCCTTGTGCTCTTCTTCGATATCTTCCACCTCTTTGTAATCTTCAATATCAACCTCTTCCTTTTGTTGAATTTCTTTCAATTTAATCTCTTCTTCATTGTTCACCAAGGGCATGGGATGTTGTGTTTCATCTTCTTGAATCTCCATCTCTTGATTAACCTCTTCCAAGTCTTCTATTATGACATGCATTGGAAGTTGTACACCCTCCTCAACATCAATTTCAAATACCTTGGAAGGAGGCTTTATGACTTGAATTTCCCATGGAGGTTCTGCATCTCCTAAGTCTTCAACCACTGCCTCTTCTTCTTCTTCAATAATTCCGGCTTCCTCCACTTGTTCCAATATCAAATCGTGCTGCTCACTATCCACCGGAGTGCCCAATTTCTCCTTCCTGCTACATTCTGCAGTAGATTTCCCACATGAAACCATGGGGGTTCTTTGAATGTCCGAACGTCGGAAAGGTAATTGATTTCTTTCTTGATCCAGGTATTTAAGTATGCAATCGTATTCGTCCTTGATGATTTTCTTTTCAACTATTTCTTCACCTTCAAGCACAAAATCCTCCTTGTTGTCTTCTTTCACTAGTTCTTCAACCGCGCTGTTAACTTCAAGGGTGTCTACTACCTTCACCTTTAGTGCCTCCTCTAGCTCCTTATGAAGTATGGATTCGCGAAGATGATCCCTTCTCTCTCGTTCCATGTCAATAGTATCAGTGGGATCATGTTGCTCTTGGATTGATGGATGTTGGTGCTCTTCCATGGATGGTGGTGATGGGATGGGTGGATCATTATGTGGTTAAGATGGAAGTGCATTGGAGCTCGATGGTTGAATATTGGGGGTATTTGGTAGTCTGATTTAGACGGTGAGAGTTTGTATAGTAGAGTTTAGATCAGCAAATGCTTTCTCCATGGAGGTTTGGGGTGGATAGGAGGGTTCATTTGTTGGGAGAAAAGGTTCATAACACGGAGGTGGTTCCTCTTGATAAGGATATGGAGATGGTGTATATTGAGGTGGTGGTTCTGGATATGGTTCATATGGAGGTAAATGGTGGAAAGGGGCTTGTGAGTGTGGTGGTTCAGAGTTATGTTGTGAGGATGGTCTCTGAGCATACGGTGGGGCTTGTTGGTAGCTACTAGGCAGTCCACCATATCTATCGGCTTGGTATGCATTGTAGGATGGTCTTTGTCTGTGATATCTAGGAGGGTGTGGTTGCCTAAAGGGTTGATCAGATTCTCTTGGCTCCGTCCATCCTTGATTGGTCTGACCTTGATGCATATTCCTGCTGTGGTTTCTATTTCCTTCAACAAAGTTAGAACCAAACTCAAAGTGAGAGGGGTGAGAATTCATAGTAGTTATCAGAAATAAGGGGAAAAAGGAGAAACAAATAAACAAGTAAAAGAAAAATATTTACAATAACAAATAATATTTACAGCGCCATTTTGACGTTAGGATTTTTGCTAGTAAAGAGTTTTATAAAAATAGTCGCGTTATAGATATAGTTTCTAAACCAACAGAAATCCCTTCGTACAAAAGTTTTGGTTGTCACAAGTAACAAACTCCTTTTTAAAATTGATAACCGAGTATTTAAACCTCGGGTCGACTTCTCAAGGAATTGCAGGGAGGTATGTTCTTATTATTGGTTATGAGTTTGTAAATCGGGGGTTTTAAGAATGAGGAACAATTATGATGAATGACAAGTAAAATAAATAATTGACTGTAAAATAAACTCTTGGCAAGGTATGAGAAATTGGAAGTCCAGACTTAGTTATTCTTATCAATAATAATGAAAGTTGAATCTTAATTCCACTTAGTTAACCTTTGCTAAAGCAAAGGAAAGTCAAGGGACTAATTAGTTTGACCTTCGAATCCTATTTATTTTCTAAGAAAAGGTTGGGATTATTGAAGTTAAGTTCAATTAGCAAAGATAACAGTTATCAATTATGTTGAGCTAAGATAACTCCTGAGTTACTGATTTCTTAACCAAGACCAAAAGGAAAAAGAATTAAATCTACTGGAATAAAAATGTCTTCAGATTGGGAATAATCAATAACATAAATAAAAGAAAGCAATATTAACTGAAATACCTCAATTAACATTAATTTGAAAGAGTAATCCGTAACATAGAAGAACTCATAAACTAAATTGAGAAAACAAGTAATGAAAAAGGAATATTGAACCTGATAAAAAGATAATCCTCAAGCAAGTAAAATCCTAAATCTAAATCCTAATCCTAAAGAGAGAGGAGAGAACCTCTCTCCAACTAAACCTAAATCATGGAAAGTGACTAAAATTCGGAGACTCCCTTCAATGGATGTGTTCCCCCACTTCATAACCTCTGGTCTATGCCTTCTGGACTTGGATTTGGGCCAAAAAGGGCTTCAGAACTCGCTCTGAGCGTTTTCTGTAATTTCTGGTGCGTGGCCTCTGTCACGCGTCCGCGTGAGTCACGCGGTCACGTCAATTGGAGTTTTCCTTTTCGCGCGATCGCGTCAGTCATGCGGCCGCGTCATAGGTGTTCTTCTTTAGGTGCGCGGTCGCGTCAGTCATGCGGCCGCGTCGCTGCTTCTTCGCGCTTGGCATGCGGCCGCGTCGTCCATGCGGTTGCGTCGCTGCCAGTTTCTTCAAAAACTCCGTTTTGTGCTTTCCTTCCATTTTTGTATGTTTTCTTTCCATCCTTTGAGTCATTCCTGCCTTAGAAGATCTGAAACTACTCAACATACTAATCATGGCACCGAATGATAATAAAGGGTAATTAAAATATTTAATTTTAAAGCATAGGAAACATGTTTTTCACATACATCACATAATAAGGAAGAAAAAGTAAAACCATGCAATTAATATGAATAAGTGGGTGAAGGATTGAATAAATCATTCAAACTAAGCACAAAATATATCACAAAATATGGGTTTATCAGTTGGCTATCCAGATCTCTTCTTGACATTCACTTGCAATCCCAAGTGGCTAGAACTAGAAGATTTTCTTAAGAATAGGAAACTTAATGCTAAAGGCAGACCAGATGTTGTTTGTAGAGCTTTCAAAGTGAAACTTGATCGGCTCATACAAGACATAAGAAAGAAAAAGGATTTTTGGAAGGGTTACTGCAAGTAAATATCCAACCTTGCTATTAATTGATATACTAAGATTTAAATTTGTATTTGACCATTCATAATCTTAGGGTTTCTAATTGTATAATATTTTACGATTTAGATCATTAGCCTTATACTACTATGACAAAAAATATAGATCAAACACATTAGAAATCAATTCGTAACTATTTTATAAGGCAGAACCATCTTTTTATACTTTTTAATATTTCATACATTGGAAAATTTACAAAGAAAGGTTATTGACATGGATGTTAGAAGGGCACCGGATAATGCATCATCATAGCTCTTTTCTGTCTCTCAAAAAAATCCATTTATTTAACTAACAAATTTTCTAAATACTTTTAGTTGTATACACCATTGAATTCCAAAAGCGAGGCTTACCACATGCGCATATTCTAGTGTTTTTACATATAGATGATAAATATCCAACCCCAGAAGACATTGATCAGATTATACGCGCTGAGATACCAGATAAAGAGGCTGATCCAACATACTATGAAGCTGTAGAGAAACACATGATGCATGGACTATGTGGAACCATTAAACGAGACTCACCATGCATGGAAAATGAAAAGTGCATAAGACATTTTTTCAAGAGATTTGTTGATAGTACAACGGTTGATGAGGATGGATATCCTATTCACAAACTGAAGGAAGATGGAAAGACAATAATTAAATATGGGATTGATCTTGATAATAGATGTGTTGTCCCACATAACAGGAAATTATTACTGAGGTATGGCACTCACGTTAATGTAGAGCGGTGCAACTAATCAAGATAAATCAAGTATGTAACAAAGGGAATGATCGAGTCACTGCTTCGTTCTACAACAATGCTAACATTGATGCAGAGAATGACGAGTTTGATGAAGTCCATATGTATTATGACTGTAGATACATATTCCCATGTGAAACAGCATAGAGGATATTTGGTTACAATATTCATTATAAAGACCCATTAGTTGTACGTTTGGGCTTTCACTTGCTTGGTGAGCAACCAGTAGTTTTCCAAAATGATGAAAACCTACAAGATGTTGCCAGGAAAGTGTCCGGAAAAGAATCGATGTTCCTAAGATGATTTGAAGCAAATAAGAAGTTATCTGGAGCCCGCACTCTAACATATGTAGAGTTTCCTTCTAAGTTTGTTTGGAATCCGACACCAGAAAAATGGTTTCCACAGAAATCACATTCCGTAATTGGACGGATATTCTTTGTTCTTCCTAGATCCGGTGAAATTTATTATCTTCGATATTGTTAAATTTTTTTAGAGGCCCGACAAGCTATGAGGATATTAGAACCATTGACGGTGTTGTGTACCCCACCTATAGAGATGCATGTTATGGGAAAGGTATTCTTGATGATGCCAAGGAGTACATTGATGCCATCAAGGAAGCAAGCCATTGGAGTTCCGATAAATACCTAAGAAAGTTGTTTGCAACTCTTCTAATATCAAACTCAATAACAAGGAAAGAATATATGGGAAAGGAGTTGGAAAATCTTATGGAAAGATATCCTATATATTCAACGAAACTTATACGAGAATCATGGTATGTTGCTATGTGCACTACTATTTCAAGTTTCAAATAATAAGTTCCCATATTAGACCTTACACATAATTTATGTTTTAATTCATTAGCAAACTAAGAAGGAAACAAATAATTATGGTCCTACCACAATATAAACCATGGCCAAGACATACATGCACACAAATAGTTTTTGGCATCTCATTGATTATATTATTTTATAAGCAGGAAGACTAAACAAGCCACTCAACATGACTATTTGATGTATCATACAAAGTTTTAATACGGACAAATGTATTTGAGCAACATGTGTCAATGACAAAAATAAAAATTGGTATATTTTTGACATCAATAATTGTTTGTGCTAATCAGATAAAATATTTTTGCGTGTGGCTATTTTCACATGTTTTTATCTATTAAAACACATATAATCATATTTGGCATCGAGGCTTATATTTAGGATTAATCTATCTTTACCATTGAAAAGTTCGGTTTTACTCAATCATAACACACATTTTGCATTCTTGGATTATTTATTCGAAGAAATTAGTTCAATATTTTAGACTTTATATAATTGATAATTAAAAACCATCTGTGGCTTCTCTTTACAGATATAAAGCTGATAGGTCATGAGATGATGGATCTTACTCTTTTAGAAATTAAAAAAATTCTTAAATCCTACAAGAGTTTAAAAGAGATTCCATCCATGTCATTTCCAAATATCGACCTATCCTCACAGCAGTTGTTTCAGTTAGGGGTTAACAGGTTGATATTAGACTAGTTGTGCTATGATAAATGTAGGCTTATCGCAGAACTAGCTAACTTTTTGACAAAGCTAACCGATGAACAAAAAAAGGTATTTGACACCATCATGGAAACTATGAACAATGGACAAGGTGATGTGTTTTTTCAATATGGTTATGGCGGCACTGGAAAGACATTTGTTTGGAAAACCCTAGTTACTGCGATCAGGTCGAAAGGGCAAATTGTTCTATTGGTTGTCTCGAGTGGAATCACATTCCTGTTATTACCTGGTGGAAGAACATCACATTTGTGGTTTGCAATCCCAATCAACCTGGATGAATTCTCAACATGCAATATAAAGCAAAATAGTGCTTTGGCAGATTTGATTATAAGGGCCAAGCTTATTATATGGGATGAAGCTCCGATAGTAAATAGACTTTGCATTGATGTCCTTGATAAGACGATGAAAGACCTATTGCGATTCAATAATCCAGAAAGCCTTGACTAGCCATTCGATGGAAAAACTATTGTATTTGGGAGTGATTTTTGACAGATATTACCGATGATACCTAAAGGTAGTACACAAGATATTGTAAACGCAATAATAAACTCATCTTATCTGTGGAATAGTTGCAAGCTTTTGGCACTAACAAAGAACATAAGACTCAGAGCTGAGGTTGATGATGACAGCAAAAATGATCTTAGATTGCTTGCTGAATGGATTCTTGCAATAGGAGATGGTAAATGTAGAACATCGATTGAGGGGATAGACAATATTCAAATTCTTGACGATAATCTTATTGAAAAGTAGGATGACCCTATACTTGAAATTTGCAAAGCAACATACCCTGAATTGTTCAGGTGTTCCAATAGCACACATTAAAGACAAATCTATTTTTGCACCTATACTCCAAATGGTGGATGGAATAAATAGTTTCATGATGAGCCTGAATCCTGGAGAAGCCAAAATTTATTATAGTTCTGACACAAAATGTCAAAATGAGGTGAATAACGATATATTGGCATCAGTACATACACCAGAATTTCTTAACACTATCAGATGCTCCAAGATTCCTAACCATAAGTTAACACTCAAAGTAGGGACCCCGATTAGGTTGTTAATGAATATAGACCACCCTACAGGTCTATGTAATGGTACTAGGTTAGTGGTGACCAAATTGGAGAACCACATCATCGAAGCAAGAAGCCTATAATAGAGAACGACACAGAGTAGAAAGTCTTTATTCCATGTATGACGCTAACTCCAGCTGATCATAGGATACCATTCATATTCCAAAAGAGACAATTTTCTATCATGATTTCCTATGCTATGTTAATTAACAAGAGTCAAGGACAATCATTATCAAATGTCAGATTTGTTTTGAAGAAACCTGTCTTCACACATGGACAGTTGTACGTGGCTGTATCCAGGGTTACTCATAGGAGGAGGCTCAAGGTTTTAATATGTCATGACGATCATCAAAAGAAGAAAACATATAATATGGTATACAAAGAGGTGTTTCAAAACGTAGATTAGATTGATCTGCATACCAATTAAAGATAACAAAATACCAATTTGGTTGCATTTAACTTATTATTTACCCATCCTTATTAAATGTTTTATTAATGTGATATTATATTGTTCAGCTTAGATAGGTGATTACAATCGCATATGAATTGTAGGATATAGCCATATAGCTGGCAGGACTTATTCCACAGAGATTTACAATGCTTATATTATTAATGAAATCTTTCAACACACGACAAATTAGTTGTGAATGATCACTTGGGGCCAAATTAACAACTTATTAAGTTATTTATAAAATCATTATTGATTCCAAGTTTCTTTTGGTTTATAGGCACAATTAGATGTGATGAGTTTGGAAAACTCCAAATTAATTTGATGATGATCAAGGATTATTAAAATAATTAATTAAAAAATTATTAATTTGAATTTTAACTCACATTTGTTGATAATAATTTTGCGTTGTGCAGATTCAGTTATGGGACGAAAATGGCAAGCCTAGTATGAAGTTAATTTTCAGCTTTGTGCAAAAAATGTTTAAATATAAGTGGCTGAATTATAGAGCAGATGGAGCTGTCAAGCATCACTCATCAAGGGTCATGAATCCTTCTTGGGGAGCAAGTCAAGATGGAAGGCCCGGATTGATGGAGCTTGGTGAGAAGGGATGAGGAAGAGGTAATTGCATGTTGGTTTTTGCATTCGGTTCCCTCTCTTCTCTCTTTGTCCGAACCAGTTTGATGCATGAAGAAGAAGAAGTTGGCTCGGTTCAACCGTTTCAACCTTGGAGGCTTCCCCTTCTATAATAAGGGTGAACAGCCAAAGCTTAAAGCAAGGAGAAAAGAGTGAAAGCACAGAGTTCTCATAGCTACCCAAGCTAACAGAAGTTCTTCTCCTTCAATGTGTTACATGTTGTAATTTTCTGTTTAGTTTTGCTGTCTTGAGTCTCATGGAAAAAGGCAAACAGTGAGGTTTGTATGAAAAAGCCATAGAGCGGAAAAAGGCAGAGTATATAAAATTAAAAGAAAAAAGCCATAGATGTCCTTAGAGGTCTTTTGTACATCTGTGTTGTGTTTCATGATTTTGTGGGAATCCCCTTGCAAGTTGGGTTAGCACTTAGCAGTTGAAGGCTTGGTAGGTGACCAAGTCAAGTTCAGGATTGGGGATAGATTCTTGACTTGTCCCGAATAGAAAGGGTAGCTCCTAGGGAGAATTGGTGTATGTAATCTGCATGATTATAGTGAAATTCCATCATTGTTGTGATGGAGACTGGATATAGGCTGCATTGCACTTAGCAGCTGAACCAGGATACTTCTTGGTGTGATTCTCTCTTTCTCTTCTACTCCATCTCTGATTCTGTTGCACAGGAGACAAAATTGAAAAATATCTCCTCATTGATTACGGGACAAAAAGAAAATGTCTCTTGACTAATGACGAGACAAAAAGCAGAAATATCTCCTCAAAGAGTTCTAAAAGGCAGTAAGTGTTACTAAGTGAAAAAGGGGCTAAGATTCAACCCCCATTCTCTTAGCCACTGATAACCATCAAGATGCATTAAATTTGTCAATCATTATCCAAGACATATCCACCTGGCTTTCCATGTCACATGTTGCTGTTTTATGGTATTGGAGACTTAATTGAGAGGTCATCACGCATTCACATTCCCTTTGCGTAGTTAATTTTATTCCATGATTAGTTTTTACCCACGCAGATAAATGACATTTGTTTTCAATTTGGCATTCGGAAGTTTTTGCACTTCTTACCACCTCATATCACAAGGTTTAGAAAAAGGCGATATCCCTACAATGGTTCTAGTCAATTGTGTGGTCAACATCGCACTTTTAATACACTTATGTTCTCATAGTTTTAATAACAGTTTCTTTATCATTATCAACAATTACTTCCTTTACAATTTCCATAAGATTGGCAGAAACTAATCTACTATTTTTCAATACTATCAACAAAGTAAATTAAATGTACAAATCAACCATGGAAACAAAAGACGAGGCTTTCTATTTTCACAAGTTATTAGGATAGGGTTAACTTCAAATATTCCACATGATGCCTACAATCTTTAAAGGCGGAGCCCGCCCAACCGTGACAAGGTATCTTACATATAATGAAACTCCAAATCTTCACATGCCAAACTAGAAGTTGGCAAACAATACAAATTACATTGTTTCACTCCATACAAACTTAACAAAGCAAAATTCTTTGGTTAAATTGTAAAGATAGTACTTTAACACTTATTTCTTATGTATGAGGACCCTTTGTATCCTTGGTGCAATTGATATCTACGAATATGCCACCAACCATTCTTTCAAACGTGTCAATCCTAAAAAATTAAACATTTCATGAATGTTTAATTGCCTACGTTGATTTTCCAATCACAAACAACAACATCAAATGCAAAATTAATTTAGTTAGCAAATTCTCTGAATTTTAACCTTTACAACAATACAAATTTAGGCTTCCCATCTCGATATCCAGTATACGGAGCTCAGTGTCCTTCACAAAACAAAAAAGCATCACCATCAACACGATGAAGTTCAAAGAAAAATAAAATCAGAGGAAATAAAAAAAAGAGTATAACAGTAGAGTATATTAACCCAAATTTGTGCTTACCTTCAATGAACATACACCCCAATTCTTGGACGAATTCCAGCACACTTAGCAAAATTCCTGACGAACTCATTGATTTAGCTCAACACAAGATATGACTATCCACCATAAATGGGAGACGAATTAAAAAAAATAGCTACAAACAAAACTAAATAGTAACAAACGGCTATGTACTAATGAAACAGGAAGCTTAGTTTCTATTAGAGGAGATTTTAAGTTGGATTTTTGTATTAACTTGCCAATCAACCCAACATGTTCAACTCACAGTGAAGCAGAAGCAATAAATCCATTTGCCGATTCCACTCTATTTGGTATAAGGAAAAAAGCTTCCCACTTTAATGGGTTGGTCTTTGTTAGGTAGGGTAATTAATTATTGCACATCGTTACAGTTGGCTCATAAATAGACTCGTGACATGTGGTTTATAACTAAGAAGCTTATTAATCATCTTATTTTTACAATGATCATAAAAAAGTTTAAAATGTGACTTATCTTTATGAAGCCTCATTTTTATTACTCATCTTTTTATCTTTACAATGGCTTAAGTCAGATTCAAATTGAAACAAAAAAATATTGTGTACAGTAAGACTTATAAGTGATTAATAAGTAAGGAAAACCAATTTTATATTTAAAAAAAGGGGTTGTTATTCATAAGACCACTTTTGTTCATATATTTTTATTGGGGGTGATAGAAAATTCAGTTCTTTTATTGGATTAATAAACTCTTTTGTTATTAACTAAACATGAATATAGAGTGAAATTATGAAATATCAATAAATATTATATTCACGTTCAATTAAAAATATGTCTAATTGATGTTATTAAAAAAATTTAACTAATTTATTTATCACCAATATGAGAGCATTCTTTTATAAATTAGACGCAATATTAATTTAACAATTGATATCTTTACGTAACAGTCTATTAATATATTAAGAGAAATTATGTCCATAGTTACTTTCAAATATACATAATACTAATTTCACCTACAAATTTTTTTATATATTTAGTTAAAATATATTTGAAGGTTACCAAATGAAAAAAATTATAAAAAATATATTAATTTTAACTAAAATATTAAACAATATAACTATGCCAGATTTTATACATTAATTTTTAAAGTCAAATTCTATATCAATATAACTAATTAGGTTATCTACATACTAAGTAAATTAAATTTTCTCATTAATATATACTAACAAGTATAATTACCTGTGCCATGCACGTGATAAGATTGAAATTATAATTTTAAATTATTTTTAAAATTAATTTAAATTATAATAATTTGATTAATAAAAAAAATAATATGTTATGCATTATTTTTTTTAAATTTAGTATTAATTGGATTAACTCTGAAATAGTTATTAATCGATTTTAATAATCTACTTTGTTCAATAAATCAGACATATATACTGAATGTGATCATAAATAATATAGTAATAGTTGTAAGACCCAGAACTGTTGAAAAGTCTTATTATGATCAAGTCTCAAATCATATGGTTATTTATAGCCTTAATTTCAGAAATTATTTTATTAAAGATAATTAAGACAAGTTGTGATTTATTGAATTTGAGACGAGTTATGATTATTATCCAATTTTACAGTTATTGGATTATTTTCTATAATTGAATTATAAAGTTGATAGTTATGAAATAATAAGGATTTTGTATGATTTGGATTAGATAAGTAATATTTTAAATATTAATACTGCTATTTTGGAAAATGAAGAAATTAAGTATATTATTTCTAATTATTTGATTTGGGCATTTTATTGAAAGTAATTTGTAAAAATTGATGAGCAAATAGTATTTTTATATATTATTATTGTTGGATTAGAATTTATTTCAAATTACTATATTATCCCTATTTTAAAGTGAAATTACTAAAATGCCCTAACCCTAATTTTGATACACCAACCCCAAAACCCTTCTCTTCGTGCTGCGCAGCCAACAGCCTCTCCTTCACCCTCTTTGCTGCGCAGCCTTATGATGAACACACACACACACCCACTGCTCTTGAGAAGAAACGAAGAAAGCAAGCGAAGGGATCCAAGGAGAGGGAGATCAGAATCGGAAGGGAAGGGGGCCGCGTTTCACGCCGTGCAGTCGCGTCGCGCCTGTCACGAGTTCGCCGCCACCACCGCGCCGTTGCACCGTCGCCAGAAAGGGCAGAATCGATATGGGGGTTGGCTCGCGAGTGAGGGTGGTCGCGAGCTTGGAGCTGCCGTGCCATCGTCACCACTGCATCCACGCTGGTTGTCGCTGCTGTGATGCACCCGAGAGGAGAGGAGTTGCGTTGGAAGGCTGGCCGCCAGGGGCGCTGTTGCTGCGAACCAGCCGCCGCCGTGCATCCTCGTTGCCTTTACTGACCGGCCAAGTCGCCTCTCCATGGTCACCGCCGTGGGTTTTGCTGCTGGTGAGGAAGGGACGCTGCCTTGTGACATCACCGGTGTGCCTGGGTGCTGTTGCTGCGAGCGTGCCATCACCGGAGCTGGGTGGTTGCTGTCATGGGAGCCGAGAAAGAAGGAGGGAGAAGTTGTGCCGTTGTTCTGGTCACCGGGGATTCTATGGCCGTCGGAAGCTGCCGCTGCCCAACCAGCTGCAACTGGGGTTGTCTCCTGTCGTGTATGGCTACCGAAGAAGTTGTTGTGGCCGCCGGAACCACCGCCGGAGCTACTAATTACTTCTGCCGTCGCCAGAAAGTTTGCCGGTAAGGGTTTTATTTAAGGTTTCAGTCCTTTTTGAATTCTGAGGTTACTATGGTCACTGCCTGCTGGTTTCAGTCGTCGTGATTAGAATTTGTCACCGCTGCCGCTTGAGGTGGCTGCTGGGATGCCGCCAAGCCGGTTCGGAGACCGCCGCGGTGTCGGTTCAGCCGCTCCTCCTTCGGTTCGGTAAGCGTTTCGATTTGAAAGCCCTTTCGTTATTATTCTGTTATCGCACGCTAAGGTTTGTTGCGTTAATTACTATAAGATTGAGTTCGGTTGTTGTATGTTGCGATTAGAGTTGTTGAGACTATTGCGAAAGTGGCTTGGAGCTGAGGTTTCGGTTGCCGTCAGTTCGATTTGAGGCGGAAAAGACTTGATGAGTTATTTGGGTTATGGAATTGTGTTTTGAGGTAGGGGCGCTTTCCAAACACTATATTTTATGTATTGGAATTATTACATATGGATACTGATGTGAGATATTGTGTATTTGGTGATTGTATCTGCCTTATGTATTATTTGATTGACTCGAATGTTTATGGATGTCGGTTTGGCTGAATTGTTGTGCGGTTTTGTAAAATGTAATTTTTAAAGCTGATTCTTTAAAGATTTGAAATCTGAGTTTAATCTGTCGAGGATTGATTTGAATTGAGTTGATCTTTTTGATGATGTGAAGAGTCGAATGCACTTTTGAATTCAGCCTGGTTTACTTTAATTGACTTGGTTTGGATAAATGATTTGTTATTGAACCGATTCTTTAAAAGCTTTGGAAATGAGTTAAATCGGTTGATATTGAGTTGATTTTGAAATGGTTACATTGAGATATGCCACTGAGGTAACTGTCGAATTTAGCTTGCTTTTGAATTGATTTCTGGTTTTGAGCTGTTGAAAAGGGATGAGAAACGATTCAGTTGGGACCCGAACCGGGTGGCAAAGTCCAAGTTTTAGGGGAGATGCTGCCGGAATTTCTATAAAATCCGAGTCTTTATTGAAATGTTGTCCGGAAAAATGATGAGTTAAAGACTTCAACTATCATATTTGAATTATCAAGAAAGGGATGATTCATGCTTTTGAAATGAGTTATTAAAGAGGAAATTGTGATTTAGTCTTGCTTTTTAAGAAAGGCATGATATCTCTTTCAGGAGAAAGTTACTTAGATGAAACTTATGTTTTTTTAAGCTGTTTTAAATGTGACAAGGGCAATGCCTTTGAATTTGACTTGAGGGTTTCAATTAGAGGAGTTTCAATGACTTTGAAAGAACTTGAATGTCTCTTGACATGTTTCATTTTGAAATGTTTTGAGAAAGGTTTTAAGTACTCTTTGAATTCTGAATTATTGCAAGACTAAAACAATTTTGAACAGTTGAAACGTTCTAGAATTTATCATGGGGGTTGAAGTTGGTTTTTGGCCTAAATAGAGGAAACGGATTTGAAAGAAGTGAATGATTACGTGACTCGGTTTGGCTTAGATCCTATTTTATTACTCAAAATGGAAAGCCAAGGTTTTAATGATTTTAAATGAATTTGGCAAACTGAGTTTTATTATTCTCCCCTAAAGACTTGGGACTCTGCCGAGAAGCTTTTGTTATAAAATCCCATTGTTGGATGGGTGGTTTTGAATACTTTGAAATAAATCCTTAACTTGCCATGGTTTTGGAAGTTTTGGAAAGAGAATGCCGAGAGTGGCTTTGTTTTAAAAAGGAAACTCACTTTGAGTAAATTTGGCTTATGAGCTTGAGATGATTTGAGAAATGAGATCTTTAAAGACAAGGCTGAAAAGAGTTGAAATTTGATTTCAAAGTGAAATGGCTTGAGAAAAGTGATTTATGGCTTAAATGCCGATTTTATAAATTTGATGATATTGAATGGTGGAAGTGCTGTTTTGTTATGGGCCGAAATGGCTGTGTATGATTATGAATATTGGCTGGTTTTGGATTGAACCGTGAGCCGGAATGGCTGTGTATGATATTGATTTATGGCTGATTGCCGAATGAATTATGGGCCATATGGCTGACTATGAATTACGAATTTAAGCCGAATGGCTGAGATGGATGTTGATCCATGGCTGGGACTAAATGAATATATGCTTGAGATACATGGGTAGTAGCAAGGGTTGAGGTTCGTCCCACTTGCTCCAGGTTAGAGACTGTGATGCCTGGGTAGTAGCGGTAGTAGTGGTGATTCCACTCGCTCCAGGTTAAGCTTTTAAACACCTGCCTGGGTAGTAGCCGCAGTAGTGGTTATTCCACTGGCTCTGGGTTGAGCGGGTAGTAGCAATGGGGTTGTAGCTCAAACCTACTTGCTCCGCGATGGGTGTTTCTGTCCATGGTTAGCTACCAGGACGTGTCGGGTTGGCTATATAACCGACATATGATATCATCAGCCACTAAGGACAGGCATGCATCATATGCATCTATGTGACATTGTTTGGGTGTGCAGATTGTACTTGATTTGCCTATGTAATTATCTGCTAATTGTTCTACTTGCAATAACTATTTGTTTGTGTTTGCATCTGGAACTCTGTTGGTGGGTGATGATTGGTTGTTGGATTGAATTGTTTGGGCCTAGGGCCGTGGTTGAATTGAGATGGATCGATGGTTGGTTTTGGTTTGGTGTTCTTGGTTTGGAAAAATATGAAAGCTATTTTGGTTCAGTATAGATAAACTTTTTGAAAGGCTTTTGATGTTTTCGAGAATTGAACGGTTCCTCTTTCAGAAAAAAAGTTTCCGAATTTACTTTTATTCAAAACCGTTGTTTTTGAAAAGAGGCATAAGACAGTTATTAATCACTGGTACGGTTTATCTTCATGTATCCTATTACAGTAATTCTCAAAAAACCCTCTACTGAGAACCCTTTCGTGGATAATGTTCTCAGCCCCTACATTTTTCCCTTTTCAGGATATGGGCGTAGAAGTTACAAAGAGCTTATTTAATTGTGTTGTGATGCTCTTTATTGCTTTAGATTATTATTCATTGTACCCTCGCCTTTATCTTGGTATATTTTGTAAGAGGGATAGGAATTGTATTGGTTCTTGCTTGTAATATATATATATATACACATGGATGTACTCTTTATGAGTTTTTGTAAGTTGTATGGTATGTATGGATGTACGTTGTATAGCAAAGTAATTTAGAGGAGCGGTATCGTGGTTTAAAGTTTTAAACATGCTCATATTTTAGTATAAATAGTATAAGTGTCGTCGTAATGTCCGAGCTATCAGAGTTGCGCAGCCGGAAGCGTGAGCTTTGGTAGTTAGGGTGTTACAATAGTTAAATCTACCAACAAACATATTGGCTATTATCACACTCTAAAACAAATTAAATATAAAGGCTATTAGCACTCACTTAAAAATCTATAAAATTGCACTGTCTTTAATTCGTGCAAGGGTTTATTTATCAAATAAACTTAAAATATAAACCAAAAATATTTATAAAATGGACCTAGCATCACTTGAAAGAATCATGGAAAATAATCAACTTACCTTATCATCCATAAGAACCATTTCTATGTAAGTCGTGTTGTTCTTGCCAAATTTGGATGAGACTTTTCATAATCTTATAATTCTTGTCTTTATTTTTCAAACTTTTTCATTACATAATCTATCATAGGTAATACTGTTGATAGAATTGTAGTTAGTATCCCTTAGGTATGAAAAATAATAAACAGAAGAAGTTCTATGTCTGAGATACGAATTTTTTAGATGATAAATGATTGTAAAAATTCACTATTAATCCTTATACACACACACACACACACATACACGGTAATAGTTAACAAATATTTTTAATGGAGATACTTACTAAATATATATGTTATCGACATTAATTATATGCCAATATTTTTAGGAAAGAGCTAAAAGAGGAGATATATAAATATATATATAACATTATTGCTATATAGGAAGCATACATAAATTGCTACATTTTTTTATTATATTATACAACTTAAAATTATACTATCATGTTATTATTAATCCTAGATACTTGCTATAATTATATCAAATTTAATTATAAATCTAAATAAATAAAATAGATAACATTCAATATTATTTTTTTTACATTCAATATTACTGTAAATATAAAAAGTAAAATAATTAATGAAAAAATATGAGCAGAAAATAAAACATATTAATTAAAATTCAATTTGTTATCTAATTAATCTTATGTCCATACGATATAACTTTACAAAAATGTTATGAATCACAACCTTTTTTATTATACAAAAAAGAAAAACACTATATGTAGCCTTTAGTAGTACAAAAAATAATTATAAAAATTAATTATTGATATTGATATTAATCATAATTGATTATTAATACTTTAATTTTTTAAAATATATTTTACCTTTCTAAAATATAATGCATGTACCGTGTAGACTTTATTATTATTATTATTATTATTATTATTATTATCCACTAATTGATATCAAATTAAATGGGTCACTGTTAATGTGTGCATCAATTATCTCCTAATAAAATTATTGCACTTGAATGAGAATTAGAACTATATCAATTGATATAATTAGAATGATTAAAAATATCGATAATTTATAAGTAGTTTAATAACACATTAAATATTAATTTGATATAATTATAATGAAGATATTTTCTTAAATTAATATAATCATGCATTATTCATGAGCTAATTGTAATATAATTAGAATAAATTTATTTGAGAAAAAAAATTCATGTATAATTTTCAGAAATTATAATATTTTTTTATTTATTATATATACATATATATTAATTTTGTTAAATAATTATATATATACATAAATAATTATATACATATACATAAATAAAAAAATATATAAATTATATTTTGTTAAACTCCATGTTACCGGCTATTAAAAATATTTAAATCATATGTATTAACTTTTTTTTGTTATAATTATTTCGTTTTATATATATATGATTATTTTTTATTCTACAACCGTGCAATAATATTTTCATAATATTATTGTATATATGAAGCAGCTTTATATTACTATAATTATATCAAATTTAATTATGACTGTAAATAAATAAAATAGAAAACAATCAAAACTAATTTTTTTATAGTCAAAATTTACTATAAATATAAAAAATAAAATCACTAATGATTAAAAATTTGAGTAGAAAATAAAAATCCATAAGTTAAATTCAATTTGTTAACTAATTAATTTTATGTCCATATATAATATTATTATTATTATATATTGATTAAAACTGTGAATACATACTAATAAAATTATTACATACAAATGAGAATTAGAACTATATCAATTATATTAATTATATAAATTCGAAATTATTATTATTATTATTATTATTATTATTATTATTATTATTATTATTATTATTATTATTATTATTATTATTATTATTATTGAGTAATGATGATAATTCATGTGATAATGAATATTACCTATAAAACATCTAAAATTAAATAATATTCAAGTATAATTATGTGACAATTATAATTCAAAAATTACTGTATATGAAGTCACGTGAATTATTATAATTGATATAATAATTGCTATAATTATTACATATTCTCAATCTTATCGGTTGTATCAATTTAACTATATCAATTATATTCAAATTAGTAGTCAATTATTTTTATAAAAATTCTTGCTATAATTAGGTTATACTTATGAGATTATCTTATATTAATCGTTATAATTAATTTAATAAAGATATTTATTAAGTATATATGTTATCTATATTAATTATATGCCAATATTTGTAAGAATGAGTTTAAAAAAGTGATATATAAATATATAATATTATTGTTATATAAAAAATAGATTTAAATAATATATTAAATATCAATTTGATATAATTATAATAAAAATATTTTCCTAAAATAATATAATCATACATTATTCATGAGCTAATTATAATGCAATTAAATGTATAATATTATTCTATATTGTTTATTTACCATCATGATTTGATTTGATTATTTTCTAGTTTATTTACTTACGTAAATGATTAAAATATATACCATAGCTATCGTAATTATTATAATTTTATGATATAATTATAATTAACATATTTTATCATAATTAAATATTGATTTGATATAATTATAATGAAAAGATTTTCCTAAAATAATATAATTATACATTATTTATGAGCTAATTATAATACAATTAAAGATATTATTATTATATCATAATGTCTATTTACTATATTAATATAATATCAAAAGATACATGTTTCATTATTTTTTATAGATAAAATCGGTTTTTATTGGCAACTAAATTGTGTTTAGGTCAACGAAAACTATATGTTTAGGTAGAGATATTTTGTCAAATATAATGAAAATACAAATAAAGAAATAAAGGATAAAAATAAACTTAAATAATATATTTGACACCACTTCATTTTATTAATTATTAAATTATTTAAAAATAGTACATCCACGAAAAATACTCATAATATATAAATTGAGGCAATAATTTAAAATTTTCTAATTATAATTTAATCAAATACTAATATTAAAACCAAATTACTTAAACAATATTGAATCTATTCTAGTTCTTAGTCACGTATAGTATAGAGTCATTCTCGTAACGATAACCAACTGAAATAACATCGTAAATATCAACATTTAGAATTAGTGCAAATTCAAACTATTCTCTTGTTAAATAAGCTTCATCATCCGCTATCCATGCAATGCGGCAAGGTATAGAATTGCCATACCGAGAAACCAAACTAACCCTTGTTCCTCTCAATGGCATTGCATGCATGCAAAAAAAGCCGATAATTTATGAAAAAAGTCACAATATGTTATAAAATTATTCTAATAATGAACAACTTAAAATAAGAAAATTTAAATATATTACCAATCGTTGAAATTGCATATTTGAATTTGTCACGAATTTAGCAAAACTAAACTTAAACTGAGGGAATTCAATCTCATTATGTGCCACTTCGAAAATTTTTGGGCAGACGTAAAAAGCATGGAGGGGATGGAACTTGAACTTGCCCTATAAAGTTCCGTGGATACAATTCCTCAATAAAAAATCGAGCTCCTCCCAAGAAAGCTAACTTTGACCACATTCCATTAGGTTGGTCATAATAAGTGAGTAGATCCAACTATCCTTCGATAAAGTAGAGATTATTGCCCTTTCTTTGAATGCTTACATCCATGTAGTTGGAACCTAAATTAGTGAAGACAACTCGATGAGGTATTTCATGGATGTGATGCATTGTAAACGATTGTGGTAAAAGACAATCGAACTGGAACATTAGACGATAAGAATAACTTAGAGTAACAACAATTAATAAATTATTAAAAGAATAATATAATAGAATGAGTATATGAAAAATATTATAAAAAATTATAAATTGTACCTTAAAAGGATCAACTTCAATAAAAAACGAAGAATACATTCTTATTCTATGAAGTAGTAAAAAAATACTAAATATAAAATTATGAGCTGACTCTCAAATTTAGATTCATGTACCACAGAAAAATACTATTTATAGACCTTAGTAAAACAAAAATAAATATGTAAATTACTTATTATTAAGGCAATTTTTTATTATGTACTGTAATTACGCATTATAATTGATAAGTAGTTTAATAGTGCATTAAATATTGATTTGATATAATTATAATGAAGATATGTTCCTAAATTAGTATAATTATATATTATTTATTAAATATTAATTATATTATAATAATATAATTATAATAAAATTATTTTTTATAAAAATTTCATTCGTTTTGGAGGAAAAACGGACTCACGAGAGATCGACACGTCACCTTTATTAGCTGGAGAAAAATTCAATTTTAGTATATTAAGTAGATCTATTTGAAAACATGTTATATCTGAATATAATAAAATAGATTACGTACACAACTCACGCATAGTGCGGGCTTTATACTAGTTCGTTATGTATACCAAGTTATTAGTCACTCTTTTGATTAGAGAAGATTGGTTTTGTGTTTTGGGTATCTTCTCTTTATATTTTGGATGTATATTGGGACTTGGTTTTGGGTGGAATATCATAGATTACCACTTTGTATTTCTGTGTGAGATATTTGGTTTGGGTAGAGTAGTTATCCGTTTAGGATATCTTTAGAAGAAATTTGGTTAAGGTGGAGTAGCGTCATCAATTACCACATTGTATCTCATTAGAGAGTTGGTTAGGATAGAATAGTTAGTTATAATTTTGTAATTTTGTTATATCATATTTTTTTAGTAAATATTTAGTATTCATTTATATCAATTACGTAAATTTCGCACTTTTGCTTGTACGCTCCATTTTCTAACCACTTTAACCACCTAAATTCAAAATCCAAATTTAAAATTCATATACATACATACATGAAGAAAATTAAGGTACTGATGATAAACTTTAATTTTATCTATACCAAACATTTTGAGCATTCCATAGAGATTAGTAGGGTTTGAACAAAAAGGAATTTAACATAAAATTGTCCTAAGATTTATATATGTTTTGATTGATTATAATATTTCTGTGCATATTTATTCATTCTTATGATATGAAGCAAATTAAACTAAGGACACCATAGAGCTAGATCAATAGCCGAGATGAAGTACAAGAAAATAGATAAAATAAAATTACAGAGTAACGTAGGAAGGCTTTCTACAAACGTGTCCTCATCAGACGAAAAAAAAAGAAAGAAGTCCACTATGACATGTGTCATGCGTTTTTAGCAGCATATTTCCCTCAAAGGCCACCGTCAACACGAAGAGGACAACCCCGTAAGCAAAAGATACGCCAAACATTATCTTACCAGCGTCATAGCTCCATCGAAAAATATAGTGTTATTTTTTTATATTAGGTCTGGAGAAGGCATGGATGCGGTGGGCCTCGCCTAAGATTGCACATGTCAAGAAGGCAAAGAAGGAGAAGGTGTAAGAGATAACGAGGATGTTGGTGCAACCAAGATTTGAGTGCTTGGTGGTCCATAGCAAACCCATTAAAGCCCCTAATGCGAGGAATGAGTTCATCTTTACCATTCCCTTCACAATATCAGATGGAGTAGTAACCATTTTTTTCAAACTCTTTTTCAAGTAAGTGCGTAAGATCAGCTATGTGTAATAAGTAATTTGGTTTTAAATCTTAGGGTTTGGAAACATTCTCCTCATCGTCCGACAATAATGCCATGCAATAGAATATAGTTGTAACAAACTAATACGGTTTCTTTGGAAACAAAAATAATATCAAGATGATTTTAGTTCAATTAAGGAGCGAGAGTGATGTATCTCCCTACTCCTACTTTCACTCCTAATTAGTCATCTTAATTTTTAAACTAAGAAGAAAAAATTATGCTTGTGTTACTATAATATTTAAAAAAAATAAAAAATAATTAACCAAAATAACCATCAGTTATCTTATTTAACATTTATTGATTATCACTAGAATAATTGTGCAATTTTAGATGTAATAAATATGTAATTATAAATATTATATATATAAAATTATGAATATTATGTTATACAGTTTTATTATACATTAAAATTTTGTTGACAATCAAATTCAATCAAATTGGCCAAAACTCAACAAACCCACTCTCATTACACGAAATATGTATACACGCAACTCTTTTAAAAGGTTTTGTATCTATACAATTTCTGCATCAATGGCTGCTAATGCACGGTATTCACCGTTAATATTGGAAGGGCCGGTAGATGCGTGTTTCCTACTAGACCAGGAGATAAAATTTGAACCAAGATACACTCTATAGCCACATGTGAATCTGCAATTATCCAAATCTAACCCGCAATCAAAGTTTGCAAAAGCAAACAAGTGCAGATTAGCACTAGGATGAAAATAATGCCTTTTTTTATCGTACCTACTAAGTATAGTAGGTGCCATATTTTTTTTATTTGTTTGGTATTAGTATTTGATAATTTTTATCGATTGATTATATATTGGTAAAATAATATTAGGGGCTTAACAAGTCTTTTATTTTAATCTATAAAGTATAATGTATACAAGCACTTTATTAAGTTGTTATGTTCATGTGTTAAATATATTTTGAACACCACATATATTTAATATTTGTCTGATATGCATGCCTTTTATATGTTTTTTAAATAAATAATTTAATTATTTTAATTACTAAAATAAATAATTATTTTCACATATTTTTATCTGTTATAACACAAGTAATCATATTCAGCATCGATGCTTATATTTAGGATTGATCTATCTTTACCATTGAAAAGTTTGGTTTTACTCAATCATAACACACATTTTGCATTCTTGGATTATTTATTTAAAGAAATTAGTTCAATATTACCTATTTTAGATTTTATATAATTAATAATTAAAAACCTTCTATGGCTTCTCTTTACAAATATACACCCGATAGGTCAAGAGATTATGGATCTTACTCTTTTAGAAATTAAAAAGATTCTTAAATCCTACAAGAGTTTAAAAGAGATTTCATCCATGTCATTTCCAAATATCGACCTATCCTCATAGCAATTGTATTAGTCGGGGGTTAAGAGGTTGATATTAGACTGATTGCGCTATGATAAACATAGGCTTAGCGTAGAATTAGCTGACTCTCTGACAAAGTTAATCGATGAACAAAAAAAGGTATTTGACACCATCATGGCAACTATGAATAACGGACAAGGTGATGTGTTTTTTCTATATGGTTATGGCGGTACTTGAAAGATATTTGTTTGAAAGACCCAAGTTATTGTGATCAGGTCGAAAGGGCAAATTGTTCTATTGGTTGCCTCGAGTGGAATCGCATTCCTGTTATTACCTGGTGGAAGAACATCACATTTGCGGTTTGCAATCCCAATCAACCTGGATGAATTCTCAACATGCAATATAAAGCAAAATAGTGCTTTGACAGATTTGATTATAAGGGCCAAGCTTATTATATGGGATGAAGTTCCGATGGTAAATAGACTTTGCATTGAAGTCCTTGACAGAACGATGAGAGACTTATTGCGATTCAATAATCCAAAAAGCCTTGACTAGCCATTCGGAGGAAAAACTATTGTATTTGGGAGTGATTTTTGACAAATATTACCGATGATACCTAAAGGTAGTACACAAGATATTGTAAACGAAACAATAAACTCATCTTATCTGTGGAATAGTTGCAAGCTTTTGGCACTAACAAAGAACATGAGACTCAGAACTGAGGTTGATGATGACAGCAACAATGATCTTAGATTGCTTGCTGAATAGATTCTTCCAATATGAGATGGTAAATATAGAACATCGATTGAGGGGATAGTGATAAACCCCATTTTGAGGGTTTATCTTGTATTGATTTTAGGGGATTTTATTACCTTTTCTCACATTTATCCAATGAAATAGCATGGTTTCATGATTGTTTCCTAATTTGTGCTTAAGTATGAAAACATGCTTTTTAGACCCTTAATTGCTAATTTTGATTCACCTTTGATTCCACTAGATGCCTTGATATGTTTGTTAGTGAATTCAGATTGGAAAGGCTAGGAATGGATCAAAGGGATGAAAAGGAAAAGCATGCAAGTGGAGAACTCATGGAAAAACAAGGATTTGGGATGCTGAGATCGACGCGCACACGCAACAGATGCGCAAGCGTGGAATGTGGAGTCGCAACCATTTATTTTAGTTAGTTAGTTAGTTGTTTAGTTAGTTTAATTCTCATTTCATTTTCTCTTTTTTTTTCTTTTTTGATATGTGTTGAATTATAAATCTTGTTTGCTGTTTATCGCTGCTAATCATTGTTGAGGTTATATTTTGCTACTTGGTTTTGAGTTCTTCATGCTTAACTTGTGAATACCAAGTGAACGAGAATTACCTTTCAAGCTGCTTAAATCTTTTTTTTGAATTGCATGATTTGGCCACCATGTGATTTGAATTCTTTTCTTTGATTAGGCAATTTCTTGTTGGATGTTGCGCATTTATCGTAATGCATTGTGTCTCTTGATCTTATGCATCCATATGTTATTCATTTGCTTGAATGCTTTTATGCTTCTTTATTGCTTGTTTGGTTATCTTAACCTACAAGATTAAAGTGTTTCAAGCACACTAGAATGAGTGAAGTGCATGCTTCCTTTGTGTAAATTGTGACAAAGCTTTTTATGCTAGCGTGTGTCTAACCCGCGTGCAATTTAGGAGTCACACACCTATTTTTTATTAATGTCACACTAATGCACTCACTTTATTCTAGTGATTATTACCTCATTCCAACAATATATGCTTCCTTGCTTTTGTATTCACTTGTCTTCTTATCCTGTTTTCTATTTTCAGGATGTTTTGTCATAAGCAAAAACGGAAGCGGAAAAAAAGAACACGCAGCAACCGGTTGACCTACCAGCTGAAGGTAGCAACTCGGAGAGTCGCCGTACCCCCTTGCTCATCTTTGAATGCACTGAGGACGGTGCAAACTTTTAAGTGTGGGGAGGTTGTCCGACCATTCGGCGTTCTTGGGTGATAAGTTTCTAATCCCAACACTTTTGCATTTCATTTTTTTTAGTTGCATATATATAATAAGCTTAGTTAAACTAATGAAATTATCCAAGAAAAACATTCTCAATCGGGCATTGACATTCCAATTGATTTGAGTGAAAACTTTTCATAGAACTTGCTTGAATTATATATATATATATATATATATATATATTGTGGATCATGTTTTTGAGCTAAAAACACACAACCTTGTGAGTTTTGAGCCTAATGATGTGGTTACATCTTATAACCACTTATTTTCCTTCTTGTGTGCAATTGTTCTCTTCCTATGATTGTAATCTTTGATTTGTTTGATTCTTTATGTCCATTATTTTGTGTATTCATGCATTTATATGATTGAGGCCATCATTTCATTAGCTCACTTACCCAAATAGCCTACCTTTTATCTTCCATTATTAGCCAACTTTGAGCCTACGATTAACCCACTTGTTCTTTAATTTAGCACATTACAAGCCTTAAAGTGAAAAAAAAAATAAATGTCCTTATTTGGATCTTTGATTAGCTTAGGCTAGTGTGTGTGTCATTCAAGTGTAGGGAAACTTGGGACATTGGTTGAGAGAAGAAGGTGTTTTTGTATTTTTATTGAAAATTTTGGGAATTGGATACATACTCATGTGTTAATTAAATGTAAAACCATATGCATTGATACATTTGTATACAAGTACATCAAGAAAGAAAAAAAAGAGAAAAACAAAAGGAAAAAGAAAAAAATTAATAATAAAGAAAAAATGAAAAAGAAAAGAAAAAGAAAAAGAAAGAATAAAAAGGGGACAAAAGGCCCCAAAGTGAAGTTCAATAAGAATAAATGCATATGCGTGGTAATCATAAGAAAATGCATGAGTATGTAAAAAAGTGAAGAATGGGTAGTTAGGTTAGTGCTTAAGTTGTATAGGTTGTCATAGGTTAGGTGGGAAGCTTAGGTTAATCAAATATTCAAATTTCAAGCTCACTTAACCATATGCATCCTAACTTGACCCTAGCCCCATTACAACCTATGAAAAGACCTCATGATGAATATATGCATGCACCGAATAATTGTTGATTGTTAGATGAAAAACAAATATTGGAAAGCATGATTAGGGGAGAATTGAGTGAATCAACCCTAAACACTGAGCGACTAGAGTGTATACACATCCAGTGAGGGTTCGATTGCTCAATTACATGTCTCCACCTCGAATCATTACTTTTCTTGCAAGTTTGTAAAAATATTTAATAACTCAATTCAATTGTGGATTTGATTTGATTGCTATTGCTTTAGCCCTTATGCTTATATATGTTCTCTTAAAAATTGATTTATTTTGACCAAGTGGGTGCATTCATATAGATAGTTTCATGTAGGTAGATTACATATAGTTAGTTTACATTGAATAAATGTCGATACCCTTTGTTTCCTTCTTGATTTTATCATGAGAACATGCTACGGTTTAAGTGTGGGGAGGTTGATAAACCCCATTTTGAGGGTTTATCTTGTATTGATTTTAGGGGATTTTATTATCTTTTCTCATATTTATCCAATTAAATAGCATGGTTTCATGATTGTCTCCTAATTTGTGCTTAAGTATGAAAACATGCTTTTTAGGCCCTTAATTGCTAATTTTGATTCACTTTTGATTCCACTAGATGCCTCGATATGTTTGTTAGTGAATTCAGATTGGAAAGGCTAGGAATAGATCAAAGGGATGAAGAGGAAAAGCATGCAAGTGGATAACTCATGGAAAAACAAGGATTTGGGATGCTGAGATCGACGTACACGCGCAGCAGACACGCAAGCGTGGATTGTGGAGTCGCATGGCGACGCGTACGCGTACATGGCGCGTACGCGTGGAAGAAAAATGCCAAGCACGCGTACGCATACATGGCGCGTACACATCGATGCTCGCATATAACTCACTTAAAGGTAAAACGCTGGGGGCGAATTCTGGGCTTCCCAGGCCCAAATCCAACTCATCTCTGATGCTATTTAAGTCAGAATTCAAAGGGGAATAAACACAACTTAGATCATTCAACACATTAGGAGTTAGTTTAGTTTGAGAAGTAGTTAGAGTTAGTTTTTAGAGAGAAAATCTCTCTCTTCTCTCTAGAATTAGGATTAGGATTAAGTTTAATTCCTCTCTAGATCTAGGTTTAATTCATGCTTTGATTTACTTTTCCTTTATCAATTCTTGCTCCTCTACTCTTCCTCTCTCTAGTTTTGTACTTAAATTCTTGTAATCTTTAATTTTATGTTGATGCACTCTTGTTCTTCTATTTCTCTTTAATGAAATCCATGTTTTGATTTCTCTTATTGCTTAATTGTTTTGTGGTTGTTAATTTCCTTACAATTAGTAATTATTAGATTTCATTCTTGTTGTCATTCTACTATGCTTTCCTTTTATGCCTCCTAAGTGTTTGATTAAATGCTTGAAAGGATGTTAGAGTAGAATTTTCTCCTCTTAGCTTAGGTTGAGTAATCAGTGACACTTGAGTTATCTAATGCTTTTGTTGATTGATAATTAGAAGTTGCTAATTGAATTGCATGTCATTAAAGCTAGTCTTTCCCTTAGGAGTTGACTAGGACTTGTGAATCCAATTTGATTTATCCACTTGACTTTTCTTCATAGTTAGAGGTTAACTAAGTGGGAGAAATGGACAATTGATATCACAATTGAGGAGGATAATGAGGATAGGACTTCTAGTTCTCATACCTTACCAAGAGCTTTTCTAGTTGTTAGTTTATTTCCTTTTCCATTTATATTTCTTGTCTATTATCTCAAAAACCCCAAACATACTTCATAACCAATAACAAGAACACTACCCTGCAATTCTTTTGAGAGACGACACGAGGTTTAAATACTTCAGTTATTAGATTTATTAGGGGTTTGTTACTTGTGATAAATAAATTTTTGTATGAAAGGATTATTGTTGGTTTAGAAACTATACTTGCAACGAGATTTTATTTGTGAAATTTTATACCATCAATTTTCCGTTCATCAGATAGACAATATTCAAATTCTTGACGATAATGTTATTGAAAAGTAGGATGACCCTATACTTGAAATTTGCAAAGCAACATACCCTGAATTGTTTAGATGTTCCAATAGCACACATTAAAGACAAATCCATTTTTGCACCTATACTCCAAATAATGGATGAAATAAATAGTTTCATGATGAGCATGAATCCTGAAAAAGCTAAAATTTATTATAGTTCTGACACGACATGTCAAAATGAGGCGGACAAAGATATGTTGGCATTAGTACATACACCAGAATTTCTTAACTTATGATTCCTAACCATAAGTTAGCACTCAAAATAGGGACCCCGATTATGTTGTTAAGGAATATAGACCACTCTACAGGTCTATGTAATGGTACTAGGTTAGTGGTGACTAAATTGGAGAATCGCATCACGAAGCAAAAAGCCTAACAGAAAATGACATAGAGTAGAAAGTCTTTATTCCGCGTATAATGCTAACTCCATCTGATCATAGGATACCATTCAGATTCCAAAAAAGACAATTTTCTATCATGGTTTCCTATGCTATGTTAATTAATAAGAGCCAAGGACAATCATTATCAAATGTCGGATTGGTTTTGAAGAAACCTGTCTTCATACATGGACAGTTGTACGTGGTTGTATCTAGGGTTACTCATAGGAGGAGGCTCAAGGTTTTAATATGTCATGACAATCATCAAAAGAAGAAAACAGATAATATGGTATACAAAGAAGTGTTTCAAAACGTAGATTAGATTGAATCTGCATACCAATTAAAGGTAACAAAACACCCATTTGGTTGCATTTAACTTATTATTTATCCATCCTTATTAAATGTTTTATTAATGTGATATTAGATTGTTCAGCTTAGAATTAGGTGATTACAATCGCGTATGAATTATAGGATATATTCGTATAGCTGGCATGACTTATTCCACGGAGATTTACAATGCTTATATTTATTAATAAAATCTTTCAACACACGACAAATTAGTTGTGAATGATCACTTGGGGCCAAATTAACAACTTATTAGGTTATTTATAAAATCATTTTTGATTCCAAATTTCCAAATTAGGAGCTCTGTCTATTTGTATGGATTGATTTTATTACTTTTTCTATTTTAATTTATGCATGGATTTATATTTAAGAATTATTTTTGTTCTTTATCTTATGAATTTGGGTGGAACGGAAGTATGACCCTCTTTCTATTTGAGTTCTTGTATAACTTGGAAAAGCTCTATACTTGAACAACAGCTTGAAAACATATTCTCCTAAATTTTAATTATCTGGATTTAACAGGATACGTGACATATAATCCTTTTATTTTTGGGTAATTAGAGTTTTTGTGGCATATAAACTAGAAATTGATGAATTTTAGAGGAGACTAGGAATGTCTAAGAAATTAGGGTCTAGTCACATATAGTTTGCCATAAATTAAAATCCTACATAATTAAAATAGTTAGTAAGAAAGGTTAATCTAGAAAAATAGATAACTCTGAAACCTTAACTGTTTTCTTCTATATTTTCTTCCCAATTTATTTACTTGCCTTCCTTCAATATTCTTTATATTGTTTAATGTCTTTTATATTGCCCAAACATTATTTTCTGTTTGTCTAACTAAGCCTATCAAACACTATTGTTGCTTAATCAATCAATTCTCGTGGGATCGACCCTTACTCACGTAAGGTATTACTTGGTACGACCCGGTGCACTTGCCGAATAGTAGTGTGGGTTGTAAAATACCGCACCAGTGGTCAACATCGCACTTTTAACACACTTATGTTCTCATAGTCTTAAAAACAGTTTCTTTATCATTATCAACAATTACTTCCTTTACAATTTCCATAAGATTGGCAGAAACTAATCTACTATTTTTCAATACTATCAACAAAGTAAATTAAACGTACAAATCAACCATGGATACAAAAGATGAGACTTTCTATTTTCACAAGTTATTAGGATAGGGGTTAACTTCAAATATTCCGCATGATGCCTACAATCTTTAAAGGCGGAGCCCGCCCAACCGTGACAAGGTATCTTACATATAGTGAAACCCCAAATCTTCGCATGCCAAACTGGAAGTTGGCAAACAATACAAATTACATTGTTTCACTCAATACAAACTTAACAAACCAAAATTCTTTGGTCAAATTGTAAAGATAGTACCTTAATTAATACCTATTTCTTATGTATGAGGACCCTTTGTATCCTTGGTGCAATCGATATCTACGAATGTGCCACCGACAATTCTTTCAAACATGTCAATCCTAAAAGATTAAACATTTCGTGAATGTTTAATTGCCTACGTTGATTTGCCAATCAGAAACAACAACATCAAATACAAAATTAATTTAGTTATCAAATTCTCTGATTTTTTAAACCTTACAACAATACAAATTTAGGCTTCCCATCTCGATATCCAGTATACGGAGCTCAATGTCCTTCACAAAACAAAAAAGCATCACCATCAACAAGATGGAGTTCAAAGAAAAATAAAATCATAGGAAATAAAAAAAGAGTATATACAATAGAGTACATTAACCCAAATTTGTGCTTATCTTCAATGAACGTACACCCCAATTCTTGGGTGAAGTCCAGCACACTTAGCAAAATTTCCGACGAGCTCATTGATTTAGCTCAACACAAGATATGATTATCCACCATAAATGGGAGACGAATTAAAAAACAGCTACAAACAAAACTATACAGTAACAAACGGCTACATACTAACGAAAATGGGAAGCTTAGTTTCTAATAGAGGAGATTTTAAGTTGGGTTTGTGTATTAACTTGCCAATCAACCCAACCTGTTCAACTCATGGTGAAACCGAAGCAATAAATTCATTTGCCGATTCCACTCTATTTGGTATAAGGAAAAAAGCTTCCCACTTTCATAGGTTGGTCTTTATTAGGTAGGGTAATTAATTATTGCACACCATTACAACTGGCTCATAAATAGACCCATGACATGTGATTTATAATTTGGAAGCTTAAGAATCATCTAATTTTACAATGGCTATAAAAAAGTTTAAAATGTGACTTATCTTTATGAAGCGTCATTTTTATTACTCACCTTTTTATGTTTACAATAGCTTAAGTCAGATTCAAATTGAAACAAAAAAATATTGTGTACAGTAAGACTTATAAGTGATTAATGAGTAAAGAAACTAATTGTATATTTCAAAAAAAGGGGGTTGTTATTCATAAGACCACTTTTGTTCATATATTTTTATTGGGAGTGATAGGAAATTCAGTTTTTTTATTGGACTAATAAACTCTTTTGTTATTAACTAAACATAAATATAGAGTGAAATTATGAAATATCAATAAATATTATATTCACGTTCAATTAAAAAAAATGTCTAATTTGATGTTATTAAAAAAATTTAACTAATTTATTTATCACCAATATGAGAGTATTCTTTTATAAATTGGACGCAATATTAATTTAACAATTGATATCTTTACGTAATAGTCTATTAATATATTAAGAGAAATTATGTCCATAGTTACTTTCAAATATACATAATACTAATTTCACCTACAAACTTTTTTATATATTTAGTTAAAATATATTTTGAAGGTTGCCAAATGAAAAAAATTATAAAAAATATATTAATTTTAACTAAAATATTAATCAATATAACTATGCTAGGTTTTATACATTAATTTTTAAAGTCAAATTCTATATCAATATAACTAATTAGGTTATCTACATACTAAGTAAATTAAATTTTCTCATTAATATATACTAATCTATTTGAAAACAAGTTATATCTGAATACAATAAAAATAGATTACATACACAACTCGCGCATCGTGTGGGCTTTATACTAGTTCGTTATGTATACCAAGTCATTAGTCACTCTTTTGATTAGAGAATATTGGTTTTGTGTTTTGGGTATCTTCTCTTTATATTTTGGATGTATATTAGGACTTGGTTTTGGGTGGAGTATCACAGATTATCACTTTGTATCTCTGTATGAGATATTTGATTTGGGTAGAATAGTTTTCCGTCACTTTATATTTCTGTGTGAGATATTTGATTTGGGTAGAGTAGTTATGCATTTAGGATATCTTTAGAAGAGATTTGGTTAAGGTGGAGTAGCGTCATCAATTACCACTTTGTATCTCATTAGAGATTTGTTTAGGATAGAATAGTTACTTATAATTTTGTAATTTTGTTATATCATATTTTTTTAGTAAATATTTAGTATTCATTTATATCAATTACGTAAATTTCGCACTTTCGCTCGTACACTCTGTTTTCTAACCACTTTAACAACCTAAATTCAAAATCCAAATTTAAAATTCATATCCATACATACATGAAGAAAATTAAGGTACTAATGATAAATTATAATTTTATCTATACCAAACATTTTGAGCATTCCATAGAGATTAGTAGGGTTTGAACAAAAAGGAATTTATCATAGAATTATCCTAAGATTTTATATATGTTTTGTTTGATTATAATTAGTGATTGTATGGTACTAGTACAGGGGCATTGTTTAGCTAAAAGGCTCAGACTAATACAGGGACATTGAAGAAGGAATATGTGCATGAAGGTAGGATCATGTATCGGGTTGTAGTTGGAGTAGATGGTTATGTGTAGGGTGTGGGGTGTTTTTTTGGTTTTACTATTAGAAAATAACTATTGTATGTGAATATGTCTTATAAAAGATTAACTATCTTGATGATAATGTCAAAAGAATTAATTAATTAAACATAAATTATTTCATGAACTTTTCCTTCTATTTGGGTCAAGCTATCTAATAATTTAATGATCGAAAAAATCCAATGATATTGGGTTTTAAGAGAAAGAACTGGAAAGAAATTGATCCGTCCGTATAAGTTGGCCACGTACGCTATAACTTGGCCACGTACAAATTTAAAATAGAGCAGTTTGTGATCTGTCTGTATAAATCGGTTGCGTGTGCTATAACTCGGCCATGTGTAGCAAATTAAAAAAAATGGTTACTTGGTGATAATCCTAAGAGGACCTCTTCAACAAAGCCACCAAACAATTCCTTGCGAGATTTTCAGACCGTATCCATGCCTCATATCTCGGAATGAGGAAAACATAACACAATCAAGTCAGATACAAATCTTATATAAATAGAACCAAGTAAACATAGCATGATAAGTACAAAAAGAACTCTCCCTTTTATTTTCTCTTTCAAAAAAAGTTAAAACACTCTTTTTGACTTGAGCTTTGTAGTCTTTTATAGGTCCTAACTCCCTTTGGTATCCCCTGACAACTGAAGTATAGCTCGATGTCTATATTCTTAGGATAGAAAACCATATAAACAGAAGAAGGAGTTATACCACAACACTAGAAGGAGTTATACCTCGACTTAGATTACTATGTAAGAACATTTGGTGCTCACCATGAGACCGATGAGTTTAATCTCACCCACCTCTACTTTTATTTCTTTCCTTTTTTCTCCTAGCTCTCTCCCTCATTTTCTATCTTTTTGCAGGCCTCTAACCAATGCTAGAACCACAAAATTCAATCATCTCGACCCCTTCCCAGGTAGAGTTGTTAGCTATAAATGAGTCCCTTAGAGCTGAAGTCCAAAGGGTGACCAAGCTCCCAAATCAACAATAGAATGGTCGAGGTGATAAAGAAAATAGCGAAAATTCTGATGATGACAATAACGAGGATGAAGAGCCCTCCGATATCAAGATCCCGACCATAGTCACACAAAATGCAACCAAAAGGGCAAATCCCTTCACGAAGGAGATCATGTAATTCCAAATGCCTAAGAATTTTGCACTGCCGATGACATTGAAGCCCTATGATGGGATAGGAGACGCTAACATCCACGCCACCAAATTCTATTTTATGATGTTTACAAATGATGCATCTGACCTAATATTATGTCGTACGTTCCCTACTTTTTTAGATGGTGCTGCTTTGATTTGGTTCTCTAACTTGTCTGCAGGTTTTATATCAAATTTTGGTGATTTTGTCGAGTTGTCTGTTAACAATTTTACGAAATATAAAATATACGTGCATGACTCGGAATACTTCAGGACCCTCAAACAAGGACAACATGTGAGCCTCAAGAATTACAAGACCATATTCAATAAGACGGCAATGAAAATTCCAAATCTCAATCTGGACGTACATCTACACGCACTAAAAAGTGGCCTCCGACCAGGAAAGTTCTAGGAGACCATACCTGTAGCCAAACCAAAAACCCTAAACAAGTTCAGGAAAAAGGCAATTGGACAAATGGAAATTGAAGAATTATGCCAAGCTCAAAAGTTGGAAAAAACAACTACAGAACGTGATGATGGTACGAACAAATAGGAGCAACCAACTCGAGAAAACAAACATTTTTTAAGCCCACACCTCGGTTCGACTCCTATGCTTGGTCTAACATGAGAAGAAAGGACATCATTAAAGAGATCCTAAATTTAAAGATAATCAAGCTTCCGAGAAAAGCTGGTGCTTATCAAGATCAGAAACACGCGGACAAATCAAAATATTGATCTTTTCTTAAAAATATGGCCACAGTGTTGACGACTGCATGATAATCAAAGATCTTCTTGAGAAATTATCACGACAAGGGTTATTGGACAAGTACATTGTGGAACAAACACACTGAGCTCCTACTAGCAACCTTTCAGTGCCTTGGGGCCATTCAACTGTTGACAACCTCAACAAAGACCGAACTAAGGACCCAGCAATGCCAACACACTCGCGAGGTATAATAAACTGTATTTTAGGTGGTCTTGCAGGTGGAGGTTGTACAAGCTCGGGCAATAAGCGTTCATACCGAACAATGCTCACTATTGAAGGCTCTCCTATCCACAAATCAGCTAAGAAAAACACACCAACAATCACCTTCAAGGTTGATGATTTTCAATCCCATGACAGGAACTTGGATGACCCAATAGTAATTTCAATCTTAGTAGGGGAGCTCCTAGTGAAAACGGTCCTCCTCGACCTTGGAAGCATTGCAGATGTCCTTTTCTATTCAACCTTTTGAAAAATGAAACTTAGTAAAAAAGCACTATAACCGACAACCGAAAAGCCGGTAAGGTTCTCAGGCGAGCAAGTATGGAGTACATGTCCTCGTTTATGTTTGGTTACAGACTACCATGACAGACCACCCAAAATTAAAAACAAGGGATATTTAGTATCTTCTGGTGGATTGCCACAACCTATATAATATAATCCTTGGTAGACCTTCTTTAAATTCATTTGTTGATATAGTTTCTACCGTTCACCTTTGTGTTAAGTTTCCTATGCAGGATGGTACAATAAGTGCAGTTCACGCTAACCAACGAGAGGCACGACAATGTTATAATGGATGTCTCAAATCAACTGCACCCAAACCACCACCTCCTTCAATCCAGCAAATCAACATAGTCTATAACTCGGAAACTATGCCTCTGTTGTTTGAACTGGATCCTTGGGCCAAGGATAAAGATCGGCCCACACCCACTAAGATCCTAGAAAAGGTAACCTTATACAATGGTACCGACAAATATACATATATTGGAAATTCTCTAGGTGCAGGTCAAAAACAACAATTGATTAAACTACTCTAGAAGAATGCGGACCTGTTTTCATGGACCCCAGCAGACATGCTAGAAATCAACCCAAACATTATTTTCCATGAGTTATCTATAAACTCGTCAGTCCGACCAGTAGCACAAAAGAAAAGGAATATGGGAACTGAAAAGAAGGTAGCTGCATTGTAGGAAACACAAAAGCTCTACAATGAAGGTTTCATTAGGGAGATCAGATTCACTACATGGTTGGCGAATGTGGTGATGGTAAAAAAAAGTTATGAAAACTAGAGGATGTGTGTCGACTTCACCGACCTAAATAAGGTATTTCCCAGGGATGCCTACCCAATACCGTGTATAGTTAGGCTGGTAGATAACACCTCGGGATTCGCCCCGATGAGATTCATGGATGCCTATTCAGGTAGCAATAAAATATTGATGCATCCAAAGGACCAAGACAAAACAACCTTTATAAATGAACATGGCAACTTCTGCTATAAGGCCATGCCTTTCGACTTTAAGAACGTTGGAGCTACATACCAGCGCCTAATTGATAAAGTCTTTCAGCATCAAATTGGCCAAGACATGAAAGTGTATGTAGATGAGATGGTAACTAAAACCCTAGAGGACAAGTACTACTGCACTGACTTGCTCAAAACATTCAACCAATTGCGAAAGTTCAACATGAAGCTATACTTAAAAAAATGCACATTTGGTGTTTAGGGTTCATGTTAACAACAAGAGGAATCGAAGCAAACCTGGATAAATGCAAGGCAGTACTGGAGATGCAAAGTCCTCGATCAGTAAAAGATGTGCAACGGTTAATAGGTTGACTGTCAACCCTTTCAAGGTTCCTTCCATGCTTAGAAATAAAGTCATCCCATTCTTTTCAATCTATTCAAAAGTACAAGAAATTCAAGTAGACTATAGACTGTGAAAGGACTTTCCAAGAGTTCAAGAAAACCTTAGTTGCTCTGCCAATACACCACAAATCAATATTAGGTAAACCTTTATATTTGTACCTTTCCATTTCAGCTTACGCAGTGAATTGAGTGCTTATTGCAGAAATAGATGAAGGACAACGACCAATATACTTCGTCAGCAAAATCTTGCAACAGGATGAGCACCGATACCCTACCATGGAAAGGCTTATTTTAGCACTCATTACTATAGCTCGGCAGTTACGGCATTATTTTCAGAGCCACACAATTATAGTTCTGACTGACTACCTAGTACGGAAGATTTTAACTAAGTTCAATCTTGCTAGATGATTTATTAAGTGGTCCATAGAGCTCTCCGAGTTTGATATCAAATACCGGCCATGCCGAGCTTTCAAATCACGTATACTTGGCGACTTTATCAATGAGTTCACCATACCAAATTTGGAAGTAATTGGGCCAACATGGGAGCTCTTCATAGATGGAGCATCTAAAAGTGAAGGATGTGGAGCTGGAATTTACCTCAAGAATAATGAAGGACTAATGATTGAACAGTCTTTGCAATTTTTGTTCTCTGCTAGTAACAACCAAGCTGAGTACGAGGCATTACTAGATGGTTTGAGATTAGCCAAAGAACTCGGAGCAATGAGAATAATAGTACATTGTGACTCTCTCTTAGTAGTTCAACAAGTTACATGTAACTACCAGGTAAAAGACCCTTTGTTAGAACATTATTTATCTTTTGTGAAAAATCTTTTGTTTAAATTTCACAAATTTGACTTCATACACATAACAAGAGAACACAATACTAGAGCTGATATCCTGTTTAGATTAACAAGAACTCGAAAAAAAAAGGAGATTCCAACTTTATTGCAGCTGACGCTTGCTGAACCAAGCATCGGTTCTATGCCTATTTTGAGTATCTTGCAGGAACCAAATTGGAGAACACCCTACATAACATACTTGCAAATAGGAGAAATCCCTTTCACTATAGCCGACCATTGAACATTCAAAAGGTGAGCTATTTTTTCATCATGGTAGGGGATAAACTATATAGCCGAGGACTTACAAGACCTATTTTGAAGTGTCTCAGTAGGACAGACGCCGACTTTGCAATAGAAGAAGTCCATGAAGGGATTTGTGAAACCCTTATCGGAGGACATAGTTCAGCAAACAAAATACTCTAAGCCGAATATTACTGGTCGACCATAAAGAATGACTACAGGACCAAGGTATGGAATTATGACGATTGCCAAAGATAATCTCCTATCATACATCAACCAGTCAAGCTCTTACATACAACTGAAGTAAGCTGGCCCTCCTACAAATGGGGGCTAGATATACTCGACCTCTTTCCATTAGCTCCTGGTAGGTAAAATTTTTACTAGTTGCTATAGACTATTTTTCTAAATGGATTAAAGCACAACCCTTAGCAAAAATCACAGCAGAAAAGGTACAAGCTTTTATATGGAAATCTATTATATGTCATTATGGTTTATCCAAAGAAATTATTGCAGATAACGGTAGACAATTCACAAATAAGAAACTTAAATACTTTTTACATCAATATCATATTGGACATTGTTTCTCCTCTATTGAACACCCGCAAACAAATGGGTTAACAGAGGCAGCTAATAAAGTTGTTTTACAAGTCCTAAAGAAAAAGCTCGGCGAGGCAAAAGAGGAATGAACCAGCCTTATTCCAGAGATTTTGTGGAGTTATAACACCACAGAGCACTTAACAACCCATGAGACCCCTTTTAGACTTGTGTATGGGTGGGGCAGAAGCAATGATACCCTTTGAAATATCAGGAGGATATCTCCGAATCACTTTGCATAGTGAAGGTCATAATGAAGCAGCAAGATTAACCGAGCTGGATCTTACGGATGAAGATCGCTAGCAAGCACTAGCAAGGCAGAGGACCATGCAACAACTAACATAACACAGACATAGACATAAAGTCGTCTGCCGATCTTTTAACGCTGGAGACCTTGTGCTCATAAAGGTCACGGGAAACTAGTTGCGAACTGGAAAGGGCCCTTTCATATCAACTGAGTTGTTGGAAAGGGAGCATATGTTTTACAAACTATATTAGGCACTAACCTACCCAATACTTGGAATATAGCATCACTCCATAAATACTATAGCTAATCCTAGCTCATGAAACAAAGTTGGGAATGAGGGTGTACGATTTTTTCTACTCCTTAGCTTTTTTTCCCACATTAGGTGTTGGCTGGGAGAGGTTTTAACGAGGCACATCACCCCACACCTACCACAATGGAAGGTATTCATTATCAATATATGTTACTTAATTCAGGTTATTTTTCCTTTATTTATCATCCATTATAATTGTAATTATGTGTAAAGTAACACAACTCTCCAATGCTTATCATAGCTAGACACAAAACAACTTGGCCATCTTTGACAACTCGTCAGAATTCAAACCATATATATCAAAATAAACCGAGAAACTCAACAATAGTAACCATCCTATAACTACTTGCAACACAAATGCAAAGTACCAAATGTTTAAACAGGCAAATAAATATCAAACAAACTTAAACTATTACATCAATCTTTTGCCACTTTATGTCACTTTAATGCCATCATTTAATTTTTTCTATAATTACAACTTTGTCCTTATCATCCTATCCAAACACGATGATTTTGGAGGCTCTCGGACCACACATGTCTGAGCTATAACTCATACCCAACCTAACTACTGCAATAAGCGCAGTCTATTTTTTCAAATAAATAGGCCAAATTTAGAGGCTGTGATCTATTCATATAAATTGGCTATGTCAGCTATTATTCGGCCATGTGCAAATTCAAAATAGAGCCATTTGTGATCTATTCGTATACATAAGTCAGCTGCGTGTGCTATAATTCGGCCACATGCAGTAAATTCAAAAGAAGGAACGGTTATTTACTGATAAACCTAAGGGGACTTCTTCAAAGAAGCCAGCAAACAATTCCTTGCAAGATTTTTGGACCGTATCGATACTTCATATCTCGGAATGAGGAAAACATACCACAATCAAGTTAGATACAAATCTTATAAAAATAGAACCAGGTAAATATAATAGATTAAGTATACAGAGAACTCTCTTTTTTATTTTCTCTTTTAAAGAAAGCTAGAACACTTTTTTTGTCTTGAATTGAAGTTTCTTTGCATATCTCAATCTCCTTCGATATTTTTTGATGACTGAAGTATAGCTCGACGTCTATGCTCTTAGGACAGAAAACTCTATAAACAAAAAAATGAGTTATACTTCCGCGCTAAAAAAGTTTATACATCAACTTAAATTACTGTGCAAAAATAGAAATCATAAAAAAACTATTATTCTTTTGAAATCTTAAACTGCACTTTAATTTGTTTGCACATCTTTAAATTGGGGAAAACATGTAGTAAGAATTCCTTCTTATAGAAAGAAAGAAAAGAAAAATTGAAATTGGCCTCATTAGAGATAACTCAAGGAAGCATTGATCAAGTGTATTTGAATTGGTCATAACTAGTAAATTTTTTTGTAACTATTTAAGGAAGATGTCTTTATATCAACATGATAATAAAAAATTATTAAATAATTTAGTATATTTAATTAAATTACTTAATATAATACGTATTTATATCTTAATTATTAATTTTATATGAAGAAATATTTTTATGTAAATAGTCATTTTTTTTATTCTTTTTCGATCCTTAATTCTTCTTCTTAATTTTCTTTATCTTTATCTTTTTTATTTTATGTCAATTTTATTATGCTCGAAGATCTGAATTCCGATCCACACTTGAGTACTTCACAATGTCGTTTTGTTCCAAACTGAGAGCATTACTCCAGCCAATGTTCTTTAATTTATACTTAGCTAACTAGCTAGTTGATTAATTCACATAATGTATGTAGTCTAATAGTAATAAATTTCTGTTTAGTTAAGTTGGTAACTAGTATCTCAATTTGGTACCTTAATTAATGATTTTAAATTCAAGTTTAAATAGTTAAAAAGATTTATAATATTTTTAAAATAATGAAACAAAGAAAAATTATATATTTGTTTCAAATGATATTGGTATATAAACAATACCCAAAAGAAATAAATGATTTTCTATATTTAAAATCCTTATTATTAGACAAAAATATGTTAAATGCTAATTGAGTTCATTTGATTAAAAAATAATTTTAAACTTTGAATTCAATAAATTTTTCATCTATTTATTATTATTATTATTATTATTATTATTATTATTATTATTATTTGAACCTCTCAAACGCCAAATTGGCAGAGATACAACAAACAAAACCAAAGATATACAAGCACAAGTCACCGTTACAAATAAAAAATTACAAGCTACTAAATCATACAGGAGCATAATTATCAGAACCGAATCAGTAATTCATATGATTGAGTCACTGAGTTACTACTTCAATCGGTGGATCACTGATTTATTCAATTGATTCGGTCATAATTAAATAAAAATATAAAATTATAAAAATAAAAATAAAAATAAAAAATTAAATGCATATTTTCAAAAAAATATATTAATCATTAATCAAATATTAATTTTTAGATATAATTTATAATGAAAAATAGATAATAAATTAATCACTAGTATAAAATATTTTCTCAATTTAAATGAACTAGAGAAAACAAAAGATAATACAATCAATATCAATATATCAATATGTTTGTATATTAAGTATTGTTATTTGTTTGGTATTCATGTCAATTCATGTTTAAAAGGATAAAAAATAAAAATTCATTCATGATTATTATATATTTAATTTTTGTCATAAATTTTATGAAGAAGCTTGATGGCATAGCGGCAAGGGCTAGGGTCTGCATATTTACCACTCCATGTTTTGAACCTTCCACAGCGGATGTGTATGGTGGACCTGTGCGGGTTTGATGCGGTCTGAAATTGATGTGGACGGGAGCTCTTACAGTAGTTTAGCGGCGCGCATGTGTATGGTAGACCCGCGCATGTTTGATGCGGTCTGAAACTTAAACGGGTCGACTTTTAACGAATTTGACCACCGTTGACTAATTTAATTATATATTTGGTTTAACTTACTAACCGAACCATACCACTGTTTTACTAGTTTTTCGGTCAAATCGGTCGATCTAGTTCGATTCTGATAACTATGTACAAAAAAAGCTACTAATTATTATTATTATTATTATTATTATTATTATTTTAAGGTTTAATACCACACATGTAGATTGCATATGCTATATTATTAAAAGTTGTGTGAACACACACACACACACATATATATATATATATATATATATATATATATATATATATATATAGTTTAAGGATGGAGGATATAAATACTATGAGGATAATAATAATAATAATTGTAGAGTTCTGTTAGGGAGCCAATGGACTATTTGTATAATGTGTACAATGAGTTATTGAGTTACAAAATGAACATCACCCATACTATCTAAAATAACCATTCGAGTACTAGGGATAATAAACATTTTTTTAAAAGCTTAAACTGATTTTGGAGTTCACCAATGATCAAACTCTTGACCTTTCGGATCTAGAGTTCTAATACCATGTCATGATAACACTCATCCCAAAAGTTTCAGCTAATGGAAAAAGGTAACACTAATGATTATATCGTAATACTACCTAAATATCTATTGTACACATTATACAAATATTCCATTGGCTCCTCGTACTTTTCCATAATTGTAACATATCTTTACAAATAAAACAAAATAAATAAGACAATAACAAATTTTGTTAATTAAAATTTATGATGGATCCATGGATATTAACATAGACAGAGAGATATGCAACACAACATAAGACGTAATGTAAAGAAATGTTTAGATAAATTTTAATAATATATGATATTATAAATTAATTTTTTAAATATTTTTAAATTATATAAAATATTTTAGATAATTTTTTGTACGTACTAATTCAAATATATTAGTTATGAATAATATTGAACATATTAATACGTAATTATATTTAAATATATTTAAAAAAATATTTTTAAATTCATTAAGACACAATTAATTAAATATATATCGAACGAATATCAAATATAAGTTATAAGTGGAATATTTTTTATGATCTCTATACAAACTCTACATGATAGATGTGCGTATAAATTATACTAATTTTTTTATAAAATAATTAAAAGCATTTTATTATTTCCAAGTCGTAGTTCCAAACAAAGCGTAGTAATTAGTTATGACTACAATCTATTACACGGCATTATTCTCGGATGAGGAGGAGAATAGTTCTAAATCCTAAGGTTAAAAGCAAGTGAGTTGAGCATTTAGTTATGTGGTTTGCAAAAATGAGTTCTCCTTCTCCATTTAGTTCTATAGTTGCCAAAACTTGTAAGGGAATGATAAAGTTGAACACTTTTTTCGCTTCGGGAGCTTTAATGGGTTTGCTATGGACCCCTAAACACTCCCAACAGTCGCATAACAACATCAATTTTAGTTGCACCAACATTGTCATTATTTTATACACTTTTTCTTTCTTCTTCTTTTTGTTCTCTGCCTTCTTGGCAGAGATTACCTGCTCTTTATCTTTTTATAATAAAACTAAATTTGACTTATATCTTCGCTGGGGTTGGTTTACAGCTTCCGCGGTTTTTGTTTTTGCGGCTGTCCTCTTGGTGGTAGCAGTGGCCGTAGAGTCTAATATGCACCTGAAAACGAATGTGACATGTCATAGTCGTTTTCTTTCTTTTCTTTTGAACCACAATCTCGACTTCATTAAATTCCTTCCCGGGCTCTTCCTTATTCTTATTTTATTTCTTCTCATTGCTTATCCTGCATTTCTCTTCTTCGTTTTTTTAATTAGGTTAATAGTATCGTTAGTTATTCTTAGATTATGTTAGATATGTTATAGAGATATGAATAATATTTTGTCGTGTTTTTATTCAAATACAGTTACAAACAATAAACTTGCAATACTGTATCCTTCTTCCAATGTATGTTCATCTTTTATTAATTTATGAAAAAAGTTTAAATTTCAGCAATTTTAATTAGTTTATATTCATCAATATTTTTAGTTCATAATTCAATACCTTTAATTTAATTAGTAATTTAATATCATACTTTTAAGTTAATACTTAATATTTTTAAATATTATCGATAAATTACTCAAAAAAAATTATATTGATTATATATTATTAGTTTTTATTTATTTCTCAAATTTGATTATATTACTTGTAAAATTTGATTATAAAAGCGAATATATATATATATATATATATATATATATATATATATATGCGCTCGCGCGCGTGTTCATTTCATATTTTATCATTTTTAATATGTTTTGTTATAGAAATATTCATTTGTTTTTTGTTCATATATATAATATAGTTGTTTTATTTTATTAGAAAGTAAAAGATATATATAACTGAATATTGAAAATATGTATTATTGATCCCTTGATTAGTTGATTGGCTCAATTTTGATCGAAAAAAACTTGTTTATTAGTAGATACTAAAAGTATATATCTATAAAATATGATTTATAAAAATATGAATATTTTTTTAGTAGATGTCTCTTGATGAATGAGTGTCAAAGATTTTACTATCAATTTTATTATTAAAAACAAATATCACGAGTAAACTATTAATTCAGTCTTTGTCTATTTTTAAAGGTATTTTACTCATAGTATATTTTAGTGCAAAAATATTAAATAAAATTATTAATTTAGTTTAAAAAGATAAAAAATTAAATTTATTATTATTCAAAATTTTTTTACTATATATTAAATAATATATTTATTAATTTTATTTTATTGTAAAAATTATCTAAAATATAATATTAATTAATAGTATATCAAATATCTTAGTTCTAGCCAAGTTCAAGCGAGCATGCTAATCAATCCACTGCTAATAAATACATGGGTCAAAATTTTGACATTATTATTAGTGTAAAGTATTTTGGTTCAAAAGACAAAAACTGGATAAGTAGATTAATTTTAAGTTCTGAATTCAAGTTTACGACTTAACGATCTAATATGATAATTTAATTTCATTCCAAGATTGGTGCATTCTTTTGATTTATTTTAGAATATTCTTGGCATATATTATCTAATAATGTACTCTTCATTATATTTTATATTTTTTGTTCGAAATATTTCTTACCCTTTTTTTTAATATGTGGAAAATATATCACTAAAAAAACTAACCTATAAAATTTAATTTTACTATCCCATCAATTAAATAATTTTAAAATATATTATACGTCACCATTCCTTCCGGTGTGAGAATAAGATTAGTGGAAGCTTAAGAGGCAACTTTGTAAGGAGGCAGCAAGTTAGTTAGTTTGTTAAGCTTGGCGGGAAAGTTAGTTACAGATATTTTATAATTAGTTAGTGATCAGAATAATGTAGTGTATAAGCTGTTCCTGCAATAATTCTGATCTCTCTCTCTCTCTCTCTCTCTCTCTCTCTCTCTCTCTCTCTCTTCTCCAATTCTTGAATATTTCTGAGTTTCTTGAGGCACAAGAATCATCATGTCGGAGTCATCACTGAAGACGTTAGGGATAACAGTAGCGATCCTGGTGTGTGTTGTGATCTGGTACTTGTCGGTATATTACTTTCTGAAAAAATGGAAAACAGTTCAAGTGCGTCCTGGGAATGAACACGGAGGCGGAGATCAAGAGATGGCTGCTCTGAATCAGGACGGCCATGGTCACGGCGGAGAGGCGGCTCTACCGGAGAATGATCCTCCTCACCAGGAACCTCACTTTGGCGCCATCGCCCAAGGACAAGCTCAAGAACATCGTCCTCATCACCATGAACACCTTCCACTCCTTCTCGATGGTAATCATTAATTGATGACATGTTTCAATTAAGTTCCTAAATTGTGATGATATTCTTGATTTCGATAGGATCATCAAATAATGCTGATTCTCCAAGAACTGATAAAGTTGAGCCGATTCAAGATCGAACTCTGCCACCGCTGGATGAACTGAAAGAAACTACGGTTAACTCTGGGGATGAAGATGCCCGTGCCCTTGGAACCTTTGGTTACGATGCACCAGAGTAAGTTCTTCGTATCAATTCAGTTTTATTTGATATGGATTTAGTCTCATATGCTTTATGTTCAATAACTAGAAAAGAGTAGTACCAATTCAATTCCAATGACTTCATTCTTGGGTGGTTCAAGTTGGAGAAATAATAATGTTACTATTATTGCAGATATGCAATGAGTGGGAAATTGAATTCTAAGAGTGCTCTACATAGCTTGGGTGTTGTCCTTCAGAAGCTTTTGGTTCATGCATTATCGAGTGGTCAGCAGAGCCTATTTTCTAGGGTATGTCCAAATCATAGCTTAAATTATTGAGAATGCATGCAGCTGATCACAGTAATTGATCATGTGTTTCAGGCTTTTCCAAAACACAGGCATTGTTTAGATGAGAAACTAGGAGCTGTTGCAATGTATGTGAGATATGAAGAAGCTGTTTTTTGAACATTCACAAGCTCTGCAACCTTTTTTGAATGCAAGACCCTGCTGCTTATGCACCAAACTAGACTCTCTGTATCTGCTCTGTGTACATTTGCTTGCAAAAACAAACAAACATGCTTCCCATTGACCATTGTTTACATACATTTCATTCATTTTGTTCATAATCCATGAGTGTTTTTGAGCTATACATGCTTCTTTTATTCTTTTATTTGTTTACCTGTTTGCTGCTTGTTTGGTCTGCGAACCTTTTTAGATGTCTCTTTATGATGGATTGTTGCCTTCTTATGGATTAAAAAAAGGGGACAATTTACCATATATGCCCATGATGAACAAGTAAAAAAGGCTACACAAAAATTGAAATCTTGTATTGTATCAAATTAGTAACCAAGCAGTAGGTGTTCCAATCCTAGAATAGCGGTTAGATAGATTGGACCATTGATGCTGTTCCAATCCAATCCATGCCTATCTGCTAAAGAAGGCGTGAGAGTGAGGCACCCTCTCAATTTAATATTTAGTTTTCTAATTTAAAAGAGAGATTCAGTTTTACATATTGAAATGAATATAACCATGTTTGATTTTTCTACCTTCGATTTTTTTGTTAAAAAAAAAAAAACTAATAGGATTAACTTTACAAAATTGTGTGAGAAACAAATGTAAAAGAGATTGAAATTTAATAATATCGATAGTTATTCACATTTCACAGATTACTCAAATATTAAGTTAGATATTTCATAAAGATATGAATAATAAAGCTTTCAAAATAGGTCAAATATGTTTGGATGTGAAAATGAAATGTTAAACGAACTTAACACAATAAGTAATGAACTAAAAGGATAATTTGTTTAATATTTATTTTTTTTTAAATAAATTCAGAACTTCTTTCGATTTTTTCCTAATTCAACCCAAGACCAATCCATCCACGAAAACTGTTTGTAAGTATTTTTTTTTTTATCCCAAATATGGTTTTTTTTTCCCAAACTAAATGTTTTATCCAAAATTCATTAAGAAAAAGTCGGTCTGTATAATTCATCGAATTGTTTACTTTATACATAGTCCAAATTTGAAAATTGTGATCTGTAAATAAATAAAAAATAAATGAATCAATCTTTATAACTCACAAATTTAGATCGACTAGATTTAAACAAATTAGTTGGCTTGTTTGACAGCTGCTCTAAATTGAATAATAGTTTATGATGATTTTATTCAAACACATTTACAAGCAATAAACTAATGCTACACTGCTTCCCTCTTTCAAAATATGTGCATCTTTTATCTATTTATTGATAAGTTTGGGATCTAACTTTCTTTTTTTTCCGTCAATATCCATCAATTTTTTAAAATTGTTTTCTTTTTAACATACCCTTGCCAAACAGAACCAAAAATAATGGGATATATGATGTATGATATGTTATAGTAACCTAATTCATTTAATTTTGCAATTCAAACAACAACAACAATATAGTGATTTAGATTCGCATAAGAGAAGAGGGTAAAATAAAAAATTTATGCCAAGTATTTTTAACGGTAATAATATTAAGGAATTATAAGCTTTTTAAAATAAATTAATCTTAATATTTAATTTTATTAAAAATTTTATCAAATAAGAAAAAAAAATATGAGATTTGTATTCTACTTTCATCTGATGAATATTTTATGAGTTAGTACTTTTTTTTGTTAAAAGCGCTTTCAAAATACACACTTTTGTTACTAAAAAAAATAATAGGTACTACCATAGAAAAATAATAACATATGAATAAATAGTTTGAAAAGTGTGGTGTTTTGGTAATAAATTTTAAAAATTATGTCATATTAATTAAAAAATTAAGAGAGATAGAATGAGTGGAGAAGAGAGAAAGATAATTTTTTAATTTTAGAAAAAAATTATTTTACTGCAATAAAAAAAATTATAATATAATTTATTTTAATTGTTAAATTGATAATATATAATAAATTTTAATTTCAGTTGCAATGAAAAAATGTCAATCAAAAGTTATGAAAAAAAAACTCTAACTTATTAGTCTTTTTAATTTTTTTTTAAAACAAGAATACAACCCGTTTAAAAAAATTTATTTGATTTATTAACTAGGAGCATCATTTTTATCTATATAGCTATACAAATATAACAATATAAAGATATATATGCCCAATAAAAAAAAAATTAATTACAATCTCATGGATTTTAATATCTCAAAATATACATGAATGTACAAATAAAGTGTGCGTAATACTAATTCGCTGATAAAACAGAGAATGTATCAGCAGCTTGTTCCTATTCTATTTTTTTTTGTTTTAGTTCTTGATCTTCGTCTGATATATTTTTTTCTTCACTTTGTTGTTAATTAGTTTCTAATTGAACAACCTACGTTACTCTATGAGTAAACATCTTTATGAAATTTAGGGAGTTCAGAACAAAATAGAATAGAAAAATATTTAACTAAATAGCTTCAAACGTTTAACTAAGTTTAATTCAATATTATTCTAATATACAAGCCTCTCTGTAATTTATTATATTGATATACTCTCATCTATTTTTTATATATAAATTTATAAATCTTTAGCTGGTTTGTAACTTTAAAAATTAAAGTTGAATTTTTCAATAGCACTTTGTGAATTGATCATTACGATAAGATGATGTGGTTCATTCTTTTTTAATAGTGCTTCTTTGACAGTTTGTGAATTTAATGCATTAACTAAGTATATAGTAAGTAATGCGAGAATGAATCATGTTTTAATTATATATAAAAGTCAATCCAGTAGAATTATAAATTTATAATCATATCTAGAATAAAATAGAGGAATATAGCAGTAGATTGAAGTTTGAACATTGAATTAAAGTATTGAATGAAACTAGGAGAGGACTATCAGAGAGGGGAGAGAGGAGATTTGTGGCTTACCTAAACTGGCGGCGCCATAGCGGAAAAAAAAGCAGCAGTGACGACGACACTAGCAACTTCTAACACAACACCCACAAATCGTAACAGGAAGCATTGCGCGATAATACAACACTCATAGACGAGGTAACGGTGCAAGGTAGGCGACGACAACACAGAGGCGCGAGACAAAGTGGTGAAGGCGGGACAACACGAGGCAAGAGAGCATACAATGGAGACAGGGTTAGGGAAGCAACAAAGAACGGCGTGGCGAGCAGGGAGAGGGAGACAATGACGGATTTTGAGACCTTTTGCTTGGATTGGAATTTATTCATAATTTTTTGAGCACTTTTGATGATGAGAAAAGAAGAAGAGCAAGCACAGATAATATTTCTAATTAATTAATTTTGATTTTTTTAAATGATTTTATTTTAATTTAAATTGTTATTGAAAAAGATATTTTTGTCACAGAAATAAAAAAGATTATTTAGTCATTTAACAAAATTAATTATTAGGGTATATTTATTTTTGAATTGAATTTTGATGTATTACCAATGTAAAACTATTTTATACATGCTTTCAATCACATAACGTCATATTAGTAAAAATAATTATTTTTTACATTGACCGCATAAATGGTCATCCAAGAGAATGATTGTGATTGCATAACTGTGTAAAATGTTTAACATTGTTAATACATCAAATTTAAATTTTTTTAGTTTTTTATAATTATATATGAGGATATTTTTGTATATATAATAATTTAATATTTTTTAAAAAATAAATAAAAAATAAATGTTTACAGAAATAAATATAATTCACATGGCAACTTTTATTGGAGGAGAAAAATTTCTTTGAGGGACACCAGAACTTTGTCCCTCTTGCCTTCAAGGAGGTTGTCTTTGTCGAACTTTCTCCTTTTTGTGAGCTAACTCCTTTTTCATTCTTTCTTTTTCGAATATAGTTGCAGCAGCAGCATCAAACATAGTATTATATCGAGGACATAAAGATACATATCGATCTTTTAACTTTTGTTGCATCAAAAACCTCCAACAATCCTTCAACAACACCAGGGTATATTGCTCGAATATTAGTTTCAAAATCCTCCAAAGCAATATTGAACTCATAAGAAAAACCAACCATATTGACCCTTATAAAGGGCCAAAATTTGCGCCAGCATCGAAAGGATTGGAATCAACCTTCGTGTCCTTTTTGCCATCATGAAACTTCAATCTTCCTTCCATAATTTCCTCTTGAATTAAGTCCCTAAAACAGACACAATTATTCGTCGAATGACTAGTTTTTTTTATGAAACTTACAATAATAGGGTTTTCTCTTTAAATCTTTTGTCGAAAGTAGTGTTTTGTCCTAAAAAAATTAATTATTTATCTTTAAGCAACACATCAAATATTTGATCAGATTTTGAAATAAAACTATATTTCTTTTCACTTTTATGTTTTTTATCATTATATCTATCAACATTTGAAATTTTCTTAAGAAAAGAGCATATATAAGGTGGTCCTTTCTTTAATTCAGCCAAATCAACTTCGGGAAGCTCAAAATCGGATTCTTCACTCGAGGATTCCATTTCAACATATGAAACATTCTCTTTTCGAGAAAAAACTTTACTTTTCATCCTATTTTTGTTTTTGAATTTTCTTTGTCTTTTTCTAAAGAATCTCTATCTAACGTACTCTCTCTGCTAAATAAGCCAAATCAGAAATATGAACATTAAACAATTTTTGAGGCATATAAAAACCCAAGCCCATGATGGCTATTTTAACTACTTCACTTTTAAGAAGAGAGATATAACATTGATTTCAAAGATTTTTTAAAATGAATCATGAAGTCATCAATCGATTCCCTATCCTCACGTTTTAAAGCCACCAAGTCGGTAATAGCCACATTCAATTCTTCTCTAAAGAATTGAGCATAAAAAGCACTCTCTAGTTGTGCCCAAGTTCCAATTGAATTAGGCCTAAGATTAGAAAATCAAGTGAATGCATTCTTTGTTAAAGAAGAAGAAAAAACTTCATCTTTTAAATTTTCATCATTCGCTAAGTTTCCTAACTCAACCATATATCGAGCAATATGCTTAGTAGTTGATTCACCAACTTTTTTCACAAACTTTGTTACTATTTTGAGATTTTTCACTCCCCTAAGCACCTCTGCCACTTGTACATCAGCAGGAAAAGCAGAAAAAAATATGGTTGATTCATAAAACCCACATTGAATCCAACCCTATTAAGTACATCTTCGACAATCCTAGTAACTTGGTATCTCTCACCATGCTGATTGACTCTCATTCGAGGCAACACATCATCCACATTTTGATCTCGTCTAACAAATCAAGGAATATCTGGTGCACGAAATTGTGATCAATACTTTTCACAACTCAAATAATCCCCGGTAATGAATCCAAAAACTTGGTGCTCAATACCATGGCATAAACACAACTTCGCACAACTAACCAGCAAGTGTACTGGGTCGTCCAAGTAATAAACCTTACGCGAGTAAGGGTCGATCCCACAGAGATTGTTGGTATGAAGCAAGCTATGGTCACCTTGTAAATCTTAGTTAGGCAAACTCAAATGGTTATGAATGATGAATAAAACATAAAGATAAAGATAGAGATACTTATGTAATTCATTGGTAAGAATTTCAAACAAGCGTATGGAGATGCTTTGTCCCTTCCGTCTCTCTGCTTTCCTACTGTCTTCATCCAATCCTTCTTACTCCTTTCCATGGCAAACTGTATGTAGGGTTTCACTGTTGTCAGTGGCTACCTCCCATCCTCTCAGTGAAAATGTTCAACGCACCTTGTCACGGCACGGCTAATCATCTGTCGGTTCTCAATCAGGTTGGAATAGAATCCAGTGATTTTTTTGCGTCTGTCACTAACGCCCAGCCTTCAGGAGTTTGAAGCTCGTCACAGTCATTCAATCATTGAATCCTACTCAAAATACCACAGACAAGGTTTAGACCTTCCGGATTCTCTTGAATGCCGCCATCAATTCTAGCTTATACAACGAAGATTCCGGTTAAAGAATCCAAGAGATATCCACTCAATCTAAGGTAGAACGGAGGTGGTTGTCAGGCACACGTTCATAAGTGAGAATGATGATGAGTGTCACGGATCATCACATTCATCAAGTTGAAGAACAAGTGATATCTTGGAACAAGAACAAGCTGAATTGAATAGAAGAACAATAGTAATTGCATTAATACTCGAGGTACAGCAGAGCTCCACACCTTAATATATGGTATGTAGAAACTCCACCGTTGAAAATACATAAGAACAAGGTCTAGACATGGCCGTGAGGCCAGCCCCCAATGATCAAAAGATTCAAAGATCTCAAGATCTGATCTAAGAACTAGATGTCCAAAGATGATAATACAATAGTAAAAGGTCCTACTTATAGAGAACTAGTAGCCTAGGGTTTACACAGATGAGTAAATGACATAAAAATCCACTTCTGGGCCCACTTGGTGTGTGCTTGGGCTGAGCATTGAAGCATTTTTCGTGTAGAGACTCTTCTTGGAGTTAAACGCCAGCTTTTATGCCAGTTTGGGCGTTTAACTCCCATTCTTGTGCCAGTTCCGGCGTTTAACGCCGGGCATTCTTGAGCTGATTTGGAACGCCGGTTTGGGCCATCAAATCTTGGGCAAAGTATGGACTATCATACATTGCTGGAAAGCCCAGGATGTCTACTTTCCAACGCCGTTGAGAGCGCGCCAATTGGGCTTCTGTAACTTCAGAAAATCCACTTCGAGTGCAGCGAGGTCAGAATCCAACAGCATCTGCAGTCCTTTTTAGTCTCTGAATCAGATTTTTGCTCAAGTCCCTCAATTTCAGCCAGAAAATACCTGAAATCACAGAAAAACACACAAACTCATAGTAAAGTCCAGAAAAGTGAATTTTTACTAAAAACTAATAAAAATATACTAAAAACTAACTAGAACATACTAAAAATATACTAAAAACAATGCCAAAAAGCGTATAAATTATCCGCTCATCACAACACCAAACTTAAATGGTTGCTTGTCCTCAAGCAACTGAAAATCAAATAAGATAAAAAGAAGAGAATATACAATGAATTCCAAAAACATCTATGAAGATCAGTATTAATTAGATGAGCGGGGCTTTTAGCTTTTTGCTTCTGAACAGTTTTGGCATCTCACTCTATCCTTTGAAATTCAGAATGATTGGCTTCTTTAGGAACTCAGAATCCAGATAGTGTCATTGATTCTCCTAGTTAAGTATGATGATTCTTGAACACAGCTACTTATTGAGTCTTGGCCGTGGCCCAAAGCACTCTGTCTTCCAGTATTACCACCGGATACATACATGCCACAGACACATAATTGGGTGAACCTTTTCAGATTGTGACTCAGCTTTGCTAGAGTCCCAATTAGAGGTGTCCAGGGTTCTTAAGCACACTCTTTTTGCCTTGGATCACAACTTTATTTTTTTCTTTTTCTCTCTTTTTTTTCGTTTTCTTTTCTCCCTTTTTTTTCGTTTTTCTCCTTCTCCTTTTTTTTTTGTATTCACTGCTTTTTCTTGCTTCAAGAATCATTTTTATGATTTTTCAGATCCTCAGTAACATGTCTCCTTTTTCATCATTCTTTCAAGAGCCAACATTCATGAACCACAAATTCAAAAGACATATGCACTGTTTAAGCATACATTCAGAAAACAAAAGTATTGCCACCACATCAAAATAATTAATCTGTTATAAAATTCAAAATTCATGCAATTCTTCTCTTTTTCAATTAAGAACATTTTTCATTCAAGAAAGGTGATGGATTCATAGGACATTCATAACTTTAAGGCATAGACACTAAGACACTAATGATCATAAGACACAACATAGATAAACATAAGCATGATTTTTCGAAAAAAAAAACAGGAAAATAAAGAACAAGGAAATTAAAGAACGGGTCCACCTTAGTGATGGCGGCTTGTTCTTCCTCTTGAAGATCTTATGGAGTGCTTGAGCTCCTCAATGTCTCTTCCTTGCCTTTGTTGCTCCTCTCTCATGATTCTTTGATCTTCTCTAATTTCATGGAGGAGGATGGAATGTTCTTGGTGCTCCACCCTTAGTTGTCCCATGTTGGAACTCAATTCTCCTAGGGAGGTGTTTAGTTGCTCCCAATAGTTTTGTGGAGGAAAGTGCATCCCTTGAGGCATCTCAGGGATTTGATGATGAGAGGGATCTCTTGTTTGCTCCATCCTCTTCTTAGTAATGGGCTTGTCCTCATCAATCGGGATATCTCCCTCTATGTCAACTCCAACTGAATAACAGAGGTGACAAATGAGATGAGGAAAGGCTAACCTTGCCAAGGTAGAGGACTTGTCCGCCACCTTATAAAGTTCTTGGGATATAACCTCATGAACTTCTATTTCTTCTCCAATCATGATGCTATGAATCATGATAGCCCGGTCTATAGTAACTTCGGACCGGTTGCTAGTGGGAATGATTGAGCGTTGGATAAACTCCAACCATCCTCTAGCCACAGGTTTGAGGTCATGCCTTCTCAGTTGAACCGGCTTTCCTCTTGAATCTCTCTTCCATTGGGCGCCCTCTTCACAAATGACTGTGAGGACTTGGTCCAACCTTTGATCAAAGTTGACCCTTCTAGTGTAAGGATGTTCATCTCCTTGCATCATGGGCAAGTTGAATGCCAACCTTACATTTTCCGGACTAAAATCCAAGTATTTCCCCCGAACCATAGTAAGCCAATTCTTTGGGTCCGGGTTCACACTTTGGTCATGGTTCTTGGTGATCCATGCATTGGCATAGAACTCTTGAACCATTAAGATTCTGACTTGTTGAATGGGGTTAGTAAGAACTTCCCAGCCTCTTTCTAGAGGTTTCTCCGGCCTTGGATGCCATAAATGGTTATGGAAAAACAAAAGCAATGCTTTTACCACACCAAACTTAAAAGGTTTGCTCGTCCTCGAGCAAAAGAAGAAAGGAGAGAGAAGAAGAAGAAGAAATGAAGGAGATGGAGATGGCTTTGTGGTTCGGCCAAAGGGGGAGAAGTAGTGTTTAGGTTGTGTAAAAATGAAGGAGTGAAGATGGGTTTATATAGGAGTGGAGAGAGGGGTAGGGTTCAATTATGGGAGGGTGGGTTTGGGAGGGAAAGTGTTTTGAATTTGAATGGTGAGGTAGGTGGGGTTTTATGAAGCATGGATGTGAGTGGTGAAGAGAAAGATGGGATTTGATAGGTGAAGGGTTTTTGGGGAAGAGGTGTTGAGGTGATTGGTGAATGGGTGAAGAAGAGAGAGAGTGGTGGGGTAGGTGGGGATCCTGTGGGGTCCACAGATCTTGAGGTGTCAAGGAAAAGTCATCCCTGCACCAAGTGGCGAGCAAAATTGCTCTTTGTGCCAATTCTGGCGTTAAACGCCGGGCTGGTGCCCATTTCTGGCGTTTAACGCCAAGTTCTTGCCCTTTACTGGCGTTTAACGCCAGTCTGGTGCCCGTTTCTGGCGTTAAACGACCAGAATGGTGCCAGACTGGGCGTTAAACGCCCATCTGCTAGCCTTACTGGCGTTTAAACGCCAGCAAGATCTTCCTCCAGGGTGTGCTATTTTTCTTTCTATTTTTCATTCTATTTTTGCTTTTTCAATTGATTTTGTGACTTCTCATGATCATCAACCTACAGAAAACATAAAATAACAAAGGAAAATAGATAAAATATAACATTGGGTTGCCTCCCAATAAGCGCTTCTTTAATGTCAGTAGCTTGACAGAGGGCTCTCATGGAGCCTCACAGATGCTCAGAGCAATGTTGGAACCTCTCAACACCAAACTTAGAGTTTGAATGTGGGGCTTCAACACCAAACTTAGAATTTGGTTGTGGCCTCCCAACACCAAACTTAGAGTTTGACTGTGGGGGCTCTGTTTGACTCTGTTTTGAGAGAAGCTCTTCACGCTTCCTCTCCATGGTGACAGAGGGGTATCCTTGAGCCTTAAACACAAAGGATTCTTCATTCACTTGAATGATCAATTCTCCTCTATCAACATCAATCACAGCCTTTGCTGTGGCTAGGAAGGGTCTGCCAAGGATGATTGATTCATCCATGCACTTCCCAGTCTCTAGGACTATGAAATCAGCAGGGATGTAATGGTCTTCAACTTTTACCAGAACATCCTCTACAAGTCCATAAGCTTGTTTTCTTGAATTGTCTGCCATCTCTAGTGAGATTTTTGCAGCTTGCACCTCAAAGATCCCTAGCTTCTCCATTACAGAGAGAGGCATGAGGTTTACACTTGACCCTAGGTCACACAAGGCCTTCTTGAAGGTCATGGTGCCTATGGCACAAGGTATTGAGAACTTCCCAGGATCTTGTCTCTTTTGAGGTAATTTCTGCCTAGACAAGTCATCCAGTTCTTTGGTGAGCAAAGGGGGTTCATCCTCCCAAGTCTCATTGCCAAATAACTTGTCATTTAGTTTCATGATTGCTCCAAGGTATTTAGCAACTTGCTCTTCAGTGACATACTCATCCTCTTCAGAGGAAGAATACTCATCAGAGCTCATGAATGGCAGAAGTAAATTCAATGGAATCTCTATGGTCTCAGTGGGAGCCTCAGATTCCCATGGTTCCTCATTAGGGAACTCATTGGAGGCCAGTGGACGTCCATTGAGGTCTTCCTAAGTGGCGTTCACTGCCTCTCCCTCCTCTCCAAATTCGGCCATGTTGATGGCCTTGCACTCTCCTTTTGGATTTTCTTCTGTATTGCTTGGAAGAGTACTAGGAGGGAGTTCAGTAATTTTCTTGCTCAGCTGACCCACTTGTGCCTCCAAATTTCTAATGGAGGACCTTCGGCCATGTTGATGGCCTTGCACTCTCCTTTTGGATTTTCTTCTGTATTGCTTGGAAGAGTACTAGGAGGGAGTTCAGTAATTTTCTTGCTCAGCTGACCCACTTGTGCCTCCAAATTTCTAATGGAGGACCTTGTTTCAGTCATGAAACTTTGAGTGGTTTTGATTAGATCAGAGACCATGGTTGCTAAGTCAGAGTGGTTTTGCTTAGAATTCTCTGTCTGTTGCTGAGAAGATGATGGAAAAGACTTGCCATTGCTAAACCGGTTTTTTCCACCATTATTGTTGTTGAAACCTTGTTGAGGTCTCTGTTGATCCTTCCATGAGAGATTTGGATGATTTCTCCATGAAGAATTATAGGTGTTTCCATAGGGTTCTCCCATGTAATTCACCTCTTCCATTGAAGGGTTCTCAGGATCATAAGCTTCTTCTTCAGATGAAGCTTCCTTAGTACTGCTTGGTGCATTTTGCATTCCAGACAGACTTTGAGAAATCAAATTGACTTGCTGAGTCAATATCTTGTTCTGAGCCAATATGGCATTCAGAGTATCAATCTCAAGAACTCCTTTCTTCTGATTAGTCCCATTGTTCACAGGATTCCTTTCAGAAGTGTACATGAATTGGTTATTTGCAACCATTTCAATTAGTTCTTGAGCTTCTGTAGGTGTCTTCTTCAGATGAAGAGATCCTCCAGCAGAGCTAACCAAAGACATCTTGGACAGTTCAGACAGACCATCATAGAAAATACCTATGATGCTCCATTCAGAAAGCATGTCAGAGGGACACTTTCTGATTAATTGTTTGTATCTTTCCCAAGCTTCATAGAGGGATTCTCCTTCCTTCTGTCTGAAGGTTTGGACTTCCACTCTAAGCTTACTCAATTTTTGAGGTGGAAAGAATTTTGCCAAGAAGGCATTGACTAGCTTTTCCCAAGAGTTCAGGCTTTCTTTAGGTTGTGAGTCCAACCATATCCTAGCTCTGTCTCTTACAACAAAAGGGAATAGCATAAGTCTGTAGACCTCAGGGTCAACCCCATTAGTCTTGACAGTGTCACAGATTTGCAAGAATTCAGCTAAAAACTGATGAGGATCTTCCAATGGAAGTCCATGAAACTTGCAATTCTGTTGCATTAGAGAAACTAATTGAGGCTTAACCTCAAAGTTGTTTGCTCCAATGGCAGGAATAGAGATGCTTCTCCCATAGAAGTAGGGAGTAGGTGCAGTAAAGTCACCCAACACCTTCCTTGCATTGTTGGCATTGTTGTTGTTTTCGGCTGCCATGGGTTCTTCTTCTTTGAAGATTTCTGTTAGGTCTTCTACAGAGAATTGTGCCTTACCTTCTCTTAGCTTTCGCTTCAAGGTCTTTTCAGGTTCAGGATCAGCCTCAACAAGAATGCTTTTGTCTTTGCTCCTGCTCATATGAAAGAGAAGAGAACAAGAAAATATGGAATCCTCTATGTCACAGTATAGAGATTCCTTGAGGTGTCAGAGGAAAAGAAAAATGGAAGGAAGAGGTAGAAAATTTGAACTTATCAAGAAAGATGGAGTTTGAATTGTGCATTAAGGAATAGTGTTAGTCCATAAATAGAAAGATGTGAGAAGAGGGGAAGAAATTTTCGAAAATATTAAAAAGGTTTTAAAAACATTTTTGAAAAACTTTAATTGATTTTCGAAAACCAAGGTTAAGAAAGAAGTAAAGTAATTTTTGAAAAAGATTTTGAAATTAGAAAATAAAAAAAAAGATATGATTGAAAACTATTTTGAAAAAGATGTGATTGAGAAGATATGATTTGAAAAACATTTTAAAAAGATTTGATTTTAAAAATGAATAACTTGGCTAACAAGAAAAGATACGACTCAAACATTAAACCTTTCTCAACAGAAAAGGCAACATACTTGAAATGTTGAATCAAATCATTAATTGATAGCAAGTATCCTTGAAAATGGAAAGAAATTAATTTTGAAAAAGATTTGATTGAAAAGATTTGATTTGAAAAAGATTTGATTTAAAAAAAATTTTGAAAACTAAAAAAAATTTGATTTAAAAACAAAATCTTCCCTCTTGTGCCATCCTGGCGTTAAACGCCCAGAATGGTGCACATTCTGGCGTTTAACGCCCAAACTACTACTCTTTTGGGTGTTTAACGCCCAGCCAGGCACCCTGGCTGGCGTTTAAACGCCAGTTTGCCTTCTTCACTGGGCATTTCGAACGCCCAGCTTTTTCTGTATAATTCCTCTGCTGTATGTTCTGAATCTTCAATTCTCTGTATTATTGACTTGAAAAGACACAAATTAAAAATATTTTTGGATTTTTAATAATAAGGAATAATCAAAATGCAACTAAAATCAAATAATAATGCATGCAAGACACCAAACTTAGCAGTTTGTAAACTACTGACACTAACAAAATGAGAATGCATACGAGGAACATAAACACTCAGGTCAAGAGAATTTAAAGATCAGAGCAAGTAAATCATCAAGAACAACTTGAAGATCACTGAAGACACATGCATGAATGCAAGAAGAACAGAAACATGCAATTGACACCAAACTCAAAATGAGACTCTAGACTCAACAAGAAACATAAAATATTTTTGGTTTTTATGATTTTATAATTTTTTTTGGATTTTTCGAAAATTAAGTGGAAAAGAAAGCAAGGATATCAAAATTCTTAATGAGAATTCCAGGAATCATGCAATGTTAGTCTAAAGCTTCAGTCTAAAGAAATTAGACATGGCTGAACAAATTTCAGCAGGACATTGCATTCAAGAGCTAAATTGATGAAAATCAATCAGCTTTGGTGATGATAAGAACATCACCTTGAAACACTAGAATTCATTCTTAAGAACTCTGAAGAAAAATACCTAATCTAAGCAACAAGATGAACCGTCAGTTGTCCAAACTCAACAATCCCCGGCAACGGCGCCAAAAACTTGGTGCACGAAATTGTGATCAATACTTTTCACAACTCAAATAATCCCCGGTAATGAATCCAAAAACTTGGTGCTCAATACCATGGCATAAACACAACTTCGCACAACTAACCAGCAAGTGTACTGGGTCGTCCAAGTAATAAACCTTACGCGAGTAAGGGTCGATCCCACAGAGATTGTTGGTATGAAGCAAGCTATGGTCACCTTGTAAATCTTAGTTAGGCAAACTCAAATGGTTATGAATGATGAATAAAACATAAAGATAAAGATAGAGATACTTATGTAATTCATTGGTAAGAATTTCAAACAAGCGTATGGAGATGCTTTGTCCCTTCCGTCTCTCTGCTTTCCTACTGTCTTCATCCAATCCTTCTTACTCCTTTCCATGGCAAACTGTATGTAGGGTTTCACTGTTGTCAGTGGCTACCTCCCATCCTCTCAGTGAAAATGTTCAACGCACCTTGTCACGGCACGGCTAATCATCTGTCGGTTCTCAATCAGGTTGGAATAGAATCCAGTGATTTTTTTGCGTCTGTCACTAACGCCCAGCCTTCAGGAGTTTGAAGCTCGTCACAGTCATTCAATCATTGAATCCTACTCAGAATACCACAGACAAGGTTTAGACCTTCCGGATTCTCTTGAATGCCGCCATCAATTCTAGCTTATACAACGAAGATTCCGGTTAAAGAATCCAAGAGATATCCACTCAATCTAAGGTAGAACGGAGGTGGTTGTCAGGCACACGTTCATAAGTGAGAATGATGATGAGTGTCACGGATCATCACATTCATCAAGTTGAAGAACAAGTGATATCTTGGAACAAGAACAAGCTGAATTGAATAGAAGAACAATAGTAATTGCATTAATACTCGAGGTACAGCAGAGCTCCACACCTTAATCTATGGTGTGTAGAAACTCCACCGTTGAAAATACATAAGAACAAGGTCTAGACATGGCCGTGAGGCCAGCCCCCAATGATCAAAAGATTCAAAGATCTCAAGATCTGATCTAAGAACTAGATGTCCAAAGATGATAATACAATAGTAAAAGGTCCTACTTATAGAGAACTAGTAGCCTAGGGTTTACACAGATGAGTAAATGACATAAAAATCCACTTCCGGGCCCACTTGGTGTGTGCTTGGGCTGAGCATTGAAGCATTTTTCGTGTAAAGACTCTTCTTGGAGTTAAACGCCAGCTTTTATGCCAGTTTGGGCGTTTAACTCCCATTCTTGTGCCAGTTCCGGCGTTTAACGCCGGGCATTCTTGAGCTGATTTGGAACGCCGGTTTGGGCCATCAAATCTTGGGCAAAGTATGGACTATCATACATTGCTGGAAAGCCCAGGATGTCTACTTTCCAACGCCGTTGAGAGCGCGCCAATTGGGCTTCTGTAACTTCAGAAAATCCACTTCGAGTGCAGCGAGGTCAGAATCCAACAGCATCTGCAGTCCTTTTTAGTCTCTGAATCAGATTTTTGCTCAAGTCCCTCAATTTCAGCCAGAAAATACCTAAAATCACAGAAAAACACACAAACTCATAGTAAAGTCCAGAAAAGTGAATTTTTACTAAAAACTAATAAAAATATACTAAAAACTAACTAGAACATACTAAAAATATACTAAAAACAATGCCAAAAAGCGTATAAATTATCCGCTCATCACAACACCAAACTTAAATGGTTGCTTGTCCTCAAGCAACTGAAAATCAAATAAGATAAAAAGAAGAGAATATACAATGAATTCCAAAAACATCTATGAAGATCAGTATTAATTAGATGAGCGGGGCTTTTAGCTTTTTGCTTCTGAACAGTTTTGGCATCTCACTCTATCCTTTGAAATTCAGAATGATTGGCTTCTTTAGGAACTCAGAATCCAGATAGTGTCATTGATTCTCCTAGTTAAGTATGATGATTCTTGAACACAGCTACTTATTGAGTCTTGGCCGTGGCCCAAAGCACTCTGTCTTCCAGTATTACCACCGGATACATACATGCCACAGACACATAATTGGGTGAACCTTTTCAGATTGTGACTCAGCTTTGCTAGAGTCCCAATTAGAGGTGTCCAGGGTTCTTAAGCACACTCTTTTTGCCTTGGATCACAACTTTATTTCTTTCTTTTTCTCTCTTTTTTTTCGTTTTCTTTTCTCCCTTTTTTTCCGTTTTTCTCCTTCTCCTTTTTTTTTGTATTCACTGCTTTTTCTTGCTTCAAGAATCATTTTTATGATTTTTCAGATCCTCAGTAACATGTCTCCTTTTTCATCATTCTTTCAAGAGCCAACATTCATGAACCACAAATTCAAAAGACATATGCACTGTTTAAGCATACATTCAGAAAACAAAAGTATTGCCACCACATCAAAATAATTAATCTGTTATAAAATTCAAAATTCATGCAATTCTTCTCTTTTTCAATTAAGAACATTTTTCATTCAAGAAAGGTGATGGATTCATAGGACATTCATAACTTTAAGGCATAGACACTAAGACACTAATGATCACAAGACACAACATAGATAAACATAAGCATGATTTTTCGAAAAAAAAAACAGGAAAATAAAGAACAAGGAAATTAAAGAACGGGTCCACCTTAGTGATGGCGGCTTGTTCTTCCTCTTGAAGATCTTATGGAGTGCTTGAGCTCCTCAATGTCTCTTCCTTGCCTTTGTTGCTCCTCTCTCATGATTCTTTGATCTTCTCTAATTTCATGGAGGAGGATGGAATGTTCTTGGTGCTCCACCCTTAGTTGTCCCATGTTGGAACTCAATTCTCCTAGGGAGGTGTTTAGTTGCTCCCAATAGTTTTGTGGAGGAAAGTGCATCCCTTGAGGCATCTCAGGGATTTGATGATGAGAGGGATCTCTTGTTTGCTCCATCCTCTTCTTAGTAATGGGCTTGTCCTCATCAATCGGGATATCTCCCTCTATGTCAACTCCAACTGAATAACAGAGGTGACAAATGAGATGAGGAAAGGCTAACCTTGCCAAGGTAGAGGACTTGTCCGCCACCTTATAAAGTTCTTGGGATATAACCTCATGAACTTCTATTTCTTCTCCAATCATGATGCTATGAATCATGATAGCCCGGTCTATAGTAACTTCGGACCGGTTGCTAGTGGGAATGATTGAGCGTTGGATAAACTCCAACCATCCTCTAGCCACAGGTTTGAGGTCATGCCTTCTCAGTTGAACCGGCTTTCCTCTTGAATCTCTCTTCCATTGGGCGCCCTCTTCACAAATGACTATGAGGACTTGGTCCAACCTTTGATCAAAGTTGACCCTTCTAGTGTAAGGATGTTCATCTCCTTGCATCATAGCCAAGTTGAATGCCAACCTTACATTTTCCGGACTAAAATCCAAGTATTTCCCCCGAACCATAGTAAGCCAATTCTTTGGGTCCGGGTTCACACTTTGGTCATGGTTCTTGGTGCTTTATGGAGATGCTTTGTCCCTTCCGTCTCTCTGCTTTCCTACTGTCTTCATCCAATCCTTCTTACTCCTTTCCATGGCAAGCTGTATGTAGGATTTCACCATTGTCAGTGGCTACCTCCCATCCTCTCAGTGAAAATGTTCAACGCACCCTGTCATGGCACGGCTAATCATCTGTCGGTTCTCAATCAGGTTGGAATAGAATCCAGTGATTCTTTTGCGTCTGTCACTAACGCCCAGCCTTCAGGAGTTTGAAGCTCGTCACAGTCATTCAATCATTGAATCCTACTCAGAATACCACAGACAAGGTTTAGACCTTCCGGATTCTCTTGAATGCCGCCATCAATTCTAGCTTATACCACGAAGATTCCGGTTAAAGAATCCAAGAGATATCCACTCAATCTAAGGTAGAACGGAGGTGGTTGTCAGGCACACGTTCATAAGTGAGAATGATGATGAGTGTCACGGATCATCACATTCATCAAGTTGAAGAACAAGTGATATCTTGGAACAAGAACAAGCTGAATTGAATAGAAGAACAATAGTAATTGCATTAATACTCGAGGTACAGCAGAGCTCCACACCTTAATCTATGGTGTGTAGAAACTCCACCGTTGAAAATACATAAGAACAATGTCTAGACATGGCCGTGAGGCCAGCCCCCAATGATCAAAAGATTCAAAGATCTCAAGATCTGATCTAAGAACTAGATGTCCAAAGATGATAATACAATAGTAAAAGGTCCTACTTATAGAGAACTAGTAGCCTAGGGTTTACACAGATGAGTAAATGACATAAAAATCCACTTCTGGGCCCACTTGGTGTGTGCTTGGGCTGAGCATTGAAGCATTTTTCGTGTAGAGACTCTTCTTGGAGTTAAACGCCAGCTTTTATGCCAGTTTGGACGTTTAACTCCCATTCTTGTGCCAGTTCCGGCGTTTAACGCTGGGCATTCTTGAGCTGATTTGGAACGCCAGTTTGGGCCATCAAATCTTGGGCAAAGTATGAACTATCATATATTGCTGGAAAGCTTGGGATGTCTACTTTCCAACGCCATTGAGAGCGCACCAATTGGGCTTCTGTAGCTCCAGAAAATCCACTTCGAGTGCAGGGAGGTTAGAATCCAACAGCATCTCCAGTCCTTTTTAGTCTCTGAATCAGATTTTTGCTCAAGTCCCTCAATTTCAGCCAGAAAATACCTGAAATCACAGAAAAACACACAAACTCATAGTAAAGTCCAGAAAAGTGAATTTTTACTAAAAACTAATAAAAATATACTAAAAACTAACTAGAACATACTAAAAACAATGTCAAAAAGCGTATAAATTATCCGCTCATCAATATCTCTTTCAAAATGCATGTCACCTCCCATATTTCTGGGCATATTCATCCCATCCTATTGATTCATTTGCAAATTTTGATCTCCTTCATCATAATCAACAACCCAAACAATTCTCTCCACTTTCCTAGCAAGGCGCTCAAATATCAATTCATGATCAATCATCATAGGGTTCAAAATTGTAGTCATCTGCTGGATCACTAAATTGACCAAATCATGATGACTTTCATCGATATGTTGTCGAAAGGCAGCCATCGAAGTAGGGCCATTCGATGTAGTTCCCAATTGATGAACCCGAGAAAATTCAGAATGCAATAGAGACACCAGGTTACCACCAAAAATTGATGAATTTCCAAATCTAATTGTGGAGCATACCCACCTATTGATGGAGTATAACTCAGAGAAAGACCATATATAAGGAGGCCATCCAGGCATTACTAGCAGTTATGTTACAGCAATTTGTGGGCGTTGATTTTGCCCATTGTTCCCAATTGGGGGATTAGTAACTGTTACATTCTCCCCAATTGTACTACTTTCAGGACGCGATGATATCTCCGTCGTAATTGGTGCAACTACAGCAACATTATCATTTACAGATGATTCCACAATAGAATTAGTAATTTCTTTTGCCATTTGAATAATTTTGCCACTTCTAAGTTGCATACACTAGATCATTTCAAAACACTTTTTGACACACTAATTTTTTTAAAATTGTCTCACTGGGCGTGCCAATTTATTTTACCAATTTTTAGCAAATCTGAGTGGTTTGATATCTAGTGATATGGGAGCGAAACCTACTCCTCTTGTGAGTACCAGTTTTCAAAAGTGTATCAAAGGTTCTTTTAATTGAACAAAATAACAAAAGAAAATCTGAAAAGAAATCAAAGTAAATTTGAAAATAAAATGACTAGAATCGAAAAGAATAACGTTGAATTTAAATAAAGCAGTAAACTGGCTTTGACAAGATCGAATGGCTTTGAAATTGAAAACAAAGTGTTGAATCTTAAAAGTGAACAAAAAAGTAAACTTGTTGAAAAGATAAATTTGCAAAAAAAAATAAAGATTACAAGAAATTTAAATAAAAAGTAAAGACAATGAAAGGAACTCTACAGAAAAGAAAGCTCTAAGCAGACTCATAAATTCGCTGGGAATGTGAGTATGCGAGAGTATTTTCTGATAAGAGATTCCAACTCTTTTTCCTTCGACCCTTCACCTATTTATAGGAATCTTCGACCAATCAAATTCGAATATAATTCTCACATGCATTAATCTTTGAGTAACTGTTTCCACTCTTTTGTACGTCGTGGATAACTGCCATTATTTAGCTTTGTTTATCAACTTCTTCATTTCTTCGATTACTTCACTCTTCTTCAATGAACCCTTGTCAATCGAAATTTACTCCCTTGTTGATACACCATTCTTGATAAGCCTCATAAAGTAAGTGTCTACTTCAAAACTCATAATTTATTTGTTTTCGACTAACATTTACCTAAACTAGCAGTGCCACAGCAGAGAAGAGAACAACAACGACTGCGACATTAGCACACGGCAACGTCCACAGACCGCAATAGGGAGCATCGTACGACAACAACACCCACAGACGAGGCGACGATGCGAGGCAAGCAGCAACAACACAGAGGCGCGAGACAAGGCGGTGAAGGTGGGACATCGCGAGGCAAGGGAGCACGCAGCATAAAAGGCTAGGGAAGCAACAAAGAAGGGCATGGTGAGTAGGGAGAGGGAAACAATGACAAATTTTGAGAGCTTTTGTCTGGATTAGAATTTGTTCATCATTTTTGGGACACTTTTGATGATGAGAGAAGAAGAAGAGCAAGCACAGATAATATTTTTGATTAATTAATTTTGATTTTTTAAAAAATAATTTGATGATTTGATTTTAATTTAAATTATTATTGAAGAAAGATATTTTTGTTACAGAAATAAAAAGGATTATTTAGTCATTTAACAAAATTAATTATAAGGGTATATTTATTTTTGAATTGAATTTTGATGCGTAAAATTGTTTTACACGTGCATCCAATCACATAACGTCATATTTGTAAAAATAACTATCTTTTTACGTTGACCGCATAAATAGTCATCCAAAAAATGATTGTAATTGTACGATTGTATAAAACGTTTAACACTGTCAATGTATCAAATTTAAATTTTTTATCTTTTTATAATTATATATGAGAGTATTTTTGTATATATAATAATTTAATATTCTTTAAAAAATAAATAAAAATTAAATTCTTACAAAAATAAATATAATTCACATAACAAATTTTTATTTATCTACTTTTTATATATCGTATCGATACGAATAAATTAGTAATATTTCTTCGCATATTTATTCATTCTTATGATATGAAGCAAATTAAACTAAGGACACCATAGACCAAGATCAGTAGCCGAGATGAAGTACAGTAAAATAGATGAAATAAAAATGCAGAGTAACCTAACAAGGCTTTCTACAAACGTATCCTCGTCAGGCGAAAAAAAAGAAAGAAGACCACTATGACATGTGTCATGCGTTTTTAGCAGCATATTTCCCTCAAGGGCCACCGTCAACACGAGGAGGACAACCCCGTAAGCAAAAGCTACACCACATACTATCCTACCAGCGACACAACACCACCTAAAAATATAGTCTTCTTCTTTTATACTAGGTCTGGAGAAGGCACGGATGCGGTGGGCCTTGCCTAAGATTGCACATGTCAAGAAGGCAAAGAAGGAGAAGGTGTAAGAGATAATGAGGATGTTGGTGCAACCAAGATTTGAGTGCTTAGTGGTCCATAGCAAACCCGTTAAAGCCCCTAATGTGAGGAATGAGTTCATCTTTACAATTCCCTTCACAATATTAGATGGAGTAAGAACCATTTTTTCAAACTCTTTTTCAAGTAAGTGCGTAAGATCTGCTATGTGTAATAAGTGATTTGGTTTTAAATCTTACGGGTTTGGAAACATTCTCCTCATCGTCCGACAATAATGCCATGTAATAGAATGTAGTTGTAACAAACTAATACGGTTTTTTTTGGAAACAAAAATAATATAAGATGATTTAGTTCATTTAAGGAGTGAGACTGATGTGCCTACTCCTACTCCTAATTAGTCATCTTAATTTTTAAACAAAGAAGAAAAAATCATGCTTGTATTACAATAATATTTGAAAAATAATAAAAAATAATTAACCAAAACAACCAGCAGTTATCTTATTTAATATTTATTGATTATCACTAGAATAATTGTGTAATTTTAAATATAATAAATATGTAATTATAGATATTATATATATAATTATGAATATTATGTTATACAGGTCTTATTATACATTCAAATTTTTTTTACAATAAAATTTAATTAAATTGGCCAAAATTCAACAAAATTCACTCTCATTACATGCAACTCTTTTAAAAGCTTTTGTATCTATACAATATAATTTCTGCATCAGTGGCTGCAATTGCACGGTATTCGCCCTTAATATTGGAAGGGTCGATAGATGCGTGTTTTCGACTAGATCAGAAGATAAAATTTGAACCAAGAAAGATACACTCCATAGCCACATATGAATCTACGATCGTCCAAATCTAACCCGCAATCGAAGTTTGCAAAAGCAAACAAGTGCAGATTAGCACTAAGATGCAAATAATGCCTTATTTGATCGTACCTGCTAAGTATAGGAAGATACGCTTCACATATGTCTAGTGAGTGATTAATGGTTGATCGTATTTATTGCTAAGTATCATTTTTTTAACCATAATTTTTTTGTTTGTTTGGTATTAGTATTTGATAATTTCTATCGATTAATTATATATTGGTAAAACAATATTAGTGGCTTAACAAGTCTTTTATTTTAATCTATGAAGTATAATATATACAAGCACTTTATTAAGTTGTTAAGTTCATGTGTTAAATATATTCTGAACACCACATATGTTTAATATTTGTCTGATATGCATGCCTTTTATATGATTTTTTTAAATGAATAATTTAATTATTTTAATTACTAAAATAAATAATTTGTAGTATATTTACTAATTTACACCATATTTTTTATCTCGTTTAAAAGGTAAACAAAATAATTTTGCATGTATTTAATTTAAACGAGATAGGTGTATTTTTTCAATTTTTATATATCTCGTTTTACAATGTAAACGAGATACATAAAAAATTATCTCGTTTATAATGTAAATAAGATATATGTATTTATAAATAATTAAATATAATTTTTGAAAATAATAAATGATGAGTTTGGAAAACTCTTATTTAATTTTGATGATAAACAAACATTATTAAATATTTAATTACAAAATTATTAATTTGATCTTAATTCATATTTGCTTAATTAATAATTTTGTTGTGCAGATTTTGTGTTGGGCCGAAAATAAAATTCTGGTTTAAGCCCAATTATAAGCCTTGCTACATGCTTCTCATGCTATGAAGCTGAATTATTAATTGGGCCAGAATGAATGTTATTGATGCAAGCCCAAAATGAATGCTTTCTTATGTGCTCAATGCTTGATCCAAAAATGTACCAGGAAAGCAAATGTTATAAGTGGGCCAAAATTCAATAGCCCAATTTGTTTTATGCATGTCATGGTCCGAAAGAAAAATGAAATTGGGGCACAATGGTTAAAATAATAAAAACCCAAGACATTGAATCTTGGTTGCATGCTTCCAACGGACTTCACGCTTTAACATGTGAAGGAACTCAAATTTTATCAAGTTAAGTTAATGTAGTCCTTGGAAATATGAGAGAGAAAAGGTCAAGGTGATTTGATGGCAATTAATGGTAGCTTACACGCTACTACACAAAGCATGGAGAAGTGCACCTAATTACTTTATTCATCATAACACTCATAGCTTTGCTTTTATTTTCTCTTTCTTCTCTCTCTCTTTCTCTTCTCTTCGGTCATTAACCAGGAAACCATGGAAGCTACATTAAGCTATTATCACCGAAAAGAAGGAGTTGCATGCATAAAGACCATCAAATTAATGATGGCAAGAAAAAGAAAACAAAAAGTATGTTGTGGCTGAGATTATCACCTAATGTGGTAAGATTTGGTGAGGTAATCTCAGATCCTTCATACTCAAAAAGAAGGAAGAAGATTCGGCCAGCAAGGGAGATTCTTGAAGCATGGCTTGTCTTTGATTCTGCTCAACCACCACAGGAAGTAGCTAGAGTGGCGAAGTGATGGTTGAGGCAGAGATTGAAGCAGATGAAGTCATCATCATCATGAAGCATCAAGGGCCAGAAATCCATCTTGGAGAGCAAGCCAACGATGGAGAGCTCGGATTGATGAAGAGTGATGATCAAGGAAGAACCAGAGGTAATTGCATGTTGGGTTTTGCAAGGATATCTCTTCTCTCTCTATGTGGCCGAACCGGTTCTGTTTCTTGAAGGAGGAAGAAGTTGGTTTGGGTGTTGGCTTCATGTGTGGAGGCTTCCCTCTTCTTTAAAAAGGGAGAACAGCCACTGTTTGGAGCAAGGAGTAAGATTTGAGAGTGCAAGTCACAGAGTTCTTAGAGCTACCTAAGCTAGCAGTTCTCTTCTCCTTCAATGTTTTCTGTTTTTTATTTTTCTGTTTAATTTTTGTCATGTCTTGAGTCTCATGGAAAAAGGCAAACAGTGAGGTTTGTATGAAAAAGCCATAGAGCGGAAAAAGGCAGAGAGTGCAAGATGTCTTAGAGTTCCTTTGTACATCTGTGTTGTGTTTCATGATTCTGTGGGAATCCCCTTGTAAGTTGGGTTAGCACTTTACAATTTGTAATCTGGATGATTATAGTGAAATTCCATCATTGTTGTGATGGAGACTGGATGTAGGCTACACTGCACTTAGCAGCTGAATCAGGATATATCTGGGTGTAATCTTCTCTCTCTTCCTACTTCAATTCTGTTTTTACTGTTCAGATGAAAAATAAAAAATGTCTCGTGTCAAGTGACGAGACAAAATGAAAATGTCTCGTGGCTAGGGACGAGCTAAAAACAGAAAAGTTTCATCTAAATCCAGCAAGTGTTAGCAAGCAAAAAAGGGGGCTAAGATTCAACCCCCCTTCTCTTAGCCACTGAAATCATCAATTGGTATCATAGCTTGGTCTCAAAGAGATCAAGCTTTGCAGCTTGGAGTAAAGATCCTCATGGCGGAAAACAGTGGCGCAAATGTGGTGTCCTATAATCTGACCGAAGGACAATCAAGCAACAGACCTCCTCTTTTCAATGGGAAAAATTATACCTACTGGAAGGAGAGGATGAAGATATTTGTACAAGTAGTAGATTATAGACTTTGGAAGATTATCCTGGAAGGACCTCAATTTCCAACTATCACAAATGCTGAAGGAGTGGTCACCCTCAAACCAGAAGCAAGATGGACCGAGGAAGATAGGAAGAAGGTAGAGTTAAATGCCAAGGCAGTAAACCTGCTCAACTGTGCTGTCAGCTTTGAGGAGTACCGACGGGTATCACAATGCACAACGACAAAGGAAATCTGGGACAAGCTACAAATCACTCATGAAGGAACCATCATTGTAAAGAAGACTCGGACAGACATGTTGAACAGAGAATATGAAATGTTTACAATGAAGGAAGGAGAGTCCATTGATGAACTGTTCGAACGGTTCAACACTATCATTGTTGGCTTAGAGGTTCTGGGAATTTCACATTCAGAATCTGTGCTAGTGAGAAGAGTGTTGAGATGTCTTACAAAAGAGTGGGAAACAAAAGCTTTAATTATTTCTGAGAGTAGTAGCTTAGATTCCATGACACTTGATGATTTGAGAGGAAATCTTCTTGCTTTTGAAAACTCCTATTTGAAAAAAGATTCAAAAAAGAAAGGAATTACCTTTTCTTCTGTGACTAACCCTCTGGATGATGAATCCAGTGATAACTCTTCTGAAAATGAGTTTGTGTTGTTTGCAAAAAAATTCAGGAAAATGATGAAACTCAAAGGCAAAGGCAGCAGCTCAAGGAGGATGAAGAAAGATCTTAGCAAAGTAATCTGTTACAATTACAAGGAAATGGGGCATTTTAAATCTGATTGTCCCAAGTTAAAGAAGGAAGAAAAGCCGAAAAAAGGAAAGAAGAAGGGACTGATGACTTCATGGGAAGATTTGGAAAATGACTCAGATGATGATGATGAAGAATCTGAGACTAAGTCACAGCCTTGTCTCATGGCAAATGAGGTAGATCAGGTATTCTTTCAAAATCCTGAAACTGAAGACCTTCATCTCATGATAGATCACCTCTCTGAAAAAATAAGATGTTTTCTAACTGAGAATCAAGATCTTGAACAACAAAATTTCATTCTTAAAGCTGAAAATGATTTTCTCAAAGAAAAACTAAGAGAGGCTGAAACTGCTTGTGATCTTGTGGAAGAGAATAAGCAGTTAAAAGCCCAAGTTAGAAGCTGTGAAAGTGACCATTCTATCCTTGCATATGTGAATTGTTTTAAGCAAAATGAAGAGTTGCTCAAAGAGGTTAAAAGACTTAAGGAAGACTTAGCCAAGTTCACCCAAAGTTCTGAAAATTTGAATCAAATCTTGGCTAGTCAAAAACCTCTTTATAATAAAGCTGGGTTGGGATTTTATAAATCTGAAAAATCACATTTTGAAAACATTGCTTCATCTTCAAATGATACAAAGTATCAAGACCCAACCTACTTTAACAAAACAGCAACTCCAAGATTTTGTAGGCTATGCAATCGAAGTGGACACTTTCCTATTCAATGTTTCTTTGGTGAAAGAATGATTGGTGATAAAGTTTGTAAAGTTGTTTTTGATTACAATGATTTGGGACATAAGAGATGGTTTAACGTGAAAGGATCCAAGAAAATTTGGATACCTAAGGTCACTTGAGCTTATTGTGTAGGTATGCCTAGCATCCAAGAAGAAAGAAAATATGTGGTACATGGATAGCGGATGCTCTAGGCATATGACCGGAAAGACAACCTTCTTCATAAAGCTTGATGAATATGATGGAGGATTTGTCACTTTCGGTGATGATGCAAAAGGAAAAATAGTGGCTGTTAGAAAAGTGGGTAAAAATCTCTCATCTTGTATAAATGATGTCCTTCTTGTACATGGCTTGAAACATAACTTACTTAGTGTTAGTCAATTGTGTGATTTGGGTTTTGAAGTTATTTTTAAGAAGCTTGTTTGCTTAGTTGTTTGTGAGAAAACTGGAGATGTTCTATTTGAAGCTAAAAGATGCAATAATGTGTATGGATTAACTCTTGAGGATTTAAAGGAACAAAATGTAACATGCTTTACCTCTCTTGAATCTGAAAAATGGCTTTGGCATAGAAAGTTGGGTCATGCTAGCATGTACCAAATTTCTAAGCTAGTCAAAAGGAATTTGGTTAGAGGAATTCCAAACATCAAGTTTGATAAGGATCTTACTTGTGATGCTTGCCAATTGGGCAAACAAGTAAAATCCTCTTTTAAATTAAAAGATGGAATCTCAACCAAAAGGCCATTGGAGATGTTACATATTGATCTTTTTAGTCCTACTAGAACTCAAAGTTTGGGAGGTAAACATTATGGTCTTGTGGTGGTTGATGATTACTCTAGATTTGGTTGGGTACTTTTCCTTGCTCATAAGAATGATGCATTTTATGCCTTCTCTACCCTTTGCAAGAAAATTCAAAATGAAAAGGATTTGAAAATTGCCCATTTGAGAAGTGATCACGGAAGAGAATTTGAAAATCAAGACTTTGAAAAATTCTGTGATGACTTAGGGATTTCTCATAATTTCTCATGCCCTAGAACCCCTCAACAAAATGGGGTGGTTGAAAGAAGGAATAGAAGCCTTCAAGAGATGACTAGGGCTATGCTATGTGAGAATGAGATTCCTAAATTTTTTGTGGGCTGAAGCTGTGAACACAACATGTTATATTTTGAATAGAACAATCATTAGAAAAGGGTTAAAGAAAACCCCTTATGAGCTATGGAAAGGAACCCCTCCAAATCTTAAGTACTTCCATGTTTTTGGATGTAAATGCTTTGTTCTTAACAATAAGGAAAACCTTGGAAAATTTGATCCAAAATCATATAAAGGAATGTTTGTTGGATATTGCACCACAAGCAAGGCCTATAGAGTTTATCTCAAAGAATATAGAACCATAGAGGAATCCATACACGTTACTTTTTGTGATTCTAACTTAATTCTCAGTACTGTAAAGGATAATGATTCAGATTGTGAAGAGAATGGTACATGTAAAGAAAATCCCAAATCTGTGCAAAATGAAGAATCTGTCAGCCCGGTTTTATCTCATCAGATCGAAGGAGAAACTTCCATTTTGTCTCCTGAGCAGACACGAGAAATTGAAACAGTGAGACCACCAGAAGATCATCAAAGCTCAACACCTGTCTGAAAGCCTAGAGAATGGAAGTCCATGAGGGGTTATCCTCATGACTTCATCATTGGTGATCCCTCTCAAGGTATAACCACAAGATCCTCCACCAAAAGGCAAACCGAACCTAGCAACTTTGCTCTCTTGTCACAAATGGAGCCCAACAATGTCAAACAAGCTCTTGAAGATCTATCATGGGTCAAGGCCATGCAAGAGGAGCTTGCTCAATTTGACAAGAATAAGGTTTGGACTTTAGTACCTCATCCGGATGGTAAGAAGGTAACGGGTACTAAGTGGGTATTCAAAAATAAACTTGGTGAGGATGGACAAGTTGTTCGTAACAAGGCTAGATTAGTGGCCCAAGGTTACGATCAAGAGGAGGGAATAGATTTTGATGAGTCTTTTGCTCCGGTAGCTAGAATGGAAGCAATTAGGTTGCTTCTTGCCTATGCTGCCCATAAAGGTTTCAAAATGTTTCAAATGGATGTTAAATGTGCTTTCCTTAATGGCTTTATTGATAGAGAAGTGTATGTGGCTCAACCCCCCGGTTTTGAACATAAAGATTTTCCTAATCATGTCTTTAAACTTTCAAAGGCTCTTTATGGCCTTAGACAAGCTCCAAGAGCTTGGTATGAAAGGCTTAGTGCTTTCCTATTAGAAAATCATTTTCAAAGGGGAACCACCGACACTACTTTGTTCATTAAAGTTTCTAATGATGATATCCTTCTTGTTCAAGTTTATGTGGATGATATTGTGTTTGGATCAGCCAATGAGTCCTTGTGTGAAGAGTTTGGAAAACTCATGACTAGTGAGTTTGAAATGAGTTTAATGGGAGAGCTAACTTTCTTTTTTGGCCTCCAAATTAAACAAACTCCTAGTGGTACCTTTATTCACCAAGGCAAGTATGCAAAAGAATTGATAAAGAAACTTGGCTTAGAGAATTCCAAACCAATGGGAACACCAATGCATCCTAACACTAAACTTGAAAAGGATGATGATGGCCTAGATGTGGATGAGACACGGTATAGAGGAATGATTGGTTCATTAATGTATCTTACATCCTCTAGACCGGATATTGTTCAAAGTGTGGGTGTATGTTCAAGATTTCAATCTCACCCAAAAGAATCCCATTTATCGGCCGTTAAACGCATCATTAGGTATATTAAGGGAACATGTGATTATGGCTTGTGGTATCCAAAATCTGATGATTTTTGTGCGGTAAGGTTTTGTGATGCAGATTATGCGGGAGATCGAGTGGATAGAAAGAGCACCTCGGGCATGTGTTGCTTCCTTGGAAGCTCACTCAACATATGGTCAAGCAAGAAACAAGCCACAGTGGCTCTATCCACAGCTGAAGCTGAATATATATCCGCATCTGCTTGTTGTTCTCAATTAATTTGGTTAAAAACTCAATTGGAAGATTACAAATTAAAAATCAATAGCATACCCTTATTTTGTGACAACATGAGTGCAATAAATATTTCCAAAAATCCTGTTCTGCACTCAAGAACAAAGCACATTGAAATCAAATATCATTTTATTAGAGAACATGTGCAAAAGGGTACTATTGATATTCAATTTGTAAAATCTGAAGAACAACTTGCTGATATTTTTACAAAACCCCTCTATGAAGATAGATTCTGTTTGTTAAGGAAAAGCTTGGGAATGTTTGATTTAAATCATGTTGAAAATTTGTGAATTTCTGATTCTGTCCGGTTTTATCTCGTAGGAATGGACGAGATAAAAACAAGGTATGCTGGAGGAGCTATGATTAAGGGGGAGGCTGCGCAGACTTTGCTTCTAATGGGCCCCACAAAATCAAGTTTGACCCCTCATTGAGTTTTTATTGATTCCTTATTTTATGATGATCAAATCTTTTGATTGTCATTTCAAATCTCATTGGAAGTGGTTATTGTCAAATCAAATCCCTCTCTCCATCTAATCCCTTGATTCTAGGAAACCACCTTTTTCAAAACCCCTTGGTTAATAACCGCGCCATTATGGTTATTAACTTCCCATCATCTCTCTCCAATCCACATTAATTGCACCACTAACCTCCTTCTCTCCTCACTCTCTTTCGGCACTCCCACCCTTTCATATTCAACTTCTTCATTCATCCTACCATGAAAAAAAAAACGGCACACAAGAGAAGTGGCCGAACCCCCATTCCAAAAAACCCACCGTTTTCATCACCTCAAACTCATACACATATCCACCTTCATTCTACCTCCTCTTCTACTCAATCACCTCCTTCCAAAAAGACCAAAAACATGCGCCGCAAGGTAATCGCTCACAAATCTTCAGGGAGAGGAAAGAACAAGGAACCTAGTATTCAAGAAGAAGAAGAGGAATCACATACCTCACCACCACCATCACCGCCGAAAAGACCTACTCCACACACAAAAAGCTCTCAGAAAAAGCCGAAAAGCTTTGTTCTGCATGATACAAGAGAACCTGCAAATTTGGAGTCTCTCGACTTCAAGAACAAATTTCACAAAACTCACTCCCATTTTGATCCCTCTCGGTTCTACTCATGTGCTTTCTATGAATTTCAGAAAGAGGTTTTGCTGAAACGCCCTCTCTGTCTCTCTTACTTGGTAAATCTTGAGAAAATGGCCACCAAAGGAATCAACTTTACTCCCATGTTTGATGCTCTGAAGTGGACACCACTGATTCACATTCAGAAATTTGTTTACCCGGGGTTGGTCCGGGAATTCTATGCAAACATGCGATTGATTGATGGCTCAATTCACTCTTACTTCAAACGTGTTTACATGACCCTCAATCCTCAAACCATAGGCGCTGCTCTTGGATATGAAGATGGAAGGGCCAAAAGTTTACATGGTTGATAAGTGGGATGATCAAGTTGGCATTGCACAACAAACAGTCTTGCAATACAGCTGTGCAAATCTCTCTGGTTTGGATGGACTAATCCCAACTCATCGAGCACTCGGCCCTGAGAACTCTCTTCTGCACCGTATCATCACTCACATTCTCACTCCACAAGGAGGTTCTCACCACAGAGTAACAGTTTCTGATTCTATTATTCTATTTGCTCTTCTTACTTCTTCCCAAATTTCATTTGCTTATATTATGATACGCCATATGTGGGAAGCAGTGAAAAGTACAAAAAAGGCTAACCTTCCATATGGCATGTTCCTCACATGTATATTTGAGTATTTTAAGGTTGATTTGACTAATGAAACTGTTGAGAACAAGATTTCAATGATTAAAGGAGGAGGAGTTTCGGGCAAGAGAGGCAAGAAATCTGTCCCTTCTGAACCATCTCTCAGTGATCTGGAAAGCCATCCTGAACCCTCAAATGTTACTGCATCAATCTGGGAGGTTCTCAATGAGATGCGCAACATGTCCAAGTTGATGTTCAAATCCCACAAGACTGCCAGAAAATTGGAATATGAACAGGAAAGGGCTTGGAAGAAATGTCATGATAGAGTTGGCTTCATGATTAAGAGCTTTGATGATGAAATGGGAACAGGGGATTACGAAGCTGATTCTGGTTCAGAATTCAATCTTTCTGATGATTGATGACTGTTGTTTACTTTTATTTGATATTGGCTTCATTAGGCTCAATCTATTTTTTGTATGAGCATGACTTGATACTCACTGCTCTATGATCCTTTGATACACTTTTGTTACTTTGTTATGTATATTTTGTTGTGCATTTGGTGCAGGTTTCCCTTGATGACAAAAGGGGGAGGAACATTAGTCTTCCAAAATTGAAATTGAAAATGAAACAAGGAAGGATTGATTTGCTGAAAACAGGGGATGAAATTTTCAATTGATGAAAATTCATGATCACTCTTGTTTAAAGAATACATGTTATCATATTTGTTTCACTATGATTACTACTGCTTATTATATTTGGCATTTGGTTTATAATGATGTTTGATTTATTGAATGCCTGGTTGTTGATGAACATGTTTTTATTGAAATCGAAATTTTCTTATTCATCTTGATAAACATGTTGGTTTGAAAATTTATTTTTGGCAGTTTCTTTAAACTATGATGTCTAACAAACTGCCATGCCTTGATGTGATCATGTGTGATTCAAAAATTATTTTCCTTACTTGAATGATATGACTCTGATATTTTGACTGGAAAATAATTGATTTTTTTAACATTGTTGTGTGCTCAGTTGATGTGTGTAAACTATTGAGCAGAAAATCAGTTTATGATATCAAATGAGTTTTGATTATCAATTTAAAACTGCTCATAAATCAAGCATTTAGCATCATATAACATGCTAAATAACATTGTTCTTGAAGCTTGATTAAATAGTTACAGGTTGATGCTTCCCTTGGTAAAATTAGCATACATCAAGGGGGAGACATGTAACATTTAGAAAGGGGGAGAAATTCAAATTCAAAGGGAGTATTCTTTACTCAATCTTTAAACTTCTTTCCATTTCAATTTTAATAATGTTTGTCATCAAGGGGGAGATTGATGAGTTTGGAAAACTCATATTTAATTTTGATGATGAACAAACATTATTAAATATTTAATTACAAAATTATTAATTTGATCTTAATTCATATTTGCTTAATTAATAATTTTGTTGTGCAGATTTTGTGTTGGGCCGAAAATAAAATTCTGGTTTAAGCCCAATTATAAGCCTTGCTACATGCTTCTCATGCTATGAAGCTGAATTATTAATTGGGCCAGAATGAATGTTATTGTGCAAGCCCAAAATGAATGCTTTCTTATGTGCTCAATGCTTGATCCAAAAATGTACCAGGAAAGCAAATGTTATAAGTGGGCCAAAATTCAATAGCCCAATTTGTTTTATGCATGCCATGGTCCGAAAGAAAAATGAAATTGGGGCACAATGGTTAAAATAATAAAAACCCAAGACATTGAATCTTGGTTGCATGCTTCCAACGGACTTCACGCTTTAACTTGTGAAGGAACTCAAATTTTATCAAGTTAAGTTAATGCAGTCCTTGGAAATATGAGAGAGAAAAGGTCAAGGTGATTTGATGGCAATTAATGGTAGCTTACACGCTACTACACAAAGCATGGAGAAGTGCACCTAATTACTTTATTCCTCATAACACTCATAGCTTTGCTTTTATTTTCTCTTTCTTCTCTCTCTCTTTCTCTTCTCTTCGGTCATTAACCAGGAAACCATGGAAGCTACATTAAGCTATTATCACCGAAAAGAAGGAGTTGCATGCATAAAGACCATCAAATTAATGATGGCAAGAAAAAAAACAAAAAGTATGTTGTGGCTGAGATTATCACCTAATGTGGTAAGATTTGGTGAGGTAATCTCAGATCCTTCATACTCAAAAAGAAGGAAGAAGATTCGGCCAGCAAGGGGGATTCTTGAAGCATGACTTGTCTTTGATTCTGCTCAACCACCACAGGAAGTAGCTAGAGTGGTTAAGTGATGGTTGAGGCAGAGATTGAAGCAGATGAAGTCATCATCATCATGAAGCATCAAGGGCCAGAAATCCATCTTGGAGAGCAAGCCAACGATGGAGAGCTCGGATTGATGAAGAGTGATGATCAAGGAAGAACCAGAGGTAATTGCATGTTGGGTTTTGCAAGGATATCTCTTCTCTCTCTATGTGGCCGAACCGGTTCTGTTTCTTGAAGGAGGAAAAAGTTGGTTTGGGTGTTGGCTTCATGTGTGGAGGCTTCCCTCTTCTTTAAAAAGGGAGAACAACCACTGTTTGGAGCAAGGAGTAAGATTTGAGAGTGCAAGGCACAGAGTTCTCAGAGCTACCTAAGCTAGCAGTTCTCTTCTCCTTCAATGTTTTCTGTTTTGTATTTTTCTGTTTAATTTTGTCATGTCTTGAGTCTCATGGAAAAAGGAAAACAGTGAGGTTTGTATGAAAAAGCCATAGAGCGGAAAAAGGCAGAGAGTGCAAAATTAAAAGAAAAAGCCATAGATGTCTTAGAGTTCCTTTGTACATCTGTGTTGTGTTTCATGATTCTGTGGGAATCCCCTTGTAAGTTGGGTTAGCACTTTACAATTTGTAATCTGGATGATTATAGTGAAATTTCATCATTGTTGTGATGGAGACTGGATGTAGGCTGCACTGCACTTAGCAGCTGAACCAGGATATATCTGGGTGTAATCTTCTCTCTCTTCCTACTTTAATTCTGTTTTTACTGTTCAGATGAAAAATAAAAAATGTCTCGTGGCTAGGGACGAGCTAAAAACAGAAAAGTTTCATCTAAATCCAGCAAGTGTTAGCAAGCAAAAAAGGGGCTAAGATTCAACCCCCCCTTCTCTTAGCCACTGAAACCATCAATAAAAAATATTAATAATTTAAATTGGACCAAACTCTTAAATGAAATGTTTCAAATAATAGAAAAGATGGACGGTTTTGAATAATAGGAAAGATAAGCAGTACATTTTAAATAATAGAAAAGATGGATAATTGATTTAAAATAAACACGTTAACACGTGTATGAAATAACTCAAATAAGTGAAAGCACACATAAGTACACCATTAAACTATCCACTATTAATACGATTATTTTTTTAACTACCTATTATTAATACACTTGCTTCTTCCATTCACTTACTTTCATTCATTGACGGTTTTTTATTAGAATTTATATAAAAATTTAAAATTATATTTATTGTATGAAAATACATAAAAATTTTGTTTGTTGCGTTGAAGTACATCAAAATTTGAAATATAATTTAAATAACCTTATCTCGTAAAGAAGTCAATGGAGATGGATTGATTGGTTAAGAAATAAGAGTCAATTCCTCTTGCATCGAAAGAACCTTGCTGGCTCTAGCTACCTTGCAGAGCACACTTATATAGCTGAATCACATTGTAACAAATTTTGTACAACCAACTTAAATAGAGAAGATTTCATATTCTATGCCAATAGAGTCGTGACATCCATTAACTAGATCATCAAATAAATCACGTGTATTTAAATTATATTTTAAATTTTTGTGTACTCTTATGCAACAAACAAAATTTAAAATATATATAATTTAAATTTAAAAATTAATACTCATAAAAAATTTGTTTTTAAAATTTGACAAAAGTTTTAAAAATATCTCTAAGTTTTATTTTGTTTTAATTTTATCCTAAAACTTTTTTATTTGCATTAAATATACCCTCGATGGCTAAATTTTCAAAAAATTTAAGACCAATCTAACAATAATGTATGAAAATTATACTTGATTTACTTGTGTTGAGGGTTTTTATGAAATTGTTGTTGAATTGGTCTTAAATTTTTTGAAAAACTAGCCGTTAGGGGTATATTTGATGCAAATAAAAAACTATCGGAACAAATTTAAAACAAAATAAAACTTAGGAATACTTTTTAAACTTTTATCAAACTTAAAGACAAAAAATATATTTTATCCTATTATTAATTATTAATACAAAAAGAATACTGACATGACATGTTCTGGTGTCGGTATATATATCTTTCTCTTCTAAACTTATTTTAAAAAAATATTTTTTTATAATTATATAAAAATTAACATTTAACAAATAATTATGCTAATTGTTAATCATTCTAATTGTTAATAATTTTAATTATATTAATTGTCAATCAATCTAATTATCAGTCATTATAATATAATTATCAATCATATATAACTAGCATTTATATATATGATATTTACCTTGGCGTCACACATGTTGAGATGGTACATTTTGGTGCTTGTAAGCTTGCATCTCTCTTCTATTTGAAAAGTATTAATTTTAAATAATTATATTTATTAGAATTTATTAATTAATTATGGTAAGATTTGTCAATATTAATATTTTACATCATATCTTTTTAATAATTACAACGATTCTTTTATATATCTCTATAAATACTATATACAGAGTGTTCTATTTTACTGTTTATGAGGGTAACTTATAGAGTTAAATTTTTTGTTTTATTTTGTTATTTTTATACAATAATAATACATTCTTTATTTTTTATTATTGAAATTGATTTTTTTATGGTATAAATTAGGATTTTATCGTTCTTTTATAAATTCAACCTTACTTTTATTCTTTTAATTATATAACAATTAAGTGTTCTTACTCAATTTGTTTTCTTTTGTCTTTGTAGCAGAATTGTCTTTTACCATAATTATTTACAATGCATCACCTCCATCATGTTCCATCTCGAATTGTTTTATTAATTTGGTGTTAATTATATATGGATATAAGAGTTCAACACAGTAGAGGCAGTAAATTTCATTTTGCTAAATGATAGTTGGATCTTTTTATATATTATAACCAACATAATAAAATATGGGGATAAATATTGTTTTAGTCCCTCACGTTGAGGGTCGGAATCGAACCCGTCCCTGATCTAATTTTCGATTTAGAATCGTCCTTAATATTTTTTTCATATTAAAATCGTCCTTTTTAATAAAATTTTTAATTTTATTCCTAAACTACCCTTATTTTAATAAAAATTATAAAATTATAAAATTTAAAAAAATAAAACATGCATGGGGAGGGGAGAGGGAGGGGAGACGAGGCGGGGGTGGGATTGGGGTGGGGGAGGGGAGGGGGAGGCGGGAAGGGGAGACCGGGGGTGGGGGTGGGGTTGGTGGTGGGAGGAGGCGGGAAGGGAAAGGGAGGGGGAGGGGAGGGGAGAAGGGGAGACGGGACGGGGGCGGGGGTGGGGTTGGTGGTGGGGGAGGGGAGGGGGTAAGGGGAGACGGGGGTGGGGTTGGTGGTGGGCAGAGGGGAGGGGGAGGGGGGAAGGGAAGGGGGGAGGCGGGAAGGGGAGACGGAGGGTGGGGTTGGTGGTGGGCAGAGGGGAAGGGGAGACCGGGCAGGGGTGGGGGTTAGTGGTGGGGGGAGGGGAGGGGGAGGCGGGAAGGGGAGACCGGGGGTGGGGGTGGAGGTGGGGGAGGGGGAGGGAAAAGGGGAAAGGGGAGGGTATTTTTGTCCAAAAAAAATAAAAAGGACGATTTTAATACGAAAAAAAACATTAAGGACGATTCTAAATCAAAAATTAGATCAGGGATGGGTTCGATTCCGACTCTCAACGTGAGGGACCAAAACAATACTTATCCCTAAAATATGGGTGAAGTTATCTTTTATAGGAAAGATGAATTTATATTGAGCTAAATGTGGTTATTCTTGTCTTTTCGTATTATATGGATAACAGATGATAGAGCTTATTTAAAAAGAAGATAGATGGTCTGAATTTGCATGAATTACATATTGAATCTGGTCAAACTATTTTTGCTAGTTATCATTACGAAAATAATTTTAATGTATATTCATCAAAAATCTAAAATTGAATATCATAGATATTATTTAAATAGCTTAATTCTAATATTAGAATTTGATAAATTTAGTTTTTAAAAAATTTAAAAGTTGATCTCACTTTATTAGTTAAGTCTATTTAATTTAAATATATAATGTTTAGTTTATTAATTTTTAATTTTATATTTTTACTATTTATGACTTTATTTTTATAAGTAATATATCCAAATAATTTAGTAAAAAATGTTACTAATATGATAATAAGTCATATAATTTTGATATATTTTTAATCTATCAATAATTTAAAATTAAATTATTTAAAATAATAATAATATTTCTTTGTCAATAATAATAAATATGTATAATAAAAGAATGTTTTTAAGTACGTGTTCTATATAATACTTTACGTATATTCATATATTATATAATATTAATAACTAATGTTATTTAATAAATGTAGATATTAATATATTATTATAAAAAGATAATATTTATGTATTATTAAATCTAAAATATGTGTATTAATATTTTAAATTAATTAATAATAAAAAAATATATAATTATATTATTAAAAGAAAGATAATATTCTAATTTAATATTAGTTATACTACACCTAAATAATACAAATTATACTACAATTGTACATAATTATTTGTTCTTAAACCATAGGTCAAATGATTATATCATTAATAATCAATAATTTATTTTTTAATTTTAAAAGCATTATAGTTAAATGCATATACTCTAATTAAAAGGATTAGTCTATTAATCATAATTTATTTTTTAAAGGGATTAGTTTGTTTTAGGTAATTCACTACAAGAAAATCACTGATTATTATCGAATTTACCATCAAATATACTGTCGGATAATATTTGATGGTATAAGTAGCGCCAAAAACCAGTTACCATCGGATTATTTTGTCCGACGATAACTTAGCGTTGGACTTACCCTCAATTTATTCTTTGTATCCATCTAATTTGAGAACGTTATTACCATTGAATTAATCCGACAGTAACTTTGACGCCCTTTAATGTTTTTTGCCGCCAATTCATTGTCGGAATTTTTTGCTGGTAAATCCGACGGTTTCTTTTTTCTAATTTAATTTTTTTTTTATCAATGAAGCCATACCTTATAGAAATGAACAACTTATTTTGTTATAACATTCTGGTTAACAAGATTAATGTATCGAAATTCGAAATTAATTACCAAAAATAAATAAATTATTTATTTAAAAAAACAGTATGAATGAATCCACAAAAATGTCACAAAACTAAAATATCAAAAAATCAGAAATGGAAAAAAATAAACGACATCCCTACACCCTACAGACTACCGTAGTTGTCATTGTTCTCCCGCTGCTGGGGCAGCGAAGTGGGTGCTGAAATCGATTCCTTACTAGCTGTATCGCTGCCACCAGTGTCTCTGCCTCCAATGCTGCTACCTCCATCAACATCTACTCTCGCAAACGGTCTACCCGCTCCAGCCTCTAACTAAGTTCGGAGCTTATGGCAATGCATACAAGAAGGTCATTGTACCTCTGATCAGCCTGTTGCTCCTATGTCTGGTGAAGCTCCTGTGAGAGCTTCTAAACCTCCTCCCTCAAGTCCATAACTATTTGGGGATCAGAAGGGCTGGTGGCAAAGGGAAAGACAAAGGCAGAGAAAGTCACCAATTCGGAGGAGTAAAGGCTATTGGCAAAGAACAACCCCAACATGAAGCGGTGATTCTTGTGGGGTTCAGAGACATTCTGGAGCCAAACCGCATTTGGATTCACTACTGAGGTCTTTGAGCCGGCTCTGTTATCCCCAGTAGCCTGTTGAGATTGCTATGTCGTGACCTCCAAAGCCTACATGTATTGTTCCTGTGTCCCACACATTGTGATTAGGATAATGCATAATTGTTTTTAAAGTAAAACAAATTAATTTCAAAACTTAGAATTAATTGAGACTCGTACATAATGGGTCGCAGACTGCTCGTCAGTAAATCTCTCCTTATTCACCTTTAAGGTATGTGTATACTTGAAGGTCTCTGCGAGTGTAGCCTCAGGATCCAAGGACTTAGACTACACCAATTCAATTCAAGCAATCAAACAACTGAATCAGCAAACATTCACTACAAGAAAAACACCCATTCAGGTACACTTGAAAAGTGTAGCCAAAAGTGGAAAAAAATGATGCCTTAGGCTACGGCTACGCTTTTTGGGGTGATTCCTATTCGGCCGTTGCCTATTCTCAAAGGCTACGCTTTTCTACATCAAGGGCTACGCTTTTGGTGTTTGGGAATAGGCTACGCTTTTCAAGTGATGCTGTCCAGGACCAAAGGCTACGCTTTTCAACTTTCATTTTTCCAGAATAGGCTACACTTTTCAACGCTACTGCATCACTTGTAAAGCATAGCCACATTGTATACCATAGCTACTTTTTATAAGCGTAGCCTTAGGTCTCTCTTTTTTTTTTTGGTATACTATAGCTACTGTATATAAATGTAGCCTTAGGTCCCTCATTGTTTTTTTTTTATTTTCTATATATATATATATATATATATAAAATTTTTCTAAAACCTAATATTTAATAATATAATTATATATATAATCCTATCATTTTAATTAAATTAGTAAAATATTATAAAATAAAAATAATACATAATAATACAATCCAATATTCTTTAAATAATAAAAATTATCCTAAAACAAAATTTCGGTTGCCATAATAAATTAGCAGCCATAAGATCTTCTATTTGGGAATAATACAAATTATTTCTCTAAAAATAAAATTTATTTCTCTAAAAATAAATTTCTTCAAAATCAATTGCACATGTAGGTGGTTGTCTTTCTTTTTGTAGATCAGATGTTGGTATTGCCTGCTCCGATTGAAGCCTGGCTGACTGACTTTTGTGCATTTCCTTGTTTGAGAGTGTGCTTCTAATAATCCTTACACTACCTTCATGCTTCTGATTCTGCTGATTCTGCTTCAGAGGTGTTGAGCCAACAATTGTTTTGGCTGAAGATGTTACATTATTCTACTCTAATAAACTATCTAAATCAGACCCCTGCACAATAAGAAACCTATCAAAATATGAAGTGATAGCATGATCATACATGATAAGTCCATAAATCACAATAAAAGGAACCAAAGAACAATCCACGCTAGAACTTATAGTGGATTCCTGATTCATCATATTCCATGTCATGAGCAATATATAAGACAGCATATTAGAGGAAAATAATCCTCAAAGTCACTTTAGTATGAACCATTATGCCAACAAAATGATATGCATTATAATAGCATCTATAAGTAGTGCTTTCTCTATAGTACATTGACCTTTTTAATCATTAACTGACAAGTAATAAACAAGTGCCATCCTTAAATCTTGATAAATTAGTTAATCTCTTTCCTTGTCATTTCATGAGCCACTAAGGTTACATTGAAACCAACATTTATCAACAACTCCAACTAGTAAAAGGATGATTTAAGGATACTATCATCCACGAGAACATTCAAATAGAATGAATCAATCTAATTAATTAAAATTTAGGCGATAATTGCAGAAAACCAGATCAAGATGCATCTGATTGATACAAACTAGACATGACCAGTGGCAACTTATTGACATTGACGTCACAACATAAAGAAGCAGAATTTCAAAGTTACTTATTTGCAATAGTATATTTTAAATTTTTAATGAATTTCTAGTGCAATTTAAAGTTATATAATACTTAATATTTCTATAGATTGTAAGCTGTGGTATTAATTTCTTTTATAAACACAACACTAACAAAGTCAATGCAAACATTAAAAAAATAGTGTTGTATATAATTTAACTTTAACCTCAGGAAAGTGTCAGTGCAATTTATACAAAGGAAAAGGGATTGAAGTTACTAACCGTTTTCTCGTACCACTCTTTGGTAAAGAAAAGTTTGATTCCATGAACAATCAACGAGGCATAGACAATGACAAAGAGATAATGTGAGTACCAAAATGCATTGAAGCCAGTTGGACTGTTGAGTGGTTTAGGAAGCTTAATCCTGTTTCTCCTGAACCAAGGTGTGGCTTGCACTTTTGAGGGCTTGCACGAAGGAGGCGAAGGAAGTCGCAAGAAAGATGAAAAATTGCATGTATTTCAACACCAATTGCTACTGCTACAGCTATCACCTGCAAGAACAACAACATATATACCCTCACTTTGTTTGTACTACTAACTTTATTTAAATGGTGACACATTTATTCAGCAAGGGAATTTTGAGAAACAATACCCTATAACATGATATACATCTTTTCTCCTTCTACAGTGTAAGAATTTGTAGGCAAATAAACCTAACATCAGACAAATCCACAGTGCCATAACCCAAGTTCTTTGCCAGTTGTCCTGTATGAAGTACTTGGTATTTGTATAGCACTTCCTAACAGCACTGTCTTCATATGTAGGCTTCAGTTTCAAGCTTAGCATTTGGCTTAGGTACTTGCTAAGTTGCTATCACCTCTTTTAGAATGACTTGGTCCATGCAGTAAGAGCATCTCTAGGCTATCCAGCTGATGAAGCAGTAATAATAATCACCAATTGGCCAAATAAATGAGATTAACATGAGTAATATGGAGTTTTTGTTTTTCTTTTCAAATAAATTTCTAGTCACTTCTAGAGTTAGCTATTTATGATTTTGGTCTATGTCAAATTTTTCTTATGGATTTGATATAATTTCCTAAATACAAGTGAAATCAGTCCCTCTCATCATCTTAAATATAAATCAACTTCATACTTATGATTTGAAATATAAGTACTTATCTGTATGTGAAACTGTAATAATGACTAATATTACTTAATTTTGATAAGTTTTATACCAAAACAATCTGAAATAGGATGATGTAAATACCATGATAAATCCTGTCTCTTCAGGGTCTAGTTCTTCCATGATCAAAGCTGCATATTCTTCAGCCTGCTGCTGTATGTTTGAGAGATCTGGTCAGAAATCTGGTCCCAAAAGTCCTTCAATTGAGCCTTGTTAATTGAATCCCCGTGAATATCCCTCCTCCTAGCCAAAGAATCAAAAAGAACACCAGCAAATGCCTCAGATTCCTTGCTCATCCCTACATACAAACAATTAAACAAATCCAAACCATAGTTATCTAAACACTTCCTAAAAGAAAACTACTCAGAACAAGTCCTTATTTCACTCACTCACACACACACACACACACAAACAATTTCACAAACACTTGGAAAGCAACAACAAAAGAATAATGTAGATTTGTTATGAACTCTTCAATTTCAATTATTACCTATGCATTTTCCAAAGAGAGAATGATGAAGCCATCCATCAGTTGAAGCAGTAAGAACATCAAACTGCTTCTCCACTTCATGCCACCCTGCACCACCGCCACCGCCACCACCACCACCACCGCCACCCTTAGCAATGAACTTAAGTTCCTTGAGAGCACTTGAAGCCGCGGACTTAGTCCTATCGTAGTGTCCTCTTCTTGCAGCAGCAGCAGCATCAGAAGAAGAAGGTGCTGTTTGTTTGGAAGAAATCAAAGCGAGTCATTTGAGTTCTTGAGAAACCTGCTTCATTTTAATGGAAGCGGTTTTAACAACAGTAGCACCAAAGGAAATCAAGTGGAACAAAAGGAGAAATAAGGGTACGAGAGTTCACCCGCGCTGCAACATACCCAAACCCCCAAATTGAAAACCCTAGAATCATCTTTGCGACATTAACTCCACGGTTAAGAAAAATAAAACTAGTAAAATTTTCAGCAGCCACAACCAAAGAGTTCAATCCACAAAATATAAAACCAACATAATCTGCCTTCACAGTTTAAAATCAAATCAAATTTAACCTTATTTGATAATATAATAATGACTAAATTACTAATATCTATCAAAGTTCAAAATGAATCTGAATTTATTCTCATTATCATTTTATTTATGAAAGTTCAAAATACAAACAAATCTACATGTGAATAAATTTAACATGTAGAAATTATCTTTCATAGATACAGAACTAATTTGTTCATTCATAGTATTGGTACTTATACCCCCTGCACCGTACTCACAAACAGGGTACTTATACATGTGAATAAATTTGTTCATTCATTGTTAATAAATATGTAAATAAAAAATGTAACAGATCTAAGAAATTAAGTATTGAATGCACTTTTTTAGTTTGTCTTGTTTGATGGCTCATTGGTTATCATCATAGCTCAATGAATGCTGATATTTTGTAAATTCAGGTGATTCTATTAGGCCAACAGGTATAAACTTTAGTAGAACATAACAACAAATAATTATATAAAACCTTGAACAGATCACTATCACCAAGGTAACGTTCAACTCACACCATCATACAAATTAAACAAGTACTACCAATTTAATAGGGTAAGAGCTTTCAAATCACTACACACAAGAGGGGAAACTTCAAAGTATGCATGCAACCACGATAATGGAGCTGAGAAATGAGAAGTTACCTGGCTCACTGAGCAAACGCTGTGTTTCCTGTTGAGATCAAAGAGCCAGAGAGAGAGTGATCAAAACAATCCACAAAAATCCAATAACAAAAATCTTAAGGGAAAAAATGAAGAAGAAAGCGTCTGAACTAAAATCATAGTTCACAAACCCTAAAATACCACACATCTTCATCAACAACAGCATGCGTGTTATCAAATCATAGTTTACAAACCCATATTTCACAGATTAAAACCCCCAAATTAAAACCCTAATATCGGAACCCTACTCCTCTGAAATTTCAGAACCTACTAAAAATCATCACATATCTATTCAACTAGAAATCAGCACAGAGAAGACGATGATGAGAAGCATGGAGATGACAATAGTGAGGGCGGTGCAGCGACGATTACAGGAGAACGGCGCAGCAACGATTACTGGAGAACGGCGCAGCGACGATTACTGGAGAAGAGCAATGGTCAGTGCAGTGGTGACAATGGCAAAGGTGAGAGTGTCGATGGTGAACGGTGAGCGGTGACTAGCGGTGAGTGGTTGTGGTGACCTGGTCAGCGTAGCGACGTGATGAGTGGTGACTGGCGGTGAATGGTCACTGGGTGGCGACAGTCAACGGCGACGGTGAGAAGGCGAAGGTGATGCTGAGTGTCGTAGGCGAAGGTGAGGGTTGTTGAGCAAGAATGGCGAAGGTGACCTGAGGTTGTGCGCGTATTGAAGGCCGTGAGAGGGTTAAGTTGTGCGCGTAAATTGAAGGTGAGGGGGAATTGAAAGGAGATGAAAATTTTCACTAAGTGTTTGAATTTGGCCCAACATACATTAGGCATCACTCTTAAAGCGCATCCAAAACATAATAAATAAGGTAGCGTTTGTTTGTAGAGACACGACAAAACAGGACACTGAGACAAAGACAATAGGATAGAGACATTAAAAATTATGTTTTGTGTATCGTGTTTGGATACGATGGATAAGACACTAATGTAATGTCTAGTATTATGTTTGGATACACATGGACAAGACTAAAATATTATATAAAATGACTAAAATAGCCATGTGATTCCAAATTTTTTAGTATAAACTAATTTAATAAATAATGAGAGTACGTAGGAGTACCGACAGTGGAAACTTGAAAAAAATATTTGAAGCAGTCAAAAATTTTAATAAAAAAATTATATAATAGTATTTATATTAAAATAAAATTTATAAATATAATTATTTTTTTTAAATTTATTATTAATATGTAGGAATACATATGGTTAATATTAACAAAAAAAATCTGAATTTGATTAATAAAAAATTTTATTTAGGTTAATAAGCCAAATTAATTTTAAATACAAAATCAGTTTTAAAAAAAGAATCCATTTTTAAATGAAAAAAATTAATTTTTGCACATAAAAATCTATTTTTATTTAGAAAATTAATTTTTTATCTAAAATTTTATTTTTCTTTTCAAAAAATTAATTTTTCTTTAAATTATATAAAATCAATTACAATTTATAAATTATTTTTTAGCATTTTAAAATATCAATTTTACCTTTATAATATTTATCTTTTAAAAGTCTCCAGACTAATTATTTTTGTTATTATTTTTATTACAAATCAAATAATATAATATAAGGTTAAAATGATGTTGAAGTAAGAATGATAAGAAAAAAGAAATTATCCAGTCCAATAAAAATTTTTATAAAAAGGATAGAGTACCTGAGAAAAAAAGAGAAGGAAAAAGAACGTAGAGATAGAAAAAGAGCATGGAGTAAAAAAAGTACTTTCTGAGAACAACGCAAAATAGGAAAAATAAAAAGGGGTAATAGTGGAATAATAAAAAATAGCACCATGGACAAAAAAGAAAAAAATTCATAAAAACAGTCCGTGTCCCTCTTCCAAATCCCGTGTCCATCATTGTCCTTCGTAAAAGAGTGGACACAAAAGTATAAAAAACTGTCCCGGAGACAATATGTTCAGTGTCCATGTCTTTGCTTCCAAACGCTTTTTAAGAATGTGCTGTCCATGTCTCCGTGTCCTGTCTTCGAAAACAAACGCTACCTAAGTTACTCTTTAAAAGCGTTTCCTTTGATACGAAAAGTGAATCCATAGATATCAACCTACGGCTACGTTTTATAAGTGATTTCTATAATACCTAAGGCTACGCTTTTTAAATGATGCCACAATTGTGTATTCTTTTCTCTTATAAAAAGGCAACACGGAGAAAAGCGTAGCCTATTCTATGAATAGGCTACGCTTTTCAATTGTAGCTTAAAATAAGTGTAGCTGAATGGGTATTTTTCTTGTAGTGATTATTCGTCTAAATTAATAATAACAGACGAGTATTATTGACTTAAACTACTTACCAATCTGGTTTTCATCTTCATGAAGATCGTCGACCCACCGGTATACTTGGACGACTTCGGTGAAGCTCGGTTGGTGACGTTCATTAACGAAAATGCTTGAACCCTTCGTCTGTAGCAAAATGGTTGTCCCGCTTCCTCTTGATGTCTACACGGATCCAGCTTCCTCTACTATCCCCGTGATGAAGATCGCTCATCATCTGCTGAAAGTGCTTGGTTGCCCGATGGTCGAAAATCTTGTGGATCAAGATAGAGTGCTCCCGATCCCAAACAAATTTCAAATGCAGATAGTGATTCAACATTACATAATAAAATTAAAATATAGTTTTCATACAGTTAATTAATTAAAAAATTCAAAATCATATCGCCCACTTTTGGATCCATCGGTCTCTGACGTCTGTAGGGACCTGAATGTAGCTCGATCATGCATCGTCGTACATGGATCTGATGACCTGCATGATCTCCTGCGTGCAGGCATTGTTGTCCGAGGCGAACCTATCAATTAAAAACTTAAATTAGAAACACATACAACCTTTACGATTTCAAAATAGATTGCGAATTAAAACGATTAAAATAGACGAGTACTCATGCCTGCATTCCATCGAGTAAAATCCACATCCAGTGCACGGGCAGTGGTGGCAGGGCATCCTCTTGGGGGGCACTCCGGAGGAATCAGCCATCGCGGCGTCTGTCATCGTTGTAGGGGACGTAGCAGTAGGAGCTAGGAGACACATAATTAAGGCTTGAGACCATCATGAATTGCTGGTCAGATGGTGCCGCCAGTGATGTCACAGAGGTCGACAGAGTAGTCGGGATAGAGGGTAATAACTGGACAGTCCTCGGAGATTCGATAGAACCTTGCCCTCAGCCATGACCATGTGACCCACTTGATTGACCTCTGCTATCTATCGTCATGTCTGCAAAAAAAAATATTACTAACACAGATGAAAATACAATTACTTTCATCAACTCTAAACATATATAATTCTAATTTTTCAATTTCACTCAAATAATTTATAAAAATTTTAACAAAGTCTTCCCTATAAAATTCGAATTTCTTCACTATTCAAGAATTTCATCTAATCCAAATATCTATCCATCCACCAAAAAACTTCAATCATTCACTAAACAAATAAAGCATTCAAGGTATTTAATAATATTTCACCAAGTAATAAAATTCTTTGAATATAATGAAACAAGGCTATATATACTCAATGATTTGCCCTTAATTAAATAACCTCTTTAGGTATATATATATATAATTTCTTAACCACCAAAGAAAAGATTCTCATGAAGGAATATATTCAAATCCATACAGTCACTAGTCACTGGTATACAAACAACTTATTCACCTCATATTTTTCATGACTATGTTATTTAATAATTAAATTCAATTAAATTGGTGTAATAATATATTGATACAATAAAACCAGTTGAAAAAGAAAAAAGATGTATAAAAGAAGTGAAAAGACTTGATTAAATTTAACTACAAAAATAACTTATTCATCTCATATTTTTCATGACTAATTAAGTTATTTTAATAATTAAATTCAATTAAATTAATGTAATAATATATTGATACAATAAAACTAGTTGAAAAAGAAAAAGATGTATAAAAAGAAAACTCAGGATTCGGTGGTCCCAGAACGTTTGGACTATTAAATAGTCCCATAATAAAACATGTTTTTTAAGTTTTTTTAACAACTGCTACATAGTCCTTTAACTAATTTTAATTACAAATTAACCCCATATATTTTATTTAATTATAAAAACTGTTTTTTATTTTATAAATTATTATTTTATCAATTATCTATTATCTATTCTATTATATAAAAATCGGATTTCTGCACTTAATGATTGAGTTGACGTGGCATGCTTTTGAGAGTGTTTCCCGATTTATTTCTTTTAACTCATTAAATACAAATTATTACGATAAACTAACTATATCAACTAATTGATTTGATTAAATATTTAAATATTATATAATTTATTATCATTTATATCAATTTGATTTGGTAATATTTCCTAATTCATTTATTTTAACATTCTGTTAATATTTTTTAATTTAATTCTTTTAATTTATTAAACAAAATTTATTGTGTATACTAATTAATTAATTTGATTACTTTATTAATCATTAAATAATAAATTTATGAATAAAATAGACAATTGATATATGGGTATATTTGTCAGCATCTGTATCTTTTATGGGTACAAATAGTAATTTATTCAATAAAAAAATAAATAGTTAAAGCTTTCTCAATACTAACTGTCGTAGTGTATGACATGTGTTCTATAATTTTTTTGGATTTGATTGTTTTTTTATTATTATATGTTGTTCTATTTAATTTATGCTAAAAAGACTTGTAATAATCATCTTATCGTGGTAGTATAAAAGTTGTAAGTATTATATTTATTTTGTATGCTCTTAAATCTCATGTTCTAGATGGATATTTATGACTGAGTAATTATTAAAAGAAATAATTGGTTTAATATCTATTATTTTATATTCTATTTAAATTATAATAATGGATAAATATTTTTTTAAATAAATAATGCAATTTTTCATAAAAACAACGTTTAAGTAATTGTTAAATTAGATTATACCACAGATGATGATAAATATCTTGATATTAGATCTGCTATAAAATAAATTTTTAGGAATATTATGTTGTATTATATAATTTAGTTATATTTTTTTATCTTCAATCTATATTATTTAGATTGACATATTTCTAAAAAGGGTTATTTAATTTTTTTAAATTATTAAATCAAATCAGTTACAATTTATATTATGGTTAAACTCAAACTTTTATTTATTTTGTCATATTATTATATATATAAATATTAAATTATTTTATTAAACACTTATTTAATTACGAAATAATATTATATGTTACTTTTATATTGGCAATTAAATTTCAATTACTACACAAATATTATTTTTAAGTAATTATATATTTTATTGTTATTTTAAAATTATTATATAATTTTAAGATCATTTAATTATGTTTATTTTTTTAAAAGCATTGTCATTATTATTGGAGAGAAACTAATGTTTGTGATAGTCTAAAAATTAAAAAATAAAAATATAAAATATTAATATACTGAATTTTTGAAGTATAAATCTTGAAGTAAATATATGTGATTATAATTAATGATCATAATTAAAAGTCTTTATTTTATTTCAATTTGTTCGGGACATGTTTATCTTAAATTTTATTTTTTTATTAATTAATATTTTTTTATACATTTAATTGTCATTAATTTATATAAATTAAAATGTATAGCTTAAAAAAATAGATATATGTCTAAAAAATAAAAAATATTTTTTTTGTTAGTAAAAAATTTATGTCGCTTTAGCTTTTTTTTTTTTTGCATCATATCTTACATTTTTATTATAATTAAAAGTTAAGGTAAATTATTAATATAAATTAGTAAAAAATATAATACTTAATTAATTATTATAATCACACATTTAAAAGTATTTAAGTTATTTTTATATAATAAAAATAATACACTTCAAAAAATATTTGTATATAATTTACTAACAAATATATAAGATATTTATCATAATTTTTATTTTTAATAAAAATATCATTGTATTAAAGTGATGTATTTTAAAGATGTGTAATTAAAATTTTTATTAAAAAAATTTCAAGATAGCAAATGCAATTTTATTTTATTTTATCCTTAATATTTAGTTTTAATTTTACTTTTAGAGTTTCAATATGTTTCAATTAAACCATTAGGGTGAACAACATTAATTATAACTAATTAATTATATTATCTGATTTGACCAAAATTAAATAAATATTAAATTATTTAATAAATAGTAAACAAATAAATAAAATAAATGAATTTAATTTGAATTATTTTTTATTATTTGTTATATCTAAAAATCAGAATGTACTTTTATGTATTTTGATTAATAATTTTTAAAGAAGTTACTATTTTATTTACTAATATTTTAAATTTTTTTGTAATATTTTCATAAAACTTGATTAATAGGTCCTTCTTCACAATGTTTTTTTTTTATTTTTTAACAAAAATATATCTAAATATTTGTCTTTCATCTTTTATATACTAATTTTTTTTACAGTATATTTTTATTAACTACATGCATTATTTTTTACTTTTTTTTACTTTTTTAATTATTTTATTACTTTATTTTAATTTCACTCTTCATATGTTTATTGTATTTCACTTCATCTTAGCTTCCATTTCATAGTTAACTTTCAATTATATAAAATTCAATAGTTTCTTTCAAAACATGCTTAAATATATTATCTATTATATACAATCATTAGGATAAAAAAATATTAATTGAATATATAATTTAATTTAAAGTTATTAATCATAGACTATGGACAAATTATTTTTAAAAAAGTTTTATGGATCAACATGTAATTTTTTTATATTTTTATTTTTTCTAAAATTTTTCAGACTTATCAACATTTGAGTTGTCTATACATCACTTCTCAAAATATTATGATTTCACAAGTTATAATATGTGGAGTAAATCACTTTTATAAATCATTTGCAAACCAATTTTACGTATATCTACCAAAGTAAAAAAAATTACGCGCATGTCTCAATTTACATATCTATGTAAATCAAATTTATGGAGTTCGAATCATGTGTTTTCATAGTAAATTGAATCTATAAGATTCGAATTACTTGGATGTTATCTATGCTACTAAATCGAATGAAGGAGATTCGATTTACAATAAGCTGGATTGCTATTAAGTGAGTATAAATCGAACCTTATTGCTTCGATTTAGCATGGACCATATAAATCAAAATTTATAGATTTGATTTAGTAAGGGAGGACATAATTTGAATTCATTGAATTCAATTTACTTTCGAATCACAATGTCAAGTAATTTGAATTCTATAAATTCGATTTATTACTTATTACCCTAATTCAAATTCATTAAATTCAATTTATATAGAAATGTAAATGAAAATAACTAGGTAACGCTTTTTAGTTTGAGGGATTCAAGTAATTTTGGGGTGGTTTATCAACATAAATTAACCTAATATGTGATATTAGTTATTGTTATATATATAAAAAAATGTGACTTATTTATGCATTGTTTGAATTAAAAGAATTTGTAGGAAAATAAACTGCTGGAGAAGAAAATATATGAAAAAATTAATTTTTTATTATTTGGATCAACAAAAAAATTGAATGAAAAACATAAAAATGTATGTGGAGCTCATTTAAATTTTTTCTCTTTAAAGTTGCGAAGAAAACTTATGCAGAAGTACAAATATGGGTTAAAATACAGAGTTATCATTTGAATTATAATTTATATATAATATATAAAAATATTAATATAATTTTACTCTATTATAATTTGTTCTCTTCTTACTTTTTCTTTCATCCAAGCAAAAAAAAAAAATTCTTCTATTTTCTTTTCATTCATTTTTTCTTCATCTAAACAAACACATAAAAATATACTTTTCTTTCAATTTTGTTTCTTCTCATCTTCTTTCTTTCTATTTTCTTTCCTCTTATTTTTTATCTTATATTCAAACAATAGCTTAGTATTGATCATATTGTTTTGACTTTAAAAATGAATACGATACCAATAAATAAAATTGTCCTAAGTAAATTTCAACAAAGACAAAAGTCCATAAGTATTGCTATTAATGAAAAATTAATCTATTTTAAAGACAAATACAATTTTTTTCTACGGATTTTCTAACTCGGCAAGTCGAGGATTAATCCACCACATATTGATACTCTATTTATTAAGGGTAAGATTTGAACTCCAAATATTTGCTTAAACGGACAAATAAGATAACCATTCAACCAATCCAAATTAATTAAAATAAATATTAATTATTTTTAATATTTTTAAATTATAAAATATTTATAATAATAATTACTATATATATTTTTATTTAAATTTTAATAAAAAAATTATATAAATTTATGTATTATCTCGTGCAGGACACGGGAACATACACTAGTATTTATTAACAATCAAATACAAAAACAACAACCAATTATATCCTCCATTGATCCTAATAAAGCTTTTGGCCATTCCAATTGATTAAAATACTAAATTTGATCTCGTGATGTTCGTCCATGACTTCCAAATCGTGTTTTCTTGAAATTCAATCGATTGGTTTATCAAAATAATCGATTGAATTGTAACTCAATCAATTGAATTACAGTGTATCACAAAACAATCGATTGAAAGTTGTAAGGTAGAATATTTTTCGCTTAAACCAATCGATTGTTTATACTTTCCAATCGAATGAATGCCCAAAAACAATCGATAGTTTTTGTTACTCAATCGATTGAATTCACGAAAACAACATGGATTTGCCAAATACAATCGATTGGAAAGTGATGACATTGAAGTTTTAGCCAAATTCAATCGATTGGTAAAGTAATCCAATCGATTGGAAGGTGATGAAGTTGAATTTTTTGCCAACTTCAATCGATTGGTAATGCTACCCAATCGATTGAAATGTGTCCTGCGCCTATTTCAATCTTATTATCTTTTTAGAAATTAACTTATTATTCATCTATCTTATCTTTAAAATTCTATCTTCAATTTTTGCTGTTTTATTTTGATGTAGATAAACTAATCTTATCTTTTCCTTAATATTAACATTATAAATTGGTGAATAATCCATCACTAATTATTCAATTTCACCATTGAAATCGTGTACCATTTTCTTTGATTATAAAAAATTTAATTGTTTTTCTTTGGAACATCCATCTACTCAATATCCAATTTTTTTTTATTTTTTATCTGTCTATTTAATATCCACTATTTCTTCATTGTTAATCACCGTTGCAGTAATCAGCAAAGGTCCAATCAAGTTTTTCATTGTAGTGTTCAAAAAATAAATCATCGTTTTAATTACAAAATCGAGGTCAGTGAATAGAATCTCTAATTTTGCAATTATTCGTTTCGATACTTTATTCGTGAAATTGATTGTGTAAGGAAAAAATATTTTTTTATCTTTTATTAATTCACAAAAATTGAAAATACTAAAAAGTAAATAGATGTTACTATTTTTTTATTATTAATTAATTAGCTAGTAATCAGGGACGGACCTAGAGGGGACGAGTAGTGGCCTGGACACCCCAAAATTTTAAGAAACTATACTTATCTATAACAATTTATATTCGGAATACAGAGGGTTTGGTGTCGATTATTTTTTTCCTATTTTACCCCTATGTTTATAATCTAAAACAACATACTCAATCATGTACTCACGTTCTGTAAATTTTGCATTAACCCATGACAGAATGATGTAACTGCTCGTTAAGATATTCTTATTAGATGTAAATTATTGTTACAAATATTTTTATTAAGATATGTTTTGAAGGAATAAAAGTAGAATAGTTCAATAAGGATTAATTTTTAAAAAAAATAAATTTACACTAATAATTTTTCTTTTCAAATTATTAACGTACTTTTCTAATATATTCTAAATACCTACACAATATATAATATCAATTAGCGTTCAAATTTAAGTTCCAATATTGTTATTAACGAGAGAGGTTTATTAAAATCATATTTAAATAATTTTTTATTTTTTAACTATTTTATATTTTTAGATTGAAAATTTTGTATTTTTTTATTCAAGCTTTATTTTTATATTTTATTTTAATTGTCTTATTCAAAACTATTAATATGAATTTTTATTTTGAAGGATAAAAAAATGAGATTTTTTTAATAAATTAAATTATTGAAAAACTTACTTATTATAAAAGAAGTTAAGTATATTTCTTGATTATAAGAATATATATAATTCACTTTTGAATGTAATCAAAATAAATATAAATTTATTCGATTTTTTAAAATTTACATTAATTATTAAAATTATAACATAATGAATGTACTCCTATACAAATTTATTCTTATTTTTGTGCTTTATTTTAATTTTGTTAAACAAAAAGTTTAAATATTATTTACTTTTAATTTTTAACTTTTACCACAAATAAAAATATATGACTTTGTGTGTATTAAATAATTTTTTTCATTGGACATTTTTAAGATGTCAGGTATATTTACGGACACTGAGATGAATGAGCAATACCAGGAGGACGATGACTTTAACCAACAAGAAGAGCTAGTAAGTGACCAAGATATGATGGATGAACAGAATGAATTCAAACAAGATTTCAGAGATGAATTTACTGAGGGAGCGTTTATTTCTGAATCTGATCAGTCAGAAGATATCCTTGAAGTCGCTTATGTGGTTGACTCCGTGCAAGACATTACAACTTTGAAATTTAGTGAGAATTTTGCGGAGAAAATTGGCAAATACCACTTTTCTACTTTCCAGCTTGCATTTGATTTTTATATGAAGTACTCAAAGTCGAAGGACTTTAGTGCAAGGAAGAGCAAGACCTTCAAGAATAGTACTGGCGAGATTTACAAACAAAAGTTTGTATGTCATAGGCAAGGATTCAGGATGGAGAAATATTACACGATAGAAAAAAGGAAGAAGGAGCCTAGATTGGAAACAAGAACTGGATGTGAAGCCCGAATGGATGTTAAATTTATACCAGAAAATGGAAGGTGGCATATCTTTTATTTCTCTGACGAACATAACCATGATCTATTGGATACACAATTCAGTGCTATGTTGCCTGCCCACAGAAAAATGTCAGAGGCGGATATTATGCAAATGATGAACATGCTAAAGTCAGGGATTAGCACCTCACAGATATTTGGTCTTCTAGCTAGTCAAACGGGCGGGTACGAATTTGTTGGCTATGGTCCCAGAGATATGTACAATGAGATTGCTCGGCAAAGGCGTCAAATTCCTGGTGATGCAGCACGAGTGTTGAAGAAGTTGGAGGATATGCGGTTGAAGGATCCACAATTATATTTCAAGGCATTTCATGATTCAAGAGGTTTGTTACATAATTTGTTATGGTCTGATGGGATTAGCCAACTAGACTACCGACTCTTCGGGGATGTTATTGCTTTTGATGCTACGTACAAGAAGAACAAGTATAGTTATCCATTAGTCATATTCAGTGGGGTTAACCACTACAACCAAACAATTGTTTTTGCTGCTGCATTAATTGTGGACGAAACTACTGATACATATATTTGGCTTCTGCGTCAGCTCATGTTTGCAATGAGGGGCAAGACCCCAACCTCAATCATAACTGATGGGACCATGGCGATTAGGAATGCAGTGAGAGATGTATTTCCCGAAGTCAGACATAGATTATGCGCTTGGCACCTTATTCGAAATGCAACTAGCAATGTTGGAAATCCATCGTTTACATCTAAGTTCAGAAAAATCATGTTGGGAGACTACGAGATTCCTGTGTTTAAGCGTAAGTGGATTCAGCTTATTGAAGAATTTGGCATTGAGGATAAGCCGTGGGTGATCAACATGTACGAAGAGAAGCATATGTAGGGTACTGCATATCTAAGAGGAAAATTCTTTGCTGGCTTTAGAACTACATCAAGATGTGAAGGTTTACACTTAGTTGTGGGAAGGTAGTGGGGTCGCGGTATGATTTGACAAGTTTTGCAGAGCATTTTCAAAGGTGTGTTGCACACATGCGCTTTAAAGAATTTAATACTTATTATGAATCTACACGTGGGGTGCCCGTCATGCAAACATGTATAGAGCTGCTAGAGAGATATGCTGCTGAGTTATACACTCATGTGATATTTCTTTTCTTTCGGCCATTTCTCTCTAGAGCTGGATCAATGCGGGTGCTAAACATAGATAATACCGATGATTGCATAAAGTACATTGTGTGTAAGCATGGGAGGCCCAATTTTATGTGGACCGTTGATTTTCGTCAAGAAGAAATGATCTTCATGTGTACCTGTTTAAGAATGGAGTCATTTGGAATTCCCTGTGAACATATTGTGAAAGTTCTGGTTGACAGAGACATCAGTGAGATTCCCCGGTCATTGGTATTGGATAGATGGACAAAAAAGGTTAAATCAGCACTCAATGATCCAAGTGGGCTCACCAGGGATGCTGTTGTTATTAGTCGTCAAAGTGCCTTGGTGGAATTTTCTAAACAATTGGCTGTTGTTGCTGCTAAAGTACCAGAGAGATATGAAGAGACACGTGACCTAATTATGGGATTGTACTCATCTTACAAGGCTGCAGATGAAGGCACTAATCAACCTCAGTCAGGTGTAGCTAAAAGTAGCAATCCGTATGTGCATCAAAGCGGAGTAGGCTCAGGACAACTATCTAGGAAGAAGCGGCAACGTTGTAGTGTTTGTCAAATGGAAGGAAATAAGAAGACAACATGTCCCTGGCAAAAGGACATTGACAACAACGTTATTGAAGATGAAGCTAATGGTTCGGATGACGGCGACGTATATCCAGAACTGACGGCTGAGTTAGATAGTGATAATTAGCCACCTCCATATACTTAATATTTTTGCGGAATGAATCAGTTCCATATTTGTGTTTATTTATTTTTTTGCACTATATTAATGAAATTATATATATATATTATTCCAATAGTCTTGCGTATGCCTTTTAGATGAAATAATTGTCAACTGAATATCGGTTTGCGGAAAAGGGTAAAAAAAAAAACGCTCAAACCGACAATGTAAACGGTCTGGTCCAGTATTTAAAACCGTCAGATTGAAAATTGTTGAAAATTGTTGAACCGGTCGGTTTGACCGGACCGTGCTATCTGACCGGTTCAACAAAAGGACGCCGGTCTGATTAAAAACAACACCGAACTCCCTCCCCCCTTCTTTTCTCATTCAGAATCTGATAAACCTAAACTATTTTTTTGCGGTTCGGTTTTGCCACTAGAAACCTGAACCAAATCGAACCGAACCGGTCAAATAGAAAACCCAAAAAAACTATTAGAAAGCTTAGTCGGCAAACTGGACCGGACCGGACAGGTGAATCGGTCTAACCGCAAACCGGATGCTTAGGCGGTTCAATTTACTAGCAAAAACCATTGTTCTAAAAACCAGACACCAATTGTTGAACCGCTCGAAACCGGCCGGTCAAACCGGACCGGAACCCGGCCTGTTTACTAGAAACGACGCCGTATAGAAGTTGAAAGGAGAAAAAGGGATCGCACGCGTTTGGTTTCCTTCTTCAACTCCTTCCTTACTCCTTAATCATCAACAAAATGCATTAGCCTCCACCAAAGAAATCAAACCCTAGCCTCCACCAATCTTGTCGCAGTCTGTCGGAGTGAGAGACTGTTGCTGCCGCCTCCGTCGCACTCAAGAACTTTCGTAATGGTGCTATCAGCGTTCGTTATTTTGCTCTCACTATCCCCTGTTCGCTTTCATCAGTCACCTGTTCGCTTTCCATTCTCTTTTCGCTCCCATCAGTCACCTGTTGACTTTGACTTTATAGATGGAAGTGTGGCAATAGGACAATGCCACAAAGAGAGAATCAGACAAGAGAGAATAAGGTAAAGTTTCAACTTGCTGAGGAAAAGGGATAAAATAGGGGGTTTTATTAACACATAACAAAGGCTTTATTACGTGTCAAACCAAATTGTAAAGTAAAATTCAAAGGGAAAAAGTGGTAACATTCAAATAAAGCGGGTTGACTTCGAAATATATAGAGTAGGCAGTAGCGTACGAAAATGAAAACAATGTGCTGGTTTTGGGTTAATGCAAATAAGATCCATATACGAGCTATCTAGAAACGCCACTAACCAATGGATTCATGAAGATGAATAACCTTAATCCCAATTCTCAACTTTGACAATAAATATATTATGTTGACTTTTACGACATTAGCTTAGTTTTTGTTTCACACGATCTATCTTCAAATGTTTGGTATTTAGCCATGAGACAAAAATAGACTACTAGGATCAGATCAGATGATATGCATGGCAACTGGCAAGACCCGCAAAATAATGCGGAAAACCACCTTTGCTATTTGACTTTGGCTCCAACCATTAATTATTTCTTAACTTTCTAATCTTTATACATTTAGCTCGATCCATGTTGAAATTAGAATTTACTCCTGCCCAGTACATAAGACACACTTTCCATTCTGAATCTAGTTCACTACAATTAAGTGTGACTAACATCATTCTTGTAATTCATTTTCAAGTCATATTCGACTTAAAAAGGTCAACAGAATAATTGTGAAAACCACGTCGCACATGAAAATGACGAGAAATCATAAGAATTATTGTCATTCTTATCAGAAACAAATAATTGAGAAAATCGCTGTTTATGCAATTATTGTATCAAGTATCAATCCCGTACATTTGATACGGATTCCAAGGATAACATGTGCATCATATCATATATACTAATCCAATTCTGATAATATGAAACCCCCTTACTCCACAACTTGATGCCAGCATAGCATACAAATTTCTAAGGCACATATAATTACACTGGCAGAGTTTTATACAATAAAATAAAATATATACACTATGAAGAAGACTAATGTTACATCATAAGATGAAAGGGAACCCCACTATTTCCTTTTTAAAACAGAAATCACTATGGGATGTTGTTAAATGCTAAGAGCCAGTACGTCATGGTGATTTCAGATATTCACACCATGAAAGAATACAAAGCGTATACATATGCATATGTATACCACTACTACTGTATGTACATATACATATGACTTATCAAGTTATCATAGCTTAATAATTAAATCAAGAAAAGATGGTGCCTAACTACCAAAATTGGGGTCAATGAGCCTCAAAGGAAGAAGCCATGACTTCAATCAGGTGATCGATTCTGCCAGCACAAGTGTGTGCCACCACCCACATGCCACGTTCTTCGCTACACAACCTTCCAAGGTTACTTCTGTAGGGATGATTCTGCCAGCACAAGTGTGTGCCACCACCCACATGCCACGTTCTTCGCTACACAACCTTCCAAGGTTACTTCTGTAGGGATGTTACGGTCGATCACATCCCCGAGTCCTAGCTGCCACACACCCCAAATTACTACTCAGAACATTGTGGTAAGAATGCAGCTAATTCATAAAGCATTACATACATCCTTGCCATCGGAGAAAAACTTCAGCAATATTTATTTGTTATGTTTGGTGGATGCTTTAGTTATTTTTCAATATCTTCTTAAATAGATATTTATCGTTTAGTGACTTTTACAATTTTTCTCTATTTTTATGCAATGTATAAATATTTTAGTTTAAAAAACTCATATTATTTTGATGAAATAATGTTATTTTTATTTATTATTTCAACAACAATGACATATAAATATTATGTCTTATGAATTATATTTTATTTTATGTAATTAATTTATATTAAAAAGAATTCCAAATCTTTTTATTTGTTTGTATTTTAGTTTATAGTTTTCATCTTATTAAAATTTGACCTCTCTATTTTAATTAAATTTATATATATTGCTAATAGATAAAAAAATCTAGATAACAGTAACCATAAAAACAATAAATCATGATTACTATGTATTGCATTTGGAAAGAGATACTTTTTTAAAAGTGAGAGTATCCATTTTTAGTTAACTTATTTCGAATCATCAAAGTCAATGCTCCCCATTGACCAAGAGTGGGGATAGATTGCAATTGCAATATATTTAGATTTTGTATACGTACACGCCACAGAAAATCGGTTTGGTTCGGTTCGATTTGGTTTTTTCAATCATTTGGAAACTGTAAAATTCAAATTACATAATGAACCTGACTCAGAAAAATCAAGAAGCAATATGAAAAACAAAAAGGGACTGAATCAAAAATAGAACCAAATTGAATTGAAAATATAAACAAACTAATTTAAAAAATCTTCATGTGGTGCATCAATTCCATAAATTCTTTCTTTTTCACATTCTCAATTCCTGTGTTATCATTGAGTAAACAAAAAGTACAGAATCAACTCTAAATCAAAATTACCCTAAATCAAAATAGAACAAAATGTTCTTAATTAAAATACAAAATCAGAATCAATAAGACTGAACCAAAACTAAATAAAACAGAATCAGAAAGAAAAAACAAAACCAAAACCTGAGACTTAGGGAAGAACTTTCTATGTTAGGCAATTCCTTTGAGCTTGATATCTGTACATTGAATAATGAATAGTTAACAACAGAACAACAATCAAAGCAAGTTCAGTAAATCAACAACAAATAAATGAACCATAATCAGAAGCAATTTCAATAAATCAACAAGAATTAAAATAAACAATGAAGAAAAATCAACAATGAAGAACAATCATTTTCAAATGCCGTCCAATTGAACTTATCATCCGCATCTAATTTCATGTGAAGTTTTTTCCACAGCAACAACCATACCTGAAGGCAACTTAGCCTTGTAAACAGATCCTTGCCCTCCAATGCCCATGAGGTATTTGTCATGAAAATTTTTGACAGCTTTAATGACGGTTTCAACTGCCATTTTTTCCATCATGACTCCATATGAAAAATTGTTCTTCTGGTTGCATTTCTTTCAAACACCAAATAATCCAAAGATAAGAAGCAGAACCAATAACATGACCAAAGTTAAGCTTGACCTACCATTAAAATTAGATGGAATTGTGCCAGAAAAATTGGTGCGAGAGAGATTCAACCGCTGTAACTGAGTCAATTCTCCAAGCACTCTTGGTATTGTTCCATTCAACAAATTCCCACTAAGATCAAGAGAACAGATAATAAAGAGCTCTGAATGACTTGAGGTTAGAGGGGATGCTTCCTTCTAGTTTGTTGTTGCTCAAGTTCAATTCCAACAAATTAGGTAACAGAACAACTTCAGCAAGGTTCAAATCAAGAATTTTCAGAACCAAATCAATCAATTCATAGAACCAGATCATATCAGAATCAATATTCAAGATCATTAACAATCCTAAATCCCAGTAATGACAAATGATAATAACAATTGAAGAAGCAAGATGAAAACGATGTAGATTAACTAACCAATTAAAAGTTTAAAACAACAATTACAGTTAAAAAACAAAAAATAAAACTTCTAAAGAAAGTGGAGATTGTAGTATCGTCGTAAAAAATCCAATTCGATCGGGGTTAGTCAAGGGAGAAGAATCAGAAGATGAATGTACTTACCTGCTCAATCAAGTAAGGAACGAACTAGATCCTTCAAGACAGAGCACAAAGCGGGACAAGGAGCACGACGGTGGGGCTGAAGAACGACCATAGCGAAACAGGAGGATTGAAGAACGACCACGACAAACCCGGCGGCGACAGTGCGACCAACGACGGCGCGATAGAGGCTAGGGTTGTGTTTTAGGGAGAAATAATGAGAGTATGTATGAGACTAAGGAATCGAGAATGGGGCTCGAGAGGGGGGCAAGGGCTTAATGTCACTTAGGACGACAATGCGTGACGGCAAGGAGTGGTGGCGGTAGCTGCGATTTCCATGGCTGACTTTGCAACGGAAAAGGTTGCGCGAATCTCCAAGTTGGGAGCGAAAAGGGGATGGAAAGCGAACAGGTGACTGATTGGAGCGAAAAGGGGATGGAGAGCAAACAGGTGACTGATGAGAACGAACAGGGGATGGTGAGAGCGAAGTAACGAACGCCGATAGCACCATTACGGAAGTTCTTGAGTGCGACGGAGGCGGCAGCAACAGTCTCTCACTCCGACAGACTGCCACAAGATTGGTGGAGGCTAGGGTTTGATTTCTTTGGTGGAGGCTAGTGCATTTTGCTGATGATTGAGGAGTAAGGAAGGAGTTGGAGAAGGGAACCAAACGCGTGCGATCCTTTTTCTCCTTTCAACTTCTATACAGCGTCGTTTCTAGTAAACAGGCCGGGTTCCGGTCCAATTTGACCAGCCGATTTCGGGCGGTTCAACAGTTGGTGTCTAGTTTTTAGAACAACGGTTTCTGCTAGTAAATTGAACCGCCTAAGCATCCGGTTTGCGATCACACCGGTTCACCCGCCCGGTCCGGTCCAGTTTGCTGACTAAACTTTCTAATAGTTTTTTTGGGTTTTTTATTTGACCGGTTCGGTTCGATTCGGTTCAAGTTTCTAGTGGCAAAACCGAACGCAAAAAAATAGTTTAGGTTTATCTGATTCTGAATGAGAAAAGAAGGGGAGGAGGGAGTTAGGGGAAGGGGATTGACGCGTTACGCGTTCGGTGTTGTTTTTAATCAGACCGGCGTCCTTTTTGTTGAACCGGTCGGATAGCACGGTCTGGTCAAACCGACCGGTTCAACAATTTTCAACAATTTTCAACAATTTTCAATCTGACGGTTTTAAATACTGGACCAGACCGTTTACATTGCCGGTTTGAGCAATTTTTTTTACCCTTTTCCGCAAACCGATATTCAGTTGACAATTATTTCATCTAAAAGGCATACGCAAGACTATTGGAAGAATATATATATATATAATTTCATTAATATAGTGCAAAAAAATAAATAAACACAAATATGGAACTGATTCATTCCGTAAAAATATTAAGTATATGGAGGTGGCTAATTATCACTATCTAACTCAGCCGTCAGTTCTGGATATACGTCGCCATCATCCGAACCATTAGCTTCATCTTCAATAACGTTGTTGTCAATGTCCTTTTGCCAGGGACATGTTGTCTTCTTATGTCCTTCCATTTGACAAACACTACAATGTTGTCGCTTCTTCCTAGATGGTTGTCCTGAGCCTACTCCGCTTTGATGCACATACGGATTGCTACTTTTAGCTACACCTGACTGAGGTTGATTAGTGCCTTCATCTGCAGCCTTGTAAGATGAGTACAATCCCATAATTAGGTCATGTGTCTCTTCATATCTCTATGGTACTTTAGTAGCAACAACAGCCAATTGTTTAGAAAATTCCACTAAGGCACTTTGACGACTAATAACAACAGCATCCCTGGTGAACCCACTTGGATCATTGAGTGCTGATTTAATCTTTTTTGTCCATCTATCCAATACCAATGACCGGGAAATCTCACAGATGTCTCTGTCAACCAGAACTTTCACAATATGTTTGCAGGGAATTTCAAATGACTCCATTCTTAAACAGGTACAAATGAAGATCATTTCTTCTTGACAAAAATCAACGGTCCACATAAAATCGGGCCTCCCATGCTTACACACAATGTACTTTATGCAATCATCGGTATTATCTATGTTTAGCACCCGCATTGATCCAGCTCTAGAGAGAAATGGCCGAAAGAAAAGAAATATCTCATGAGTGTATAACTTAGCAGCATATCTCTCTAGCAGCTCTATACATGTTTGCATGACGGGCACCCCACGTGTAGATTCATAATCAGCATTAAATTCTTTAAAGCGCATGTGTGCAACACACCTTTGAAAATGCTCTAAAAAACTTGTCAAATCATACCGCGACCCCACTACCTTCCCACAACTGAGTGTAAACCTTCACATCTTGATGTAGTTCTAAAGTCAGCAAAGAATTTTTCTCTTAGATATGCAGTACCCCACATATGCTTCTCTTCGTACATGTTGATCACCCACGGCTTATCCTCAATGCCAAATTCTTCAATAAGCTGAACCCACTTAAGCTTAAACACGGGAATCTCGTAGTCTCCCAACATGATTTTTCTGAACTTAGATGTAAACGATGGATTTCCAACATTGCTAGTTGCATTTCGAATAAGGTGCCAAGCGCATAATCTATGTCTGACTTCGGGAAATACATCTCTCCCTGCATTCCTCATCGTCATGGCCCCATCAGTTATGATTGAGGTCGGGGTCTTGCCCCTCATTGCAAACATGAGCTGACGCAGGAGCCAAATATATGTATCAGTAGTTTCGTCCGCAATTAATGCAGCAGCAAAAATAATTGTTTGGTTGTGGTGGTTAACCCCACTGAATATGACTAATGGACAACTATACTTGTTCTTCTTGTACGTAGCATCAAAAGCAATAACATCCCCGAAGAGTCGGTAGTCTAGTTGGCTAATCCCATCAGACCATAACAAATTATGTAACAAACCTCTTGAATCATGACATGCCTTGAAATATAATTATGGATCCTTCAACCGCATATCCTCCAACTTCTTCAACACTCGTGCTGCATCATCAGGAATTTGACGCCTTTGCCGAGCAATCTCATTGTACATATCTCTGGGACCATAGCCAACAAATTCGTACCCGCCTGCTTGACTAGCTAGAAGACCAAATATCTGTGAGGTACTAATCCCTGACTTTAGCATGTTCATCATTTGCATAATATCTGCCTCTGACATTTTTCTGTGGGCAGACAACATAGCATTGAATTGTGTATCCAATAGATCATGGTTGTGTTCGTCAGAGAAATAAAAGATATGCCACCTTCCATTTTCTGGTACAAATTTAACATCCATTCGGGCTTCACATCCAGTTCTTGTTTCCAATCTAGGCGCCTTCTTCCTTTTTTCTATCGTGTAATATTTCTCCATCCTGAATCCTTGCCTATGACATACAAACTTTTGTTTGTAAATCTCACCAGTACTATTCTTGAAGGTCTTGCTCTTCCTTGCACTAAAGTCCTTCGACTTTGAGTACTTCATATAAAAATCAAATGTAAGCTGGAAAGTAGAAAAGTGGTATTTGCCAATTTCCTCCGCAAAATTCTCACTAAATTTCAAAATTGTAATGTCTTGCACGGAGTCAACCGCATAAGCGGCTTCAATGATATCTTCTGACTGATCAGATTCAGAAAAAAATGCTCCCTTAATAAATTCATCTCTGAAATCTTGTTCGAATTCATTCTGTTCATCCATCATATCTTGGTCACTTACTAGCTCTTCTTGTTGGTTAAAGTCATCGTCCTCCTAGTATTGCTCATTCATCTCAGTGTCCGTAAATATACCTGACATCTTAAAAATGTCCAATGAAAAAAATTATTTAATACACACAAAGTCATATATTTTTATTTGTGGTAAAAGTTAAAAATTAAAAGCAAATAATATTTAAACTTTTTTGTTTAACAAAATTAAAATAAAGTACAAAAATAAGAATAAATTTGTATAGGAGTACATTCATTATGTTATAATTTTAATAATTAATGTAAATTTTAAAAAATTGAATAAATTTATATTTATTTTGATTACATTCAAAAGTGAATTATATGTATTCTTATAATCAAGAAATATACTTAACTTCTTTTATAATTAGTAAGTTTTTCAATAATTTAATTTATTAAAAAAATCTCATCTTTTTATTTATCCTATAAAATAAAAATTCATATTAATAGTTTTGAATAAGACAATTAAAATAAAATATAAAAATAAAGCTTGAATAAAAAAATACAAAGTTTTCAATCTAAAAATATAAAATAGTTAAAAAATAAAAAAATTATTTAAATATAATTTTAATAAACCTCTCTCATTAATAACAATATTGGAACTTAAATTTGAACGCTAATTGATATTATATATTGTGTAGGTACTTATAATATATTAGAAAAGTACGTTAATAATTTGAAGAGAAAAATTATTAATGTAAATTTATTTTTTTAAAAATTAATCCTTATTGAACTATTCTACTTGTATTCCTTCAAAACATATCTCAATAAAAATATTTGTAACAATAATTTACATCCAATAAGAATATCTTAACGAGCAGTTACATCATTCTATCATGGGTTAATGCAAAATTTACAGAACGTGAGTATGTGATTGAGCATGTTGTTTTAGATTATAAACATAGGGGTAAAATAGGAAAAAATAATCGACACCAAACCCTCTGTATTCCTAATATAAATTGTTATAGATAAGTATAGTTTCTTAAAATTTTGGGGTGTCCAGGCCACTACTCGCCCCCTCTAGGTCCGTCCCTGATTATTAGCTAATTAATTAATAATAAAAAATAATAACATCTATTTACTTTTTAGTATTTTTCAATTTTTGTGAATTAATAAAAGATAAAAAAAATATTTTTTCCTTACACAATCAATTTCACGAATAAAGTATCGAAACAAATAATTGCAAAATTAGAGATTCTATTCACTGACCTCGATTTTGTAATCAAAACGATGGTTTATTTTTTGAACACTACAATGAAAAACTTGATTGGACCTTTGCTGATTACTGCAACGGTGATTAACAATGAAGAAATAGTGGATATTAAATAGACAGATAAAAAATAAAAAAAAAAATTGGATATTGAGTAGATGGATGTTCCAAAGAAAAACAATTAAATTTTTTATAATCAAAGAAAATGCTACACGATTTCAATGGTGAAATTGAATAATTAGTGATGGATTATTCACCAATTTATAATGTTAATATTAAGGAAAAGATAAGATTAGTTTATCTACATCAAAATAAAACAGCAAAAATTGAAGATAGAATTTTAAAGATAAGATAGATGAATAATAAGATAATTTCTAAAAAGATAATAAGATTGAAATAGGCACAGGACACATTTCAATCGATTGGGTAGCATTACCAATCGATTGAAGTTGGCAAAAAATTCAACTTCATCACCTTCCAATCGATTGGATTACTTTACCAATCGATTGAATTTGGCTAAAACTTTAATGTCATCACTTTCCAATCGATTGTATTTGGCAAATCCATGTTGTTTTCGTGAATTCAATCGATTGAGTAACAAAAACAATCGATTGTTTTTGGGCATTCATTCGATTGGAAAGTATAAACAATCGATTGGTTTAAGTGAAAACCATTCTACCTTACAACTTTCAATCGATTGTTTTGTGATACACTGTAATTCAATCGATTGAGTTACAATTCAATCGATTGTTTTGATAAACCAATCGATTAAATTTCAAGGAAACACGATTTGGAAGCCATGGACGAACTTCACGAGATCAAATTTAATATTTTAATCAATTGGAATGGCCAAAAGCTTTATTAGGATCAATGGAGGATATAATTGGTTGTTGTTTTTGTATTTGATTGTTAATAAATATAATAGATAATTGATAAAATAATAATTTATAAAATAAAAAACAGTTTTTATAATTAAATAAAATATATGAGGTTATATTGTAATTAAAATTAGTTCAAAGACTATGTAGCAATTGTTAAAAAATTCTAAAAATATATTTTCTAATGGAACTATTAAATGGTCCAAACGTTTTAGAACTACTGAATCCTGATCCTAAAAAAAAGTGAAAAGACTTGATTAAATTTAACTACAACAATAACTTATTCACCTCATATTTTTTATTACTAATTCAACGATTGAGTTGAATATTGATGTAAATCCTCAAACTCATATTATTAGATAAATATAAACACATATTAAAATCTCAACTAGTTGGACATACCCTAAAAATATATTAAAGTAGAAGTTTTATTACGTGGTAAATAGTAGTGTTTGAATAAAAACTTTTTAAAGTACATTACAAAAACCTGTACTCTACATAAAACTATACTTTTATTTAAGGCCAATGCAAAGACATATATACGTCAAACAAATTCAGCAACAAATTCGGGCAAATTAAAATAGTTAAACATTGCTCAAACAAATTCAAATAAATAGAGCAACAAATTTAGTTAATCATTGCTCAAACAAATTCAAATTATTAATTCAACGTCAAAAACCCGAATTCAACCTAAAATCTAAAATCAACTAAAACCGAAATTAATCTCACTAAACTAATTAAATTAAATTAATTAAATGAAATTAAGAGTGTAAAAAATAGGGAAAGAGAACCTGGAACGCAAAAGGCAGCAATGCAGGGCAGCAACGACCACGATGGGTGGAGCAGTGATGGATAGCAATGACCAGTAACAAATCCAAAAAAATTTAGTACTGGAGGTAAAAATATAATAAAATTTTGGTATAGATTTTTTTTTTTTTTTTTACTTTCCACAATACCCAACAAGTTAAGGACTAATTTGTCGTGAATTTGAGTTTCATTTAACAGTTTGCAATTGGCCGGCAATGAGTTGCTACACATACGAAATGAAATTCAAACTCCTAATACTTACTTAAGCGTACGAGTAAGCTATCATTTAACCAATCCAAATTAGTTTAGATATATTTAAAATTTTAAATGAAAACTATCTATACATATTGATAAGAACTAAAAATATATATACAATTACTTATTATAATATTTAAAATAATCAAAATATAATTTCATACACACAGTATAATATTTAAAATAACAAAAAAATAATTTATAATAAATTTTTATTTTTATTTTTAACATGACTAAACATTATTTTTTATATATATTTTTTAAATAATTATTTTATTTTTTAATATCTCATATTTAATTATCAAATTTACTCATTATAATATTTATGATAAAATAAAATTTTCAACTAAAATAATTACAGTATATTAACATATAAATAATATTTTTTTATCTTAAATAATTTTTAAAAAATCACTAATAATTTAAGTTATATTTAATTAAAAAACTAAATTTTAATTTAATCATCAATTAATTAACTAATATAATAAAATTAATTATCACTATTTTTTGAGTTTATTTATTTATTTTTTATACTAAATTAAATTTAATAAAATATTTTTTTAATATAAAATACCAAAAAATTATTTATATTTTATTTTAGAATAAATATAATATAATAAGTTATATATATATATATATATATATATATATATATATATATATATATAAAAGTGTAAGTATTACTTTTTTTTTGAAAAACCTTTGCGGGGCAAATGCCCCCTCTTTTTTATGCATGGGTCCGTCCCTGGTAACGGCAGAGGCTGGTGGTGTAACACTCAAATTATCAAAAGTCACGTTTCTGACTGCACTATTCTAATAGCTCGAATATTACGATGATTCTTATGCTATTTAATTACTAAAATATGAGTCTGTTTAAAACTTTAAACCGCAAAACTGCCCCAAAATACTTTTGTTAGGTAACGTACATCCGTACCTACCATACAACTTACAAAACACACAAAGAGTACATACATATGTATATATATTAAATAACTTTACAAGCACTAATCAATACAATTCCTATCCCTCTTACAAAATGTATAAAGATAAGGGCGAGGGAAGAATAAGCACTAACTAAATCAATACAAAACATCACGACAACAATTAGATAGACTCTTCGTGACTTCTATGTCCACATCCTGAAAAGGAAAATTTGTAGGGGGGTGAGAACATCATCCTCAAAAGGGTTCTCAGTAGAGGGTTTTTGAGAATTACTATAATAGGATACGCGGGATAAAATCATTTCAGTGATTAATAACCGCCTTATGCATCTTTTCAAAAGCAAAGGTTTACTATCAAGAAAAATCTGAAAATCTTTTCTGAAAGAGGAAACTGTTCATTTTATAAAAAATTCAAAATCCTTTCAAAAGGTTTATCTATGCTGAACTAGATTAGTCTTCATACTTTTCCAAACCAGAAACATTAACCAGACATGGCCTTCAGCGCACCTCATGATCAACCACGGCTCTAGGCCCAAACAACCCAAACAACAACCAATCACCATAGTCCAACAGAGTCTCAGTTGCAAACATAATTAGGAAAGTTCAAGTACAAACAAACAGCTATTGCAAGTAGAACAATTAGCAGTTAATCACAAGTAATCACAAAGGCAAACCAAGTATAATATGCACACTCAAACAATGTCACATAGATGCATATGATGAATGGCTGTCCTACTGGCCGATGAGTCTCATCTGTCGGTTATAAAGCCAACCTGACAAGTCCTGGTAGCTAACCATTAGACTGTCCCTCTGTCGTGCATCCCCAACTCGAGTTATTCACAAACATAATCATAAATCACATCCAACACCCTCACTGGTGTATATTCACGGGGGCGAGCTCATCTGAAACTTTCACAGTGTCCGGTCATACTTACGACATAGGGTCACCAGAGTATCAAGTCTCAACCTGGAGCACGCGGTGGCTAGCCACTGCTTCTACCCAGGAAAATTCATATCTCAGATAATTGGAAGTGCAACAATCACTTTATCAGCTCAAAATCATCCATATTCATACTCAGCCATCCAGCTCATAACATATTCCACAATCAGTCATAATTCATTCTCATATACAGCCATCTCGGCTCATAACATATTTCACAGTCAGCCATAATTCATTATCATATACAGCCATTCTGGCTCATAACATAAAAGCACTTCCACCATCCAACATCATCAAACTCATAAAATCATCATTCATAAATCACTTTTTCTCAATTCCATTTACTTTGAAATCGAAAACTAATTCTTTCTAGCCTTGGCTTTAAAATCTCCATTTCACAAATCTTTTCAGGCTCATAGCCACTTCCTCAAATGTAACTTTCTCTTTTCTAAAACAAGTCACCCTCAGCATCATATTTCCAAAATTCCAAAATCAAGTCAAATTAAAATCTCCTTTTAAGGATTCAAAATCATTCATCCTAATATAGGATTCGATAATAAAATTTCTCAGCCAAGTCTCAAGACTTTAGGGAAGGACAACCTATCTCAATTTCTTAAAAATTCATTGAATTTCTTAAAATCATAGATCCTTGGTTTAAGCAAATAAAAACAGAGTTTATTATAAAATCAGATCATATAAAGTCATAAGTTCCAACCCAATCCAAAGTCAATTCACTTGAAACGGAATCGATTCATTTAAATTAAAACCACTTTCAGGTTCTTCCTTAAAACCAATTCTCTGACTTCTTCCAAAATGTCACAAACGCAATTATTCAGTCAAAGTTCAATTTTCTTTAAAATTACTAAAAGCTCCTCTGAACGAAACCTTTAAGTCTAACCAAAAGCAAAAGTCCCTTTTTATATTAAAACTAATATTAGAACATAATACTTTCCTTCAGTGATTCAAATGGTAAAATAATTCATTTCAAAATAAATCGAACTCAAGACATATAGTTTACTTAAATAAATTAAGTTTGAAAACATAAATATTTTCTTGATAAATCAAATAATACAATTACTCAAATCCAAACTTTTCTAAATAACTTTTCAAACAAAGTCTAGGATTTTTATAGAAATTTTGGCAACACCTCTCCTAAAATTTGGACATTGCCACCCGGTTCGGGTCCCAACTAAATCGTTCCACAATCCTTTTCAACGGTCCGAAAATCCAAAATCAGTTCAAAAGCAAGCTAAATCCAACAGTAATCTCATTTTCATATCTCAAGGAAACCGTTTCAAAATCAAATCATTATCAACCGATTAAACTCATTTCCAAAACTTTAAAGAAACAGTTCAGCAACAATTCCATTTATCAAAACCAAACAATAATCTAATCAAAATATATAATCATATTCATCCAAAGTAGCCAAACAATACATAAGATTGGTACAATCACTAAAAGTATATAATTCTTACACCAGTATCCATTTATAACAATTCCAGATAAAAAATAGCTTTTTAGAAAAGCCCCTACCTCAATACGCAAAACCATAGCCCAAACGCCTCACAGAGTTCTTTTCGTCTCAACCCAAAATCACCGGCAATCAAAACCTCAGCTCTACTTGCTCTCTCAAAAGCAGAAACAGCTACAAACGGCACAAGCAAATCGGATTCTAACTCCTAAAACCATTAACATCGCAAATATTTTACTACACAGAACAGAACACTAATGCAGGTCTTTCGAAACAGAAATACTTACTGAATTAACAAAATGAAGCAGCCGCAACTCCAAATCGACCCGGCAGCGGCTCTGTCAATAATTTCAAGCGACAGCGGCGATGTAAAACCCCGATGACGGAGACTGTAACAATCACGCAGTGTCAAAAACCTTTCCAAAATTCTGAAAGAACAGAAACCAGACTTAAAACCCTTTCCGGTGATGGTAGTGGCATCGCAGCAGCTTCGAACGGCAAGTAACGGCATCGGAGGACATTAGCGACAGTGAGAGGCAGTGGAGGATCTGCAGCGGTGGAGGCGCGACCGCACGGGCGAAAACCCCTCCCGTCGATCTCTCTCTCTCCTCAAGCTTCCCTTTGTTCAGATCTTGTCGGCGGTGGCCAAAGGAGCTCGGCACCGTCATAGGAGCTCGGCGGCAGTGACAGCACGCGGTGGCTCAGCTTCGTGCAGTGGGTTGCGCTCTTCGCGTCACTGGCCGCGTCTTCCTCCCTCAGAGTCGCGCGGCCTCTGTCCGGCAGCGGACTGAATGGAGACGACACGGGCTCCACAGGACAGCGACGCTCCTCCTCGTGCGGTTCTGGCGGCAGCTCATGGATGAACTGAACGGTAGAGGCGCAACGGCTGCGGCGGCAGTGCGGCCTTCTCTTCCTTCTCCTTCCTCGGCTCTCACAGATCTCATACCTCCTTGTCAGCAGCGGCAGCGACGGTGGTAGTGACGCCTACCACGCCGCCTTCCCTCCTCCTCCCTCACTCTCCTTCCGCGGTACCCCCTTCCCTCTACCCCTTTCTTTCTTCGTTTCTTTCTTTCACTTTGCAGCTGCTGCTGCTGTATTGCTAGGGTGTGTTGCATAAAAAAGGAGGGTGAAAGGGAACCGGGTAGGATGCAGCTGCTGGGTTTGGGGAACGGCTCACTAGGTTAGGTTTTTTCCAATTTGGGAATTAGGGTTTAGGTAAAAATTAGGTTTAAGGGTAGTTTTGTAATTTCAAATGAAATTAGGGATCATATAGTAATTAGAAATAATTTTTAATCCAACAGTAATAATGTATAAAAATACTACTTGTTCATCAATTTTACAAATTATTTTCAATAAAATGCTCAAATCCAATAATTAGAGATAATATAATTAATTTTTTTATTTTCCAAAACAGCAGTATTAATATTTTAAAATATTAATTTAGTCTAAATCATATGAAATTCTTATTATTTCATGATTACCAACTCTATAATTTAAATATAGAAAATAATCTAATAATTGTAAAATTGGATAATAATCTTAATTTATTTCAAATTCAATTAATCAAAATTTGCTTTAATTATCCTTAATATAATAATTTCTGAAATTAAGACTATAAGTAACTATATGATTTGAGACTTGATTATAATAAAACTTTTCAAAAGTTCTAGGTCTTACATTCTACCGACCTTACAAAAATTTTTGTTCTCGAAAATTAAAGTAATACATAAGACAATACATAGTCTTAGTACTTTTAAATACTTTTAGAAAAGTAAGAAATCTTAGCATATATGTATAACTGTTCAAATACCGAATAACCATAAGATTTAAATATAGGGATAAAGTATGGTGTAAAGCAGAAGATACTAGATAGGCTTGATGCAAAAGATCATATGGTCTCAAGACTTTACAAAAATTTGAGGTAACAAAATAGGGTGCAAATCAAGATAGGCGTTCACAAAATGAAGCGGTAATTAATGTGACATAAAGGCTACCAAAACAGGTTGGCATTAGAACAACGGCTATAACATCCTCTCATAGGTCTCCTATCCACTTCAGAACTTCAACCTTCCTACTCCATCAAACACTTTACAGTCCCCATAGTCGATTATAAGTCTAACACCCGCAAATCCGTTCCCAAGGAACAAAATACCCACAACTCATAATGTGGTACACCTACCGCTTCACCTTTCATATACACATATCGCGTCTTAAAGAACTAACACATCGCATTACTACGTCTATAGATCACACGTGACATCAAAATAATTTTCGAGTCTTCTCAGAAGGATACAAGATTTAGAAAGGAGAGACAATTGTCAAGGATAATACTCATAGATTTGAGAGAATGTATGCAATCCCAGGTAAACAAAGATGCTCAAGCAATGAAGTTTGCTAGAAGTAAATCGATTTGACAATTTTAATGATAACCCTTGGATCAAAGAAATTCAATAGGACCAATAAGAAGAAAACTCGGCGCATTAGTCTGAAACAAATTCAAGTTGAGTCGAAGAAGTATGAGGTTTACAGAAAAGAATATCTCAAACCCAAGGCAAAGCTCACATAACTCAAGGGCACGATTGAAAATACTTCCGAATACTTTGTTCATGAAAGAGTTGAAAATTTGCAGAAAAATCACTTCGCAGTCTAAAAGAAAAGTTAAGCAACAAACATTCTTCAAGAGAGTAACAAAAGCATAAATGTGGCTCTACTTTAATACAATTTCATGTTGAAGTAGATTATGTAGAGTTTTAAAAACAGAATGCATATAGGTTTGGCTAAGAGCTAAAATATTTCCTCAAATATTTTAGAAAGATAGTTAGGTGCACAACTTAACCAAAAGTAATCATAAAACTAGGAAGAAAAATCAAATGCTTGTTCGAAAATTCTCAAAGTTCATATTCAAACAAGCGTGTATAAAAATTCACAGCAAGGACGAAAGTTGAAGTTAAACTCTATTTAGAAAAGAAAATCCAAGGTAAAAATTTACTTATAAATTGGTAAAAGAAATAAGTGGTGTGTTACAAACGGATAGGTTTCCACTAAACAAGGAAGCTTTTCAAAACTTCATTTAAAATAGCGCATGCCAACTTTAAATCAACTTTGTCTAAATTGAACAGTGGTTTCAATTACAATAAGGCAACAGAAAAATAAATTTATTTTAGAACTTCTTCAAAGAGGATTCAAAACTTTTTAAAAAAGTTTGAAACAAGACTGATGAGCGGATAATTTATACGTTTTTTGGCATTATTTTTATATAGTTTTTAGTATGATTTAGTTAGTTTTTAGTATATTTTTATTAGTTTCTAAGCAAAATTCACATTTCTGGACTTTACTATGAGTTTGTGTGTTTTTCTATGATTTCAGGTATTTTCTGGCTGAAATTGAGGGACCTGAGCAAAAATCTTATTCAGAGGCTGACAAAGGACTGCAGATGCTATTGGATTCTGACCTCCCTGCACTCGAAGTGAATTATCTGGAGCTAAAGAACTTTAAATGGTGCGCTCTCAATTACGTTGGAAAGTAGGTATCCAGACCTTTCCAGAAATATATAATAGTCTATACTTTGCATGAGTTTTGACGACGTAAAATGGCGTCAAAACGCCAGCTCTCTGCCCTTTTCTGGCGTCAAAACGCCAGAACTGGCATAAAAGTTGGAGTTAAATGCCCAAACTGGCACCAAAGCTGGTGTTTAACTCCAAGGAAGACCTCTACACGTGAAAGCTTCAATGCTCAGCCCAAGCACACACTAAGTGGGCCCGGAAGTGGATTTCTGCATCATTTACTTAATTCTGTAACCCTAGTAACTAGTTTAGTATAAATAGAACTTTTTACTATTGTACTAGGGGTCTTTTTCCCTATTTTTGAATTCATATGCCATTTGGGGAGGCTGGCCATTCGACCATGCCTAGACCTTGTTCTTATGTATTTTCAACGGTGGAGTTTCTACACACCAAAGATTAAGGTGTGGAGCTCTGCTGTTCCTCAAGTATTAATGCAAAGTACTACTGTTTTCCATGCAGTTCATGCTTATTCTTATTCTAAGATATTCATTCGCACTTCAACTTGATGAATGTGATGATCCGTGACACTCATAACCATTCTCACTTATGAATGCGTGCCTGACAAACACTCCCGTTCTACATGCAAACAAGCTTGAATGCATATCTCTTAGCCTTCTGGTTCACGACTAGAATCTTCGTGGTATAAGCTAGAATCAATTGGCAACATTCTTGAGATTCGGAAAGTCTAAACCTTGTCTGTGGTATTCCGAGTAAGATCTGGGATGGGATGACTGTGACGAGTTTTAAACTCGCAAGTGTTGGACGTAGTGACAGACGCAAAAGGATCAATGAATCCTATTCCAACATGAGTGAGAACCGACAGATGATTAGCCGTGCGGTGACAGCGCATTTGGACCATTTTCACTGAGAGGACGGATGGTAGCCATTGACAACGGTGATCCCCCAACATACAGCTTGCCATAGAAAGGAGTATGAAGGATTGGATGAAGGCAGTAGGAAAGCAGAGATTCAGAAGGAATAACGCATCTCCATACGCTTATCTGAAATTCCCACCAATGATTTACATAAGTATCTCTATCTTTATCTTACGTTTTATTTATCTTTTAAATTATTAAAACTCCATAACCATTTGAATCCGCCTGACTGAGATTTACAAGGTAACCATAGCTTGCTTCAAGCCGACAATCTCCGTGGGATCGACCCTTACTCACGTAAGGTTTATTACTTAGACGACTCAGTGCACTTGCTAGTTAGTTGTGTGAGGTTGGGAAAAAGAGTGATATTACAATTGTGCGTACCAAGTTGTTGGAGCCATTGAGATCACAATTTCGTGCACCAAGTTTTTGGCGCCGTTACCGGGGATTGTTTGAGTTTGGACAACTGACAGTTCATCTTATTGCTTAGATTAGGTAATTTTCTTCTTGTTTTAACCATTATTTTATTTTCAAAAAGTTTTCAAAAAAAATTTCTTTCAAAATTTTTCTTCTTTTTCATTTTTTCCAAAACAATTTTCGAAAAATACAAAAAAAATTCATAAAATCATAAAAACTCAAAAATATTTCATGGTTCTTGTTTGAATCTAGGGCCAAATTTTAAGTTTGGTGTCAATTGCATGATTTCAATTGTCTTGAAATTTTTGAAACACATACATTGTGTTCTTGATGATCTTCAAGTCGTTCTTGATGAATTGCCTTGTTTGATCTTCATGATTTATTGATTTGCACTGCATGATATTCTACATATGCATTCTTGCATTCATATGGCCCAAACATGAGAAAGTTCTAAGTTTGGTGTCCTCCATGTTTTCTTTCATTAAGAAAACTGAGTTCTTGATCTTCAAGATTGTTCTTGGTGTTCATCTTGACGTTCATAATGTTCTTGCATATATCTTGTGTTTTAATCCAAAAATTATATGTTTCAACTCATTTTGTTGTTTTTCAAAATTGAAAACATACCTTCTTGAATAAAGGATTTAGCAAAATGAAGATCCAAGAACATAAAGCAGAGGAATTACAGAGAAAAAGATAGGCGTTCAAAACGCCCAGTGAAGAAGGAAAACTGGCATTTAAACGCCAGCCAAGGTACCTGGCTGGGCGTTTAAACGCCCAAACCATGCACCAATTGGGCGTTAAACGCCCAAAACATGCAGCTCCTGTGCGTTTAACGCCAGGATGACCCAAGGAGAGGAATTTTGTTTTCAATTCAAATCTTTTTCAAATCTTCTTAATTTTTCAAAATAAAATCTTTTTCAAACCAAATATTTTCAATCATATCTTTTCAAACATATCTTTTTCAAAAAAATCAAATCTTTTTCTTATCTTTATTTCATAATTTTTGAAATTAATACTAACAATTAATGTGATTGATTCAAAAATTTGAAGTTTGTTACTTTCTTGTTAAGAAAGGTTCAATCTTTAAATTCTAGAATCATATCTTTTAGTTTCTTGTTAGTCAAGTAATTAATTTTAAGTTTAAAAAAATCAAATCTTTTTAATTTCCTTTTCAAATTTTTTTCAAAATAAATTTCAATCATATCTTTTCAAACATATCTTTTTCAAATCATATCTTTTTCAAAATCAATTTCAAAATCTTTTCTAACTTCTTATCTTTTCAAAATTGATTTTCAAATCTTTTTCAACTAACTAATTGACTTTTTGTTTATTTTACTATTTCTTATCTTTTTCAAAACCACAACCAATTTTTTCAAAAATTTATTTTAAATTTTATTCTTTTTATTTTCGAAAATTCTCCCCCCTCTCTTATCTTTTTCTATTTAAACACTAACATTCCTCCTCCATTGTCAATTTGAACTCCATCTCTCTTTGTGTGTTCGAATTCTTCCTTACCTACCTCATCCTTCCATCCTTGTTTTCCTCTGACACCTCAAGGAATATCTATACTGTGACATAGAGGATTTCATATTTTCTTTATTTTCTTCTCTTTCATATGAGTAGGAACAAAGATAAAGGCATACTTGTTGAAGCTTATCCTGAACCTGAAAGGACTTTGAAGAGGAAGCTAAAAGCAGCTAAAGCACAAAACTCTGAAGAGGGCCTCACTGAAATTTTCGAAAAGGGAGCAGCAAAAGAAACAATTATGGCCGAACCAAACAACAATGCAAGGAAGATGCTTGGTGATTTTACTACACCAACTTCCAACTTCTATGGAAGAAGCATCTCAATTCCTGCCATAGGAGCAAACAATTTTGAGCTAAAGCCTCAATGAGTTTCTCTACTGCAATAGAACTGCAAGTTTCATGGACTTCCATCAGAAGACCCTTATCATTTTTTAACTGAGTTCTTACAGATCTGTGATACTGTTAAGACCAAGGGAGTTGATCCTGAGGTCTACAAGCTTATGCTTTTCCCTTTTGCTGTAAGGGAAGAGCTAGAACATGGTTGGACTCACAACCTAAAGATAGCATGGACTCTTGGAATAAGCTGGTCACAGCTTTCTTAGCCAAGTTCTTTCCTCCTCAAAAGCTGAGCAAGCTTAGAGTGGATGTTCAGACCTTCAGACAAAAAGATGATGAGTCCCTCTATGAAGCTTGGGAAAGATACAAGCAGCTGACCAAAAAGTGTCCTTCTGACATGCTTTCAGAATGGACCACATTAGATATATTCTATGATGGTCTGTCTGAATTTTCCAAGATGTCACTGGACCACTCTGCAGGTGGGTCCATTCACCTAAAGAAAATGCCTGCAGAAGCTCAGGAACTTATTGAAATGGTTGCAAATAACCAGTTCATGTATACCTCTGAGAGGAATCCTGTGAGTAATGGGACTCCTCAAAAGAGAGGAGTTCTTGAAATTGATGCTCTGAATGTCATATTGGCTCAGAACAAAATCTTGACCCAACAAGTCAATATGATCTCTCAGAGTCTGAATGGATTGTAAAATGCATCCAACAGTACTAAAGAAGCATCTTCTGAAAAAGAAGCTTATGATCCCAAAAACCCTGTAATGGCAGAGGTGAATTACATGGGTGAAGCCTTTGGCAACACCTATAATCCTTCATGAAAAAATCATCCAAATTTTTCATGGAAGGATCAACAGAAGCAAGGCTTCAATAATAACAATGGTGGAAGAAACAGGTTTAGCAATAGCAAACCTTTCCTATCATCATCTCAGCAACAGACAGAGCATTCTGAGCAGAATCCTTCTAGCTTAGCAAACATAGTCTCTGATCTATCTAAGGCCACTCTTAGTTTCATGACTGAAATAAGATCCTCCATTAGAAATTTGGAGGCACAAGTGGGCCAGCTGAGTAAAAGGGTTACTGAAACTCCTCCTAGCACTCTCCCAAGCAATACAGAAGAGAATCCCAAAGGAGAGTGCAATGCCATTGATATAATCAACATGGCCAAAACCTTAGAGGAGGAGGAGGACGTGAATCCCAATGAGGAAGCCCTCAGGGAATGTCTAGTGGTCAGTAAGGAATACCCTAATGAGGAACCAAAGGAATCTGAGGCTCATATAGAGACCATAGAGATTCCCTTGGACCTTCTTTTACCATTCATAAACTCTGATAACTATTCATCTTCTGAAGAGGATGAAGACATTGTTGAAGGGCAAGTTGCCCAATATTTAGGAGCAATCATGAAGCTGAATGCCAAGCTATTTGGTAATGAGACTTGGGAGGAAGAGCCTCCCTTGCTCACCAATGAAATGAATACATTGGTTCAGCAAAATTTACCTCAAAAGAAACAGGATCCTGATAAATTTTTAATACCATGTACCATAGGCACCATGACCTTTGAAAAAGCTCTGTGTGACTTGGGGTCAAGGATAAACATGATGCCACTCTCTGTAATAGAGAAACTGGGATTCTATGAGGTACAGGCTGCCAAATTCTCATTGGAGATGGCAGATAAATCTATGAAAAAGGCTTATGGACTAGTAGAGGACGTGCTAGTGAAGGTTGAAGGCCTTTACTTCCCTGCTGATTTCATAATCCTAGACACTAGGAGGGATGAGGATGAATCCATCATCCTTGGAAGACCCTTCCTAGCCACAGCAAGAGCTGTGCTTGATGTTGACAGAGGAGAGTTGATCCTTCATGTGAATGAAGAATGCCTTGTAGTAAAGACTCAAGGTTCTCCATCTGTAACCATGGGGAATAAGCATGAAGAGTCTCTCCCAATACAAAGTCAAACAAAGCCCCCATATTCAAACTCTAAGTTTGGTGTTGGGAGGCCACAGCCAAACTCTAAGTTTGGTGTTGAGAGATCTCAACCATACTCTGAACATCTGTGAGACTCCATGAGAGCTCACTGTCAAGCTATTGACATTAAAGAAGCGCATATTGGGAGGCAACCCAGTTTTATGTTAATTTTATCTATATTATTTTGTTTTCTTTTAGGTCGATGATCATGTGAAGTCACAAAGACAAAAATAAAGAAAAAAATTAAAAATATCATTGAAAACAACACACCCTGGAGGAAAGCTGGCGTTTAAACGCCAGAACAGGGTAGCAGATTGGCGTTTAAACGCCGGGATTGCACTCTAAGGAGCTTTGAACGCCCAATTGGAGCAGGGATGAGAATTCCTTGACCCCTCAGGATCTGTGGATCCCACAGGATCCCTACCAACCTCAACTCACTCTCTCTCCTCTTCACACCTTTCTACAACACTCTTCCCCAAATACCCTTCACCAATCACCTCCTTATCTCTTTCCCAAATACCCTTAACCAATCACTTCCTTAACTCTTCCCCAAAAACCCCCACCCACCTTCAAAATTCAAAAGCATTTTCCTCCCAAACCCACCCAAACCTTTCGGCCACTCTCCTTTCCTTTTCCTATAAATACCCCTCTTCACTCCTTCATTTTCACATATCATCTACACCTCCCCCTCTCCTTGGCCAAAACACATACACCTTCCATCTCCTCTATTTTCTTCTTCTTCTACATCTTTCTTTCATCTTTTGCTCGAGGACGAGCAAATATTTTAAGTTTGGTGTGGTAAAGCATTGCTTTTTATTTTTCCATAACCATTTATGGCACCTAAGGCCGAAAAAACCTCTAGAAAGAGGAAAGGGAAGGCAAAAGCTTCAACCTCCGAGTCATGGGAGATGGAGAGATTCATCTCAAAGGTCCATCAAGACCACTTCTATGAAGTTGTGGCCAAGGGAAAGGTGTCACCTTTGCTATTCAGCTGGGATTGTCATAGAGTGAGACATCCTCATTGAAGAGAACAAGCCCATCACTAAGAAGAGGATGGAGCAAACTAGAGAGCCCATTCATGGCACTCAACAAGAGCATGAGGAAGTCTCTCATCAAGAAATCTTTGAGATGCCTCAAGGGATGCAATTTCCTCCACACAATTAATGGGAGCAACTCAATACTTCTTTGGAAAGCTTGAGTTACAACATGGACCAATTAAGGATGGAACACCAAGAGCACTCCATCATTCTCCATGAGATTAGAGAAGATCAAAGAGCTATGAGGGAGGAGCAACAAAGGCAAGGAAGAGACATAGAGGAGCTCAAGAGCACCGTTGGTTCTTCAAGAGGAGGAAGACGCCACCCTCACTAAGGTGGACTCATTCCTTAATCTCCTTGTCTATTTATTTTTCTGTTTTTGATTTTTAGGCTGTATGTTCTATCTATGTTTGTGTCTTCACTACATGATCATTAGTGTCTAGTGTCTATATCTTAAAGCTATGAATAACTCCATGAATCATTCACCTCTCCTAAATGAAAAATGTGCTTAATTACAAAAGAACAAGAAGTACTTGGATTTCAAATTTTATCTTGAAACTAGTTTAATTATTTTGATGTGGTGGAAATACTTTTTGTTCTCTGAATGAATACTTGAACAGTTCATATTTTTTTATCTTGAAGTTTATGAATGTTAAAATTGTTGGCTCTTGAAAGAATGATGAACAAAGAAAAATGTTATTAATAATCTAAAAAATCATGAGATTGATTCTTGAAGCAAGAAAAAGCAGTGAATAAGAAAGCTTGCGAAAAAAAAGTGGCAAAAATTAAAAGAAAAAGAAAGAAAAAGAAAAAGTAAGAAGAAAAAGCCAATATCCCTTTAAACCAAAAGGCAAGGGTAAAAAGGATCCAAGGCTTTGAGCATTAATGGATAGGAGGGCCCAAGGAAATAAAATCCAGGTCTAAGCGGCTAAATCAAGTTGTCCCTAACCATGTACTTGTGTCATACAGGTCCAAGTGAAAAGCTTGAGACTGAGTGGTTAAAGTCGTGATCCAAAGCAAAAGAGTGTGCTTAAGAACTCTGGACACCTCTAACTGGGGACTTTAGCAAAGCTGAGTCACAATCTGAAAAGGTTCACCCAGTTATGTGTCTGTGGCATTTATGTATCCGGTGGTAATACTGGAAAACAAAGTGCTTAGGGTCACGGCCAAGACTCATAAAGTAGCTGTGTTCAAGAATCAACGTACTGAACTAGGAGAATCAATAACACTATCTAAAATTCTAAGTTCCTATAGATGCCAATCATTCTGAATTTCAAAGGAAAAAGTGAGATGCCAAAACTGTTCAGAAGCAAAAAGCTACAAGCCCCGCTCATCTAATTAGAACTAAATTTCATTGATACTGTGGGATTCAATGTATATTCTCTTCTTTTTATCCTATTTTGTTTTCAGTTGCTTGGAGACAAGCAACAATTTAGGTTTGGCGTTGTGATGAGCGGATAATTTAAACGCTTTTTGGCATTATTTTTATATAGTTTTTAGTATGATTTAGTTAGTTTTTACTATATTTTAATTAGTTTCTAAGCAAAATTCACATTTCTGGACTTTACTATGAGTTTGTGTGTTTTTCTGTGATTTCAGGTATTTTCTGGCTGAAATTGAGGGACCTGAGCAAAAATCTTATTCAGAGGCTGACAAAGGACTACAGATGCTGTTGGATTCTGACCTCCCTGCACTCGAAGTGAATTATCTGGAGCTAAAGAACTCTAAATGGTGCGCTCTCAATTGCTTTGGAAAGTAGACATCCAGAGCTTTCCAGAAATACATAATAGTCTATACTTTGCATGAGTTTTGATGACGTAAAATGGCGTTAAAATGCCAGCTCTCTGCCCTTTTCTGGCGTCAAAACGCCAGAACTGGTATAAAAGTTGGAGTTAAACGCCCAAACTGGCACCAAAGCTGGTGTTTAACTCCAAAGAAGACCTCTACATGTGAAAGCTTCAATGCTCAGCCCAAGCACACACTAAGTGGGCCCGGAAGTGGATTTCTGCATCATTTACTTAATTCTGTAACCCTAGTAACTAGTTTAGTATAAATAGAACTTTTTACTATTGTACTAGGGGTCTTTTTCCCTATTTTTGAATTCATATGCCATTTGGGGAGGCTGGGCATTTGGCCATGCCTAGACCTTGTTCTTATGTATTTTCAACGGTGGAGTTTCTACACACCATAGATTAAGGTGTGGAGCTCTGCTGTTCCTCGAGTACTAATGCAAAGTACTACTGTTTTCTATTCAATTCATGCTTATTCTTATTCTAAGATATTCATTCGCACTTCAACCTGATGAATGTGATGATCCGTGATACTCATAACCATTCTCACTTATGAACGCATGCCTGACAAACACTCCCGTTCTACATGCAAACAAGCTTGAATGCATATCTCTTAGCCTTCTGGTTCATGATCAGAGTCTTCGTGGTATAAGCTAGAATCAATTGGCAGCATTCTTGAGATCTAGAAAGTCTAAACCTTGTCTGTGGTATTCCGAGTAGGATCTGGGATGGGATGACTGTGACGAGCTTCAAACTCGCAAGTGTTGGGTGTAGTGACAGACGCAAAAGGATCAATGGATCCTATTCCAACATGAGTGAGAACCGACGGATGATTAGCCATGCGGTGACAGGGCATTTGGACCATTTTCACTGAGAGGACGGACAGTAGCCATTGACAACGGTGATCCCCTAACATACAGCTTACCATAGAAAGGAGTATGAAGGATTGGATGAAGGCAGTAGGAAAGCAGAGATTCAGATGGAATAACGCATCTCCATACGCTTATCTGAAATTTCCACCAATGATTTACATAAGTATCTCTATCTTTATCTTACGTTTTATTTATCTTTTAAATTATTAAAACTCTATAACCATTTGAATCCACCTGACTGAGATTTACAAGGTTACCATAGCTTGCTTTAAGCCGACAATCTCCGTAGGATCAACCCTTACTCAGTAAGGTTTATTACTTGGACGACCTAGTGCACTTGCTGGTTAGTTGTGCGAGGTTGTGAAAAAGAATGATATTACAATTGTGTGTACCAAGTTGTTGGAGCCATTGAGATCAAACTAACTCACATAAGAATGAGATTCACAAGAAAAGGGAAGTTGAGATTGGTTGTAGTGCTCACAAGAGGTAGAAGAATAATTAAAACAGAATCAAGTATGACATTCATGGAGATGAAAAGCTTAAGAAAGAACGAGTTCATTCATAAGAAGAAAGCTATGAGTCCAACATTTTCAAGAGAACAACAATGGTATAAACAATGTAGTATGCTAAACTAAACTCAAGCCAAAAATAAATTAGGTAAAGTTTATCAACGAAAAATAACCGGAATAAAAGCGAAAATCCTTTCTTTCCAGAATTTTGAAAAAAATACCTAAATCAATAGTCAAATTAAGATATGCATTGAAACTGTAGTAAAATTATTAGAAAGTCAAATTGTAGTTAAAATAGGTGTAGTTCCGTAAACCAGGAAAAGTACAGGCGAGGTGTTAGAAATAAATAGTTGTTAAACTGTATAAGGAATTTTCCAAGTTTTGTATCGATAAGTGTATATCGAATCAACAACAATTTTATAGAATTTTCAAAATTGGTTGTAATTACTATCAAATAGGAGAATAACTGAATCATAAATTCTTTAAGAATGGACTCAGAACAAGGACTTAAAGGGCACAATGCATCAAGACAGTTCAAAGGTATATCAAAGAACACATGAATCAAGAAGAAGAATTTAAACAGCGAAAGATAGATACAACAAGGATTTCAAACAAGCATATGCAATTAGAATTAAACAAGAATGCATATGAGCAGATGAATAGGGTTGAAAGATCAAATTACTTTTCAAGAGGATTAGCATACAAGAACTTCAAGTTAGGATATGAAGGAACAAGTCAACTCAAATGGAATTCAAGACACATAACTGAATAACCTCGAGAAATAGTCTCTAACGTTTCCAAAACCCGCGATTCGCTTTGCCCAAAACTCGTATATCATCTATGATAACCCATTAGTGCTTTCATATACATAACTCACTAGTATTAAGCCGGCCAAACTTAATATCAAGAATTATGCAATGCAAGGCTAATGGCATTAATCAATAGACCGTCATGTGCATAAATCTCTAATTATTATCTGAACAAGACATATTACATGACAAACGCTCAGAGTATGCAACTGAAGTATAGTCGGTCCATTCCTCAGGCTCTACAAGAAAGACCATTCTGATACCATAATGTAACACCCAAACTATCAAAAGTCACGCTTCTGGCTGCGTCACTCTGATAGATCAGATATTACGACGACTCTTATGCTATTTAATTACTAAAATATGAGCCTGTTTAAAACTTTAAACCGCAAAACCGCTCCAAAATACTTTTGTTAGGTAACGTACATCCATACCTACCATACAACTTACAAAACACACAAAGAGTATATTGGTACACGAAATCGTGATACACAACTACGTGCAACTGACCAGCAAGTGCACTGGGTCATCCAAGTAATACCTTACGTGAGTAAGGGTCGATCCCACGGAGACTGTTGGCTTGAAGCAGCTATGATTTTCTTGTAACTCTTAGTCAGGATATTAATAATGGTTCTTAGTTTTGATTGCGAAAAATAAAAGAACATGAATTAAATACTTGTTAGCTTGATCTTTTACAGCAAATGGAAACAGTAATAGTCTGTAGACATCCTGATCTACCTCTTTATCACGTACTGTGTCAGTAATTTGTAAGAACTGTGCCAGAAACTCAGTAGGTTCTTCCTGTGGAAGACCGGAATACTGGCAATTTTGCTGCACCATGATAATGAGTTGAGGATTTAGCTCAAAGCTGCTTGCTTTGATGGGAGGTATACAGATGCTACTCCCATATGCAGCTGTAATGGGGTTAGCATATGACCCCAAAGTCCTTCTGGACTGCTCAATTCCACTTAGGTCCATGATGGAGAAAGGGAAATGATATGGATTGCAAGTAAATTATATATATATTTTTTTGAATGACCGAAAAAAATAAAATAAAACAAAAGGAAAATAAAATAAATTTTCGAAAACTAAAAGAAAATAAGATCAAAACAAATTGAAAACAAAATCAATTAGTTAATTAAAAAGATTTTGGAATTAGCAATTGAAAAGATATGATTGAAAATTATTTTGAAAAAGATTTGATTTTTTTTTAAATGAGGAAAGAGAAAAACAACAAAATGACACCAAACTTAAAATTTTTAGAAAATCAGACACAAATTTTTTAAAACTTAAAGGAAAAACACAAAGAAGACACCAAACTTAGAATTTTTAAAGATCAAAAAGGGACTAAGGACATGCAAATTCGAAAATTAAAAGAAAAACAAAAGCATGCAATTGACACCAAACTTAAAATATGAAACTACACTCAAATAAAAGACTCTAAACCAACAAAAATAAAACAGTCCTAATCTAAGCAACAAGATAAACCGTCAGTTGTCCAAACTCGAACAATCCCTGGCAACGGCGCCAAAAACTTGGTGCACGAAATTGCAATCACACTTTTGCAATTCCGCACAACTAACCAGCAAGTGCACTGGGTCGTCCAAGTAATACCTTACGTGAGTAAGGGTCGATCCCACGGAGATTGTCAGCTTGAAGCAAGCTATGGTTATCTTGTAACTCTTAGTTAGGATATCAATAATTATCAGGGTTGATTGTGAAAAGTATGAGAACATGAAATAAGTACTTGTTTTGTAGTAATGGAGAACAGGTTGAGGTTTTGGAGATGCTCTATCTTCTGAATCTCTGCTTTCCTACTGTCTTCTTCTTCAGGCACGCAAGGCTCCTTCCATGGCAAGCTGTATGTAGGGTTTCACTGTTGTCAATGGCTACCTCCCATCCTCTCAGTGAAAATGTTCAACGCGCTCTGTCACAGCACGGCTAATCATATGTCGGTTCTCAATCGGGTTGGAATAGAATCCAGTGATTCTTTTGTGTCTGTCACTAACGCCCATCCCTCAGGAGTTTGAAGCTCGTCACAGTCATTCAATCCTTGAATCCTACTCAGAATACCACAGACAAGGTTTAGACCTTCCGGATTCTCTTGAATGCCGCCATCAATTCTAGCTTATACCACGAAGATTCTGATTAAAGAATCCAAGAGATATCTACTCAATCTAAGGTAGAACGGAGATGGTTGTCAGGCACATGTTCATAGTCGAGAATGATGATGAGTGTCACGGATCATCACATTCATCAAGTTGAAGAACAAGTGATATCTTAGAATAGAAGCAAGCGTGATTGAATGAAAAACAGTAGTAATTGCATTAATCCATCAAGACACAGCAGAGCTCCTCACCCCCAACCATGGGGTTTAGAGACTCATGCCGTAGAAGATACAATGAGAAACGTGTAAAGTGTCATGAGATGCAGATACAATGTCAAAAGATCCTATTAATAGTGAACTAGTAACCTAGGGTATACAGAGATGAGTAAATGACGTAAAAATCCACTTCTGGGTCCACTTAGTGTGTGCTTGGGCTGAGCATTGAAGCTTTCATGTGTAGAGACTTTTTCTGGAGTTAAACGCCAGCTTTTATGCCAGTTTGGGCGTTTAACTCCAATTTTTATGCCAGTTCCAGCGTTAAACGCTGGGAATTCTGAAGCTGATTTGCAACGCCGGTTTGGGCCATCAAATCTCGGGCAAAGTATGGACTATTATACATTGCTGGAAAGCCCAGGATGTCTACTTTCCAACGCCGTTGAGAGCGCGCCAATTGGGCTTCTGTAGCTTCAGAAAATCCACTTCGAGTGCAGGGAGGTCAGAATCCAACAGCATCTGCAGTCCTTTTCAGCCTCTGAATCAGATTTTTGCTCAGGACCCTCAATTTCAGCCAGAAAATACCTGAAATCACAGAAAAACATACAAACTCATAGTAAAGTCCATAAAAGTGAATTTTAACTAAAAACTAATAAAAGTATACTAAAAACTAACTAAAATATACTAAAAACATACTAAAAACAGTGCCAAAAAGCGTATAAATTATCCGCTCATCACTCTATCTTCTGAATCTCTGCTTTCCTACTGTCTTATGTTTCACGCACGCAAGGCTCCTTCCATGGCAAGCTGTATGTTGGTGGATCACCGTTGTCAATGGCTACCATCCGTCCTTTCAGTGAAAAAGGTCCATATACATGGCTAATCATCTGTCGGTTATCACTTGTGCTGGAATAGGATCCAGTGATCCTTTTGCGTCTGTCACTACGCCCAACGTTCGTGAGTTTGAAGCTCTTCACAGTCATCCCATCCCAGATCCTACTCGGAATACCATAGACAAGGTTTAGACTTTTCGGATCTCAAGAATACTGGCAATTGATTCTAGCTTATACCACGAAGACTCTGGTCTCACAGATTGAACGCTCTGTTGTCAGGAGAGGCAGTCAAACTCGTGAACCAAGAACCCAATAGATAAATACTCAATCTAAGGTAGAACGGAAGTGGTTGTCAAGCACGTGTTCATAGGTTGAGAATGGTGATGAGTGTCACGGATCATCACATTCATCATGTTTAAGTGCGAGTGAATATCTTAGAATAAAATCAAGCGTGATTGAAAAGAAAACAGAAGTAATTGTATTAATCCATCGAGACACAGCAGAGCTCCTCACCCCCAACCATGGGGTTTAGAGACTCATGCCGTAGAAGATACAAATTCAGATGTAAAATGTCATGAGGTGCTGAATGAATCTCTAAAAGTAGTTTTTATACTCAACTAGTAACCTAGGTTTATAGAAAATGAGTAAGCTAAGATAGATCGTGCAGAAATCTACTTCCGGGGCCCACTTGGTATGTGTTTCGGCTGAGCAATGAAGCTTTCACGTGCATAGGCTATTCCTGGTGTTTAACTCTAGCTTTTGTGCCAGTTTGGGCGTTTAACTCCAGCTTTTAGCCCAGTTCTGGCGTTTAATGCCAGAATAGGGTAGAAAGTTGGCGTTAAACGCCAATTTGTGTCATTAAAACTCGGGCAAAGTATGGACTATTATATATTTCTGGAAAGCCCAGGATGTCTACTTTCCAACACAATTGAGAGCGCATCAATTGGGCTTCCACAGCTCCAAAAAATCCATTTCGAGTGCAGGGAGGTCAGAATCCAACAGCATCTGCAGTCCTTTTTCAGCCTCTGAATCAGATTTTTGCTCAGGTCCCTCAATTTCAGCCAGAAAATACCTAAAATCACAGAAAAATACACAAACTCATAGTAAAGTCCAGAAATGTGATTTTTGCATAAAAACTAATAAAAATATACTAAAAAGTAGCTAGTTCCTACTAAAAACTATATGAAAATACCCCAAAAAGCGTATAAAATATCCGATCATCACAACACCAAACTTAAATTGTTGCTTGTCCCCAAGCAACTAGACAAATAAAATAGGATGAAAAGAAGATTATGGTACAATAAAATCTCAGAGTCTTTAATGAAGCTCAATTTCAAATTAGATGAGCGGGGCTTGTAGCTTTTTGCCTCTGAATAGTTTTGGCATCTCACTTTATCCTTTGAAATTCCAGAATGATTGGCATCTATAGGAATTCAGAATTCAGATAGTGTTATTGATTCTTCTAGTTTAGTATGTTGATTTTTTAACACAGTTACTTTATGAGTCTTGGTCATGGCCCTAAGCACTTTGTTTTCCAGTATTACCACCGGATACATAAATGCCACAAACACATAACTGGGTGAACCTTTTAAGATTGTGACTCAGCTTTGCTAAAGTCCCCAATTAGAGGTGTCCAGAGTTCTTAAGCACACTCTTTTTGTCTTGGATCACGATTTTAACCACTCAGTCTCAAGTTTCTCACTTGGACCTGGATGCCACAAGAACATGGTTAGGGACAGCTTGATTCAGCCGCTTAGGCCAGGATTTTATTCCTTTGGACCCTCCTATCCATTAATGCTCAAAGCCTTAGATCCTTTTTACCCTTTCCTTTTGGTTTAAAGGGCTATTGGCTTTTTCTGCTTGTTTTTTCTTTTTATTTCTTTATTTATTTATTTATTTATTTTTTGGCAAGCTTTGCATTTTTCACTGCTTTTTCTTGCTTCAAGAATCAATTTTATGATTTTTCAAATCATCAATAACATTTCTCTTTTTCCATCATTCTTTCAAGAGCCAACAAATTTTAACATTCATAAACTCCACTATCAAAAATATGCACTATTCAAGCATTCATTCAGAGAGCTAAAGTAATGCCACCACATATAAATAATTTAAATTTTTCTTATTTTATACTTGAGATATTTGCACCCTTGCTCTTCTAAGAAAAATATACTATTTTATTCATGTTTAATGATGATAAGAGGAGTAAATTATAGCTATATTGGGAAATAAAAATAAAATACTACTCATGCAATTCGAAAATTAAAAATAAATGCTACTAATACTAATGCTCATGTAATTCTTAAAATAGGTTCCTAATAATAAAAGTTATCACAGAGTTAGGACTCAACAACCTTTATTTTGGAAGATGGATGCTCCTTCAATCTGTGTGATGTCTGACCCTTCAAGAGACAGCTTCTGGCGCTTTAGCTCCTGTAGCTCACGCCCTTGCTTCTCTTATTCCTTAAGCAGTTTGCAGAGCATGCTATTTTGATTTTGCTGTTCTTCTTTCAGTTGGTCCATAGCTTCTTGTAGCTTGGTGAAAGATTATTCTAGGCGGGTCCAATAGTCAATCTGAGGGATTTCTAGGAGGAACTCATGCGCCCTCCTCTTGATGGAGTTATCTTGCACTTGTTGTCCTTCTATTGACTTTTTGGTGATTGGGTGCTCGACTGAGATATATTCATCCACTCCCATCTTTACCCCAGCATCTTTACATAGCAGAGAGATTAAGCTTGGGTAAGCCAATTTGGCGTCAGTGGAGTTTTTATTTTCAATTGTGTAAAGCCCACAAGAAATCAGATGATGAATCTCCACTTCGTTTCCTAGCATAATACAATGGATCATCACTACTCTTTTGACAGTGACTTCAGAGCGGTTGCTGGTGGGCAGTATAGAGTGCCCAATGAAGTCCAGCCAGCCTCTAGTGACTGGTTTGAGATCTCCTCTCTTGAGTTAATTTGGGACACCCTTTGTGTTGGTTATCCACTTGGTTCCAAGGATGCATATGTCCTCTAGAACTTGGTCCAAGTGCTTATTTAATCTTACCATTCTCCTGTTAAAGGATTCTGGATCATCTTGTAGTTGAGGCAGCTTGAAGACCTCTCTTATTTTGTCCAGTGGAAGTAGATAATCTTCCCTCTTACCATAGTTCAAAAGGTATAGAAAGCGGTTCCAGTCATTCTCTGCTTATCTGTTTGCCACAGATTTGAGTAGAATTCATGAACCATGTTTCTACCCACCTTTGTCTCAGGATTAGCTAGAATTTCCCAGCCCCTGTTTCGAATCTGCTCTTGGATCTCTGAATATTCGTCTTCTTTCAGATCGAATTTAACTTTTGGGATCACTGACCTTAGACCCATTATTTTATGGTAATGATCTGCATGTTCTTTGGTTAAGAACCTCTCTTGATTCCAAAGTGGTTTTGGAGTGTTCTCTTTCTTGCCTCTTGAAGTGGTTTGTTTTCCCTTAGGAGCCATGATCTTAGTGAATCTTAGCTCAGTGATCACGAAAAACACACCAAACTTAGAGGTTTGCTTGTCCTCAAGCAAAAGAAAGGAAAGGAGAGGAATAGGAGGAGAGTCAAATTCGAGTTGTGGAGGAGAGGGGGAGGCCGAATGTGAATTTAAAAGGGAGGGGTGGGCGAAAATTTTGAAAAAAGATATGATAGAAGATATGATTTGTAAAAGATAAGTATGATATGCAAAAGATGTAATTTTAAAATTGAAAAGATATGAGAGAGTTTTGAAAAAGATAAATCTAAATTTGAAAATATAGTATGATGAGTTGAAAAAGATTTGAAAAGAAATTAAAAAGATATATGAATTTTGAAAAGGATTTGAAAAAAAGTTGAAGAAGAACGAAGAAAAATTTTTAGGATTAAGATTTTTTTTTAAAATTGAAATTGAAAATGAGAATTTGTACATGTTCATGCAAGAAATTATGGATGAAAACATGAAAATTTGAAAAAAAATTGAGTTGGAAACACAACTTCCTCCCCTCCACATTCCTGGCGTTAAACGCCTAGAATGGCATCCATTCTAGCGTTTAACGCCCAATTGTTGCTTGTTTTGGGCGTTTAACGCCCAGCCAGGTACCCTAGCTGGCGTTAAACGCCAAAAAGCCTTTATCACTGGGCGTTCTGCAATTCTAGCATTTAACACCCAAAAAGGTATCTTTACTAGCGTTAACGCCCAGAATGGTGCCTATTCTGGCGTTTAACGCCCAAAATACCCCTTACTAGCGTTTTTGTGCTAGTGAGCTCTTTTTTTTCTCTGCTTTATGCTCTGAATCCTTCTGTAACTCTGTGAACTTCTGTAATTGAGAATCAATGTTGAAGATAATTTATATCAAACTCCTATAATTATTATTTAAATAACAAATAAACGATGCCAATGGCTGAGTTGCCTCCCAGCAAGCGCTTCTTTATTGTCTTTAGCTGGACCTTACTGAGCTTTAATCTAGTCTCAGTTTTGAGCATTCTTACTTAACATTGCTTTCAAGATAATGCTTGACTCTCTGTCTATTAACAATGAACTTCTTGTTAAAGTCAATATCCTAAAGCTCTACATATCCATATGGTGACACACTTGTAATCACATATGGTCCTCTCCACCGGAATTTTAATTTCTCAGGGAATAGTCTGAGCCTAGAGTTAAACAGCAAAACCTTTTGTCCTAGCTCAAAGACTCTGGATGACAGTTTTTTTGTCATGCTACCTTTTTGCTTTCTCCTTGTAAATTTTTGCATTTTCGAAAACATTTGAGTCTGAATTCCTCTAGCTCATTCAGCTGGAGCAATCTTTTCTCTCCAGCTAATTTGGCATCAAGGTTTAGGAATCTGGTTGCCCAGTAGGCTTTATGCTCCAGTTCCATGGGCAGGTGACAGGCCTTTCCATACACAAGCTGGTATGGAGAAGTTCCTATAGGAGTCTTGAATGCTGTTCTGTATGCCCATAGAGCATCATCCAAGCTCCTTGCCCAATCCTTTCTACGGGAAATTACAGTCCGTTCAAGGATTCTTTTTAGTTCTCTATTAGAGACTTCAGCTTGCCCATTTATCTGTAGATGATATGGAGTTGCCACCTTGTGGCTAATTCCATATCTGACCATAGCAGAGTAAAGTTGTTTATTGTAGAAATGAGTGCCTCTGTCACTGAGTAGTACTCTAGAGACACCAAATCTGCTAAAGATATATTTCTGGAGGAACTTCAACACTGTCTTAGTATCATTAGTGGGTGTTGCAATTGCCTCTACCCATTTAGATACATAGTCTACGGCCACCAGAATATAAGTGTTTGAGTATGATGGTGGGAAAGGCACCATGAAGTCAATACCCCATACGTCAAACAACTCAATCTCTAAGATCCCTTGTTGAGGCATGGCATAACCATGAGGCAGATTACCAGCTCTCTGGCAACTGTCATAGTTATGTACAAACTCTCGGAATCTCTATAGAGGGTAGGCCAGTAGAAGCCACATTGGAGGACTTTTGTGCCTATTCGCTCACTTCCGATGTGATCCATGACAATGCCATAGGATCTTCTGTGCTTCTTCTCTAGGTACGCATCTATGAATTATTCCGTCTACACATCTCTTAAAGAGATATGGCTAATCCCACAAGTAGTACTTTGCATCAGAGATCAATTTTTTCATTTGCTGCCTGCTGTACTCCTTGGGTATGAATCTCACAGCTTTATAGTTTGTAATGTCTGCAAACCATGGCACTTCCTGAATGGCAAAGAGTTGCTCACCAGGGAAGGTTTCAGAGATCTCAGTGAAAAGGAGGGACGCTCCTGCCACTGGTCTATCCGGGACAAGTGATCAGCCACTTGGTTCTCTGTCCCTTTGCTGTCTCTTAATTCTATATCAAACTCTTGCAGAAGCAGCACCCATCTTATGAGCCTAGGTTTTGAATCCTGCTTTGTGAGTAGATATTTGAGAACAGCATGGTCAGTGTACACAATCACTTTTGATCCTACTAAATAGGATCTAAACTTGTCAATGGCATAAACCACTGCAAGCAATTCTTTTTCTGTGGTTGTGTAGTTCTTCTGTGCGTCATTTAGAACACGGCTGGCATAGTAAATGACATGTAGAAGCTTGTTATGCCTCTGTCCTAATACTGCACCAATAGCATGATCACTGGCATCACACATTAGTTCGAATGGTAATGTCCAGTCTGGTGCAGAAATGACAGGTGTTGTGACCAACTTAGCCTTCAAAGTCTCAAAGGCCTGCAAACACTCTGTGTCAAAGACAAATGGTGTATCAGCAGCTAGCAGGTTACTCAAAAGTTTTGCAATTTTTGAAAAATCCTTTATAAACCTCCTGTAGAATCCTGCATGTCCCAGAAAACTTCTTATTGCCTTAACATTGGTGGGTGGTGGTAATTTTTCAATTACCTCTACCTTAGCTTGATCTACCTCTATTCCTTTGTTCAAAATTTTATACCCAAGGACAATTCCTTTAGTCACCATAAAGTAACATTTTTCCCAGTTTAAAACTAGGTTAGTCTCTTGGCACCTTTTTAGAATAAGTGCTAGATGATCAAGACATGAGCTGAGTAAGTCTCCAAATACTGAAAAGTCATCCATGAAGACTTCCAGAAATTTTTCCACCATATCAGAGAAGATAGAGAGCATGCATCTCTGAAAGGTTGCTGGTACATTGCACAGACCAAAAGATATCCTTCTGTAGGCAAATACTCCAGATGGACATGTGAATGCTGTTTTCTCTTGATCTTGAGGATCTACTGCAATTTGGTTATAACCTGAATAGCCGTCCAAAAAGCAGTAATAGTCATGACCTGCTAGTCTTTCTAGCATCTGGTCTATGAATGGTAAAGGAAAATGATCCTTTCTGGTGGCTGTATTGAGCCTTCTATAGTCAATACACATACGCCACCCTGTAACTATTCTTGTAGGAACCAGTTCATTCTTTTCATTGTGAATCACTTTCATGCCTCCCTTTTTGGGTACAAATTTGACAGGGATCACCCAGGGACTATCAGAAATAGGATAAATTATCCCAGCCTCTAGTAATTTAGTGACCTCTTTCTGTACCACCTCCTTCATGGCTGGATTCAGCCGCTTCTGTGGTTGAACCACTGGCTTAGCATTATCCTCCAATAGGATCTTGTGCATGCATCTGGCTGGGCTAATGCCCTTAAGATCACTTATGGACCACCCAAGAGCTGTCTTGTGTGTCCTTAGCACCTGAATTAGTGCTTTCTCTTCCTGTGGCTCTAAAGCAGAGCTTATGATTACAGGAAAAGTGTCACCTTCTCCTAGAAATACATATTTCAGGGATGGTGGTAGTGGTTTGAACTCGGGTTTAGGAGGTTTCTCCTCTTCCTGAGGAGTTTTCAGAGGTTCTTTTATTTCCTCTGGTTCCTCCAGATCAGGCTGAACATCTTTAAAGATGTCCTCTAGCTCTGATTCGAGACTCTCAGCCATATTGATTTCATCTACCAGGGAGTCAATAATATCAACGCTCATACAGTCTTTTGATGTATCTGGATGCTTCATTGCTTCAATAGCATTCAGCCTAAACTCATCCTTATTGACTTTCAGGGTCACTTCACCTTTTTGAACGTCAATGAGGGTTCGTCCAGTTGCTAGGAAAGATCTTCCTAGAATGAGAGTTGCACTCTTGTGCTCCTCCATCTCCAGCACTACAAAGTCAGTGGGAAAAGCAAATGGCCCAACTGTGATAATCATGTCCTCAATTACACCTGATGGATATTTAATGGAGCCATCAGCAAGTTGAAGACAGATCTGGGTTGGTTTGACCTCTTCAGTCAAGCCAAGCTTTCTGATAGTGGATGCAGGGATTAGGTTAATACTTGCCCCAAGATCACATAGAGCTGTCTTGGTGCAAGTACCATCCAATGTGCATGGTATCATAAAGCTCCTAGGATCCTTAAGCTTCTCCGGTAAGCTCTTTAAAATGACTACATTACACTCTTCAGTGAGGAAAACTTTTTCAGTTTCTCTCCAATCCTTCTTATGACTTAAGATCTCTTTCATGAACTTAACATAAGAAGGTATTTGCTCAAGTTCCTCTGCAAATAGAATCTTGATTTCAAGAGTCTTGAGATAGTCTGCAAAGCGGACAAATTATTTATCCTGTTCTGCATGGCAGAGTTTTTGAGGATAAGGCATTTTAGCTTTGTATTCTTCAACCTTGGTTGCTGTAGGTTTATTTCCTACAGAGGCAAGTTGAGAAGCCTTCTTGAGGGAGTTATTATCAGCACTTGTAGGTGTCTGATCCCTCATTGGCGTTTGAACGCCAGGATGGAAGGAGGAATGGGCATTTAACGCCAGATTCCTACCTTTTTCTGGCGTTTGAACGCCAGAACTGGACATGGGTTGGGTGTTTAACGCCAACTTTTCACCCTTTTCTGGCATTTGAACGCCAGAACTGGGCGTCCACTGGGCGTTCAATGCCAGTTTTTCACCATTTTCTGGCGTTTGGACGCCAGAATTATTCCTCTCTGGGCTCTTAATGTCCTCAGAGGGACTTTGGGTGGCAGTTTGCTCATGCTCTGTTAGTTGTTCTCTTCTTAGCTGTCTGCTGTCTTGAGTTGAGGTGTTCAATGTTTTTCCACTTCTTAATTGAACTGCTTGGCACTCTTCTGTTATCTGTTTTGATAACTACTGTTTTGTCTGATTCAAGTATGATTCCATATCCTTATTAGCATTTTTGGTTTCTTGTAGCATCTCCTTAAATTCTGCTAACTGTCTTGTTATAGAAGATAGTTGCTGATTGAGTTCAGCAACTTGTTCCTGAGGACTAAAGTCAGTTGATACTGCCTTAGCTTCTTCTTTCAAGGAGGACTCACTATTTAAGTACAGATGCTGATTTCTAGCAACCGTATCTATGAGCTCTTGAGCCTCTTCAATCATCTTTCTCATGTGTATAGATCCACCAGCTGAGTGGTCTAGAGATATCTGAGCTTTTTTTGTAAGCCCGTAGTAGAAGATGTCTAACTGCACCCACTTTGAAAATATTTCAGAGGGGCATTTCCTTAGCATCTCTCTGTACATCTCCCAGGCTTCATAAAGAGATTCATTATCCCCTTGTTTAAAGCCTTGGATGTCCAGCCTTAGCTGTGTCATCCTTTTAGGAGGGAAATATTGATTCAGAAATTTGTTTGACAACTATTTCCATGTTCTTAGGCTTGCTGTGGGTTGGTTATTTAACCACCTCTTAGCTTGATCTTTCACAGCAAATGGAAACAGTAATAGTCTATAGACATCCTGATCTACTTCCTTATCAAGTACTGTATCAGTAATTTGTAAGAATTGTGCCAGAAATTCAGTAGGTTCTTCTTGTGGAAGACCGGAATACTGGCAATTTTGCTGCACCATGATAATGAGCTGAGGGTTTAGCTCAAAATTACTAGCTTTAATGGGGGGTATACAAATACTACCCCCATATGAAGCAGTAGTGGGATTAGCATATGACCCCAAAGTCCTTCTGGACTATTCATTTCCACTTAGATCCATGATGGAGAAATGGATATGATGTTGATTGTAAACAAAGAATTTTTATTTATTTTTATTGTACTTATTATTATTATTATTTATTATTTTTTTTAAAATAAAAAATTAAAAACTAAAATAATTAATTAATAAAAAAGATTTGAAAAATTTTTGGGTCAGGATTTTTGAAAAATGAAGAGAGAAAAAAATTGTTAGGGAGTTTTGAAAAAGATATGATTTCAAAATTTTAAATGTTGAAACTTTCTTAATAAGAAAAAACCAAACTTAAAATTTTTTAATCACAATAATAGAATAAGACTAAAATTTCGAAAATAATGAGCAATTAAAGGAAAGGATATATATTTTTTTATTTTTGAATTTTATGAGGAAAGAGAAAAATACACAAAAGACACAAGACTTAAAACTTTTAGATCTAGCTCCCTTATCTTTTGAAAATTTTTGGAGGGAAACACTAAGGGACACCAAACTTAAAAAATTTTAAGATCAAAATACATACAAGACTCAAGAGCACCTTGAAGATTCACAAGAATACGAGGAACATAAAAAGGAACACCAAACTTAAAATTTTTTGAAAACCAAAATAAAATTTTCAAAAATCACATGGAAAATAACAAGAAAACACTAAACTTAAAAATTGAAGCAAGATTTAAACAAAGAAAAATTAATTTCAAAAAGATTTTAGAAAAGAAGACTCAAAGGAGCAACTATTCACAAGAACATAGACACATTCAACAATTGCAAGGATTAAACAGAAAAAAACTATTTTTGAAAAAGGTTTTAATTATTATATTTTTTTTAGATGACAAAAACACAAAGGACACCAAACTTAAAACATACAACTAGACTCAATGAAAAACTAACAATTAATAAAGAAAAATAATATTTTTGAAGAAAAAACAAATTTTGAAAAGAAAGTAAAAGACTCTAAACCAAAAAGACAAATTTTTCCTAATCTAAGTAACAAAATAAACCGTCAGTTGTTCAAACTCGAACAATCCCCGGTAATGGCACCAAAAACTTGGTACACAAAATCGTGATACACAACTTCATGCAACTGACCAGCAAGTATACTGGGTCGTCCAAATAATACCTTACGTGAGTAAGGGTCGATCCCATGGAGACTGTTGGCTTGAAGCAGCTATGGTTATCTTGTAACTCTTAGTCAGGATATCAATAATAATTCTTAATTTTGATTGTGAAAAATAAAAGAACATGAAATAAATACTTGTTATGCAGTAATGGAGAATGGGTTGGAGTTTTGGAGATGCTCTATCTTCTGAATCTCTACTTTCCTACTGTCTTATTCTTCACGCATGCAAGGCTCCTTCCATGGCAAGCTGTATGTTGATGGATCACCGTTGTTAATGGCTACTATCCGTCCTTTCAGTGAAAAAGGTCCATATACATGGCTAATCATCTGTCGGTTCTCACTTATGCTGGAATAAGATCCCATGATCCTTTTGCGTCTGTCACTATGCCCAACGTTCGTGAGTTTGAAGCTCTTCACAGTCATCCCATCCCAGATCCTACTCGGAATACCACAGACAAGGTTTAGACTTTCCATATCTCAAGAATACTGCCAATTGATTCTAGCTTATACCACGAAGACTCTGGCCTCACGGATTGAACGCTCTGTTGTCAGGAGAGGCAGTCAAACTCGTGAACCAGGAACCCAAGAGATAAACACTCAATCTAAGATAGAACGGAAGTGGTTGTCAGGAACGCATTCATAGGTTGAGAATGGTGATGAGTGTCACGGATCATCACATTTATCATGTTTAAGTGCGAGTGAATATCTTAGAATAGAATAAAGCGTGATTGAAAAGAAAACAGAAGTAATTGTATTAATCCATCGAGACACAGCAGAGCTCCTCACCCCCAACCATAGGGTTTAGAGACTCATGCCGTAGAAGATACAAATTCAAATGTAAAATGTCATGAGGTGCTGAATGAATCTCTAAAAGTAGTTTTTATACTCAACTAGTAACCTAGGTTTATAGAAAATGAGTAAGCTAAGATAGATCGTGCAGAAATCCACTTCCGGGGCCCACTTGGTATGTGTTTGGGCTGAGCAATGAAGCTTTCACGTGCATAGGCTATTCCTGGCATTTAACTTCAGCTTTTGTGACAGTTTGGGCGTTTAACTCCAGCTTTTAGCCCAGTTCTGGCGTTTAAGGCCAGAATAAGGTAGAAAGTTGGCGTTAAATGCCAGTTTGTGTCTTAAAAACTCAGGCAAAGTATGGACTATTATATATTGCTGGAAAGCCCAGGATGTCTACTTTCCAACGCAATTGAGAGCGCATCAATTGGGCTTCTGTTTCTCCAAAAAATCTATTTTGAGTGTAGGGAGGTCAGAATCCAACAGCATCTGCAGTCCTTTTTCAGCCTCTGAATCAGATTTTTGCTCAGGTCCCTCAATTTCAGCCAGAAAATACCTAAAATCACAGAAAAACACACAAATTCATAGTAAAGTCCAGAAATGTGATTTTTACATAAAAACTAATATAAATATACTAAAAAGTAGCTAGTTTCTACTAAAAACTATATGAAAATACCCCCAAAAAGCGTCTAAAATATCCGCTCATCATACATACATATGTATATATATTAAATAACTTTACAAGCATTAACTAATATAATTCCTATCCCTCTTACAGAATGTATAAAGATAAGGGTGAGGGAAGAATAAGCACTAACTAAAGCAATACAAAACATCACGACAACAACTAGATAGACACTTCGTGACTTCTGCGTCCATATCCTGAAAAGGAAAATTTGTAGGGGGTGAGAACATCATCCTCGAAAGGGTTCTCAGTAGAGGGTTTTTGAGAATTACTATAATAGGATATGTGAGATAAAATCATTTCAGTGATTAATAACCGCCTTATGCATCTTTTCAAAAGCAAAGGTTTACTATCAAGAAAAATCTGAAAATCTTTTCTGAAAGAGGAAACTGTTCATTTTATAAAAAATTCAAAAGCCTTTCAAAAGGTTTATCTATGCTGAACCAGATTAGTCTTCATACTTTTCCAAACCAGAAACATTAACCAGACATGGCCTTCGGCCCACCTCATGATCAACCACGGCTCTAGGCTCAACAACCCAAACAACAACCAGCCACCACAGTCTAACAGAATCTCAGTTGCAAACACAATTAGGAAATTTCAAGCACAAACAAACAGCTATTGCAAGTAGAACTGATAGTTTCAGTGGCTAAGAGAAGGGGGGTTGAATCTTAGCCACCTTTTTCTTGAATACACTTTCTGGTCTTTGAGGAGACTTTTCTGTTTTTGTCTCGTCCCTAGTCACGAGACTTTTTGTTTTTGTCTCGTCACTTGACACGAGATATTTTTTATTTTAGCTCCTGTACAGTAGAAACAGAAATGGAGTAGTAGAGAAAGAAGATTACACCCAGATATATCCTGGTTCAGCTGCTAAGTGCGATGCAGCCTACATCCAGTCTCCATCACAACAATGATGAAATTTCACTATAATCATCCAGATTACAAACTATAAAGTGCTAACCCAACTTACAAGGGGATTCCCACAGAATCATGAAACACAACATAGATGAACAAATGAACTCTAAGACATCTATGGCTTTTTCTTTTAATTTTACACTCTCTGCCTTTTTCCGCTCTATGGCTTTTTCATACAAACCTCACTGTTTACCTTTTTCCATGAGACTCAAGACATGACAAAATTAAACAGAAAAATTACAAAACAGAATACATTGAAGGAGAAGAAAATCTGTAAGCTTAGGTAGCTATGAGAACTTTTGTGCCTTGCACTCTCAATTTCTTTTCTTGAATCAAATTGTGACTGTTCACCCCTTTTATAGAGAAGAGAAGCCTTTACAGTTGAAACAAAACCAAGCTTAACTTCCTTTCCTTCAAAACAGAACCGGTTCGGCCACAAAGAGAGAAGAGGTAACTCATGCAAAACACAACATGCAAGTACCTCTAGTTCTTCCTTGGTCATCACTCTTCATCAATCCGAGCGCTCCATTCTTGGCTTGCTCTCCAAGATGGATTTCTGGCCCTTGATGCTTCATGATGATGATGATGACTTCATCTGCTCCAATCTCTGCCTCTTCCATCACTTCGCCACTCTAGCTACTTCCTGTGGTGGTTGAGCAGAATCAGAAACAAGCCATGCCTCCAAGAATCTCCTCCTTGCTGGCCGAATCTTCTTCTTTCTTTTTCAGTATGAAGGACCTAAGATTACCTCACCAAATCTTGCCATTTTTGGTGACAATCTTAGCCACAGCTTACTTTTATTGTGTTATGTTTTCTTGCCATCATCATGATGGTCTTGAGATGTGCTCCATCTCCTTTTCGGTGAGTAGGTGTAGCTCCCATGGCTTCAATTGTTTTCTGGTTAATGACCGAAAGAGAGAAGGAGATGAGAGAGAAGATAAAGTAGAATTAGAATCATGTAATGGTTTTGAGTAAAGTGAAACAAGCTGAATTAATTCCTACTCCCCTTTCTTTCTTGGTGGCGTGTAGCATTAATGAGCCATCAAATCAATTGTATAATCTCTCTCATGTTTCCAATGCAAGTATCAACTCTTCTTAATAAGTTTTGAATTCCATTCCTTGAAGAGAGAAGAAGTCCGTTGGAAGCATTAGGCAAATTGCAACATTTGCTTTCCTGATGGATTTATTTTCGGATCATGCATTGGAGACAATTTTGGGCTTGTATCAATAATGAGTAAAGCTGGCCCAAATAAACACAACAAATAATTCAGCCACATAGTATGGGAAATATTCAACAAGGCTGAGAGAAAATTATTCCAATGGGTTTGCTTTTAATATTTTTGTTCGGCCCATAAAGGAATCTGCACAGCAAAAAAATTATTACAATTATCACACATTTAATCAATAATAAATTAATGATTTTGCTGTTAATAATATTTGATCATCATCATTTTACATTAGAGTTTTCCAAACTCATCAAGAACAATTAGCAGTTAATCACAAGTAATCACAAAGGCAAACCAAGTATAATATGTACACTCAAACAATGTCACATAGATGCATATGATGAATGCATGTCCTAGTGGCTGATGAGTCTTATCTATCGGTAATAAAACCAACCCGAAAAGTCCTGGTAGCTAACCATTGGACTGTCCCTCTGTCGTGCATCCCCAACTCGAGTTATTCACAAAAATAATCATAATTCACATCCAACACCCTCACTGGTGTATATTCACGGGGGTGGACACAGTGTCCGGCCACACTTACGACATAGGGTCAGCAGAGTATCGAGTCTCAACCTGGAGCACATGGTGGCTAGCCACTGCTTCTACCCAGGGAAACTCGTATCTCAAATAATTGGAAGTGCAACAATCACTTTATCAGCTCAAAATCATCCATATTCATACTCAGCCATCCGGCTCAAAACATATTCCACAATCAGCCATAATTCATTCTCATATACAGCCATCCCGGCTCATAAATATTTTCTTGATAAATCAAATAATACAGTTTCTCAAATCCAAACCTTTCTAAATAACTTTTCAAACAAAGTCTAGGATTTTTATAAAAATTTTGGTAGCACCTCCCCTAAACTTGGACTTTGCCACCCGGTTCGGGTTCCAACTAAACAGTTCCACAATCCTTTTCAACAGTCCAAAAATCCAAAATCAGTTCAAAAGCAAGCTAAATCCAGCAGTCATCTCATTTTCATATCTCAGGAAAACCATTTCAAAATCAAATCATTATCAACCGATTAAACTCATTTCCAAAACTTTAAAGAAACAGTTCAGCAACAACTCCATTTATCAAAACCAAACAATAATCTAATCAAAACATATAATCATATTCATCCAAAGTAGTCAAACAATACATAAGACTGGTACAATCACTAAAGTATATAATTCTCACACCAGTATCCATTTATAACAATTCCAGATAAAAAAATAGCTTTTTAGAAAAGCCCCTACCTCAATACGCAAAATCATAGCCCAAACGCCTCACAGAGTTCTTTTCGTCTCAATCCGAAATCACCGGCAATCAAAACCTCGGCTCTACTTGCTCTCTCAAAAGCAGAAACAGCTACAAACGGCACAAGCAAATCGAATTCTAACTCCTAAAACTATTAACATCGCAAATACTTTACTACACAGAATAGAACACTAACGTAGGCCTTTCGAAACAGAAATACTTACTGAATTAACAAAATGAAGCAGCCGCAACTCCAAATCAACCCAGCAGCGGCTCCGTCAATAATCTCAAGCGACAACGGCGATGTAAACCCCTGATGACGGCGACTGTAACAACCACGCAGTGTCAAAAACCTTTCCGGAATTCTGAAAGAACAGAAACCAGACTTAAAACCCTTACCGGCAGTGCTTTTGCCAGCGGTGGCCATAGGAGCTCAGCACCGTCATAGGAGCTCGGCGGTAGTGACAGCACGCGGCGGCGCAGCTTCGTGTAGTGGGTCCCGCTCTTCGCGTCACTGGCCGCGTCTTCGTCCCTCAGAGTCGCGCGACCTCTGTCCGATAGTGGACTGAATGGCAACGACACGGGCTCTACAGGACAGCGACGCTCCTCCTCGTGCGGTTCTGGCGGCAGCTCATGGACGGACTGAACGGTGGAGGCGCAAAGGCTGCGGCGACAGTGCTGCATTCTCTTCCTTCTCCTTTCTCGGCTCTCACAGATCTCATACCTCCTTGTCAGCAACGGCAGGGACGGTGGCAGTGACGCCCACTGCGCCGCCTTCCCTCCTCCTCCCTCACTCTCCTTCCGCGGTACCCCCTTCCCTCTACCCCTTTCTTTCTTCGTTTCTTTCTTTCACTTTGCAGCTACTGCTGCTGTATTGTTAGGGTGTGTTGCGTCAAAAGGGAGGGTGAAAGGGAACCGGGTAGGATGCAGCTGCTGGGTTTGGGGAATGGGTCACTAGGTTAGGTTTTTTTCAATTTGGGAATTAGAGTTTAGGTAAAAATTAGGTTTAAGGGTAGTTTTGTAATTTCAAATGAAATCAGGGATCATATAATAATTAGAATAAATTTTAATCCAACAATAATAATGTATAAAAATACTACTTGTTCATCAATTTTATAAATTATTTTCAATAAAATGCTCAAATCTAATAATTAGAGATAATATAATTAATTTCTTTATTTTTCAAAACAGCAGTATTAATATTTTAAAATATTAGTTATTTAGTCCAAATCATATAAAATTCTTATTATTTCATGACTACCAATTCTATAATTTAAATATAGAAAATAATTCAATAATTGTAAAATTGGATAATAATCTTAATTTATTTCAAATTCAATTAATCAAAACTTGCTTTAATTATCCTTAATAAAATAATTTCCGAAATTAAGACTATAAGTAACTATATGATTTGAGACTTGATCATAATAAGACTTTTCAAAAGTTCTGGATCTTACAGGTGGAGCACTGAATGGCAGTGGCAGTGGCGGCGGTTGGAGCAGTGAAGGACAGCAGCGGTGGCATATGCGTTTGAAGTAGTGGCGGCGGCGTTGGAGGAGCGGCAGCGGCGGCGACGGCTTAGGCTAGAGAGAGAAGGGGAGGGAGAGGGTTAGAGAGAGAGGGGGAGGGTGAAAGGTAGAGAGAGAAGAGGAATTTTGAAGTGAAGAAGAAGAGGGTTTGCTGTTCGATTTTAGGGCACTATTACCGTCGAATTTATCGGCGGATAAATCTGATGGTAACGTAGTGCAGTTAATCAAAACGCAGCGCTCCATGAATCGTTTCTACCGTCGGAATCGCTATTTTTGGTGCCTATTCCCCAATGGTTCCCGTAAAAAAATTATCAACAGATTTACTATCAAATGTGGTTATCCGACCGTAACTTTTTGGTATGATGAATCTCACCACAAAACCATTGATAAATTCAACGGTGAATCCATCGTTAAGCTGCGACGCTAAATCCGACGGTAATCTGCGATTTTCTTATAGTGATTATTTTGAGATTTTTTTTTATAATGTATTGGCCTATTGGGTATGATTTTATTTTAAAGATTTTTTATTATACCATTTATTAATAATTTCTTTTCTAATATTAAAAGAACTATACTTATGAAAAGAACGTGGATATTAATATATGATTATAAGAAAGATAATATTTATATGTTATTAATAAAATTAAAATTTGTGTATTAATATTTTAAATCAGTTAATGGTAGCAATCTATATGATTGTATTATTAAGAAAAAGATAACATTCTAATTTATTACTAATTATAGTAAACGTAAATTATACAAATTATATTATAATTATACAAAATTATTTGTTTTTAAATTAGAGAATCAAATTAGTATATTATTAATTAATAATTTATTTTGTAATTTTAAAAATATTATAATTAAATGGATAGACTCTAATTAAAGGATAAATATATTATTCTATTAAAAATAACTTTCAAATTAAATTTTGAGAATAAAATAATATTTTGAATTTTTTATTGTTGTAAATTTTGTAATTAATTTGTTTAAGGTATCACTTTGAGATTTTGTTTTTTATTAAGATATTATTTTATTTTGATGTTTTTTATTATATCATTAATTAATAATTTTTTTAATCCTAAAAGTATTATACTTATGGAAGGAACATGTATATTAATATATGATTATGAGAAAAAATCGTGTAATAACGCTTTAAATCAATTAATGGTAATAAGAATGTATTTGATTATATTATAAGGAAAAATATAATATTTTAATTTATTACTAATTATACTATTATCATACATAATTATTTGTTATTAAATTAAAAAATTAAATTATTATATCATTAATTAATAATTTTTTAATATTAAAAATATTGTAATTAAATACATAGACTCACCTTAAAGGATAAATATGTTAATCTCATGATTAGTTTATTTTAGACCGTTATTTTAAGATTTTATTTCTTATCATATTGGGTACGATTTTATTTTGATGCTCTTTATTTTCTCTCTACATACACATGAATATTTTAGGAGCATACAACTATTAAAAAAATAATATTTTTAACAATATTGAATATTTTTAAATTTTATTTTATACAAAATTCTCAAATAGAATACATTCTCATGATAGCTAAGATTCTACGAATAACGAAAGAAAATAGAATAGAATAAGCATTGAATAAAATAGGTATTAATTGAATTGTTATTGTTAAATTTAAAAATAAAAATAATAATTTGATGATGACTAAACATTATAATGTTGGGTCAAAAATCCAAAAGTGTATATGACATGTGTGATCATGTGCAAGCCAACAAGTAAATGAAATTGCAACAAACAAGACTTAATAGCAAACAATTCATGTGGACCATGATAATTGTTACTGATCGCTAACCAAGAAAGAAAGTAACACTCTCCTATGGCCCAAAATCAAGCAACCAAACTCCCTTTTTTGCTTCAGCTGCAACCATGTGACTAATCTTAGATTAAGGAAGAAAGAGAATTTTTTCTAGCAAAAGAAAAAAGGTAATTACCATGGTTTTGAAAATCGAACCGGACCGGTCGGTTCAACCAGAAAAATTGAGAACTGGTTACTTAGTCGGTCCGTATAAGGTCAGAAACTGTCTGACAAAAAACCGACAAAAAACCGGTCAAACCGGTAGTAAACCGATGAACCGGTGAAACCGGACAGTTTTTTAACGAATTTTAAAATTTTAATTAAAAAAAAAAAGAAATTCAGCATATAAAATGTTGCCTACTTGCCTCCCTCAGATCCCCTCCTTCAGACAAACCCTAACGGCTAACCCACAACCCCTCTCTCGCTCTCTCAGCCACCACAAGCAGCAGCCACCGCCTCAACCGCCGAACTCTTCTCATCAGCTAAAAGGTGCTATCGTCGCGCATCAGTGACAGACAGAGTGTCAGATCGGAGCCCTTGTCCGTTGATCCTCTTCTCCTCCACGCCGTCGCCTCTGGACTTGCATGTCAAGGCTTGTGGCCGTCTTCTACTCTTCTCTACGTCGTCGTGGTGGTCGTGGACTTGCAGATCGAGGATCTGTCAGTTTGAATCCTATCCTCGTCTCTGTCTCGCTGTTCTACCCTCCTCGGCAGTTGAGTTTCATTCCTCCCTCGTCTTGGTCTCTGTCTCGCCATTCCTCCCCCGTCTCTGTCTCTGTCTCGCCGTTCCTCCTTCGCTGGCAGTTAGGTTTTGTTATAACCTCATTTGTCTCTATCTCACCTGTCTCCAAGTTTTATGATTCCGAATTTCTGTTTTTGTAAGATTCTGGAACCGAAAATGTTTAGGATTATGAGTATGCACTGCTGAAATCTATGTTTGCTTCAGTTTATGTTTGTTCATTTTGTTTATTTTATTGATTGAGTTACTGTGATTATTGAGTTGTTTTTTTCTAATGATTGGGTTGCAATTTTTTTCTGTTTTTTTTTTCTTAGTTAGGGTTATTGGTTGTGTGATTTGCTGAATTTGGATTGAGTGAATATGAATTGTGAGTGCATCTGAATTTTAATTTTTTGTGATTGAGTGGCTGAATTTTTTAATGCTTTGGAATTCTCTGGCATGTCTGTATTTGAATTTGGATTTGGATTGTTAGGATTTAATTAGGGTATTTATGCTGATTATTTTATTAGAATTTGAGAGTTAATTAGAAATTTGTAATATTTAAAATTATTTATGCTAATTATTATTTATGTTATTATTTTATTTGAATATTTAAAATTATATATTGAATTTTTAATAATTTTATTGTATATTTAACTAAACCGGTCTAACCACGGTTCGACCCCGGTTAGACCATTGAACCATTAAACCGGTCACTTGACCGGTTTAATGACCGGTTCGATTTTCACAACCTTGGTAATTACTAAATCCAAGAAATAAAGGTAATCTATTTTTCGGAGTCAGCTCCACCACCTTTATAGGATTTTTTGGAGATGTCTTAGAAAAATTATTTTTCTTCCCGTGACTACAGGGACTAGTAGACAATATCTATAAGGGAGCTGACATCATCTGTTGATCAGTTGAGAATAGAGCATCAGGATCATTCTACTCTTCTTTACCAGATGATGGAGGAGTAGAAGAAGAAGGGGGCGTGACATAGAGGAGCTGAAACGCAGAGAGGATTCTCCAGAGGGAGTAGCACCCATCATGACTGAGGTTGTTGAGTTTCATTCTTCTCTACCTTATTTTATTTCTATTTTTTAGTATCACATTCTATTTTCTGTTTTCTATTCTGAGTTGCATGGTCACTAGCATAATTTCTTTGCTTTCTAGTTAGTTATTTATTTTAGTACTTTATGTTTATTTTTTTAAAAAAAAGATGTCTCATGTATTGTTTACTGAACTTAAAAAAGAAATATCACAAAAAAAGAGTAGTAAAATGCATGAGATTTTGAGTTATATATTATGTTGTTCTAGTTATTTTGATGTGGTTGCACTATATCTATTTCTGAACGTATGAATTAACATGCATATTTGATATTGAAGTTGAGAATATTGGTTCTTGAGAAACAAGAACTTAGAAAAATATTATTAATTCTTTGAAATAAGAAAGATATTTATTCTTGAAGCAAAACAAACAGCAAAAAGTAATGAAAAGAAAAATTAAAAGAAAGAGGTCCAAGGCTTTGAGCATCAATGGTTAGGAAGGTCAAAACTGATATAAAGCTCAAAAGAGTGGTTTTTTATAACCATATGCTTGTGGTGTGAAAGTGTCAAGTAACCTTGAGACTGAACACTTAAAATCATGACCCATTACTATTACAGAGTATGCCAAAGACTCTGAGCACCACTGTCTGGGAGAAGTAAACAGAAAAATTAGAAATCAAAGAGTTCCCCAATTAAGTGCTTGTGGTGTTCGTGTTTCAAGTTAAGCTTGAAAATAAAACACTTAGATTCACGACTAGGCTCAAGGTGCAAAGCACCAAAGAAAATAAAAGAAAAAGCTGTGTTCAAGAATCAATTAGAGCCTAAAAAAGAGAACCTATAATATCATTCGAGTTCTAGTTCTGAAAGATACTAATATTTTTGAGTTTCAAAAGATAGTAAGACACCGAACCTATTCAAAATTAGAGTGTCATTAGCCCCATTCAGTAACTAGACCTGAGCTTAAATAACAACTCAAGTCTTAAGCATTTTCTCTTCTCGGTCCTATATTATTTTAGTTGCTTGAGGACAAGCAACAGTTTAAGTTTGGTGTTGTGATGTGTGAGCATCTTGTACCCTTTTTCTTATCATTTTCTAGTTGTTTTTAGTTAGATTTTATTTAATTTTACTTGATTTGAATGTAAAAATCCTCTTTGGATACTACTTTGAGTTGTTAGTATTTTTATGAAAAGTACCACCACTCCTACTCCAATTAGTAAAGCTAGCGCCTCGAACTAATCACATGCTAACTCCGGCCCATCTTTAATGTTAAAGGACCAAGACCTTACGACAACAGATGCGGATGAACTAGCTTAGCTGCAATCCTTCCCGCTCTAGTTCGACTAGTTTTGACCTTGAACGTGGAAATCTCAGTTGACTGGATATAGTGATTCAGATGGGTCTGCTGATAGGGATGAAAGAAAACCCACCCCCTATTTGAATAAGGCTACACCTTCATACTTGGCGGAGGAGCCATTACGTGGTGTAGTAAGAAAGAAGGAAATCCTTATCCATGATGGAATCTGATATTCAGGTGAAATTCGAAACAATTTGACAGAAATTGGAGCCAAAAAGAAAAAGCTGGCAGCACTCTTCCTAGGTGCTAAACGCCCCAGCAAGGGACACAATTCAGATTGGCGTTTAGCACCAGCAAGGCTGACCGAATTTCTCCCTCTTTTGGCATTTCAAGTGGATTTAGCATTTATTAGTTATTTTTTTGTAATTTTTATTTACAAACAATATCTTTTGGTCTTAGGATTTATTATTTTATTTTATTTTCGAATCAAATTAGGTTAGTATAAAAGGAATAAGATCCACCCTTTATGGGAGATCAGACTGCTACACGTTTTCAGAACCTTAGTTTCTCTATAAATCATGAGCAACTAAACCTCTTGGTTAAGGTTAGGAGCTCTGTTTATTTCTATGGATTATGACTATTGCTTTCCTATTTTAATTAATGTATTGATTCAATTTCAAGGATTATTTTCATTCTTAATCTTATGAATCTGGGTGAAACAAGAATATGACCCTTATTCTACATGAGTTCTTGTGATTCTCGAGAGAGTTATCTCACTTGAACAACAGGTTGAAAATAAATTCCTCCTAAACTGCTAATTACATGAATTAATTGGGATATGTGACATATATGTAATCCTGTTAGCTTTGGGTAATTAGGGTTTTTGTGGCCATAAACTAGTTTTTAACTTAACCCTCTAATCGGAATTAAGTGACCACGAGAGTGGCGGTTAATGAAGATTAGAGGAGGCTAAATCATTAAGAGATTAGGGTTTAGACATTTACAGTTTGCCATGGAATTGAATGAATCATGCATTGTTAAAATAGTTGGTAAGAACTTTTAATCCGGAAAAGTAAACATCTCTGAAGCATTAACTGTTTTCTCTTATTGTTTTTACACCAAACATTTTATTTGCTTTCTTTACTCTCTTGTCTATTGTTTTATATGAATTTCAACCATCAAAACCCCCCTTTTTGTTCACCTAACTAAGCCAGTTAGATAACCATTGTTGCTTAGTCCGACAATTCTCGTAGGATCGACTCCCACTCACCTAAGGTATTACTTAGATGACCCGGTGCACTTGTCGATTAAGCTGTGCGAGTTTCTAATTCGCGCACCATTTATCCACTGAAAATTATGTTAAAGATAAAGTAATTCTTGCACCAACTCTAGACTGTGTCACTGATATCAACAACAAGATGATTACAGGGTTACCTGAAGAAGAAAGAGTTTACTTAAGTTCTAACTCTATTTGTGCGGAAGATGAAAAATATAAAATTCAAGTTAGATTCCTTCTCACTAAATATTCTAAATGGAAAAAATTGTTCAGATCTACCACCACACAAATTGATTGTAAAAGAAAGCGCCCCTGTCATGTTACTGCAGAATATAGACCAAACTAATGATTTGTGCAATGGAACGTGAATGCAAAACCATGTGATAGAATGCAAGACTTTAACCGATAACAAAGTTGGAAGTATTATTCTTATCCCAAGACTAAATCTAATTCCAAATAACGAAATATTACCTGTCAAGTTTAAAAGAAGACAATTTTCAATTATTATATCATTTGCAATGACAATAAATAAATCTCAAGGGCAAACTCTATCAAAAGTTGAAATATACCTTTTAAGGTCAGTTTTCACCCATGGTCAATTATATGTTGCATTATTAAGAGTAAAGAGTAAAGATGGTTTACGAGTGCTATTGCAAGATCACAAACACTTGAAAGAAAATTACACGATGAATGTGGTATATAGAGAGATTTTTGAGAGTTTATAATGAAAAAGGTAATTTTTTAATTTCTTAGTCAAATTTATTAAAATTTATTAATAAAAATCTATATTATTTTATTCTCTTGATAAACTATTCTAAAATTACATTAACCATAGAATTTTATATACTAATATTGAGATATAGATATTTCAAGTACATATTTTGCAAACATTAAAGGAGATGTTGAGTTATTTTTTAGTGAATTTAAAATATTTACTTTTTATTAGAGATATTTGTACATTAGAAATTTCTAAATTTATTGTTGTTCATCTTGAACTCTCTTTAATTTATTCTTATTTCACAGTAAAATAACATACAAATATTTGTTGGTGAGTTAAATGTTACTCAAATATTTAATTTAACATTGAATATATATGTCTAGCTTATTGAACAAAGTAAATTAACAACAAAATTAATATAACTATATTTGAGTTGATATACTTAATACCAAATTAAAAAAAAAAAGAAAACGAACAATATACATCATGTTATGTATTTATTAATTAAATTATTATAATTTAAATTAATTTAATAAAATAATTTAAAACTATAATTTTAATTTTATCACATGCATGACATTGATTATTATATTTGGTGTAATATAATTATAATAAAAATATTTTTTTTAAAAAATAAATTTAGAAAAAGGAGATTGGCATAGTGACACCAAAATACATCACATCAGTAATTTTAGTGCTAGAAATTAGAATGCTACTTATTGTAGAATATTATAATAATTACTCTATTTATTCATCTTAATTTTATTTTTAAAAAAATTATGTATGTTTGTATTACAATAATGTTTAGAATACAATAAAAAATAAATTTAATAAACACTTAAAAAATATTTTTTAATATTTATTAATTATTATTAGAATAATTATTTAATTTTATAAATAATAAATATATAATTACCAATATTATATATAAAATTATGAATATTATGTTATATATAATTTTAGATTTTTTTTTTGGTGACTTTATATAATTTTAGATATGGTCTCCTTTATCGTTTTTATTATATTAAATATACACTCTCATTGTGGACTTCAAAGTCCAAAACGACACATTTTTTTACTAACATGCCACTCTCTTAAACTTATTATTAACATATCATTATTTTTAAATTATTTATTTCATAATTTTAAAAACCGGACAAAATAATTTATCGAACCAATCATATGACCAATTCAATTCGGGCCAAAAAAAACACAAAAAATTAATTGGTCAAAGAATCAGTTATTGTCTTTCATTCAAAAAACTATATGAAAAGTGTCTTTAACTAAAATGATGTCCAAATGCATAATTATTCAAAATGGCATAATTTATATATTATTGCAAACTCAATTCATCTGATTACTACAGGGATGAACCCAATTCGGAATATGAACTATAAAAGAAAATATCAATTAAACCGATCACAAGAATATCAGTTACAGTACCTATTATTCAAAAAAAAATTCTTCCAGTAGTTACTTTGTCTTTTTTCAACCCAATAAATTAGAGTAATATGATTATGTCACTGTTTTCAGATTTTAATGTCCTACAATAAAAAACAATTATTAGTTCTTTATTGTTGTAATATAAAAAAAATAGTTAGAAAATATTAAGCACAGTAAAAATCAAAATTTATATTAGTTTTGTAGTTCATTCTTTATATTTGAATATAATATACTTAATTATTTAAAAAGTTTATATAAATATTATAATAATATAAAAATATACATGTATACAAATTATAAAAATAATATCAGGATGATTTTAGTTCAATTAGAGGAGCGAGAATGATGTATCTCTGCCTACTCTACTTAGTCATCTTAATTTTTAAACAAAGAAAAAAATATTATGTTTTTATTATATTAAATACACACTCTCAGTATTGACTTTAAAGTCCAAAACAACACATTTTCTTTTACTAATAGTATATCACTTTCTTAAACTTATTATTAACAATTCATTATTTTCAAATTATTTATTTATAATTTAAAAAATCAGACAAGATAATCGACCGATTCAACTGGAAATCGACGATGACCAATCCAATTTCAACAAAAAAACAAAATATTATAAAAAATTGGTCAAAGAGTCAATTAACACCTTTCATTCTAGAGACGTTATTATAAAAAGCGTCTTTAACTAAAATTATGTCGTCTAAACGTATAATTATTAAAAATAGCATAATTTATGTATTATTCATATTACTTTTGTAATTATTTTTTATATATAGTTGATTAAAATATATTTATATTATTTGAAAAGTTTATATAAATATTATTTTATAATATAAAAGTATACATGTATACAAACTATAGGAAGTATAAAAATAAAAATTGTTATAAAAACATTAAAAATAAGTTATTATGTATTATATTTTTGTATAAATATATATATTATTTAACTCAATTTTAATTATATTTATATTTTAATATATATTATATTATATATAAGAGAAATTATCTACATACAAGTATTTTTTATGGAGGCCACTCAGATAAAGATGTCTAAAATGTCTTTTTTTAAAAATGTTTCTATGTTATGTTTTAATTGGTTTCTGTATAATTTATTCGGTGTTCCTCATCACATATTATTAAATTCCTCAAAAGATTTTCTTTCCAAAACCAATAAAAAAACATTTAATTTGGACTAAAACAAAAAAAATAATAGATTAACTATTAGATTTTTTTAAAAGATTATTTATATAAAAAAATATATCACATTCATCAATATATATATATATATATATATAAAACAAGCTCTTAAAATTTTTATAAATAAAAAAAATAATTAATTTTCATTCGTATAATATATAAAAAAATTACAATATTATTATTATATTATAGGTTAAAATTTACTAATTAAAATTTTGTTTTTATTTTTAATATAAGCATTAGAAATAAATAAATTTTTTATAACAAGATGTAATGTAACAAAATATATAATATTAATTAATTTTTAAAAAAATTCTAAAAAGATGGTTTTTTCTAATAAAGTGTTATTAAAAAATTAACATTATAAAAACTAATTTTAACCAATATGATATAATAGGTTATTAAATATATTTAATACAAAACACATTGAATATAAATTTTTATTGAGTTTAAATTTTAAATAATTTTTAATTGAATTTTGAATATTTTTATTTTAAAGAATTAGAATATTTTAACATCATTTTTTCGTATCTTTTTAATTGAGTCTTTGATTTTTTAAATTATAAACTTTATTTATAATTAAGAGTAATATTTTAACACCACCAATTAGTCACACATATAAAAATACAAGAACAATTCTATTGTCATAATTATAATCTAACTTTATAAGCAATACAATACAATGAAACTATATATAAGTAATATAACTAAATTTTATCTACATCTATAATCACATTTCATAAATAATATAATTAAATTATATTTATGTTTATAATTAAAATATGAATAAAAATACAAAAAAATATCAGGATGCTTAATTTTTTTTGTTCATAATTTTTTTATTATTTTTGTTGTGAAAATTCTAATTATTTTAATAATTAATTATTTTTAAAAAAAGATAACTGAATAAGACAAAAAAATCTTATTAAGAGTAATTTATTTATATATGATTAAAAAATAATTGAATAATTATATACGATAAAAAATTAATATTATTAAAAAATAAAAATAAAATTTATTTTAAAGTTAAAAATAAAGTTTATTTAAAAATAAAATTAAAAATCATGGGTTTTTTTCTTTTTTCCAAAATTTATCTACGAGTAATTCTATAAATATTTTATGATAAACAAAAATATTAAACTCGTACTAAAATTTATTCTAATAAAATTTATTTTTATTCTACTAAACGTTAAATAAACTATTGAAAAGAATTTTGTTTCCTCCATTAGAAAAGAATGATAAACTTCCATACTTCTATTATGTTATGGCAATAATTTGGCCTGTTATTTTTTAATGTATATAATAATAATAATAATAATAATAATAATAATAATAATAATAATAATAATAATAATAAAACAAGTATATCACAGTAAAAAAGGAAGTATGTCACCAAATAATTTATCATTCCGAATTATATATGAATCATATTAATAATATGAGGGCTAATACTATAAAAATCGATAACAAGATTAGGGACTTACAAAACCTTTCTTAAGATCATAAAAAAAAACCGTTTATATTTGTGTGATATATAAAACAATTATCATATTATTATTATTACATTATATATATATATGAGCAAAAAAAGTCCAACTATTTTAAAATAAAATTTTCTTTTAATATTTGATTAAATGTTCTTGTATTTAGTACTTTTTTTTCACTTCCTATTTTTCACTTCCTTAATTTCAAAAATGTATAAAATTATTGTGTTAAATTGATTTGAAGTTAAATAAAAATATTGTATTGAATTTGTTTTAAAAAATATTATAGAACTAATTTTTTTCTAATAAGTCAATATTTTAGACAAAAATTTAATTTTTATACTATTAAAATTTATAGCTTAGGATTTAAAATTTAATATTTAGAATTAAGGATGTTGGGGCAAAAAATAATTAATTTCGTTAGTGTCAGCATTGAACTTGTTTTAATATTAAATTAAAATAACTAACAAAACTACTGTTAGAAACTTATTGACTATTTAATAAAAAAAAATGAATAGTCAAAATAAATGAGTAAGTCTCATATTAATTACCCCAGAAACAAAAGTTATTTATACTCTGACCATAACTTTCCCTTTTCATCCAAGGTGAGACTTTATACCTCTCAGAACTTATATATTGTGCACAATCATAATAATATTGCAGTAAAATCTAATAGAAGTCTCAATCCCGGTTCAATAATCTTAGGAGTGGAAGCTTAGGAGGGCAGTTTGTAAGTAGTGTTATGAAGACAAAATAACTGAAGTGAGGAATTTGGAAATAATAAAGAATTAAGAAAAGAAAGAAGACAGAGGAAGTTGGTTAGTTTGTTAAGCTTGGCGGGAAAGTTAGTTGGAGATATTTTACGATTGGTTATTGATGAGAATGAAGTAGTACTAGTATATAAGGTGGTAGTGGAGTCAGAGTGTGTGTATTTTGCGCTCTCTTGAAATAATTCTGATTTCTCTCTCTCTCTCTCTCTTCTCCAATTCATTCTCATTCCATTTCTTCCATCTTTCTCTGTTTCTTCAATCATGAGCGACCTTGGGGACAAGTATTTGGCGTTAGCAGCTGTGATTCTCGCTATTCTCCTCTGGAAAGGCTATCAAAAATTAAAGAGTTGGGCAATGCAACGGGAATTGGACCGGCGATGGGGCGGTGGCGGCAACCGCAACCGAGCAGGTCATCATCCAGGCGGTGCTGATCTTGAGCAGGGAGCCCGAGGGGGCGGTGGCAACGGAGCAGGTCGAGGGGGCGGTGGCAACGGAGCAGGTCGAGGTGGCGATGGCAACGGAGCAGGTCGAGGTGACGATGGCAACGGAGCAGATCAAGGTGGCGACGATGGCAACGGAGCAGGTCGAGGTGACGATGGCAACGGAGCAGGCCGAGGTGGCGATGGCAACGGAGCAGGTCGAGGTGGAGGTGGCGATGGCAACGGAGCAGGCCGAGGTGGCGATGGCAACGGAGCAGGTCGAGGTGGCGGTGGCGATGGCAACGGATCAGGTGGCGGTGGCGACGGTAACGGAGCAGGCGGAGGTGGCGATGGCAACGGAGCAGGCGGAGGTGGCAATGGCAACGGAGCAGGTCGAGGTGGCGGTGGCGATGGCAACGGATCAGGTGGCGGTGGCGATGGTAACGGAGCAGGCGGAGGTGGCGATGGCAACGGAGCAGGCGGAGGTGGCAATGGCAACGGAGCAGGTCGAGGTGGCGGTGGCGATGGCAACGGATCAGGTGGCGGTGGCGATGGCAACGGAGCAGGTCATCATCCAGACGGTGCTGATCCTGAGCGGGCAGGCCAAGGTGGCGATGGCATTCAAGAAGCTGACTTAGGCCACCATCAACTTCCCGATAGTGAGTGAATTTTTGCATGAAATTCTTGATTCAATTTAAGTTGCATGCTATACGTACATTGTGATGATAATTCTTGATTGAATAGGATCCTCAAATGAAGCTCCAAGAACTGCTCAAAAAGTAAAAGAAAGCGATGCAGCAGAAGAGTAAGTTGTTGGTCATATCAATTGACATGCTTCATGTTATTCCCTTGTGCCAACCAATTCCATATTCATTTTATGTTACTATTAATGCAGATACGAAGTGAGCGGCAAATTGAAGGCTAAGAGTGGTCTATACAATTTGACTGTTGTCCTTCTCAAGCTTTTGGCACGAAAGAAACCAAGTGATGAGCAGCAGGGCGTATCTTCTGAGCCTTTGTTGAATGCTGTTGTTTAATCACCCAACTACATTACATTCTTTTAGTCTACTCTTTCTATCTCTCTACGTGCACATTTAATTTCTTGCAAGAACTCCTCGTAAATAAGCACGCCTCCCATTATTGTTTACATACATTTTCTTCATAATACATGACGGTTTTTTTGAGCTATACTTGCTTCTTTTATATTTCTTTCATTTATTTACTGCTTCTTTGGTCTTTACATATGATGGATTATTACTGCCTTCTTACTGCAAAATACATGCATAAATGAAATTGTGTACATATCAAATAGAATGTGATTAATTCTTATGTATCTCTCTCGGATACGTGGGTTTGACTTTCGTTTTGTGTCAACATTGGACAGAGTTATTTTTTTCTTTCAAATCGATAATGGATAAAAAAAGGGACAATTATTTACTACGTCTAAGATGAACAAGTAAAAAAGGCAACACAAAAAATGAAATCCTGTATTTTATCCAATTAATCAGTAGCAACTACTAATTAGGAGGTACAAAACCCTAGAATAGCGGGTAGATAGATTGGATTGATGCTGTTCAATCCCAATCCATAACTATCTGCTAATGTGCCTCTTGGCCAGTCACAATGGGTAGGGAAAATGTTTTAGGTAGATAAATAAAAGGTGTCAGACACCCTCTCAATTTTTTTTCTAATTAAATTTGATATGAACTTCATTAATTTAATTGTCTTACATATATTTTTTTATTTTTTTAAACTCGTTTTCTTTACTTTTATGTCTAAGTATACAAAAGATATGCATTAAAAAGTGATGCAAATAATACATCTCTAATTTTCCCCTCCTCTTATGCGAAGCTAAATCACTATATAATATTGGATGAGTTACAGATTTATATCTCCCATTATTCTTGTTTCGGTTTGGCTAGAGTACAATTTGAATTAATAATGGTAATTTAGTAATGGTGCACAAAAGTAGCTGCACCTTAAAAAAAAACCCACATTCAAATCACTAAAAATGTAAGATCTGTTCATAATAAATGTCATATGTAATAATAATAATAGATTCATGTATGTAAAATTGTAGTAAGATAGTATCTTCATAGGGTGATGTTAGCTAACCAAAAAATAATTAAAATATAAAAATATTATATAAAAATTTTTATTCTTTTGATAAGCAAGTAACATATACTTTTTTATTATTTATTCTCATTATCACTCGTTATTTTGCTGCATGTTTAGAGTCATTAATGTTCTTTCCAAAATCAATTTCAGTTTCTCCCAAATCAAATTTCTAACATCTCTCAATCACATTAATATCCATTAAAATACAATAATTCTTTGCAAAAATTATGAAAATTAAATTAAAAATTTTTAACAACTTCTACTATACAACTTATTTACATATAGACTATTAAAAAATAAAACATAAAATATAAACAAAAATTAAAAATAAAATTTTAAAAATAATTATTAATTCGTTATATTAAAATCAATAAACAAGCATACATATAAATATTAAATAAAAATATTAAAATAATTAAAATTATGACCTATTAGTGCACATATGAGATAATTTAAAAAATACAATAAGATGTATAGTTTAAAATTTAATGATATTAATAATAAAAATTTATTAATTATAGACATCATATAGGTATGAAATTATGAATATTATGAGTACAAATTACGGATATTATTAACATGAAATAATGGATGTTATGTGTATGAATTTATCAATTGAATAAATTAATTTAAGAATTTGATATTTTTTTTAAATTCAATTATGATAAAATTTAAAATATCTGTTTAATTTTATAGTTACTTATGCAATAACTAAAAAATGATATGTGTAGGGATGTAATATCTAATAAACATGAATTTAATTTATAGATGTTAGTTGTATGTAATTATGGATGTTATGTATATAAACGTATGAATGTTATGTGTATGAACTTAGTTAGTACAATCTAATTATAAATACACATAAAAGCACACAAAAAAATTAAAACAGTTTTTATCATACCTCATCGAAGCTAGTGTAGTTTTTCATATTCTTGAAAATTGATTGACCGGCAATAATTTCGTCGGGTGAGTCCATCTGTTGTTCAAATTTTTCAACACTTTTTACCCTAGGTACCGTATTAAGGTCGAATTCAAATGCCATACTATTTGTAATGATAAAGATGATTTCTTATAAAATTTTTTGACCTATTCTAATTGTGTTTGCAATGGTATTAGAGTTGTGAATTTTGAACGAAAATAATTGAATTAACAGAAACAAAATCATATTAGAGTAGCAGATTTTGTATCTCTCGATTGAATGATAATAAATGACTTAAAAAAATAGAAAATTAATTACAATAAAAAACGATAATGATAATAATAATAAAATAAAAAAGTGTATATGATAATAATCAATTACAATTATTAAATTAATGTGATATTATCGTATTTCTATTAGGTGAAAGAATAAAGCAAGAATTAATTATAATGATAAATCATAACCGTTATTAATTATTATTATTAATCTTTATATGAACATACCAAAGGAACTATATATGCTATTACGTGTGTCTTAGGATAATTAATGTCATATAATCATTTTTATTTTATTCTTAAATATAAAAGTTAAATTATAAAAAAAAATATTAAGTATTAATTATAAAAATGTCTGATAGTAAGGAATATAAACAAAAGAAAGAATTCACGTTATTGTAACGGCTAGGATCACCTCCACATGCACTTAATCAATTATATATGAACAAAAATGTAATCATTGTTGGTTATTAACTTATTATATCAACTTATACTCCTTCGTTGTTTATTCAAGTCATTAATTCTCATTTTAGTGCATGTCTACTTAACATTTAAAAATAGTTAGAATCTTTCGCTAGAAATATTAAATTGATGTGAACCAATTTAATTTTTATATTTTAGTGAATAAAATGAGTCTCATCAATACAACTTTATTTAACAAAAATATTATGTAATAATATTTGTTAAAATTAATTTATTAATAAATTTTTATAATAATATGCGTAAACATTTAAAGATGTTTAGGAAAAAATTAAATAATAACATCTTTATCACCATTTCCATTACATTATTCTACATTTACACTCTTCTCACCTTCCTTTATGTTAATATTTTGACAATACTTATAAATAAAAATGGATTCTTGCCCTAACTTAGAAGAGTCTTAGGTCAACAATTTTTGTGATTTGTAATTATCAAATAGTTTTTAATGATGATTTTAATGGTGTGAGATTAGTGTGAAATTTTATCTAATGACTTATTTTTCTTTGTTGGTTATATACTATCCAAAATTTAATAAAGTTGCTGCTCCTAGACTTTTCCTAATGTTAATTAATGCAGCGCAATGAGTGGGAGATTGAGTGTTGTGCTTCACAAGCTTTTGGCAAGAAAGACATCGCCAAGTGGGCAGCAGAGCCTAGCTTCTTAACCTTTGTTACGTTGAATAATGCAAGACCTGCTGGTTAATTAAGCTACACGCTCTATATCTCTTTGTACCTACTCTATCTGCCTATCTGTACGTACATTTTAATTTCTTGCAAAAACTTGTTTACATACGTTTCATTCATTTGTTCATAATCCATAAGGGTTTTTGAGGTATACTTGCTTCTTTTATATTTTCTTTCATTCATTTACTCTTTTGATTTGCTGCTTGTTTGGTCTTACTCAAAACACATGCATAAATGAGATTGTGTAGATCAAATAGAATGTGATTGAAAAAACAGAAATTATTGCAGTAGCAGCTTATACACTACATTATTCTGATCAATAATAACTAATTACAAAATATCTGTAACTAACTTCCCCGCCAAGCTTAACAAACTAACAAACTTTGCTGCCTTCTTACAAAGTTGCCTCTTAAGCTTCCACTATTAATACTATTCACGCTAAGTTCCCTGTGGAATAACTAATTAACGCTTTGATTCTCTTATCAGAACACTACATCATTTTCTCAAAATTTGTTTGGGAAGCGGGAAGCCCAAAGAGGGGACTTGTCTTTCATGTTTAAATTGATAGCCAAGTTATGTGCTCTTCCAAATCTAGCTATATTTTAAAATTATTTAATTGATGGGATAATAAAATTAAATTTTATAGATTAAATCTCTTTTAATAATATATTTTCCACATATTAAAAAAAAGGGTAAGAAATATCTTCCAACAAAAAATATAAAATATAATGAAGAGTACATTATCGGATAATATATATTATTGATTATGTTTGTAATGTAATTCTAAATTTCTTTATATATATATGCGCGTGCCAAGAATATTCTAAAATAAATCAAAAGATATTTTGGAATGAAATTAAATTATCATATTCGTTCGTTAAATCGTAAACTTGAATTTAAAACTTAAAATTGACTATGTAAAATAATGACTAAATTAATAAAGTGATTTTTACCATCTCTAAAATTAATGTACCTATCCAGTTTTTTAACCTAAATACTTTACACTCAGAATAATAACGTCAAAATTTTGACCCATGTATTTATTAGCAGTGGATTGATTAGCATGCTTGAACATGGCTAGAACCAATAATAAGATGCTTGTTTTCAATTGTAAAATTAATAGTAAAATCTTTGACACTCATCCAACAAGATCAATAAAACAAATGAATTATTTCTGTAACAAAACACATTAAAATATGAAATTAAAATATGAAATGATCAGATACTTATTCGTTTTTAGTATCTACCAAGAAATAAGTTTTTTTCGATCAAAATCGAGTCAGTCAACTAATTAATTAAGAGATCAAATAAGAATAATGCTATATATTTAAATTTTTTTATTAACTAATAAATTTAATAAAGTTGGTCTAACATAACTGAAATTAGTTATGATTAACATTATTTTAAGTCTTATTATTTAATTTATTTGAACTTGATTTATAAAATAGTTTTATTAGATAGATAATAACTTTTGTAAACAATAAAAAAAATAACCATCTAATTAAAAATAAAGAACATAATCATCTGCATACTTATTGAATTGAACATTCGACATATTTATTATTCACATTGTTTAGTATTTTCATTGTCTACCTATATTTTTCTTTTATAAAAAGAATTAAATATGTAGCATTACTCGATCAAAAATACATATTTTTAATATTCAGTTATATTTGTCTTTTACTTTCTAATAATATAAAACAACTATATTATATATATGAACAAAAAGACAAATGAATATTTCTGTAACAAAACACATTAAAATATGAAACGATCACACACACATATATTCTCTCTAAAATAATATGTAAGTTATTTTTTTTATGTATTATATTTTAATGGGAGTTATTTTTTTTGATGTATTATATTCTAATGGGTGTTTATTTATTTTACAAGTCATATAATCAAACTTGAGAAATAAATAAAAAGCAATATTATATTATCAATATAATAATTTTTTTTTGAATAATTTATCAATAATATTTAAAAATATTAACTTAAAATATGATATTAAATTACTAATTAAATTAAAGGTATTGAATTGTGAACTAAAAATATTGATGAATAATATAAACTAAAATTGCTGAAATTTAAACTTTTTTCATAAATAAATAAAAGATAAACATACATTGGAAGAAGGATACAGTATTGCAAGTTTATTGCTTGTAACTGCATGTATCTGAATAAAAACACGACAAAGTATTATTCATATTTCTATAACATATCTAACATAATCTAAGAATAACTAACGATACTGTTAACTTAATTAAAAAAACGAAGAAGAGAAATGCAGGATAAGCAATGAGAAGAAATAAAATAAGAATAAGGAAGAGCCAGGGAAGGAATTCAACAAAGTCGAGATTGTGGTTCAAAAGAAAAGAAAGAAAACGACTATGACATGTCACATTCGTTTTCAGGTGCATATTAGACTCTACGGCCACCGTCACTGCCAAGAGGACAGCCGCAAAAGCAAAAACCGCAGAAGTTGTAAACCAACCCCACCGAAGATACAAGTCAAATTTGGTTTTATTGTAAAAAGATAAGGCACGGGTAACTTCTGCTAAGAAGGCAGAGAACAAGAAGAAGAAGAAGGAAAATGTATAAAAAGTAACGACAATGTTGGTGCAACCAAAATTGATGTTGTTATGCGACTGTTTAGGGGTCCATAGCAAACCCATTAAAGCTCCCGAAGCCAAAAAAGTGTTCAACTTTACCATGCCCTTACAAGTTTTGGCAACTATAGAACTAAATGGAGAAGGAGAACTCATTTTTGTAAACCACATAACTAAATGCTCAACTCACTTGCTTTTAAACCTTAAGGTTTAGAACCATTCTCCTCCTCATCCGAGAATAATTCCGTGTAATAGATTGTAGTCATAACTAATTACTACGCTTTGTTTGGAACTACGACTAGGAAATAATAAAATGCTTTTAATTATTTTATAAAAAAATTAGTATAATTTATACCCACATCTTTACCATAAAAGATATCCACGCATAAATTATTATAGTTTATATAATTTTACTATCTTATATCAAAATTAAATAAACAATATATTGTTTCAGGTTTTGCTGCATTTTTTGTTAGTTTGTTATTTTTACCATAGTAATTTTTTTTTCTTTTTTTACTAAAGATAAGAAGATTCGAATTCGCGACTTCTTAAATGAGTATGGAGAGACTATACCATTTGAACTATAACTCATTGGTATAGTTATTTATTTGTTAAGTATTTAATTTGAGAATCTTTGATGATATACGCCTAAAAATATTAGCAGCTAATAAGATTCTTTATTTTAATCTATTAAACATGAATACTTCGTTAAGTTATTATATGTTTAGGTATAGGACACATTTTAAATATAACTTATATTTGATACTCCTTTGATATATATTTAATTGTGTCTTAATAAAATTTAAAAATAATTTTTTAAATATACTTAAACACATTTAAATATAATTACGTATTAATATGTTTAATATTATTCATGACTAATATATTTGAATTAGTAGTACAAAAAATTATCTAACATAATTTATATAATTAAAAATATTTAAAAATTTAATTTATAATATCATATATTATTATAATCTATCTAAACATTTCTTTACATTATGTCTCATGTTATGTTGTGTTGCATATCTCTCCGTCTATGTCAATGTCTATGCATCTATCATAGATTTTAATTAACAAAATTTATTATTGTCTTATTTAATTTATTTTCTTTTATTTGTGAAGATATGTTACAATTATTATTATTATTATCCTCATCGTATTTAATTTACATTCCGAAACACTTCTTTATATACCATATTATCTATTTTTTTTCTTTTGATGATCGTCATGATATATTAAAAATTTAAAACCTTGAGCTTCCTTTTATGAATAACTTTGGATACAGCTACGTACAATTATCCATGTGTAAAGACAAATTTTTTAATACCAATTCGACATTTGATAATAATTGTCCTTAGCTCTTGTTAATTGACATAGCATAGAAAACTATGATAGAAAATTGTCTCCTTTAAAATTTGAATGGTATTCTATGATCAGATGGAATTAGCGTCATACGTGGAATAAAGACTTTCTACTCCATATCATTTTCTATTAGGCTTCTTACTTCAATGATGTGGTTCCCTAATTTAGTCACCACTAATCTATCTAGTACCATTACATAGACCTGCAAAGTGGTTTATATTCTTTAACAACATAATCGGGATCCCTACTTTTAGTGTTAACTCATGGTTAGGAATTCTGAAGCATCTGATGGTGTTAAAAAATTCTAGTGTATGTACTGATATCAATACATCATTGTTCGCTTTATTTTGATATGTTGTGTCAGAACTATAATAAATTTTGGCTTCTCTGAAATTTGGGCTCATCATGAAATGATTTATTTCATCCACCATTTGGAGTGTAGGTGCGAGAATGGCTTTATCCTTAATGTGTGCTATATTATTGGAACACCCAAACAATTCAGGGTATGTTGCTTTGCAAATTTCAAGTATAGGGTCATCCCACTTTTCAATAAGAATATCATCGAGAGTTTGAATCTTGTCTATCCCTTCAATCAATATTCCACATTTACCATCTCCTATTGCAAGACTCCATTCGGTAAACAATCTAAGATCATTGTTGCTCTCATCATCATCCTCAGCTCTAATTCTCACGTTCTTTGTTAGTGCCAAAAGCCTGCAACTTTCTCACAGATAAGATGAGTTTATTATTACCTTTACAATATCTTGTCTGCTGCCTTTAGATATAACCGGTCACCCCCCAAATACATACAATAGTTTTTCCTCTGAATGTATAGGATATCTTCTGATAGAATTTTTCAACTCCTTTCCCATACATATTCTAGCCTTGTATGTTATTGGGTTTGATATTAGAAGAGTTGCAAACAACTTTCTTAGATATCTATCGGATCCCTAATGACTTGCTTTCTCGATGGCATCAATGTACTCTTTATCATCATTAAGAATACCTTTCGCATAACATGCATCTCTATAGGTGGGGTACATAACACCATTAATGATTCTAATATCCTCATAGCTTGTCAGGCCTCTAGAAAAATTTAACAATAATCGGGGATAGTAAATTTCATCGGATCTAGGAGGAACAAAGAATATCCATCCAATTACAAAATGCGATTTTCATGGGAACCATTTTCTCCATGTCAGATTCCAAACAAACTTAGAAGGAAACTCTGCATATGTTAGAGTGTGGGCTTCAATGTACTTCTTATTTGCTTCGAACCATCCTAGGAACATTGATTCTTTTACAGATGCTTTCCTGGCAATATCTTGTAGGTTTTCATGATCTTGGAAAACTACCGGTTGCTCGCCAGGCAAGTGAAAGCCCAAACATACAACTGATGGATCTATATAATGAATGTTGTAATCAAATATCCTCCATGCTACTTCACACAAGGATATGTATCTACAGTCATAATATATACCGACTTCATCACACTTATCATTCTCCGCATCCGTTAGCATTGTTGTAGAACGAAGCAGTGACTCGATCATTCCCTTTGTTTACATACTTGAATATATAGATATATACTTGATTGGTTGCACTACTTTACATTAATGTGAGCGTCATACCTCAGTAATAATTTTTTGTTGTGTAGGACAACATATCTATTATCAAGTTCAATCCCAGATTTAATTATTGTCTTTCCATCCTCCCACCGTCTATCCATCCTCATCAACCGTTGTACTATCAACAAATCTCTTGAAAAAATGTCTTATGCACTTTCCATTTTTTATGCATGGTGAGTTCTGTTTAATGGTTCCACATGGTCTGTGTATCATGTGTTTCTCTACAGCTTCATAGTATGTTGGATCAGCCTCATTATCTGGTATCTCAGCGCATATAATCCGATCAGTGTCTTCTGGGATTGGATATTTATCATCTCTATGTAAAAATACCAGAATATGCGCATGTGGCAATCCTCGCTTATGGAATTCAATTGTGTATACAACTAAAAGTATTTAAGAAATTTGTTAGTTAAATAAATGGACTTTTTGGGAGACAGAAAAGAGCTATGATGATATGTTACCTTGTGCCCTTCTAACATCCCTTTCAATAACCTTTCTTTATAAATTTTTCAATGTATGAAATATTAGATATAAAAAGATGAGTTTGCCTTATAAAATAGTTACGAATTGATTTTGTAATGTGTTTGATGTACATTTTTTGTTATAGCAGTGTAAGGCTGATTATCTAAATCCTGAAATACTATACAATTAGAAACCCTAAGATTATGAATGGTCAAATACAAATTTAAATCTTAATATACCAATTAATAGCAAGGTTGGAGATTTACTTGCAGTAACCCTTCCGAAAATTCTTTTTGTTTTTCTTATGTCTTGTATGAGCCGATCAAGTTTCACTTTCAAATCTTTACAAATTAAACAACATCTGGTTTGTCTTTGGCATTAAGTTCCCTATTCTTAAGAAAATCTTCTAGTTCTGGTCACTTAGGATTGCAAGTGAATGTCAAGAAGAGATCTAAATAGCCAATCACTCTACAAATAGCCATTGTATCTTGGTAATTTTGTATCATGTATCTCGGACCTCCTGTGAATGATGATGGTAGTATGATATGTTTTTCCCTTGATGAAGGCATTATTTCACCTCTCAAGACATCTTTTGCTAAACCCCTATACATCTCACACCTAAACTTGTCCTAGTCCAAGCGAATATACATCAACCTTGAAGACTCAATAATTGAATATGCATCCACCAAGAATTGTTGAAATAGTCTCCTTGTATAAAGAAATGGCAATCCATCAGCTAACCTCTCTTGTACCCTAAAGGCAAATAATTCCTTCATTGAAACATGTTCGCAAGACTTTTTAGAAGAACTTGCCCTTTTATTTAGTGGTATATCTTCCTTGTAGCCATCTTCTTTGTAAAGAAATAATAAAGGATATTGTAATCCCAGGTATGCGGGGTTAAGTTGGTTTATTCTCTGTAGCCTTTTTCCCTCGTGTCTCGACCATAATATCTCTATTTGTTTTCTCGAGATCAAAATCACCAACTATCAACACAGCTACTTCATTCATAGATGGGAGATTATACCTTCTACCATCTTTTCCAAGCTTGTCCAATAATCTTAACTTTACATTAGATTGGTTATTGATGAGCGGATAATTTATACGCTTTTTGGCATTGTTTTTAGTATGTTTTTAGTATGTTTTAGTTAGTTTTTATTATATTTTTATTAGTTTTTATTTAAAATTCACTTTTCTGGACTTTACTATGAGTTTGTGTGTTTTTCTGTGATTTCAGGTATTTTCTGGCTGAAATTGAGGGACCTGAGCAAAAATCTGATTCAGAGGCTAAAAAGGACTGCAGATGCTGTTGGATTCTGACCTCCCTGCACTCGAAGTGGATTTTCTGGAGCTACAGAAGTCCAATTGGCGCGCTCTCAATTGCTTTGGAAAGTAGACATCCTGAGCTTTCCATCAATGTATAATAGTTCATACTTTGCCCGAGATTTGATGGTCCAAACAGGCATTCCAAGTCAGCTCAAGAATTCTAGCGTAAAACGCCGGAACTGGCACAAGAATGGGAGTTAAACGCCCAAACTGGCACAAAAGCTGGCGTTTAACTCCAAGAAAAGTCTCTACACATGAAAGCTTCAATGCTCAGCCCAAGCACACACCAAGTGGGTCCGGAAGTGGATTTTTATGTCATTTACTCATCTTTGTAAACCCTAAGCTACTAGCTATCTACATATAGGACCTTCTACTATTGTATTCTCATCTTGGTAGCTATCTTTGAGTAGTCTTATGCTATCTTAGATCATGGGGCTGGCCTCACGGACATGCCTAGACCTTGTTCTTATGTATTTTCAACGGTGGAGTTTCTACACACCATAGATTAAGGTGTGGAGCTCTGCTGTACCTCGAGTATTAATGCAATTACTATTGTTCTTCTATTCAATTCAGCTTATTCTTGTTCTAAGATATCACTTGTTCCTCAACTTGATGAATGTGATGATCTGTGACACTCATCATCATTCTCACCTATGAACGTGTGCCTGACAACCACCTCCGTTCTTCCTTAGATTGAGTGAATATCTCTTAGATTCCTTAATCAGAATCTTCGTAGTATAAGCTGGAATTGATGGCGGCATTCAAGAGAATCCGGAAGGTATAAACCTTGTCTGTGGTATTCTGAGTAGGATTTGAGGATTGAATGACTGTGACGAGCTTCAAACTCCTGAAGGCTGGGCGTTAGTGACAGACGCAAAAGAATCACTGGATTCTATTCCAACCTGATTGAGAACCGACAGATGATTAGCCGTGCTGTGACAGAGCGCGTTGAACATTTTCACTGAGAGGACGGGACTGTAGCCACTGACAACGGTGATGCCCAACATACAGCTTGCCATGAAAAGGAGTAAGAAGGATTGGATGAAGACAGTAGGAAAGCAGAGAGACGGAAGGGACAAAGCATCTCCATACGCTTATCTGAAATTCTCACCAATGAATTACATAAGTATCTCTATCTTTACTTTATGTTTTATTCATATTTTAATCATTAATCCTCATTACCATTTGAATCTGCCTGACTGAGATTTACAAGATGACCATAGCTTGCTTCATACCAACAATCTCCGTGGGATCGACCCTTACTCGCGTAAGGTTTATTACTTAGACGACCCAGTACACTTGCTGGTTAGTTGTGCGAAGTTGTGATAAAGAGTTGAGATTGCAATTGAGCGTACCATGTTGATGGCGCCATTGATGATCACAATTTCGTGCACCAAGTTTTTGGCGCCGTTGCCGGGGATTGTTTGAGTTTGGACAACTGACAGCTCATCTTGTTGCTTAGATTAGGTATTTTTCTTCAGAATTTTTAAGAATGAATTCTAAAGTTTCATGATGATCTGTTGAAGTCTGGCTGGCTGTGAAGCCATGTCTAATCTTATTGGACCGAGGTTTCAACTTATCAACACAAGAGCTTGTTGATTTCTATCAATTCTGCTGTTATGAGTAATGATCTGCTAAGGCTTGGCTGGCCATTGGCCATGTCTAGTGTTTTGGACCGGAGCTTTCTTTGAAAGCTTGGCTGGCTGTGAAGCCATGTCTAATTCCTGGACCGGAGTCTTAGACTAGCATTGCAATGATTCTTAGAATTCTCATTAAGAATTTTGAAACCTTTATTTTACTTCACCATATAATTTTCGAAAAATCCAAAAAAATTTATAAAATCATAAAAACCAAAAATATTTCTTGTTTGAGTCTAGTGTTTCATTTTAAGTTTGGTGTCAATTGCATGTTTCTGTTCTTCTTGCATTTTTCGAATTCATGCATGTGTCTTCATTGATCTTCAAGATGTTCTTGATGATTTCCTCTGATCTTTAAATTCTCTTGTCTTGAGTGTTTTGTTATTTCTCATATGCATTCTCAATTTGTTAGTGTCAATAGTATACAAACTTCTAAGTTTGGTGTCTTGCATGCATTGTTTATTTGATTTTAGTTGCATTTTGGTTATTCCTCATCATAAAAAAATTCAAAAAATTTTTATTTGTGTCTTTTCAAGTCAATAATACAGAGAATTGAAGATTCAGAACATTCAGCAGAGGAATTACACAGAAAAAGCTGGGCGTTCAAAACGCCCAGTGAAGAAGGAAAACTGGCGTTTAAACGCCAGCCAGAATACCTGGCTGGGCGTTTAACGCCCAAAAGAGTATCATTTTGGGAGTTAAACGCCAGAATGGATACCATTCTGGGCGTTTAACGCCAGGATGGCACAAGAGGGAAGATTTTGTTTTTAATGCAAATTTTTTTTTTAAGTTTTCATAATTTTTCAAAATCAAATCTTTTTCAAATCATATCTTTTCAATCATATATTCTCAAAATCAATTTCTTTCCACTTTCAAAAATACTTGCTAACAATTAATGATTTGATTCAACATTTCAGTAATGTTGCCTTTTCTGTTGAGAAAGGTTTAATGTCTGAATCATATCTTTTAAATTTCATGTTAGCCAAGTCATTGATTTTAAAAATCAAATCTTTTTTTAAATTGTTTTTCAATCATATCTTTTCAATCATATCTTCTTAATCACATCTTTTTCAAAATAGTTTTCAATCATATCTTTTTGATTTCTAATTTCAAAATCTTTTTCAAATTTCACTTAATTTCTTTCCCAATCTTAGTTTTCGAAAATCAATTACCATTTTTCAAAATTTCTTTTAATTAATTCACTTTAATTTTTGAAAATTTCTTCCCCTCTTCTCACATCCTTCTATTTATGGACTAACACTCCTCCTCAATGCACAATTCGAACTCTATCTCTCTTGATAAGGTCGAATTCTTCTACCTCTTCCTTCTATTTTTCTTTTTCTCTGACACCTCAAGGAATCTCTATACTGTGACATAGAGGATTCCATATTTTCTTGTTCTCTTCTCTTTCATATGAGCAGGAGCAAAGACAAAAGCATTCTTATTGAGGCTGACCCTGAACCTAAAAGGACCTTGAAGCGAAAGCTAAGAGAAGCTAAAGCACAACTCTCTATAGAGGACCTAACAGAAATCTTCAAAGGAGAAGAACTCATGGCAGCCGAACACAACAATAATGCCAACAATGCAAGGAAGGTGCTGGGTGACTTTACTGCACCTACTCCCGACTTCTATGGGAGAAGCATCTCTATCCCTGCCATTGGAGCAAACAACTTTGAGCTTAAGCCTCAATTAGTTTCTCTAATGCAACAGAATTGCAAGTTCCATGGACTTCCATTGGAAGATCCTCATCAGTTTTTAGCTGAATTCTTGTAAATCTGTGACACTGTCAAGACCAATGGGGTTAACCCTGAGGTCTACAGACTTATGCTATTCCCTTTTGCTGTAAGAGACAGAGCTAGGATATGGTTGGACTCACAACCTAAAGAAAGCCTGAACTCTTGGGAAAAGCTAGTCAATGCCTTCTTGGCAAAGTTCTTTCCACCTCAAAAATTGAGTAAGCTTAGAGTGGAAGTCCAAACCTTCAGACAGAAGGAAGGTGAATCCCTCTATGAAGCTTGGGAAAGATACAAACAATTGATCAGAAAGTGTCCTTCTGACATGCTTTCTGAATGGAGCATCATAGGTATCTTCTATGATGGTCTGTCTGAACTGTCCAAGATGTCATTGGACAGCTTTGCTGGAGGATCTCTTCATCTGAAGAAGACGCCTGCAGAAGCTCAAGAACTCATTGAAATGGTTGCAAATAACCAATTCATGTACACTTCTGAAAGGAATCCTGTGAACAATGGGACGAATCAGAAGAAATGAGTTCTTGAGATTGATACTCTGAATACCATATTGGCTCAAAACAAAATATTGACTCAGCAAGTCAATATGATTTCTCAAAGTCTGTCTGGAATACAAGCTGCACCAGGCAGTACTAAGGACGCTTCATCTAAAGAAGAAGCTTATGATCCTAAGAACCCATCAATGGAAGAGGTGAATTACATGGGAGAACCCTATGGAAACACCTATAATCCTTCATGGAGAAATCATCCAAATCTCTCATGGAAGGATCAACAGAGACCTCAACAAGGTTTCAACAACAATAATGGTGGAAGAAACAGGTTTAGCAATGGCAAGCCTTTTCCATCATCTTCTCAGCAACAGACAGAGAATTCTAAGCAGAGCCACTCTGACTTAGCAACCATGGTCTCTGATCTAATCAAAATCACTCAAAGTTTTATGACTGAAACAAGGTCCTCCATTAGAAACTTGGAGGCACAAGTGGGTCAGCTGAGTAAGAAAGTTACTGAACTCCCTCCTAGTACTCTTCCAAGCAATACAGAAGAGAATCTAAAAGGAGAGTGCAAGGCCATTAACGTGATCCACATGGCCGAACTTGGAGAGGAGAAAGAGGCAGTGATCGCCACTGAGGAAGACCTCAATGGACGTCCACTGGCCTCCAATGAGTTCCCTAATGAGGAACCATGGGAATCTGAGGCTCACACTGAGACCATAGAGATTCCATTGGATTTACTTCTGCCATTCATGAGCTCTGATGAGTATTCTTCCTCTGAAGAGGACGAAAATGTCACTGAAGAGCAAGTTGTTAAGTACCTTGGAGCAATCATGAAGCTAAATGACAAGTTATTTGGTAATGAGACTTGGGAGGATGAACCCCCTTTGCTCACCAAAGAACTGAATGACTTGACTAGGCAGAGATTACCTCAAAAGAGACAGGACCCTGGAAAGTTCTTAATACCTTGTACCATAGGCACCATGACCTTTGAAAAGGCTCTGTGTGACCTAAGGTCAAGCATAAACCTCATGCCTCTCTCTGTAATGGAGAAGCTAGGGATCTTTGAGGTGCAAGCTGCAAGAATCTCACTAGAGATGGCAGACAATTCAAGAAAATAGGCTTATGGACTTGTAGAGGATGTCTTGGTAAAGGTTGAAGACCATTACATCCCTGCTGATTTCATAGTCCTAGAGACTGAAAAGTGCATGGATGAATCCATCATCCTTGGCAGACCCTTCCTAGCCACAGCAAAGGCTGTGATTGATGTTGATAGAGGAGAATTGATCATTCAAGTGAATGAAGAATCCTTTGTGTTTAAGGCTCAATGATATCCCTCTGTAACCATGGAGAGGAAGCATGAAGAGCTTCTCTCAAAACAGAGTCAAACAGAGCCCCCACAGTCAAACTCTAAGTTTGGTGTTGGGAGGCCACAACCAAATTCTAAGTTTGGTGTTGAACCCCCACATTCAAACTCTAAGTTTGGTGTTGGGAGGTTCCAACATTGCTCTGAACATCTGTGAGGCTCCATGAGAGCCCACTGTCAAGCTACTGACATTAAAGAAGCGCTTGTTGGGAGGCAACCCAATGTTATATTTATCTATTCTCCTTTGTTATTTTATGTTTTTTATAGGTTGATGATCATGGGAAATCACAAAATCAAGTGAAAAAGCAAAAACAGAATGAAAAACAGAAAGAAAAATAGCACACCCTAGAGGAAAATCTTGCTGGCGTTTAAACGCCAGTAAGGGCAGCAAATGGGTGTTTAACGCCCAGTCTGGCACCATTTTGGGTGTTTAACGCCAGAAAGGGGCACCAGACTGGCGTTTAACGCCAGAAAGGGGCAAGAAGCTGGCGTTAAATGCCAGAAATGGGCACCAGCCTGGCGTTTAATGCCAGGATTGGTAGAAGGAGCATTTTTGCTCGCCACTTAGTGCAGGGATGAGTTATCCTTGACACCTCAGGATCTGTGGACCCCACAGGATCCCCACCTACCCCACCACTCTCTCTCTTCTTCACCCATTCACCAATCACCTCAACACCTCTTCCCCAAAACCCCTCACCTATCAAATCCCACTATTCTCTTCACCACTCACATCCATCCTTCATAAAACCCCACCTACCTCACCATACAAATTCAAACCACTTTCCCTCCCAAACCCACCCATAATAGCCGAAACCTACCCCTCTCTCCACCCCTATATAAACTCTTCTTCACTCCTTCATTTTCACACAACCTACACACTACTTCTCCTACTTGGCCGAAATACAAAGCCACCTCCATCTCCTCTATTTCTTCTTCTTCTACTCTCTTCTTTCTTCTTTTGCTCGAGGACGAGCAAACCTTCTAAGTTTGGTGTGGTAAAAGCATTGCATTTTGTTTTTCCATAACCATTTATGGCATCTAAGGCCGGAGAAACCTCTAGAAAGAGGAAAGGGAAGGCAAAAGCTTCCACCTCCGAGTCATGGAAGATGGAGAGATTCATTTCAAGGGTGCATCAAGACCACTTCTATGAAGTTGTGGCCATGAAGAAGGTGATCCCCGAGGTCCCTTTCAAACTCAAAAAGAGTGAATATCCAGAGATCCGACATGAGATCCGAAGAAGAGGTTGGGAAGTTCTTACCAACCCCATTCAACAAGTCAGAATCTTAATGGTTCAAGAGTTCTATGCTAATGCATGGATCACCAAGAACCATGATCAAAGTGTGAACCCGGACCCTAAGAATTGGCTTACAATGGTTCGGGAAATGCTTAGATTTTAGTCCGAAAAATGTAAGGTTGGCATTCAACTTGCCCATGATGCAAGGAGATGAACACCCTTACACTAGAAGGGTCAACTTTGATCAAAGGTTGGACCAAGTCCTCATAGACATTTGTGAAGAGGGCGCTCAATGGAAGAGAGATTCAAGAGGGAAGCCGGTTCAATTGAGAAGGCATGACCTCAAGCCCGTGGCTAGGGGATGGTTGGAGTTTATCCAACGCTCAATCATTCCCACTAGCAACCGGTCTGAAGTTACTATAGACCGGGCTATCATGATTCATAGTATCATGATTGGAGAGGAAGTAGAAGTTCATGAGGTTATATCCCAAGAACTTTATAAGGTGGCGGACAAGTCCTCTACCTTAGCAAGGTTAGCCTTCCCTCATCTCATTTGCCACCTCTGTAATTCAGTTGGAATTAACATAGAGGGAGACATCCTCATTGATGAGGACAAGCCCATCACTAAGAAAAGGATGGAGCAAACAAGAGATCCCACTCATCATGAAATCCCTGAGATGCCTCAAGGGATGCACTTTCCTCCACAAAACTATTGCGAGCAAATCAACACCTCCTTAGGAGAATTGAGTTCCAACAGGGGACAACTAAGGGTGGAGTACCAAGAACATTCCATCCTCCTCCATGAAATTAGAGAAGATCAAAGAATCATGAGAGAGGAGCAACAAAGGCAAGGAAGAGACATTGAGGAGCTCAAGCACTCCATAAGATCTTCAAGAGGAAGAACAAGCCGCCATCACTAAGGTGGACCCGTTCTTTAATCTCCTTGTTCTTTATTTTTCTGTTTTTCGAATTTTCATGCTTATGTTTATCTATGTTTGTGTCTTATGATCATTAGTGTCTTAGTGTATATGCCTTAAAGTTATGAATGTCCTATGAATCCATCACCTTTCTTAAATGAAAAATGTTCTTAATTGAAAAAGAGAAGAATTGCATGAATTTCAAATTTTATAACAGATTAATTATTTTGATGTGGTGGCAATACTTTGACTTCTGAATGTATGCTTGAACAGTGCATATGTCTTTTGAATTTGTTGTTCATGAATGTTGGCTCTTGAAAGAATGATGGAAAAGGAGAATGTTACTAAGGATCTGAAAAATCATAAAAATGATTCTTGAAGCAAGAAAAAGTAGTGAATTCAGAAAAAAAAAAGAGAGAGAGTATATGCGGAAAAAAAAAGAAGAGAGAAAGCAAGCAAAAAAAGCCAATAGCCCTTTAAACTAAAAGGCAAGGGTAAAAATAAAGTTGTGATCCAAGGCAAAAAGAGTGTGCTTAAGAACCCTGGACACCTCTAATTGGGGACTCTAGCAAAGCTGAGTCACAATCTGAAAAGGTTCACCCAGTTATGTGTCTGTGGCATGTATGTATCCGGTGGTAATACTGGAAAACAGAGTGCTTTGGGCCACGGCCAAGACTCATAAAGTAGCTGTGTTCAAGAATCATCATACTTAACTAGGAGAATCAATAGCACTATCCGGATTCTGAGTTCTTATAGAAGCCAATCATTCTGAACTTCAAAGGATAAAGTGAGATGCCAAAACTGTTCAGAGGCAAAAAGCTGAAAGCCACGCTCATCTAATTAATATTGATCTTCATAGATGTTTTTGGAGTTCATTGTATATTCTCTTCTTTTTATCCTATTTGATTTTTAGTTGCTTGGGGACAAGCAACAATTTAAGTTTGGTGTTGTGATGAGCGGATAATTTATACGCTTTTTGGCATTATTTTTAGTATGTTTTTAGTATGTTTTAGTTAGTTTTTATTATATTTTTATTTGTTTTTATTTAAAATTCACTTTTTTGGACTTTACTATGAGTTTGTGTGTTTTTCTGTGATTTCAGGTATTTTCTGGCTGAAATTGAGGGACCTGAGCAAAAATCTGATTCAAAGGCTAAAAAGGACTGCAGATGTTGTTGGATTCTGACCTCCCTGCACTCGAAGTGGATTTTCTGGAGCTACAGAAGCCCAATTGGCACTCTCTTAAATGCGTTGGAAAGTAGACATCCTGGGCTTTCCAGCAATGTATAATAGTCCATACTTTGCCCGAGATTTGATGGCCCAAACAGGCGTTCCAAGTCAGCTCAAGAATTCTGGCGTAAAACGCCGGAACTGGCACAAGAATGGGAGTTAAACGCCCAAACTGGCACAAAAGCTGGCGTTTAACTCCAAGAAAAGTCTCTACACATGAAAGCTTCAATTCTCAGACCAAGCACACACCAAGTGGACCCGGAAGTAGATTTTTATGTCATTTACTCATCTTTGTAAACCCTAAGCTACTAGCTATCTACATATAGGACCTTTTACTATTGTATTCTCATCTTGGTAGCTATCTTTGAGTAGTCTTATGCTATCTTAGATCATGGGGCTGGCCTCACGGCCATGTCTAGACCTTGTTCTTATGTATTTTCAACGGTGGAGTTTCTACACACCATAGATTAAGGTGTGGAGCTCTACTGTACCTCGAGTATTAATGCAATTACTATTGTTCTTCTATTCAATTTAGCTTATTCTTGTTCTAAGATATCACTTGTTCCTCAACTTGATGAATGTGATGATCCGTGACACTCATCATCATTCTCACCTATGAACGTGTGCCTGACAACCACCTCCGTTCTACCTTAGATTGAGTGAATATCTCTTAGATTCCTTAATCAGAATCTTCGTGGTATAAGCTGGAATTGATGGCGGCATTCAAGAGAATCCGGAAGGTCTAAACCTTGTCTGTGGTATTCTGAGTAGGATTTGAGGATTGAATGACTGTGACGAGCTTCAAACTCCTGAAGGCTGGGCGTTAGTGACAGACGCAAAAGAATCACTGGATTCTATTCCAACCTGATTGAGAACCGACAGATGATTAGCCGTGCTGTGACAGAGCACGTTGAACATTTTCACTGAGAGAACGGGACTGTAGCCACTGACAATGGTGATGCTCAACATACAGCTTGCCATGGAAAGGGGTAAGAAGGATTGGATGAAGACAGTAGGAAAGCAGAGAGACGGAAGGGACAAAGCATCTCCATACGCTTATCTGAAATTCTCACCAATGAATTACATAAGTATCTCTATCTTTACTTTATTTTTTATTCATATTTTAATCATTAATCCTCATTACCATTTGAATCTGCCTGACTGAGATTTACAAGATGACCATAGCTTACTTCATACCAACAATCTCCGTGGGATCGACCCTTACTCGCGTAAGATTTATTACTTGGACGACCCAGTACACTTGCTGGTTAGTTGTGCGAAGTTGTGATAAAGAGTTGAGATTGCAATTGAGCGTACCATGTTGATGGCGCCATTGATGATCACAATTTCGTGCACCAGTTATCAACTACTATTTTTTTTCCAGCCACACGGAATGCCTTGACTAAGAAATTTTGTTCATCTAGCATCAACCTCAAGTCCCCAACTATGTCTTCATGAATCTTATTAGTTTCTTTTTCACTGCATGACTTTATAAAGGAATACACCTTTAATTGTCAAGTAATCTGGTTAAACAATCTAAATCACGTGTTAATAAAAAAGTGTTTGTATTGTACATATATGACATATACCATACTGCTGAAATGCAGTTTTGAATCTCATTATGTGTATCAAAAACATAAAGTTGTGTAAATTTCACCGTGTCCCTTCTTGTGGTAAGATACTTCCTATCAAGTGGTAATTTTCGCCATATAACACAAATGTACATGGTCTTCTCCCAATAGCTCGAGCACGGTCAATCTTGGCACCCATAGAAGTGAATTGGAATATATTATTGTATGTCCTAATATTTTCACGAAAGTGCTTGCTTCTACTGTCATCACCAAACAACAAATCATATAGGACTTTAGGTGCATTTTATATTTGAGGGATTTGAACTTGGCCGCCTCTACAGCAAAGTGTGTATTTCGGGTGATTTGTGTTGTAGTGCTTTTCTATCCTCTCGTCATATAAAAAAGTGCATGGCAATATTCACACTCGTGCCTTTCATATCCCATGTGCCAATATTTTGCAAAATAGAATGAATAAAAGTTTATGCATATATTACCAAACCCTAAGAATGATCTATTCCATTAAGAGTTTGGTTTTGTCGCCAAAACACTTTCGTTATACCTTCGTCTACTATTTGTGCCCGATTAATAGATCTTCAATTGTTGCAGCATCCGCTGCTGCCTGTAAATTTTTTATGTCAACTAAAATTTAGATAAAAACTCATTAACTAATTAAATTTTCTACCTTTCTTATTGTGTCCCTTTTCTGAGCAACTTGGTTGGTGGGCAAGGGATTTGCGTTTGATACTCTAGGCTTCTTCCTTTGTTGAAAAGGAAAAGGTGTAAAAAGTAACAATAATGTTGGTGCAATCAAAATTGATGTTGTTATGCGACTATTGGGAGTGTTTAGGGGTCTATAGCAAATCCATTAAAGCTCTTAAAGCGAAAATAGTGTTCAACTTTACCATGCCCTTACAAGTTTTGGCAACTACAGAACTAAATGGAGAAGGAGAACTCATTTTTGCAAACCACATAACTAAATGCTCAACTCACTTGTTTTTAAACCTTAGGGTTTAGAACCATTCTCCTCCTCATCCGAGAATAATTTCGTGTAATACATTCTAGTCGTAACTAATTACTACGCTTTGTTTGGAACTACAACTAGGAAACAATAAAATGCTTTTAATTATTTTATATAAAAAAATAGTATAATTTATACCTACATCTATCATACAGAGTTTGTATAGAGATCCATAAAAGATATCCACGAATAAATTGTTATTGTTTGTATGTCTTTAGCATCTTATATCAAAATTAAATAAACAATATATTGTCCCAGTAGGTTTTGTTGCATTTTTTTTGTTATTTTTATCGTAGTTGTTTTATTTGTTAAGTTTTTAATTTGAGGATGTTTGATGTTATACGTCCAAAAAGATTAGCCACCACTGTAGTAGAAGATGAAGCTCTAAGCAATCCACTCCCCTTCACGGTCCTACTCAAGGTGCCACAGACAAGGCAGGTCTTCCGGATCAGGAAACGCTGCTTCTCAGACTCTAGCCTTAACGCCACAGAGACCTCACGTACCCATAGTCAATGAAATTTCATGTCACGTATCCAAAGTTGCTCAGATGCTCTATTGGAATCCGCAATGCAATCTTTAGCTTTAGTTCAACGCTATCCGGGTCAGGACTCGCACGAAACCCAAGTAGAACAAGGGTGATTGTCATGTGTCACCCTCAATTCATAAGATAAAGAACAAGGTTGCATAAGAGATAGAATCAGACATATTAAGATAGAACAGTAATATTATTATTCCATAAAACTCAGGAGAGCTCCTAACCTTAACCTTAGGAGGTTAGTGACTCATACTATACACAAAACACTATGAAAGGTTTGAATGAGCAAAGATCTCTAACAAGGGTGATCTTTGTTGTATATATACTAATCTAATAACTAAGGATTACAGAAATATGATAGAATGGTCTTGTAGTGAAAAATCCACTTCTGGGTCCTACTTTGTGAGTGTTTGGGCTGAGCTAAGAGTGTCTCCCACGAGCTTGCTCCCTTTTGGGCGTCCAGCGCCAGCTTTGGACTCCTGAATGGGCATTGGATGCCAGCTACTCCACTTTGGGCGTTGGACGCCAGTAATAAGGCTAGTGGCTGGCATTGAACGCCAGTTTTAGGCCTTCATTTTCGAAGTAAAGTATAGAATATTATATATTTCTGAAAAGCCCTGAATGTTAGCTTTCTATAGCCGTTGAGAGCCCACCATTTAGACTTCTGTAGCTCCAGAAAAGCTCCTTCGAGTGCATGAAGGTCGGATCCTGACAGCATCTGCAGTGCTTTCTCTGTCTGTGAATCAGACTTTTGTTCAAGCTCCTCAATTTCAGCAAAAAATACCTGAAATCACCATAAAACACACAAACTCAAAGTAGAATCTAAAAATGTGAATTTTGCACTAAAGAATATCAAAATAAAATAATATCCGATATATCAAAAAATAATAATCTTGAAATGATACTTTAAACCATAGTTGTCAGAACCGAACCGGTGATCGAACCGGTCAGGCTACTGGGTCACTGGGTCACTGGTTGAACCGGTTAACCCGGTCCCACATAAGTAAAATGTATAAAATAGCTAAAAACTTAAAAATTAACAGTTAAAAAATATATCTCCAATAATATTTTAATAAACATTAAATCTCAAATCCTAAAAATAAGTAGTAATACGAGAATAAACATAAAATTTAGTATTATTAGTCTATTACATGAACAACTCAATTTAACATAATGAAAATAATAATTCATGGATTATATCCAAGGAGTAACTTCAAAGTCTGGATATCTTTCTTCATCTCACAAATCTGGAGCTACATCTTGATTGGTTTCATTCTGATTTGTATTTTCCACAGAAGTATTATTAGCTTCACCATCATCTCGATCGTCTTCCAGATTCAATTCATCTAGCATTTCAATAATGTTTCACAAATCATAATCAATAATAAGGCAAAATATTTGGTTAAAGCATTACAAAATCATCCCTAACAACAACATACCCAAATCATCTAAAGCTGATTGAAGAGACATATTTGCAAGATCATTCCGTAAAGCATCAACTTCTTCAGGAGTTAAAAATGGTGGTGAATCTTCCATTATCCATTCCGAATGATCCTCAAATGCATCAAGACAAATTGGATCATAACTTTGCTTTCTCATTCGGTTCCTATGTTATCAATTAACTTGATTATTCTTATTATGACTAAAAATTTTAAATAATGCCTTCAAGAAAGAATAATAAAAAGTACCTTTGTTGTAGCCTTAAGTTGTAATGAACATAAACAAGATCATTAAGCTTTTGATGCTCTAACCGATTCCTTTTCTTTGAGTGAATGTGTTCGAAAATGCTCCAGTTACGCTCACAACCTGAAGAACTGCAAGTTTGACTCAAAACACGAATTGCTATCTTTTGCAGGTTTGGTGTTCCACATCCATAAGATTCCCACCATTGATCTTAACATAAAAAGAAAACAATCACAATCATAAAAATCAAATCTTAAACATATCCCACCATTGTTGTCGCATCTCATTACGTTCAATCTCATCAAATTCCCTTTCAACGTCATCACAAGCACCATAACTTTCTGCATATTCTTCTTGAGTTTTCCTTTTCTTGGTTCGAAGATCTTCAATGTTTTGGGAGAATTGGTGTCTCACCACAGCTGGCACCTTTCGACATGCCTCAATATCTCCACCTTTTCCAGCCAAATGATGCTTAACCCGGTTAATTCCTCCACCCCTAATAAGCTTCTCGCAATAAATACATACCAGAGCATTTTTTTCTTTATCCAAAACTTGTTTACAATGGCCCCATGCAGGATCAATTTTTTCTCTGTTACTATTTTTTGGGTTCCAATTGTTGGATCAGGAGTTGATCCTTGTTCCTGAGAAGTTGGTGTTGGTGTTTTTGATGGTGTATTTGATGAAGCCATCCTAAATTCCTAATCAACCAGGGTCCAGGACTAAATGACTAATCTCCAAGAATAATACACAACAACAATCCACTAACTACTAAGAATAATATCCAACAGCAACCAACAATGGATAATCAACAAACTGAAGTACTGAATAGAAATAAAAAAATCAAGAAACATGAGAGATCAAACAGAAAAACATGTGGAAGTGTTCATGTTCTCATCTGCCCGCATACCAAAATCAAACAGAAATCAAACTATCAAATATATGTGAACCACCAATTAAAAAATTAACTTCAAACATATGTAAACTATCAAACATGTTTTCATCTGCCCGCATACCATAATCATTAATCAATTAACTTCAAAAAATTAAAAAATTAAAAAATTAAAATTACTTACCTGCACAGCTGCACGGCTGGACCCTGGACCTGGAGGGATGGAGCAACGAGCGTCGAGCAGAGAAGAGGGAGACCTGGAGCGAGGAGCAACGAGGAGGCGACTTCAATGTTCAATCTTCGATGGACGGGGTGAGTGGCGCACTGCTCTGGATGCGGTGGTGAGGTGAGTGCCGCGTGGTTGAAGGCTTGAAGCTAAACGGGGCGACGAGGTGGCTGAAAGCCTGAAGCTGAAGCAGAGTAGGCGAGTAGCAGGGGATGGAGTCATGGTGCCATGGTGATGGTGATGGTGGTCTCTCAACTCAAACCGTTTGGGAATGGGAAGGGAAAGTGGGAAACAGGAGAAGGGGATGGAGGCTAGGGTTACATCGTTGAAACGCAGCAGCAGAGCAGCTTTTGTTTCTTTTTTTTCTTTTTTTTTTAAGAAACGACGTCGTTTTCCATCGCAGAAAAAAAAAATTTTCAAACCGGTCCGGGTTAAACGAAATTTTCCGGTTTACCGGTTCTGATCAAACCCGTCCGGTTCAATACGGATCTCGCCGGTTCAACTCCTTGTTCGATTCGATGCCTCACCCGGACCAGTTATGGCACCGGTTCGCCGATTTTTCGATCCGACCGGTCGGGTCGGTCCGGTTCTGACAACACTGCTTTAAACAAACTAATTACAGAATTTTCAACAATAAAAAATTTAAAAATATTATTGTATTTCCAAAATTTAATTTAAAAATTATTTTTAATTGAATAATATATTTATCCTTTAATTGGAATCTATCTAGTTAATTATAATACTTTTAAAATTAAAAAATAAATTATTAATTAATAATATACTAATTTAAAAACAAATAGTTTTTCACAATTATAATATAATTTGTATAATTTACGTTTACTATAATTAGTAATAAATTAGAATATTATATTTCTCCTAATAATATCATCATATATATTGCAAGCATTAATTAATTTAAAATATTAATACTTTAATAACATATAAATATTATTTTTTATAATTATATAATAATATTCACATTCTTTTCGTAAGTATAGTTCTTTTAATATTAGAATAGAAATTATTAATTAATGGTATAATAAACATCAAAATAAAATTATATCCAATAGATCAATACATTAAAAAATAAAATCTCAAACTAATTACCTAAAACAAACTAATTCCCTTAAAAATAAATTATTATTAATAGACTAATTCCTTTAATTAGAATATATGTATTTAACTAATATTGCCTCAAGGCAGAAAGCTTAGTCTCAAGTCTGAGGGTGAAAATTCACCTCAGACTTGAGACTAAGCTTTCTGCCTTGCGACTAGCCTCTCTCACTCAAGATAAGGTTAGGTGATCTCTTTCTGTCTCCTTCTCAATTAGGTCCCACGAGGCTGTAAAAAGAAAGAGAGATAGAGGCGGCTATATAACGGGAGTCGTTTCGGTTGTATGCCACGAGGTCCCTATGGACAAGGGGACAAGTGAATCATCGCTTTTGGGTGCCTGCAGACGGATATCGGTCGGGACCCGAGGATACCAGCCGATGATGAGCATGATGATGACCTATTATTCGTCGGCGGTCCGGCGCACCCCTACTAAGGTGGCTATTTCTACCTTCCTACAATCCCTTTTACTTGAATCCATTCTTAGTGTTACCTGACGCCTTTTCTTATCCGTTTGGATCTTGGTCTATGATGGCCTTTTTATTGATTTTGATGATTGGATCTCTCTATGAATGGAAAAGGGGTGCTTCGGATCGGGAATAATGAAAGGGGTGATCTTGTAGTTCTTGGTTTGTGAAGATGTGTTGTTAAGTGCTCCATTTTTCCTATTGAGGCTGAACCTAAACCTGTGCTCGAGGGACAGCTGTTCATACACAGATAAGGGATGTATGGATTCTCGAGAAGAAGGGAGCCTCGGTGGTCCCCCCATTATACACAAGCCGCCCGGATCCCATGAGTGAATCGAAAGTTGGATCTCACTCGAGTCGCCCCATCTATCCTCTACTCCTAAATTGAAAATAGAGAAAATCAAGATATGGATATATGATAGAATTAATAAGAAAAGGCGTCAGGTAACACTAAAAATGGATTCAAGTAAAAAGGATTGTATGAAGGCAGAAATAGTCCCTTCGTAAACTTCATTCATCAAAAGGATACTCAAGTAGCTATGACCGTTGTAAAAAATATCTCTAAAGAGTTCCAGAAAAATAAATTATTAATTAATGATATAATAATTTGATCTTTAGTTTAAGAACAAATAATTATGCATAATTGTAGTACTATAATAATTTGATATAATAACTTGATCTTTAGTTTAAGAACAAGAAAATTCGTCTGTAATTATCGACGGAAAATTCGTCAAAAAGTTCAACGTTTTAGAAAAATGGAGGGGAGAATTTACCGAGAAAAAATCTATCGGTAACTGGTAAAAATTCGTCGGTAATTTTTTTATGGAAAAAAATCTGTTGGTAAATAATTTCTGACAAGGTTTTTATAGAAGGACAAAATCCATCGGTAACCAAAAATTCGTCTGTAATATAGATCAAATCTGTCTGTAAATCTATTTGTATTAAGTAATTTTCTAGTTGTGAATATAATTTGTATTATTTATATGTAATATAATTAATATAAATTAAAATATTATCTTTTTTCTAATAATATAATTATATATATTCCTGTTGTTAATTGATTTGAAATATTAATATATATATTTTAATATGAGTAAACTACCATTTCTACCCATAAAAGTTGAAAATGCTGACATATCTACTTATAGAAGATAAAAATTACCATTTGTATCCATAAAAATTGACTTTCACAAGCAAAATTATCAAAACCCTAAATAATTACATAAAATCTCCAAATTACCCCCCTTCTCTTCTCTCACGCACGCACACACCCTCACTCACTATCTGCAGCACCTAAACCACCACTGCCGTAGCATCATCTCCCTTCTTACTTTGTCTTTCTCTCTCTCTCTTTCACTCACTCACTTTTCCTCTCTCACCTCTTGAACATTAACATAGCCCATCCACTATCTTCTTCAAAATCACAAAAAAGAACAAACTCAGATCAAATTGAAGAATAGAACATGTATAAATTCAAAATAAAATCCTAATTTCTTAGAACCTTCCCCAAAAATTGTCAATTTCTCAAATTCAAGATCACTATTTTCGTTACAAATAACACAGAACATTAATTCGATTTTGGCGATGCTGGGAGGAGATGACGAAAATGCATCGCTAGGAGGAGAAGAGAGCAGCGACACCGAGAGAAGGAGAAGACGAAGATATGACATTTGAAAAAGGAAGGAACTCAACATTGAAAAATAAGTTGTGGTTGCATAAAATAGAGGACTCAAAATTGCTACTTCCTGAAGTCAAAAACCTCCCGAAGAAGAAGAAGAAAAGGAGGGGAGGAGAAGATGGAGCTCGCGACGGTAAAAGGAGGAACCACCATTAATGCACAGAGGAGAGAGAAGAACGACAGAGAAGAGAAAGACATCAATAGGAAAAGAAGAGGAAGGAGAAAAGTGCGAAGAGGGAGGAGAGAAAGAGAGAAGGACAATTGAAGAAGATAGAGGAGAAGGAAGAGAGAGAGAGTGTGGAAAGGGGAGGGTGGTGCAGCAGTGCTGGTTCACGATTTAGATGAAGAGTTGAAGAGGATGAGACTCACCAAGGATAGTTTAGAAATTTTATGTAATTATTTAGGGTTTGGATAATTTTGCTTGCAAAAGTCAATTTTTATGGCTACAAATGGTAGTTTTTATTTTTTATGGGTAGATATGTTAGCGTTTTCAACTTTTATAGATAAAAATGATAGTTTACTCTATTTTAATTTTAATAATATATAAATATTATCTTTCTCATAATAATATATTAATATCTATATTTATTAAATAACATTAGTTATTAATATTATATAATATATTAATACGCATAAAGTATTATATAGAACACTGTATTTTAAAACATTTTTTTCTTATACATGTTTATTATTATTGACAAAGAAATACTATTATTATTTTAAATGATTTAATTTTTAATTATTGGTAGATTAAAAGTATATAAAAATTATATGACATATTATCATATTAGTAGTATTTTTAACTAAATTATATGGATATATTACTGATAAAATAAACTAATAAAAATATAAAATTAAAAATTAATAAATTAAATATTACATATCTAAATTAAATAAACTTAACTAATAAAATGAGATCAACTTTCAAATTCTTTTTGAAGCTAAAATCAAATTTTAATATTATAATTAAGTTATTTCAATAATATCTATAACATTTAATTCTACACTTTAGATTCATATACATTAGAATCATTTTCATAATAATAACTAGCAAAAATAGTTTGATCAGATTCAATATGTAATTCATGCAAATTCAAACTTTTCTCTTTTTAAATAAATTCCATCATTTGTTAGTCATATAATACGATAAGATAAGAATAACCAAATTTAGTTCAATAATAAATTCAGCTTTCCTAGGAAATATAACTTCATCAAAATTTTATTATGTTGGTTATAATATATAAGGAAATCTAACCATCTTTCAGCAAAATGAAGTTCATTGTTTCTATTGTATTAAACTCTTACATCCATATATAATTAACACCCCAATCAACAAAATAACTTGAGATGGAACATAATGGAGGTGATGCATTATAAATTATTATGGTAAAAGACAATTTTACTGCAAGGACAAAAAAAAACAAATTAAGTAAAAACACTCATTATATAATTAAAAGAATAAAAGTAAGGTTGGGTTTATAAAAAAAGGATAAAATTTTAATTTATACTTTAAAAAAATTAATTTCAATAATAAAAAAAATTAAAGAATATATTATTATCGTATGAAAATAACAAAAGAAAATTCAGAAACAAAACAAAAAATTTTGACTCTAATTAACCTATAAATTTAATTTTACAAAATTATCCCCAGTTAAACGAGAGGCCAGTTTGTAAGCAGAGTTACGAAGACAAAATAATTGAAGCGAAGGAATTTGGAAATAATAAAGAATTAAGAAAAGAAAGAAGACAGAGGAAGTTGGTTAGTTTGTTAAGCTTGGCGGGAAAGTTAGTTGGAGATATTTTATGATTGGTTATTGATGAGAATGAAGTAGTACTAGTATATAAGGTGGTACTGGAGTCAGAGTGTGTGTATTTTGCGCTCTCTCTCTCTCTCTCTCTCTCTCTCTCGTCTCCAATTCATTCTCATTCCATTTCTTCCATCTTTCTCTGTTTCTTCAATCATGAGCGACCTTGGGGACAAGTATTTGGCGTTAGCAGCTGTGATTCTCGCTTATCTCCTCTGGGAAGGCTATCAAAAATTAAAGAGTTGGGCACGGCAACGGGAATTGGACCGGCGATGGGGCGGTGGCGGCAACCGCAACCGAGCAGGTCATCATCCACGCGGTGCTGATCTTGAGCAGGGAGCCCGAGGGGGCGGTGGCAACGGAGCAGGTCGAGGGGGCGGTGGCAACGGAGCAGGTCGAGGTGGCGATGGCAACGGAGCAGGTCGAGGTGACGATGGCAACGGAGCAGGTCAAGGTGGCGACGATGGCAACGGAGCAGGTCGAGGTGACGATGGCAACGGAGCAGGTCGAGGTGACGATGGCAACGGAGCAGGTCGAGGTGGAGGTGGCGATGGCAACGGAGCAGGTCGAGGTGGCGGTGGCGATGGCAACGGATCAGGTGGCGGTGGCGATGGCAACGGATCAGGCGGAGGTGGCGATGGCAACGGAGCAGGCGGAGGTGGCAATGGCAACGGAGCAGGTCGAGGTGGCGGTGGCGATGGCAACGGATCAGGTGGCGGTGGCGATGGCAACGGAGCAGGTCATCATCCAGACGGTGCTGATCCTGAGCGGGCAGGCCAAGGTGGCGATGGCATTCAAGAAGCTGACTTAGGCCACCATCAACTTCCCGATAGTGAGTGAATTTTTGCATGAAATTCTTGATTCAATTTAAGTTGCATGCTATACGTACATTGTGATGATAATTCTTGATTGAATAGGATCCTCAAATGAAGCTCCAAGAACTGCTCAAAAAGTAAAAGAAAGCGATGCAGCAGAAGAGTAAGTTGTTGGTCATATCAATTGACATGCTTCATGTTATTCCCTTGTGCCAACCAATTCCATATTCATTTTATGTTACTATTAATGCAGATACGAAGTGAGCGGCAAATTGAAGGCTAAGAGTGGTCTATACAATTTGACTGTTGTCCTTCTCAAGCTTTTGGCACGAAAGAAACCAAGTGATGAGCAGCAGGGCGTATCTTCTGAGCCTTTGTTGAATGCTGTTGTTTAATCACCCAACTACATTACATTCTTTTAGTCTACTCTTTCTATCTCTCTACGTGCACATTTAATTTCTTGCAAGAACTCCTCGTAAATAAGCACGCCTCCCATTATTGTTTACATACATTTTCTTCATAATACATGACGGTTTTTTTGAGCTATACTTGCTTCTTTTATATTTCTTTCATTTATTTACTGCTTCTTTGGTCTTTACATATGATGGATTATTATTGCCTTCTTACTGCAAAATACATGCATAAATGAAATTGTGTACATATCAAATAGAATGTGATTAATTCTTATGTATCTCTCTCGGATACGTGGGTTTGACTTTCGTTTTGTGTCAACATTGGACAGAGTTATTTTCTTCTTTCAAATCGATAATGGATAAAAAAAGGGACAATTATTTACTACGTCTAAGATGAACAAGTAAAAAAGGCAACACAAAAAATGAAATCCTGTATTTTATCCAATTAATCAGTAGCAACTACTAATTAGGAGGTACAAAACCCTGGAATAGCGGGTAGATAGATTGGATTGATGCTGTTCAATCCCAATCCATAACTATCTGCTAATGTGCCTCTTGGCCAGTCACAATGGGTAGGGAAAATGTTTTAGGTAGATAAATAAAAGGTGTCAGACACCCTCTCAATTTTTTTTCTAATTAAATTTGATATGAACTTCATTAATTTAATTGTCTTACATATATTTTTTTTATTTTTTTAAACTCGTTTTCTTTACTTTTATGTCTAAGTATACAAAAGATATGCATTAAAAAGTGATGCAAATAATACATCTCTAATTTTCCCCTCCTCTTATGCGAAGCTAAATCACTATATAATATTGGATGAATTACAGATTTATATCTCCCATTATTCTTGTTTCGGTTTGGCGAGAGTACAATTTGAATTAATAATGGTAATTTAGTAATGGTGCCCAAAAGTAGCTGCACCTTCATAAAAAAAACCCACATTCAAATCACTAAAAATGTAAGATCTGTTCATAATAAATGTCATATGTAATAATAACAATAGATTCATGTATGTAAAATTGTAGTAAGATAGTATCCTCATATTGGAGATGAAGGAGTGAGCACCTTCATGGTTGTGGGTTAGTGAAAAAAGTCCCTCAAGTAGTTTTTTTAAACATGAAAATGATAAATATTTAAAAAAGTATTAAATTAACTAAAATAACAAATAGTTTTTTAACTATATTCTACATGCACAAATAATATAATTCTAGGGGTATCTTTTCGGTGTTTTCAAAAGCTCACAACGCATAACACAAATTCCAGGTCAGAGAGTTTGCATGCTCAGACACACAGTGAGAATGCTGCTACACAACAAAACAAAACAAAACAAAACAAAGCACAAATCAACTAGTTTCAAAAGAAAGAATTCACCGTATTGTAACGGCTAGGATATCACCTCCACATGCACTTACATCACATTAATCAATTATATATGAACAAAAATGTAATCATTGTTGGTTATTAACTTATTATATCAACTTATACTCCTTCGTTGCTTATTCAAGTCATTAATTCTCATTTTAGTGCATGTATAATTAAATTAACATTTAAAATAGTTAGAATCTTTCGTTAGAAATATTAAATTGATGTGAACCAATTTAACTTTTATATTTTAGTGAATAAAATGAGTCTCATCAATACAACTTTATTTAACAAAAATATTATGTAATATTTGTTAAAATTAATTTATTAATATATTTTTTATAATAATATGCATAAACATATAAAGATGTTCAGAAAAAAAATTAAATAATAACATCTTTATCACCATTTCCATTACATTATTCTACATTTCAACATTTGCAACCTTTTCACCTCCCTTTATATTAACTTTTTGACAATACTTATAAATAAAAAATGGATTCTTGCCCTAATTATTAATTCAAACTTAATTATATAAAAGTTAAACATACAAACAATGCTTAACAAGTAAAGAATGTTGTCTAATTTCTACATATTCTTTTTCTCTTCTTCATATTACTATAAAATGAAAGAACCATGGATTAAATAAATGTTGGAAACAAAAAAAAAAGTTGTTTTTGCCTTGTTCATTGGTTTTCTATTTTCTTTGCTTTGTTAACAGTGAAACTCTCTCAAACAGAGATGATTCCTTAGCCGTTGATTTGTTCTGACAAGCTTTCCACGTGTGATTTATGTCTTGATCTTGCAAACCCCATCTCTCTTATATTCTTTCTTTCTCCTACTACTTCTACTACTACAGCTTTACCCCACTTTCCTCTTTGCATTTACACCTTAATTTCCCTTCATTATTTTCTTCTTTTTTTTCTTCTCTCTACAGTCCCATTTCATTTACACTCCTTGTCCTTCTCTTTCTTTCTCTCTCATTCATTATTGAGTTTTTTCCCTTTGCTCCAGATTTCTCTGTTTGAATCTATGGCCGTGCATTCCCTTCTTTTGCTGCTTTTTGCAGTGTCTGTTCTTGTTGTTGCAGCTGATGAAGGTTTGTGTGCACACTCTTTATTATATAGCTTCTCTGTTTGTTGAGTTCTGTGTTATGAGTTTCCGTTTTCTGTTTTGTAAAGTTTATGCTTGCATTATGAATCATGAATCTTCTTCCATTCTCTCCTTTGGGTTTGTATTTCATCAAAATAACATTGTTTTGGCATTGTTCAGAACTCAATGTGAAAACTAATGAAGTTATTTGGAAGTTATTTACTGCATGTAGCATATTGCTGTTTTCTGTGAGATTCAAGGTTTGTAATCAGCTATAAGCTATAGAATAGCAGTGGCAGAAGACCCTTCAATAATTATTATTGTGTATATGTTATACTTATTTTGAATGTGATTTATAAACTTTGGCCAATTTTGGGTGTAAATAAAATTAAATTATAGTATATATAAAAAACAATTAGCTAGGCTTTTATTGATTTGAGTGCGGCCCATCTATGATATATTTAGATATATAAAATGGAGTAGGATGATGCTTCTATTTCAGTCACTTTCTTTCTTTGAGGGAACTATCCTAATGTTCAGAAATAATTACAGTTATAACTAAGTCTTCAAAAGGGAGAAGGGTTTTTTTTTTTTCAAAAGCTATTTTCCGGTGCCCGGAGAGTCAGCCGCATTTCATTGAATCGGATTAGTCAGATTTTTAGTAAAGGATTTAGATTTTAGATGCTGGTGAGTGGTAATAAATACGGAAATGATTTTAAAAAAGAGAAATTTTGTGCTAACTGTCAAGATTCTTTCTGCATATGCTTCTGGAGTTATGTCATTTGAGTAGCTGAAGCTGAATCCTGTTGCTTTTCTTTTTTTTCTTTTGGCTGCAGAACCATTTATTGGTGTGAATATTGGAACAGATCTATCAGATATGCCACACCCTACTCAAGTAGTAGCACTACTTAAAGCTCAGCAAATCCGACATGTTCGATTGTATGATGCTGACCAAGCTATGCTTGTCGCACTAGCAAAGACAGGCATTCAAGTTGTTATCACTGTCCCTAATGAAGAGCTCCTAGCAATCGGCCAATCGAATTCGACGGCTGCCAACTGGGTTTCACACAATGTTGTAGCCCATTATCCAGCAACCAACATCACAGCCATTTGTGTTGGTTCTGAAGTCTTAACTGCCCTTCCTAATGCAGCAAAAATACTTGTCAATGCTCTTAAGTACATTCATTCAGCTCTCGTTGCATCCAATCTTGATCGCCAAATCAAAGTCTCAACGCCCCTTTCCTCTTCAATCATCCTCGATTCATTTCCACCTTCGCAGGCTTTCTTTAACAAGTCACTGAATTCAGTTTTAGTCCCAATGCTTGATTTCTTGCAATCCACTGGTTCTTATCTCATGCTCAATATATACCCTTACTATGATTACATGCAATCAAATGGTGTAATTCCATTGGACTATGCACTCTTCAAGCCTTTGCCACCGAACAAAGAAGCCGTTGATTCCAATACCCTTTTGCATTACACCAATGTCTTTGATGCTATGGTTGATGCAGCATACTTTGCCATGCTTTTTCTAAATTACACTAACATTCCTGTAGTAGTAACTGAATCCGGATGGCCCTCGAAAGGTGGATCCAACGAGCCTGATGCAACAATTGACAATGCAAATACTTACAATAGCAATCTTATAAAGCATGTGCTGAACCAAACTGGAACTCCCAAGTATCCTGGAATTGCTGTTAGCACTTACATTTACGAGCTCTACAACGAGGATATGAAGCCGGGGCCATTGTCCGAGAAGAATTGGGGACTCTTCGATGCAAATGGTGCACCTATTTACATTTTACACTTGACTGGATCAGATGCACTCTTAGCAAATGATACCAGCAACCAAACTTTCTGCATTGCAAAGGAGGGTGCTGATCCGAAGATGTTGCAGGCTGCACTAGATTGGGCGTGTGGACCGGGCAAAGTGGAATGCTCTGCTATGCGGCAGGGACAACCATGCTATGAACCAGACAATGTGATTGCACATTCAACTTATGCTTTTGATAGTTACTATCATAAGATGGGAAAGACTCCTGATTCCTGTGACTTCAATGGAGTGGCTACTGTCTCCACCACGGATCCAAGTAAGCTGCTATATGCATTTTTTAGTTTAATTTAGCTTTGATTACTTTGGAAATCTCTATAGTTTAAAAGCTCTAATAAAGTTCTTTTATTGTGCACAAACTTTCAATTAGTCTCTATAGCTTAAACATGGATAGTTAACTGCTTATACTGTGCAGAATTTTTTTGTCAAAAACAGCGATTCGTCATCCAATATATAGGGACTTGATTAGGAAACGTCTATTCAAATGAACTTGATTAAAAAACGTTTGTACTATATAGGGATTTGATTACAAATGTGTAAAACTATAGAAACCCAAATGAGAGATGAATGAATCTAGAGATCTCTAGAGTAATTTAACCTATTATTTAAGGCTTTGAAGTTTTAACATTTTGTGGTTTTCATTTATTGTAGGTCATGGTTCTTGTATATTTCCTGGAAGGTAAAGGCATTTATTTCTTTGATTCATTTTCAATATCCTTGCTTGCTTTGTGAAATTAGTATTACTTACAAGTGATTGGTTTTTGAATGTGCAGTTTGGGAAGAAATGCTACTACCTTTACCAATGTCACAGCACCATCAATGAATTCTACAGCTTCAGATTCCTCATCAGCCTACAATCCCCAAAGCTCTGAGTTGAGAATTAGAAGCCTTCTATTAATGGTGATAGGATTCTTAATATGTGGAGTGGTTTTGCTATGAAGTGTGGTACATAATCTTGAAAATGTGTTTTTCATCCAAAAATTTTGTGATATATGAATGATGGTGCTACAAGGTTATATCATCTTTGGTAGCATTGTTCAAATTGATCCATTCAATTTTGTACAAAGAAACCAGTAAAGGGTTTGGACTAAGTGAGGATGCAAATATGCAATTGAAATCATCATTGTAATTCTTTCAAATTGGTCAATTATTATCAACCATTCACGGATTCTTTAGGTTGCTTTAAATCTTATTATGCATCTAAAATTCTACATATCACTTAAAATCAATTCATTAGATTATTTACTTACTGTTGTATATAATTTTGAAGTTGTAGTCTCCTATCTACTATCTCCCATGGCAACAATGCCGGCGTGAATTTAGCTCCTCCAATTCTTTTTGCCACTTCCAATAAGAGCGCTTAAGTAGGTTGAAAAATTATTTGTATTATTATACACACTAATTGATTAGTTAATTAAATGAGAATGTCAATGAAGGTATAATCTCTTTATACTTATAAGTTTAAGTTTCACTCTTAATTTAAAAAAAAAATTTTTACAACTACTATAATAAATATATAAGAGAATCTGTCACTGCATAGAACATATATTAAAATATAAAATAATAATATATACATAAATATATATTAGCTGATTTTAATAGTTAATTTTTAATGTGTGGATAATATTTTTGTTTTTCACTTTTTTTATTCATATTATTATGAGTAAACTTTTCGGTTTGTCTTATTAGTGGGGTTTTTTTGTTAGTGTAATTTATGGAGTAGTTGCCAAATGGCCAAAAATACTACAACTGTAAAATAAAGCTAATTCAGTTATATTACCAAAAAAAAAAGCAAATTCAGTTATGAATTTTCCTTTCCACTTTTCGCAATTTCCGCGGACTGCAGCTTCCACACTCCTCCACTCTGCAATGGTAAAACCGTAATTTTATCAGTGAAATTCAAAACCCTATTCGCGTCGCAAAAGGGTTATATAAACACACTACGTCTCCTTCTTTTCGTCCCTCGCACAGATTTCATTATGTTTTGGTCCTCACATCTAATGGATTCTTTGTAGCATTAGGTTTTTCCCTTCTTCGATTCCATTTTCGTTTTCAGTTTCTGATTCAGATTCGAAATCTGCATCCACTATGATTCTCTATGTTAATTAACCATGGCATAGAGAATACGAAAGGATGCAAAATCAAATCGGTTCCTCTGGACTGGCATTTTCCCTAATTTATAATATGGATTATGCTATTTCTCGTAGGATCCACAATTTTCATATTTTTCAATTCTAGGTTTTGATTTTCTGAGCTTTTAAACCGTTTTAATTATGTTAATTGTTGTTGTGATGCTCGATGATGCTTTTTTGCTTTAACCACACCGAATAGAAGCTAGTTTTGGGATTAGAACTCTATTAGTTAAGCTTCATGGATGTTTGGTGTTTGATTTTGCCTAATGAATCCGTTCTCTAACGGACGAGGTTTCGGAATGGGACCTCTTCTTTTAGGGTTTGGAAGAAGGTTTTGTTAAGCACACAATGCATTTTGGCTTAATTCGTAGGGGGCTTTTTCCATTTCAAATCTTCTCAAGTGGAAAGAAATTGTGCCTATACTACTGAGAGCATGGAAGTTACTCCATCCATGTTCAAATCAAATTTTCCTTGAATTGAGTAGAAACCATTTTTATTTTGGCTTTTTGTTTTAATTGGTTTGTGATGCTCGATGATGATTGTTTTGCTTTAACCACACCGAATTGAAGCTGGATGGGGGTTTAGGCCTTTTTTCATTTGAGCCTACAAGTGCTTCTTGAGCTTGATTTTGCTTGATGATGTCTTTTTCTAATGGATGAGGTTTTGTTACCTCTCCTTTTAGAGATTGAAAGAGGGCTGTGTCAAGATCATGAAGCAGTTTGGGTTTAAATGGGAGAGGCCTTATCCATCTCATGTCTTCTTATGTGGAAAAAATTTGGCCTTTCAACTGAGAGCAATCTATTACTTCTTTATATTTAAATCAAATGTGTTCCTAGAATCTTTAAATGTCTTTGTTTATATTGGAAATTGAATGGATGATGGTGTTTGTAGTACTGGTATACAAGTTACTATCTCTGTATTATGAATTTGTGTTTGTGTAACTATGACATTTAACCAACATTTCATTGGAAAAATCTGATAATTTCTGTTGTTAAATTTATCAAAAATTCGATATGCATATGCCTATTATGTCATAGACAGATAGACTCATAGGTAACATATCTCTCTAACATTTTGATGATTATTGCAATGATTCCTTGATTGCACGTTGCTAATCTATGTTACAATTGACTATCTGATTGACTTAGACATATAGGGTAAAGTCTTGGTATAAAGGTGTGGTTCAATTCTGATATTTTGATGACTGATTGTAAAAAGATTTAGTTTGATGGTGATGGTACTGGTGCTGCTGCAGGAGCTGATGAGAAAAGAGTAGAGAAAAATTTTTCTGCAAGAACAACATTCGCTGCATCAGATGGATGGAATGCATCCCAAAATACGTAATCATTGCGGTTGCTGCACAGCTTTGAGTTTGGCAAGCATAATCCCCCGATGCTTGTGTCTACATTGCAACATGATGTATTTGAAACCTTAAAACCTGTGTGATGATATAGTATTAGACCATGTCTACCAAAAGTTGAATGAAAGAATTTGCTTAGTATGAATGAGTATGTCTTAAGGATTTTATTTTAAGATCTTAAATTACCATAGGTAGTGGGATTATTGATCAAGTCAAGAACTAGTGGATAGGTGTCTGCAAATATGAGCTTTGAATTTGGAAGACGATGGTTGAGTGTGTTCAGTAGCTTTTGTACTTTAGAGTTGAATTCAAGGATCCATTCATTAACTCTCTTTAAACATTGGCCTTTTCTGGATTTAACCCTCTGTGATGGAATGCAACCTAGTGGACCAACTCCATGGATGACCATTTTTCTTGCTCCCAGTTGATACAGTCTCTAGAAATAAGCAAATAAAATCTCAATTAGTAAATTTATTTGACTATATTACAGATTCGTTTTCACTAATATTGATTATTAACAGGATTTTAGTACAGATTTCAGGAGAGTATCCCGTCAGTAATTAAAGTTTGCACTTGACCTATTAACTGCATTTTCCAGTTGAGAAGGATGTATAACATAAATTTAACAAAGTATTATGCAGTGTTTTTATTACCGAAAGTTGTTGATCCAAGGTTGAAATTAAGAGTTCTACAAATTCATCATGTGTGTATTGCTGGCCATCTGCTAGGAAAGGCTGCAAGAAATTATTGACGTAGTCATTGCTTCCTGGAAAAGTGCAATTCATCTTTAGTATATGAAGTGGATAATTGAAGTTTTAAACATTGAAATCAATATTTAAGCAAAAATATACCAATTCCAATGAAGTACATGGCATCATTGCAATGCTTGATTGCAGCTGCTTCACCTACTCTTGCCGTGATTACATCTTTGGTTCTCTTGAAGCTGTTTATTTGATCATCAAAGGATAATCTCTGAATCTAAAACATTTAATGTAGAAATAGGGGAAAATGTTAGATAAGAAGCTACTACTAAGCTGTAAAATAATAAGAATCATGTAGGTTTATAAATGTCTTTGCTTACAAAATAGAGTCCAGTATCATTGAGAATTCCTGCACCACCAGATGCATAATTTACTCCTTTGAGGAGGGCATCACTGTTTTGAGACACTGCAAGATAAGCTGGTGGTGATGGTATTCCAAGCTTTGCAGCTGCAAAATACCATAAAAGTAACAGAACAATTAAAATAAATAAAATCCTGTATTTACTATTAGTTTTTCCAATATCCCGTTTGATAATTGTTTCTGAGTACAAAGATACTAGAAAAAGAGAAAAATATAAAAACAAACAAAATTCTCTATTCTAAAATAAAATTTGTTTTATGTCCATTCGAAAATTAGAGATACATTTAATTTTTATATACTCACAGTATAAAAGAGTTTTACCATATCCAATTATATATATTGGCATGTTAATAAAAATATTCATCATTTAAAAAATCACCTAAACATAATATACTGACATACTGTATATTATAATTAAATTCTTGTCTATAAACACATACTCAGGCACAAGCGAACGAAAATAACACTAAACAAAAGCATTAAGATGAAGAAAATACATATTATATCGCCAATAGTCCTTCCATTTGTGAATCTTCCAGTGGCTTGGCCCCCACTATAGTCAATCCCATACCATGGATAGTTAGACTTAGCTAATGAATATTGGAGGAAATTATTGTTACCAACATCTGTTAAGGAATCACCAAAAACATAAGTAACAAGTTGAGTTGTTGCTGAAGAACCCATTGCTGCCAATGATGAGAAAACAAAGACAGCAAAAACCACCCTTAGCATTATCATTATCTTCATCTGTTTCCAACTTTATGTTCTTGAAAAGTGTGATTGTGCATCATCGGATTTTATAGTATTAGCATTACCATATTTCATTATATGAACTATTGTTTCACTCCTCCAAGTTTGCATGTTTGGTGATTATTTTCCAAACTACAAAGATTCTTGAGGAAATGATGGAGCCTCTCATAAGGAGTTGGCCAACTCAGAAGCTTGAGTCAGCAATATTATTATCTAATGGTCCACATGTTCCATAAATTGTTGATTACTAGTAATAAGTATTGGATAAGAATCTTACATCACGTGTGTTAAGAAAAACAAATAACTACTACGCACGATTTTAGAGTTTAATTAGTACATATTAACAGTGTAAAAAAATTATATTATCACCTAATTAAATATTTTTGTTTATATTGTGTATAGAATAATAAATTGTTAACTCGAATATTTTCATGGATGGGATATATGATAAATTATTAGATATTTGTGTAAGATTATTTTACAACTAACCAAGAATGCACAGAAATTAAATCTTATGACCTATTGAACGCTGAATATTTCAATGAGCCAAAGATTTTATATTTACCGTTTTTTGGGGGGGTTCAAAATTCACAGTGATAGTATGAAGTTTGAACAAATAAAATACTGGGGAAATCTTTGGTGGTTTGTCATTATGCGAATTGTGGTTGGTGAAGACAACTTGTGTTGTAAATTGTAATTTTGTTTTTATTCGGTTTGTAGAACTGTTTTGGTTAACGTTTATAGTTTTTGCTTTGTTAAACATTTTGTTTTGATAGAAAGTTAAAAGAAGAAAAAATGTTTTTTTTTTTTTTTTAAATTTGTCAAAAGAAGAAAAACTGTTTATGTTATGACTACCTAAGTACCTATAGTTTTCGGTCCAAAAAAAAGAATTCATTACCATAGTTTATTAGTCCACACCCCCCCCCCCCCCCAAAAACAGTTCAACTAGGTATCCTTTAAAAGTTGTACAATATTCAGCCTTTTATTACAATAATTTAAAAAAAATAAAACAAACATATCTAAAAATTTTAAATAGATTTAGTGTCTTTTTAAAATTAAATACACATTCAAAATACAAACTAAATAAAACTGAAATTTAAAATTTAAATTTAAATTTTAAATTTTTATTTCAAATTTAATATATTTAATTATTAATATATTATAATTACAATTTAAATACACATCTAAAAATCAAATTAGTTATAATTCAAAATTTTGAATTTAAAATTTTAAAATAAATCTTAAACCGTCTTAAAATTTTGGATGTGTTTCAAACATGTTTTGTATATAAGTCAATAATTTTAGATGTGTAATAAATGAAAAATAACCAATATTTACAAACATACATTTTAATAATTTTAAAAGCATTAATGTTCAAATAAGTAACGATAAAATTCAACAAATAATAAAAAAATGAGAAATATTAGATGAATTTTATCGAATAAGATATAAAAAAAAATTAATTTTATATTTAATGTTTAAATTTAAATTTTTGATTTATGATTTTGGATGTGTTTTAGAAATATTTTTTGTATCACTTAATAATTTTAGATGTGTTACAATTGAAAACAAAATCGAATTTTTACAAACAAGCATTTTAATACTTTTAAAAGCATTAATATTAAAATAAGTAACGAAAAAATCTAACTATTAAAAAAAGAGAAATATTAGATGAGTTTTTCTCGAATAAGATATAAAAAATTAATTTTATTTTTAATGCTTAAATTTAAATTTTAGATTTATAATTTTGGATGTGTTTTAAAAATATTTTATGTATAATTTAATAATTTTAGATGTGTTACGATTGAAAAAAATTAATTTTTACGAATATACATTTTAATAATTTTAAAAGCGTTAATATTCAAATAAGCAATAAAAAAATTCAAAAAAAAAATAAAAGAAAGAAAGAAAGAAAGAAAAAAAATAAAGAAGAAGAAAAGAATATTGATATATATACTGATTATTTATTATTTAATTCAAATGTTGATATAATCTTATTAAAATAATGATGAATGAGTTTTGAGTTAGTATGTAAGTCACTCGAAATAGAAACAAAATAGCACGACTCATCTAATAACAATAATAATAATAATAATAAAATATTAAATATGAAATAATAAATTTACCTGTAGAGAAATAATACTCTTCTATGAAAATTTTTGTAAAGAACAGTGAGAGAGAAGAAAAAAAAAGAACGTACACGAAAGAGGGGAGGGGGACGTGCAAATAAATAAAAAACTAATAAAATAACTATTTTATAAAGTAGGTAGGAAGTTAGAGAAATTCTAGTATTTGAAATTTAAATTAATTTTAATTACCAACATGTTTAGCTACAAATTTGGAATGTCTTTTAATTAAAATTTATTTAAATAATATTATTTAAATTTAAAGGCTGAATAAAGGCTGAATTTTAAAGGACACATAGCATTTTCCCCCCAAAAAAAAAAGATAAATAGGTTGATAATACATTTTCAAACGGTAATAAATCTTGTTAAAGTAAGCAAAAAGTTAAACACCCATATTAGGTGCATCTATCGTGATTGTGAAACCTTTGCTAGTTCCTCACTCCAGCGGTGCTTGTGCTTATACTTTTGTTGTGATTTTTTCCCAATTACTATACTTTCTCTGTGCAGTAAGTTAATTAAATTGACAAATAAAACGACAATATTGTTCACCAACTATATATATATATATATATATATATATATATATATATATATATATATATATATATATATATACTTGATAGATAATGCTAAATTTCATAAAATTAGGTTTGACCTCCAAAGTTTTATACAAGACGGGGTTGCTAAAATTGAATTTTATCGAGAGGCCACACAGTAGCTAGTAGGATTGAACTACTAAGGTAGTTGTCGGAAATTGGTTTTAATCCAAAATAAAGGAGCTTTCCTATAGGAAATATAGGCTGCTTGTTGCGTGAGTGAAGATGTTTGTAAATTGAAGGAAAAATCGTAGTTGAGGAAGAGATAAAATGTCTTGGTAAAGAAAACTTGTTTATGCCCCCACTAAGGAGCACAATGAGGTACATCAGGATCAAGTAATCTAATTGATCATTGAAATTGACAAATTGTACATGTCACACCCACTTTATAGGTCTTTGTGCAGGCAAACTACATTGTCAAAAAAAGCCAAAGCAGTGGCCCTTCATACTTGTTTGGCATCAAATTCGGCCATGGAGTAAGGCCCCTCCATGTGATAAATTCTAAGAGCTCACAAAGCTTAAACAAAGTGCTAGCTTCTATACCACAACTCTAATTAGTCTTGACTGAAATTCATGACTATGTGAACATTTTTGGACTTATGGTCTTACTGTGGGATAATGTGGACCAATTGGTCTAGGCTCCGTTTATTTACCAATGTATATAATTTGGGCTTTATTCTCAGGTTCTTCCCTTTATTTTTTTTTTAATCTTCGTTTATAAGTACATTCAACATTCGTAATCATTTTAAGCTTGAAGGCTAGGGTTAGGGTTCTTGAGCCACACCCTGATACTGAAAGTGCTATCTATCTATGATGTTACAAAATCCCTAATCTCTCACTCTGATAAAAAAAAAAAAAAAAAAAAAAAAAAGCTTGAAGGATAAAAAACGTTTAAGGAAAACATTTTCGAATAAACACAAGGGCAGTAGAACTGTAGAAGTGCTCATTCACCAAAAGCAAACTAGTATAATTTCAATTCAATTCAATACCCAAAAAAAAATAATAATTGCAATTCAATCTAATGGTAGATACTAATATTATCAACAAATCAGTATAAAATTGAAGCTCTTCACGTCGCAATGAACAAAAATGGGATTTAACTCCAAGTGACTTCAGTTGCTTAAGAAAATAAAAGTAAAGGTAAAAGCACTTCATAAATTCTCAAGAATATATATTATAAATTTAATTCATTAAAAGGAATTTATAAATATAATTTATAGCAAGGTATTTAATATTAAACAAATAAGTTAATGTATCATATTTTACCTCAATAAAATAGATATGATAAAATATTCGGTTTTACCAACGAATTATAGCTCAATTAACATAATTTTTTCATCCTCACCTAAAGATTTCGGCTTTGAGTCGCACTCCTAACTTTAAAATAAAAAAATCGAATTGGGTTCGAATATATTTTTACTCATAGTCATTAAACACAATTCGACTTGGTCGGTTCAACTGAAAATTCAGTTACTTATTTAGTTGTTCTGAGCCACCTTTCAAACTATTCAAGCATTGAACTCGGCAAAAATCGATTCGACCTGTTTGATTTTTATTAAAATAAGTGACCGGTCGGTTTTCAAAACTCGGACCGGATCCTGTTTAATTTTTTTTATTTTGGAAACGACGTCGTTTCCCATCCATAAAAAACCCTTTTGCCCTGGCCCCTCGATGTCTCCCTCCTCTGGTCACTCTCTCACTAAAGCACGAGCGATCTCATCTCTCTCCCTGTGGTTCTTTGGATCTCGCACAGTCGCACTCAAGCTCTCTTCCTCTCTCGTCTCCGGTTTCTCTCACTGCTTTCAGTCTCGCACTGAAGCTGGTCGTCGCATTCTGTGTGAGTCATCACCGTCTTGCACTTAGTCGCGCTCGCGCGCCTTTTTTTTCTGCGCTTGTCATCGCCGGCAACAGAAGCAGTAGGTCCCGGGCTGGTCGTGATTGTTGTCTTCTTGCTTCGAGTCTTGCCGTCAGCTTCCTCTCCGCTGTCAGCTTCCTTTGTGGAACCAGAAGCCCTAAACTTGGTGAGTTCCAACAAATTCTCCTGTTCTTTCTTTCTCTGTTTTGTTGCTGTAATTCATCAATGTACTTTGATTTTGTTGCTGAAAATATCACTGAATTAATTTTTTTGTTGCTAAAAATTATTCTGATGAATGTTATCTTGAATAATTTGTTATTGAAATTTGTAGCTGAAAATATAACTGAGCTATTTTTTTGTTGAAAATAATCACTGAGATGAATTTGTTACTAATTGTCGTAACTGGATCTTGAATTTGTTGCTGTCTCCCTCAAATAATTAATTAGCTAAATATTTTTGTTGCTGAAAGTCATCGCTGAGTGTAATTTGTTAGCGATTGAACCTTGAATTTGTTGCTGTGTTGCCGAATAATCATTTGGTTAAATTTTTTTGTTGCTAAAAATCATTAAAGTTGAATTTGTTACTGATTCATCGTTGAATCTTGAATTTGTTTGTCTTTTTGAAATAATCAGTTAACAAAAATTTTTTGTTGAAAATCATTAGAGTTGAATTTGTTGAAAATTGTTGCTGAGATGAATTTTTCTGTTCATTCTTTGGACTAGAATTTTAAAAATATCTTCCTCACAAACGTCATTAGAAATACCACTATCTCAAGAACAAGCATCGTCAAATGAATTTTGTGCATCATCAAATGAATTTTGTTCTCTCTTGATTATTTAAATTAAAAAAATATTTTGTATTATTGACTAATTCATTATTAATTTTGCATCATTAGTTATGTCCTATTAGTTATGTCCTAAGAATTGATAATTGATTTTTATTAATATGTTTATCAGTTGTAAAAACCGGATCAGACTGGCCGATCCGATCGAAAAACCGGTGACCGGTTATTTGGTCGGTTTAGTTGAGTAAATTGACCGTATAAGGAACAAAACCGGATAGAACCATTTGAACCGGCCGGTTTTGGGTTAAAACCGGAGAACCGGCGGTTTTGTGAAACTCGTCCGGTTTGGATTTTTTTTGTTTTTCCTTACCAAAAAACGACGTCGTTTTGTTTTTTTTTAAAAAAAAAAGCCCAAACCCTAAACGGCTACCCCAATCCCCAATACCCTTCCCCTGACCCCTGGACCTAGGCTGGAGCTCTCGAAGCCTTTCTTCCTCACCTCATCACACCAACGATTTCGAGTCTCTTCTTCCCCTCATCACACCAACACTCTCTTCCTCGCAGTCCCTCTCAGTTTCGAAGACTCTCTTCCTCTGCTTCGTCTCCATTGCGTCTCCTCCGTCGCTGCTGCGGTGCTGCCCTCTGTCGCTGCTGCGGTGCTGCCTCTCCGTCGCCAGAATCTGCCTCATCCAAGTTGGTCTCCAAACTGTGAAATCTGTTCTCTGTTTTTTTGAATTATTTAGTTGGATTTTAATTTGATTAAGGGAGTGAATAACTGATAGGTTAATGGCAGATTATGTATATATTGTTGAACTAGTTAATGGCAGATTGTTGATTTTTTTTTTCCTGATTTGTAGTGGTTATGGTTGTTTTTGTTGATGTAACATTGCTGTGAATTTATATTGCTGGATATGGAAATATTGAATAGCTGAATAGATTTTCTGGTTATGTTAAATTTGTTGATTCTTGATTATGAAATTACTAAATTTGTTGAACTTTTGATTGTGCATCTGTTTAGTGTAGTGATTGCTGGATTGCTGGATTTTTTTTTTATTAATTTTTGATTATGCCAATATGCCATTATGCCTGTTTGCTTTAGAAGAAGGATTGCTGGATTTTCTAGCAATTTTTATCGAAATTATTTGCTATTGAACTATTATGCCATTGTGCATCTGTTTAGTGTAGTGACTCTGTGTCTTTTTGTCGAATTATTTGCTGTTGAACTACTATGGTGTTGCTTTTAAATGTGTGTTGAATTGAATGGTTATTTTCAAGTTGAATGCAACCATTTTACTTGTGAGTTAAGTGCTTGTTATCCATTCATCAATTTCTCATGGCTATTTGTCTTAGTTAGGTACCAATGTTGCTCATAGTTTAAATCATTCGGCAAATTGAGGCTTGAAAACATGTCGGCAAAACTGGTTTTATGTCCAAAACAGATTTTAGTGAATGCATATATGGTTGCTTTTGTCTTGCCTAACAGGAACCCTTTGAATTGAACTGTTGGAAATAGGTTATGCTTCCAACATTGAACAATTGATGTGAATTTGTATTTTGTAATAGCTGTTGTTTTATACCTTTGCTATTATAGTTTTTATTTACGTGAAACCGGTTCAACCAGTAATTTATCGGTTGAACCAATAAATCAGTAAACCAATAACCTAAACGGTTTGATTACCGGTTCGGTTCTTACAAGTTATTGTTTATGAAGGCATGTATTTTAACTTTTAATTTTAATTTTATTTTTATAAGTTTATATTTTTATTTTATTATGATTGGGTTAATTGGATGAACCGTAACTCACCGGTTGAACCATGATTGGTTCAATTATCGATTCGATTTTGATAACTATGTTATATGTATATACCTGGTCTGGCCTGGCCCGTGTACACACTTTTATAAATCCTTTCCTTCAAATGCAGAAGACAGGCAGCGGCTACTCTGTGTGAAGAACATCTCTACGAGGATCACCTTTCTTCCAACCCTTTCAACCTTTTATTATTTATCGTGAGTTTTGTTCTCAGAATCATAATTTTGAAGTGCGAATTTTTTCTTATCTCGTAAACGTGCATGTCTTCCGAATCAATCTGCCATTTGTTCACGTTATAATATGCCCTATATTTTGTTGTTTGTTTGGTTTCTGGTGAACAGAGAAAGAAGAAAAAGGATGGTTCTATCGGAGGAGGAAATCAACAGGCTGTATAGAATTAGGAAGACGGTGATGCAGATGCTGAGGGACAGGGATTACCTTGTTGGGGACTTCGAGATCAAGATGAGTAGAGAAGAATTTAGAAGAAAATATGGCGAGAACATGAAGAGGGAAGACCTTGTCATCAACAAATCCAAGAAGGATAATTCTTCTGACCAGATCTATGTCTTCTTCCCCGAAGAAGCTAAAGTTGGTGTCAAGACCTTGAAGACCTACACCAATCGAATGAACTCCGAGAATGTTTTCAGGGCTATCTTGGTTTGTCAACAGAATTTAACACCATTTGCCCGCACTTGTATCAGTGAAGTTTCTCAAAAATTTCACTTGGAGGTTTTCCAGGTCTGTCTTTTACTATAAGTTTATAATGTACCTCTTGAGTCATATATTCAATTTCTACAATAGCTTGAAACATCTATGGAGATTCAATTTCTATTGATTGTAGGTATTAGGAGAGTGTAGTGAGCTTAAAGAAATGGAATGGAATGTGTTAGGGTTTAGGGTATTCATATGTGAAGAGATTGAGGGTGGAAGTGAGATTTGATTATAAGATAAATGTATAGTAACTTAGTTTCATCAAAGACCTAGTTTTCATCAATTGGACTATTATACCCTAGTATTCACTATTGACTATTGAGCCCAAGTTTAATAACGCATGATGGTTGAAGAATCGAAGCTATCCGTTCAACCAATTTTAGCAACAAAATAACCCACAATCAATAGAAACCCAATATTAATTAAAATAATTTCCAACATTCCATTCTCTTTTTTTTTTATAAAATATGGTTCCATTACTAACCCCAAATTGAGAAAACACAATTGAAAGTTTGATGGAGTAGGATGGAATCTTCTCTGTTATTTTATTACTAACCATTCCACTCTATTTCATTTTATCAAACCAAACAATGAAAACCAATTAAATCCCTTGGACTCTATTCCACTTCCCCTCAAATCACTAATCAAAACTACATTTATAAAAATAAAATTTGTTAGTTTTGGTGTTGAATTTAGAACATACTACTCATTAATAAACAACAGGATTTTATAGGGAGTCAGAGACTATTGTCCTTGTGTTTAGTCTTGCAAACTTAGAGATAATCAATACAGTTCATAATGGTGGGAGCTGCTTAAGCTTCACATTTACCCGTATTCTTTAAACTTTTTTTTTTTTTGTGATTGGAAATTTTCACCAAGAGATATATGTGCAAAGGAAATAGTGTATTAATTATTTCTTTAGATTATCCTTTCAATGGTTAAGATTTTCTTTTTTTTCATTTTCTTTTGTATTATGTTAGTTTTGCTGCTAGAAATATGGTTGCTTCTCTTTGTCAATTACAACTTGTAAGAAACCTATTGATGCAGGAAGCAGAATTGCTGATCAACATAAAAGAACATGTTCTTGTCCCTGAGCATCAAGTACTTACTGATGCAGAGAAGAAAACTTTGATTGAGAGATATACTGTGAAAGAAACTCAAGTATGTTTAATTTTGACTTATATATTTAATTCTAGAATTGTACTACAAATCTTGCAACATATTAACATGTTACTTCAACCCTAATATATATGATGGGGTTTTCCTCAGCTTCCTAGGATTCAAGTTACTGATCCTGTTGCAAGATATTATGGATTGAAGCGTGGACAAGTTGTTAAGATAATCCGGCCAAGTGAGACTGCAGGCAGATATGTTACCTACCGATTTGTTGTATAAGAATTTCCTTCAACGTCCTGACTATATTTATGGTACCATATGCCCTCTATCGATAGATATTTATGAGAGCTTGAAGCATGGACAAGGATAAAGAACCGTCTTTTTCTTTTGGGTGTACTCTTTTAGCTATCAGTTAGAAGTTATTGTTGAACCTTAGTAGTCAAACTAAGACATTCTATACTGCGGTGGTTAGTTTCCAATGTTCCGCAAAACCCGTCTTTAACTGCACGAATTCTTTTGGTTGTGCGCTCTCGGTGGGTTATTCTGAATATCGGAAAATATGGTGACTCGGATTCCGCATAAAATGGCATCAGAATAGGATCCACTAATAACTTTTTTTAATTAAAATATTTTCTTTCAATTCATTATGTTTGTCATTTTAACTTGATCTTGTCATTATAACTTGGCTGTTAGGTAAAAAAATATTAGGATTTTCATGACTCAAACAATTATCACTTACGTTATTGCGCATAATATGGTCTATGCCGGTAAATGATTAAAGTTACTAGACCAGGTTAAGAATGGTTGACAGGTGTTTGTACTACCAGATTCAGTACTTTGTATTAGAGATAAAAATAAGAAAAGAAAAAGATGTCAATACTATTTTTTGTCATGTATTTTTTAAATTCTTAGGAAACATAATATTAATTTGTTTTGGAAGTAAATTATCATTTTTATCCACAAAAATTTAAAATGTTGATAAATTTATCTACGAGAAAATAAAACTGATTTTATATTTCAAAAAATATGTGTCAAACCTCAAAGTGGTCTTTAAATTTATGAAGTGCATCAATTTCGTCTTTGATTTTTCAATTACATTATTTATATCTTCAAATTGGTAAAAATACACTTATTTAGGATAGACGTGTACCAATAATTGATTTAGAACATATGCATAATTTATTAATTTTTAATTCCAAACTATTTACTCATGTAAATTAAAATTACCTTAATAATAATTAATTACAATTAATTATAGTTAATTTGGTTTAATCAATTAAATAAACGATAATGTTAGGAAGATAAAAGCGGCTAATCTTATTTTATTTAGCATTCATTAATTATTGTTAAGATTAATGAATGTCAAATAACTTAAATTTTGACTGTTTTTGGATAATTTTTTCGTTACTAAATATTTTCATTAAATAAAATAAAAATATCATTGAATTTGTCTGAGTGCTACTTCGGATGGTGTAAACTGAAGGCCTTGACGATACCTTTGCGGCAATGGCATAAGGATAACTTTGGCGACATGGATAAGAGACTAAAGAGGTTTGAGGATGAGATCAGGAAGCTTGACAATATAGTTAGTGATGGCATCTATGATGGTACGACGGAGGCTAGAAGGAAGGCATTGGTGAGCTTTTGTGAAAAGTGGTATATTAGGAAGGAAATTCACTGGAAGCAGATGTCTCGGTCCAAACATGCTAGGAACATGGATAAGAATACCAGATGCTTTCATAACATCGCCTCGACTAGAAGAAGGAATAACAAGATAGAGCTCTGATGATTCATGGACAGCTTGTGCGGAATCAAGCAAGAATAAAGGTGGCAATTAGGGGGTTTTATAAGGATCTGTATCGACAAGAATATACTCCGAGGATTGGTGTTCGGGATGGTTTGGTGAAGCAGATTGATGGAGCTGAGGCTGAAGCTCTAAAGGTTTTGTCATCTATGGAGGAAATCAAGGAGGCAGTATGGGATTGTGAATCTTCTAAGGCCCCAGGTAGTGATGAATATAATATGAATTTCATTAAAAAATGCTGGGAGGAGATTGGTCAGGAGTTCAATGTAGCTGTGATGGGGTTCTTCCAAAGTGCTAAGCTACCAACTGATGTGAATGTCACATGGGTGATGCTAGCTCAGAAATTTGTCGGGGCTAAGAAGATCAAGGATTTCCAGTCGATTAGTATGGTGGGATGTGTGTATAAGGTGATTTCGAAGATATTGGTGAGAAGGATGAGATCAGTTATGCCGGGCTTTGTAAGAGAGACTCAGAGTGCGTTTGTGAAGGGTAGAAAAATTCATGACGGCGCGCTCATAGCATGTCAGACGGTTCATTGGCTCAAGACGCGGCGAAAGAAAGCGACTATTATCAAGCTGGATTTTCAAAAAGCTTATGATAGAGTTAGATGGAGTTTTGTGGATATTGTGCTTCAGAAGATGGGGTTCGGCCAAAGATGGAGGACTTGGGTGAAGGAGTGTGTCAGTACGGCCACTATATCAGTCCTGGTTAATGGGTCACTATCCAAGCCGTTCAATATGGAGAGGGGCCTAAGACAAGAAGATCCTCTTTCTCCTCTTCTGTTTGTGCTTGTGGTCGATGTTTTGCATAGGATGTTGGGAAAAGCCGTCAGGAACAGGCGCAGTAGCGGGGAGATCATATTGAATTGTCACATCTACAATTTGCAGATGATACTATCTTGTTTTGTCCTCTGGAGACAGCGACAATTGTGAATTATAAGAGGCTGTTGCGGTATTTTAAGCTGATGTCTGGACTGAGCATCAATTTTGATAAGTCGAATCTAATTTCGGTAAATTGTGAGCAGGAATGGGTAGATCATGTGTGTGGCTTACTGGGGTGCAATCAAGCTGTCTTACCTGTAAGATACCTCGGGGTTTCGCTAGGAGCAAATTCGCGCTTGGTGAAGACTTGAAAACCAATCATAGATAAGGTGGAAGAGAAACTCAGCTTCTGGAAAGCGAAGGTTCTAAACAAAGCTGGTAAGCTTATCCTCATCAAATCGTTACTGAATATCCTACCAATCTATTACTTAAGTCTGTACAAGATGGCGAAGGCGGTTGCTGGCAAGCTGATTGCATTACAGAGGAGCTTTATATGGTGTAAGGAGGACAGTAACTATGGTATCCCTCTAGTTAAGTGGGAGGTGGTACAGGCACCGAAAAAGGCTAGGGGTTTGGGAGTTGGGGATGCAATTCTTAGGAACACAGCACTTTTGTTTAAGTGGTGGTGGCGGTTTTTAAAGGAGGACTGCCCATTGTGGAAGAAGATTATTTACTCGTGTAACAAATTGAATCCTAATTTAATGCTAGCAAATCAGACTTTACCGGTAAAAGGAGGGCCCTGCAAAGACATATGTCAGCTAAATATAAAAGAGCAAAGGATAAAGAAAAAAATGGTTAGTGGCTTGGCGATGGAAGTAGGAAATGGAAGAAGAACTCTTTTCTGAGAAGATAACTGGGTCTAAAGTGGTCCTCTGAAAGCGAGTTTTCCAAGGTTCTTCTCTATTTCAAACCAACAAGGATCTGTGATTGGGGATTGTGGGTCTTGGGATGAGTTGGATTGGATTTGGAATTTCCAATAGAGGAGAGAGATGTTCCAATGGAAGTTGGAACTTGTTCATCAACTTCATGAGAGGTTAAGGCCAGTGAAACTATCAACTGGTAGAAAGGATAATGTTGTTTGGAAGTTTGATAATAAATGTGTTTTTTCTACTAATTCTTTTATGCAGGTAATACAATCGGAGACTCTATTTGACGAGATTACGAGCTATAGTTTCACAAGTTCAATTTGGAGAGGAGTGGTACTTCCAAGAATTGAGCTTTTTGGATGGTTTGTGCTAGTTGGTAGAGTTAATACTAAAGGAAGGTTGAGTAGAATAGGCGTTGTTTTTAACCGTGACAATATATGTGTACTGTATAAAAAGGAGATAGAATCTGTGCAATATTTATTTCCGTTTTGTGAGTTAACATGGCAGGTATGGTGTGCTTGGTTGAGGTCTTTTGATAGAGTTTGGACTATTCCTAGAACCATTAAAGAACTGTTTCAGAGTTGGACTGGCATGCACAATAGAAAAGAAGCGTAGAAGACAAGGCTGACTGGGTTCTTTGCAGTGATTTGGAACATTTGATTGGAATGCAATGCTAGAATTTTCAATAATAAAGAAATAGGTGTGACTTGACATCTACAAAAAAAATAAAATTCTCATAATCACTACTAAACCTAAAAAATCCTTAATTTTATAACAATCACTAAGTAGTAACTAAACAAAAACCTAAGAGCATTTTTAATCATAATTGGCATAGTCGGAAATAGAAAAGTTAGTACCATTTGGTCTTTTTTCTCTTAATGTTTCTGGTGCGTGCTCGTCGCTGTTGTAGTATGAGTTGCCTTCTTTGAGTAAATTAGCAATGAATTCCTCCAAACTTTAATTGAGCGAAGTCTTAACCGCAATTACATTGCCGCTCTGCTAAGACTTTTTAACTCTCTTAACGTGCAAATTCTTTTATATTGAACAACAAACGAACTTGACTCTTCATATTTCAATTCATGGAGGGTTTTTAATTTAATTTTTTTTATAAAATTAAATAGTTTAATCTGAATTGGCATTTAAGAAACACATCACTCACAATGACATTGTTAGCATAGACCAAAATTTTTCATGTGTGCACTTAATCTAATGAATCCACACATCAATGGCCAAAAGGGTAAATGTATCTGCCAGAGTAAATAAATATTGTATACGCGTAACTCATTAAATAATTTAAGTATAATCGTGTCCAGCGTGTGAACTTTTAAATGTATTTTTGTCTATTCTTCCTTTTATTTTATATTTATTTAAATCCGTTGAATCCGATTAAACTTCAATTAAATTACGAGTTAATAGTCAAATTCATTCTTGAAAGATCACCTATTTTTCAAATTAGTTATCAAAAGATTTTTTTAGTCATATTAGCCCTTAAAATATAAAATGTAAGTTAAATTAGTCATTCTGTTAGTTAGATGATAACGACATGATGACGTGTCAGGTCAATGACACCTAATATGCCACGTATCACTTGACGTGTAAAAAAGTTATTTATAATCAAAATAGTCTCTGAAAATTTAGACGTAAGTCATTTTCATCCTTAAAATTTTAAAAATTAATCAAATTAGTCCTTATATAAATTTTTTTATTTTTCTTCATAATATTAAATTTGAAGTATTTTTTGATAGTACTAATTTTAATATTATTTTTTAGACCTTAATAAATAAAATTTTTTATATAAAATAATAAAAATAAATAAATTATTATAAAGTTATTTTGTCATTTGTATTTTAAATTTTATATTTTCAAATTGTAATTTTTTATAGTAATATTTTTTTATTTAAACGATTTTATCAAATTATTGTTAATTATATATTTAAAAATTTAATATTTTAAGTTTATAGTTTTTTTTAAATAACTACTATATTTATTTAGTGAGATATAAAAGATTAAAATATTTAAAAATAACTACTATATTTATTTAATAAAATTCAAAATATTAAAACTCTAATTTTTTAATATTTTAAAATAACTACTATATTTATTTAGTGAGATATAAAAGATTAGAAAATTTAAAATAACTACTATGTTTATTTAGTGAAATCCACAATATTAAAATTATATTTTGGATTTTACTAAATAAATATAGTAGTTATTTTAAATGTTTTAATCTTTTATATCTCACTCTATAAATATAGTAGTTATCTTTAAAAAATATATTAAAATATTAAGATTCAACAAGTGATCTTACAAATCGGTTTTTCAATTATTGAGTTCTACCATATATATTAAATAATAATAATAATTATAATTTTAAAAAATTTAAAAGATTTAAATTTTAAAATAAATATTATATTATATAGTAAGATATAAAATATTAAAATTTTAAATATATAATCAACAATAATTTAACAAATTTATTAGATAAAAAAATTTCGCTATAAAAAAATTACAATTTAAAAATATAAAATTTAAAATATGAATGACAAAATATGTAAAAAAAATCTATTTATTAAGGAATAATATTAAAATTAGTACTATAAAAATACTTTAAATTTAATATTATGAAAAAAATAAAAGAAATTTAGATAGGAACTAATTTGATTAATTTTTAAAATTTTAAGAATGAAATGACTTACGTCTAAATTTTTAATGACTATTTTGATTATAAATAATTTTTTTACACGTCAAGTGACATATGACATATTAGGTGTCACTGACTTGACACGTCAACCAATCATATTGTGACTTGACATGTTCATTTGACTGTCAAGTGTTCAATTGAGTCCTTTTGTATGTAGAAAATATTTTTCTTGATGATTCAATATTTATCAGCTTTTATTCAGCACATGATTGGTGTTCGGTTCAGTGGAAATGTTCATATTGATTCATCAGATTGTTATGTGTAGTGTTGAGTTCTTTTGCATGAATAAAAGTTTTCTCTTGATGATTGAATATTTATCACGTTTTGTTCTGCATATGAATTGTGTTCGGTTCAATGGTGTAGGCCAATTAGATTCACTTGTCTGGTCGTTTGTGATTTAACTGATGTTCATTTTGCAGATGTTTATGTTGGAAAACCATGGCGTGGACTACACTGATCCAAGGACCAAGAAAGCCTTTTGGTTCGATATCGATCAGTATGTCCATCACCGCCGTTTTCTTGACAAAAGAAAACTGGCATCGCATTTATTTGTAAGTCGTCATTTCTAAAAATTCTTCGATAATTCTCTCGTTTGCTATTATTTCGACTGAAATATTCTATTATTTTTCCAAACTTCAGCTGTTTGTACCGATTTGCAATGAAGGACATTGGTAGTTGTGGAATGCCGATGTCTAGAAAAAGAAATTCTATGTGCTTGATCCTATTAATAAGAAGAAAAAAGATATACCTGAATCAAGAGTGAAACTGAACAAATTTGTTGTAAGTTATTTAAATCATAAATATTTTGTTGTAAATTATTCAAACATGAGTAGAATTTGGTGATTGATTCACCTATTGTTATGTGTTCTGTTGAATTCTTTTGCATTTAAAAAAAATATTTTTCTTGCTGATTGAATTTTTATCACGTTTTATTCAGTACATGAAAGGAGTTCAGTTCATTGTTGTTACTTCTTTTTATTCACTTTTTGTGTCCCTTTCAGGGATTAATAATTTCTCAGATGAGGGTATATGCTGGGGTGGAACCCTCAATAGAGGACAGAAAGGAAGAAAAAGCAAAGTATATCATGTTGAATGGTCAACGAATAGAGTAAAAATCTTCCTCTTCTATAGTGCTATTTTTAATGTGTTTTATTTTTTATACTATTAATCGTATTTTATTCAATTCTTGCTTAGCTATGATTGTGGCATATACATCATGAAATGGCTTGAAACAATTGATCCTCGAAAGATCAAAACCGGAAAGAGATATCAATATAAAGCTTGGACACAAGTAAGTAGTTTCTAAATTAATGAAATTCTTTCATTTCTTATTTCAATTGGGTTCATTTCTTATGTAACTAATTCCTTTCAATTGAAATGTAGGAAGAGATCTATGACTTCAGGCATGAATATGGTCCGAATATTCTGTTGCACGAAATGAACAAAATCAGAGACCAAGTGATTCGAGCATCTGAAGCAATAAGACTCCCGAAGTTATCTGCTGTCCTCTCCAGCCCTTATTGTAAATTTTCATCTGCAGATTTAGATAGTAAATAAGATATACTATGATTGACTGGTTGTAATTAAAAATATTTTGTTTAACTTGTTTAAAAAAGCAAACAATGCTTCTTCCAATGTATTTATGTGAATATTAATGTAAATGTTAATATCAATGTATATATCTAATGTTAATATTCATATCTGATTCAAGATGGATTACTCCTTGTCCTCTCGGTTTGAGATGTTAATTTATATATCTGTTGAAACTGTCTGGCTGCTGTTTTATTCCAGGTTCAAAATGAATAGAATCAAGGTATTTATCAAGACACAATGAACCCCAAAAAACACAATGAACTAAAATTAATACATTGGACGAACCGAAAATTTGCATATATCAATATAGCAGACAGCTTATTATAAAAAAATATTTCTATCAGTATTCAGTTTTAGAAACACCTGAACTCTTTGACATAGCACAATAAATTACTATTCACTAAACAAAAAAAAGTGACTATTAAATAAAGAATTTCACAAAAGTTAATATAAAAAACAAAAAAAGTGACTATTCAATAAAGACTAACAAAAGTCAGAAATTAACCCTTCTATAGCTCGGTGAACCGAAATTTGTTCATAGGTAAAAGAAAATTTAGGTTAACAAAAATTAAAATTCGTATAATCCTCTCCCAGATAATTCATATCCGGTGCATTGTAAAAGCTTGAACTTGGCTGAACCGTTTGTCCACCGTCTAAAATATTCAACTGCAAAAAGAGAAAATAAATCATATATTACCAAAATGCACAAATGAATGTTTGCCTAATCGAAAGCAAATCAATTTTACCTCATTTGGAGCTGGCTTTTTCTTTTTCTTCATGGCGTTAGAGATCTTTTTTTTCCAGGTTTGAACTAAATCTGTTCTTGGGCCGGCCTCTTGTTCTGACACGTGGCGAGATTCGAAGGTTGTTCACGTCGTTCAACGTCGCTTCTTCGTGGGATAATAAGCTTTTTCCTTTGCTTCTCTCTTGATATTCTTGCATCTCAACCATGACATAGTCAAATTCCAGTCAGCTCATTGGACTCTGATGCAAATTCGCATATATTGTGCGATCGAAACACCAAATCGTCGAATCTCTTACTTCTTGGCTGCTCTTGATGTGTGTGTGCCTCTTATTTATGTTCTTGCTCCAGCACTCCAGTATGTATTTCAGTGCCACGTTATCCACTTGCTCGAAGCTAAGGACGCACAAGGAATGGCGGCACAATATGCCCCTTGACTCGAACAGCAAGCACTGGCACTTTACCTCTCGTGATACTGCATGTAGGTGACCAAAAACGTGTTGAATGCTGAGTTGGAAACCTGCTCTACAACTTCGTATGTTGTGAAACCTAGAGTGGAATGCATTGATCTTGTGATGCAGTTCACCTTTTCTCTGAATTGTGCTTGAACTTCCCTAAAATTCTCGTGGGTATACACGTGTTGAAAGTGCGCCTCTATTGCTAATTTTGTTGCGCATGGTATCACAGTGTGAAAATCTGCAGCATTGAATTCTCTCTCTTTTTGCGCTCTGCTTGCTAGGCAATTGTCGTATTGCTTCACAAATTGCCTCAGGGAGCTATTGCGTGTGATGAACTTGTTGAAAAATGCATGCATGCTCCCGCTCCTTTGTGTGCTTCTCATCCCGACCCAGAAGTGGTAATCCAGGTAAAATGGAATCCATATATAGCGATCCTCGTACAACTCTGTAGAATGAACTGAACTGGTTAGCTGTACTAAACCGAACTCTATGCATATTTTGACACAAAAGGTAAAGGCATGAAAACAATTCGAATTAAAACCTCGGTTATCTGAGAGCCACTTGTTGCCTTCGAGACCAAACTTTGTGATGAAATCGTTCTAGTTTCTGTCGAATGGTCTTTTGTGAACGAGTTCCAAATGACATGGATCATCTCTTGTTAGATTTCTTCGTGTCACTTGTAGCCGTTTAGTTTGTTTAGAATCTTTTTCATGATGTGCCAGATGCACTAGCGTTGAATTGTTGTTGGCATGCACATCTCAATGGCCCTTTGCATCGATACGCATTGGTCGGTGAGAATGCCTTTTGGTGCCTTGGCTCCCATGCAACGGAGCCAACATTCGAATAGCCATTTGAAGGATTGGATGTCCTCATTTTTCCTCAGCGCGTATCCGATAAGTGTCAACTGACCGTGGTGATTCATGATGTGTGAGCATCTTGTCTATCTTTTTCTAGTGAATTTGCATCTAATTTGTTGAGTTTAATTAAGAATTAATTATATTTTAGCTATTATGGATGCTATTTTGAGTTTTGTGCAATTTTATTTATTTTAGGTAGCATTCGGATGGATTTGATAAAGTTTCTGTAGAGAAAGAGAAGAAATCAAAGAGATGACCAGCGAATACCAACGCGGACGCATGGCTCACGCGATCGCGCGGAATGGAGGAAATCGCAATGACGCGATCGCGTGCTTGACGCGAACGCGTGGACGACGCGGACACGTCACATGAGCGATCTGCAGAATTAACAGAAAATGCTGGGGGCAATTTTTGGACTGTTTTAACTCAGTTTTCAACCCAAAAAATACAGATTAGAAGCTGCAGAATGGACAAATCAAGTGGTCGCCACCCATCAGCTGAAGACTTGTTAATTAATTCGAATTTAAATTCAAATTTTATTTGGAGGAAAAGATATTATTTTTAATTTTAGATAATTAGATTTTAAATTTATTAGGATTAGTTATAAATAGGAATTTAGATGCCATCAGATGAGAACACTGTACATTTTGACAATCCTTATTTTCTCTCTGAACCATGAGCAACTAATCATCCATTGTTAAGGTTAGGAGCTCTGTCTATTTGTATGGATTTATTCGTTTGATCTTTCTAATTTAATCCATGTTTTGATTTATTTTTCAATAATTATTTTCGCTCTTTATTTTATGAATTTGGGTGAAACGGAAGTATGACACATGTTCTAATTGAGTTCTTGTAAAACTTGGAAAAGCTCTTTACTTGAACAATATAGCTTGAAAACATATTATCCTAAATTTCTAATTGTTTGTATTTAACGGGATACGTGACATATAATCCCCTTATTTTTGGATAATTAGGATTTTTGTGGCATATAACTGGAATTTGATCATTACCTTCTAATTGGATTTAATTGACCAAAGAATTGGCAGTTAATGAATTTTAGAGGAGACTAGGAAGGTCTAAGGAATTAGGGTCTAGTCACATATAGTTTGCCATAAATTAAATCATACATGATTAAATTAGTTAGTAAGAACCCTAAATTCGAAAAAATAGATAACTCTGAAGCCTTAACTGCTTTCTCAATATTTTATTCCTAACTTATTTATCTGCCTTTCTGAAATTCTTAATTTACTTTTTAATGCTCTTTGAACTCCCAACACTATTTTCTGTTTGTCTAACTAATCCTATCAAATGCTATTGTTGCTTAATCCATTAATCCTCGTGGGATCGACCCTTACTCACATAAGGTATTACTTGGTACGACCTGATGCACTTACCAGTAAGTTAGTGGGTATAAAATACCGCACAAAGTTTTTGACGCCGTTGCCGGAGATTGTCTGTGATTAACAACTATTCATTATTTGATTGCTTAGATTAGATAATTTTTTTATTTTATTTATTATTACACTTTTATTTTTATTTTTATTTTATTATTAATTTCTATTTTGCATTTTACGTTATTAATTTTTCTTTACGATTTTTTTCTTTTTTTTTTCTTTTCCTTCACGTTATTGTTATTATTTTTTTTTCTTCTTTCTTTTTTTCTTTTTTTTCCTTTTACGTTTCTTTCGTTTTTCTTTAGTACCCCTCCCCTGATTCATTTTCTTTTTCTTTTCTTTTATTAATTAGTTTTTAAAATAAATAAATACAAAAAATATATATTTCAAATAAATAAACAACAATACTATTTTTCTTAATTTCTGAAATTAAGTTTGGTGTTACCTAGTTATTTTTATTTTAATTTTTTCTATTTATTTTATTTAGTATTTTTTATTTTTTTTATACAGGTTATCTCACTGGAAATTTTCTGCACTCTGACGTAGAGATTTCCATTCTTTCTTGTTTTCTGTTTGTTTATGCGCAGGAACAGAGACAAAGAACATCTCTTAGACTTTGATCTTGAACCTGAAAGGACTTTCAGGCGGCGTTTATAACAAGCAAGACTTTATAAGGCTGCAGAATTCACTATGGATCCGAATAATACTGATAATGCCAATGTAGCAAACCCGAATGAGAATGAACAACAAAGGAGAGTACTTGGTTCTTTCTCCGCTTCTACAGCAGATCTGTATGGAAAGAGCATTGTGGTGCCTCCTATTGCTGCGAACAACTTTGAGTTGAAGCCTCAACTGGTCACTCTGGTGTAACAAAACTGCCAGTATCATGGTCTTCCCCACGAAGACCCAAATCAATTTATTTCTAGTTTTCTGCAAATTTGTGATATTGTGAAGACAAATGGAGTAAACTCAGATGTATACAAACTCATGCTCTTCCCGTTTGCTCTGAGGGATGGAGCAAAGCTATGACTAGATTCCCAATCCAAAGAGAGTTTTGATACTTGGAACAAGGTGGTTACTGAGTTTCTCACTAAATTTTTTTCACCAAAGAAGCTGACTAAGCTTAGGGTGGAGGTTCAGACCTTCAGGCAGAAGGATGGTGAGACTCTGTATGAAGCTTGGGAGAGATACAAGCTACTGATTAGGCAGTGTCCTCCAGACATGTTCTCCAAATGGACTCAACTTAATATCTTTTATGAAGGCTTGATGAAATGTCCAAGATGTGCTTAGACAATTCTGTAGGAGGTTCATTGCACAAGAAGAAGACACCGGAGGAGACCATTGAGCTGATTGAATTGGTTTCAAGCAACCAATATTTATACTCCTCCAATAGGAATCCTGTGAATTCTGAAACCCCTCAGAAGAGAGGCGTGTTTGAAGTAGATACTGTTAATGCTCTTCTTGCTCAGAACAAGCTGATGTCTCAGCAAATAAATCTACTTACTCAACAGATGGGTGGCATGCAAGTCTCAGCTATCAACACCCAAAATCCACCACAGGAAGTCTCCTATGACATGGCAGGTAATTTTTTGCAAAATGATAATTATGATTATGCTCAACCTTCTTTTGAACAGGTGAATTACATGGGGAGTGGTCTTAGAAATCCTAACAATGACCCATATTCTAAGACATACAACCAGAGATGGAGAAATCACCCAAATTTTGGATGGAGGGATCAACCTCAGAGACCTCAGAACTTCATCAATAATTCTCAGGGTGGTTTCTAACAGAACAATGATTTGGAAGTAATATTGACAGGTTTTAGACAGGAAACCAGAGCATCCATCAAGAACCTGGAGATTCAAATGGGTCAAATAGCCACCAGAGTTAATGAAATTGATCAGAGGACCACTAATAGCCTTCCTAGTAACACAATTCCAAATCCAAGAGAGGAATACAAGGCTATTACCTTGATAAGTGGACAAGTGGTAAGTACGGAAGCACAAGTTATGCAGAAAACCCGAGCCTCCATTAGAAATTTAGAGGTGCTAGTGGGCCAACTGAGCAGCAATTACTTGAGAGGTCTGCAAGTACATTTCAAGGTGATACAGTGGTAAACCCAGGAGAATATTGCAAGGTTATTCAATTGAGAAGTGGCAAAGTAGCTGGCTCTGTTACCAAGGCCAATGAAGAGCTAGTTGAAAAGGAAGCCCCAGAGGAGAAGAAGGGAGAATTGGAGCACGCCCCTCCAAAGCGCGTGAACAACCCTTTTCCAAACTCTCTTGACACTTATCCTACACTGCCAAAGGCTCCTGAGTAGAAGCCTAAGATGCTGTATTCTCAGAGACTTCAAAAGGAGACCAAGGACAAGCAGTTTTCAAAGTTCTTGGAAATCTTCAGAAAGTTACAAATCAATATTCCTTTTGCTGAGGTTTTGGAACAAATGCCTATCTATGTCAAGTTCATGAAGGAGCTGTTGTCAAAGAAAAAGCGTTTAAAGGGAGATGAGACAGTAGTCCTGACTAAAAAATGTAGTGTTGTAATTCAGAATAACTTGCCAAGGAAGATGCCAGATCCAGGGAGCTTTTAAATTCCATGCACCATTGGGAGCACAACCTTTGAGAAAGTCCTATGTGATCTGCGGGCAAGCATAAATCTAATGCCCTTGTCTGTGATGAAGAAGCTGCAAATCCAAGAGGCACAACCCACAAAGATAGCATTACAGATGGCAGACAAATCTATGAAGCCTGCATACGGATTTGTGGAGAATATCTTGGTCAAAGTGGGTAAGTTCTTCCTCCCAGCAGACTTTGTGATTCTTGACACGGAGGAGGATGAGAATGCCTCTATAATTCTAGGAAGACCATTTCTAGCCACTGGAAGAGCTCTGATTGATGTAGAAGTGGGTGAATTAGTGCTTAGAGTGCATGATGAGCAACTATTTTTCCATGTTTTCAAAGATGTACATTCAGCAGGTGATGAAGAGAGGTGCATGCAGACTGAGCTTATTGATCCAACCCTTCAAAAACCTCCTGATGATACACAGTAGAATCTGCAGCTCAAACCTTCCTTGGTAACAATCAATAAAATTTCTCCTGACATCAAACCTAAGTTTGGTGTTGGGAATGCATAATCTACCAAGGAGGAGGTTCCTAAAAAGAAGAAAGTACCCAGAGGATGGAGAAACAAAAAGATCCCCACTGACGGTTTCTCCCCAGAAATGAAGGTGGTGTTGACCAGCAATCCAGCATGAGTTTATACAGTAATCAGAATCCTCTCTTTGGAGCATATTGAGCTACGTTATGGATACATAGGAAAGAAGTTCAAAGTAAGGGGTGAAGAGCTGAGCCCCTGTGATCCTCCTCCTTAGAGGAGCTGACCGTCAAGCTAATGACGATAAAGAAGCGCTTGTCGGGAGGCAACCCGATAATTTTGTATCCTTAGCTATTTTTATTTTTCGTAGTAATAGTTTTCTTATTGATTTTATTTTATTGAGTTCTTACTAATTTTTCTGATCATGCAGCTATGTTATTCCAGGAACCGAACACTTCAAGCTAAAAAAAAGCGCACACGACGCGCAAGTGTCACTGATGCAAACGCGTCAATCATGTGTGCGAGAAAAAATAAATTTGACAGAGAGTTGAGCGGGAGTGGCGCTGGAATAGTGCCTTTGGCACAAATTGTTCCACACGACTGCATTGATGACGCGTCCGCGTCATATGGAAAAACTGTCTCCCACGCGTCCACGTCACTCACGCGAACGCGTGACCTGCAGAATTGACGTAAAAGAGTGTTTGGGCAGAGAGTTGTGCTGGCTTGGGGCACAAAGTGTGCTAAAAGCACAAATTTGGTCACGCGAACGCGTACCCCACGCGTCCGCGTCGTTTTTCAATATCGGCCATCCACGCGATCGCGTCACCCACGCGACCGCGTGACTCACAATTTTGGCAGAATGAGTTTTTAACCAGAAAGTTGGGCGAACACGAGGCTGCCCCCGTGCCAATGGCACAAATCACTCCACGCGAACGAACGCTCCACACATTCGCGTCACTTCAACAACGCGCGAACGCGTGACCCACGCGTCCGCGTCGCTTGCGCTGCACTAGTTCCGCCCAGTTTTCTTTCTCTCTCTCCCAATCCTAATTTTCTCTTATTCTTTTATCCTCTTCTTTTTCTTTCTTCATAATAACTTATCTCTTTCTATTTTCAGTTCTTCTTTGCTTGAGGACAAGCAAACCTTTAAGTTTGATGTTGATGCTTCGCGTAAAGGTTTTCTGTTTATTCCTATAGCACCAAAAAGGGAGGCGAATCATCTTCACTGAGGAGCACAACCTGAAAAATAAAATGACCGCTAGGATAACTAAGGTGGTTGAGTTCCTTTTATTTTTTATTCCTCCCCTCTTTTTCTATGTTATGTTCAGGCTTTCTGCTATTTTGCTTTGTTTGTTGCATGATCTTTTATTAGTTAGAATCTTAGGACTAGTTTAGTTTTCTTTTAATTGCTTTAATGCTGAAAAGATGTTTCATGTACCACTCACTGAACTTGAATCTAAAAAGAAAAGAAAAAGAAGTGATGTATTGCATGAGAAATTGAGTTAATTTTAAGAATAGTCTGATTTACTTAAAGGTGGTGGTATTTTCTGTGATTTTTGAATGCATGATATAAACAGTGCATATTTGAATTTGAATTAAGGGATGTTAATATATAAGGAACAGGAATTTAGAGAATTATTATGACTTCTCTGAAATTTAGAAAAATTTAATCCTTGAAGTAAAAGAAATAGCAAAAGAAAAAAATTAATAATAATTAATAAATAAAAAGCAAGGTCCAAGGCTCTGAGCATCAATGACTAGGGAGGTCAGACATGATTAAAAGCTCAAAGAGTTGTTTCCCTAGTCATATGCTTGTGGTGTGATTGTGTCAAGTAATCCTTGAGACAGAACATTTAGAGTCGAGACCAAGTGCGTTTAACAGAGTATGCCAAAGGCTTTGAGCACCACTGTCTGGGAGTAACTGAAAGAAAAATCAGAACTCAAAGAGAGTTCCCCAGTTAAGTGCTTGTGGTGTTTCTGTGTCAAGTAACTCTTGAAACAAAACATTTAAAGTCACGGCTAGGCTCAAGGTGCAAAGCACCAAAGAAAAATAAATTAAAGTAAATTTTGCTGTGTTCAAGGATTAAACTAAAATATAAAAGATCAGAGAATTCATAATATTATCCGGATTCTAATTCCGAATGACATTAACATTCTTCTGATTCAAAGAAGAGTGAGATGCCAAACCTATTCAGGATTGCAATTGTAAACCCCACTATAAGACGAGACACGAGCTTAATCGAACTCTCATTCTCATGCAAATTCACATCATAAGCTTATATTAGTTTTGGTTGCTTGAGGACAAGCAACAGTTTAAGTTTGGTGTTGTGATGCGTGAGCATCTTGTCTATCTTTTCCTAGTGAATTTGCATTTAATTTGTTGAGTTTAATTAATAATTAATTATATTTTAGCCACTATGGATGCTATTTTGAGTTTTGTGCAATTTTATTTATTTTAGGTAGCATTCGGATGGATTTGATGAAGTTTCTGCAGAGAAAGAGAAGAAACCAAGGAGATGACCAGCGAATATCGACGCGGACGCATGGCTCACGTGACCGCGCGGAATGGAGGAAATCGCAATGACGCGATCGCGTGCCTGACACGAACACGTGGATTGGAATATGCACAAACGACGCGAACGCATGGACGAGCGGACGCGTCACATGAGTGATCTGCAGAATTAACAGAAAACGCTGGGGGCAATTTTTTGGCTGTTTTAACTCAGTTTTCAGTCCAGAAAACACAGATTAGAAGTTGCAGAATGGACAAATCAAGTGGTCCCCACCCATCAGCTGAAGACTTGTTAATTAATTCGAATTTAAATGTAAATCTTATTTGGAGGAAAAGATATTATTTTTAATTTTAGATAATTAGATTTTAAATTTATTAGGATTAGTTATAAATAGGAATTTATATGCCATCAGATGGGAACACTGTACATTTTGACAATCCTTATTTTCTCTCTGAACCATGAGTAACTAATCCTCAATTGTTAATGTTAGGAGCTCTGTCTATTTGTATGGATTTATTCGTTTGATCTTTCTAATTCAATCCATGTTTTGATTTGTTTTTCAATAATTGTTTTCGCTCTTTATTTTATGAATTTGGGTGGAACGGAAGTATGACCCATGTTCTAATTGAGTTCTTGTAAAACTTGGAAAAGCTCTTTACTTGAACAACAGCTTGAAAACATATTATCCTAAATTTTTAATTGTTTGTATTTAACAGGATACGTGACATATAATCCCCTTATTTTTGGATAATTAGGGTTTTTGTGGCATATAACTGGAATTTGATTATTACCTTCTAATTGGATTTAATTGACCAAGGAATTGGCAGTTAATGAATTTTAGAGGAGACTAGGAAGGTCTAAGAAATTAGGGTCTAGTCACATATAGTTTGCCATGAATTAAATCATACATGATTAAATTAGTTAGTAAGAAGAGTAAATCCGAAAAAATAGATAACTCTGAAGCCTTAACTGCTTTCTCAATATTTTATTTCCAACTTATTTATCTGCCTTTCTGAAATTCTTAATTTACTTTTTAATGCTCTTTGAACTCCCAACACTATTTTCTGCTTGTCTAACTAATCATATCAAACGCTATTGTTGCTTAATCCATCGATCCTCGTGGGATCGACCCTTACTCACGTAAGGTATTACTTGGTACGACCCGGTGCACTTGCCGGTAAGTTAGTGAGTATAAAATACCGCACCAATTCACGCCCACAAAAGAACCAAAAACCAGATTGTACCTGCATAAATGCGCACCATCACACATTTGTGAACCGAAATGTGTACATATTGTGAATGTGCAGACTTACTTTGGGTGAACCGAATACCTGTTTGTGTTGTACATGGTGTCGAATGAAACGACATCTCCAAAATACTCGCATACCGCCCTGCTTCTTGCGTCGGCCCAAAATGCATGTTTGATGAAGTGATCACCTTTGATGTTGAGCTCGAAAAGGAAATTTTGGTTCTTCTCTTTCATTCTTAATAGGTACTTCCCGAATTCTTTAGCGTCGTCTTGTTCAGACACATTCCCTACTTCCCGTGTGATGTAATTCCTCACATCTTTTTCTATAAAACTTAGTTTCCGGTGATTACTGGCTGCTGCTACGAATAATTGGTAAGTTTTGTTGGGTCTGATTTTGGCTTCTTCGTTGGTTTTGAACATGCTTAATTCCCTGTGTTGTCTGAGCATTTCTGCCCGGTCTGGACAGCAGGGGTGTGAGTGATTCAAAACGACTTTGGAAATTGTCTAGAGACCCATGTCCTTCAATATGTGTATGTATATTCTGGCTGGACAGTTTATGCCGGCTGAGGAATTTGTCTTCGGAGTAGGAGATATCTTGGATTTCCACCTCCCCTCTCTGCTGCATACAATTAGTTGATTCTTAATCTTGTCTCCGACCCGAGTTGTGTTTCATATCTTGGTAGAAAAACTAGCAAGTTTGGAAGTCAATCCAGATCCATCACGAAGGACGCGAGTATAGAAGAAGAAGAAGAAAAAGAACAAGAACAAGAAAGAAAATGCGAGAAAAGAAAACGATGACGAAAAAGAAGAAGAAAGAAAGAAAGAAAGAAAGAAAGAAAGAAAGAAAGAAAGAAAGAAAACGCAAGCAGAGAAGAAAGTTTATGTTGCAGCAGTAGGCTTACGTTGAGCAAAGGTCATACAAAGTTTACGTTACATTAAGCGCGTGAATCACAAACTATTTGGAGATTAGAGGAGGCGCATATAGCAAAAGAGACTTGAATAACATCAATGCATTTTTTATATGGATGTGGAGCATTATTATAAATAATATTAGTTAATTAATTTAAATACTCATTCTTATAAGAAGTTATTTATTTTTTATGAAAAGTTATTTATTTTTTAGTTTTTCTCCCTTCTAAAGATTAAATGATGAATAATTTGTAAGGGATATCTAATTATACTGTTATGAAAAATTACTCGGTTTGATTGTTATTCTCTCTCTTTCTTCTCTTTCTTGAATTTTTCAGATTTTTTATTTAAATTAAATAAATATAAAATTTACAAAAATAATTCAGTGTAATATCGATATATGTGTAAAATGTATAAAAAAGTTCGGTATCTGAGATATACACAAATTCTCAATTGAAGACTGAGAATTCGAGATATATTCGGTAACTACCAAAATGTTTATGATTTTTAATTTTGGTATTCAGTTCTGAATTAATTAATTTTATTGAATATTGTTGTGATAAAAATATAATTGTTCATACCCTGGCCCAACGATAAAGGCCCAGGTCCAAATAAAAGGCCTAACCTGAAGGGTCACGCCTAGACAAAATACCAACCTTCACATAAGAAGTCGGTATCAACCACGACTTGGTCTGAAGAAGTCGGGTAAGAGATTAGCTGGCAGATAAACACTCATTCAAATGAGTAACCGCCCCTAAAATCTCTCTAACCGCTTCTTAAAGCCATATCTTAACCTCCCCAAGATAATGGGGACGGTTAGCACCCTAAAGATACGGCACTACACCAACGGTGGTTATTGGCTCACCACTATAAATACACTGACACCCCTCAGGTATTTCTAAGTCCAATACTCTCTAAGACCTGCTTACACTCTTGCTAACTTAGGCATCGGAGTGTCTTTGCAGGTACCACCCCCCATTCACACGCGAGCACAAGTCGGACGGAGCCTCCCGAGTTGCAGATCCACCGGAGTTCTCCTCCTTCACACACTTGGGCCGCCAAACGCCATTCGTCGTATTAATCTCCGGTTACCCACCGTAACATTGGCGCCGTTGCCGGGGACCCGCGAGATCATCCCTCGATGGCAGATAGATCCCACGAAGAAGGCCATGTCGAAACAGATTCTGAGCAAGAGAATCTAGACATGGGCAATGACAACGAAGACACAGCCCAACATCAGGACAATGATCAACACAGAGAGGGTACCTCCGGAGTAAAGAATCCGAAGGTAAATTCTTCTGATGGGCGTGAATCAGAAAAAGGCGGACCAGCTCACGTAGCTGAACTAATGGGATTGGTCCATAGCCGCCTGGAGCAATTGGAACAAGAGCGGGAGAGGCAAAAGGAAACCGAAAGGTACCTTAAAGAGGAGATGGAACGGCAAAAAGAGTTAGAAAGAAAACTCTTGCAGCTAGAATCCTCCCTCAAGAACTCCCGCGATGAAGGAGAAGATCAACTCCCGGGCGGAGAAGATCCTTTCAGCGAGGACATAATGAGGGCAAAAGTTCCAAGGAACTTCAAAAGCCCTTATATGGACCTCTATGATGGAACTACGGATCCAAAGCATCATCTTAGCAACTTCAAAAGTAGGATGTACCTAGCTGATGCCTCCGACGCTACGAGATGCAAGGCTTTCCCGACCACTTTATCGAAAGCAGCGATGAAGTGGTTCGATAGCCTTCCCCCAAGATCCATCACTAGTTTTGAAGACCTCTCAAGGAAATTCTTGATGAGGTTCTCAATCCAAAAAGACAAGGTAAAACATGCGCCGAGCCTCCTGGGAGTAAAACAGGAGGTCGGAGAGTCTTTACGAGCCTATATGGAAAGGTTCAACAAGGCGTGTTTAGAGATCCAAGACCTGCCCACGGAGGCAGTAATAATGGGGTTAGTCAACGGACTTAGAGAAGGCCCCTTCTCACAGTCCATATCCAAAAGACACCCCGTTTCTTTAAGTGATGTACAAGAAAGGGCCGAGAAGTACATCAACATGGAAGAGAATGCAAAGCTAAGAGACCTGAGTTCGCGACCTGGACCCACTTCCTCCTCTCGGGAGAGAGAAAGAGAAGTCAAAAAGAAGGAAGAGCTCGGTCTCGAAAGGCCCAGGAAGTATCACTCTTATACTCCTCTAAAGACTTCTATAGTGGACGTATACAGAGAGATTTGCAATACTGAAAGGCTGCCACCCCCAAGACCTATTAAAAATAAAAAAGGGGGAAGTCGCAGCGAGTATTGCGAGTACCATAAAATATATGGTCACTCCACCAACGACTGTTACGACCTCAAAAATGTGATAGAAAAGCTGGCTAGAGAAGGTCGGCTTGACAGATATCTCATGGAGAGGTCGGACATCCATGGAAAGAGAAAGCGAGATGATATGGATAGGAGAGATCCACCACCACAGACCCCTGAGAGACATATCCACATGATCTCAGGAGGATTTGCGGGAGGAGGAATCACCAAATCTTCTCGCAAAAGGCATCTCAAAAGAGTCTATCAGGTCGGGGATGAGACACCCGACCTCCCCACTATATCATTCACAAAAGAGGATGGGCAAGGGATAATCCCCGGGCATGATGATCCCGTGGTGATAACTATGATCCTAGCCAATGCCCATCTCCACAGAACCCTAGTAGACCAAGGAAGCTCGGCGGACATCCTTTTCAAGCCCGCCTTCGACAAACTAGGGTTAGATGAAAAAGAGCTAAGAGCCTACCCCGACACCCTATATGGGTTAGGGGATACGCCAATAAAACCACTGGGATTTTTACCCCTTCACACCACCTTTGGAAAGGGGGAAAAATTAAGAACTCTAAGCATAGACTTCATAGTCATTGACGAAGGGTCAGCCTACAATGCCTTAATTGGCAGGACTACCCTTAATCGTCTTGGAGCAGTGGTATCAACTCCCCACCTTTGCATGAAATTCCCGACTCCAGGAGGAATAGCAACGGTAAGGGGAGATCAAAAATTGGCAAGGAAGTGCTATAACGAAAGCCTAAATCTGAGAGGGAAGGGCAAAGAAGTCCACACCATAGAGTTAGGTGGCACAAGAACCAGAGAAGAGCTACGACCCCAGCCAGGAGGAAAAACCGAGGAGATACAAGTCGGAGAAGAGGAAGGAAAAAACACTTACATAGGAACCAACCTAGGGGAAACCCTGAAACAAAGGTTGGGTGAACTCCTAAAAGCTAATTCCGACCTCTTCGCCTGGAAGGCTTCCGACATGCCCGGGATTGATCCCGAGCTCATGTCCCATAGGCTCTCGGTTTACCCAGGGTCCCGACCTGTACAGCAAAGAAGACGCAAGCTCAGCCCAGAGAGGGCCTCAATAGTAGAAGAGCAAATACAGGCGCTCCTGGAAGCCGGCTTTATTAGAGAGGTCAAATACCCGACATGGCTAGCCAATGTAGTGCTCGTCAAAAAACAAAATGGTAAATGGAGAATGTGCGTCGACTATACCGACTTGAATAAGGCATGTCCTAAGGACCCTTATCCCCTACCGAGTATTGATGCCCTGGTGGACTCCAGCTCAGGGTACCAATACCTATCATTCATGGACGCCTACTCGGGATACAACCAAATCCCGATGCATGAACCCGACCAGGAGAAAACATCGTTCATCACACCAAAAGCCAACTATTGCTACGTGGTCATGCCATTCGGACTGAAGAATGCAGGAGCCACGTACCAAAGGCTGATGAACAAAGTGTTTTCCCCCCATTTAGGGAGCTTAATGGAGGTATACGTCGACGACATGTTAGTAAAAACCAAACAAGAAGTCGACCTCTTAACCGACCTCTCGCAAGTCTTCAACACTATAAGGGTGCATGGGATGAGACTAAATCCCGCAAAATGCGCCTTCGCAGTAGAAGCAGGGAAATTTCTAGGCTTCATGCTAACACAAAGAGGGATTGAGGCCAATCCCGACAAATGCAGGGCCATCTTAGAAATGAAAAGCCCGACTTGTTTGAGAGAGGTTCAACAGCTCAATGGCCGACTTGCAGCCCTCTCCAGATTTTTGGCAGGATCGGCACTAAAATCCCTTCCATTATTCTCCTTATTAAGGAAGGGATGCCAGTTTGAATGGACTCCGGAATGTGAGGAGGCGTTCCAAGAGTTCAAAAAATTCTTAAGCCAACCTCCTATCTTAACCCGACCAGTACCAGGAAAAGACCTTGTCCTATACCTATCCGTGGCAAACAGGGCTATCTCATCAGCCCTGATCAGAGAAGACGAGGTCGGTCAACACCCGGTCTACTTTACCAGTAAGGTTCTACAAGGCCCTGAGCTAAGGTACCACAAACTAGAAAAGTTTGCCTACTCCTTAGTGATAGCCTCACGAAGGCTACGACCTTACTTTCAGGCTCATACAATAAGAGTCCGTACGAACCAGCCCATGAAGCAAATCCTCCAAAAGACGGATGTTGCAGGGAGAATGGTTCAATGGGCGATAGAGCTCTCCGAGTTTGATTTGAGATATGAAACTCGGACAGCAATTAAAGCCCAATGCCTCGCCGACTTCATTGCAGAATATGCAGGTGAACAAGAGGAAAAACCGACTACATGGGAACTCTATGTAGACGGGTCCTCCAACAAAACGGGGAGCGGCGCAGGCATAATATTGATAGACGGAAAAGGGACCCAGATAGAGGTCTCCTTAAAATTTGAGTTTCCGGCTTCAAACAATCAGGCAGAATATGAGGCCTTGATTGCCGGATTAAAGGTAGCAGAAGAAGTTGGCGCTACAAAGGTGATGATCTACAGCGACTCACAAGTGGTGACTTCCCAAATAAGTGGAGAATATCAGGCAAAGGACCCCAATATGAAGAAATACTTGGAAAAAACCTTGGAACACCTCGGGCGCTTTGCGGAAACCGAGGTTAAGCACATAACTCGGGACCTAAATAGCAGAGCTGACGCCCTATCCAAGTTAGCAAGTACCAAACCCGGAGGGAACAACAGAAGCCTGATTCAAGAAACCCTACAAGAGCCCTCGGTATCAAAAACAGAAGATGAACAAGAGGTGATTGAGGTAGTCGGCCTAAACCTCGGATGGATGAATCCCTTAGTCGAATACCTGAAATTCGACATCCTCCCCAAAGAGGAGAAAGAAGCTAAAAAGATCCGAAGGGAAGCACAACATTATACTTTGGTGAGAAATGTCCTTTACAGAAGAGGGATATCAACACCATTGCTGAAGTGCGTACCGACCTCAAGGACCACCGAGGTGTTGGAGGAAGTACATAGTGGGATATGCGGAAACCATCTCGGAGCAAGGTCGCTGGCCAGGAAAGTAATCCGAGCAGGATTCTATTGGCCGACCTTGCAGAAAGATGCAACAGACTTTGTGAAAAAGTGCCAGCCATGCCAGATGCACGCAAATTTCCACGTGGCTCCACCAGAAGAACTCATTAGTATAACTTCCCCCTGGCCTTTCGCAAAATGGGGAATGGATTTGTTAGGTCCTTTTCCCCAAGCACCGGGGCAAGTCAAATACTTGATCGTGGGAATAGATTACTTCACAAAGTGGATAGAAGCAGAACCACTAGCCACTATCACCGCTCAAAGAAGTCGCAGGTTCCTCTACAAAAACATTATCACAAGGTATGGAATACCTTATTCTATCACCACAGATAATGGAACCCAATTCACCGACGCCACCTTTAGAAGTCTGGTAGCCAGTATGAAAATCAAGCATCAATTCACCTCGGTGGAACACCCACAAGCCAATGGGCAAGCCGAGGCAGCCAACAAAGTCATACTGGCAGGATTGAAGAAGAGATTACAAGAAGCAAAGGGAGCTTGGGCTGAAGAGCTCCCCCAAGTGTTGTGGGCTTATAGGACAACCCCCCAATCCGCCACGGGAGAAACACCCTTCCGACTAGTTTACGGCATAGAAGCTATGATTCCAATAGAAATCAATGAGCAAAGCCCAAGGGTAATTCTCCATGATGAAGTCGGAAATGTACAGGGGCACAAAGAGGAGCTCGATTTGCTTCCCGAAGTCCGAGAAGGTGCCCAGATAAGAGAAGCGGCGTTAAAACAAAGGATGACTACCAGATACAACAAGAAAGTCATTCGAAGAACATTTGCCTTAGATGATTTGGTCCTAATCAGAAACGACATTGGAGTCAACAAATCAGGAGAAGGAAAGCTCGCCGCAAATTGGAAAGGACCATACAAAATCAAGGAAGTGTTAGGAAAAGGTTATTATAAAGTAACCGACCTGGATGGCACTGAGCTACCGAGGTCGTGGCATGCTTGTAATATGAAAAGGTACTACAGTTAGAAGCGAACTCTACTCCCTGATGTACTCTTTTCCCAGCTTCATGATTTTTTCCCGAAAATGGGTTTTTTCTGGAGAGGGGTTTTTAACGAGACATCATAGTAGAGGCTAAGGGAAAACATGCTGTCAAGACCCTTAGTAGCAAAAAGGTACCTTCCCAATTAATAAAGATCTTTTTTACAATATCTCTCTTAAAATCCTCCTTTATTTTTTATAAGTCTTTCTACGAAACGCGCCGACTTAAGCTCGACAAAACGTGAAAATCCCATGAACCGACCTAACATGGTCGTCAGGATAAAACGACGAGGTACAAGTCGGCGTAAAGAGGTTATATGAGTTGATCGTATTAAACTCGGAAACAGTTCGACTCATAAGTCGAAGACAAGAACCCGAGTAGAAAAACTCGGATATATTCCGAGTAAAGGAAAAACGCATCACAAAAATAACCTAAGTCATAAAAACTCACTAAAGCAAGTTGAGTATAAAGGATAACAAAAGAGATAGGAAAACCTGAAAAAGCTTAAAAGTTGCATATAAGCCTTCGAATGAAAAAGGCTCGAGAAAACAATGCAAGCTAACAAAAAGTTTTTTCCAAAAAGATCAAACATATCCACAACAGGAAAGCATGTGCACACATAAGGTAACTTAAAACCCTTATCCAAAAAAGGGCATTTATTTTGTTTAAAACCCTTATCCAAAAAAAGGGCACAGATAGAAATATTTTGTTTACGGCCTTAAAAGGCCAGAAGGAAATTGTTCACAACCACCAACAAATAAATAGAAGTTTAAAAAAGGGGGGACCCACAGGCCGGACCCCCATATAGCCACAAAATAAAAGTCTTTTTTTCATCGGAGTAGAGGAATCACCACCACCAGGAGAAGCGCCATCAGGACCGGGAGGAGGAGCCGAAGAGGAAGTCGGGGCAAGGATTGAAGAACTCGGAGCATCTTTGGAACGAGGAGGAGACTCAATAATCCTCTGTCCCCGAGTCTTTAGGTCTGACTCGGAAACAACCTCGGGGGCAGGAGGATCAACAATGGCACCATCAATAACCACTTTGTCAGGATGTAGTGGAGAAAGGTCCAAGTCGGGGGCTATAACCCTGACCTGCTCCAAGAAAATTCTCCAAGACTCCTCGGCACCCTCGGCGATAGAGTCCTCCAACTCAGTATAAGCATTCCGAGAGTTCATCAAATCCTTCCTCACCTCCACCATATCTTTAAATAAGCTTTGATAACTCTCCTGGGCTGCCTTCCTCAGATTCGCCTCCATAGTGCATTGGGCTTGCAGCTGGCTCTCCTTCCCCCGGAGGACATCCCTTTCCTTCCTCAGTTTATCCCTCTCCTCCTTCAACTCCCTCTCATGTTTTTCAAACATAAGAAGCCTCTCCTCCAGCTCCGCAACCTTCGGGAAAGTTCCCAAGGAGCTGAGGAGAGTCTTCTCAAATATGTCCAAAAGTTTGCCACAAACTCCCGCCGCCCTAAAACTTTCTTCGGCCAGAGCGGTAAGGTGGTTCCGAACAGAAACATCATCCATATTTATAAGAGGATAGATGTTCTTTCGGACGAATGCAAGAGCATCCGCCTTAACCCCACCTTCCCAAGAAGGGCCAGACTCTGAAGTCTTGCGCTTCTTCTTCTCCGGCTCGGAAAGTAGTTGGGCAGAAGGGAGTGGTCGAGTCAAACTTGAGGAGGAAATAATAATAGGTTGAGAGGGAGTACCCACATTTCTAGGAGGAGGAGGAGGAGGAGGAGGAGGAGAGATGACCGCCTTGGCACCCCCGGACCTAGCCCGGGACTTCGCTTTGGCTTCCTGCACCCTCTGGTAGGACTCTTGGGCATTCTTTTTTGCCATATCTACAAAAGAAACAACCAAGTTACAAGTCGGTAAAATACAAGTCGGCGGAAACAACTCGGAAATAAGAAATGCATGCGCTACCTATGCAAGATTGAACAAAAGTCGACGTCCCCTGAAGGATTTTCCTCGTATCTAAGTATGGGGCCCTCCCCCATGCTTCTCGGAAAAACCCCACAATGGCCGCCTCCACCTCGTCTAGGTCATCTAGGCCAATCTTTTCGCAAGGGGTGGCCGGCAGCCAGTAAAGGGGAAAACGAGGGGAGGAATGCTCGTCCAGAAAAAAGGGGTGGTGACCCTCTACGGCTTGAACTTTGAAAAAGAAGTTTTTAAAGTCGTGGAAAGATTCGTCAAAAAGAGTGAAAATCCTCCGACCTTGAATGGCTCGGAAGGACACCCATTGCTGTTTGTTGTTTAGCCCACTAAAGGGCTTAGTCATATGAAAAAGATAAAAGAAAATTCTCAAGGAAGTCGGAAAGTCCAGAGCATGGCTTATAAACTGATAGATCTTCAAAAAACCCCAAGAATTAGGGTGAAGTTGAGTAGGGGCAACTTTACAGTGGTGCAAAACAGATATCTCGAAATCGGAGAAAGGAAGAAAAACACCCAAACGGGTGATCATACATTCATACATGAAGAAAAAATGAGGGGCCGCCTCATTAACTCTCCCAAAACAGACCCGGTCTTCAGGACCCGGGAGTATCAGTTCATATTTCGGCTCGTCCTCCTCTGAAGTACAGAGCCTGTGATGAGTGCGAATGTGAGTGATGAACTCAGCGTCGACCAACGGCTCCTCCCCAAGAACCATAACGTCAACCCACTGAGAAAGAATGTCTACGGAGGCCATTTTTTATATATAAAGAAAAGTGGCAGAAACCTACAAAAAGGGAAAAAAGAAAAGAAAAAATCAAAAAACACGGCCCCTAAAGAGAAGAGATACGAAACTGAAGTCTAGGGGTCAACCTATCTACTCGCTAAACAAAACATGCAAACATAAGGCATGGCATGGAAAAAGCAAAACTAACCTTTATCCGAAAATAGAGGTTGAAGAAGAACAGAAGTCTTCGAACGCAAGAATGCAGCACGAACAAGATAAGGAGAAGTTTGAAAGATTGCAGAAACGGAAAATAGAAAGAGAGGGAAAGTATTTATAAATACACCCAGGGGCATAATGGTAAAAACGGAGCAGTCATTAATGAGATTGCACCGTTACCAAAGCCCTCAACACTTCCCCAACGGACACGACGCTTGAACTGACGTAACTGTCAGAAACAAAAGGTCGCGAAAATCACGTCGGTTTCTAAGACCCACGTTTTCTTCAAACAAGTCGACTACGCACCCGAGCTGAATACTTGAACCCAAACTTTAAGGAAAATTTGGGCTCAAGTAGGGGCACTGTTCATACCCTGGCCCAACGATAAAGGCCCAGGTCCAAATAAAAGGCCTAACCTGAAGGGTCACGCCTAGACAAAATACCAACCTTCACATAAGAAGTCGGTATCAACCACGACTTGGTCTGAAGAAGTCGGGTAAGAGATTAGCTGGCAGATAAACACTCATTCAAATGAGTAACCGCCCCTAAAATCTCTCTAACCGCTTCTTAAAGCCATATCTTAACCTCCCCAAGATAATGGGGACGGTTAGCACCCTAAAGTTACGGCACTACACCAACGGTGGTTATTGGCTCACCACTATAAATACACTGACACCCCTCAGGTATCTCTAAGTCCAATACTCTCTAAGACCTGCTTACACTCTTGCTAACTTAGGCATCGGAGTGTCTTTGCAGGTACCACCCCCCATTCACACGCGAGCACAAGTCGGACGGAGCCTCCCGAGTTGCAGATCCACCGGAGTTCTCCTCCTTCACACACTTGGGCCGCCAAACGCCATTCGTCGTATTAATCTCCGGTTACCCACCGTAACAATAATATTTTAGTATTTGTTATTTTTAAATTTTTTACATAAAAACTAAAAATATTATCGAAAAATATATAATTTGTTATTATTTTTTATAAAATTTTCAAATAAAAAATAATAAAAAATAAAAATATAGACCAATTATACTTATATATCGAAGTATGTTTCTACTTGTCATGTCATATACTATTTAATATATCACATTATTTTTATAGTGTACTCAAAATATGATGCAAATCATTGTTCTAAGAAGAAATAAATTTGACAAATAAAAAAATTTAGGATAAAAAATTAATTATTATATTTAAATATTTTAAAAAATAAAACATAAATTTTTTATATAAAATTATAAAATTTTAAATTTATTAATTTAAAAATTATTAAATTTAAATATTTAAAATTATATATTAAATTTTTAATAATTTATTTTAATTTATGTTCATTGACGGTTCTCGCTACCTTGCTCGTGAGTCGTGAGTCGTCAGCGGTGAGGTGAAGAAGAAGGAATAACAGTGAGCTGCAACTCTTCGCTGTAGCAGACTCTCAAAACGGAATCTGTATTAGAATGCCTCGAAACGACGACATTCGCTTCATTTCTTCCTCAATTAGAATCCCACCTCCTCCCAAACCCCTAAAGAGATGCCCCTTCGAAACCGCACGTTCTCACATCGCTCAACTCGTTCGCTCCTTCAACACTCACTCCAACGAGTTGACTCGTTCCGTACTCCTATGCTGCGCCACGCTCTCTCTCACCGGCAAAAGGAGACCGTCCTCTCCGATTCTCTGCTCCGCTTCGCTGTCACTTGCCGAGTCGACTCAGCCGCAGGAAACTCAGCTCAAGGGGATATCTTCGCCTTCTTCTTCTTCTCCTGCTTCGGTTCGACAAAGCGAAGAGAGGGTTCTGATAAGCGAGGTGCTGGTTCGGAACAAGGACGGCGAGGAGCTCGAGAGGAAGGACCTTGAGGCGGAGGCGCTGCAAGCGCTCAAAGCATGTCGAGCGAACTCGGCTCTTACGGTGCGTGAGGTGCAAGAAGATGTGCATCGGATCATCAACAGTGGCTACTTCTGCTCCTGCATGCCCGTTGCGGTTGACACTCGCGATGGTATCCGATTGGTGTTTCAGGTATTAGGCATTTGGCGATACTCTTCCTTGTTCTTGCAATGTGAGAATTAATGTTTATCTGCATTGTGTTCTGATGGATGCTTTGAAATTTGTTGATGTAAAATTACTCCGTTGGTAATGGCTTCCTTTGGAATAAGGTAGAACCAAATCAAGAGTTCAAAGGGTTGGTGTGTGAAGGAGCTAATGTTCTTCCGGCTAAGTTCTTAGAGGATTCCTTTCGAGATGGTTATGGTATCTTTTTATTCTTTGTTTCGCATCTTGCAGTTATGAAGAATAATGCTGCATTTTTTGTTGTACATGATTTTTCAATGTAGTCAAATTTACATGTTAAAGTTGTCCAGGGAAAGTTATCAACCTGAGGCGGTTGGATGAAGCAATTTCTTCCATCAATGGCTGGTACATGGAGCGTGGTCTTTTTGCTATGGTAAAATTGCCCTTAACTTTTGTTCAAACTTTAGGCTTTAATAATAAGAACGCTTCTTACTTATAGTTGAGTTACAACCCAGAGCTAGGTTTATGCTCTGACCAGTGTTATAATTGGCATTTTTCAAATCTTTTTTGTTTGCTGCCTTGGTAATTTTTGTAGGTTTCAGCAGTTGAGATTCTCTCAGGGGGTATTCTGAGATTGCAAGTGTCAGAGGCTGAGGTCAACAATATCTCCATACGCTTTCTGGACAGGAAGACGTAAGCACCTTCTTTCAAATTGATCAACACACAAAAACGCATAGTGCATTTCTGTTAGTAATGTGGTTTCCTATCTGTAGAGGTGAGCCCACTATAGGGAAGACAAAACCAGAAACAATACTGAGGCAAATTACAACCAAGAAGGGGCAGGTACTTACTTGACCTAATACTGGGTACTTGGAAATTTTGCACAAAACTGGGATACAGGCCAAATAAATATGTTTTCCCAATATAATTAAGCTAATTATAGCATTGATTTATCAAGCTTATGATCAGCATTCTCTGCTCTATTCAATGGTTGTTGGATTGTCCATTGAAGGGGGAATTCTGATCTTAGCTATGATTTTAGTAATCTTTGGCAAAACATGCCTTCTCGAATTTCCATTCTTAAATAAGCATTTTGGATAATAATTAATAGTATTCCAGGTTTACAGCATGCTTCAGGGAAAAAGAGATGTGGAGACTGTACTAACTATGGGGATAATGGAAGATGTTAGCATTATTCCTCAACCAGCAGGTAATGCTTACCTGTTAAAAATGTGCTTTAAGATAAGTTGAATAGTTGTAAGAAATATTGCCAAATTATAGTATAATTTTTTCGCCAGCCCTGTGTGAAGAATTGTGGATCAATATTTTTATTTAGCATTTTACTTTCCTACTAAAAGAAATTTTTTAAAATTGTTATATGAAAACTGAAAAAAAGAAAAAGAGGAGGAGGGGGGGGGGGGGTAGAACATTTCATGCTAACTTAAAGAGGAACTAAGCAGCTAACGATTTACAAAAATACTAGAAGGCCAGAATTAGAAAAAGGATATTAGTACACTGCTGAAAATAGAAGTTATTCCTTTAGTACAATTTAAGAGAGCTAAAACAGGAGTTGTAAGTTGCAGGGTTCTGCAAGTGACTTAATTCTTTTCCAAGTATTTCTTTTTGTGCGTTATCAACTTTTAACTGCACCTCAGTTCTTGTTTGTTAAGGTGAAAATAGTGAAATGTATATACTTTTAAAGAATTGAGATGATCTTTTTTAATGTCTTTATTTCCCTCCCCAACAAGTGCATGCTATTATCTAAACCCTTTTCCCCCTTTTGGCATCCTACAGATACAGGGAAGGTTGACATGGTGATGAATGTGGTCGAACGACCTAGTGGGGGATTTTCTGCTGGTGGTGGAATATCAAGTGGGTAAGTGAGACCATTCCAAATATTTGTTTTAATTTTATAAATGACTGTAAAGCATTACTTTAAAAATTTGTGAAAGTGAAAGGACAATACCTTGTATTTTATTTTATGGATATATACACACTTAAGTTTTTTCATTTGCTTATTAAATTCTTACTATTTGTACCTGCAGGATTACAACTGGTACACTGAATGGACTCATTGGAAGGTGAGCTGATATTTCTGTCGTGATAGATGAAGTTATGAGTTAATGTTTCTTCTTTTGGCATCTTATTCTCTCCTTCTATCTTATCCAATGAGTTAATGTTTCTTCCATGTTATTCTCTCCTTCTTACATGCAATCATAACTATTTTATTGATTATTTAGCGTGCTGGTTGCTCCATATAGGATATATTACTTACTATCTATTGTTTGACACTTGTAAATGTTTAAACATGGCACTTGAAGCTAAAAGTAGATTAGTCTCCTGTATTTTTTGCAGACTATAGAAATTAGGCCATATAGAAATTTAGTGGATATTAACATCTTCCTGCTAGCTTATCTCAGTTTGTTATGCCTATGTATGTTCTTCCCCTTGTCAACGGAAAAAAAATTGTTTTTGCTTCAGTGTATATTTTCATATTGTATGTTATGGTCTGACTAACTGGTTTACAGTTTGATGTCCAGTAAAATCTATTTTTATTTTCTTGCAGCTTTGCCTATTCTCATAGGAATGTTTTTGGGAGAAACCAGAAACTCAATATTTCCTTAGAGAGGGGTCAGATTGACTCAATTTTTCGTATAAACTACACAGACCCTTGGATTCAAGGAGATGATAAACGAACATCCAGAACAATAATGATTCAGGTAGCCCAAAGTTTCATTTGTCTGATACCAAAGATTGATTTTGATGATAGAGAAAAAATAGAGTGTGTTCTTATATTCATTTATTTTCTGTTTAGAATTCAAGAACTCCTGGGACAATGGTTCATGGTGACCGGGATGGCAACATTATCCTGACCATTGGCCGCATCACAGGTGGTATAGAGTTTAGTCGACCAATCAGACCAAAATGGAGTGGCACGGCAGGACTTCTTTTCCAGGTGCTTCATTGACAACCTTTTTTTAGCTGTTTACGTGAGTAGTAATATTGTCATTTCTAATTCGTTATCAGTTAGTTTGTGTTATTTGACTCTAATTTTTCCTTTTATGATGTTTTAAACCAGCATGCTGGAGTCCGTGATGACAAAGGGGTTCCTATCATCAAGGATCAATACAGCAGTCCTCTTACCGCAAGGTTGTAATCTGAGTGCATGCAACATGTTTTAAAGTATAGCTACGATGATTTTCTGTGGTTGTTTTTGATTCTATCAAATTTTTTCTTTGTAGTGGCAATAATTATGATGACACATTGCTCGCTAAAGTTGAGACTGTTTACACTGGTTCGGGTGACCATGGATCTTCAATGGTTTGTAATGCATACTATGGTTCTTCATTTTTAATTTCGTGTTCTATGATTCATGATTTTTTGCTTGTTTTGCAGTTTGCCCTTAACATGGAGCAGGGGCTTCCTGTTTTGCCTGAATGGCTATCCTTTACTAGGGTGAATGCACGGGCTAGGAAGGGCATTGAGATAGGTCCTACTCGCGTTAACTTAAGGTATGAGGCCTACCTTTCTCATCAAAAGGAGGATGAATGCTTTATTCTTTATATCAAAGCAGAATGAGAAATCTCGTTTGTTTTTCCAACTTAAAACTGTTTTGTGCTAGTGTTTCTGGTGGTCATGTGGTGGGAAATTTCCCTCCCTATGAAGCATTTGCAATTGGTGGAACAAACAGCGTGAGAGGCTATGATGAAGGTGCAGTGGGCTCCGGTAGATCATATGTTATTGGCTCTGGAGAAATTTCTTTCCCAATGGTACATCATCAAGCTTTTTCTTGCCCATTGAATTAAGCTTGTGCTTATCCTGATTTTCATGCCGTGCCCCATCTTTAGGAATCCTTTAAATGTTTCAGTGTAAAAGTAGAAATAGGAAACAAAAGCATTGTTAATCGATGGAGGAATAATACCCACTTATAATGTTCCCAAGGGAATACTGGTGGGATTTTAAATTATAAGAGTTGGAGTATACACGTGGTTGTGTGATCGTGGGTGCATGCATTGCATTTGATTAAATTGTATAGTTGGGGAATAGTTGACTCACTGATTCTTTTTTCAATATTTGACCAACTGACTCGCTGATTCTTACACTGTGTTTGTAGTTTGGGCCGGTAGAAGGTGTTCTATTTTCTGACTACGGAACTGATCTTGGAACAGGCCCAAGTGTCCCTGGTAGGTCCTGATTTCTTTTGTTTGCTTTTATTTATTTATTTATAGGGTTAACCACTAAAAATTCTCCCGAATTATTCAAACGCTGACAAAAATGCACCCGAATTTTACTATCAATAAAAATGCCTTTAAATAATTTAAAAACACAACAATACCCAACAGTAAATATATTTTTTCAAAAAATGCTTTAGAGATTGAATTTTGATGTGATTTTTTACAAGCATAATTAAAAAAATGAAATATTATTATTGTTAAAATTTGGTAATTTTTTTTCTAAGTATATATTTTTTTGTGATTTTTTAAAATATTATTAGTTGTTAACAAAAAAATTACAAAAAAAATATATATATACTCAACGAAAAATTACCAAATTTTAAGGATAATAATATCTCAATTTTTTAATTATGCTTGCAAAAAATTGTATCAAAATTCAATTTCTAATGTATTTTTTGAGAAATACATATTTAATGTTAGATAATCTTGCAAAAAAATAAACATTAAATATGTATTTCTCAAAAAATATATTAAAGATTGAATTTTGATGCAATTTTTTGCAAGTATGATTAAAAAAAATGAGATATTATTCTTAAAATTTGGTGATTTTTTGTTAAGTATATATTGTTTTGTGATTTTTTTAAAATTATTATTGGTTGTTAACAAAAAAAATTATAAAAAAATATATACTTAACGAAAATTACCAATTTTTATGTATAATAATATCTTATTTTTATAATCATGCTTGCAAAAAATTGTATCAAAATTCAATCTCTAAGGTATTTTTGAAAATATATATTTACTGTTGGGTATTGTTGTTGTGTTTTTAAATTATTTGAAGGCATTTTTGTCAATAATTAAATTCGAGTGTATTTTTGTCAGCGTTTAAATAATTCGGAGCCAATTTTTTATGGTTAACCCTTATTTATAGTATACGAAATGATATTTTGGAGATTGCCCAGTGAACATGAATGCCACCATCCTTCTAATTTTAGTAGAAAGATTCAACCTGGCATGTGTCTTGAACCCACTACAGTCATATGTTATAAATTAGTTGTGAACAAGTTTTAAATGGTAGCCACTAAATATATGGCAATGATGTTCATCCTTGCCTAGCTTCAACTAGAGACATATTCAATGGAGTTATGGTTTTGTATTAGGTGACCCTGCCGGTGCAAGGTTCAAGCCCGGAAGCGGATGTGGTTGTGGATTTGGTATCCGTGTAGACTCACCTTTGGGTCCGTTGCGCCTTGAGTATGCCTTTAATGACAAGAAAGACAAGAGGTTTCACTTCGGAGTTGGCTACAGAAACTGAACATTCTTCCCATGAACTATTCTTAACAAGCACCTCTTAATTGTTTCATATCCAGTTCTTAGCTTGCATAGTGTATCATTTTTTGGTAAAAAAGAATGGCAGTGATAGTGTTTTGTATTGCTAAGATGAAATGGTTGATCTGGGTTTCCTATGTTTATGCGTTGAAATCTGTTGGTACACATGGCATTGGGTCCACATTCCAATTGGAACACGTGAAAGGACATCTTAGAGAACCGATGATGATGGTAGATGGCCAAATTGAAGGGGCTTTCGTGTACAACTTTGTTTACTTTATGGATCCATATAAATGTTCTACACTTCTCCGACGTACGACAATGGACGAAGAAAAAAGTGGGTGCTAATTTCTCAAGCTAAGAACAATAAATTTAGAGTTATCGAGTAAAAATAAGCTCAAATTGTAAACCGATTTGTATTTCGCTGGCTACAATGTAATAAGGGTTGTCGACAAACAGATAAAAGACTATGAATGAGTTGAGATGCCCAATCCGACAAGTAAGATGGCAAACTCCGCGAAAGTGTCAGGACAGTAAATGATGACAGTTTGTGTTAACGAACTCAATCCCATAACCAATAAACAAAGTACAACACTATTAATTCATGTGGCGATCCTCTTACTGTTTCAATATCCAGGACTGTAAAACTTAAAAAAAATTAGTTCCACTGCACATCTAAATTATTTTGCTAACAGTCTAAGTTAATCATAACTCTACAAAACCTACTTACATAATACATGCGAGAAATTTCATTTTTTTTGTGTTTCTTCTTCTTCTGACGTTCATATCTTGCGTTCATTCTCCTCCTTTGCGTTCTTCTTCCTTTTTTTCGTGTTTTTTCTTTCTTTTTTTTGTGTGTATCATATTCATAGTTGTTTTTTTATTGCTGCTGTTGTTGCTATATTTTTTTTCTTTTATTCATCTTCCTATTGATTTTGTAATATTATGTATTTTTTTTCTTTATTTGATTTCTTTTATTCTTATTAAAAAAGTAAATAAGATGAACAAGAAAAGAAAATGATAATGATGAAGAAGAATGAGGAGGAAGGAGAGTTTTGAGTTATGCAGAATTTATTAGGAAATAACACCGAAATTTTCTAACTGTTACACAGAAGTTTCTCAATTTTGACACGAAATTTTTTAATTGTGAGACAAGTTTTTCAGAGGATTATCATTAAATAATTTCGGTGCATTTTAGATTTAATTTCGGTGCACTTTGAATCTAAATAAGGTGCAATTTTGGTTGAGCTTGTTTTCGAAATGCACCTCAATTAATTCCGAAATTAAATCCAAAATCTACTTCAATTAACTCAGAAATGTACCAAAATTATTTAATGATTGCGATATATAAACTCATTTCGAAAACAAGTACACAAACAAAGACGAAATCTTCTTTTTGGTCGTTCTTTTATTACAGCTGTTGTTGTTGCGTTTTTTCTTTTTCTTCTTTTCTTCCTAATAATTTTGCAGCATTAATTTTTCTTTTTTTTTATTTTATTCCTCTGGAGGGAATGAAACAAAAAGAATTATGAGAAAATGAAATAAGAAAATGAAGAAGAAGAAGAAGAAGAAGAAGAAGATGAGGAAAAGGAAGAGAAAGAGTTTTGAATTATGCAGAACTTATCAGAATAAAAATACACAGAATTTTCTTAACAATAACACATAAATTTATTAGTTTTTTCACCGAAATTTTGCTACAAAAATACAAAAATATCTTTTTTAATGCTACATTTTTTTCTTTTTTTTTTCATATTTCTTTCTTTTAGTTAAATGAATATAGATTTATCCTCTTTCTAGTAATTTTATAGCATTATGTATTTCTTTTTCTTCTTTAATTGATTTTTTTTGTTTTTATTCTTATTAAAAGAGTAAAACAAGAAGGAAAAGATGAATAAGAAAAAAATGATGATGAAAAAGAAGAAGCAAAAATATTTTTTTTTATTGCTGCATTGTTTTTCTTATTTCTTTCTTTCTTTTATTCTTATTAAGAGAGTAAAACAAGAAAAAACATGAGAAAATAAAAAAAAATAAATAATAAAAAAAATGATGACGAGGGTAAAAAAAGAAAAGGCAGCAGAAGATGAGGAAGAAGAGGAAGAGTTTTGAATTATGCAGAACTTATCAAAATACAAATACACCAAAATTTTTTAATAATAATACATAAATTTCTTAGTTTTTACACTGAAATTTGCTACAAAAGCACAAAAATATATTTTTTAATGTATTTTTTCTTATTTCTTTCTTTCTTTTTTCTGTTATAATATAAGAAGAAGAGGACGATGATGATAATAATGATGATGGAGGAAGAATAGGAGGAAAAGGAAGGAGGAGATAAAAAAAAATTCAAATGAGAAAAGAAAAAAGGAGAAAGAGATGGAGGTAATGATACTAACCATGATAATAAAGAAAAGAGGGAAAAAATTGCAATAAAAAAAGAAAGAGTAAGAAGAGGAGAAGGTGACGGTGGTGACAACAATAACAAAAAAAATAATAGTAAACAAAAAAGAGAAGAAGAAAAAGTGAAAAAAAAAGCAGCGGGGCAAAAAAGAAAAAAAATGTGCTTCCATGTATGTAAATAAAAAATATTACAAAACACTTCTTCTCTCCTGAATTAACTTCTCCATCTCTGTCATCTTCGCTTTTCAAATCCCTCCGTTAGAAGTTTGAGACATGGTTCTCGTCCAAACATGGCTGGGTTTTCATATTATATCATCAATCAAATTCTACATTTAGATTGTATTTGAAAAGAGACAAAAAAACAAAAATTAAGAGACAGAAATTAAATTAAATTTTTGTATTATATTTAAGGTAAAATATACTGAATTAAGTTATGTTTACGATAAATATAAAAATTAAAAAATAAATTTAAAATTTTAAAAATAAAATATTATTAAAATTTTTAATTTTCATCCTTAAAACTCTTGTATCTTTATTTTCGAAAATAACTACAATTTTGTTTATGTAGATTCACCATAATTATAGCTCCTTATGTTATATGGGCCAGCTTATATTATACATGTCCACTTTGAGAGAAAAGATGAATAATTAAATAAAGGAATTAATTTGAATTTTTAATGCATGTGGCAGTGGCACACTATTTCTACCATGTCACTTGAGCAGACAACTAGTGCTCAACAAATATTGAAGCAAGATATTGAGAACTTTGGTAAACTGTGATATTTACTTGGCAATCACCAACAGACGAGCAAAGAGATTTTGCAACTTGCGAGTCTATATATGAAAAAAAACGTTGGGTGATCTCTAACTAAACATAACTTAATCCGTAGAGCACTGGATATTTTATTATTAAAAATAAAAAATTTTATTTAAAGAGGTAATATTTAAAATTTATTTTTTTTGCTTTTAATTAAATTTGAAAAAATTCGTTTAAGTACTGTTTCGAGAGTTATCCAAATATTTAATGAATTGATTCCTGACTTAGTCTGAAGGGAGCAGCCATTCTCTAAGTTGTTTGAGTCCATAATCACTCATTGAAATAGTTCCACTTTTGTGGTGAATAACAGTCTCTTTATCTTAAGGTTATTGTGATCTCTCTTCTAAAAATAGGTGAGAGATATTAGAAAAAAGTATAACTCTTTGAGAGTAAAAAAATTACCATGCAACGCTTCGGTCCGACCTACAAAAAAAAGATCGGTCAGTTACATTTTAAATTTTCTCGACTTTTGGGTCTAGTTTATATTTTGGGTAAATAAAATTTCCAAATATAACAAAATTTGTCTAGATCCTAAAAAATTGGATGATATTTATCTTTAGGTGACTTCCTTGCATGGTAACATTATATTATCTTTATTTTTATTTTATGTTATAATTAAATATTTATTACTTTGTATAAATATTTATTATAATAAAATAATTATTCGTTAATTTTTTTATTATATTCATTAATATTTTTAGAGTATAAAAAATATTTTTTGTTTTAAATTTACTTAACATTAGTATATCAATACTCATAAACATACTTAAAGATTAAATCGTTTTATATCAATTTAATAAATACACGTATGAGTGAGTACACGAATATCAACTAAATTTAAAATAAAAAATATTTGTTAATTATAAGAATATTAATGAACAATATAAAAAATATTAATAAGTAATTATTTTATTGTACTCATTAATATTTGTTAATTGTTAATATTAATATTTTATTATACTCGTATTTGTTAATATTAATATTTTTTTTATTGTACTCAAAAAATGTCAATGCGTACAACAAAAAATATTAACGAGTAATTATTTTATTGTATTCATTAATTTTTATAAAACAAAAAAAATTTAATTATGGTGTAAAATAAAAAAAGATAAATATAATAAAAAATAAATTTTATTGTGTTTGTTCGTTGTTTTTGTTATAGCATAGATGTTAGTTTGCTCTAGAGAAAATATAAAAAGTAATGATAATTCATAATTGTGAACAATATAAATATTAGATTAAAAAAATAAAAATAAAATTAAATTATTAATTAATTATTTAATTTTAAATTTTAAATTTTAAAAAATTAGAATTAACATTTATACACATTCACGTTACGTCTTACGCCGTTGTCCTTTTGTAGCAAAGTCCGATGAGTTCTGCAAAGAAGTTCCAGTGGATTCAATATACAGATCCAGTGAAAGAATAACCTACTGAAGAGAAGAATTGAAGAAAGGGTTATTACTTTGCGCTATGGTTCTCCCAAGCCCCACGGCTCCAACGGCTTCCTCGTAGTAATAACTGTCCTTCTCTCCTCGCGAAATGTGCCCATTCGCCTTAAATGCAAACCGAAATTCGCTGCGGCCAAAATCGTGACAAACGCTTTGACGATGATGATTGAAAAATTGTGCTGAGCGCGGCCGCCGAAGTCTCTACTGGCGATGCCAAAGAAGCTGCGCAACAACATAAGCAGCAAGGCGTTGCTGCCGTTGGGTATCACAAGCAGAAGAAGATGGAAGGTGGTTGTAGTGCGGCGGCGGAGGGTGGTTGGGGCGATGCCGGAGTGTGGCAGAAGGAGATACTGATGAGAGGGAAGTGTGAGCCGTTTAGGGTTTAGTGTGGCACGTTACCGCCGGAGTATATCGATCTTTTACCACCACGAAATTATTTTAATAGTAATTTTAGTAGGTATATTTTAATATTTATGTCAATGATTATTTTAATTGGATTGGGTTCAATTCATTAAATATATTTTTATACTTAAGTGAATAATTATTTTTATTAGGAATGAGCGACTCGACGATGTGTAGCAAGCCAAAGAACCTCGTGAAATGTGTCATCCATCATTCACATAGTTTAAATTTTTTACTCTCTCTTTAATTATTTCCTTTATTCATTTTCCTTTTTTAAATGAATAATATTGAGGATTCTAATAACAATATCGTACTATTACAGATCTCACTTCTCATCACATTTGTGAATAAAACTGAAAAATGCAACTACATCGTTTGTATCATAATTATAAAAATTAAATTCACATTTGTGAATAAAATTGAAAAATGCAACTATATTATTTGTATCATAGTTATAAAAATTAAATCAGACCATTGTCACTTAGCCATCATACTAAGAATAATCAACAATTATTCGAACAAAAAATCTTAGAGTTGCAGCACCTCTTCATTGCTTCTCAGTCATTATATTTCTTATTATTATATATGACAAAAACTAATGATATAGTATCTATTTAATTAAATAATTTTATAAATATTTAATTTAATTTAATTGTGTATTCTTTATTTTTGGAGTTAATTATGTTGTAATTGTGTATTATTATTAATATAAGTATAAATTTTTTAAATATTTATTAATTTATTTGATCTATTTTAATGTATTATGATTAATGTTATTTATTTTAATATTAATGTTAAAATCTAATGATATTATAGTTAGATAATAGACATTATAAATTAATTATTATTATTATGGTATCAAATTAATATATTATTAAAATAATAATGACAAATTTTATGTTTATTTTTATATTAATTATTTTTAAAATTTAAAACTTAAAAATATTAATAAAAATATGTATTTTAATTTTTAATTTTTAATTATTTTATATTATGTGAGACAGTTTTATAGGATAAATATCCTCAAATACTCTTCCATTGACAATTTTACCTCCAACCGCAAATCAATCTTCTGAACTGAGTCTGATGGAAACTGTCTCCTTAATTACATTAACCAATACATTTTTTTGGTCGGGCTACTTTTGAAAACTCTTTTACTAGTAATGACTGTGGGTGTATTTTAGATTCATGTTAAGAATAAAAAAGCGCGTTTGAGTGTCTTTCATTGTTATGTTTGACAAATTTTTTAGAATTCTTAATTTAGAAGTGTTTTCACATTTGAATGTACGTTCACGTGAAACTGAAAAATTTAGTTACTGCATTCACGTTGAGAAAGTTAATTACCGTTGGAGAAATTAAATAATAAATTTATTCCATATTTATCAGTTATATCTTTCATTTTTTCTATAAAAAAAGATATACGTAACCATATAATTTGACAGTAATTCTCTGTGTATTTTTCGTTATAATTTTTTTTTCATCAAATTTTTTTAAATTTATTTTCATCACTTAAGGTAAAGATTTTAATTTTTTTATTATTTTTAATTCTTTCTTTCATATTTTTTGTTCTTTATTTTTTTATGCCATCTCTGTAGGTCTTTTTAGTTCTTTCTGACGTTAGTTTTTAAATTTTTTATTATTATATTTTTATTATATTTTTTATCTATATGATAATTGTTGATATAAATTTTTATTTTTATTAATTTTTATGATATTTTTATTATTTTTTGTTTATATAAATTATTTTTTTATTTTTTATTATACTATATTTATGTTGTGTATAAATTTTTTTATTTTTTATTTGATTTTATTCATATGAATTTAGTTACCTTTTATTATAATTTTTTTCATATAATATATATTGTTGGTTGTAATTATTATATACTATGTTGTATGAATTTTTTTCTTGTTTTTTATTTTTATTGTACTTCTTAATGTACTTTATTTTTGTTTTTATTATATACTAATGATAAGTAACAAAAGAGTCATAAATAATAAAAATATATAGTCCAAAATGATACTAAATTCAAGAGAGTAACGACACTAAAATAAATTATAAAATATTTTTTTTGTTTGACATTATAAAATGTAAAGTACTCTCTTTTATATTTTTATTTCTTATAAAATGTATAGTACTCTCTTTTATATTTTTATTTCTTATTGTTTTTTAGTTCATATGAATTTTTTTATCATTTATTGTTCTTTATGTTTAATATGTAAAGTGTCTTTTTTTTTTATTTTTATTTGACTTTGTATAAGATATTATTTTTTATGTATTTCATTAGTGTTTTATTTTTTAATTTAATATTTATTAGTGTTTTTATGTATTAAAATATATTTTATCAATTTTTACATGTTACTTTAATTTAGTAAGTAAATATTAATTTTATTATAAAATAAATTAATAGGATCTATTCAAATATCTAAAATAAAATAATAGAATAATATAAAAAATTATTTAATTGATGTCTTTTTTAGTAATTTTTTATTTAAAAGTGATTTTGAGTAGTATAATCTAAACAACATCTATTTTATTATAATCCATTTTAATATAAAGATTCTCAAATATAAATCACGTTAACACAAACTTACTTTTAATCAAAATCAAATTTGTAAAATTAATTTTATGTAAACTTTCGTTTATAAACTGTAATCCAAACACACACTGTTTTGTTACACTTTCTCGTTTGATGCCACTGAAACCTTTTTCCCCTGCTTCAGGGCAATTCGGTGTACCAATATCATTGGGATTGGGCATTGGTACGGCATGTTCATTGGAGTAGAATTTCTTCTTAAAAATTATGGTGAATTTCGAGCCCTTGGTGAATTAGGATTTTGGCATTTGAAGGTGATTCAATGTAAAATATAAAGGAAAATGAGATTCAAAAAATCAAGAATCTTTCAATGCGTTTGAAACTAATAAACTAGTATTCTAACAACTATAATTTATATTTAGAGTAAAGTATCGTTTTTATCTCCAACGTTTGAGGTAAGTCTTATTTGTATTCCTAACGTTTAAATCGTCTTATTTATATCCTTAACGTTTATAAAAGTGATTTAATATTATCCTATTATCAATTATACTAAAAAATCATATTATATTTTTCAATTATTCTCATTTGGATGTATTCATTTTTAATTAGGTCTCACTTGGATGTATTTGATTTTAATATTATACCCACTGTTTGTGTTTAGATTCAATTATGTCTTTAGAAAAGTGAATTATGTAAATGTTGTAGGAATTAGTTTCAACTTATGATGAGCTATTTTTTGGAGTGGATCATCAATTCTATCCCAAACATTTGTATTCTAACTTCAAGAAGAGACTCAAACTAAAGCGTTCATGATGTGTAATTGATAGCAGGATAACATTGAATCACTTTTACAAATATTAGGGACACAAATAGGACGATTTAAACGTTAGGAACACAAATAGAATTTACCCAAACATTGGGGACAAAAACGATACCTTACTCTTTATATTTATCATGGCTCAGGAGTGGTGGAAATCATTAACAGGTCCTTTACGCTCTCCGATGGTTATTGATGGCAATGCTGAAGATAACGAGGGGTTGATGTGACTCTTGCGGGTTTAGTAATGCTTGTTTTTTGAGATGTATTTATACTCATGGATGTTTGCTCCACTTTGTTGTGTTGAGCGCTTTTTCTTTAAAAAAATATTTATTAATATTTTGTATAGTACTCATTAATATTTTTTATTATACTCTAAAAATATTAATGAGTACAATAAAAAATACTAATGAATAACTACTTTAATGAACATTTATGGTATAAAATAAAAGAATAAAAATAAATATAATAATAAAAAAATGTGTATAATAAAGTGTAAATTTCATATAATGGGTGTATTTAGTGAATCGTAGAAATAAACATATAACATATAAGAATAATAAAAAATTTTACATAAACATATCAAAGTATATATAATTAAATAATATAAAAATATTCAATATTCAATTTTGTTTGTTATTCATATTAGTAAATTATCCATATTTAAAAATTCAACATTAAATGTTATATATAATAATAATAATAATAATAATAATAATAATAAATAAATAAATAAATAAGAGATTAGTCAAGATAGGAAATGGATTTTTTTAACCAATAGAATTTTAATATTTGGTAAAGTGAAGTCTTTTTTTATGAACTATCTGTGGTAAATGATATTTTAGAAAAAAAATTGTACCAAATCCTTCGTATCTCTGTAGTATATTTTATAGATTACTTAATAATCATTTAAATTTTTTTTTACCAAAGATAGGAAATTCGAACTTGCAACCTCTTAATAATCATTCAATTATTTAATTAAAAAATCAAATTTAATCTCTAATAATAATAATAATAATAATAATAATAATAATAATAATAATAATAATAATAATAATAAAAAATTTGGATAGATACATAGATAGATAGTTATGATGTACAGATATGGATACGGGTATACGATACAAGACATATTTTTCACACAAATCTTAAAATTTTATAAGACATGGAATATGCATATATATAAAATATAAAGTAATTTTTAGATAAATCATAATGATATTTTGTTATTTTATTAATAGTAAAACATAAATTAATTTTTTAATTATTTTTAATGTCTTGTTTTAATGATATAAAGTAATTAAAATATTTTTTATTTTAATAAATAATAATATATATTATTTTTAAATTTATTTCAACAATATATATCAAGAATAAGACTAAACACACTGACATATGATAGTATTTACGTGTGTTCAAACGTTTTCGAAGTAAAATTTTGTGTTTTGTATTTCTTCTTATCTGGTTGAGCCGAGCTATAACTCGTTTCCTGGCGGGGTTGGACGACCTCTTGGCTAGATCACGATGTACTTCGGCCTCCAAGTGAAACCAAAGGGGAAACACCTGCAAAGAGCACTCGCTCAAGTCAGTCAATGAGAATTATTAGAGGAGTTGTTATCTTGAAAAAGATGACATACTTTTCGAATTCTCATAGTTTTCTTTTATAATTTAAAGACGAGGATAACCGCTTTCTGACATTCAAGGGAAATTAATCTCCTTTCCGACGTTACTGAGTAAAGATCATTTATAATCATAATTTGGCAGAATTAATACATCGGTTACAAGAAGATTAGCCGAGCTATAACTTTCAAGTGATGTATAACGGTCATATCACAGCCCCCAAGTTTAGCTTGGTCTTAAATAAGGCAGGTTGAGCTTTTGAATCCGAATTATATCTCGGCGTAGGGAGCCCTAAGATCAACGTGTCTCACTGCTATCAAAGGAAGTTGATTTTTTTTTATAAAAAACTGAAAAGACATGATAATTGCAAATTAATGTTAACTGTAATCAGAATGGGTGCAATTTCCTAAGCAAGATTGTAACTGTTGAAATGGGTTTTTAATGAAAGGGTAGAATTTATTGTGAAACTGAAGGGTTTATTAAATGAATGGCTTAAAATTTATTTCAAGTTACACGTACTGAAGCAAAGTGTTGTGGCTTTAACTGTTGCTGGTTCCAGAAACACGAAAATAATGAGTAAAAGAGGTTAGTAAAAACACTCCCTAACTCTTTAGCTGCTTTCTGATTTTTAAAAAAGGAAAATGGTTGAGAAGAAAGTGAAGGTCTTACCTAAGGTTGATGATGATGAGTCTTACGAATGGGTTGATGGGGACGTTAAGATAAGAGCTTCTCTGTTTGCTGATAAGGAGAGTGTTAATGAGGTGAATTTATCGAGAGTTGTTAGGCCTGGTTTTCGAATTGAGTTGTTGCCATGCAATTGTATGGATTGTGTTTTCCATAGGAAGAAAGATTTTGAAAACTTCTTCATATACAACTGTGTTCTTGAGAAACTCTTCGTGAGACTGCTTTTCACAAATTTTGAGTGTAATGTACTAAAACAGATGAACTGCGCACCCTCTCAAGTTCATCCAAAATGAATGGGCATTTTTAAAATGTTTTCAAGTTTTGATGCAGTTTCTTGAAATTGAACCAGAAATAGAACTTTTCTTTTCTCTTTTTCAAGCCAAAGGGGTCTAGAAGGGACTCTGGGTTAATCTGAACAACACTCCTGGGTTTTTTGTTTTCAAGTTACACAAATCTTCATTCAAAGATTTTAAGGAAATGTTTCTTAAAGTAAAATCGGTTGACGAGGTGTTTTCATTTTATTTGGATGAACACTTGGGTGAGTAGTTTTCGATCTACTCAGCCTCATTACATATTAGGCCCCGAGCTTATAACTCCTTAGAATGAGTGCATAATAGCTTTTCTTGTGGAAATGGTCGACAAGGGTGGTCTAATATCTATTTTAGAGTTGCTTTCCTGGAAGGAAAATAGAGCGTCAGTCATGAATTATTTTGGTGAGAGGTTATAAGTTCGGGGCCTAATATGTGCTGAGGCTGACAACACTAGTAGATTGAAAACTTCTCACCCAAGTATTCATCCAAATAAAATGTAAACTCCTCGTCAACCGATTTTACTTTAAGAAACATTTCCTTAAAATCTTTGAAGAAGATTTGTATAACTTGAAAACAGAAAATTCAGGGGTGCTGTTCAGATTAACCCAGAGCCCCTTCCAGGCCACTTTGGCTTGAAAAAGAGAAAAGAAAAATTCTATTTCTGGAAATTGCATCAAAACTTGAAAATATTTTAAAAATGCCCATCCATTTGGATGAACTTGAGAGGGTGCGCAGTTCATCTGTTTTAGTACATCACATGCAAAATTCGTAAAAGGCAGTTTTACGAAGAATTCCTCAAAAACACAGTTGTACATGAAGAAGTTTTCAAAATCTTTCTTCCTATGAAAAACGCAATCCATACGATTGCATGGCAACAACTCAATTTGAAAACCAAGCCTAACAACTCTCGATAAATTCACCTCACTAACACTCTCCTTATCAGCAAATAGAGAAGCCCTTATCTTAACGTCCCCATCAACCCATTCGTAAGACTCATCATCATCAACCTTAGATAAGACCTTCACTTTCTTCTCAACCATTTTCCTTTTTGAAAAAATAGAAAGCAGCTAAAAGAGTTATGGAGTGTTTTTACTAACCTCTTTTACTCATTATCTTCATGTTTCTGGAACCAGCAACAGTTAAAGCCACAACACTTTGCTTCAGTAAGTGTAACTTGAAATAAATTCTAAGCCATTCATTTAATAAACTCTTCAGTTCCACAATAAATCCTACCCCTTAATTAAAAACCCACTTCAATAGATACAAGCTTGCTTAGGAAATTGCACCCATTTTAATTACAGTTAACATTAATTTGTAATTATCACGTCTTTTCAGTTTTTTTAAAACAAAAAAAGAAACCCAACTTCCTTTGATAGTAATGAGACACGTTGATCTGGGGGCTCCCTACGCTGAGCTATAATTTGTCTCCTAGCGGGGTTGGACGACCTCTTGGCTGGATCACGATGTACTTCGGCCACCAAGTGAAACGAGAGGGGAAGCACCTGCAAAAAGCACTTCGACGCTCAAGTCAGTCAATAAGAATTATGAGAGGAGTTATTATCTTGGAAAAGATGATATACCTTTCGAATTCTGATAGTTTCCTTTTATAATTAGAAGACGAGGATAATCGCTTTCTGACATTCAAGGGAAATTAATCCCCTTTCCTGCGTTACTGAGTAAAGATCATTTATAATCATAATTTGGGGGAGTTAATACATCGGTTACAAGAAGATTAGCCAAGCTATAACTTTCAAGTGATGTATAACGGTCATATCAGTATTAAGACAAGATTGGATACAGCAAAATGTCAAAGGAGTGCCATATTCAAAATGTGTTCGACGAAGTGTCTGTGCTTTGTAGATAGATAGGTAGGTAGGTAGGTAGGTAGGTAAGTAGAAGTTCAAAATCCTCTATTCAACTAATTTTTAAATTATTTTTATTTAATTTTATGTTTGAGAACTAATCATCAAAATACATATGTAGTTTATTTGTAGATATTAAAATTGAGTAAAAAAGTATAAACTTCAACTAAATAAATTATTAATTAAATATTATCACAATGTTTTATTTTTTATTAAGTTAATTTAGTATATAAGATCTTGCTAATATGCATTCTAAAAACATATTTTAAGAATAAACTATAATTGGTATATGTCAAAATTAACCACTAGTATAAAATATATATTAAAATATAAAATATATACACACAAATATATTAGTAGTTAATTTTGGTATGTATAGCATTTTATTTAAGAAAATTAAAAATAATTTTATTAAAAAAACAATTTTATTAAAAATAACTAAAAAGATAAGCTATTTTATAGTTTCAATGTATTTAATGCATTAAAAATTTTAAAAAAATTATTATACTTTTAAAACATGTCTTTAAGATGCAAAATAGTTAAATTTATTAAATAAAATAATTTTTTGACAAAAAATTTAATAACAAATTTTATTTTTATATGGGACCAAACACAATTTTACAATGAGAGCACACATATACATAAATATATATTTTCTTATACATTTTAAAAATATTAGTGGGATCACTTATTCCACAAACTCAAAGGTGGATGGTTCTTATGGTAGTGTTTGTTTTTGAAGACACGACACAGACACATGGATAATATATGTCTAAAAAATATTTAGAAGTAGAGACATGTACATTTAATACATTGTCTCCAAGACAGTTTTTTATTCTTTTGTATCCACTCTTTTACGAAGAACAGTGATGGACACGGGATTTGGAAGGATGGACACAGATTTTTTTATAAATTTTGTTTTTCTTTTTGTCTATAGATATTTTTTATTATTCCACTATTACCCCTTCTTATTTTTCTTATTGCGTTGTGTTCAGGGAGATACTTTTTTCTTCCTAGTCTTTCTTTATCTCTGCGTTCTCCTTCTTTCTCTTTTTTTCAGGTATTCTCTCCTTTTTGTAGAATTTTTTATTGGGCTGGATAATTCCTTCTTTCTTATCGTCCTTACTTCAATACCATCTTAACCTTATATTATATTATTTGATTTGTAATAAAAATAATAATAAAAATAATTAATCTTAAAACTTTTGAAAATATCAAAGTTAAAATTGATCTTTTAAAATGCTAAAAAAAATTTATAAGTTGTAATTGATTTTATATAATTTAAAGAAAAAATCAGTTTTTAAATAAAAAAATTCGTTTTCTAAATAAAAGTAGATTTTTATGTGCAAAAACTATTTTTTTCATGTAAAAATAAATTCTTTTTTAAAATTAATTTTTTATTTAAAATTAGTTTGGCTTATTAACCTAAACAAAATTTTTTATTAATCAAACTCAGATTTATTTTTTTTGTTAATCTTAACCATATGTATTGCTATATATTAATAATAAATTTAAAAATAAAATAATTATATTTATAAATTTTATTTTAATATAAATATTATTATATATTTTTTATTAAAATTTTTTGCCTCTTTCAACATTTTTTCAAGTTCTGTCTATACTCCTATGTAATTTCATTTTCTATTAAATTAGTTTGTATCTAATGTAAAAAATTTGGAATTACATGGCTATTTTAGTCTTGTCCATGTGTATCCAAACATAATACTGGACATTAGTGTCTTGTACATCGTATCCAAACACAATACATAAAGAATAATTTTATGTCTCCGTCCTATTGTCTCTGTTTCAGTGTCATGTCATGTTTTGTCTCTAAAAATAGTCTTAATGTCATGTCATGTCCTGTCTCAAAAAACAAACACGGCCCATATGTAGTATTTGGCCAAACTTCTCCAAATTTCAAAAAAGAAAATACAAAATTTATCCACTATTGTAATAATAAAACTTTTTTTTTTCATTTTATATCAGTAAAAAAATCCCCCACCATTATAAGTTGTAACATTAATGTTCATTTTTCTTGCATAAAAAGGACATGGTGCTTCTTAAACTCCTCTCAACTACGCATCTCTTATCAATTGTAATATTGTATCAACATAAATAATTATCCGTCAAACCACAATTCTTATTAGGTTAGTGAATTTAACATCTAACATCAAGGGTGTTTTTAGCTAAGGAATACAAGATAACGAGTACTATGAATAAACATTTTAGGGTAGTTTGCATCATGGGCTATACATTTTTAATCACTATCCAAATGGACTAAGAGTAGACACCAATGTTCAAAAATCATTGGCCAAATTGAAATGCATGCTTCTAGCCACATGAATTAGTATTTTGAATGTATAAACCAAGGAACACGCACATTATACCAATTGAAGTTGATCGGATTTTGCTGAAATAAAATCATGACTAAACTTCCCAATCTTTTACAACCCCTATTTACATAATATACTCCCTCCAATTGGTTTCACACTGGAAACACTTTCTTTTATTTATTTATTTTTTTTTCCCGACAAACCAAGAACTAATCTACCATGAATCAAGCTTCATTTAAAAGTCTAGATTGCTGCATACATAAAGCGAGATTCGAACCCCGACACTTAAACAGACTAGTGTGACACTAGAAACACTATTCTCAATAAGAAGTCACTACTTGTTAATGATCTGGCCAAAATAATATTGCATTGAGCAGATGAGTATTCGATATGCAATATTGACTCGAGCAGATAATTGTAGAAAAAGCAAAGCATCAACAGACGACAGCAACAAATGTAAACTTGGTTCTCATTTTGGATAAAATATAGTAATAAAATGAGAAACAAGAAATTGATATCGAAGCTAATATTTCGAATTCTTGTACTCATATAGAAGCAACAATCTTTCAAAGAACAAGATACATAAGCAAATGTAGACCCTAAGCAAATCATAATTATGATAAGGCAAAGTGCTGGTACAACGTAGAATATACATAATTTGGCACATTCCTAACACGTCTCATCAAAAGTGTCCAATGATGCATTGAAAATACAAGATATAGCCTTAACAACACAAAGCGTAGTCAGAGAAGATCAATCATGAAGAAATAAAAAAGGGCAACCCGGTGCACAAGCGTCCCGCGTTTAACGCAGGGTCCGGGAAAGGGCCGCAACCAAGGTTGTAATGTACGCAGCCTAACCTGATAATTATATCAGTGGCTGTTTCCACGGCTTGAACCCGTGACCTTGAGGTCACGTGGAGACAACTCATCCGCTGCTCCGAGCCTCCCCTTCAATCATGAAGAAATAAACTATAAATAAAAATGTAACTAACTAAATCAACAAATTTGAACTCCATATGCCACGTCAAGTTCTTTGTCATCATCTACGAGATGTTCATAGCCTCAGCATGGTAGGTTTCCAGCTCCTTGTCAAGTTCCTCAGCTGACTTCTCCTTTTTCCCACGCCCTTGGCGTCCAACCCTGCCACGTCCACGGCTGCGAACACGGCCTCGGCCACTTGAAGTTCCACCCTTTGGCCTTGCCCCACTACGTTGTACCCGACTACACGTTAATCAAATGGCAAGTCTTAGAATGTAAGTTAACACAACTAAATCCCTTCTCAAATATTGTGCTGCCTTTATTCCATCTATCCAATCAATGAGAAAATAATATAACAAGGACCATTTTTAAGGAGATACTTGCAAATTTAACAATTCTAATATGTCGTAGTTCCAATTGAATAGTTGCTTTTATTCCTTCAATAAATAATCCTAGCGGACAACACATAAAATGTAGGAAACCAGAGAAGACAAGGAAGCAATATCAAGCAGGGCTTCTTAGTCCACCAAAGTCCCTCATATGAAGGCTCATAGAGCATTAGAGACCAGTGTGTCCTAATTTAACAAAACAAGATGCTTGACCACACTTCATGGACACAAGGTCTACATTAATATTAACATGAAATGTAAAATCCGATAGTATAAGCCTGCATGCGCATGTGCACACACATATGACAAGACGCATCTTAGGAAAAAGCAATTTCCATATCTATAGCATGCTAAAGCTAAATGATAATAATGTAAACTTACGTGGCAGCGCGACTGAGCCCAGCACCACCTCCAGTTTGACCTCCACGAGACCTGCAATTCCTAACATCAGCATACCATCCAAGATAATAGATGTCTTGTTCAATACATATACCAAAAGATGCATTATTTTAAAGCAACTTTGCAGAATTGTAATACAAATAAAATCCATAAAATTTTCCCATATGTTTCCAGAATACCCGTGGAGGGGACCAGAAAAGAAAAGAAAAAGGAGTAACTAGACGACATATGCATCTAGAAACATATTCAGAGTCCATAGAAATCACATACATCATCACAACTGTCCTTTTCTTCCTTCGCCCATTTACCCCCGATACATTTACCCGAGCAGTTATAGGCAATTCTGCGTTGGCACCAACAATCTCAATCTTCATGGGCTTTCCATCCAGAAGCACATTATTGTATCGTTTAAGAGCAGAAAATGCATCACTTCTTCTTGTATAGACAACTTCAGCAGAACCCTGCAACCCAGTTCAATTCATCATAGAAACAAAAGATAGTGATGTCAAATTTGTTTTCAAAAGTAAAATGAACAAACCAATACTGCCAAACAGCAGATCTTTGAAGCAAACATTTTTTCACATAAGTTAGCGCAATTCCATAGGAATGTCAGACATATATTCAGGCAACAATAAACCAATTGAAAATCACCCCTCTTACTCAACATGACTGTAAACAGGTTCCTCTATTAGACCATAAGAATGTATCATTTACATTTGAAAGAAAAGCAATTAAAGTAATCAAACCAAAATAGCTCATCATGTACAACATGTCCACACCCCACAGGTAAGATTCATCCCCATAGTTTCTAATAACTAAAGCTGTTATAAAACAATTATAATGAAACAAAATAAAATAAAATAAAACTACTATTTCTGTAGTCCGTAATCATCGTGTATTTCATTCTCCTCTATTAGGTGGATGAATAAGTCCTATTACTATTAGGTGAGAGAAAAGAACAGGTCCAGACATTAAACTATTGGAAGGAAGACAGAGTTTCAGATCTCAAAACTTTCAAGTGTCATGGGGTAACATTAGAAAGTAGGGTAAACTGAGTAATGGTCAAGTAGGTTCGTTACAATACAAATCCAAAGGCCACTTCATTTACCCTTCCCTTCCCCTTCATCGTAAAAGCATCTAAAAACATAATGGGGGAATTCATGCCACTTTTCCATTGGAATCATTTAGTAAAAGAATCCTATTAGAATCCAAATGAAAATTACGAATTCAAATTTGTCCTGACTTTCAATATCAACCAGAGGTGCAATTCTGAAAATCCTAGGGCAAAAGATTCACCCATTTATTTTACTCCCTAAAGTGGTGGCTTCTTTAAGAGATGGTCAGTAAGAAGTTTTGATGCTCAATACTTGTATGTAAGAAAGAAAAGAAAGAAATAAAATTATAATCAGAGTGGCCCTAACATCCATGTTTGAGAAACCCTATCAAAGTAGTTGAAGTATTTTGTTGATTATGATAGTAAAGAATAATATACATTACACTGCCATAGTTTATTAATTATTATCTGATTGCTAGTGGGAAAGTTCCACCTGTCAAGGCAGAGTGACAATCTAACGATATGTTCCTTGGTGAATGCCAGTGAAATCAAATTAATATTAATATTGGATACAGAATACAATATCTACATCTACAGAAACATTTGTTACATTGTAACACAACTCTCAACAAGGAAAAAGTGGTAGAGTTTCGACATTCCGTCAAAGTCCTAAAAGCCTAAAATAAAGCTAATCAACAATATCAAGCTCAAGTTGAAGTGCAGTATGATACTTACACTTGGATGTCCAGTTTTATCATAATGAACAACACAGCGCTTCAAGTCTCCAATCTCAGAAAAAAGCTCCTGCATGGTAAATTAAGATTGAAGAGAACTTCAAGAAATATTAGCAGGAAATAGAGACTACTAAAAAGGAAGCCATGACAAAAGTTGTACCCTTATGTCTTCATTGGTTACTCCATGGTCCAAATTTGAAATGTACAACTTTGTACCAACTTCAACCCCTTGTATCCCTGCAGCTCTTATGCTATCCTCAAACAAATCTTGCTGCCAAGGAAAAGGCCCGGTCCTCCGGATGGACTGGAAAACAAAATCAGATGAGATTCTTGAATCTTGAGTAGCAAAAAAACACAACTTCTTAGGTAACCACCATTGTTCAAGAGCAGTCGTGAGAGCAGAAACATCAACATTAAAAGACAAAAGTATAAAGCACGTGGCAAAGTAAATGTAGCCAAAATAATATACACAGAAAGACACACTACATTCAAACACCAATCTTTTAAGTAAATGATGAAAACCAGGAGTAAGAATTCAACCAATTTCAAATAAACTTGTGATATGAATGCTACAATTGAAGCTCGAGTTCTGATGTAAGTGGAGGAAGCTTCATTGCAAAATACCATGAAAGAGGGAAGTAAAGAGAAATCTTGCACTGTAGAACCAAACTTAGCCAGAGGATCCAATAAAACATCTGTCCACACACCCAGCACTCGAGCATTTTAAATCATCTGATCTTAAATCAAATGGATTAGCATGGTTTAGCACTTGGCCCAACTTTAGAGCTACAAAATTTTGCAGCTAGCCATAAGAGCTCCATTTTAAAATTCATGCATGAAGCTCCTTCATATAGTATGCTAGGCAGCACCAAAAACTCCTGAATACATCAGAGATCTGTAGTCATGCCCCCAAACACAAAAGCAAAACTCTTTAGGTTCACATTATTTGCAATGTTAAAGAAACTATGACAATTGCATCGAAGATGCAGAATGATCAAGCTTTAGCTTCTCTTTGGAACAAATACTAATGTATCTTTCCTCTTGCATTTTTTTGAGTTTCTATAATTTTCCTCTCTGGAATAGGATACTAGGGTATCCAAGTATTCCAGAATCTCAAGCACATGTATAAGGATCCACTGTTTTTGAGCTTGCCTTGGCAATGGCATAGGATGACGGCCGGGTATTAAGACCTCTACGAGCAGCACCAGTTATTCTTCCACCAACACCAGGATTCCTGCCTGTCCCACGGCCAGTGTGAGCTCGGGCTCTGCCACGTCCTCTACCTCTTTCTCTGTTACTCCTGCTGCTCTTTATCCTATCATCAAGTGACATATCCAAGGAAGAAGCCATTGCAATTTCAATCTAACAAAAGAATCAAATTCCTCCGAAACTGAGAATAATTCAGCCCTGCAACAAATAAGAAACAAATTAGTTCAATTAGACTAATGTGAATAACATACTCCGAGCTGCTTTTAAATATATATTTAAAAGTTTCTAGTTTTCTTTTTCGTACTTTTCTATATCACCTGAAAGGGGGAAAAAACCCTTCAAATTTATTGTTAACTAAGTTTGCAAACTCTCATAGGTAGCTCAAAACTCCCAACACGTTAAATTGAAAAGCCTAATCAAATCCCAAACCATATCGCAATACCCAAAAATCAAAACGCTCGGGAATTCATATCTTGTGTTGCGGATGAGAGGACATAGTTCAAAAAACAAAAATGAAAATTAGAATTACCTAGAGAAATAGCCGAAGCGAGGGGTGCATACGCAGAAGGGAAAAAACCCTAGAATCCGAACGGAAAAATGGGATGGCAGGAAAGAAAGAGAGGGCTTGAGTTGAGTGCGAGTATTTGGGGGCAGAAGCTTCAACAGCAAGAAGAATAAGAAGGCGCAAAGATTATTAGAGTTTTGATGATCGAAGAAGAGAAAACAGATTCATCCTTCGATTTGTGCGGAGTGTGGTTTCGCTTCTTACTTCGCAGAATAATATAATATATATGAGTAAAGGCGGTGTTCTTCCTCCAATAATTTTGAATAGTTATCATGGCTTTTATGTCATTATACTTTCTCAGGTTTGCCCCCTCGGAGCTTTTGGTAATTTCAGTTATGAAGGTAAAGATAACAATCAAATAAGCTATTTTAGTTCCCAAAATATATAATTCTTTTATTACAAAATAGCCTTTAAAAAAATATAGGAAAAGCCGTAAACAACTTTTAAGTTGTTAATATAATTAATTTTTCCTTTCAATTGTGAAATTATTATTATTTTTATCTTTTGAAAATTTTAAATTTAAGTGTTAGAATTTAGAATTTAAAATTTAAATTTAAAATTTAAAAACTAATCCATATTAGTTGAAAAAATTAACCCTTTATTTGAGCTAAAAAAAAAACATTTTGTCCCTTAAAGTATCTTAGTTTGATAAGATACGTATTCACAGAAAATTTTTTTAGAAATTAGACTTCGATAGTTTTTTATAAGCTATATGTTTAAAAAAATAAAATTTTTTATTCTTTAAATTTGTCTTGATCATTCATATATTGCCTCGTTTCCTGTTCCATTACCCATAGGTATCTTAAGTTTTGCCTCAAACCTAATTGATTCATAGTTTTTCTCTTTGAAAAAATTATAACATAAAGATAAACAAATTAAACTGAAAACATGATTAAGTGTTTCAAAAACATAATAAAGTACAAAAATAATCTCAAATTGTTTACAACAACATATATACGAGTCAGATCGGCCAATACTCATCATAGTCACTCCTATCCAATCAACTATTGAAAAAACTTGTCATATTCGAAGTAGGGTTAGCTGAGTCTACTTAGGTCGGTCTTAATTGCCATCCCTTTTCTCTAGAGACACTAAGCTTTACTTTAGTTTTAGTCTCCTACTATAGTTTTTAGCAACGTGGAATTAGTGGTAATTTTAGGGTGTGTTTGGCAACCACGTTCAAAGAGAAGAAGTACGTTTAGATATCTTGAAAACTGTAATTTTTGGTTTGGCAAATTTTTGATTCATGAACGCAGAAGTGATTTTGCATTCAAAACCACGTTTTCAAGAAGCAACAATTTTAAGCTTCTGCATTTCACCAACCAGCTTTTAGCCATCAATACTCAATCTTTATTTATCTTTTACTAATTTTATCCTTTATGCATACTATTGTATTATTTATATTATTTTTGTTTATATGAACTATCTTTTTCTATTATTTACTATTTTTTATTAATTATTTATTTGATATTATACACTTTTATAATTATATTTTTTTGTATTATTTTTATTTTTTTAATATAATATATTGATCCTATTAAGAAAGTAAATTAAACAAAAAATTAATTGTAAATAATAATAATAAAAAATTATAACATACTAAAAAAGAGTACTAAGAAAACTAAAAATATACTATATAAAAAATATCATAAATTTTTTTTGATTTATTTCAATTACTACCAAAATAAATATTTAATTTTTTTATTATTTTTAGTACTCTCTAAAATTTATATTTTGTTAGTTTTAATTAAAAGTATATTTTGTCAATTTTTATATATTATTTTTATTTTAGTGTATAAATATTAATTTTATTATAGAATTAATTAATAAGATCTATTCAAATATCTAAATTAAAATAATATATAAAAATTATTTAAGTTGATGTCTATTTTAGTAATTTTGTATCTAAAAGTGATTTTAAATAGTGTAATCCAAACAACATTTATTTTACTATAATCCATTTTGATATAAATATTGCCAAACATAAATCACTTAACACAAACTTACTTTTCATCAAAATCAAGTTTGCAAAATCAATTTTATTCAAACTTCCGTTTGCAAACTGTAATCCAAACACACACTTAGAAGTTGGTCATCTAGTTTTAAAATTCTGCAGAAATTAGTTTTGGAAGTAAGATGGCTGAATAAAATCTTTGAATTTTGAACTAGAGTATCCATACAATTATGACCTTTAGTTTGTTAAAAAACTTAATCCAAGACCGTTGTTTCAAGATAAAATTTGCATAATTCTAAAGTCATTTTCTATTTTTCAAATAGGGAAAAAAAAAACTGCATTGGCAAAGCAGTTTTAGTGACAACATTGGTTTAGACTTTAGACTTATTTGATTGAAAACGAAGAAAGATTGTTTGATGACAGTAATTTTTAATCATTTTAAGAATAATAAAAATAAACTAAAATATCTGATCCAAAAATTATTAAGCACCAATTTAAACGTTTACTCTACGGTTGAAAAACAAGAAAGCTTTGAAAAGTCGCAAAAATATCATCATCACCACCATCATCGTCAAATTATTATTATTATTATTATTATTATTATTATTATTATTATTATTATTATTATTATTATTATTATTATTATTATTATTATGTTCCTACGTCACTTGTTAACAAATCTCCAAATTGTTACTCCCAAGTCCCAAGGAAAGAAACTGAGACTGAGAGATTGAGACTCAATATCGTGTTTGTTAGTTCAGAGACTGGTACTAAAATTTCTGTCTCTGTCTCCAAAATTTCAGTATTTCAGTACCTCCAAAAAGTAGGGACACAAGAGACTGAAATTTTTAGAGATGAAGACTGAAACCTTAATAACATTTTATACCTAAAATACTTTCATTTCAATTAATTAATTCCAATTTTACCCTTTATGCAAATTAAATTAGAGTTTCATTCTTGTTTCAATTCCTGTCTCCCATTTTGCACCAAACAGAATACTGAGATTTGTTTCAATCCCTGTCTCTTAGTCTCTGTCTCTCAGTCTCAGTCTTTCTGTCTCTGTCTCTCCGCCAAACGCTACCGAAGAGAACATATCTAAGTTGTTCTGTGTAGTGTGTACAATTTTGCCAAAAAAAAAAAGGAATAATAATAACAAAATAATTCTCTTCCAAAAATACAACGTAGTTTTAGATCGTAAGACACAAATACAACCTGGTTATATATCCTAGGTTCCTAAACTAATTCAGGGACCCAAAGCCCGCATGAAAAGAAATTCGTGATAAATAAATATATTGCAGTAATAAAATTAAAATACAACATAGTTTAGAATCACAAGACACAAAGACAACCTAGTTTTATATCATAACTCATAAGACACAAATAAACATAGTTACCTATATGGCTATATCTATACGGATATAATAAATTTCATAATTGTACGATGTGATATTAGTGCAACCTTACATAAATTAGTGTGATACTAACATCAGATAGAAAAATTCTAAATTAATATTTAAATAAGTCAATAATCATCTCACGCCCGAAAAACAGAGAACATACCATTTTCTACACCAATATCTTCCCCTCATCATCAAAACTTTGGTCCACTGCCCAAAATTCCCTCCATGGTTTTTGCATGCGCTAGCCTCTTATTCGATCTACCGCTGTCCCTGTCCCTTTGCATCTTCATGATTTTCCAGGGAACTTCATCAAAACAATGAGACTGTTAGCGCAACTGCTGCTTCTGTTGAATCTCGAAAGTGTCTCAGGTGACATTGAGATGATACCATATTTGCACAAGACACAGAGCACTGTGAGTTCAAGGTAGGACCTCAACCAGCTATATCTTGAAGGATGGGAAGTGAATTCCAGATTTGAAGAAAGCAAGAAACCAGAAGTCCCTTGGCAATCACCAAAATAAAATGATCCAAGCCATGCATCTGAATCAAATGCAGATAGAAAACCCTGTATTTATATCGAAAGTGTGATTAAGAAAGTAGTTATATTTGTTGCAAAAGAGTCTCGCATATATCATCCTTTAAATTTGTCATAGCAAAAAAATAGCCAAAGACAAGTAATCAAATTTAATTTTCAGAGTGAGCATTATACCTATTGCTTCTCTTCAAGTATGCTTGGGTGTTCCAACCAAAATCCTGATCCAATGATATTGCAATGTTCTACAATGACCCTTCCACAACTTTCCGAAGACTTTCCATTCTGCTGATGAGTGAGAGCATTGTCCATCTTGTCCCAAAAAACTGAGGATCCTTGTCGGAACATGGCTGGTAAATTATTGTAATCAATAGCTAGTTCCTCAATTTTCTTTTGCAACTGAGCACCCTTCAAGTTTTGCTGGGCTTCCCTTTTCTGTTTCCCGGATGCAACAAGCTTCCAGAAACATGAGTTGTACTGATTGTTGATGTGGCAATCCACTTGTCTCCATGAAAGATAGTCTTTTAGAATCTCTGTAGATGGATAACACACTGCTCGTCCATCAAAGGAAGGAGGGTACTTCAACTCACTCTGCGAGAAGAAATCTTTCCATCTCATCACATAAGTGGACGTGAAGAATGACAGAATAGTAGAGACGATTTTACTAGCTCTTCTTTGAAAAAGTTCAGTGGTTTTCTTAAGAATAAAGCTATACTCATCGCTAACCCCATAGGCAAAGACTATATCGTGAGGAAACTCTTCTAACACAGTCATAGCACAAGAATTCATCAAATTAAGGGCTCTCTCATCATTTGGCTTCACAAATTCATGTAGCTCAGAAAATCTGTGGAAGTGGCAACCATCTATTCTAATTACAATCCATGTCAACGGCATCAACTTGCTATCAAACTCAAAGGACTTCACATACTCTGGTTTCACATTGTCAACATCCTCCACAAAACAACCAAGCTCTTTCAAAAGAACAGTTTGATCATTCCAAAATTTTCTACCTGCTATCTTCTTTGAATGCACTGTAATAATCTTTCTCCTTTGTCTTTTAATGGGAACCCCATTATCTGCGTACTTCACAATATCATCAACCACAGCCTTTAAGACACATGACCCTTGTCGGAATATGGGCTCCAGTGTATTGTAGTTGACATTGAACTCATCAAATAGAAGATTGTTTAGGTTACATTTCTCAGCACCCTTGAGTAAATCATGTGCTTCCCTAAAATCCATGCCACGTTTGACAAGACGCCAAAAGCATTGATCGTATTGATTATTTGCATGACAGATATTTTGCCTCCACAATAGATATGCTTGGAGGACATCTACCGAAGCACAACTCGTAACATGCCCATGGAAGGAAGGAGAATACTGCAGTTCCTTTTGTGGGAAGAAGTCACTCCATTTTGTCACAAATACAGATGAGAAAAAAGAAGTGATGATGGATAGCACTTTGCTGGCTCGTCTATCATAAAACTTGGAGGTCTTCTTGAAAACAAAAGTGTACTCATCACTGAACCCATAAGCAAGTACAATATCTGCATACTCTTCAAGCAGGGAAACAGCACAAGAGTTCATCAAGTTCAAGGCATTTTCATCATAAGGCTTGTGAAGCTGGTGGAGTTGAGAAAACTTGGTGAAGTTACGGCCATTGATTCGAACAAGAATGAAGTTGGGAAACATAACCTCATCCTCCAGTTCAAAATTCTTGACATACTCATACTTGCTGTTTGCCATTATGTTGTTTCAAAAATATTAATCAGATCATGCTACGAAGAATATTTTTCCTGTACAAACTACACTAGAGGCATTTTGAGTTAGTTATTTTCTATATGAAATTGTACTCTTCATTTATAAAAAATCATATTTTAATACTATAAAATCGTACTCTTCATTATAAAAGCATTACATCTTAATACTATATCAAAATTATTAAAAATATAAATAAATCACAAATTCAAGAACAAATTGAACATTTCCTCAATTATTTACATTTTGCAGGTTAAATGTATTGTGTAAAAGTGAAATAAAAATAAATGAATGGGTGATAATATTAACAGAAAAGTGATTATCAAAATCACTAGAAGCCTAGACAATTTTTTTCCCCCAAAAGAAAATGATTGTTATATCCAAAGTTCTGAAAATCGAACTATCATCGAACCATTCTAACTACTTGTTCACTGATTTAATGGTTCAACCAGAGTAACCAAATTATAATAAAATGATACATAAATTATAAAGTATGAGTTCAAGAATTTAGCAATTCTAATACATAAATCATAAATAAAGAGCAGAACTTCAAGAAGAGAGCTATGTAGAGTCAGCACCTAAGCATAAATATGCAGCATATACATATAGTATTCTTCCATACATTCGTCTTTGAAACAAGACTAAAAATGCACAAGCACAAGCACAAAAATCAAAACCATGTAAATAACATGACACTTATGTCTAAATTGTTAATAACCACAATACCAGCAGCAGTTTCAATATAACACCAAGAACAATACAGCAAGATTATCAACAAAAAAATAACAGTAATACAAATTATTAACAATAAATCAATAACACAGCAAAAAGAACAATTATTAACACCATAACAAGAACACAGCAACAGTAAAAAACACAGCAAAGAGGATTGCAAGAATTGCAACAGCACAGCATTCCGTACCATAACACAGCAAGAACACAGAAAAGAGGAGATGACTCACCTACCAGAATCTTCGGCGAGCACGGCAGAGCAGAGGGATACCTACGACGAAGGAGAAGGAGGAGCGACCGACGACTAACTGAACCCGAAAACCAACCACCACCAACGAACGGCGGCTGCCTGCGGCGGCTGGGGTTTAGGGTTTCACCGACAGAGCCTAAACTCTCAGTTCTCAGGGGGGGACTGGCGCTGTCCTTTCTCCACAACATGCACACAAGCCAACCGCGGTAATTTTGAAATTTTAATGGCTCTCAGGGGCTTTCGTGCCATTTTACTTCCATTGAGGCCTTGAGGGTGTTTTCGGTCATTTAATTTGTTGCGTGTGCATTGGAAGGTAGTGGTGCAGACGCACGCAGCGTAGCACAAGCGCGGTTTCCTACACAAGCAACAGCTTTGAGCGCGAGGAGGTTCACTTCTTAACCCTCGTCTCCCTCTTTCTCTGCAGAGTGAAGAACGAAACGAACAATGCGACGAAGAAGCCAGCGGAAGGGGCAATCCTCAGTCTCAGGTAGCTAACTTTATCCTTCTCTATCTATCTATGCTTTGATGTTCCTTTTCAGTGTTCCTCAGAAATCACATGGAAGATGCAACGTCATCATCCAAATGTCATTTTTAGTTCCATTGCATCTCATGACATTGAAAATGTACTTGTTTTCATCACTTGCTTGTGAAAATGGTTATTCAATTCTATCCACGTCCAAGATTGGTTTGCGCCGATAACTAATTAGTTAGGCCAATAACTAATTTATTATTCCTCCAGAAAACTGCATATCCATTCCTTTTTTCTTCAGGTGTACATTGTTATATCCATCTTGTGCTTCAATATATATATATATATATATATATATATACACACCTTCTTTCATGGGTGTCTCCCTGTATTAAACTTTTATTCCCCATGGAATTAGCAGCTTGCAGCATGTAAGAAGCATAACAGTGTCTCAAATAATTAATTTCAATTTCAATTTTTAAATTTCTAGTTTGTTAAGGATTATTTACCTAGTATTCTTCTGCTTTTGGGGTGGATGGATGTATGCAGTTTCTTTCGCACGGATTTTTTGACAGCAATGAAATTCAAATTTTGTCTTCCACGGTTGAAATGAAACTATAAATCCATAACATGGGAGCATTAGTATTTGTTTTCCTTAAATTTAAGTTGTCCTTGAGTCAGGAATCACTTTCTTAGTGAAATTGAAACGAAAACATAACAGGAGGTCAAATTCCCCCCCCCCCCCTCTCTTTTCCCTCTTTTTTTTTTCAGTTGAAGCATGTACAAAACCCAGTGCATATTGCTGATCCAAATGATTCTAATGGTCACACATTATTTACGGGCATTTGCTTTTGAAATTGCAGAAAATGAACCAAGATCACAACAAGATTCAGAAGGTCAGAGCAAGTTTCAATCACTTAGTGATAATGATTCTATAATATCATTTCAATTACTGAGCCAAATCATGTTACTCATGATTTGCCAACGTTTACACTGGATTTCAGGAAGTTTGGCGGAAATATCAAGGGAGGCAGTGGGGAAACTTTTACAGCGTGCTAATAAAGTTGGTGGCAGGAGGAGAAAGATGATGGTTGGTTTGTTAATTTGTTATCATTACTTATTCATAAGTTTAACTGCAGTTGTTTTGTTGACTTAGTAACATGGAAGTGGAATAACTTCATTGTCAGTGTTTGACGTTTTATAGTGATGTTGGAAAATTCTAGTGTTTCATGTTCTTCGTTTGATCTTCTTATAGCTGGAGTCTGAGACGGAACAAAATGGAACTCACATATTGGAACAAATCCTCCAACCGAAGACTTCAGAGGTTGGACATAATCATAGAAATCCCATAGGAAGTACTTCTGCAGAGGAGAAATGTAATAACGTAAGTATAGACCAAGGATACTTGAACGACAAGGGCGAACTAGATGACTCAGACTGGGAAGAGGGTACCATTCCCGTGGATGATAGCCCTGTGACTATTGAATTTGATGTGACTCCAGATCCAGCTGTGAAGAAACAAGCTCGTCGTGCTTCTGCCAAGGATAAGGTTAATTACTATCTTTTACCAGTAGCATAGTTGGCTTTAATAGTATAACTTTCAGCCACTTGCTAAAAATTTAGTAAATTCTTCAGGACTTGGCTGAACTTGTACACAAGGTTCATTTGCTTTGTTTACTTGCTCGTGGAAGGTTAATAGATAGTGCTTGTGATGATCCTCTTATTCAGGTTAATCCTTGATAACCTTTTAATCTTTTTAATGAATAAAAATTCTTAGTAACATTTTTAAGTATAAAAAAACTGGATATTATAAATAACTTAATTGTGTTTTCATATCTTGCCTCCCTAATATCTATTATTTTATGATAATTAAATTGCTTCTGAAATTGAGCACTTCTTGATAATGGCAGGCTTCTTTGCTTTCTCTACTCCCAGCACACTTGCTTCAGTTGTCAAATGTCACAAAACTCACATCAAGAGCTCTACATCCTTTAATTTCATGGGTATGCTTTGATTCAGCAATTATATGCTTTGTTTTGTTGCATTTAGTGCTTAGTTTGTACCACGCATTCTATCCTTTTTGATTCCTAGTGTGTAATGTTTGCAGTTCCATGATAACTTTCATGTTCGAAACTATACAAATGCAGAAGCATCACTACACTTTGCTTTGTCATCAGCTTTAGAATCACGTGAGGGTAGTCCTGAAGAGGTGGACCTTCTTTTACTAGAGCCTTGTTGTTTCAATATTTACTTCCTGACTAGTGACTATATATATATTTGACTAGATATTTAGTTTATACTTCAATAAGGGTTGCATCGATCATCATAATATTAATATGATTAGGGAGGTGTATAACACATGCTATTCTAAATAAAATAAAGTTTCTTCAGATCAGATTGGTTGTATCATCTGTAGAGTTCATGCAATATAATCCTCTAACAAAATTAACATGAATTTCTTAAAAAATATTTATGTAATTGCAGATTGCAGCTTTATCAGTTGCACTGTTTAGAGCTTTGAATTTTACAACCAGGTATTGCAACATTATGTTTTCCTCTCTTTTCATCTTCTTTTCTTTCATCCAAAAGTATTCTAAAAACAGAAATCCACTCATCTTTTTTCCTTTCGTACTATTTCCATTCTCTTTTTTATAATATTAATTATTGAGATAAGATTGGAAGAATTTAATTTCTTCTGGTAAGCATTTATGTGAAGTTAAGTTAAATTTCTTGTTGATGCTATATTTTAGGTTTGTATCCATTTTGGATGTTGCATCTCTCAAACCAAATCAATCCATGGGATCAGATGCAGGTAGATCCAGTAAGGGGATATTTAATACTTCAACACCAATGGTGTCTAAGAAAAAATTGGATTTTAATTCAACACGAAAATCATTAACCAATGAGAAAGAAAAAGTCTGTGAAAGCTCTTGTGGGAATTCACGGAGAAGTAAAAAAGGTCGTGCAACAAGCCATGTGTCTGAGTCTAATAATCCTCCCACTGCTGAAAACTTGAATGATAGTGTGTCCAAGTCACAAATTTCTGAGACACAAGATAAGAACTCCAAACCGTGTCTTTCTGAACAATCTTGTAGATCAAAGAGAAAAGGGGATCTTGAATTTGAGATGCAGTTGGAAATGGCTCTTTCTGCTACAGCAGTTGGATCCTTGAATAGTAAATTGGAGTCGGATACAAATGATGATGCAGCAAATGTTTCTTCTCCATCAAAAAAAATGAAGAGAGATATAAGTGGAGAATCTTCAACGCCCCCTCAAGTAATTTCCACAGCACTAGGATCAAAAAAAGTAGGATCACCTCTGTATTGGGCAGAAGTATATTGCAGCGAAGAGAATTTGACAGGAAAATGGGTGCATGTTGATGTCGTGAATTCTATTATTGATGGGGAGGACAAGGTTGAAGCTATGGCAGCTGCATGCAAAACATCTTTGAGATATGTTGTTGCCTTTGCTGGGCAGGGGGCCAAAGATGTGACCCGCAGGTTAGAGTTTCCCCTTCATTTGTGTTCATTTTGAAGCTTTATTTAAACTCAAATTCCCAACAGCTGTGTTCATCGGATGCTTTACTGCTCAAGCTTTCATTTTATTTGTTTTGGGAGATTACTCTTGATCGTAGGATAGAGTATTTGTTTCTCTGATCTGATGAGCAATACTGGCACAAAAATCCATTGAGTTCATGCTGGATGCAAAATAGGCAGCATGACAAGTTTTGAAGTGAAAAAGCATAGCAGGCTTAATTATATTAATTGATATACTGGTACACTAGTATATATTTTCAGTCATTCTTACCCTTGTGAGAGAAAAATTAATGGAATATTTATAAGTTATGGCAAAACCTTCATGATTATTACTGAATTACTTATTAACAGGAAAGGAAAAATAGCTGTCACTACACAACAATTAGATACACTAGATGTGTGTCCGAGATGTTTACAAATGATACCATAGAGCATATTGGACGTATACTAAGCCAGTCATTATACCATAAAGATTGAGACCCATTACCAACTTAAACCGAAAATCCTCTCTGAGGAAGTTTACTGCATTGATTATACTCTTCCAAAATAAGACCCGTTAATAGGAATAGTATTAGTAGCTTGCAAGAATGATCCTTGTTTGACATACTCATCACACAACACTGTAACCCATGGTTTATCAGTTTGTGTCAAACAATTCCAGACTAACTTTCCCAAAAGTCCTACGTTTCTTAGTCTTGTATCCATAGTTCCCAACCCGCCGTACTCCCTTGGAAGAGTAATATTATCCCATCTTACGAGATTGAAACCTTTATCATTGCTCTTGCCACTCCAAATAAAATTTCGCAAGCAAGCATCAATGGAATTACAAATAGATTGTGGCAACCACATGGCTTGCATAGAATAGATGGGTAAAGAGGAAAGAACAGACTTAACCATTCTCTGCCAGCATGATTAAATAGTTTACCTTTCCATGAAGCTAATCTTTGTCCGATTTTTTTCTTGAATACCATAAAATTGAATTGTGACATAGTAGAGTTGCCTAATAAATATTTCATTTCCTGTCAGACATAGCTGTATTTTTCAGAAGGTAGCTCATGCATTTTTACCTCCACTCAACTCTTAAATTTTAATGCTGATTAGTAGCTTCAATTAGTTGACTAGTGATTCATAAGGGTTATGTCTCATTTCCTGAAGATGCTTGTTCATTTTGTTGTATTAGGTATTGCATGAAATGGTATAAGATAGCATCGGAACGAGTTAATTCAATGTGGTGGGATTCAGTATTGGCACCGCTGAGGGACCTGGAATCGGGGGCAACTGGAGGTGTGGTTCCTTCGAGAACAAACCACATCACTTCTACACAATCCAACATGAGTGACTCTTTCGTACCTACACGGAGCTCTCTTGAGGATATTGAGTTGGAAACTAGGGCATTAACTGAGCCTCTTCCAACTAACCAGCAGGTATTTCGAAGTGACCCTTAAAACATGAAGAATTATATTGTGTATATAATTTAAGGCTCTCTTTCCCCTTGCAGGCCTACAAAGCTCATCCACTTTATGCCATAGAAAGATGGCTTACTAAGTATCAAGTACTTCACCCAAAGGGTCCAATTCTGGGCTTATGTGGAGGTTTCCATGTTTACCCTCGGACTTGTGTGCAAACTGTTAAGACGAAAGAGAGATGGCTCAGGGAAGGACTGCAAGTTAAAGCCAATGAACTGCCTGTGAAGGTCTCATCTTGCAAACACTTTTTAGTGTTGTTCCCCTGATTTCCTTGTATTTTTTCCCTTTTGATTTACATCTGTTTGATTCTTTATCCAAAATTAAAAAAAAAATGTAAAAATCCATTCAGGAGCTTAAACCTTCCGTGAAGGCCCAGAACTTACAAGATTTTGAAGCTGATGACTATGAGTGCACTGATTCTAAGGAAAATATTAAACTTTATGGGAGCTGGCAGTTGGAACCATTAAATTTGCCTCATGCTATGAATGGGATAGTACCTAAGGTATTTTCTGTTACTTTCTGCAAAATACTCGGAAAAAGTATAGGTATGAAGATAATTTGATGGTAGAAAATTAGAAATTCCTTGCTAACGTCTTAAACGGTTTATCCTTCAAGATTTCTTATGTAGAAGTATGTTCCATGCATTTTGCTCCTTGGATCAACACTCGATATACAATATAATAGTTTGACATTTTCTGATTTGGGTCTAGCCAGGCTTATTTTCCATAGCAACTACATATTCGAACAGGTTCAGTGTACTGCCCTGATGAAGACCGTCTTGCTCTAAATTACTGTATTTTGTAGACAATGAGGTTGAAAATAAATAAAATAAAAAGAAAGAAGAAAGGAAAGCCAAAACCATCTTCCAAGTCCAATAAAGGGAGTTTGGCAAGTCAAAACCTCACCAGTCAGTTTAATAAAACAGTGCTTTGAGGCCCCATCTGGTGTATGTGGAGCACGGCTGAAGATGTATTTTTTGTATGATTGAATAGAGACTTACGGAGCTCTGAGTAAATTAAGCTAGTTGCCCCTATGTACTTACTGGCTTACTGCACTGCATTTATAAGATTATAATCATAAATATCTGCTAGCTGGAATATGCACATATGTACATCTTGTTTTATGTGATTGCATGAATTCTATTATTATTGATTGTTGCATTTCCTGTTTTGAATTAGAACGAACGTGGTCAGGTAGATGTTTGGTCTGAGAAATGTCTTCCACCAGGGACCGTGCACCTGAGATTTCCAAGGGCGTTTTCAATTGCAAAGAAGCTAGAAATTGATTATGCTCCTGCTATGGTTGGTTTTGAATTTAAAAACGGGCGTTCATACCCTGTCTTTGATGGTATTGTGGTGTGTGCCGAGTTCAAGGATGTACTGTTAGAGGTATTCTTTTTTCTTGCTAAAGAAATAATATTGCTGCAGATAAACTGAAATTTGACATGTGAAAAGTTTGTCACATTATCAACTAAGTAAATGGCTCTTTAGTTCTTTAAATCTTATGAATCTAATGATTACTGTGGCTAGCAAGCAGTTCATGAAAATTGCGTATGCTATATAAAGTAGAAAAGTAGAAATCTCTTGGCCTTCAAAAAAATAATATTAATAATAATGATAGAAATCCCTTAGCCTCTTTAGTTACAATAAAGCACTCAATTTCATCTTCACCCCTCTAAAATTTGGTTTTTTTCCTCGACTCCAGGATGTTAAATTGTTACTTTTGCATCCTGCTTTTATAGTTCTCTGCATTTACCTCTTCCTTGATTTTCTCCATTTCCCAGGCATTTGCCGAGGAAGAACAAAGACGGCAGGCAGAAGAGAAGAGAATAGATGAAGCTGAGGCTCTTCGTCGGTGGTACCAGCTGCTTTCATCTATCGTAACGCGCCAAAGGTTGAAAAATCGATATAATAATGGTTTGTCATCAGAGATTTTGACTGAAATCCAACATGTGAATGATAAGGAATCAAATGCCATAGTGAGTGATAGTTATGACAAGAATCAGACTCCCAAAAACCAGCAAGTAAACACAAGCAAGAATGATAGCGGTCTCGATCTGGAAGCTTTGGTAAGTACTCCTGGTAAAGCACATGAGCATGTGTTTTTGAAAGAGTATGAGAGCTTTGATGAGGGAACCTCTCTATTAACAAAACGATGCCAATGTGGATTTTCAGTCCAAGTAGAAGAATTGTAGCATCTATGCGAAACACTTTCATGTAAAACACCCACCCCCAACAAAAAGAAAATGTATAAAACACGTTTTGTCTGGATGCAGAGTTTTGATGAAACTTGAAAGCAGTTAAAACCTTGTATTTTTCGGGACTCACTTTTCCAGATATGTATATTAAACATACTTCAGTTTGTGAATGCAATTTCACAGAATATAGAAGACATGTTTGTCAACTAATCTTTTAAGAGGGGACCAAATAAGGCCCCCATAAAAGGGAGAAAAGATGGAGCCCAATTGAATTGCTTAACTATAAATCTGTTTAATACCGCACTGAGTATCACAAATTTCAAGAGGGAATAAAATCAGAACCAAACAAAGTGGAGGAAAAATTAGAGGGGGTGTAGTCCAAATTCTAATTTCACTAACCAAGTCCCAGCCGAGGAAGATAGTCGTTATCATCATCTTCTCCATCTTTTTCTTTTGTTTGATTTCGTTGACGTCTTCTTCTTCTCTTATATATGTATAGAAAACTAGAGTATAAAAATTTTGATGCACAACACAATTTTTGTGTATAGCACACAATTTTAAAAGACCACGTACTTAAAATATTAACACTTAACTGACAAAATACAAATAACACAAAATTTGTATGCATAAAATTTTTTAAAGATCATAATTAACTCACCATACCAACAAAATATATTCACAATAAAAATTAATGTACCAAATAAAAATTTTTGTTATGAATAAAAATTTCTATACTTTATTGATAAAATTTTTACTATATACAAAAATTTGCGTACCATGTTTAAAATTTTGTTATATTAATAAATGTGTTTTTCAACAAAATTTTTTGCGCTAAAAAACTGCAGATAAAGAGAAGTAGTGATGTATGCGTGCATATTTTTTTAATTAAATTTGTGTCAATTTAATTAAACTTGACTACAAAAATACTTATACGTGTAACATCACCGATACGAATATTGTTCAAATACAAACTATTTTGTCAATTCATGATAAAACCTCATGTGAATTTAACTTCTGTCTAAATAAATAACAGGTTGCATATGTCCTGAGGAATAAATAAATAGAATCTCACATTTAATCAGAAATTCAAATCCAAAATCTTTCTCAATAAAAACAAATATCCAAGTATTTGAACTAAGCCTTGATGATTATAAAAGAGAGAAAGTTGATATACAAATAGTAGTTGGTAGCTATGTATGTTATCATAGATTATAATAAAAAAAGTTACTTATGGAATGAGACAGAAAAATGAATTGAAATTGAGTAATAATGCCAAATAGATGACATTATATTTTCAGTAAAAGTTGCATGTGGAAAGTGCTTTCAGTTTTATTTATCCATATAACTTCTTCTCTTCTAATACATAAACATCAACACAAGCACATTTAATTATACAAAAAAGTAAGTCAAAATTATTGCCAGTATAATGTGGTACTGCTTTTCTCCAAATAAATGGAACCTACCATTTCATGTCATCAAAACCATCACTATTTTTGCCAAACGTTCCAAATATAATGTAGGGACTCCAAGAAATTAATTCAATTTTTCTCTGGTTCCACATGCATGATGACATAATACCAACAACAACCACAATAATAATTGTAAGCATTACAAACTTTCTCTTTTCCTCTTTTTATCTTATTCACTCCTTAAAATTGGTCAGACTTTTACCTGCTCTTCACATGGACAGATGGACTTTTAATGAAAAACAGCAAAAATTACTGAAGCAAATTGTATTATACTATTACATTATATAGTATCATAATATGTTCGGCCAAAAACTTCAAATTTTCAGTTTTCCTATTGCCGATTTTGCCTAATTTTATGCTATTTTGCGTGAGGCACTACCATAATAAGTCAGGAACAATGGGAGCATGCACGTATTAAATTATAATAGGTCAATAGGATGTAGGAATTATCTATTCCTAAAATTCTGCTTGATTGAACACATTCCATACTTTAGCTGCTAGAACAAGAATACAGGACAAGATTAATTACAGAATATATCAGTTGATGAATGAAATTACATTGGGAAAATAGCTACCACTCAGCATCAAATGAAAGAAAGTGAAACCGTCACATCCAAGATAGTAGAGTTCATTTGATAAAGCTTTTTGAAAAATAACTTATGTTTATTAAAATTAAAAAGTTTAATATAATTTTTTACATTATTTAAATTTAATTTTTAGATTAATGTCAATTATAATATTTTTTAATTTTAAAAATTATTTTACTAAATACACTTATTGTTATTTGTGCTTATTGAAAGCCATTTGTAATTTCATTTACCAAGTATAGAATTATAGATACTATAACTTTTAAAAAATAATCTTCTAAAAATTAACTTATATAAGCTACTTTTAAAAAGTAAGAATTTTACTAAATCAAGTCTAAATAACCTTAAACAACAAAAACCCAAGTAATTTGTCACGTTTAGAATTTGATAGTCATAAATCATAATTTAATGCATCTATAGTTCTATTACTTCTATATATGTGGTAATGACTGTCAATTATGTACTCTGATTTATTCCTCATTCCATTATCTAAAGACATTCAATTAAGATTTTAGAATTAGAATTATGACTATATCATATTTTCTAAACTGACATATCATGTAATCGTGCATAATGAAATAGGTATCATAACCTGATATGAAAATTAAAATGTAGTAAAACACAAATCACTTCTTTCTATTGAATCCCAAATACATTTACCCTTTTCATTTCATGAATTCAATTTGATTCCAATTGTGACAAAACTCCTTAGAGACCACATAAATATCTTAATTTCCACCAACACAAAGTGTGCCAACATCTACCAACATGATTACCTGAGAGGACGAAAAGTCAACACAATACGATTAACTTAAAATGGTTAAACCAAACTAGGAAAGCCACTTCACAAAATATAAGAAATTTTAGTGACACACTTCATAACTGCGACAACTCATACCCAGGTCTTATCAAAGGGGAACAGAAAACAAATAGAGGAATATAACTGTACAACTATTCTGCGCCGTACGAGGTTATACATTCAAATTTCTTACATCATTCTTCATTGAGATCCTTTCTTTTCCCTTATCCTAGATACAGTGCCACGTTGACTCAATTAGGGGTTAACATTGCATTGACCATTGAAACTTAATAAAATCTGAAACAACACCATTTCCTTTTCTTTTCAACAATAATATGAATTTCTAAGTTAAAAGAAACTTAAGAGAACACAGCTACGAGAAAAACCAAATCATCATCATAATCAGCTCAAGTCACTGTCCCTCTTCTTTTGATAATTAGGATAAGAGAAAAGATAATAAAAAAGAAAAACAAAGCCTCATCATCATAATCTAACTACCACTACACAATTTTACAAGGCAGTAACAAAGAACACAAGATTCTAGACATCACACACACCCCCGCCCACTACTACAAAGACCAATCTATCAAAGCATGATTTTTTCTTCTTTCTTGACCACCCAAAAGAACTTATATTCTCTCTATATCTCAACACTCACTTCTGTCAATTGAGGCTTCACCTTTGGAGGCCTACCCCTACCCCTAGGGGTAGAAGGAGCACTCAACGGCGACGGTGGAGGCGGCGCCGCTGTCCGGGGAATCTTCTTAGGCCTTCCTCTAGGCCTACCACTTCCACCTGAAGGCTTTGCTTTCGGTGACTTTGGTGGTGCATTTGGATCCTTTGGTGGCCTTCCCCTTGGCCTTGGGGATGACAAAACAGTTCCCGGAGGAAGTGGCTCCTTTGCCTTCGGCGGCCTTCCACGGCCTCTTTTTGGTGGCGGACTACCATCAGGTTTCATGTAGTTGTTCTTCAAGAACACAAGCTCCCCACTGTCTTTCATCTTGTTGAGGTGGTGATTGAGGAGTGTTGTGTGTCCCTCTGGTAATTCTCCATAAGTGGACTCTATGTACCTCGATATGGCTGATTTGTTGGATCCATTTGGTTCATTGAGTCCGTCCAATGCCTCCATTATCATCTACAACAAGAACCATACCATGATCAGTAACAGCTACACCCAGATGGAATAATCAGTTTGTATCTTCAAAAATGGAATCTTTTTCAGTAATAGATCTTGCCTACTGTAGAAACCATAGATTATTTTACTGGGTTTCCAAGTTTGGGTAAAATTCGTTACAGAGAGGGAGGAAAAATGGATTTTTTTTAAAAAATTGAATTACCCAAAAACCCTAATTCCTTTCCCTTTCTCTTCCTAAAAATGTTTAAATTTTCAGCTAACTGAACAAAATCTAACACCAAGGTCAGTGCAAATGTCAGATCCAAAATAAAAATTCCAACTTTATTATAAAACTATTCGAGTTTTTTTTTTTTTTTTTGAACAAAAGGTAAAAAGTAAATCTTGATTTTTGGAGTATGAATTGAATTTACCTCAGGATAAGGAGGAAGTGATGGAGGCTTATTAACCTCTTCGGTTGCCATTGAAGTTGTTTGTTTGCTGATGAATGAAGAATCTATGAAAGCTTTTTGTGCAGTTCACTCACGCTCACAACAAGGCCTTAAAACTGCAAATTCTAAACAGAGGAAGTTCTCAAAAAAAAAAAACCGAAAATTTTCAGGAAAGTGTTTTGATATGGGTGACACTGCAGTGATCTGAGGATTGAATTTAAAGGAAAAAAAATAAATTTTAAATTGGGAAAAATTTAATTTAAACAAAAAATAATGCTACCCTTCCTTTTTTATTTTTTCAATCTTCTATTGTTCGTTCATCTATCGAGAATATGGACGGCCAGGAATCACCGAAGTGAAGGTAATCTAACGGTGGAGGTTTTTTGTGAAGAAGGTAACTTGGATCAATGACGTGGCATATGTTGTGCTAGTTCATAGGAATTTTTTAAGGTAAGGTAGGGGTGTTGTCTGGGCGAGGATCAATTAATGAAGAAAAAGGTCAGAACTCACAAGGATCGATGACGTGGCAGGTGTGTGCGTTGGAGTCACGGAAACTTTTGGTTGGTACACTCTTGTCTTTTCTTTCCATGTAGCTTTTGAATGAGAATGAATTCTTTCTATTGCGAAAAAAAAAAAATTTGAAGAGTAAGGTGTGATTTTTAATTTTTTAAATATTTTTTATTTATAAAATTAATGATAAAAAATAATATTTTTTTAATTATTAAAATAAATTGAGAAGATTTATTTCTATTTTAAATGAGAGTCTTAATTTTTTAGGGTGTTTTTTTTTTCTTTAATAAGTTTGTTTATTATTTTATTTGAATTTTGCTAACTTATGTTTTAAGACCATATTAAATATCATAAAAAAAATATATTTGACTATAATTATTAAAATTTAATTATTTTTATATTTTTAAATTTTTATTAATATTAACACGTACTTTTAACATATATATTAACTAAATTTATTTATTTTTTAAAAAAACTGAATATATCTATTTGGATTTTGGAAATGGAATCACTAAAGAATTTTGAGAGATTATTTTTAAAATACAAAAAAAAATTATTATGTATAAAATAATTTTGGATACAATATTATTTTTGTTTTTAATATTTGAATAACCCTAATTTTATTTTTAACATTTGACTTTTTATAAATATTTTATTTTATTTATATTTATCTTTTGATAAAAATTAAAATAATTTTTCAAAAATATATTTTTGTCTCGTATTATTTTTTTTATTACTCTTTTACCACTTTTATGCTTCGTTTGGAAAGAAGAAAAAATAAGAGAAATTTTTTTTTAAAAAAATTGAAAAAAAAAGAGAAAGTTATATTTTCTTTTCTATTATTGGAATGAAGAGAAAAAAATAACTAATATATAAAATGAGATATTTATTCTTTTCATAAAATAAAATATAACTGTTTATATTTATTTATTTTTATTGGTATTTTTAAATATTATAACAAATTATAAATGTATATATCGATATAATTAATAAATATAATGTTTAAGGAAAAAATTATTTTGTGATAATTTATGAAAATTATTAAAACTAATTTTATAATAATAACAATATATAATCAAGGTTACTATTGGAAAAATACAAAAAAAAACCACGCACTTTAAAAACACTCCTTTTTACTATAAATTTTACAATGATGATTTGGTTGCCTATTTTTTTTACCTCTACCACATCCTTCTTCTACTGTTTATCCATAATAATGACTACTCTATTTTTATTATTTACCTTTTCTGTATACTAAATCTTAAACCCTGAAGTATATAACTCCATTGCCTTCATCCCTACCCATCTCGTTTCTTGCAGGCGCATTATGTTAATCTTTTTCTTTGTTATAGTATTTACCACTTTCATAGACTTTTTTATTAGTGTGCCTATATTTCATGTCTCAAATAGAAGAGTAGGCCATATCTCCAAAGCCATATCTCCAACATAAGAGTAAAATATTAACCCTAATAATATCACTCCTCATTCCCTTGTATCATATTCATATAAATATCACACCACTTTAAAGATAAAAAAGAGAAAATGGGGGATATTCATTTCCTCAAGAAGAGAGGAAAGAAAAGCAAACATGTCGCAACTCCATTCCAGATCCATCATCGCCGTGTCATTCCAGATTCATCAACGCCATGCTATTCCGAACCCATCATATGTTCCTGTACCGTTCCGAATCCACTGTGTCCGCTTTCCTTTTTGTTTTGCTCTATTTGTCCTCTCTCTTTTTTATATTTTTCTCTTCTTTTTTTTTATTGCACTTATTATGGTTTTCTCTTATATGCATTCTATTCTTTTTTCTAAGGAGAACCCACCCAAAATGACATAATTTTGGGGACAAGTTACATAAATAAATCATTTAGAGATCAAATTTACGCAAATGTAACTTTCGTAAACATGTTACATTCTTGTCCTAAACCAACTCTATGTAAATTGCTGTACCCTACCACGATTTACTATTTACACATAATCTGCTATAGGGTATCACAGATTACACTCAAAATATAAAATCATAATCTGCTACACCCTATCGCGGATTATAAATAAAAAATGCAAGGTGATGGAATTGCTAGAACTTGCGAAGGGGGTTGAATCAAGTTAACTCATAAATAAAGTTCTTATGCTCTATTTTTGCGGAAGCTAATTATGCAGGAGATTTTTCACGTTTTGTCTCTAAAACCAGATAAAACACAGAGAATGGAAGAAGAGAATGAGACCAGCATGTATCCTAGTTCGATTTTCAAGTGCCATAAAACCTACATCCAGTCTCCACCATAACTATGGTGGAATTTTCACTATAATCAAACTGATTATAAACACCAAGACTAATGAATTACAACCTAATTTATCTAGTATCTTTCACTAAGCTTTCTACCCCAAAGCCTAACTACCCAAGTGTTGTCCCAACTTGAAAGGAGAACCTAACTAGATTCAGATACACCAAGTGCTATCCTAACTTGGCAAGGGGAACTAATCCTAGCTCAACAAACACAAATACACAGAAATAATTTTTTGGCTTTTTCATGCATCTCTCTTGCCTCTTCTCTCATGAATTTTTCAACTCACATTCATAAGCCTTTTTTTCAAATACAGAAAGATGACATTAGATAACCATAACAAAGAAAATTTGGAATGAAGCACAAATTGAAGGGAAAAAGATTCAGCTCAAGTGTTTTGAGATGATACTCTTATATCACTCTATTTTCCTTGTCTTTCAATGTTGAAGTGAGGCCATCTTTATAGATGTAGCTTGCTCTTCCAATTCTTCTAATTGCCTCTTCCAATTCCTTGTACCTTCTTCCCGTTGAAGCTGTCTCCATTGGCATGCAATGCTTTTTCCATTATGCTCCACTTACTTTGTTGTCTGAGGAGTCACTGCCTTCTTTGGCATGCACAGTATTTCCATTTTCATGCCATACCAACTGTTATCCATAGCTTTGTGTAAGAACCGCAATTAATCGAACTGATTAATTAAGTGGTTATATTGCCCAAATTTGATTCTGAAAAATTAGACTAAGAATTTGGTGTTTTAAACATCATTTTTGGGCTCAGTGGGCCTGTCCGAGTCAGAAAATGTGTTTTCTGTGAAAAACTGTGAAAAATCGTAAATCGGCAGTTGAATCAGTTGAACCGGTTTAAGTCTGCCCGGTGCTACGCAAGAAAAAGTTGAAAGAGTCAAAAACCTTATAAAAACATTAGAAACAGAAAACCGGGCGTTAATTTTAAAGGTTTGGCCCGAAGTTAGGCCAAACGGGCTAAAAACGCTAACGGATTGAACTGGTCCCAAGTTGGGCCCAAGTCCAACATATATAAAGGTTCATTTAATGAACCCTAGCCTCCATAAACACACACACTTCAGATTTGAGAGAGGGAAGGAGAGGAAGAAGAAACCCTAATCACCTCAATCTTCCCAAGCTCATATTTTGAGCTACAGAGCTCCGATTTGCATGTCGTCAGCGGCTACGCATTCCTTGTGAAGAGCTCTACAAAACTCATTCAAGAAACTCTAGAGGTAAGCTCGAAATCCTTCTAGTTCTAAATTTTGGGTGCCTAGGGCTTGGGGCTTAGTGAGTTCTTGTGATTCTTGGTGTTTAGGTTCACCCTAATCCTTGCTTAGCTTTGGGTTTTGCCATCCAAATCTGTTGAGAAAGGTAAAAGGCTTTGATCTCTTGTGAACTTTTGATTTATGTTGAGCCCTAGGTTAATTTTGTGGTGATTTATATGTATATAGCTTGATTATTGTGAGTTTGGAGCTTGTTGGTGTTTGTTGGAGCTCCATTGGTGGTTGAATTTTGGTTGAAAGCTCATTTGGTTCATATTGGGGATCATCCAAGGTATGATTTTGGTTTTCTCTATGTAGTATATAATATTCATGGACACTTAGGCTAGTGACCCATAGGATAGGATTGGATTTGAATGGTTGGTGAGTTGTTGGATTTAATTGTGTGATTATGATTGATGAAATGATGAATTTTGAGTTGATAATGATGATTAATAGTGATAGGTTGAGGATGCATGATTTGTGAAGTTGAGTAGTGGATTATGTTGATAAATGTGATATTGGTGTTGATTTATTGGTAATATAGTTGAAAATTTGTTAATGTTGGATATATGAGATATATTGATATTGATGTTATGGATAAGGAAAAATGTGGTATGTTTGGTGTAATATACCATAGAGTGTTGAATTTGATGAAAATTGGAGTTTTGGAGTGGTTTGGTTGTGTTTTATGAAGGAATTGTGGAAATTCTGATTTTGGATAAAAGTGGAATTTTGGTAAACTTTGTCTGATCATAATTTCTGCCTCGGTTTTCAAAATTTGTTGAAATTTATTTAGAATTAAAGATCTTTGAAAACACTTTAAAACGGTATAAAGTCTGTGAAATTTGGAATTTTGTAGAGGAAGTTATGATCATTCAAAGTTGGTGTTGAAAATTTGAAAATTCTGCAAAGTTACAGAATTCTGAATTTTCTGATATGTGCGGACGCACAGCCTTGTGCGCACGCACACCCTGCGAGAATTTGGACATGTGGGGACACACACACACTTGTGCGCACGCACAGGCAGGAAAGTGCGTTATGTTGGCAGCGCTAGCACAGCTTGTGCGTGCGCATATCTAAGGAAGAATTTCAACCTGTGCGGACGCACACGTTGGGGAGAACTGTCTGTTGGGGGCGCTAGCATAGGTTGTGTGAGTGAACAGACCTTTTGTGTTTTGGCACCTGTGCGTACGCACACCCCTGTGCGTACGCACACCTTTAAAAATTTCCTGGGCGTGCGCACGCACACCCCTTTGCGGACGCACACGCCCTATTTTTCAAATTTTGCTTTGTTTTTAACTATTCTACTTCTCCAACAAGGTTGCAAGCTTCTATAACACCATTTTAAGACTTTTGGGCCTAGTTTTGAGTATTAGAACATGTGATATAACTTAAGGGTTCTAGTATATGATTTTATGATAGATTAGAAAACGGAGGCCTAGGTTTCTGGTGTGCTGAGAATGGTTTCACATTAGGTAAAGGATGATTGATACATGAGACGAGGAATGATGAACTTTGATATTTGGAAACTGAGTTATGAATGGACAGTGGTTGAGATGAGTCGAGGACTCGGATTGAGATGATGGATCTATGTATACTGAGAGTGTTTTCTAAAACCACTGATATGTTATTTTTACTGTGATTATGAGATGCTATGTGCCCGGCAGGGACTGTGGTTAATCCCGCTTGCGCTTAGATGTGAGGACGGAGGCAAGAGGTCCCGCTCGCATCCCTTCAGATCTATAGGGCGTGCAGGCGCCAGTACTTGGACAATGATCCGAGCACTATATCTCGGGGGTTCCCATATGAGAAAATCCGAAGGGCGACGTCTCCATGGAGATGTGTCAGGTTGGCAGTTGAACCGACAATGTGATATCACAACCAGTAGGGCAGACATTCATCATATGCATTTTCTATCTGTTTGTATGCTTTGTTTACTTATAATGGCTTGCCTAATTGAATAAGATGCTTACCTGCTATTTGACTTAATTGGCTTATATGCTTCTACTTGTGTTTTACTTGTATTGTATATACTTGTGTTTTCACTGGGATTGAGGAGGTTCGGAAGGCAGTGGCAATGGGATCGCATGGAGGATCGAGTGGTGAAGGCTGTGGGACAGCGGTGTTTGATTAGAGCAGAAATTCTCTAAGATAGATTACCCTTTTATGGTATTACGGCTTAAGTTGTATTAAAGAATTACCTATTATGCTGTTTTGTTTTAGAACCCTTTAAACTTGAATCTTCTGATGAATATGAAATCTAGGATTACTTTTGGCGTCCCGGGATCTTATATCCTACATCACTGGGAACTGTTATCATATTGAGAACCTCCGATTCTCATACTATATTTCTGTTGTGTTTTTCAGATGCAGGTCGCAACCCACCTCGGTGAGTTGTCTGGTTGGTGACAGGAGTGGAGGATCTGAATATCTTTTGCAGTCCTTTTGATTTACTATATATGTGTGTGTGTGTGTGTGTGTGTGTGTGTGTGTGTGTGTGTGTGTGTGTGTGTGTGTGTGTGTGTGTCTCACTTTTGTACCTTGTTTAGCCTAGAGGCTTGTATTTGAGAGAACAAAAATTGTATAAGCTGTTTTTATTGTCTGGTTTCATACATGGTTTGTATTTGGCTAGCCGGCTTAAACTCCGCGAGTCGTGGCTAGTGTCTTATGATATTATACTATATACTATGATGTTTGGTTATTCTATACCTGTTTCTTATGCTTCAAGTTAGTAGCTTCATTAGTACGTTTTGCGCTTTTGAAATCCTGTTTTGAGCTATATACCTTCATTGGGCTTCTAGATATTATAAATTCCTTCTATATATCTTATGTATAAGCTTAGAACTGCCGTAACCTTTGATTAACCCTTGATTTACGACATGAGGTAAGGCTTAAGGTAATTAGGGTGTTACACTTTGTATTTTTGTTTTGCTCTTCCAAACTTTGCTAGTGATCTTCTGCATTTTAATTTTGTTTTGTCCTTGTGTCATTGTTGCTTTCCTAGAGCCACAGTTGTCCCATAATAGTGCCAAATATCTCTTTAACTTTTTCTTCTTTTGTTCAAACCATGAATGTTTAGGAGCCTTCTCTCTTGGCTTGTATATCCTGAACGGTACTTATTAGGAGTATTGGGCTGAAGTTTTGGAGTTGTGACATTTGAATTTGATGAAGCAACATGAACTTGGGTTGAGAAGTGAGTAAATGAGCCTGCATCACTAGCACACACATTAAACAAACTTAGCCTTTTAACCCAATGAATGTTTGTCATTATTTATATAAACCCAAAATCAAACTTAACTCAAGAATCTCCCCAGCCCCTTGATGACAAACATAATAAAAGAGGATAATTGAATTTAAAATATTAATTTAAATGAGTTGAGAATAATTCGTTTTGATGATCATCCAAAATGTGTGTTATGTGTGTTATGTGTTTTCAGGTTTTATAATGTAGGAATGGCTTAGAGGATGGAAAGGAAGCATGCAAAAATGGAAGGAACGCAAGAAATTGAAGTTTTGAGAAGCTGATCGCGATGCGTACGCATGGATGACGCGTATGCTTGACTGAGCCAATGTCCAAGTGACGTACACGCGTGGCTGACGCTTACGCGTGGCCAGTGAAAAGTCCAGCGACGCGTACGTGACGAGCGTCACGTGCTGCAATTTACAAAAAACGCTAGGGACGATTTCTGGGCTGCTTTTGACCCAGTTTCAGGCCCAAAATTACATATTAGAGGCTAGGAGTGGAGCAGAATCATTCATTCACTATTCATTCAAACTTTTATTCACACAACATTAGGTTTAGATGTAGAATTCTAGAGAGAGATGCTCTCTCCTTTCTCTAGGTTTTAGGATTTTTAGTCTTGTTTTTTCTCAAATTCAGATTTCTATCTTACTTTAATTTAGTCTTCTACTTTTATTTGTTCTAATCTTTTAGTTCATCTACTTTTCTTATTGGTTTCTTTATTTTTCCAATTTAGTTTATGAACCCTTATTGTTAGATTCAATTTCCTTTTAACGTAATTTGAGGTATTTCATGTTTATTGCTTCTTCGTTAATTGTTGTTATTGATTCCTTGCAATTGTTAGTCTTAGATTTTACATTATCTTATTACTTTTCTATACTTTTATTTTGTACCTTCCAAGTGTTTGATGAAATGCTTAGGTGGATTTTAATTTAGATTTTTATGTTCTTGACTTGGATTGATTATTTAGAGACTCTTGAGTTATCAAAAGTCATTTGTTGATTGGTAATTGAAGATTGCCGGTTAGCTTGAACTTCACCAAAGCTAGTCTCTCACTATGAGTTGACTAGGACTTGTGAACTCAAGTTAATTGTGTGTACTTGACCTTCCTCCATTGGTTAGAGGTTAACTAAGTGAAGGCAATTCACATTTACCATTACAATTGACAATGATAATTAGGATAGGACTTCTAATTCTCTTCCCTTGCTAAGAGCTTACTTAGTTATTAGTTTACTTTCTTGTCATTTACATTCCTTGTTCAACATTACAAAACCCAAAAATATACTTTTTCATAACCAATAATAAAAACACTTCATTGCAATTCCTTAAGAGATGACCCGAGGTTTAAATACTTCGGTTAATTTTATTGGGTTTGCTTAAGTGACAAACAATTTAAAACATTGATTGAGGTTTAATTGTCGGTTTAGAACTATACTTGCAACGCGATATTTTTGTTAAAATCTTTACCGACATTTTTCTTCCGTCAAGCAAACATAACCAGTGAATCACAGAATGAGAACTAACACTTGGTAAGTTGCAGAAATGTGAAGAATTAGGTGAAGGAGTGGAGAGTGGTGTGTGTGAAACGGTGCATGAAGAGGAGCACTAATATAGACTTGGAGAAGTATAAAGGTCTCAGCTTGAAAGTGTTTGAAAATTTTGAAAATAATTAAATTTCACAGCTGTAACCAATTGAACCAAGTTTTCAGAAGATGAAAAAGTTAATTGTTGAAAACAATTAAAAAATTAAGTCTAAGTTAAAATGGAAAACAATTGTTTTAAATTCCAAGTCCAAAGTAGACCCAACACTTTGGACACAAGTGACCTATTTGAGAGTAGACAAGCAAACATCCTAGGCCCACCAAATCTAATAAGCCTCCAACAATTTCAAGTAGTGACAATTTAATAAATGAAGCTCACTCATCATTTGTCCAGAATAATCTCATCTCGACCTGTGAGATAAAACGCTAAACCAGAATATCATAAAAATCAAGAAATATTAGATGAATCAATGATGCCCAATGTATTTCGCAACTTGCAAAACCTCTCTTCAATCAGTGGTTTAATGAAAATATTAGCTAGTTAATCTTATGATTTAACAAACTGAGTATCTAAATTTTCATTTTGCACATGTTCTCTTATGGAATGAAATCAAATATCAATGTGCTTTGTCCTTGAGGGCAAAATAGAATTTTTTGAAATATTTATAGCACTCATATTGTCACAAAATAAAGGAATATTAGATGCATTCAGTTTGTAATCAGCCAATTGTGTTTTCAACTACAATAATTGAGAGCAACATGAAGAGGTTGTAATATACTCAGCTTCGGCAGTAGACAATGCTACTGTTGCTTACTTCTTTCTTGACCAAACATTAAGTGATTTACCAAGAAAGTAACAACTGCCACCGGTGCTTCTTCTATCAACCCTATCCCCAACAAAATCTGCATCACAATAACCCACTAATTGAAAGGAATCAGTAATAGGATACCATAAGCCATAATTAGTGGTACTAAGCATATATCGAATAATTTCTTTCACAGCTGAGAGGTGGGATTCCTTGGGATTTAATTAGAATCTTGAGCACACAACAATACTTTGAATGATATCAAGCCTTGAAGAATTAAGATAAATTAAGGAACCAATCATTCCCCTATATATTGTTTCGTCTACATCTCTAGCATGTTCATCTTTGTCTAGCTTGATGTTGGGATGCAAGGGAGTTTTCATCAGCTTGGCACATTCTAGCCCAAATTTCTTGACAAGTTCCTCAACGTATTTTTCTTGATGAACAAAAATACCCTCTATAGTTTGCTTAATTTGCAAGTCTAGAAAGAAAGTGAGCTCTCCCATCATGTTCATATCAAATTCACTTGTATTAAGCTTAGCAAAATCTGCACACAAAGCCTCATTAGTAGAACCAAAAATGATATCATCAACATAAACTTGTACAAGAATAAAATGATAATTAGAGTTTTTAATAAATAGAGTGGTGTTAGTGGCTCCTCTTTAAAAATTATTTTTCAACAAGAATGAGCTAAGCCTCTCATACCAAGCTCTAGGAGCTTGTCTCCAACCATGCAAGGCTTTAGCTAGTTTGAAAACATGATTTGGAAAGTTTTTATTTTCAAATCCAGGAGGTTGAGTCACATAGACCTCTCTATCTACTTCCATTTAGAAAATTACCTTTTACGTCCATTTAGAATATCTTGAAGTCACAATGAGTCGCATAGGCTAAGAGCAATCTGATGACTTCCATTCGAGTTATGGGTGCAAATGATTCATCAAAATCAATACCTTTCTCTTGATCATAGCCTTGAACAACTACTCATGCTTTATTTCGGACAACGGTTCCATCTTCACCCAATTTATTTCTAAAAATTCATTTTGTACATGTGACTTTCTTCCCATTTGAATGAGGTACAAGGGTCCAGACTTGATTCTTTTCAAACTACTGTAATTCCTCCTTCATAGCTAACGCCCAAGATGGATTAACAAGTGCTTCTTGGATATTTTGAGGTTCAATCTTTGAGATAAAAGATATATTGTTGGATTAGGCTCTTTTCAAAGATGATCTAGTTGTCATTCCTTTGGAGGGATCACCAATTATGAATTCCTCTGGATAAATTTTCAGAAATTTTCATTCTCTTGGACTTTTGGTTTTGGTTGAAGATTCTGGTTCATCTTGATCCACAATTGCTTCTGCATCAAGATTTTCTGCTGCGACAGGAGATAATTCAAAATTGTCTCCTACAGAATTGAGATTTTCGTTGCTTGCCGGTGCAATTTGTTGAGAACTTGAAAGTTGTTGATATGTCTCAGCATTCTTGGTCAATTCAGCTTCAAAACTTGGACTATCATCAATACAAGCACTAAGAATAATGTTAGATTCACAACATGTGACATGCATAGTCTCCTCAATAGTCTTAGAGTTCTTGTTATAGACTCTATATGATTTGCTATTTGTGGAGTAACCAAGAAAAATACCTTCATGTATTTTAGGATCAAATTTTCCTAAATTTTCTTTAATATTCAGTATAAAACACTTCCAACCAAACACACGAAAGTAATAGAGATTTGGAGGATGTCATTTCCAAAGTTTATATGGTATTTTCTTTAAAAATTTTCTTATGAGAGTTCGATTTAAAACATAACAAGCTGTATTTACAGTTTCAATCCATAAGAATTTGGAAACTTCATATTCAGACAATATAGCTCTAGCCATTTCTTGCAAATTTCTATTTTTTCTTTTCACAACACCATTTTATTATGGTGTTCTAGGATATGAGAAGTTGTGAGATATGCCATGTTCATCACAAAAAGATTTAAAATGTTGGTTTTTAAATTCTTTACCGTGATCACTTCTAATTAAAACGATTTTTAGATCCTTTTCATTTTGAATTTTCTTGCTGATTTTTTCAAAAACAGAAAATGCTTCATGTTTATGTGCTAGGAAGAACACCCAACCAAACCTAGTGTAATCATCCACAATAACCATTCCATAGCTTTTTCTTCTAAGACTTTAAGTTCTAGTTAGTCCAAATAGGTCAAGATACAACAATTGCAATGGTTTCTTAGTAGAGACATCTTCCTTGGGTTTGAAAGAAGTTTTTGTTTGTTTATCCATTTGACAAGCATCACAAGTGATGTCTTTATCAAACTTAATGTTAGAAATACCTTTTACTAAGCCTCTTTTAACAAGCTTAGAGATTTAGAACATGCTAGTATGACCTAATCTCTTATGCCACATTCATTTTTCAGATTCCATTGAAGAGAAACAAGTTACATTTTGAACCTTAAGATCATCTAAAGTGAGACCATAAACATTGTCACATCTTTTTGCAATAAATAAAATAGCCCTGACTTTTCATTTATGACTCTACAATCTAATTTCCTAAAGGTTACTACATATCCAATGTCACATAATTGACTTATACTCAATAGATTATGCTTTAGCCCATCCACTAGAAATACACTATCCATGCAAGTAGAAAAATCTTTGCCAACCTTACCAATGGCAATTATTTTACCTTTACCATCATTTTCGAAAGTGACAAATCCTCCATCATACTTGTTGAGTTTGATGAAGAAGGTAGCCTTTCCGGTTATATGCCTTGAATATCTACTATCAAGATACCACATGTCCGATTTCTTCTTGAATGTAAGACAAACCTGCATGTTCTTTAACTAACCTTAAGTATCCAAATCTATTTACATCCTCTTATGTGAAATCTTCTTGGCTGTCCAAGAGCTTTATAATCATGAACAACTTTATACAATTTGTTATCATTACCAAAAGATTTTAGAAAAATGAAGCATTGTTGAGGAACATGACCATTCCTATTGCATTTATAGCACTGTTTCTCATTTGCTGAATTTTGAGGCTTGCTTGAAATTTTTGGCTTAACAATCTTGGAAAAGGAAGCTTCAGGTTTTTTGAATATTTGTTTGAAAACATATTTGCTTTTCTCTTTAAATCTAAGTCCAGATTTTTTAAATCTGGTTTTTTGACAAGCAAGTAATTTGTCAATATTTTGTGAACCTTGAACAAATTTTGCTAAGTCTTCATTAAGATTGTTAATTTTCTCATTCAACCTTTCATTTTCAGCAATTAAATCAATAGAGGCAGAAATCGAATGCTTGAGTTTGAATTTGTTGAATTCAGCTCTAAAAGCATTAGTTCTTCTTTCAAAGATTTTTCATTACAAGCTTTTTTCTAATAAAAATTCATTTTCAGCTCTCAATTCAAAAAAATTTCTTTGAGTTCACAATGAAATCTTTGATAATATAGTGCAATTCATCAATGGATAAGTCAGAAAGATCTACCTCATCCATGTCCGTGTGATCAGCCATCAAGAACATTTGAGCCTCTTGATCAGAATCTTCTTCGTCTTCAGTGTCATATTCCAAGTCTTCCCTTGTTGCCATCATCACCTTTTTTTTGTCCGTCTTTGATTTTTCGCCTTTCTACAATTGAGGACAATTAGACTTGAAGTGACCTGGTTCCTTGCAGTGGTGACAAGTAAACTTGGATTGATCTTTCTTGAAATATTTGTATGAAGTAGCTTTTGCTTTTGAATCTCATTAGTCTTCTCATTTTTCTTGCAAAGAGTACCATTTTTTCATCTAAGATGCTGTCATCATATTCCTCTTCTTTGGCTATCATTCTTGATTTCAATACTACGCTTTTCTTTTTACCATCTCTGTCTTAAGACATGTGAGCAGTTTCATATGCCAGCAGCTTACCTCTTAGCTCATCATAAGTGATTTTCATTAAATCATTTCTTTCATAGATGGATGTGCTTTTTTACTTCCCACTTCTTAGTAAGACTCCTCAAGATCTTCCTTACTAATGTTTCTTTGGAATAACTCTTCCCAATGGCATCCAAGTTGTTGATGATTATTGAGAACCTTTCAAACATTTGATCGATGCTTTTATCCTCCTTCATGTTAAACATCTCATACTCCTTCATCAGCATATCAATTCTGGTCTTTCTTACTTGTTTGGTTCCTTCATAGGTGAGTTTGAGCTTGTCCCAGTTTTCTTTAGTCATTTTGCACCTTGAAAATTTTCTGTATTCTTTAAAACTAATAGCACAGTGCATTAGGTTGATTACCTTGGCATTGAGTTCAACCTTCTTATTTTCTTCCTCTGTCCACTCATTGTCTTCCTTTGGAACCACATCTCCATCAGCATTTTTCTTTGTTGGAATGTCAAGACCATTAACAATAATCGTTTAGATATTGTAGTCGATTGACTGCATGAAGATTCACATTCTCTCTTTCCAATATGAGTAGTAGTTGTCGTTGAAGTAGGGAGGTCTATTGTTGGACTTTCCTTCGGTGAATGTGTACCCATAATGTTAGCACCCATATTATTGGCCATGGATCTTTACTCCAAACTGTGAAGCTTGACTCCTTGAGACTTTTCTCCTAATACCAATTGATCGAACTGCTAGAACTTGAGAAGGAGGGTTGAATTAAGTTAACTGAGAAATGAAGTTCTTATGCTCTATTTTCGTGGAAGCTAATTATGCATGAGATTTTTTATGTTTTTTCTCTAAAGCTAGATAGAAACAGAGAAGGAAAGAAGAGAATGAGGCCAGCATGTATCCTGGTTCGATTTTCAAGTGCCATGAAACCTACATCCAGTCTCCAACATAACCATAGTAGAATTTTCACTATAATTAAACTGATTAGAAACACCAATATAAATGAATTACAACCTAATTCATGTAGTATCTTTTACTAATTTTTCTACCCAAACCCTAGCTACTCAAGTGTTGTCCCAACTTGAAAGGGGGACCTAACCAGATTCAGATATACCAAGTGCTATCCCAACTTGGCAAGGAGAACTAATCCTAATTCAACAAAAAATGAATACACAGAAACAATTCTTTTTGTTTTGTCCTTGTATCATTGTTGTTTTTCTAGAGCCACAGTTGTCCTATAATAGTGCCAAATATCCCTTTACCTTTTTCTTCTTTTGTTCAAACCATGAATGTTTAGGAACCCTCTTGTAACACCCTAGGTAAAATACTATCCTTGAGTAGATAGGGTGTCACCCTTGATAGAAAACCAATAAACTCAATCGTTATGCAAGGAAGGAGGGAAATACACATGAAGTTTTGGGTAGCAATCGAATAGCACTGAAAAGACGGAATTGAATACACTCAAAGAAGTTCGAGCAAATAGAATAAAAATAAAATTTCCATGAGCATGGTTCTAAAATAAGAAAGTGATTAAAAGTAATTATGACGAAAGGAAAAGAAACCAATGCATCCTAACTAATTTCATCGAAGAAACTCCCGTCCTTGTGTCATATCCTATCCTTGGTTAGGACCCTTCAGTCTTTCATGAATCGAGTTACTAGCAGTCCTATTCCTGGCTAGGGCTGTTAGACTCCTCTTCCTCTTCCTCGGAATCTGATTCGAGATATACCACCTCGGGTGACCGTTTCTTGAGTGCTGAAGTGTTCGTATCTAGGAAGGTTATGACAGGCAGTTAGGGGTCTCTTTCTATGAAATCACGACCTAGGTAGATAGTTTGGAGCACGGTAGTAGTGGTCGTAACTGCCCACGCGTGCTTCGAGGGGTCATACTCAAAAGTTATCCTCGGGGGGTGCTGCATCGTCTCCATCCGCTGTGCCATGTTCCTCTGGAGATAGTATGGAAAAAAGAAAGGATGAGAACTTAAAAAGTCTCGGTAGGAGTGCTATGTAACACCTCTATATCTATCCCCAACCCATATACGGGATTTAAAAATCATATGGTATGGTATGTATTATGGACCTTTCTTGTATAACGTAAAATATAATAGGAATAAAAGAAAAGTATGTAATGTTGACATAGACAAGTCAAACAGAAAGGATAATAACTTATGAAACATCAATATAATCATAACTCAAAAAAGTAACCTTAAAAATGAAATTATAGTCAATCTTTTCTTTAAACTTCTCCTTTCTTAACTTGTAGCTTTTATGGAAGGTATTAAGCTTAAATCGGTATAAAAATGAGAGTCCCCTTCCCTTACCGAAGGTTCTTATCCCGAACGTTTTGGCGATCACCTTCCTTTATCGAAGGATCATATCGATATCTTGTGTTTGGAGTCACCTTCCCTTACCGAATGATCATTCCCTCAGTTCAATTTACAAATAGAGTTGTTTAGGCATACACAAGAAGAAAATCATACAAAAAGAAAATCATGCAAGAAGGTGGACAAATATGATGATAAGAGGGACCTGTGAAATAATGAGACCCTAGTTATATGGCACAGCATATGCATGTACTCTCTAATTAAAGAGATATTAGTAACCTAATGGCATAAATTGAAAGATCATATTAAAGTACATAAAATAGGGCATATGAAATAATTGAACAAAGCTTATAAAATGGTATGTACTCTTGATTCAAAAGGAATATAATAACATAATGACATAAATTAAAGGATCATATAATTGCTCATAATAAAATATGGCATATGAAATAATTGAACAAGCTTATAAAATGGTATGTACTCTTGATTCAAAAGGAATATAATAACATAATGGCATAAACTAAAGGATCATATAATTGCTCATAATAAAATAGGGCATATGAAATAATTGAACAAAGCTTATAAAAGGGTATGTACTCTTGACTCAAAAGGAATATTAATAACATAATGGCATAAATCAAAACATCATATGAATGTATATAATGAAAATACGGTATTTAAATAATTTGAACAAGACTTAAAAAAAGGCATGTACTAATGGCTTAAAAGGACATGAATAACATAATGGACAAACATGATCTATGTGGATAAAGAAAAGTAAAAGATGAATAATGCCATAAGACAACTAAACATGATAACATGCATAGATGGTAAAAATAATAATAGAACATAATACATGCCAAACATAAAAGGCATAATTTCTTACTCTTTTTCTAACGCCTCTTTATTGCCTATGAGCTTGCCTCTTGTGTTTGGACACAGAATATTTTCGTAGAGAGAGAAGGGGGAGGATTAGTGTTTAAGAGGGGTGATCTTCTATCTATTAGTGTATCCCTATTTATATACTTTCAGTGGTAGGGTGGTTGGGATAATTTTAAACATAGTTGTCAGAACCGAACCAGTGATTGAACCGGTCAAACTACTGGTTCACTGGTTTATTGGTTCAACCGATAAATCACTGGTTGAACCGATAAAACCAATTTCACATAAATATAAAATATAAAATAGTTAAAAACTTAAAATTAAATTTGAAATACATATCTTCACTAACATTTTATGATGAATCAAGTCTCAACTTCTAAAAATAACTAATATAAAAAACCATAAAATTTATCAATAATACTATAATAGTATCTTAATTTGACACAATAAAAAAATAATTAATTCATAAAACCTATCATCTAACTATAATATCAGTAGATTTTAACACTAATATCAAAACAAATAACCTTAATCACAATACTAGCAATAAAATAGATCAAGTAAATTAATAAATTTTTAGTAAAATTCATATTTATATTAATAATGGTATATAATTAAAATATAATTAATTTGAAAAATAGAAAAAACAAAAATTAAATTAAATTAGATATTTATGTATACTGTATAATTAGTATTTGTCAAATATGATAGTTAGAAGTGCAATGGCTGAGTGGCAAGTGGAGGTTGTTTTTGCTCCAAGGTTCTTGGTTCGAGACCTGGTGGAGACATTTTAAAAGTTTTTTCAAGCAGACCGGTTTGGTTAGACCGATTTGCACCAATTCTCATCAGTTTTGACCGGTTTGATCCGATTCTTACTGGTTTACACCGGTTTTCTTCCTTAAACGGTCCAAGGAGTAAATCAAACTGGACTATGGTCTGGTTCACCGATTTTCTGGTCGAACTGGCTGATCCGGTTCGGTTTTTACAACTATGATTTTAAATTCAAAAGAAGGGCAGTTATTAGATTCCTATCCATAATTCAAAATTCTAAACCATCTTCTAACTGATTTTCAAATTTCGAATTTAATTTTATTTCTAGACGGGGTGAAGGGCGGTTGTTACACCTCTCTCTTGGCTTGTATATCTTGAACGATGCTTATTAGGAGTATTGGGCTGGAGTTTTGGAGTTGTGACATTTGAATTTGCTGAAGCAACATGAACTTAGGTTGATGAATGAGTAAATGGGCCTGCATCACTAGCACACACATTAAACAAACTTAGAATTGGGCTGAAGGGCAATTATTAGATTCCTATCCATAATTCAAAATTCTAAACCATCTTCTAACTGATTTTCAAATTTCGAATTTAATTTTATTTCTAGACGGGGTGAAGGGCGGTTGTTACACCTCTCTCTTGGCTTGTATATCTTGAACGATGCTTATTAGGAGTATTGGGCTGAAGTTTTGGAGTTGTGACATTTGAATTTGCTGAAGCAACATGAACTTAGGTTGATGAGTGATTAAATGGGCCTGCATTACTAGCACACACATTAAACAAACTTAGACTTTTAACCCAATGAATTTTTGTCATCATTTATATAAACCCAAAATCAAACATAACTCAACATAAGGTATAAACCGCTGCACCCTATCGCGGTTTATGACCAAATGATGTAGCATAATTCGCTAGAATAATAATAATAATAATAATAATAATAATAATAATAATAATAATAATAATAATAATAATAATAATAATAATAATAATAATAATAATAATAATAAATGTATAGTTGGTGTGGAACTGAGAATGCCCACAGCTTAACCGGCAAGTGCACCGGGTCGTCCAAGTAATAACCTCAGGTGAGTGAAAGTCGATCCCACGAGAATCGTCGAACTAAGCAAACAATGGTTGTCTAGCTGGACTTGGTTAGGCGAATCAGAAAAGGGTTTAAAGGTTGCAATTCGCATGAAATAGTAAACAGACAAGTAAATAAAGCAATAAACAGTTTGGTGTGAAAGCAGTGTGAGAAAACAGTTAAGGTTTCGGAGATGTTTATCTTTCTGAATTAAAGTTTCTTACCAACTATTTTAACAATGAATGATTCATTCTATGGCAAACTGTAAATGTCTAAACCCTAATCTCTTAGTGATTTAGCCTCCTCTAACCTTCATTAACTGCCACTCTCGTGGTCACTTAATTCCGATTAGAGGGTGAAGTTCAGAAAACTAGTTTAGCTCCACGAAAACCCTAATTACCCAAGACTAACAGGATTATATGTCACATATCCAAATTAGTTCATGCAATTAGCGATTTAAGAAGAATTTGTTTTCAGGCTGTAGTTTAAGCGAGATAACTCTCTCGAGAATCACAAGAACTCATGTAGAAAAGGGTCATACTCTCGTTCCACCCAATTCATAAGATTAAGAATGAAAACAATTCTTAGAATCGAATCAAACATAAATGAAAATAGAAGAATAATAGTTCTAATCCATAGAAATAATCAGAGCTCCTAACCTTAATCAAGAGGTTTAGTTGCTTATGACTTACAGAGAAAACACAAGTGTTGTCTAATGATGCTTGATTCCCTAGATATGGTGCATCTTATTCCTTAAATACTAACCTAATAATAAATGCTAGACCTAAAAGATATTAATTGTAAATAAAAAAGTTACAAAAAGAAAATAAAATAAAACTAAGAGGTGCTAAATCCAATTGGAGGTCCAAGAGAAGGTGTTTCGGATTGGTTGCTGGTGTTTTATGCTAGAGATGGGCGTGTAATTCCCCATGGAGAGTAAAGTTGTACACGCCTGAGTCCTCTGCTAGCGCTAAACGCCAGGTGGGCGTTTAGCGCCCAGAAGGGGTGTTGCAGCAATTCTTCCTTTTAGTTTCAAACTCCGCCAGATTGCTCCGAATTTCACCTGAAATCATAAAAATACAAAAACAACTCAAAGTAGCATCCAAAGAGAATTTTTGCACTAAAATCAAGTAAAACTAAATAAAATATAACTAAAAACAACTAGAAAATATTATGAAAAAAGGGTATAAGATGCTCACGCATCACAACACCAAACTTAAACTGTTGCTTGTCCTCAAACAACCAAAACAATGTAGGACCAAGAAGAGAAAATATCTGAGACATGAGTTGGCATTTAGGCTTAGGTTTAGTTACTGAATGGGACTTATGATGCTCTAATTCTGAATAGCTTCGACATCTCACTTTCCTTTGAAACTTAGAAATATTAGTATCCTTCAGAACTAGAACTCGGATGATATTATAGATTCTCTTCTTTAGGCTCTAATTAATTCTTTAACACAGCTCTTTCTTTCTTTTTCTTGGTGCTTTGCACCTTGAGCCTAGTCGTGACCCTTAGTGTTTTGTCTTCAAGCTTAACTTGATACAATAACACCACAAGCACTTAACTGGAGAACTCCTTGAGTTCTAATTTTTCTTTTATTTCTCTCAGGCAGTAGTGCTCAGAGCCTTAGGCATACTTTGTAACAGCAAATAGTCACGACTTTAAGTGTTCAGTTTCAAGGATTACTTGACACTTTTACACTACAAGCATATGGTTAGAGAAAACCACTCTTTTGAGTTTTTAGATCATTTTTGACCCTCCTAATCATTGATGCTAAAAGCCTTGGACCTTTTTCTTTTGATTTTTCTTTTTCTTTCCAATTCTTTTTGCTGTTTCTTTTGCTTCAAGAATCAACCTTTTTCTTATTTGAGAGAATCAGTAATACTTCTCTAAGTTTTTATTCCTCAAGAACCAATATACTTAATTCCAATATCAAGTATGCACAGTTAGTTCATACATTCAGAAACAGAGATAGTGTCACCACATAAAAATAACTAGAACACAAAATATATAACTCAAAATCTCATGCATTTTACTACTTCTTTTTCTTTTGATTTTTGTTTAAGCTCAATGCAGAATACATGAGACATATTTTTCAACTAAACATAAAATACTGAAATAGATAACTAAACTAGAAAGCAAAAAACTCCTAATAGTGCATGCAAGCTTAGAAAAGAAAACAGAAAATAGAATGAAATACTAAAAATAGACATAAGATAACAGAAAAGGAGAATGAAACTCAACCACCTCAGTGATTGTGGCTACTGCTCCCTTCGAAGAATCCTCTGGAGCGCTTAAGCTCCTCTATATCACGCCCCTGCCTTCTCTGCTCCTCCATCATCTAATGGAGGAAAGCAGAATGATCCTGATGCTTTAGACTCAGCTGATCAAATGATGATGTCAGTTTTCCTAAAGATGTGGTCAACTGATCCCAGTAATCAGGGGGAGGAAAGTAAACTCTTTGAGGCATCTTCGAAAGATCATATGGAAGTGGTGGAACTGGCTCCTGCTGCGGTCCGTGTCCAAGCTCTCTAATCTACTCCATACCCTTCTTTGTGATCGGTCTCTCAACTCCAATCGGGGTATCTCCATCAATGTGAGCTCCAGCTGCTGCACATAGGCAATAGATGAGATGAGGAAAAGCCCGTCTCGTAGTGGTGGAGGGCATGTCAGCTATTTTGTAGAACTCTTGAGAGATCACCTCGTGCACCTCCACCTTATTGCCGAGCATAATACAGTGAATCATCACTGTTTGCTCGGCTGTAACCTCAGAACGGTTACTAGTAGGGATGATGGAGCGTTGGATGAATTCCAACCATCCTCTAGCTACTGGCTTGAGGTCATGCCTACACAGCTGGTACGACTTGCCTCTAGAATCCCTCCTCCACTGAGCTCTGGGGAGATAAATGTCCTCAAGAACCTGATCCAACCGCTGGTCAGTATTGACCCTCCGAGTGTATGAATGAGGGTCCTCTCCGAATGGCGGTAACTGTAGCACCACCCTCACACTCTGCGGGCTAAATTTCATGATGTGCACTCTGACCATGGTGCGCTAATTCTTTGGCTATGGGTTCACGCCTCTGACATGCTTGTATGTCACCCAAGCATTGGTGTAGAACTCTCGCACCATCAATGCTCCAACCTCAATAACGGGGTTGGCCAGAACTTCCCAACCCCATTTCAGAATCTAATATAGGATCTCCGAGTACTCATCATCCTTCCAATCGAAGCGGAGCTCGGGGATCACCTTCTTTTTGTGCACAACTTCATAAAAGTGGTCCTCATGTGTCTTAGAAAAGAACCGGGTGAAGCCCCATGGATCGGAGGTAGGCACCTTTTCCTGCCTTTTTTTATGAGGATTCTCCCTTCTTGGGTGCCATGGAGATAAAAATGAGAGAGAAAGCGGAGCGCCCAATACCAAACTTAAAAGCTTTGCTCGTTTACGAGAAAAATAAAAATGGAACTAAGAAAAGAAAAGAAGGAAAAGAAAAATAAGATAGGAAGAAGATAAAGATAGATGAGAAGAGGGAGTGGTTTCGGCCTTGATAGTGGGAAAGAAAGGGAAAAGGGAAAGAAGAAGTGTGTATGGTGAAGAGGTAAGTAAGAGGAATAGAAGAGTGTGAGATGTGGTGAAAGTGGATGAAGAGAGGGTATTTATAGGTTAGGGGGGATATGGGTTTGGTTATGGGGAGGGGTGGGGGAGAAGTTGAATTTGAATTTGGGTTGTTGGAAGGAGAGATGGATGGGATTGATGAGAGTTGATTGGATAGAGTGAGAGGTGGGTTGAGAGAATCAAGAGAAATGATGGGTGATGGGATGGATGAATGTGGATGGAAAAGTGGGTGAAAGAAGAGAGAGAATGCATAAAGTTTGAATGGGTAAAAAGTGGTTGGGATCCCTTTTGGACGTTAACGTCCAAACCAAGAATCCATCTCTCGAGACTAAACGCCCTCTTTGGCGTTTAGCGCCTGCAGCGTGTCCTTTCTAGGGTGTGCTGTTTTCTCGCTAAGTATTCTTGTTCTTGTTCTAAGTGCTACACATGATCACAAAAGTTAGAAAAACTAGGAAAATTATGAAAATCAATGACAAATAAAAATCACCAAAAGAAAACTCAAACTAAAAAAAAAAACTGAATTTGAAATAGAATTAGACTAAAGGATACTTGTGGTTGGATTGCCTCCCAACAAGCACTTCTTTACCGTTATTAGCTTAACGGTCAGCTCTTTTAAGAAAGAGGATCATAAGGGCTCAGATCTTCACCCCTCATGGTGAACTTCTTTCATGTACTCGCATGAATCAGCTCAACATGCTCCAAAGATAGGATTCTGTTCACAGTATGCGGAGCTCTAGACCCCCTCCCTGACCTTCCATTCCCTTCTTTACAACTTGGTTATCTTCCGCCTTGTCTTCACTTCGCAGCTTCCTTTTACTCCTTCAGAAGTTGTCCACCTCCTCAACCAATGGGGCTTCACCCCTGATTCGTCCGAACACCAGGGAGGCCGAGCTTAAGCACTTCCGAGCAAGCCGTCAACTGGGAGGAAGAGCTTCACGTCGGCCAAGGTCAAACACTGCGGCGGGAATACCTGCAAAAGATACTCCGACGCTCAAGTTAGTAATGATCTCAGAAAAGAGAGAGAGAATAATTAAGTGAGAGTGAGATAAGTGAATCTGAAGATTCGTAGTAGAACCTGACTTTTGCTGAGGATATTGGTTCGACTTTATAGGGATTGTTTTACCGTTTTCGTGTGGATCAGTCCTAGTTTTTAGGTTGGTTACGATATTCTGTTATTATGTGATTTGGCTTGTTTGAGCACGTGTATTATTGCTTCAAGTGGTTGAGGCCGAGCTTATCTGCGCACCTGCCGAGCTTATCGGGCGGTTGGCGCAACGTCGGCCTCAAAGTGTTTGATCGCCGAGTATGCCGGGTGACCGAGGATGCAGGTAACGTATCATAGCCCCCAAGCTAGCCTTGGTGTGGACAGGACTAAGGCGAGCTTTCGGACCAAGAGTACTGGGTCCTCGGTTGCCGATTTTAGCTATCGCGTATGGTCCTTGTAGCCCCCAAGCTCGTCTTAGTGGGGTGTGTGAACGTTGTGATGTTGTTGTAACATGTTTTTCTCCTTTTTGTCTTAGGTGATCGGTGCACGAATCGTGGCTGTTGGTCGAGCTGAAGAGCTTGCTCTTGAGAAGGAGAATAAGTCTGCTTTAGATGTCACCCAGCTCTCCATGTCTTTGGAGGAGAAAGAGAAGACTATCACAGAGCTGTCGTCTGATCTGGCTGAGGAAAAATGCCTTCGGCTTTCATCTGTAGAGGAGGTGAAGACTATGAAGGCCGAAAATGTCTCCCTGGGGTCAAGGGTTAGGGAGTTACAGAATGAAGTATATGAAGCTTTTGCACAAGGATTTGATCGTGCTGTCTCCCAAGTGCGGGTTCTGTTTCCTGGTTCGGATGTGGAGAAGCTTGATGCGACCAAGGTGGTTGTGGGTGGACAGCTTGTGGAGGATGAGGCTGTTGCCGGGAGCGAAAGTGAAGGATCTAGCATAGGTGATAAGGCAGAATAGGCTTTTATTAGTTTGCTTTTTTTGTTTTGTACAAGGTGTAGTGGTTTTTAAACTTGTGACTGTTTTGTTTCTGTTAACCAACTCCGAATATTAATCTTGGCAGCGGCATTTTGTGTTCCGAGTGTGTAGCTCGGCTTGATTATGACTTATGTCGTTGAAATCAATTTTTGTATTTCGATAAGTTATAATGGTACGTTGTTATTGAAAAAATGATTGTGTGTGCGTATTGAAGGTGGCGGTAGCCATCCTTTGTCTAATCGAATTGTCAATAAGGAGAACTGAAGTAATTATAAGGCTTGCGTTTGAATGAGGTTTTAAGATTTTGTTCGAATAACCTGGTGATTGCTTGTGTTTGTTTATATTTGCATGTGCTTCTCCGAGTATTATTATCGGAATGTACGCATTGTTCTCCGAGTATGAAGCTCGGATTAGCGTTCAAATGTTCATTAGTTAGAATTGTTGGAAATGTCAGTATGTACTTGTCCGAGCATTATGCTCGGCATGCGCATGTTGAATTCCGAGTATGAAGCTCGGATTTGGTTAGAAAAGGCTTTGACTTGTTTTTTTGTGGCGGAGATTTTCCGAGGAATAGGCTCGGCTCGTGATGTTAGGGTTCCGAGGTTTATACTCGGATTATTCGAGGTGTCCACTAGCTCAAATGTATGGTAACTATCAAAATGAGAATCGTTTTGATTGCTCATTAGGTTGTATGATTACAATGATTTGTTGCGTCCGGCCTCATTAAAACCCTCTCCGAGTAAAACCCATGTATTTTGGGAGAAAACCTTCGGATGGGAAAAAGAGTACCATCATTCGCAGATTACAGACTACATCATGACTGATATTTCCTTAGGGAGGAGACGTTCCATGTCCCTGGGAGTTGATCTCCTTGTATGGTTTCGAGCTTGTAAGCCCCCTTTCCGAGATTTTGGAGTACTCGGAAAGGTCCTTCCCAGTTTGCCGCCAATTTGCCGTGTGCTGGAGGTTTCCGGGCTTCCTCTGTGCGCCTAAGTACGAGGTCTCCATTGTTGAAAGACCTGCAAACTACTTTTCTGTTGTGTCTTTGCTCTAGGTATTATTTTCTGGCTCGCTGCTTTATAGCAGAAATGTCTCTTTCTTCTTCTACGAGGTCTAATTCGGCTGTCCGAGCTTGTAGGTTATTCGTTTGATCATAAAGCTCGGTCCTTAATGTTGGGACGCTGATCTCTACTGGGATAAGTGCTTCTGCGCCATATACCAGTTTGAAAGGAGTTTCTCCTGTGGCGGTTTGAATGCTGGTATTGTAACTCCATAGAATTTCTGGAATGAGGTCGGCCCGTTCTCCCTTAGCGTCGCCGAGCTTTTTCTTTAATCCCTGCAAGATAATTCTGTTAGCTGATTCAACTTGTCCGTTAGTTTGCGGGTGCTCTACTGAGCTGAAATGATGTTTGATGTTAAAGTTCGTTAGAAAGGCGGCGAGCTTATGATCTGTAAATTGTCTCCCATTATCCGAGATTATCTCTCTTGGGATACCGTATCTGCATATGATATTTTTCCATAAAAAAGATCGTACTTTTTCTGCCGTTATGTGTGCTAGTGGTTGTGCCTCTATCCACTTAGAGAAATAATCTATCGAAACCAAAAGGAACTTTACCTGGCTTGGCGCTTTCGGGAAAGGTCCGAGGATGTCTAATCCCCACCTATCGAAAGGCCAGCTTACCTCTATGGTATGGAGTTCTTCGGCCGGAGTCTCTGAGAGTGTGGCATGTTTTTGACAATTATCACATGCTTTGACTTTTGAGATGCAATCTCGCTTTATCGTCGGCCAATAATATCCTGTTCGCAGGATCTTTGCTGCTAAAGCTCGGCCACCGATATGGTTGCCGCAGACTCCTTCATGTGTTTCGGCCATGACATCCTCGGCCTCCTCATTGCTAATGCACTTGAGTAGTGGTTGTGAATGCCCTCGTCTGTACAGAGTGTTTCCTAGCACCGTATAAAAGCTTGCTCTTCGTCGGAAGAGCGGCAAGTTCGGCTCGTCATTTGGTATAGTGCCTGTGTTGATGTAATTGAGGAAAGGTGTTCGCCAATCTGGGACCTGTGTAATACTCAGAATTGTATCCTGCTCAAAACTCGGTTTGTCAAGTGTTAGCTGGGACAGTGCCGACGTGTTTTCGGCCTGCCGAGTTGTGGCTAGTTTGGATAACACGTCGGCCCTGGTGTTTTGTTCTCGGTTTACATGAATAATATCAAATTCTTTAAATTTTGAAATTAGATCCTTTGTTATGAGCCAATATTTCTCTAACAAAGGATCTTTTACCTGGAATTCGCCCTTTATTTGATGTACCACTAACGAGGAGTCGCAGTAGGCTGTTATTCGAGGTATTTGCAGTTGTAGGGCGAGCTTTAGTCCAGCGAGTAGGGCCTCATATTCTGCTTGATTGTTGCTTGTGTTGAAGCGGAACTGTAGTGACTGCTCGGCCACCACTTTGTCTCCTTCTTTGAGTAGTATCCCAGCCCCACTGCCTTCTTTGTTGGATGCTCCATCTACATGTATGGTCCATCTGACTTCTGTATTATATGTGTCATTTGTCATCTCTGATATAAAGTCGGCTAGCACCTGTGACTTTAGTGTTTTCCTTGATTCGTACTGAATGTCGAACTCGGAGAGCTCGACCGACCATTTTATTAATCTGCCGGCGAGCTCGGGTCTGGTTAGTATCTGCCTTAATGGTTGGTCCGTTCGTACTATGATTGTGTGGCTCTGAAAATAGTGCCGCAGTCTTCTTGCTGTTGTGATTAGTGCCAGTGCCAATTGTTCTATCTTCGGGTACCTTGTTTCTGTTGGTTGCAGTACCCTACTGATGAAGTATACTGGGTTTTGCTTTTTCCCTGTTTCTGTTACTAGGACCGAGCTTATAGCATGGTTAGATACTGATAAATATAAGTACAATGGCTTACCTGTCTCTGGTCTTTGGAGGATTGGTGGTGATGTTAGGTTTTGTTTGAGTTCGGTGAAAGAGTTCTCACATTGGTCTGTCCATGCAAATTTCTTGCCTTTGGAGAATGTTTGGAAAAAATGATAAGATCGGTTTGCCACTGCAGGTAGGAAACAAGATAAGGCGGCTATTCGTCCTGCTAGTTGTTGGACTTCTTTTATCGTCTTCGGGCTCGCCATATTCAGTACAGCTTTGCATTTTTCTGGGTTGGCTTCGATGCCTCGCGATGTTAGCATGAATCCGAGGAATTTCCCTCCTTGGACTCCGAAAGCACATTTGTTCGGATTGAGTCTCATGTTGTATGCTCGGAGTTGTTTGAAGATTTCTAATAGGTCGTCACAGTGTGACCCCTGCATGGGTGTTTTGGCTACCATGTCATCTACATAGACTTCCATGTTGCGGCCTATCTGATGTTGGAATACTTTGTCCATCAGCCTTTGATATGTCGCACCTGCATTCTTTAGACCAAAGGGCATTACCTTGTAACAAAAATTCCCATGTTCTGTTATAAAAGCTGTTTTGCTTTGGTCTTCTGGGTGCATTAGAATCTGGTTATAGCCAGAGTATGCATCCATAAAACTCAAAGCTTTAAAACCAGAGGCATTATCAACTAATTTATCAATACAAGGCAATGGGTAAGCATCTTTGGGACAAGCTTTATTTAAGTTTGTAAAGTCGACGCACATGCGCCATTTACCTGAGTTCTTCCTTACCATTACCACGTTGGACAACCATGTGGTGAAACGAATTTCTCGGATGAAACCTGCGTTGAGGAGCTTTTTGGTTTCTTCTAGTGCTGCTTGTTTTTTCTCCTCTCCGAGGTTCCTTTTCTTCTGTGCTACTGGTCGGACTGTTCTGTCAATTGCCAGTTTATGGCAGATGACTTCTGGGCTTATTCCGAGCATATCATCTGGTGTCCACGCAAAGAGATCGGCGTTTTTGCGCAGTATCTGTATGAGTTTTGCTCGGTCTTCCCCTTCTAATGCTTCTCCGATGTATGTGTATTGATTGTCATCTGTCGTTAGTGTTATTCGTTGGAGGTTGTCCATTGGGCGAGGTCTTTCGCCGAGGTCTTCTCTTGGGTCGAGATCGGCTAGCACGGTGGTGTCAGCCGAGCTATGTATGGATTGGACCTGGGGCCGAGTTATCTTTCTCGCCTGGTCCTTCTTTAGACAAGCGTTGTAGCACTGCCGAGCTTCTTGGTGGTCGGCGTGAACTGTAGCTATCTTGTTTCCCTGCACTGGAAACTTAACACACAGATGTAATGTGGACACCACCGCTTTGAATATATTCAAGGCGGGTCTCCCGAGTATAATATTATAAGGGCTATAACAGTCTACTATTAGGTATTGAATATCGATGGACTTTGACATAGGGATTTCTCCCATGGTGGTCTTTAGCCATATGTGTCCCATGATGGGGACTCTTTCTCCGGAGAACCCGATTAGCTCTCTAGAGGAAGGTTGTATTAATTTTTCAGATAATTTCATTTTTGTGAAGGTAGAGTAAAATAAAACATCAGCACTACTACCTGGATCTAATAATGTCTTTCTTACCAACAGTTCTCCGACTTGGATTGAAATTACCACGGGGTCGTCGAGGTTAGGGCTTGCCGATTTGAAGTCTGCTTGGTTGAAGGATATTGTGACATCCGACTCTTTGTCTTTCCTTGGTTGTATGGTTCCTTCGATTGCCAGCATTGCCCTGTAACTTCGTTTCCTGGCCGAGTTTGTTTCTCCTCCACCTGCGAATCCTCCTGATATGTGGTTAATGACTCCCCTTGGTGGATCAGGAGTCATCCTCTCTTTTTTGTCGTCTGTCTTTGCTTGCTTATGCTCTATCCTGTCCGAGTTTCCTCCTTTGCCCTTCCGGGTCTCGATATACTTGTCCAAGAGCCCTTGGCGTGCTAGCCTTTCCAGGAGGTCCTTCGCGACGATGCAGTCATCCGTAGTGTGACCGAACTTTCGGTGGAAAGCACAATGCTTTGTTTTATCCACGAACCTTTGATCCTGGTAGTTTCCTGCTCGAGCTGGTGGCTTTATGATTTTGGCATTGAGGATTTCTCTGATAATGTTTTCTCTTCTGGTATTGAATCTGGTATATGTGTTGTATTTTGAAGCGGGCTTGGAAGGTTTCTTACTGTCCCTGTTGACTTGCGATCGGAAAGTTCTTTCTTCGTCCCTCCGACTTGGTTGTTTGTCCGATTTTTGGGCTTCTCAGAGTTCTTCGATTTTCATTTGACCTGCCGCCCTTTCTCGGAACTCCTCTAGCGTCTTTGGCTTTGTTATGGCGATGGTCTCCCGGAATTTACCAGGCCTGAGGCCGGCTTTGAGGGCGTGCAGGTGAACGGCTGGGTCCAAGTCTTGGATCTCCATGGTAGCGTCAGCGAATCTGGTCATGTAGTCTTTCAGGCTCTCGTGCTGGCCTTGTTTGATGGTGCCGAGATAGTCCGATCCGTGTACATAGATTCTCGACGCGGCAAAGTAATCGATGAATGATCTGGCAAGGTCTTCGAAGGAGGAAATTGACCCTTCAGGGAGTTTAGAGAACCAGAGTAGTGCGGCACCATCGAGGTAGGTTGGGAATGCTCGGCAAAGGACGGGCTCGTTCTTAGGGCCGTTGAAAAACATCATCGATTGGAACTTCTTTATGTGGGCTCGGGGGTCGCCGAACCCTTTGTATGGCTCCAGTGCGGTTGGGAGAGTAAAGTTTTTTGGCATTTGATAATTTGTGATCTCCTCGGAGAAGGGGTTGTCGAGGGTGAGCTTCTCCTTTGGCGGGGCGATGTTCAAAGGGTCTGTAGCACCTTGAGCCGAGTTTTTGGAGCTTTCTCCATTGTTCTGAGTAGACAACTCGGCTATTCTTCGTACTTCCGCCTGTAGCTCGGCGATTCGAGCCAGGAGGTCATCCTGTGAGAGTTGTGGACTTTCCTTGTCAGCCATATCCGAGGATCGGGAATCCTGCAAAATAGGGTAGAAGACTGAACAAAGAAAAGAGTGGGGTTAGATGTACTCCGGCCCCACGGTGGGCGCCAAGTGATTCGTCCGAACACCAGGGAGGCCGAGCTTAAGCACTTCCGAGCAAGCCGTCAACTGGGAGGAAGAGCTTCACGTCGGCCAAGGTCAAACACTACGGCGGGAATACCTGCAAAAGATACTCCGACGCTCAAGTTAGTAATGATCTCAGAAAAGAGAGAGAGAATAATTAAGTGAGAGTGAGATAAGTGAATCTGAAGATTCGTAGTAGAACCTGACTTTTGCTGAGGATATTGGTTCGACTTTATAGGGATTGTTTTACCGTTTTCGTGTGGATCAGTCCTAGTTTTTAGGTTGGTTACGATATTCTGTTATTATGTGATTTGGCTTGTTTGAGCACGTGTATTATTGCTTCAAGTGGTTGAGGCCGAGCTTATCTGCGCACCTGCCGAGCTTATCGGGCGGTTGGCGCAACGTCGGCCTCAAAGTGTTTGATCGCCGAGTATGCCGGGTGACCGAGGATGCAGGTAACGTATCAACCCCCATCACGACCTTCACCGATAGTCAGCATGAAGAGATATACTTTTCGGTTTAATGTAAAAAATTTCTAAACCCGGCATTTGTTTTTCATTTCTAATTTTTGGTTCATTTTGTATTAAACCTGATAAGGTGAGGCCCTGTCCAAAGTGAGTGGTGTTTTGGATCTATTGGAATAAATTGTGACTCAAAACAAAAAAAAAAAGAAATTGTGATTAGAAATCAGTGATAACGACGGTAGCCTTGTTCACCAAAAAAAAAAAAGAGGACAGTGTAGTGGGTCTCTCTAGTCTTTACAAAAGTTGTTTGACAAAGATTGTTAATATGTACTGTGTTTCGAGTGTAATAACCTTCCGCTTAAAATAATAATATTGATTGTGGAACTGAATTGAATTCAAGTATTTCGAATGAATTAGTAGAATTACAAAATCAATATTTAAAATATTTATCAAATGAATTAAAATCTTTTAGTTGACAACTTTATTTTTTATTAACATAACCTTATATATTTAAATAATAAATATACTTATTCATTAAATTATAAAAAATATCCAAATATAGCCTTTTAAGCGTTCAAGAATAATAATAAAACACAAAACATATCACATCATAACACTTATTATATAAACCAATGAGAATATTAAGCTCAAGAGTATATGAACATTTTGCCCAACAACAAAAGAGACTACTTAGCACTACAACTAGTCTTGAGTTATTGACCAAATCGTCACTCAAGCGAGTAAGCAATATGAACTAATTAAAGCAAAGACGGCAGATTTAGCCTTTACCATTTTATACCATTTTATATTACACCCTATTTTGAAAAGGACAGATACAAAAGAAAAAAAAATTGACACTCTTTTAGTCTTTACCATTGAGGCATTGACAACCATAACTCCCAAATAAATACACATTATACAAGATGATGGACGCATGATTTTTCTATGAGGTTCCGAAGCACCCATTCCCACCTACTTCTCCTTCCCAACCTAACAATGGATAATCAAAGGAGATGTAAAACAACGATCTTTGATGTATTAATAATTTTTTAACTTCCTAGATTGATTAACTGAATAGTCGAGAGACCAAAGGTTCTCACACCATATTGCAAAATTTTGGCCTTTCACACAATTTTGTCATTTATGTGGCTCAAATCGACACCTTAAAATAAAGATGAACTTGAACTTCGTGGTTTGCATTTTGTACTAGTTTCAACAAACCATGGCATTGGCATGACACCATAAATCTCTCCCGCCAAGGAGAATTTTTTCCTAATTGTTTTTGCAACAAAATTTGGTACCATGAAGTGTGACATATTCATCATGATCCAACAAAAGCAATCTGCAAACAATAAAAAAAAAAAAGAGAAATCAGTACTTGGAATAAAGGTAATTGGATGTATAAAATAATTCCATTATTTTTAATAGAATATATAATGATTTTAATTTTGATGTACAAAATACCGTCATTTAATTATATCCATTTTTTTAGATGACTATTAACATAATCACTATAAACAATAGTTATTTTTACTGATATAATACTATCATAATTAATTGGATGTGCATGTAAAATTACTTTGATATAGAAAAGTTTTCAAATGATCCAGTCACTTTTACTGGTACTTTGCTATGCCATGCTGCAGTACTGTTGAGATATATAGTTAAAAATGTTGACGGTATAGATTTATTGAAATTATTATGAGCTAGAATCATAGAAGGATGGTGTAAGCTCTTCCCTAAACCTATTCAAAGCGTGACCTGGAAAGCAACAGGGGTATTAACATTGAGGGCGGGTGTCTGTGTGTTGTCAATTTATAGAGCGTGAACTCAGCTCACAAGTGGAGCCGTTGGAGTGAGTTGGGTGTTTTTGGACTAAAAGGCATGGGCCTTCGATTTTTTTTTTTACAAGTATCACGATTGATTGGGCTATGTGAGATTTAAGTATTGATGGTTCTTTCATTAGTAATGTTGTGGAGCAAAGTAATCCTAACCAGAGCCAAACACCCTCACCGCCTTATTCACTCACATGTTCTTCCAACCCCATTCTTGAATCAGAAAGCAACCCTGCGAAGCCTACCCTCTAGACTCGAAAGGCGGAAACGACAACTTGTTCTTCCAAGACCCTACTAACGGTGAAAGTTGATGACCTACTCAACTGACGGTAGAGGCAATAACATATCAACGCCCACCACCCCAAGGACCGGGGGTTGTTTCGTCTTTAGCTACTGTCAGGAAAATGATCGCAGGAAGGCAGCGACTAACCTTCAGACGGGGACGACCTAGCGCGACGACGTTCACGCGGCACTGGTGAGTGCCTACCTTTAGAGACAAACGGCTCGTCTCGGCGTGAGCAGTCAGCTATCTGACGGTGACGATATGGGTTGCATGCGACACCACAACCGCCGTGCTAGAGGTGACACATCTTCAGGGACACAGTGTCCAGAAAGACATCCACAAAAAAGCAAGACGATGAGGGGTTAGGCCATCCTCCAAGATTCCACGGGTGGCTGCTTACCATAAACTTGGGCATTGGAAGATTTTGGAAACGACAACATTTTGGATTTCTTACCTAAAATAATTTAACCTTGCCCTACAATCTTTCCATGCATCATTATTATTACGGGCTTGATTTTCTTTCACTAAATGCATCAACAAGACACCAACACCCTCATTATTCCAACAATGTCAACAATGACATAAAGACCCGCAAATAAAAAAAAACCATCTAAATTTTTCTACATGCACTGATTCCTTTAAGTTTGCTCTTCTTAGGCCCATTGTCTCCCTGACAAAAAAAATCAAATAAAGCCCAATTGGACCCAGATCGTATATCAGCTGGCTCAGATGCAACTTGGCTTCATTTTTTCTTTAAGCTGATTCCAACTCTCCGCCCCTTGTGGTCACTTTTCACTTTATTCCAAGGATATCAAGGATATTACACAACGTGCTACACGACAAAATTGTAACCTGTAACCTTACCTTACGTGGATCATCAGAATTCCAGTAAAGGTGACTGGATCATTTGAAAACTTTCCTATGATATATGATGATATTTTAAATAAGTGTAAATTTCAATCATTTAAGTAGCATATTGTTTTCATCAAGTGTAAATTTAGTCTTAGTAAATATCTCGTTCAAGTTTTGATTTGAAGAAATTTTTTCATAATCATAAAATACTTTCAATAGAAAGTGTGATTCTATTTAAATCAATACTAATATAATGAGTACGAAATAATTTTCCGTTTATCTGTGAAATGCATACCTTATAGTTGATTTCTACATGTCTATGGTTGCTGAATTCTACTTCACATCAATGGATCAGTGCCCAAGTTCTTCAATCTGTGTTCAACGGCTTTAAGATCACGAAGATGTTGCAAAATTTCTTGAAGCAGACCCGTTCCTTTGTCACCGTTCTGTATAGAGCCCACACAATTTTGCAGAAACTCTCTATCAGATTCAAGAGCTTGTAACCGCTCATAAACACGATCCACTTCTTCTTCAACTGAAACCTTTTCAATTGCACCAACTGAATCTTGCACATCTTCAACTGATTCAGGTTTCATGATTTGTGTATGATCAAGTGTGTATGCTTCTTCCTCGTTCTCATTTTCCGCGGCATCTAGATATGGTAGCAGCCTTTTTGCCAATGATCCCATTGTTCTTCTTTGAATATTTTGTTTATCATCTGAAAAATTATGCATATTTTCCTCTGGACTGCTATAGTTGCTGCAATTCTCATTCAATTCTTTGTCACAATGTGTTGATGAATGCTCAGTTATTTCGATATCATCGATGAATTCTTCGCTCTCTTCGAGATTCATAATCTTTTCCTCCAATTCTCTTAGCTGATCAAGAATCAAGGCTCGCTCTTCTTCGAATTCGGCTAATGAATCATCAAGAACACTAATATGTTTCACACAATCCAATGCCATCTCTTCCAAATTCGAAACACCATCAGCAGTAGTTGCCTTGTTGTTCAAGTTATCTTCTTCTTCTTCTTCTTCTTCTTTGTCCCTTACTTCGCGGTTGAGATCAATGGATATATCAGAGGAAGAAGAAGAGTCTCTGCTTCTTGTGGTTCCATCTTTCATTCTTCTCAACAGCCTTATCTTCTCTTTCGCCTCGTAATCCACGACCTTCTGTCTATACTCTTCCAGTTCCTTCTCAAGCTCTTGCTTCTCTTTTTCCCTTTTCAACATTAGCTCGTTCAAAAGCTGCAAAGCTTCTTGATCATACTCTGCTTGTTCTTCCATCATTCGCTGGTATTGCAGCGCTTCCATCCGCATCGCGGCCTTTTCCTCTTGCAATCTTGTAATCATTGCCATTGTTTGATTAGCAGCTACAGCGGATGCGCTTCGCTCTTCTTCTAGTTCTTGATATATAGCACTCAGAGCCTTTCTTTCAGATTTTAAAGCTGTTTTTAGATTATCAATTGTTGATATTGGATCGCCATATTCTAGCTCGCTCGCAACGCTGCCATCCATTGAATCCTCAGCTCCTAATTCTCTTTGCATCAATTTCCTATGCGCATATTGCAGGCCATTTACAGAACTGGGAGTTTCAGGAAGTTTATCTTCATCTGCTTCACATGATTGATGGCTTGTTTCTTCATGATTTTTCTCGGCTGAGTTTGTTTTCTCAATCATTTCAGCATAGTCATTATCTTTTGCAGCTTCTTTATCTGAACCTGCATTGTGAAACCATGAATAGCTAAGAATTTCTATATTGAAAAGTTACAGAATTAGAATGAAACAAAAGGAAAATCAAAGAGTAAGGTGCAAGAAAACTTGCATAGGTTATTCTGAGAAATGAATTTATCAAAGGCATTGTCAACTCCATCATCATTCACAATCATTTCAGCATAATCATTATCTTTTTCACCTTTATCTAAACCTGCAGAACTTAAGTGCTTCAGAATTAGAATGAAACAAAACGAAAAGAGTAAGGTACAAGAAAACTTACATAGGTTATTCTGAGAAATGAATTCATCAAAGGCATTAGCAACTCCAGTATCATCCTCGCTTTCTGAAGATTCATCTTCTGCTATGCATTGACATGAGAATTCTTGTTCTTCAGATGGAGGCAAATTATCTGTGTAAGCAATTGTTGAAGTCACATAAAAGATTGAAATGTTAGTTCTTATAATTTATGTAATTGTTTGTACCTGTTGGATTTTTGTGTGATTCTTCCATATCATCTTCTATATCATTGTCACCATTGGATAAAATTTGAGACTTGCTTAGATTATTCTGAGCAATGAATTTTTCAAAGGCATTTCCAACATCATCATCATCATCACTTGTTGAGGATTCATCATCCATTGAAGATTCATCTTCATGTGAGCTTCCATATGAGCAAAGTGGTTCTTCAGATATAGGCAAATCAACTACATGACCAAAAGGTTATTTCTACTATTGAATGAATTTCACTTAAAAAAAGAAAGTGTAAAAGAAACATGAAAAAATCATGAACATTCTTGTACCTCTAGTGTTATTTTGTTCTTCTGAGACAGCTTCAACATTGTTGTCTTCATTCGACGAAGTTTGAGCTTCTTCAAAAGTAAAAAACTTCTCTCGATGTACCTTTGCTACTGAATCCTGTTTCAACTCTTCAAATTCAAAAACTATAGAATTCTCCAAGCTTGATTCAGTTATATCAAACCTTTCAAGTTCATCAATCTTGCATGGTTCAAAAGGCAAAGAGGTAATAGAATCTATGAACTCAACAGGTATCAAGCGATTCGTTTCGCATTCCACATTGTTCTTGAAGTGTCTATCGATGACTTCAATTGATCTATCTTCCCAACAATTGATAGAACCATTAGGATCCAGCTTGGTGATGATGATAAGATCATCTTTTTCTCCTTCCTTTTCATCAGAGTGCAAGTTCGAGACAGAACTCGAACGATCCTCTGCCACTTCCCTGAGGATAAAACTCTCAATATCAGAAAGTATCTGATGCACATCATCATGATCTTCTTCTTCTTCTTCTCCATTGTTAATCTCAAACTCAATGTCTTTATCAGCTTCCTTTTCATCATGTATTGATTCTACAATGAAAGAGCCTTTTCTTGCATCTCCCCAAGAAGGCTTCAACAAAAGATAAGGAGGGTAAAGCTCTCTCCTCAAGCTCTCATTGCAGCAGGAGCATCTCTTTGTGTCATCATCATCACCGTTTTCATGACTAATCCAAGAGATGAATGCGATTCTGTTGTGTCCAATTCCAACTGAGTTTTCGTGCCGGTTCGGCCTAGAAGCCAAGCAATCCTCACACATGTGCTGTGTCTCAGCAAGCTTTTTATGGTTTGAACAGTAACCAAGCTTCGAAATCTCAGCTGCATGAGACTCACAAACAAGATCCTTATCCAAATTTCCACTTTTTCCATGCTGCAAGATGTGATCAACCCTTGAGCACCAAAGGCATGGTGGTTGGAGGCCAACACATTTTGCAAATCTTGAGATGAGGTAGCTGAACAAGGAGTTGAGGAGAAGAAGTACTATGAGGATCCATTCAAGAACTGCATACACAAGAATCACCACAATTTTGTTGGTGTTTCTGTGTAGCATGCTGGCAAACTTGTTGGCGGCCATTGATGGTTTTTGTTTTTTGGTTTTGTTTCCAATTTTCCGAAGCTTTGTAGTTTCTTTTGCATATGTGTGTGTGACTGAAGAGTGTGGAAGAGAATGTGAGAAGAGAGAAAAGTGTGGGAAGGGAAAAGAAAGAGCAATGGAAAGAAGGAAGGATGTTAAAGAGTACATTAAGGGATAGTTTGGTAATTATCACATCATGGTGAGTCAAAAATATTGTCATTACAATATACGATATTCTTTTGACTGTCTGTCCAAGTTTGGATCGAATTTATAACCAACGATCTAAATTTAAATTACAATGGAAATTAAAAATAATAAATACAAAAGTTCTTCCAAATATGGATATAAGTATATAGATACTATTCAGAAGGTGATAATAGGATTATCTCTTAATAGAATATAAATTTACGGATCAGATTATTAGGTTGCAATGCTCAAGGAGTCAAGGCAGTAATAGAGGTATAAGGAGGGGAAGTAAATAACGAAATAGTTTAATTAGTACTCGGTTTCTATAATTTTATCAAAATTTTAATTAAATTTTTAAAAATTATATCAAATTTTGTAATTAAATACTTATCATTACAAAAAATTAAAATTAATGAAATATTCTATTAAATAAAATAAATATACTACACATACAACAAAAATAAAAAAAAAACTTAAAAGATAACCATTTTTTATTTTTTAAATTATCAAAGTGTCTCAACATAAAATAAAAAATCTCTACTCTCTCTCTCCTTCATCTCTTTTTTTTACGCCATCCACCTCTTCTATCAAATTCACCACTTCAAACTTCATTGAGGAAAAAAATATACCAACTAATATACTCTAAAAAATCTCGTATTTTATCTGATTAAAGAATTTACTGAATTCGAGACTAATAAGAGACGAAATTGTGACTTACGATTGGAAATATAGTACTAAGGTTGTCAATTTTGGTGGTGAAAAAAGTTGGTGGAGTTAGAATAATCCTCACAAATAGAATCTCTAATAGTGAGAGTTGCGTCAGCGATGCTCACCTCATCCCGACATGCATTGTAGACGCGCAGATGAAGGCGGCATGATTAAATCCTACATCTTATTTACTGCAAACCTTATTGTAACTCTCAAATTCAAAGGAACAATCTTCGGAATCAAATTGGCACTGGCATCGTTCTCTGCAAGAGAACCTAACGGCTTGAACTCTGAAATTCTCAAACCAAATTGATTGTTTCTAGTGTCAACATCCTCGCGGCTTGGACCGATGCTCTTAGATCTACATGTCTCAATTTAAGTTCAAGGAGAACCGAATTCAACACTTTATCTTATTTCTACTTCTGTTTTATTTTGTTTTTGTTTCATTCTACTTTTACTTGGTTTTATTTTTGCTCATTGATTATGTTAAAAAAAAATTGATTGTGTTAAAAAATTCTAATTATGAATTCTAACTATATATTTTGCTTGTAATTATGACAAAAATTTTGGTTCTGAATTTATATTGATTATGACAAAAATTCTGCTGTACAATATAAGAAACTTGTTGGCATAGGAAAGTGGGTGACAGAAGAGAAGGATGAAGGGATGGTGGATCAAGGGGAGAATAGTGAAGGACAGCGAGGGTAAAAGAGGGTAGATGGTGTGGGTAAATAAGTAAATTTATATTTTATAAACGTTTTTTTTAGTGTTTACTATTAATAAGGAGTTAATTATAAAATTTGATATAGTATATGGATTCAATTAAAAAAAATTACAGAAACTTAATTGAAAATTCGATAAAACTATAAAAATCGACAGAATAATTAAACCTTTAAAGTTTGAACGTGAATTAAGCTTTTTTATTTATAATATTTTGAGGATGAATTTAAAAAGAATTAACATAAATCCGTGTAGAATTTATTTAAGATCCGTAAATATGATCAAAATATATTTTTTATGGTCTTGATATACTTCTAAAAGAATGTTTTTAAATTAGTCATAGCTTTAAGTTTAGTATGAGAATTGAACTATAACATATATAATTTTTATGTTTTTTTTTTTAAACGAAATTCAAGTATCACATCATGGTGAGTCAAAAATATTGTCATTGCAATATACGATATTCTTTTGACTGTCTGTCCAAGTTTGGATCGAATTTATAACCAACGATCTAAAAATAAATTACAATGAAAATTAAAAATAATAAATACAAAAGTTCTTCTAAATATGGATATAAGGATATAGATACTATTCAGAAGGTGATAATAGGATTGTCTCTTAATAGAATATAAATTTACGGATCAGAATATTAGGTTGCAATGCTCAAGGCATTAATAGAGGTAGGTATAAGGAGGAGAAGAAAATAACTAAATAACATAGTTTAGGGTTGGTTTAGTTAATTTCTTGATACTTATAATTTTATTAAATTTTTAATTAGATTTTTATATTTTTTTTAATTAAATTTTTATATTATATTAAATTTTGTAATTAAATTCTTATTATTATAAAAAATTAAAATTAACGAAATATTCTATTAAATAAAATGAATATATTACACATAAAATAAAAAACCTAAAAAATAACATCTTTTTATTTTTTAAATTATAAAAGTGCCTCAACATAAAATAAAAAAATTTCTACTCTCTCTCTTCCATCTCTCTCTTCCATGTCATCTACCTCTTCCATCAAATCCACTACTTCGAGTTTTATTGAGAGAAAAAATGTACCAACTAATATATTTTAAAAAATTTGATGTTTTATCTAATTCATTCTGCATGAAGAATTCACTGAATCTAAAATAGTGAGAGGCGAAATCATGATTTGCAATCGGAGATGTAGCCAATTTTGATGGTGAAGAAAGCTGGTGGAGTTAGAATGATCCTCGCAAATGGAATTTCCAATGGTGAGGGTCTCGTCGGTGATGCTCACCTCATCCCAACATGCGTCGTGGGCGCAAATGAAGGCGACATGATAAAATCCTACATCTCATCTACCGTAAACCCTACTGCAACTCTCAAATTCAAAGGAACGATCTTTGGAATCAAAGCGGCATTAGTTCTAGCATCGTTCTCTACAAGACGACCTACGGCTTGAACCCTGAGATTCTCAAACCAGATTTGATCGCTCCTAGTGTCAACATCCTCACGACTTGGACCGATGCATTTAGATTTTAGAAAAATCGAATTCAACACTTCATTTTGCTTCTGCTTCTGTTTTATTTTACTTTTGTTTCATTATACTTTTACTTGATTTTACTTCTGCTTACTGATTATGTTAAAAAAAATATTCTGATTATGAGTTCTAATTATGTATTTTGTTTGTAATTAACTGATTATATGTTATGATAAAAATTTTACTTCTGATTATGTTAAAAATTGATTATGACAAAAAATTTAGTTCTAAATTTGTGTTGATTATGACAAAATTTTACTATGGAAGAAAAGAAACTTATTGGTATAAGAAGGCGGGTGACACAAGATAAGAATGAGGAGATGATGGATAAAAGGGGAAAATGATGAAAGGGTGAGGGTGGAAGAAGATAGATGGTGTGGGTAAATAATTAAATTTATATTTTATAAACATTTTTTAACGTTTATTATTAATAAGGATTTAATTACAAAATTGATATAGTATAAACACTCAATTATTAAAAAAAAGTATAGAGACTTAACTGAAAATTCGATAAAATTATAGGAATCAGCAGAATAATTAAACCTTTATAATTTAGACGTGAGTAGATTTTTATTTATAATATTTTGAGGATAAATTTAAAAAGAATTAAGATAAATTTGTATGGAATATAAGTAAGATCTTCCATAAATATGATTCAAAATATATTTTGTATGGTTTGACATGCTTCTAAAAAAATATTTTTAAATTAGTCATAGTTTTAAGTTTAGTATGAGAATTGAATTACAACAGATATAATTTTTATATTTTTATTTTATTTTTAAAACGAAATTCAAATATAACAAAAAGATCTTTGCGAGATTTGAAACAAAAGTTTTACCAAATTTTCTGTTTATAAACAAACTAAATAGAACAAAGATAACCTAAAAATATATATCTAGAGAGAGATTAAGAAAAGGTGATGTTGCTCAAGTTTTTGAGGAACAGCAAAGTCTCTAAAGTAATTGGAAAGAGAGGCAGGGCCTGCGGAACGTGCAATTGTTATATTCACTCACTGAATAATGAATATTATTATGAGCAATGTGCAACATTATTATTAGTAGCTAGCTAAAGGCTTAAAGTAGATCTCAGCAGTGACATAATACTATCTTTATCCGTAACTGTTTCAATGCCAGTCGACACTATAATAGCCTCATATTTGATTATTTGGTAATGACATTGCATGTATACTTTTATTTTCTTCTGCATTTCATATTTGTGTCCAAAATGAATTGGATAAGTTGTAAGGTTACATACTTACATAATAAAAATCACTCGTTCGCTTAAGTAAGTGTCTGAGAGTTCGAATTTTGTCTTGTGCATACAGCAATTCATTGACCAGCGATAAACTTCTGAACATAGCTCCGATCCGCGATAGATTAGTCCTTAACCTATTGAGTTGGGAGATACCGTGGACAACAAAAAAAATCATAAATGAGAGTATTAACTAGTAGTCAATTTTTTGGATAATACTATACATCTATAAAGTCGGGGAATGAGATGTGACAATGAGTGATTAGAGAGGTGTCTGTATTTTTTAAAAATATAAATATTTTATTTAATATTTGATAAATTAAAATATTATGTAATTATTGTTTTATTTTTTAAAATTTATGTATACTTATAAAAATATTCATGATGATACTTTTTAAAGTCAATTTGTATTTTTTTTAAATTAAAATGTTTTATATAATTTTATAAATTATATCTATTAAAATTATTTTAAATTTTAAATTTTGTAGTCTATGTTTATTAAAAATTATTTTTATTTTGATTTATTAATTATACCTGCTACATTTTTTGAAAAGCACATACTTTTTCAAATACATCCAAAACTAATTTAAGTAAAATTTATATTTTATTTTATAATCAATAAATTGTAATTTGTAAGCCGATATAATATTTTTCATTTGAAACTTTATTTAAACGATTTTACAGTCATAATTAGTTACTCTCATTTCTATATAGCCAAAGTAATGGCCTTTGGTTCAAATTGTGTCATAAATTATGCTAAAAAAATTGTAAAGTTAATTTGCTAAAGAATATACCGTTAACACTTAATATCATGAATGACAACACTCTAATATTATATCAAGAGACAAGAGCAATAATAATCAAATCAAATTAATATTAAGAAAAAGAAAAAGCAAAAAGATAATTTTTCCTTTTCTCCAACACCAGTCCAACAATTGTGATTCTTTTCCCTTCTATTTGATTACCATTGGGAAATAAATACAGGTATCCGTACATACAGCAAATTTAGTATAATTTTTCTTTTCTTTCTACTTAAATAAAAATTTCCAAAATAAAGAAATAAATAAATAAAGACAACTAGACAAGCAAAGACAGCTTTATAGTTCCATGAATTTGGTTTGGACCATTTCACGCGCAAGATGGGCCCCACCACTATCCATGAAAATGGCTTACTAAGTCATCTATGTAAAGGTTACCGAAGCCCACTTAATCAGTTCTGTGGCCACCTTTGGAACGGAGATTAAAATTAAAAAATGTAAAAAATTAAAAATATGAAAAATAAAGATTAAATTAAATTTTTATATTAGTGTAAAATATATTGATTGAGTTATATTTTAATATTATATTAATTTAAGATAAATATAAAAATTGAATAGTAAATTTATAATTTAAAAAATTAAATAAAAATATTTTTTTAAAAAAAATATTATTAGTTTATATTTTTATTTTTAAAAATATTAAAAAAATTAAAATTTTATATTTTAATACTAAAATTTTAATGCTGATAATCAAATATAATACTGAATTTCAATTCTCTAATCTCAATTTCAATATTTGAACAAACGACCTAATATGACGCTCTTACATGACACAAAACTACTACGTTCATTATTCACTAAGCTCCTCTTGCTTTTTCAAATTGCCATCATTGCTTCAATGCAGTTAAGGCTCTACCCTCGAGTACTTATTCTCTAACATCCAAATTATTCGGCCAAATGTATCAATTCCATATTATACTGTTGAGTTGATAGGCATTCCTTTCTTTCTTTTGTTTCTTTATTTGATTTCTTTATCCACTTAAAAATCCAACTTAAACAGTAAAGTATAATTAGTTTAATTTTATACATGTCTAAACTCACACGGTCATTGTGATGATACACACAATCCTCCTCTTTTAAGAGATGACACGATTGTATTTATAATTCTTCATACACATGTTAGCAAGACTTTTTTATTTAAGTAATAGTTTAAACGATTAATGTGAACTCAAATGGGAACGGAATATATGTTACAAAGTTTTTAATACATTAAATACATAAAAATTAAAAAAAAGAATATCATTATACTCTTAATATATGTCTAGAAACGCATTTTATTTAAATCTTTAAAAAATAAAAGATTGTCATATAGTAAGTGTTCATACCCTGCCCTAACGACAAGGTCCAGGTCCAAATGAAAGGCCCAATCCAAAGGGTTGAACCTTGCCCTGTACCGACCTCCTCCCTACGAAGTCGATTCTTACCACGATTTATCCTAAAGAAGTCGGGGACGAAAATTAGCTGGCAAATAGCCACTCATTCAAATGAGTAACTGCCCCTAAAATCTCTCTACCCACTTCCAGGAGCCATATCTCAACCTCCCTAAGATAAAGGGACGGTTATCCACCTTAAATGGCGGAACTACTTCAACAGTGGTTATGGGTTCACCACTATAAATACACTGGCACCTCTCAGGTATCTCAGAAGCCCAATACTCTCTAGACCTGTTTTGCCCCTTTGCTGACTTTGGCATCGGAGTGTTTTTGCAGGTACCACCCCCCATTCTCCCTTACACAAGTCGGACGGGGGCCTTGGATCACAAACTCACTTGGACGTTTCATCGTTCAGACGATTGGGCCAGCCAAACTTGTCCAACCCATTAATCTCCGGTTACCCATCGTAACATTGGCGCCGTTGTCGGGGACCCGAGAGATCAACCAGTAATGGCGGACATGTCACAATGTGGCATCAGATTCTGAACAAGAGAATCTAGATACCGGAAATAATGACGCAGACCTAACCCTTCACCAGGGAACCAACGACCAACATAGGGAAGGCACCTCCGGATTTAAAAATCCGAAGATGAACTCCTCCGAGGGGCGTGAATCGGAAAAGGATGGGCCACCCCATATAACCAAACTAATAGGGCTATTCCATGGCCACCAAGGTCGCTTGGAACAACTGGAACAGGAGCGGGAGTGACAAAAGGAAATAGAAAAGCACTTAAGAGAGGAGATGGAATGATGAAAAGAGTTAGAAGAAAAACTCTTAAAGTTAGAATCCTCCCTCAAAAGTCGGAAGTCCCATGGCGACCGAGAAGAGTCGCCCCCAGGAAGGGAAGACCCTTTTAGTGAGGACATAATGAGGGCAAAAGTTTCAAGAAACTTTAAAAGCCCCGACATTGACCTCTATGATGGAACCACATATCCAAAGCATCATTTAAGCAACTTTAAAAGTCGGATGTATCTGGCTGACACTTCTGATGCAACACGCTGCAAAGCTTTCCCAACCACCTTATCGAAAGCAGCGATAAAGTGGTTTGATAGCCTCCCTCCAAGGTCGGTCACCAGCTTTGAAGACCTCTCGAGAAAATTCCTAATGCGGTTCTCCATTCAGAAAGACAAGGTAAAGCATGCACCGAGCCTCCTGGGAATAAAACAGGAGGTCGGAGAACCTCTACGGGATTATATGGAAAGATTCAACAAAGCATGCTTAGAGATTCAAGACCTGCCCACCGAGGCAGTCATTATGGGGCTGGTAAATGGGCTTAGAGAAGGACCCTTCTCACAGTCCATATCAAAAAGACACCTCACCTCCTTGAGTGATGTACAACAAAGAGCTGAGAAGTACATCAACATGGAGGAAAACGCCAGACTAAGAGAGTCAAGTTGGCGACCTGGACACCTCCCCTCGATAAAAGATAGAGAGAGGGAGCCAAAGAAGAAAGAAGACCTCAGTCTCGACAGACCCAGGAAATATCACTCTTATACTCCTCTAAAAGTTTCCATAGTGGACGTATACAGAGAAATTTGCAATATTGAAAGGCTGCCGCCTCCCAAACTCATCAAGAATAAAAAAGGGGGGGAGTCGCAGCGACTACTGCGAGTACCATAAAATATATGGTCACTCAACAAACGACTGTTACGACCTCAAGAATGTGATAGAAAAGCTAGCCAGAGAAGGCCGACTTGACAGATATCTCATGGAGAGGTCGGACAATCATGGAAAGAGAAAGCGAGATGATGCGGACAGAAGAGACCCACCACCGCCGACTCCGGAGAGACATATACATATGATCTCAGGCGGATTCGCGGGAGGGGGCTCACCAAGTCCTCTCGCAAAAGACATCTCAAGCGAATCTACCAGGTAGGAAGTGAATCGCCCGACCTTCCTACCATCTCATTTACAAAGGAAGATGGGCAAGGAATAATCCCCGGACACGATGATCCGGTGGTGATAACCATGATCCTAGCCAACGCCCATCTCCACAGAACTCTGGTGGACCAAAAAAGTTCAGCAGCATCCTTTTCAAGCCTGCGTTTGATAAACTAGGGCTCGACGAAAGGGAGCTGAGAGCCTACCCCGACACCTTGTATGGGCTAGGCGATACGCCAATAAAACCACTGGGTTTCCTGCCCCTCCACACTACTTTTGGAAAAGGAGAAAAATCCAAAACTCTGAATATAGACTTCATAGTCATCGACGTGGGGTCAGCATATAATGCCCTAATCGGAAGAGCTACCCTAAACCGACTAAGAGCAGTGGTATCTACCCCCCATCTCTGCATGAAATTCCCGACATCAGCGGGAATAGCAACGGTGCGTGGGGACTAGAAATTGGCAAGAAAGTGCTACAATGAAAGCCTGAACCTAAGGGGAAAAGGCAAAGAAGTCAACACCATAAAACTCGGTGGCGCAAGGGCCAAAGAAGAGTTGCGACCACAGCCAGGGGGAAGAACCAAGGAAATACAGATCGGCAAAGAAGAAGGAAAGAATACCAACATAGGAGCCGGCCTAGGGGAAACCCTGAAGCAAGGGTTGACTAAGCTCCTAAGAGACAATTCCGACCTCTTCGCCTGTAAAGCCTCCGACATGCCCGGGATAGACCCCAAGCTAATGTCGCACAAGCTCTCGGTGTACCCAGGATCCCGACCTGTACAACAGAAAAGGCGCAAGCTTGGTCCTGAACAAGCTCTAGCGGTGGAAGAGCAAGTACAGACACTCCTAGAAGCCGGCTTCATCAGAGAAGTCAAATACCCAACATGGCTAGCAAATGTAATGCTAGTCAAGAATCAAAATGGCAAATGGAGAATGTGTGTCGACTACACCGACTTAAATAAAGCATGTCCCAAGGACCCTTATCCACTTCCAAGTATTGACGCTCTAGTAGACTCCAGCTCGGGATATCAATACTTGTCGTTCATGGATGCCTACTCGGGATATAACCAAATCCCGATGTATGAGCCGGACCAGGAGAAGACATCGTTCATCACGCCCAGAGCAAATTTTTGTTACGTGGTCATGCCATTTGGACTAAAAAATGCAGGGGCCACATACCAAAGGCTGATGAACAAGGTGTTCGCCCCCTATCTCGGGAGCTTAATGGAAGTCTACGTAGATGACATGCTAGTGAAAACTAAGGAAAAGGCTGATCTCTTGACAGACCTCTCGCAAGTCTTCGACACCATAAGGCTACACGGGATGAGGTTAAATCCCGCAAAGTGTACCTTCACAGTAGAGGCTGAAAAATTTCTAGGATTCATGCTAACACAGAGAGGGATCGAGGCAAATCCCGACAAGTGTAAAGCCATCCTTGAAATGAAGAGCCCGACTTGCTTAAGAGAGGTCCAACAATTGAATGGCCGACTAGCAGCCCTTTCCAGGTTCTTGGCAGGATCAGCACTCAAATCCATTCCACTGTTTTCTTTATTAAAAAAGGGATGCTAGTTCGAATGGACTCCAGAATGCGAAGGAGCGTTCCAGGAGTTCAAAAAGTTCTTGAGCCAACCACCAATCTTGACCCGACCTCTAAGCGGGAAAGATCTCGTCCTATACCTGTCAGTAGCAGATAAAGCTGTCGCATCAACCCTGATAAGGGAGGACGAGATCGGACAGCATCTAGTTTACTTCATCAGCAAAGTTCTACAGGGCCCTGAACTAAGGTACCACAAACTAGAGAAGTTTTCCTACTCCTTAGTAATAGCCTCACGAAGGCTACGGCCTTATTTTCAAGCACATACCATAAGAGTCCGAACGAACCAACCCATGAAGAAAATCCTCTAGAAGACAGATGTTGCAGGGATAATGGTTCAATGGGCAATAGAGCTCTCCGAGTTCGACTTAAAGTATGAAACTCGGACAGCAATCAAGGCCCAATGCCTCACCGACTTCATAGCAGAATACGCAGGAGATCAAGAGGAAGAACCAACTACATGGAAACTTTATGTAGACGAATCCTCAAACAAGACAGGAAGCGGCGCAGGCATAATACTAGTCGACGAAAGGGGAACCCAAATAGAGGTGTCCCTCAAATTTGAATTCTCAGCTTCAAATAATCAAGCAGAGTATGAAGCCCTGATTGCAGGGTTGAAACTGGCAGAAGAGGTCGGTGCAACGAAAGTGATGATATACAACGACTCTCAAGTGGTGACCTCCCAGATAAATGGAGAGTATCAGGCCAAAGACCCAAACATGAGAAGGTACTTGGAAAAAACTCTGGAACACTTAGGGCACTTCATGGAAACCGAAGTTAAGCATATAACTCGGGACCTCAATAGCAGAGCAGATGCCCTCTCCAAGTTAGCAAGCACCAAACCAGGAGGGAATAACAGAAGCCTGATCCAGGAAACTCTCCAAGAACCCTCTGTAGTAAAAGAAGAGGACAAACGAGATGTCCTAGAGGTAACTGGGCTAAACCTCGGATGGATGAATCCCTTGGTCGAATACCTAAAATTTGACATCCTCCCCAAAGAGGAAAAAGAGATTAAGAAAATCTGGAGGGAAGCACAACATTACACTCTGGTGAAAAATATCCTTTATAAAAGAGGAATATCAACACCATTGTTGAAGTGCGTACCGACCTCAAGGACCACTGAAGTACTAGAGGAGGTTCATAATGGGATCTGCGGAAATCATCTCGGAGCCAGGTCACTAGCCAGGAAAGTAATCAGAGTTGGATTCTATTGGCCGACCTTGCAGAAAGATGCCACAGAATTTGTAAAAAAGTGCCAATCATGCCAAATGCACGCAAATTTCCACGTGGCTCCCCCCGAGGAGCTCATCAGTATAACTTCTCCATGGCCCTTTGCAAAATGGGGGATGGATTTGTTAGGTCCTTTTCCCCAGGCCCCAGGACAAGTCAAATACTTGATTGTGGGAATAGACTACTTCACAAAGTGGATAGAAGCAGAACCATTAGCCACCATCACAGCCCAGAGAAGTCGGAGGTTTCTCTACAAAAATATCATCACAAGGTATGGGATACCATATTCCATTACCACAGATAACGAAACCCAGTTCACCGACTCTACCTTCGAAAGCCTAGTGGCCAGTATGAAGATCAAACACCAGTTTACCTCGGTGGAACATCCACAAGCAAATGGACAAGCCGAGGCAGCCAACAAAGTCATACTGGCAGAACTAAAGAAAAGACTATAAGATGCAAAAGGAGCCTGGGCTGAAGAGCTCCCACCAGTGTTATGGGCCTACCGGACGACGCCACAATCTGCCACTGGAGAAACGCCCTTCCGACTCGTCTACGGCGTAGAAGCCATGATACCAGTAGAAATCAGCGAACAAAGTCCAAGGGTGATTCTCCATGATGAGATTGGAAACATACAGGGGCACAAAGAGGAGCTTGAACTGCTCCCTGAAGTCCGAGAGCAAGCCCAGATAAGAGAAGCAGCATTGAAACAAATGATGACTACCAGGTACAACAAAAAAGTCATTCGAAGAAGCTTCACCCCAAACGACTTGGTATTGATCAGAAACGACATTGGAGTCAACAAATCGGGGGAATGAAAACTCGCTGCTAATTGGAAGGGACCATACAAAATTAGTGAGGTTTTAGGAAAAGGTTATTATAAGGTGACCGACCTAAACGGCACCGAGTTACCAAGGTCATGGCATGCTTGCAACATGAAAAGGTACTATAGTTAAAAGCGAACTCTACTCCCTGATGTACTCTTTTCCCTACTTCACGATTTTTTCCCAAAAAACAAAGGATTTTTTCTGAAGAAGGGTTTTTAACGAGGCATCATAGTAGAGCCTAAGGGGAATAAGTTGCTAAAAACCCTTAATAGCAGTAAAAGCACCTTTCCAAATAAATAAAGATCTTTTTCAAATATCTCTTATAAAAATTCCTTCTCGTTTATTTTCTTTCTACGAAACGCGCTGACTTAAGCTCGACAAAGCGTGAAAATCCCATGAACCGACTTAGATGGTCGTCAGGATAAAACGACGAGGTACAAGTCGGTGTAAAGAGGTTATAAAAGTTGATCGTAAGAAACTCGGAAACACTCCGACTTATAAGTCGAAATGAAAACCCGAGTAGAGAAGTTTGGAAACACTTCGACCCATAAATCGAAATGAAAAACCGAGTAGAAGAAAAACGCATCGCAAAAATAACCTAAGTCATAAAAACTCAATAAACTGCAAAGTTGAGTATAAGGAATAGTGAAAAAGAGATCGAAAAACCTATTAAAAAAGCCAAAAGACTGTCCTAAGTCCTCAAAGCGAAAAAATCTCAGAAGGACAGACAGGCCAAAGGAAAACGTTTTTCAAGAAAAGGTCGAAGAAATTTTCTAAGTATCAAAAACAGAAAAAGCATGCACACAAAAGATAACTTAAACCCTTATCCAAAAAAGGGTATTTCTAAAATATTTTGTTTACGGCCTTAAAAGGCCAAATAAAATGTCAACTACCACCACCAACATAAAAAAAGAGAGAGTTTAAAAAGAGGGGACCCACAGGCCGGGCCCCCATATAGCCAACAAATTTTTAAGCATCACCACAGGGAGTAGTCAGATCACCACCAGAATCAGGAAGATTGGTCGCAACGCCATTAGGACCAGGGAGAGGGGCACCCACAGGAGTTGGAAGAGAAGTATCGGGAGCCTTGGAAGAACTCGGAGCGTCGTCTGGTCGGGGAGGAGACTCTATGATTCTCTGACCCCGAGTCTTCAACTCGGACTCAGACACAGTTCGGGGAGGAGACACAATGACCCCATCAATGACAATCTTGTCAGGGTCCAAAGGACAGAGATCCAGATCGGGAGCAAGGACTCCGACCTGCTCCTTAAAAATCCTCCAAGCCTCCTCGGCTCCCTCAGCAATAGAGTCCTCCAACTCGGCGTAAGCAGTCCGAGAATTCAACAAGTCCTTCCTCACCTCCACGAGGTCCTTAAACAAGCTCAAATAACTCTCCTGCGCCTTCTTCCTCAAGCCCTCCTCCATATTGCATTGGGCTTGTAACTTGCTCCCCTTCTCCCGGAGGCCATCCCTCTCTTCCTTCAATTTAACGACCTCCTCCTTCAACTCCTTCTCATGTTTCTGATACATGAGAAGCCTTTCCTCCAACTCTTCAACCCTCGAAGTTGAACCCAAAGAGCTAAGAGGAGTCTTCTAAAAAATATCAAGAAACTTAGTGCACACCGCCGCCGCCCTGATATTTTCCTGAGCCAGAATAGTGAGGCGGTTCCGGACAGAAACATCATCCATACCTATACGAGTATAGGGATAGATGTGTTTCCGGATAAATGCAGGAGCATCCACCTTAGCCTCACCTTCAAAAGAAGAGGAAGACTCTAAAGTCTTGCGCTTCTTCTTGTCTGGCTCAGGAAAAGATCGGGGGGAAGGGGGCGGCTGAGAAGAGGCCGAGGAGAAAACAACAATAGGACAAGAAGAGGTCCCCAAATTTTGGGAAGAAGGGGGAGGAAGAGGAAGAGGAGAGCTAGTTACCCTGGCGCTGCCGGCCCTGGCACAGGACCTCGCTTCGACCTCCTGGACCCTCTGGTTGGATTCACTGGAATTCTTCTTCGCCATCTCTGTAAAAAGCAATTAGTAGCCAAAAAAGTCAGACAAGTCGGAAAAACAAGATACAAGTCGGAAATAAAAGCAGAAAAGACAAAGGCTACCTAATTGTGTCTGGACAAAGGTCGGCGACCCCTGGAGAAATTTTTTGGTATCCAGATACGGGGTCCTCCCCCACACTTCTCGGAGGAATCCCACAATGGCTGCATCCACCTCATCCAAGTCATCCAAACCATATTTCTCATAGGGGGAGGCCTCCAACCAGTACAGAGGAAAGCAAGGAACAGAATTTTCATTCAGGAAAAAGGGGTGGTGACCCTCTACACCTTGAACTTTGAAAAAATAATTTTTGAAGTCATGGAAGGATTCATCAAAAAGGGTGAAAACTCTCCGACCTTGTATGGCTCGGAAAGACACCCATTGCTGCTTGTTATTTAGCCCACTGAAGGGCTTGGTCATGTGAAAAAGATAGAAGAAAATCCTCAAGGAGGTCGGAAAATCTAAGGCGTGGCTGATAAACGGGTAAATTTTCAGAAAACCCCAAGAATTGGGGTGAAGTTGGGTAGGAGCAACTCGGCAGTGACGTAAAACAGCTATTTCAAAATCAGAAAATGGAAGAAAAACACCCGAACGGGTAATCATACTCTCATACATATAGAAAAAATGAGGGACCTCCTCAGTGTCCCTCCCGAAACAAACCCGGTCCCGGGACCACCAATTCATACTTTAGCTCGTCCTCCTCAGAAGTACAAATATGGTGATGAGTGCGAAGGTTGGTGATAAACTCGACATCAACCAAGGGTTCCTCCCCCAAGACCGTAACATCAACCCACTGAGCAAGAACTTCTACAGAAGACATTTTTCCTAAGGTATGATGAAAACCTACAAAGGAAAAAGAAAAAAGAATAAAAAACGAGAGTTCCTAAAGGGATATGGAATCTAACAGAAACCTACGGCGTCATGTTCTCCCTCTCCAAAGAAAATAAAAGGCATGCAAACAGAAGCACTTAATAAAAGGGAAGAAAGAACCAACCTTTGCCTGAAAAGGGGTAGAGGAAGATGAAAGCCTTCAACGAAAGTGTTCCACGAACATATGAAAGGGAAAATTTGAAAAATCGAAGAAACGAAACAACGAAAGAAGGGGGAAGCACTTATAAGCACGTTAGGGGCATAATGGTAAAAATAGAAGCGATCATTAATGAATGCACCGTTACCAAGGTAATTAATACCTACGCATACCCCTAACGGACGCGACGTTTGATTAGACGTAACTGTGAAAATCAAAAGTCACGAAAAGTCACGTCGGTTGCGAACGATCACGTCGGTTCCCTCACAAGTCGACCACGACCCCGAGTAGAATACTCGAACCCAAGTCTTAAAAGAAATTAGGCTCGAGTAGGGGCACTGTTCATACCCTGACCCAACGATAAGGCCCAGGTCCAAATGAAAGGCCCAATCCAAATGGTTGAGCCTCGCCCTGTACCAACCTCCTCCCTACGAAGTCGGTTCTTACTACGACTTATCCTAAAGAAGTCGGGGACGAATATTAGCTGCAGATAACCACTCATTCAAATGAGTAACTGCCCCTAAAATCTCTCTACCCACTTCCAGGAGCCATATCTCAACCTCCCTAAGATAAAAGGACGGTTATCCACCTTAAATGGCGGAACTACTTCAACGGTGGTTATGGGTTCACCACTATAAATACACTGGCATCTCTCAGGTATCTCAGAAGCCCAATACTCTCTAGACCTGTTTTGCCCCTTTGCTGACTTTGGCATCGGAGTGTCTTTGCAGGTACCACCCCCCATTCTCCCTTACACAAGTCGGATGGGGGCCTTGGATCACAAACTCACTTGGACGTTTCATCGTTCAGACGATTGGGACAGCCAAACTTATCCAACCCATTAATTTTCGGTTACCCATCATAACAGTAAGTATGATTATATGGGGAGTGTGATAACCGTATTATAGTTTAGCTGTAGTTGCGTCCAAATATAGCCTTTTTTATTTTTTATTTTTTTACTAAATGGGAATCTTTTATTAGATTTATGATATTTCACCTTTGCAAATGATAATAAATCAAAATTAAATTTTATGTAAATGAAATAAAAAATTTTCCTTATTAGATATTTATACTTGGGTAGGATAGTAGGGAACACACAAAAGAGATGGGGTAACTTGGGATTCTGCCTATTAAAAATCTAAAGTGAAGGGTGGGAAATGGGAATGATGGAACAACGGTGTAAATAGTGGATGGTATGATGACAATTCTAAATAAGAAAGAAAAAGAGAATTGATAAAGGAGGGGAGGGAGTTGGATCAATTGGGGGCACTGTGACAGTGATTTAAGGACTTTTGCAATTGAATAAAGATTGGAAATGATGTTATGTGGGGATCATAGTCTTACCTCCTTCACCTTTTGCTTTATTTTGGTCTCACCCTTTATCTTTTAGCTTTTGAAAAGCTCATTCTTAGATTTAAGAAAAGCGAAAAATCTCGTTAACCATGTAATCTAATCAGTAATCACAATAGTCTACCACTCTACCCCAACTTATAGATCAATTAGTTAATAAATTAATTAATCAAATTTAAGGAAGGTGATGGCGGCATTAAAGCCACGTTTGCTAGCCATCATTAGGGTTTTTGTTAAATTATGACATAAAAGAAAAAAAATGATTGCCCCCACTCTCACCTAACTGGGGTTTCTCTATATTAATGCTTGACATGAATAGTGTAATGGGGGAGGTTCAAATTAATGAGGGTTGACAAAAGTTTGTTACTGTGAAGAATTAGAAGTGCTTCATTTGGATGATTTGGTACCGTAAAGTCATCTAAGCAAATAATTATACAAAATCATTTTCTTCGATATCCAAGTATTATTTTTTGTCTAAGATGTAATTTTTCATTTTATCAAGCTAGGCACACATTATGGGTCATAAGATTTGTTATATTTTGGGGGAAACATGGTCTTAATTCTTAAAACAGTGATGAATCAATATGTTTCTTTTTTTAAAAAAAATTAATTATTCTGTTGATTTTTATAGTTTTAAATTCTAACTTTTACCAAATTTATAAGTAGATTCATATACTTTTTTTTAATTAAATTCCTATAGAACTTTTAATTTTCTAATTAGATGATTGTTAGTGTAAAAAATATTAGAATTAACAGAATATTTTTTTTGTAAATTAAAGTACTCACAATTTAAAATCTAAGTCTTTATCACATTTTTTGGGAAAAATATTCAATTAATTTTTAGATTTTTGATACGAAAAAAAACAATTATAAAATTAAAAACTATGTAAAAACCTAATTGAAAGGGAAAAAAAAGTATAAAAACTAAATTACAAATTTAGTAAAATTATAAAGACTAATAAAATAATTAAACCACAAAAAAAAAGTTGAAACAGGTTGTCCCATTTTCCATAATAACGTTTATATCAACCAACACCGTGGGAGGAAATTAATCTAGTACATTGTACATATAGAACACTTACATGAAAACAAGCATATTTATAAATTGAAATCTAAGCAATTGTGATGAAAGCTTTGCATTTTATTACGCGTATCACCAATCTAATGGTATCCTAGGGTGTGTTCCTGGTTGAGGAGAAAAAAAAAAAAAAAGGAGGGAATCGAAAAGTTTGAAAAATAATATCATTCTACAAACCTTTCTCTGCTCTCCTTTTTTATTTTAACCTCGGACTCACAAACACACCCTTTTAGAGGAGCACAAGGGTCACTTGCTAGTGATCATGTTGGGGTTAATATACTAGTTAGAATCCAATCCGTGGGATGCATCTATGCTGTACAATGCAATGTTTGTTTCCATATATATTTTTTCATCTGGTATCTTCCTCACTATCTGATTTTGTGCCCTCTTTCTCTTCCATGATGCTTTCATCCATCATAAACCTCCAGCTATCCCCTTCTTCTATTTCCCATTGTTTTTTCAGTTCATAAATAGCTTTCGATGCCGCAGCAGCAATGGCTGGGTTGCTGTCTTCTGCCAGTCTCTGCAACATGAACCCAAGACAATAAAAATCATTCTGCCAAAAGGAGAAAAAATTATGAAACTGGTAACAGTAGTCGAAAGTACAGATGATGATAGATTTGCATATACCAACCTGCAGTGCCCCCATCCCAGCATTTCCAAGAGTCCACATGGATGGTGCTGCTGCTAGTGCATTGGCTAAAGCTCGTCTGGAAACGCATAACATTTGAAAAGAATATAAATGAATATGGATTGAGGTTGCTTTTAATGTTTCTCTTCTCCTCCTCCTACTACTACTATTGCCACCACCACTATATATTTCTTTACAAGTAATCAACGGAATTTTTGCTTTGTTATGATTGCATTTTCAGAATTGAACGACATAGTGAAAGGGAAATTTTAAAATTTCAGAATAATATGTAACTTTTGTTTTGTAGCAGAAGGATCAAAACGTGTCAATGATGAAGCCAACCAAGCTAATTCTATTAATACTAGTTGAATTAAAGCCAGGTATTTTTAGCCCAAAAAATTGATCCTTTTTGGAGAAAAACAAGGCAATGCAATCATATTCCTTGAAAGACTCCAATATCAGACAAAGCTTACCGAGTACTGTCATCAGGAGAACTGGAACACTCCGCCAACAATGATACACTTTGTTTACCATCCATTGCATCAAGGTCTATAAGAGTGGTAACCAACAACTCAAGCTGTTCCAGGTTTAAAAAAAAGCCCAAAAAAAATCAATGCTTATTACTTGCATATTGAGTTAGTGACTAGAATCAGACAATAAAAAAAATAAACAGTGAATCAAACCTCTTCAGGGTCAGTGTAATCAATTCCATCTGCTTCGGATAGTGCTGATGCCATAATCCAGTAAGCTTCCTGTTCACCTTAAAAGCTTACCATATGATTGATACTTTCCCTGATACAATTCGGTTACAGAAATTGATCTATACGTAATGAGGAAAATAAAACAGCAAACATGAAAAGACCTGAAGAGCAGCGATCCGTTCTGTGGTCACATCCCCGGGGAGGAAATTTACAGATTTTCCATTCTTTTCAAGCCTTATACGACCTCTTCTATTATTAGCTGAAAGAGATCTTTTATCTCTACGTAGAGGACTGCACCCAATATCATCAGAAAACAAATTTTCAGTGCTTATTATTATATAGAAGAAGGCATTTGAAGTTACTTGACTTACAATTTATACATCTTGCTCACCATCATGTCATGGATGTTTACTATGAACTGCAATATTTACATAATACAAAATAAATTTCTTAACTGGGAGCTCAAACAAAATATGCATGATATTTCAAAAACAAGTAGAGTAGCAATTCATTTTAAGCAGAATAGTTCCAACTGTCAGTAACAATAAGTAGGGCTGAGTTTGGTTTTGATAACAGGACAAGACAGAACATTGGAAACAGGACACAAAGGACAAAGACACAAAAATTAGTTCTTCTATATTTTGTTTGGTAATAAACTGAATATAAGATAGAACAAATAATAAAAGTCCAATTTACTTTAAATTTTTTCTTCACACAAAATTCAGAAAGAAAAATAAAATGGTAAAAAAAATAATTATGAAAAATTAATAGTGACAATAAAAAGAAAAAAGAAATTGTGTCCCCGTCCAGTGTCTTTGTGTCCTTCTTGACAGAAAGGACACAAAATACACTAATTCAGTGTTCCAGGACATAATGTCTCTGTCCATATCTCATCTGTCAAATATGTTCTTGTGTGTCTGTGTCTATGTTTCAGTGTCATGTGCATGTAAATAAATGCAGCCTAGTAGAAAAGAGAAATATTCCAAAGTGAAAACTGTTGTAGAGCATAAAATGTTACCTCCAAGGCCATAAGGGCATCTTCCATAGCACGCTGCTTAGCACGGAAATCAGCAAGACGTAAATCAGCCTGATAGTTCAAAGGTTATGTCAAAAGGGGTTTTGTATTTTTGGCTATAGACAATCAAACACTTGTTTCTCTTGCTGCGATCTTGCAAAAGGATCTAGAGGTTCATATTAAGATCTAATGGGATGGGATAGTCATAGTTTTACACAAGAAACACTTTTTATTGCCCCAAGGGAAGACAAAATAATTTGTACTGATCACGAAAACAGTTTTATAGTTGTTTGAATTCTTAATTAATGGACTACAGGATTATACAAAGTAGCCATATGGCTGCTTTAGTTTTTAACTTAATGAAGAATAGCTAGGGAAGACTGAACTTCAAGTCATACCACCCCCTAGGCATACCTAAGTCGAGCCATGAAATTAGATTACAGGACAGATTTCATATTTATGACCACCCATGAATTTGTTTCTTTGTTCCATAGAAGTAATGGAGTTTCAGCAAGACAGGAATCACAAGGTTTATTATTATTATTATTATTATTATTATTATTATTATTATTATTATTATTATTGTAGAAGAATTTCTCTTCTATGTCAACAATTAAGACACATTTAACCAACAAATCGTGAGTGTAGAATAGTGACAAGGGGATAGGCAATGTATCAAAGACAAAATCACTTGATGCAAATTATATCAATAAAAATCTTATATCATATTAACCAAGCATATCATTCGGATGAAAAAGGAAAACTAAGAGGATAAAAGGTTCACCTCTAAGGCCCCATCACTCCAATGCTCATCAGCAGCACTTTTCAATCTGGACCGAGCTTTATCCTTTATTATCTGCGCAGTACATTTAAAAAAAAAGAGTGAAAAACCAGGACAAAGTATACCACCAATCTGCAATCTTCAATCAAAAAATGTGAAGATTCTAGATGATACAGACAGCAGCAATGCTATTAAGCCGTTTAGCTTTCTCCTTGACATCACGATCGATTTTCTCAGTGTCCTCTCTTGCCCGAGCTACACAGCAAAATAAGAAGAAAAATATATGTAAGAATAGAATCATTCATAAAGATGATGCACCTATTGAATCCTTCCTCTTCAGAAGCAATAAAAGGAAGAAAAGATCCATGCACATGGAATTTTGTTGTAAAGCACTTCAACATTCCCCAGATGCTCGAAGAAAAACACTTCAATAAGTAATAACGTAATCTCTTTTCAAACTGAAGGTGCTTGCTAAATATAATTGCAATCTCAATTGACTTATTTGTTTCTTTATTTCTTTTGGTTGGGCAGAGGGGATGCTCTAGGTTTATGGGTGGACATTGCTGTCCTCACATGAAATACAAGTATCGCTTAGAAAGTATATTTACACAAGTATCACTTCTAATGAAACATTTATTTCAACTTTCATTGTATGAATAAGGATGCCATGTTTCAGTACAATATCACATTGCTTAAAACGAATGAATTGGCTAACCATCAAGCTTGAGAAATTCTGTCCCTAGAAAAGCAATATCTTGGCGCGCTCGAGCATCCAACCTCATTATGCCTCTGACAAAATAATAATTTAAAATTATTTTCGTTGCCTAGGACTCAATTACATTTCTTACTCTTATATGTATATAGGAAATACAATATATAAAACGGATAGACATTGAGGTGAGAGGCATTATTTAAGTCAGCTACAGATAAGTCCTATATCGAAATTTGCAAGCCATGATTATCAAAATATCTAGACCAAACACATTATTTATACAATTGATCAGATAGTGTGATAAAAAGACAGCTAGATGAACAATAGTTAGAGCATGTTTCAAGCAAAAAAACATAGGACTAAATACAGCTTACAGGAAGTACCGTGAGAGCAAGACAATGTCATTGCGAGCCCTTTCATTGACGTACTTTGCATCATTATGAACGAACTTACAAGCTTCAGCCAAGCCACGAACAGAATGAATGCGATCAATTTTCTCATCTTTGGTATGTCTGCTGTACACAGAAAAATATCTCTAACATTTAAGTTTGAATACTCAAATATGAAATAGTGATAAATTTACATGCTATCATCAAAAGTTGGAGAAAGATAAATGCTAGTTTGACATATGATAGAATTGGCAACTGAAATGCAATAACTAAAGGGTACTAGGCCAGGCATAAGAAATTACGGAAGAATTATAATGGTAGAAGGATGGTTAATTATAGGGTAAAGTAAATTTTTTTGTCCTTGAAGTTTGCAAAAATTTTAAAGATATCCTAAGTTTTATTTTATTTCAATTTTTTCCTAAAAATTTTCGATTTGCATCAAATATACTCCTGATGGCCAATTTTTCAAAAAGCTTAGGACCAATTCAGCAACAATTTTACAAGAACAACCATCACTACAAGCAAACCAAAAATAGTTGTCATGCATTATTGCTAGTTAGTCCTTAAATTTTTGAAAATTTATCTATCAGGGTATATTTGATGCAAATCGATAAATTTTGGGACAATTTGGGACAAAATTGAAACAAAGTAAAACTTAGGGTATTTTTAAATCTTTTGACAAACTTCAAAGATAAAAAATATACTTTACCCTTAATTATATTTTAATTCTATTACCTAGTTAAATCAGAAATGTCAGCGTAAGTTGTAACACGATCCTTCTCTTCCGTATTGTTTGCTCCAGGTGATTTACATAAGATAGAATATTTTTTTGAGATTGACCTATCTGATTTTCCATTGATGATCAAAACCGGGTCATTGAGTAAGGTTGATCTCCCTGTGAGGAAACATCTTTGGTTCATATATCCATGTTCTAATCCATTCCCTGGAGGCTGTATTCTGTTGATCTTTGTGGACATGGAAGAAGAATGTTTTTCGTGTGATCTACAAAGAGTTGTTTTATGAGTCACAATAGGACCACTTGAAATTTTGTTTGCAGTAAGTGCCATCAGAATATCAAGAAAAGAATCATGTATGCCTGGTCTTCATCACACTTGAAATATCTCAGTTCTGCAGAAGAATATCACAAACGAGCATGAGGACATAGAACCTACCTATAAATGGTAGATAGTAATAGTACAATCCATTTTTTTAAGGAACTACAAGTTCCATTAAAAAAGATGCATATTGTGAGAAAGAAATACAGAAACAAATTCGTATTCAAGAAAATACAATCTGGGGTCTGATTGATAAAATAAACTGACAGATTAGAGTATAAGTGAAGTTGTGTGTTATATTGTTGAGAATCATATATACCAATCACAATGCCACTAATTTTGTAATTCAAGTGCCGAAAAAACTGGTAGTCAACATTAAGCATGACTTCTTAGAAGACTCCTATGACAATCTTGAAAGTTTGGTTTCACTTTGTGTTGTTTCAAATATTTACTAATAGTTAGTGTTTATGCAGCAATCTGCTGCATCTTACCTCCCTAACCCCTTTTTATAAATTTTTCAAAGGGCACCTTAGCCCCAACCTCATCCAAATGTTTCTTCAAAGAATATGCATTTGATAAAAACACAGTATGTAGTTCATGTCTCCAGAATTTCCAGAAATTAATCCAAAGCAACTTATATCTAATACCCTAGATTTTAATAATATTTTTCCAACATTTAGATGTTGAAAAATCCAAGCGGCAAAGATAGTATCAAATGCTTGAAATACTAGCTAGCAGGTAGCAGCTACATCTAGTTGGCAAGTCTGAAATTTTCCACAAACAGTTATTTATAGTTGAAGTATATAACTATATATTTCATTTTCTAAAACCGTAGAGCAGATCAGCATGTGATTCACCTCATCATTTCTCTATATCATCCTAAGTGATTATTCAATGAAATCAATCAATCAATTAATACTACTATGATCACAAGTAATTCCAGTTTGAAGCTAAAACTTCAAATGCAGATGAATTTTCCCAACTATTCAGATACATAAGCCACATCTCAAGTTCACTCAAATTTCAGAGTCACCACTACAACACCACACTAGCAAAATTAGAGAATCATCGAAACAAAGAACAGCAACAATTCATAAGATAAATTGGGGAAGCAATAAGAAAAGGGAAGATGGGGAAATTACCTATGGAAACAAAAAGAGAGGGAATTTGTGCGGAAGGAGAAGAAGCAGCAGCTAATAAATTAGGTTGATGGAGTGAAAGAGAGAGTAAGAAAATGAAAGAAGAGAGTGTGAAGGCCAAGAAAATTGGAGAAGATAATTGAGAACCACAAGGAGAGGGTGTGGTCCTTTGAAGGCCAACGACGAACAGTAGAAAGAATGAGAAATGGAATGGAGACAAAGAGTCACATTGGAATACTGGAACATGTGAGGGGTGAAATGAATGTCCACGTCACTTCATAAATGGGCATTGTTTTTTCAATTTAGTTTTGATACAGGTCACTGGTAGTATTATTGTAAAATAATTTTATATATATATTTAATGGGAAAGTATAAGAATATGGACAATGAAGATTTACTGAGTATTAGATATATAACTATTAATGTTATATTTTTTTATCAGTTAAAATTTTTGGAATGAGTGGTATTATGGCATGGTATTAAAGTTCTAGATCCGAAAATCAAGAGCTCGATCTTTGGTAAACTCTAAAATTAGTTTAATTTTTTGGGAAGATGTTTATTATTTCTAGTACTCGAATGGTTATTCTAGATAGTATGGGAATGTTCATTTTGTAATTTAATAGTCCATTGTATAAATAGTCTATTGTCTCCCTAGCAAAATTCATATTTAATTATGTAATATTATATCAATAAAAATAATATTTTTAAAAAATAAAATTATTTAATATAATTACAATTAGATAGATTTTATAAATAAAAAATTAATTTACAAAATACGTATTAAACACATATTAATATTCTAACCAATATATAAAATATATATTGAACACGTGTTAAATTGCAATACCAAACTTTTTATATATTATATTAATATTTTTTGTACATCTATAATATTGTAATACATCTTAAATTTTAATATTCAATTAAATATTGTATTTATTACTATATTAAAAATAATTTTTATTTTTGTGGGACAAGATGGGTAAATGACACTTTCAACACTTCATCATCCCAATCCATTTTGGATAAAAGATCCGCAGCCGCTGCTATGTCTTGCTGGGCATGGCAAATTTTTAGCTGATTATAATTGTATGGGTTGGGACCAATATAAATAGTGGTTGCCTCGCTTTTGTTGCTTTTTGTATTTGTTTGGAAGTTCCACAAATGAATACTTGAGTTATGGTATCATAATGGATGAATTTAGTTTGATGACTTTCGAACTTTTTTTTAAGATTGTTTAAGATATTATAATGTGTATATCTAAAATTTATATAGTATTTTTAGTACTTAATATTTTTTTTATAGATTATTGGTTATATTTCAGATAGATAGAAGAGATATCATATAGAAAAAGACAAATTGTATCATATTTGAGATGAATATGAGTCTCTAAATATCTATCGATATAAGTTTGTAATGATAAATAAAATACATACTGATAATAAAATAGGTAATAGAACAAATAATTAATATTTGAGTAATGCTATTACTGTGTAGATGGCTAAAAATTTCTACATGTATAAATTTGAGGTGTTGAAATGAGATTGAAATTTGTCTATAATAATGAAACCCGCACTAATGAACAAATTATTATTGATGGGTCCACCATCTGAATTGTTGTAGGGAGAAACAGTATATATGTAGAAAATGTTAACCATTTTACTACTTTGCATCCTTTAAATTAGATAAATTAGATTTAATTAGTATTAATAATTTTTTTTGAGTGTTCGACTATAACATTAGTTGAATTCTGGACTTGAACTTGATATCATACTTTCTATGTCAATATAAAATTTTTCTTTATTAAAAATTATTATTTGTATTGATTTTGTTAAATAAAATTTTATTATATTATATTTTTGCTATTCTTATTTTATATTATAATTATGAATATTTACAAAATATTATTATCTTTGAAAAAAAGTTTTGAACAAAATTTTCTAATTATATATATAATAAATTAAAATTAGATTGATTTATTAAAGAGATTTTTTTTATAATTTCAAATAATATAAATTTAATTTATCCTAAATGACAAAAAATAAAATGAGAAGTATTTTAAATTATTTTTTTAAAAAAATAATGGTGCAAATATACTATATCTTTAAAATAGTCTTGAAATAATGTCTATTCTCTCTTTTACATGATTTATTACAGTTTTTCTCAATTAAATGCTAATATATATTTCTATATTAAAAAAAAACTATTACTATCATTTTTTATTTTTTTTTACTATTACATCAAATTTATGTACGAAGAAAAAGAAATTTACCAAATAAAGTTTTAAAGTCATAGTATTTTTTGTTACATAGGATAAATTAAATTTATATTATTCAAATTGATAAAACGAAATTTCTAACAAATATAGTTTTATTAATTTTATTAATTAATAATAATTTTTAAACCTAAAATTTGTTATCACTGCAACAAAACATTGAACTAAGTAAAATGTTAGTCCCAAGTCCAATCCAAAAATTTCAGTAACTGGTCCAATACAAAAGATTTCATTAAATATTAATTAGAAATATTAACTAATTTAAATGAGACACAAGCTAACCAACTTAGGTTAGTCGAGTGGTCAGCTCACTTGTCCGCTTAAACAAGTGTGGATTTCATTATTATAGACAAAATCCAATCTTATTTTAACGCTTTAAATTTATATATGTAGAAATTTTTGGTCATCTACATAGTAACATTGGCCTTAATATTTAGAACGGGTGTGAATATTAAAATATCAATCTTTTATATATTGTTAGATTGGAATTCGTTTAAAAAATAATAAAATTGTTATTTGTATACCAAAATCAGTCACCAATATATTTGTGTATAAATATATGTGTGATTTAATTTATTTTTAACATGTATTTATATTCTAGTATGTATTTTATACTAATAGCTGATTTTAGTGTATACGTAATATAATCCAAAAAATAATACTTAAAATTGTTAATTAAATTAATCTTTTTATTCATTATAGGATAACTTGTGTTCGGTTGCTCGTGTATCAAACGGGTCGGATGTGCTAAATGCTCAGGAATGATGGAAAAACTGGATTCGGATTACCTTCATGCGTGTAGAGGAGAAGGTCGGAACTCGAGATCCTCTCGGATTGACGATGTGGAGTGAAGAGGAGGGATGCCACCTGTAAAGAGACTCTGACACTTTAACCAGTATTCGTACAAAGTCGTCACTTAGGGTAAGGATTAAGTGACGTACCTCTGGGTAGAACCCTCCCCTTATACAGTCTACATTAGGGCGAGTCCTATAGGAACAAACTTACATTTCAAAAAGTTTTTTTCCCCAGTTGTCAGGTACCTCATGGGAGGGGAGGTGGCGTTTTGAGTCGCCTTTCGATTCAAATTTCATATACTCAGCGGATCGACCGATCGCTCGGATTAAAATATTGGGCCAGTTGGACCGAGCCAAAACAACTTGTCACCTTAAAAAGATAAAACATGCTAATATAATAAGTTAGTATCACATCTTATATGATATATCCTCGGTTTATATAAAGTAAAATTTGTCTGTACAAAGTATAAGTAATTTTAGTTCAAAGATTAAAAAATGAGCTAAGAGCCTAAGACAATTTTTTTTTTTTATATGGACTAATGGTCTAACGAACATTTTCTACAGAACAATAATTTCTGCGGTTACCTATTCTTTTTAATTTTTTATTTTTTGATAGGTAACGGGGCCAAAGGCCCAGCTGCAGTTACCTCTTCTCAATCATAATTGATGTCAGGTTAATAAACTAATTCTATTTTGCAATGTCTTGATTGTCTTGCCATGTGATGATTCTTCCATAATATTTGTACCTTTTTTGGTACCATTTTCTGGTCAATCTGTACCTTTTTAGACTAATTTGTGCCATTCTTTTTTTTTTAATCCATTGTGGTATTTTTATTGTGATAGTAATGTTGTAATATTATGATCATTTTGCAAATTAGAGATTAATTTTCTAATTTAATTGGTGATGGCGAATTCAGTTTCTTGATTGATTTATCTCTTCTATCTTGATTCACTATTTTACAAATTTCTCAAAAATGGTTTCAAGTTCTATTATTCGCCAAGAGATTTTAGTTTTTTATTTATAAATTCTTAATTCATCATTTTTTACTTGTAGTATTAGTTTTATTACTATTCTGTTTCAATTTAGGTTTGTAAATTGTAATTTTAGAGTTTTTTTTTTTTCAGTTTTGCATCAGCCATCTATTATACTATAGTGTTTGTAATGATCTTTTTGGAGTAAATGCCCAAAATAGTCCCTGAATTTCAAATCGGTATTCAATTTAGTCCTTAATTTTTCTAAATGACCAACTAAATCCCTTAAATTCAGAAACGTGCATCTCCGATAGTCCTTCACAGAAGTGCCGTCAAAACATTGCTGATGTGGAACGTTAACTGCCATGTGGGCATTCCAGCTGTATGCTGATGTGTGCCAAGGTTGAATTTGATTCAAATTGGTATTTGAAATTGTCTAATATTACCCAAATTAGTCCATTTCAATTATAAAACCCTAATTGTCTTCCCTTCTTCAAACTGTATGCTACGTTTTTCTGTTCTTCGACTTTCCTTCTCTTCTTCAGATGAAAAAAGTAATGTTATTTCATTAAGAGTAAAGTATCGTTTTTGTCCCCAACGTTTGGGGTAAGTCCTATTTGTGTCCCTAACGTTTAAATCGTCCTATTTATATTCCTAACGTTTATAAAAGTGATTCAATGTTATCCTATTATCAATTATACTAACAAATCAGATTATATTTTTCAATTATTCTCACTTAGATGTATTCATTTTCAATTAGGTCTTACTTGTATGTGTTTGATTTTAATATTGTACCCACTATTTGTGTTTAGATTCAATTATGTTCCTAGAGAAGTGAATTATGTAAATGTTGTAAGAATTAGTTTCAATTTTTGATGAGCTATTTTTCAGAGTGGATCATCGATTCTATCCCAGACATTTGTATTCTAATTTCAAGAAGAGATTTTTAAAACTCAAACTAAAGCGTTCATGATGTGTAATTGACGGTAGGATAACATTGAATCACTTTTACAAACGTTAGGGACACAAATAAGACGATTTAAACGTTAGGGACACAAATAGAATTTACCCAAAACGTTGGGGATAAAAACGATACTTTACTCTTTCATTAACAATCTGCTATTACACAAGCAGCAAGTATTTTGATTAGCAAAATAACTTACCTCCACCACCATTCATGGTCTTCCACAAATAATTGAATTTATGTCAGGCCAATATTGACCAATGCAATTATGACAATGGCAGCGATAAATGTGATGAACAAAATGGTAGAAAGAGTGTATATTTTGTAGTCCTACATACTAGCATATTTCTAATGTAACTACAGGACAATTGCACTAAATGACACAAGATCACCAATAAACATTTGAAATGGTATTTTCCTATATCAAGCAAATTGCTGAATCTTCCTAGAATATCTCTTTGTGGAAGAAGGGTTTTAAAACTCAATTCTAAAGTCGTATCCAACAACTCCATCAAACACGAGCAAGGGGATAGCAAGGACTATGAATATAACAAGAATCACAATAATGAAGTAAAACGTGAGAGCAGTTGTGGCACCATAAAATATTGCAATAATGTTGAAGATAGAGGCTATAACAAAAACTAGTCTAATGTAAAGAATTACTGCTAAATTAACACTCCTTTTCTGGAATTATAATCAAGTAACACAATAGACATAGGATGTTGATAAAAAAATATAATGAGACATCATTTATTTTTCATGTTAATTGTATATGAAATTACCATTCATTTCCAACAAACTAGCCATAGAAGGATGCTGATGAGTACCTGAACAGCAAAGAAATTTTTGAGTATCTATCCATCCTATTCTCAAAATGCAGTGCAGTTGCATTTCAGGTAATTGAATAAGTGAACTTAAATCAACATCAACATCAACATCATTACTTATATCAATGGCACCATTTGGATCACCAAATACATTCACTTCTATGACTTGGTCTCCATTAAAAGAACATCAAATTGAACATGCATAAAAAAGTAATATTTTGTCCCTCCCTTAGCAGGACTCCAACAATCCTCCTCAAACTTCCCAATAAACCCCCCAAAATAGAAGGTAATCCAAGTAAAACTGGAAGTAGTAGTCATAGTTAATAGCTTCGTTGAAGCTTGCAACCTCATCAACATATCCATTTTTGGCACAATATCTCATCAATTTTGTCCTCCCTGAACTTAAATTCATACAAAGCATTGCTCAAATAAAAAGCCACAGTAACAGAATTGAAATCCCCATCTTTTTTATGCTTCACTTTACCAATAACTCCCTTTATTCCTTTATTCTTTTTTCTTTTTCTATCACTATAATGTTTTGAACATCATTGGAGCGATTTATCTCAATATAAATTACATCCAAACATTCAATATTTGTATCAAAAAGAGTGATAGTGAGCGATAACAAAAACCTAAACACTCACCTTTCACCTTCTGCAATGTGCGAATACAATGATGCTTCATGCAAAACTTGCTTCACTGAATACAACCGGGAGTGCCACGGAGGGGCACTTGTGAAGCTCGACAACTGCGAGTTGAAGGAGATGAAGAGATGATGCAGAAGAGAAGAAAGTGTTTTTGATAGCAAACGGCATCGTTTGGCCTATTCCCCTTAAACGGTGTCACTTTTTAAATTGCCAACTAAGCATTTAACTGCACACATCAGCAGTGTTATAACGTCTGGTAACTTTTGGACTAACGGAGATTCACGATTCTGAGAGTCAAGGATGCATTTGGTCATTTTAAAAAATGGAGGACTAATCTGAAGTGAGTTGGGAATTTCAAGGACCATTTTGGGCATTAACTCGATCTTTTTGTAATGAAAAAATCTAGAGAACTAATTAAATTATGAGCCAACTCAAGTCAATCTCTCTTGTATTTTTAGTTTTAAAATTCGAAAAATAAAAAATAATGAAGGGTTGTTTTTTTTTATAACAAGCCTCTTATTATAAAATTAATTGGTTCTAGTTGGTTATATTCTTAATTGGTTCCTGATTTGTAATTCATCTTTCAAACGAGTAAATCCTATTTTTTACTAAAAAAGAAAATTCTAATACCTTTTCCTAAACCAAAATTTAAAAACGTTTTTCGTATGTCCTTAAATTTTAATAACAATATCTGCTCAATCATTATTTACCATACTAAATTGATAGAATTCATTAATTAATACCAATTAATACCGGAGAAATATAATTCTTTTCAAATTATAATATGACCCGAGAGCCATTTGCCTTGAATTCTTTGCTCTCTTGATTCTTGAAAAACTTGCCAAATGCCTACTATTAATCAATATTACAGTTTCGACTTTTGCTTTGAAAAAAAAAGGCGACAATGTGCCAAAGACAAAAATAGAAAGTGAAAATTCACATATAATTTTTATATAAAATTAATAGCTAAAAATCGATAAATAATTTAATATATTTGACTAAATTATCATCTTTAACCGTTATCAACTATTAATTTTATACAAAAATAACTACACATAAATTTACTAAAATATAATTGCAGCAACAAACACAATAAGCTCTAATATTTCCTCTACGTTAAGGGAAAACTAAAATACATAGCCAAATGTGCCCTTGTATTGCCAAGCATGGCATTGTAAATATATAATAGAATATTGAAGTAGTATTACTAATTAACTTATATATATAAATTTGATATGATTAGGAAAGAGAGGGTTTAAAGTTTTAAGGGCATTTGGGACCCCCTTCCTTGGTCTTCCAGGTGTTGTAGCAAGGGCACACTTGCTTGTTTCCATATGTACCAGGAGGAACACACAGGCATTTGGCGCAACATTTCTGGCAGAAAAACATGCATGGCTTCTTGTGTGAAGTTGCTGAGCAACGGTAACTGCACCTTGGTTTACAATCTGTGCAATATAATTAAAATTATATTTTCTTACCACTATTAGTTAGCAAACTAAAATCACTAAAAAGCTAATTTATAAATTATAACTACCACTTGTCATGTGTACATAACTACATATCATAAAGATCCAAATTTTTTTAAAAATTAATTACTATTAAATTTATATTTTTTATGATATACAAAAAACTAAGGTTGCGTGCGTTTATACTATTTCAGAACAATGAAGACGCATGCACAATATACACAAATATATACCATTTGTTGAGTTATTAAAACACTAATAAAAGAAATATAAATACATTTGTTATTAAAAATTAATTTTACTTTTATTATGATTGGTAAAAAAGCTACTGAGAGTAGAAAGTGAAATTTTTAAAAGTTTGTTCCTTCAAAATTTTGAATAAGCAAACCTATCGAGTGGCATAAGAGCTAGTGAATCTATAAGATACCTGAAGGGCGAAGTCTTGCACTTCCATAAGCCTGGCCAAAAGGATTACACAAAAACAAACATTTTTTTGCAAGAATTAGAATAACTGGGATCTTAATTTGATAGCATAATGCTGCCACTGGAAAGAAAGCCATGACTAATTAATTAATAAAACAAAGCAAATTAAATTAGGAAAAGTATAGATAATCAACAACATTTTTTAATAATGTGTAAACAATGTGAATTAATAAAGTTAAAAGAGTAAATTAATCTTAAATTTAATTAGTAATATTAAATTAGGGTGTAGTATATTTTTATTTGATTGGTAGTTGTTAGTATTTTGAGGCGTAAATTATTATATGCTATGTAAGTACCTCAGCCACATTGGAGAATGTGAGCAAAAGAAGCAAAGAGAGAGCAATGAAGACGATGGAGCTGGTGGAAGAACGTGCTGCCATTGCTATGATATGCGGAACAAATTGGATAAAAAGCTCACTTTCAGAGTAAAGGAAAAATAAAAAAGGCAAAAACGAGTAAGGAAGTGTTACTGATGATGTAGGAGTTGGAATACTTGGGTAGATATTTATAACGAAAGCTAATAATCATTTAAAAGAAAGAAGTAAAAGAATTTCCGTTGTTTATGGCGTTGAAAAGGGTGATTAGGAAGTGATTGGTAACATGGAAAGAAATGAGGTTGCAAGAGTGAAGTGCGCGGTAATAGCGGCGTGTCTTTTGTTTTCATTTGCATTTTTTCAACTCAGTAACATGGTAGGGTCCTTTCTCCATTCATATTTGTTCTTTCTTTTTGTTATTACCATTTGTTCTTCTTTTAAAAGAAAAAATATTTTACCCTTTTTTCTTTCCTTGCTCAAAAATTTTTAGAACGAGTAATGTTGATAAAGAAATAAAAGATAAACATAAAAACAAGAATTCAAACAGAATAAAAAGAAATATTGAAATTGAAAATAGAAATAAAAAGGATAAATTGAAATTGAATACAAAGAAAATCACTCTACTTCTATCTAATTTCTTTACGCAAACAAGAAATGACTTTTTAACCTAACTTGTCAATGTCATAGTTTGGGAATTGAATGAAAGGACTCCTCAATCTTCTACCCAATTCTCCGATGCAACAAGAGAGTAACTCCTCAACCTCAATTATCCACACCATAGTTTCATCACAATACCAAAAAAAGGATTTTAAAACCTCTAAATCATTCTATACTCTGACTATCCTAGTTTATGAGGTATTTATAGTCTCTTATTAAGTTAAAACAAAGAAAATCTTAAAATTAATAAACATAAGACCCAATCTAAAAATTAAATAAATAAAATAAAAATACATCAAATTAAATTAAAACATTCTAAAATAAAAACTAATATCTTTAAAATAATACTTGAACTCTTCATATCGCAAATATGTAAAGCATATATCAAATGCTATTCATAAGATTTCTTTTTATTAACATATACATATACAAAATGTAACCAAAAAAATTTGAGTGGTATAATTAAAAAAAAAAAGAAAGAAAGAAAGAAAGATAATGTATATGAGTCAAAAATTGAGTGGTATAATCTACAATTAGGGAGAGTTTCGTAAAGTTAATTATTGGAGAGAGGTTAATACAATGAATAAAAAATGGTGAATTAATATATAGAGTAATTATATATAATAAGGATTTGGAGAAATTTCATTCATAATTTTTCTCCTTAAAAAAAACTAAAATATGTATTGTTTACACTAAATTTATATTACTATTTAATGAATTTTAATTTCTAACAGAAAAATATTGTATTGTGTTCTAAAATAATTTTATTAGGAGTCAATATATCTTTTTTTTAATAGAGAGCCTCTTGTCTTTTGAAAGAAATGGACAAGAGTATAATTGAATATTTACTCTAATACTCTTATTCATAACATATGACTTTTACTCAATAAAATTCAATATTTTAGATTTTTAGTTATTTATACATAAATTGCAGTTGGATATTGAACATTTTTCTCTTTGTACAGAGATCGTATTAGACTAGTATATTTTAAGTATAATATTAAAAATCTACTATGCTGCCATGATTTATATATTAAAAAATAGTATTGAATTTATGAGTAAATAGTGACCAGTTACCACAATTTATATAGTTTTTGTAACCAAATTTTTATTTTTTTTTTGACATCATGCATATTATTCACCGCATGAGGAAATCATTCACTTAGAGATCATCACGCATTATGTATAAATAATCCTATTATATTATCAATAGTATTTTTATCAATTTTTGGTAATTTTTATTCATAATTGTGTTTAATAAAAATATCTTTGGAGATATTAATAAAACAAAAAAGTACATAAAAAATACACAAAAATAATAAAATTATAAAAAAATAAGAAAAAAATTATTAATAATTAAATAATTGAAATTATAAATTATAAAGGTGAAACTAAATATATATAGAATCGCCTATATATTTAATTTTACCTTCATAGTGATTTTGCCTATATATTTAATTTTGCCTTTATATTTAATTGCCGAAAATAACCCCTAATAATTATCTCAAAAGACAACGAGACTCTTGACAAAAAAAATATCAACCCGGCTCCTAAGATTTATTTTTATAGGACTGATTAGCCTTTGTGCCAAAAAAAATTAATGTTATTTTTTTTGCACATGAGTTAATCAGTCCCCAAAAATATATCAGGGACCGAAGACGTCGTTATCCTTTCGAGATAATTGTCAAGGATTGAATAGAGTATTTACTCTAATTTTAATAATTCAACTATCAATAAAATTTCTTTTTTCCTTATTTTTTTTAACGGAAAAGACAATAATTCTGCACTCAGATTAATCCAACTCAGCAAAAAATAATGTTACAGCCATGCCTCTTGGAAAATTTTAGATGTCAATTGCAATAAAGTATTAGAAAACTAAATGATATAAATGTTCTATGTAAACCTCTTCTACACTGTACTTGTGGACGATGATTTTCAGCATCCTCTATCAATGAATAAAACTATTTTGTTAATAAAACGAAAAGAATATATAAAGAGTACGGAAAGATGATAATAAAATTGTAAAAGAATAAAAAAAAAAAATTTATTAATTATTCAATAATTGAAATTATAAACTATGAAGATGAAACTAAATATATATAGAATTGTATATATATTTAGTTTACCTTCATAGTTTTTAATTTCAATCATTCAACCATTAATAAAAAAATTTTTCTTTCCTTATTTTTTTTAACCGGAAAAACAATAATTCTACAGAGATTAATCCAACTCGGGAAAAAACAATGTTACAGCACATGTGCCATGCCCCCTTGAAAATTTTAGATGTCAATTGCAACAAAGTATTAGAAAACTAAATGATATAAATGTTCTATGTAAACCTCTTCTATACTTGTGGATGAGGATTTTAGCACCCTCTATCGATGAATGAAACTATTCTGTTAAGCCCTGGCTGAGTCCTCACTTGTGTCGATCGAAATTGTTCCTTTGTCCTACCATAATAGACAGCTTCCTCCCCTGAAAAGGTGATGAAATTCCAGCCAAATGCCGATCCACCAACTACATATGTCCCTTGACCTTCTTCAGCCAATGCCATAATCTCAACTTGAATCTGCTCTGGAGACTTCATATGTTGAGGCTGCTGCTCTTGCTGTGTTTTGTGATCCAAGTTTTGGCCATCTTGCTTATACTTTGCCAACGAAACTGCTTCTGCTTTCATATCGTCATATAACTTCACAACAATCTTCAATTGTTCTCGAATTTCTCGGGATTCTTTGCTACTTTTGTAGTCGGGAGTTCGTAGAACCTGGATGAAATGGGGGCGAAGGTCTGGAATAAGTGCGCGAATCTTGTAGTAGTTGGAAAAAGAATCAGATTCGAGAGGCCTCTTTTTCGTTGAAGAAGGAATAGCAGCACCACTCGTTGTTGGTGGTGGTGAAGGAGGAGGAAGGTGTGAACTTTGAGTTGTTGGTGATGGAGAAGCAGCAGAAGAAGGAGAAGGAGAAGTTTCAGCTGCTTTTGGTTTTTTCATTGATGTTGATATCATAATAAATCAGAAAGAGTAAGGAAAGAAAAAGAATTTTATTAATTGTAGAATGATTGAAATTATAAACTATGAAGTTGAAATTAAATATATATAGAATATTTGTCTATAAAAGATAAAAGCAAATAAAGATAAGATAAGGATAAATAAAGATAAGATAAAGATAAGATAATAATAAAGGGAGCCATTTAGATAAAGACGTCTAAAACGTCTTTTTTTAAAGATGTTTTCTAGTAATTAAAATTTAACATATATAATCGATTAAATCGTATTATTTTTGTCAAAATTAGGCCAGATAAATTAATTTGACCAAAAAATAATGAATCAAATATTGAACTGGTCTAAATTAATTTCATTTTTTTATAAAAAATGACCACAATACCCTTATTATAGTAAATGACTAAAATATTCATATATATATATATATATATATATATATATATATGTTAATTTCGAAAACTCTAAATCCTAATCTTATAATGGCAGAAAAATAAAATGCTAGAATTTAGGATTCTCAAAATTAATATATATAATAAGAGTATTTTAATCATTTTCTATAATAAGGGTATTGTAGTCATTTTTCATATAAATTATATTAATTTAGATCAGTTCAAGATTTGATTAACTATTTTTTTGGTAAAATTAATTTGTTTGGCCTAATTTTAACAAAAATAACACGGTTTAATCAATTATATGTATTAAATTTTAATTATTAAAAAACATCTTTAAAAAAAAGACGTTTTAAACATCTTTATTTGAGCGGCTCCCAATAATAAAAGACTAAAATTATCACTGAATTTGTGCATTCTGTTGGGCTAAATTTGTGGGTCGTGAGACTTCTTTATTGTTGTCATGAGTTGAGGTGAAAGAGTGGTTTAATAGATGTGTTTAATAAAAAGATTTTGTTATGACTGCGTCTAATAGAAATATCTTTATAAATATCAAGGTTGCAAGAACCGGACCGGTCAATAAACCGGTAAGGTTACTGGTTCAATGATTCATTGATTCGACCGGAGTTCAACCGGAATTCAATCGGTTTAATTAAATATTAAATAAAATTATTAAAAAACTTAAAATAATCTTAAGTATATAAATTCAATAATTTCTAACTTAATAAAATTTAATATTTCACATAATAAATTATCCATTACTCTGCACCAAACAGTAACAATAATTCTTTCTTTTCAGTACCAACACAGATAGTGCCTCATGCCTATGACTCAGCATTTGCCTCTCTTCAATTCCAATATCTATGGCCTTTAGTCTTTGAAGGATTTCCAGAAGATAGACCTGCAAGTGCTTCTAAGAGCCATAGCCAAGCAGAGAAAAGAAGAAGGGACAGAATCAATGCACAGCTTGCAACTCTTAGAAAACTGATTCCTAAGTCTGATAAAGTAATATTGTTTTTCAAAATTTATATTCCAATATTGTCATAGACATAGTTAGTTACTTCTCTCCTTTTTGGCAAAGTATATTGTTTACTTTTACTTCTATCAGTTATGCTATTCAGAGTTTAGATTTTCTTTTTCATCCTTTGAATTATAGCAAGAAAATAGAAATTACCTACCTAAGGAAAATGACATGATATGCAAGGTATCATTAGTTTATGCTATTAATAGCTTTAATAGGTTCCATGATAGAACTTAAAGCATTTGAATTCTACTTCATCAACCTTGATAGATAAAGAACTAGAGAAGCTATATATGTTTTTGTTTTTTAGACTGCATAAATTCCATAATTGATTATGCTTTCAAAATCAATTCAACTAGAAGTGTAAGAGTAATATAAGTTCAACTTTGAATTATGCCGGAATGAATACTACAAAAGCAGAATCAAATTAATTAAGTTTTGTTGCGAATGCAGATGGACAAGGCTGCATTACTAGGGAGTGTAGTAGATCATGTAAAGGATCTAAAGTGAAAAGCGATGGATGTGAGCAAAAGCATCACAGTTTCAAGTGAAACTGATAAAGTAACAATAATAGAGTGTGACCCTGATCAAGATGAAAGCTATGCTAAAGTGAAGATACTGAAGCACAACATTGTAATTTCAGTTTGCTGTGATGATAGACCAGAACTTTTCAGTGAACTCATTCAAGTTCTAAAAGGGTTGAGGCTCATAAATCAAGATCAGAACATATTCAGAAGCAGCAAACAGAACAGGCGAGCTCATAAATCAAACATAAATCAAGATCAGAACCTCAGAAAATCAAAAACAAAAATCAAGAAGGCAGCATAGAACAGGCGAGCTCATAAATCAAGATCAGAACCTCAGAAAATCAAAATCAAGAAGCGTAGAACTCATAAATCATAATCAGAATTCAGAAGGAAGCAAGTTCAAAATCAAGAAGACAAGAACAGAGTCTTACCAGCGAATGAGGAGTCGGGCTCGGCGAGCTCGGCGACGAGGAGGCGGGCTCAACGCGGTGGTGGTCGCGGCTGCTGTGGATGGCTGTGGGTGGCGAATGAGGAGCGCTGCTACTGTGGATGGCTGTGGGTGGCTCGGTGGTTTCTGGAATCTGGAGCTTGGTGGGCGGTGACAATGGTGGCCTTGGTGGGTGAAGGGAGAAGAAAGGAGAGATTGGCTGATTGGAGTAATGGGGTCAGTGGCATAGTGGATTAGGGTTAGGTTGGGTTACGCGTACGCCTTTCTATTTTTTTTTTTTAAAAAAAACCAAAACGACGTCGTTTGGCATATGAATTTCCAAACTACTAAACCGCCAAAAAATCGGACGGTTCTTCTGGTTCACTGGTTAACTGCCGATTCGACCGGTTTTTTTACCGATTCTTTGCTATTCGGTTTTTGAGGTTATCCGGACCGGCTAGGTAACCGGTTCCCAGTTATTTCGGTTGAATCGGCTGATCCAGTCTGGTTTTTAAAACCATAATAAATATATTTTTTGGATATGTCTCTTTATACATGTATTTAAAATATAATAATTAATTATTATTGATAATAAATTGACAAATAATATATTAATATCATATACTTTTCTTATAAAACAAGAAAAACATTCATGTAGATTTAACTTTAAGGACTAATGGCGACGGCATTGGTGGTGATAGAAGGCCCAGGCAAAGGCGGAAGTAGGCGGCCAGCGGGTCGAGTGAGTGGACGAGGATCGGAGAAAGATTAAGCACATGAAGACCACAATTATTATTGTAATGACAACGAAAAACTCCAACCAATGCTCGGTGGTGTGGGTGATGGAGGAGGAAGAGGAGCCATCCTCTAAACCTATTTGTTATTGGTTTATCATCATTTGAAACTGTGGTATTTAAACTCTTCTCATTTTTTCCTCAAAATAACATTTCCTCTCAAGAAAATATTATTGTTTCTTAATTACTTTCGCTGTCAAACAATCTTTGAGAGTTCGGAGGGATTTTTTTTACATTTTGGGTGAGTTTGAACTATTATAATCACCATTTTCAGCTACCAAATTAAAGTTTGAGAAACACCAAGGCTTAAGTAAAAGATAGAGCTAATGTACAATTTCTTTTTATTCATAAAGGGAACTACGTACTAATTGAGCTTGTTTAATTTTATTAATTTTTTGGCACTTCTAAACTTTTTTTTTTTAGTTTTTTACGGTATTCTTCCGTCTGACAAGCTAATGATTAATTTGTCGTGAATCGGAGCTTCATTTAAGAATTTGTCATTAGCCAATAAATTACTGCATACAAAAAATAAAATTCGAACCCCTAACACTTATTTAAATAAACCAATAAGTTAACTATTAGGTTAACCCAATTTAATCTTTTGGCACTTCTTTTTTTTGTAAACATATTAACGATCGGTATATGCTTCTCATCAATGAACAACTCATAATAGCAGGGAATAGTTATATATGTAATTTTTGTTTCTATTAAAAAACATGGATGATGACTTTTTAATAGCTAAATTCGTGCAAGTAGATATTTATACTTAAACCATAGGGTATCAAACCCCTTTTAATTAAATTCTAATGAATTTTTTGTCTGCTGAGTTTTAGATTAGGTATTTTAACATTAAAAGATTAAAAGTTATCTTCTAATATATTTTGGCTATTTCATGATTTCATCCTTCTTATAAGACCTAGAATCTCTTATATAGTACTTGTTTTTATCATAAACTGTTTCAAACTTCAAAGTGAAGTTTGGTGACGAATATAGACTCCTTTTTAAGTGGTATATTGATGTTGCTCTAATTAGTAGTATTATTACTATTATTATTAATGTTTTTTTTTTTACAAAAATGTTACTCAACATATATTTTTTATATTTTTGACTTTTTGTCTTTTACTCAATAAAATTTAATATATTAGATATCTAGATTGTGACAGGGTATTGAATGTTTCTCTTTTTTTATATATAAATCATGTTAAACTAGTGCGCGTTTTATGTATAATTTTAAGAGTCTATTATTCTACCTCGATTTATGTACTAAGGAATAATATTGAATTTATAAGTAAATAGAGGTCAGATAAAACAATTGAATTTCGATCCTCTAAATTTTTAATTTTTAATTTAGAGGATAAAGTGTGATTTTTTATCTTTGAATAATTTTTTTCTCATATTTATTTTTAGTTCTACCTATAAAATGAATAATGAGAAATTACACTTTACTCTTTAAAATAAAATTCAAAATTTAGATGATTCAAATCCAAAACAATTTATATACTTTTGTAAAAAAATCCTCACTGGGGAGTAGCTTGTGCACTCATGGACCTATGATGCAATTAGTTTTGCATGTGTGAAAAACGTGTGTTTAATGGAGGATTAACGCGATAAAATTATGAAATGGTTAGAAATAAATAATATATTTCTTATAATTATTTAGCTGAATTCCTATAAATAATGGTCGAATAAACTGATCTAGATTCCAAATCCCAAAAAAAAAAAAAAACTGATCTAGATTAATTATCTAGTTATATTTTTTACTTATTTATTTTTTAAAAGATGAAACTAGTATAATGCGTGTATCTTAAGATTTGTGTATATCTGTTTCCTATTGATTGAAATAAGGTGAGGCGAAGACATCTTTGAAACAAAATGAGTCAATTTTTAAACCATCAAATTCAATCTATCTTAATTAAACATAATAATACTCTAAGGCGTACTTACATTATCTCCTGAAGCATGCATGACACAACCATTTACTAACTTTATCAATTCAAATAGATGACATTTTAACCATACTTATACTTTAGTTTATTATTGAATCAGGTGTAAGTAGGAAAAGGTTATAATATTTAAATAGGGATTATTGGTTTGATCGAACTGTGATAATCAAAAGAGCCTGCGCAAATTAACTTATTATTGAATTATGCAATTTCTAACGTATATGTTACTATGTTAGTTTCCTATTTATTTTTTTTTTTGCTAATAGTTTCATATTTTTTTTTTTTTTGTTATGAATTATAGTTCTATAACCCATCATTCGGCAGAGTTAGGCAATATGGGGGTGTTTTTTTTAACAAAAAAAGGTTAAAAAATATATGGGTGAGTTAGAAAAGGAGGATCTATTGAAAGAGTTTGAGTAAGATTAGCATGAGAAAAAAAGATAGTGGTTTAAATTTGAAGGACTCTTATATTCAAAATTTGACTCATCCAACTAAGTAAGTATGGAGAATGATAGAAAATCCAAAGGCTATATAAATGCAATTGCTAAAAGTTATCTATTTTTCTGATTGAGAATTTTGGAAAGCAAAAATAGGAAAACAAGTATCATGGACTTGGAGAAATATCATAGAAGGAAAGAATTTTTTTGAAGAGGAATGGTAGATGGAGCATAAACATTGGAAAAAACATTAAAATATGGGAGAATAATTAGATAGTTGAAAACAGAGAACACAATGAATGAATTAAGTCAAAAATCTCTTAATTGAAGGTATGGACTGAAATGAGAGGATGATTAGAACTCTAGTTAGTCTCGTAAAAAAGGAAGATAAATTCATTTGGCCTCACAAAATAAATAGTATATATATATATATATAATATGAAAACTGGTTATCATATAGCACAAAAAGAAAAGTAATAAGACAAATGCTCCTCCAGCTACAAGTAATAACAAGGTTCTTTGAAAATAAATTTAGGGAAATCATTTATCACAAAAAATAGATGTTTTTTTTAAAAGCATCGCATGCATTATTTCAGTTTTTTTTGCGAATCTATATAAAAAGAGGGCTCAGTTATTTGTATATTAGAAACCAAAGTGTGTTATTCAATGATATTTGGAGAGCAATGTGTATTACTCTACTATGGGCCTGCTTTAAATTTTTGAAAGAAACAAAACGTTGAAGACGTTTTGTGGCAGAGTGATTTTTCTTTTATAATAAACTAGGCAAAACGGCATCGACGACTTGATTAAATTTCTTTTAAAATTTTGTAGGAAGAAAACGTCAGTGATGTAATGTGTAAACTTTTTTTTTTAATTTTATTTTAAGCAAAACGTCAACGACGTGTTGTAAATTAATTTTTTTTAAATGAAAACGTCAGTGACGTTTTGTTAGAATATATATTTTTAAATTATTTTTTGGTGAAAACGTCGTTGACGTATTGCAAAAAAGTAAAAACGTTAGTAACGTTTTGTGAAAACGTGAGTGACGTTTTGTGGTGGAGGAAATAAAAAAATATAAAAGTAACTATAAAAGAAGTTCTGGATTGTGTTAAAACGCAAAAATAGAGTATGAGAGTAAAGTTTAAGTGAAGTAATGAGAGCTTTGTTCTACAAAATGTGGTCAGTTTGAGAGTGAAAAAAATTTGTGAGTGAGTGTGATGAGTGTATGAAATGGAGGGTTATATTAGTTTAAAAATATATTATAATGGTCAGATTTTATCTCATACACATGAAGGTGTGAGTTTTTTATGTGAGAATCCATGTGTTATTGTTGTTCCTCTGTCAATAACATATGAAGGACTTAAGAGTATACTTTCTCAAAGTGTAGATCATCAAGTGCAAAAAAGAGTCATAAATATTCTGTATAGGCAGTCTGTGTTAGTATTTGGTGGTTTTGGCCAATTTCAAATAATGCATGTGACTGATGAAGATAGTATGCAAAGAATGTTTTTTACCTATCATCAAACTAGAGCACAGACCTCACTTATTGAGTTGTATATTGAGTTCGAAAAAATCGATGATGTTGACTTTCCAGAACCCAACATAGACTGAGTGGGTTATAATACTGAAAGCGATGAAGAGTTTGAAGGTAATATAAGGCTTTGGTTTAATTGTGGTGAATGGTCCCCAATATGGAAGTTGCCGTTTTGTTTTGTGGGTTTCTTTATTTTTGGTGAGGTAAGGTTGATAAGGATGGAAGGAGACATTTTGTGGTAGAACTGAAGAGAAGATGAAGAAATGAAAAAGAGAAGGGATTAAAAATCTTCACGCCGGTGAGAAGGAGATATTTTCTCCCACGTGTTAACTATGCATACATAAAACGTCACTGACGTTTTGTACAAAACATCGCCGACGTTTTGTTGAAGAATGAAATTGACGTCGCTGAGAAAACGGCAACGACGTTTTTCTGTATTCCCACAATGGCGTTAAATACGTATTTTTGGCCATTTCAGTGGATAACACTAACATAGGCTCAATATTAAAAATAAAAAACTCTAAAAAGAGAATAGCTAATTTATCCTTATATAAAAAAGAATGAATGAGTTTGGGGCGGGTAGTGTGGGAGCATGGAGCGGATTTGGGTTTTGAGTTTTTACTCATGTCAATTTTTTTCTACTACCTTCTTAAATGGGTTTAGAGAAGAAGTTTATACTTCACATACTGTAGCCACATTAAAATAAATTCTAATTTGAAAAAAACAACAATAAAAAGAAAAGGATGGACCCAACCCAGTTTCCATTTTAAAGTTTTGTACTAGGCCTTAGTAAAGAAACCCAACCCAAAATATATCTAATGTTTTTTGTACATGACCCTAGTAAAGAAAAACAACTCTTTAATTGGCCAGCGGGTGGTGGCAGATCTTCTATTATTGTACTCTGTCTTTTCTATTTTTTTTTATTTTGTTTCTATTTATTTAAGTTTTATAATTTTTTATTATAAATTTTATTATTTTTATCTCATATAATTTAATTGATCATAATTTTTTATGTGTTGAATCTTTTTAATATTTAAATTATATTTTTTTTGTATTTAATTTTATTTCTAACTTAAAAAATTAAATGATAAAATAACATTGATATAAATTGTTGTGCATTTTTTTCTTTATTTTTTTTTGGCTTACCTTCCTTTTTTAGAAATTATGAGTAATTATATATAATAGTATTTATGCATAAAAGGTAAATATAAATTGTATCCTAACTTTTTTTAGTAAAATTTTTATTATCTATCTCAAAATAAAAAAATATTATAAATTATTTTAAACCATTGAACCAATAAATGTGTCATTATTATGAACATCGATAGAATTTAAAAAAAATTATAATTATTCGAATATATTAATTCTTTTAGTCAAATATTACCTTAGATTTGTGTTGGACAAATTTATATGCTTATTACAATAGTTAACGCTTTGGATTAAGATAAAAAAATAGATTGAAGAATTGGTTAAAAAAAAATAGTATTTTGGAAGAGTTTGAAAATAAAGCATTTGAATATTGGATAACTTTTAATTGTGTTTGTTCCTATTATTTTATATTTTACTATCTTTTGTTTGAGATTTTTTAATATTGTTTCTTTATACTTTGGTATTTTAAAAAACTTTTTTTGGTTTAATATATTTATTTTTTAGTCTAGTAACAATTTCATACAAAAAATAATATTAAATTAAACATAAATTAATCTCAAATTAAAAAGTTATATTAATTAATATAAATATTACTTGATTTAATTTGATTTAATTTATTCACACTTCAATATAGTTGATTGAAAATGAATGATAAATAAACATTAAAAAATAATTAAAAAAATAGAATGTTTGTAATTATTTTAAAATAGATAATAAAATAAATTATAGGGTATTATTTTATTTACATCGTTAATAATTACAAAAATAAAAGGTTAGTAATTATATTAAAATAGATACTGAAATAAATTTTATGGTACTAAATTTATTTAAATTATAAATATAGTCTTATAAATAGTAACTTTGTATAAGGAGATTGTTAATAAAATTTTATAATCTCTATACTTATACCTATTTAATTTGTTTCATATATTTAATTTTATTCTACTTTGTATAAAAAATTGAGGCTTGCCTTCTGTAATTAATTATTTAAAAAAAATAGTGAAATAAATTATATGGTATAATAAATTTTAAATAACCAATAACGATAACATATATCTTAATAATATCTTAAAAAAATAATAATAACATAACAATAAAAATAAAATTATAGATTAGTTAAAATAAATAAATAAATAAATAAATAAATCTTATTTTAAATTTATAAAATATTTCTAAATAATAATGATATATAAATAATATAAATATATATAATAAATTAAACATATTACACATAAACTTTTAAATATAATAATAAAATAATAATATTATAGCAAATTATTATAACAAATGATGCGATAGATGTGTCTCTATATTTTAGTGTAAGCGAGTTTTAAATTTTTTTTTTTTTGAAAAACACAAAATATCACCTATGTTTTGTGTGTAAAAAATATTTTTTAATTATTTAAATACAAAACGGTGCCAACATTTAATTAAAAATTATTAAAATTTATTTTTTACAAAACGGCAGTACCGTTTTTATTTCATAATTTTTTTAAATCTAAAAATGAAAAACATCAATGAAGTTTTGGTTGTTTTTAATTTTTTTTAAATTAAAAAAATTAAAAAAAATAAAGAAGAAATCATCAAACTATGAATGACCTAATATTCTTTTTAAATAAAACTAGTGTATAAACCCATGCTCAGCACGGAAAAATTTATAAAAGTAAGAAAAAGTTTATATGTTTCGATATTTAAAACAAAAATACAAATAATTATTATTTTAAAAAATATATAAAATTATTATCAAAATCAAAGTTTAACTTAAAAAAGGGAGTAATAATTATTTTATATTTTTTAAAGTAAAATAATTATACACTAATACATAATTTAAAAAAATTAAAATATTTACATTAGAATACTATTTTTTCAAACACTTCTCTATAAACAACATTGATAGTTGAATTTGCAGACATTCCTACGTGATTCATAAGTAAAACTTTTAAACCTCTCTTACTCTTAACTCTTGAAAGTGCCACATATAGTTGGCCATGTATAAAAACTGGTCTGAGCAAGTACAATCTAACATGAGATAAAGTTTGTCTCTGAGACTTATTAATTGTCATGGCAAACGATACTATTATGGAAAACTGTTTTCGTTGGAATCTAACTGGGACGGTTTCATTTGTTGGTACCATATTTATTCTTGGAATCAAAGCAATATGACCAACATTGTTACCCTTTAAGACTTCACATTCTATGACATGATTTCTAAGCTTCCTAACTTGTAGCCTTGTACCATTACAAAGACCACTGGATTGGTCAATATTTCTCAGTAACATCACCGGAACACCAATCTTGAGTATTAATTTATGTGGAGGCAAACCAGAACAATTTATGCTATTCAGTAATTCAGAACCATAGAGATCTAGTTGACTCTCCATATTCCCTTCATCCATACATATGGAATCTGAACTAAGATATAATTTTTCCCCTCCAGGAATGATAGCCATCAGATGGTTGTTGACCTTTTCAACGATGTCTAATGTGGAAGCCAGTATAGTTCTTGCTTTGAAAAAATCCTTTGAGGACATGTTTTCCAAAATATTTGGATAAGAAAAATGAACTAACTCATCAAATGCCTGGTCCGAAGAAGGAATAACAATATCTCCTAGAAGACATCCATATTGTCACCTATTAGACCATCACCAACTTTCAATAATCACTCACCAAATTGCTCTGTCTCATCTTGATCTGAAGCAGTCGTCCCGACAGAGAGTCTCATATTTTTTGTTAGTTTGAGCACCTGACAAAACTTTCAAAGGTAAGACGAATTCACGGTTGAATGAACGATATCTTGTCTCGATCCTCGTGGAATGACAGGAAAAATTTATCTAAAGTCTCTACCTAGTACAACCACTTTTCCTCCAAAGGAAAAATCTTTGCTATATGTTGGAGAACACCTCATGATATCACCTAAGCATTTATCAAGCGCTTTATAGCAGTACATGCTAGCCATTGGAGCCTCATCCTAAATTATAAGTTTAGCTCTCAACAGTAACATTGCTTGAGGGGAACCATGTTTGATGTTACATACAGAATCCTCAGTTATATTCAGCGGTATTTTGAACCTTGAGTGTGCCGTTCTTCCATTTTTGAAGAAGTAAAGATGCAATACCACTCGAAGCAATGTTTAACACTATATCACCCCTTGAGCAAATCTCAGCAGACATAAGGTTCCAGAGAAATGTTTTTTCAGTACTTCCATGACCATACACAAAGAAAAAACCCCCTTCATCATAATACACAGCTGTAACAATTTTATTGAATGCATATCTTTGCTCAGGTGTTGCGATGACTAACATGTCTGAGGTATTTTTCTTTAAATCATCCCTGTTAAAGTTTAGCTCTTCCCTTATAATCCTTTCGGTTAACAAAGTATTATCAACTTCAGTTGCTAAAGGCATAGAAGGATAGTCTTTCAAGGTTTTACCATAGGAATGTAAGATCTTGTCTATATCCATTAAGCACCATTGCTTAATCTCATCATCTGACATTGTTAACTCTGCATATTATACAATACCATAAAAATTCAATCAAACTAAAAATGATTAATAAGGAAGAACTTTTATCATTGTAATTAATAGAAACTCACTGCTCATGTTCATCACGGCTCTCTGTCGATACAAAATATCATCTGAGAGTTCATGCCAACATCTATCCCAAACATGTTCTGGTCTTGAGATATTGTTGGATGTTAATAGAATGATAAATAACCTCCTAACATATGATCCTGAGGCCCATGAGCTTGCTTCCTTAATTGCATCAATGAATTCTTTGTCATCTTGCAAGAGTCTAAGGGCGAAACATGCATCTCTATATGTAGCATAAATTGTTCCTCCTACTGTTCTTATATCTCGAAAACTCATACATCTTCTTTGAGTATTCAAGAGAAGTCGTTGGTAATATTCTTCGGTATTTGCTGCAAAAAACTTAGTTAAAATCTCACTTTTAAGTTGCTAAATGGATTAAGCTACGCTATTTTAATTATTATGTAGCTTCACATCCGCATAAGAATAATTTTTCTAAAAAATATAGAAAAATAAAAAATCGTATAATCTACAAATTATAACTGTTAAAAGTTATTTGAACATTTATTTTCTAGTGTAGACAAATTGAATAAAATGGACGTGGGGTACAGGCTGTTAAGATTTTAATTAAATCCTTAAATAAGTAAGATCAAAATTGAATGTAGACTCGTCATTACCTGCAGGTACATGAGTCAACCTTCCAATTGCGAAGCCTTTCTTTCGAGAAAACCACTTTGAAGAATCGTCCTTCCAAACAAACTTGGTTGGAAACTCAGCATAAGTCAGATTTCGAGCATAAAGATATGACATGTTCGCTACCATCCATCCCATAAGAGTTCATAAGGATATGACATTTTCAGCACATGAATCACATATGGTTCATAAGAGTTCAGATTCCTCATTTTGAGTTGCACTTTGAAGATGAACTTAATATCCCTAAGCTTATTAATCTCTTCGGGACAGGAATTTTTCCCAACACCCTTCACAATTAGCGAAAAAAAAGTTCATTCATGCTCTCATAAGTAATAAAAATTAAGGTATAGTCCACACTATTAACACAAAAAAATGAATATGACATCAAACCTTAGTCACACAAGACTGCCTAAGGTCATTAACAGAAACTCCAAAAAACTTTGCAGCTTCTCCATCAAACAAAACAAAAGAGGCAGCATCAGTGTGGTCTATCACCCTTATGTGGATGTTGTACCTATTATTCACAAAAAAATATACAGTCCAAGAACAACACACTATGTAAATCTTACCGATAATCAGAGTATCTCTACTATGTTATTATTGAATTGGACGCAAATAATTTTTTAATGGCTTATCCAAAAGTCTCCATCCCACAAGGAAGAATAAAACGTATCAAATGGAATTAAAAAAATCTAAAAGCAAGTGACCCCGTGAACAAATCAAAGCTAAATAAATCAGCAGCCAATAATTTTTTTTTTCATATTTCCTTTGTGAATCAGAAACCAAAAACACAGAAATAGCAAGCCACAAAAGTAACTCTGTAATGTGATTTCAATAATAGTTAATCTAAATCTCCAACCCCACATTCACACAATTAACACCGATTGGCCATAACAAAAGCAAAAATTATGAGCAATGCCTTTTAATTAAAAAAAAAATAGTAATCAAGTAGAATTTTACAACATGTAATCAAGAAAAAAATAATAATCATGAACAATGTGAAACTTCACATTAAACTCAAAAACAACACATAAGATTCCATATTCGATTTGGAAACTTAGAAAAGGGAATTATCCAGGAGTCTCCATCCCACAAAGGAGAATAGTTCAAAATAATTCTTATTATATATAATTCATAAAAAATGTTATAAAAATACCTATTAAAATAATAATAATTTAATAGTATCTGAGCAAATAATACAAACGATTAGATTACACCATTATCTTCGAGGACAAAGAGTATATAGTGTGTGAATGTTAAAGAAGTATCGTGAGTCATACCTTGGCTCATAGAACTCATAGTCTCTAATGCAATTAGGACAGAATATCTTTTCTCAAGTTCTCTCAAGTTACGACGACACTTCTTACATCCTTTGTACCACCAACCAAATTCAGTCTCAACTTCTTTAATCGCCCCGGCTGTAACAAATACAGCATCCTAAAATCGATGGATGCGAGGGTACAACACAACAATTGAGATTATGATCCAACAAACATTAGAACTAATACAATGAAAAAAGGAAGACTAATAAAGAAAAGGATTTTACCTGATTATGCTCCTTTATCTCTGCAATTGTTTTGTAGACTGACAGACGTAAAAAATCTTCCTCATCTGAAACAGGTTGATCACAGACCAGCGGCATTATGCCTTGTCCATCAACAGAATCTAATTTGTTCACCCTTGCATTTTTAAATCAGAATTTAAAGAAATTTGTTAATAGTTTAATAATCAAAAGCATGGTATAAATATTCTGCTGGCCACAATACTGATCTATACACTGTACCTCGCAAAGAAATTCCTAGCAGCTGGAAACTCAACATTGATAAACAGTTTCGAATTGTAGTTTGTGTTGGATACACCCATGACCCCTACAAAAGACATAACAAAATAAAGAAAATACCATAAGCATATGATGACACAAAACATGCATTCAGATACCAGTAAAATAAACAAATAAATAAACCACTATAAAATTTCATCTTGTCCATTTGGAGAATAACCACATAGGTAAGACATGGGTGTTCCTCCAGATACTTGAGCAATTCAAAAGCAAAAGACTACCACAACATTACCCTTAATTTCTGTCCATCCCTATAAGAAATAGAAATTCTTGTAGAGTAAAGAGAGGCACAAAATTCCAAAATAAGATTTTAAAACAAAAGTCAATATCAAAAAGATATTAAGCATTACTCAAGATCATTCAAGTTCTATGGTGATATAACTTGATGGCTTCCCGTCCCGTGTGAATTCGACCAAGTTATCCTTAGAAGCAAGCTGACCTATCACATCTACAAAATAAAGGCACCAATCTATTCATTAACAAAACTCTATATGCCCAAATTTTTCTCTTTAGAATCAACGCATTTTATTTATGTTGAAATCAGATCCTTTTAATTTTCTTAAAAATAAAAATATAAAAGACTGTTAATAAATAGTTAGGGCCTAGAAATCGAAGTTCGTGAAAAAACAAAAAATAAATAGGTTACTACTTGTGTTTAACGATAACTTTAAAGGTACTAATTCTTTAGTTGCTATATATATGAAAGCGGTCTTTAGATGTGTTAGAATAAAACGCATAATAATAGAAAACAAAGCCAATAACAAATTGAAGAAAAATTTTAATAAATACATCAATTGAATCCATATCTGTCCACTATATGTTCATAATAAAAAAGACAGCAAATGATGCAAAACAATATATATACATAAAAATTAGACTTCAAAGAATTAAACAACACATGCATTATAGATTAATCTAACAAAGTACTTACCAACTAAATAACCTTCTTCTTTAGACTCTGATTGAATTGTTTTGAACGGAACAAAATTGAATCCGTTCAATGGAACTGAAGAATCTTGTACCGGACACACAATCGTTTCCCTCTTGAAGTGGATTCTAAATTCATGTCTAGTAGGCTTGAACTTGATGGTATTCAAAGCAACTCCAAAATTAGTGACCACGTACACGTTGCCCTCAGCGAGTAAGCCCTCGAAGATAAGAACAAATATGTCTTTTATAGTGCATTGAATTGTATCTCCCTGAATGCATTAATTTTATAGAGTCAGAGATAAATGAGGTTTATTGCTCAGTCATCACAAAAATAAATCTGAAATGCAAAGAGAAAATTTTACCTCTTCATCAAGGACAACCATCTCAATAGGTGCCTTCATCCCAGATCTTGCAAATTGAGAAACGGTCCAAAGTCTAATGACACGTACTTTGAGCTTCCACACCTTATGCGCTGGACCAGCATTGATACACTTGATGAGATCATACCTAAAAATCAAAGACCTCATATTTAGCAAAAGATAAAAAAAACTTATTGTGAAACAATCTACATGGCACATGAACTCACCTAGCTGCCATTGCTACCTACCACTACAAAATTACTCAAATATTATGAATTTCAGTATAGATAAAGAATAAGTGTGGTGATCACCTATGCCATACTTATAAAGAGTCACGGCACTGTTCAGCCCCAGTATTAGTAAGGATTGCAAGAATCTTTATGTTCCTATCAAAATCCAACTAAAAAAAAGAAAATTTTTTTGGACTATTCAGGATTAAAGAATCTGAATCATATCAATAAAATCAATAAGATAATTATCAAAATTAGGTTAGAAATTAACAGCCAACATTTATTGTGTTCCATTTAAATGGCAAACAGGAGTTTAATTCTGAAAAATCAAAATAAGAAGCAATATATGCTGAAGAGAAAATCACTATATTTACATACACTAATTAGGTACTGTAAATCACAATAAGTTTCGAAAAGGCATGAAATTATTTTATTTCTGTATGTTGTCAAATCATTTTATATCATAGATATTGACATTTCAAGAGGTACAGAATAAAGGTGGTATGAGAATTAAATTTGATATATAGCACCAATTTTTTGTTTCTTAATCTGATATAATTCTCAAAATGTTTGTTATCAGTACCTTTCATATATGACCAAAGATTGTGTTGAGAGCATAGTATCATATTTTCTATAATTTAAAATTTGAGGCATTGATTTTTATTGACTCCAAAAAAATATTGCAACATAAGACAAATAAAAAAATATATAAGATTTAGACAAAATAAAAAAATTTACGTGAAAAGACGTATTAAAATAAGGATCAATTGTATGATAAAATTAATTATATATGGGTTGCATGCAATTTGGGATTAGGATTTTAAATTACATATATTAATGAATTAGTTTAGAGACTTACCATGATTACAACCAAGGTTCTGAGAACAGGGGAAGGACCCAACGAAGGATCCATTGGGAAGCTACCGTTAGGACTAGGCATGTTTGTGTGTAAGTGTTCCAAGTAATTGGTTTTTTTTTTCTGTGTAATCTAAAACACAAAACACAAAACACACAACCCTGAGCTGAATAATCAAATAATCATCTACAAATTTTACAAAAAACACAAAGCAGCAGCAGTACAACAGAGCCAAAACCCAAAAATCAAATCATCATTCAACGATTTCAGCAAAACACAAAATCCTATAATCATTCAATAATTTGTTGATTTCAGAACAGAGATTCAGAGATTAAAATGAAAATCGAAGAACAGGTGCACACCAAAGCCACTGACCTTGGAGACAATGACGCCGAGACGACAGCGACAAGACGACTGCGAGCAGGAAGCATCCGATGGAGGATGGGCGCCGAGTGATGAAGAAGACATCAAATAGGGGATTTGACTTGAAAAATACCGACAGTACAAAGAGAGACTTCTCGGACAGCCACGGACGGCGGCAGTCGGTCACTCCGTTCAGCGGCGGTGGAGGCTAGCTAGGGTTTTCCCTCTTTGTTTTCTTTGAATGAAGAAATGAATGAAAGTAACAGCAAGGAGTAACGCGTTATTCCTTCCCCTTGAAACGACATCGCATTAGGCAAACCGAGCGGACACCGGTCCGGTCCAAACCGGTCGTTGGGCTTTCATTTTTTTTAAGTCAATAGATTATAAATTAATGTATTATAAATTAATGTTAATTCATAAAATTAATGAAAAGATTAATATTTATATTAGAATAAATAACAATTATGAAATAACAATTTTATAAATAACAATTTATTTATTTTATTTTAGACTTTATAAATGAAAAGATTAATTCACTAATACAACGAATTATAATTAATGTAGTATAATTAATTAAGTAATATAAATTATAATAAATTATCTAAACTATATTAATTATATTAATATTTAAATATATAATCAAATCAAATAAAATCAAATCAATTAAATTGGGAAACACTCTCCGAAGCATGCCACGTCAGCTTCATTATTAAGTGCAAATATCCGATTTTTATATAATAAAATAGATTCATTATGACCCTCATTAATAATTTTAGCATATTTTGTCTTTTTTAGCGTTTTTTATTTTTCTTAATTCTCCCAAAAATAAAGAGATAAAATAATTAAAGAGAATAATTATTAACAAAAATAATTCAATAAATTCATTTATTTTTATTATTTATAATTTTATTTTAAATTAAATTAAAAACGTACAGATCTACAAATTTTCTACAAGTATTTAATCCTATCATTTGATGATTCTTTTTTTATTTTTTTTTTAATTTTCTTAACTAAAAAAATTAAAACAACCAAAACGTCATTGGTATTTTTCATTCGAAATTTAAAAAAATTATAAAATAAAAACGACACTACCGTTTTGTAGATGAAAATTTTTTTAGTGTTTTTTTTAATCAAAACGTTTGTGCCATCTTATATTTAAATAATTAAAAAAACAACAATGCTAAGAACCAACTCTATATAAGCCAAGAATCAGCCAACTGATAAACTAGAGGTACCGGTGACTTTAACCGAATGTTACTATTGATAGGCACACGGATGTTTCTTTTTCTTATAAATTTGATGGTTTTGGATATAATTTCTATGTTTCATGTGTTACGCATTAATAAAACATAATTAATTATATGGAACCAATTAATGAATGATCAAAGCATCTGTTCTGTGATTCTCTCCTAACACTAGCGTATCTTCCCTCATGTTTTGAAGGTGGTCAATAATAATTTAACAAATAAATTAAATTATAAATTAATAAAACTAATTATAATTAATTATGTTGTTTCATTCTTGACTGATTATTAGTTGGTTCCATATACTTTTCCTTAAAAAAATATCTTTTACACACAAAACTTAGGTGACATTTTGTGTTTTTCAAAAAGTAAAAAGTCCTATAACAGTATAAAATTCACCTACACTAAAATATAGAGACACATCACATAATTTATTCGATTTTTCAATTTATATAGTGTTTTAAAAATACAATTTAATCAAATTTAAATTAATATAATTTTAATCATTTTTTTAATTTAAATTAGATTGAACGAGAGTTTAACTTAAATGGATTTAGATTTGTTTCTCATGCTTAGATTGAATTAGGAGCTTATCAAAATTTGTTAGACCCAAACAGACTATGGCTCCTTTCTCTTTATTAAAATTGAGTATATAGTCAAATTAATTGCCGAAAAATCACTTATTTTTTAAATTAATTTTAGAAATATATTTTTTTATTAAATTTATTTTTTAAAAATTTTAAATTAGTCATATTAATTTTTTTGTCATTTTGTTTGTTGATAATGTTAAAATTTACTAATATAACATCTTAAGTGATACTCTAGCACACACCTAAAATCTTAATTAACTATTAACATGATTAATTTATGAAATTAAGTAAAATTAATTTCAAATTGAGAAATTCTAATATCTCAAATTCTCCTCACAATTAGATTTTAAGTTGATCTAATTTTATAAATTTATTATAATAATAGTCAATTAAGACTTCTAAGTGTATATTAAAGTGTTACTTAATATTTTACATTAACAAACAAAATAATGAAAAGACTAACAAAACTAATTTAAAATTTTTAAAAGATGAATTTAATTAAAAAAGCTTTCAAAAATAAATTTAAAAAACTAAAAATATTTTAGAGACAAATTTACCTATTTAGTCTAGTAAAATTCTACCATCCCCCAATCTACAATAAAATGTGGGTTTTTTATAATTCAATCGATTATTTATACTACCCAATCGATTGAATGCTTCAAAATAATCTGAGGTCTCACAATTCAATTGATTGGTTGTGTTACCCAATCGATTGAATTCATCAAAACAATATGGATTTGCCAAATTCAATCGATTGGTTGTGCTATCCAATCGATTGAAGTGTGTACTATGCCTATTTCAATTTTGTTATTGTTTTTATAAATTATTATCTTATTATTCATCTATCTTATCTTTTGGTGACTGAAATAAATTAAACAAAGAAAAACAAAACAAACAAAACAAGAAACTGCTTAAATAGGGGGACAGTCCCATTTAAGACTACTATTAAACTCCTCCCAAGGTGAAAGAAGCTCCACATGCGAAAGTTGTAACTTTATCGCCATCTTTGCCATAGTATCTACCATCGTGTTTGCATCTCTCATAATCAAACGAAAGTCAACACGCCAATTTCAATGCATGATATCTCTTATTTTGAGTACCAATGGATCACTAAACCCAAAACCATCTTGTGTAACAAGATTAAATGCTTCCACACAATCCGTCTCATAAATAACATCTCGTTGACCCACATTCCAAGCTAAGAGATATCCTCTCCAAATAGCAAACAATTCTCCTTGAAGAATATTATTACTCTCAATCATTCCCAAACACCCCCTTTGCCAGCTCCCATTACAATCTCTAATAACACAAGTAAAACCAACACTATCACCCGAACCAAAATAACTAGCATCACAATTAATCTTAAAAGTACCAATGGATGGGGATTCTAAAAACCATCTAGAGTAGAGGGAATGGACATACATTGTAATTCAAAAATATTCCTAAACTCCTTTTCTGAAGTTAATGCCAGACAAATCACTTTTTTTGGAGGCAAAGTTTCATGGGGATTAAAGATGTCATTATTCCTTGCTCGCCATATCCACCAAAGTCCCGAAAAGAACTTTAACGAATGCTCTCTGCTATGATACAAGAACCAGTTCTTCAAATCTAAAGGATGACAAGAAATATCTAACCTATGCCAGACAAGCTGAGCTTTTGGACAATCTCGAATACAATGTAAAACCGATTCCTGACTAGAAAGACATCTTGGACACCTATCCGATGACAACATCCCTCATCTAAAGCAAAAACTTGCAGTAGGAAGAGCCTCCTTAAGACACAACCAAGCAAAAAACTTATGCTTTTCCGAAACAAGCTGACGCCAAAGCCAAAGCCAGTTTTCCCGCTCCTCCCAACCAAACAGCTGCTTACATAACCACAAGTAACCATTGCGTGAGTCATAGACTTTGGCAGCAGACCCACTCCAATACCAATCCACTTTCGGACCTGCCTGTTCATCTGGATTGTAAGAGAGAATATTACCTCTCAGATTTTGAGGTAAAGGAGAATAAAGAGTATCCAAATGCCACCTACTAACTGACCAAATATCCTGTATCCGAAGATTCGAATAAAAAATGTGAACATAATCCATCTCATTAGATAACCGTCCTTCTCTCCTCCAGCTAGAAAACCAAAAATTCTGGTTCAAATCTCCAATACACCAAGCAAACCCATCCTTCAACACTTCCCAAGCCTTGCAAAAACACCTCCAAATGAGAGAGTCCTTGTTCTTAGAATAACTAAAACAGTCATATAGAGATGATTGGTATTTGGCATCCAATAATTGGACCCATAGCTTGTTTGGCTGCTGGAAAAAAGTCCAAACTAGCTTCCTAAGAAGAGCAATATTTACACAACAAGGATTTCTAATCCCCAAACCTCCATATTATTTTGGAGTAACCAGTATCTTCCAACTAACAAGATTCAATCCTCTTCCATCAACTTGTCCTTTCCAAAGAAAATTTCTCATCATAGAATCCAATTTACTAATGATTTCTTTGGGAAAAATAGAGATCTGCATTTGGTACGTGGGAATCGCGGTGGCAACAGAATTAACCAAGCAGAGTCTACCAGCCCGATTGAGTAAACTCCCTTTTTAGCTTGCTAGCCTACTCCGAATCTTATCCAGGACACCATTGAAAGCTAAACGAGTCACCCTAGAATGACTAAGGGTAACTCCAAGATTCTTGCCCAAGTCTTGGACAAATCTGATAGAGGATACCCCAGTGAAAACCTCTTTCCTTGTTGCAGAGACATTCTTGGAGCAAAGCGCTTTAGACTTCTCCACATTAATCTTCATCCCAGATGCTTTGCAAAAAGTCTCTAAAACCAACATCACATTTTGCACTTGTCTCTTTGTAGCTTTACAGAATAGAAGCAAGTCATCCGCAAACATTAAGTGGGATATTCTTGGTCCCCCTCTAGAAATAGCAACTGGCTTCCACAAGCCCAAATCAACCTGATGACTAATAAAGCATGCCAATTGCTCCATACACAACACAAAAAGATAGGGTGACATAGGGTCTCCTTGTCTAAGACCTCGGCTAGAAGTAAAGCCATTCAGATGACTCCCGTTCCAAAGAATAGATAAGGAAGAAGCAGTGACACAATTTATAATCAAATTAAGTATAGGAATAGAAAAATCAAAGTTCTTAAGGGTATGAGCTAAAAACCTCCAGTCAACTCTGTCATAAGCTTTCTCCAGATCAATCTTAAAGGCCAGTGTGCCTTTCTTTGATTTAGTCTTCTTCATAAAGTGGAGGACTTCTTGAGCAATAATGATGTTGTCAGGAGTTCCTCGTCCCGGAATAAATTCTCCTTGAAGCGGGCCAACAATCTCCGCAAGATGAGGACGAAGCCTATTAACAAGGACCTTCGTGATGATCTTGTAAACTACATTGCAGAGACTAATCGGCCTGAAATCTTTCATAGATACCGATGATTCAACCTTTGGAATGAGAACCAGTAAAGTCTCTAACATTCTCGGATCAAGAGTAACACCAGAGAATGCCTGCTTAACCATCTTCCAAACATCAAGACCAATGATCTCCAAATATTCTTTGAAGAAGAAAGCTTGAAACCCAGAAGGACCCGGAGCTTTAAAAGAGTTCATGTGAAAAACAGCTGTTCTGACTTTCTCCATATTAACTGGTGCCATAAGATTATTGCAAGCTTCCTCATTCAGATAAGGAAGAGGCACATCACCAAGGCAACCCAAATCAACATCATCCAAATGACAGAATAAACTTTTATAGAAAGACTCTACTTCTTGACTCAGAACCTCTGGATCAGTTTCCCATACTTCATCCTTGAGAAAAAGGCCATGAATCTTATTATGCTTCCTTCGCGCAAGAGTTTGAATATGAAATAATCTTGTATTCCTATCCCCGAACCTTACCCACTGCTCTTTGGACTTTTGGAACCATAGGAGCTCTTCTTGCACTAGAGTATTATTATAATCATCAAGCAACTGTTGCTCTTTCTGATGCAAATAAATACTATTCACCACTTCCAAACGCTTTTGTAAGTAATTAATCTGCTGCTCTAATTCACATTTCTTAACAAAAATATTACCAAATACCTTTGAGTTAAACTCTAGTGAATTCTTCTGTACTTCCGAAAGCTTGCCATGAACCCCTCTATTATTAGACCACCATGACTGGTTCACAATATCCCTATACCCAGGATGAGTAGTCCAAGCAGCAACAAATCGAAAAGGTCGATTCCCTTTAGGCTGAGGACGACCTTTACAACGCACCAAAATAGGGCAATGATCAGACTGAAGCCTATTTAAAACTTCTGCATAAGCCTCTGGAAAGATAGATAACCAACTACTATTTATACAGACTCGATCAAACTTTTTTGCCACGTTAACATAATTTTTCACCCTCCTATACCAAGAAAATCGCCTCCCAATAGTCTTCAGATCAAACAAACCACTATCCCCTAATGAAGTAGCAAACATGTCTGCTCTTTGATGAGAAAATTGACAGTTCTTAGATTCATGAGAAAATTTGACTTCATTAAAATCACCAAGAACAATCCAAGGTCCTTGAAAAACCATGGATTGTGCAACAAGATAATCCCAAAGGGGAACCCTTTTATTAAATTGAGGACTTCCATAAATACCACTACACCTCCAAATTAAATTATCAAAGTGAACCTCCACAGTAACACCGTGATCAAAAGCATCAATGAACTTACAACAAACACCCTTCATAGAGGATAGAAACCAAATACCTCCCTTATGCCCCTCCGCTTCTACTATACCAACAGAGTGATACCCCAACCTTTCCCAAAATAATTTTAAATACTGAAAAGGGGAGTGAGTTTCAACCACAATAAAGAAAACAGGTCTAAATTTTCTAACAAGTTCCTTACAATGCACTCGGGCTAACTTATTAGAAGCATCCCTAATATTCCAAACAATCATATTTAAACTATCCATAAATAACAGAGACAGAATAAATAAGAACATAAACTCTAAACAGAATCACCAACCTCAATAGGTGGTTTGTCCTGCGGTACTGGCACACTCTGATCCTCAATAATTGCCACCTTCGGACCCCCCGACATTGCACCTGCCATGCTTCCATCTACTAAGGTTTCCTCTGTTGTGCCACCATTTTTATCAACTGGCGAGTTCTGCAAGGAGGAAGGCCGAGGACGCTTCCGTAGAGAAATTCCACGACGTGCAGGAGTTCTGCGCGATGGAGATGGCACAATTTCATGTTTTTCTCGCTTCTCCATCCTAATGCCAATTGATTTTCCTCCATCACCATGCAAATTGGGCCTTGGAACCCTTCTCGAACTAAACTTGTGCTGTTTTCCATCTTGGTCCTTCAAATCTGATGACTGGCCCATTGTGAATTTTTCCTTACGCAGCACTTGTTGCCAGCCTTCTCCATCATCCATGCATGCCTCGTTAACATGACCATCAGGCACGTGAGGAGCCAATGATTCCGTAACCACATCCTTCCCTTTAAAAACTCCTAATTTCTCACCCAAATTATGAGGATTCTCACCCTTCTGATTCTGCCTCTTTTTGAATCTCATGATTGTTGTGTGGCACTAGTGTCAGGGCTTCATTATTTTTTCCATCACCAAAGGAATTTCTGTTTTCTTCCAAGGACTCCTTCTCCATGCACAACGATTTATCATGCCCATACCGTGCACAAGTAGCACAAATCAACTGTAAACTCTCGTACTCCACTTCATAAGTCACCCCCTCCATTATAATATGTTTGATTACAGGTAACTCAAGATTAATTTAAACACAAGCTCGGGCATATTTTTCTCTTTCTGCAAGCTTAGTGGCCAAATCTACTTTTACCGGAATCCCTATTGCAGAAGCAATTCGCAGCATTGCTTGTTCCTGGTAGCACCAAATTGGAAGTTCCGAGACTCGAATCCATACCAGCGTTGATCCAAAAGATTTTCCGCATGGCCTAAAATCCATATTCCATGGCTTTACTGCAACATAGTGACCGTCTATCAACCATGGGCCACCAAGAATGACTTTCTCACGATCCGCAGCAATATCAAATTTAACCAAAAAATATCCAAACCCCACATCCAACAAATCAAAACCTTCTTTGATGCGCCATACTATCCGAAGCTTATGCATGAGAGCCGTGTAGCCATAATGCTTATCCAGCACCTTGATCACGATGGCTTCCTTATAAGGTTCAGCTAGACAGCTCTTTGCCTCCTTGGTAAAACTGACACTCGATGGACGAGAATCACCCTGCTTACATGTCATCGTCGCAATACCATCTCCAAATAAAGATCCTACTAAGGCAAAGGCCTTAGACTTTTCTGCACCAATGACTTTATCTCTAAAAGAGACCTTGGATGACTTTTTTAACCCCTCTCGAGAAGAACCCTCCTTAACACCGGATACACAGCCACCCACGCTCTCTCCCTTATGGCCTGACCATCTTCCTCACCGTGTTTCACCCTCAACCGCTCGCCTCCGCTCTCTCCTCTCATTCTCCTTGAGTACGGAGTACATCATCTATCTTATCTTTAAAATTCTATCTTTAATTTTTAAGGTTTTATTTTGATTTAGATACTCTAATCTTATCTTTTCTTTAATATTTTGATTAGAGTATCTAAATCAAAATAAAATCTTAAAAATTGAAAATAGAATTTTAAAGATGAGATAGATGAATAATAAGATAATAATTTATAAAAATGATAACAAAATTGAAATAGGCGTAGTGCACACTTCAATCAGGTTTCCATAACTCAATCGATTGGACTACAGGTTGTTATCACAAAACAATAGATTGAAAATTGCAAGGCAGGATGGTTTTCGCAAAAATAAATCGATTGGTCATATTACCCAATCGATTGAACGATGAATAAAACGTGGGTTTTTTATAATTCAATCGATTGAATGCTTCAAAATAACCTGAGGTCTCACAATTCAATTGATTGGTTGTGTTACCCAATCGATTGAATTCATCAAAACAATATGGATTTGCCAAATTCAATCGATTGGTTGTGCTATTCAATCGATTGATTTTCAAAGAAACACGATTTCACAACCCTGGACGAACGTCACGGATCAAATATAATCTTTTAATCAATTGAAATAGTCAAGAAGTTTATTACGATCAATGGAAGATCTAATTTCGTTATTGTTTTTGTTTTTTATTGTTAATAAATATGATAGATTAATGATAAAATAATAATTTATAAAATAAAAAATAGTTTTTATGATTAAATAAAATATATGGGGTTAATTTATAATTAAAATTAAAAAAAAACTATTTAACAATTATTAAAAATCTTAAAAAACATATTTTATTCTGGAACCATTTAATGGTCCAAACGTTCTGGACCATCGAATTCTTTGAGAGGTAAGTTCAATTTATTTTTCACTTTTTATCCTGACAAAAAAACTTGACATAGTTCATAGTACAGTTGGGATTTTTATACCCTTAGCATGAATCTCTCCTTTTTCTAATTAGCTTTTGGTTAACTGGTTGGTAAAATAGAAGAAGCAGAAGTTCCAAGGGAAGCAATAATCAGTCATTTTCTTTTTCATTTTCACCCATGAATAATTAAGGAAGATGGGGGCGGAGATCCCTCCTTAAGTTCCCCATTTGCCTCGGAAATTTTTTTTTTTCTATTTTCATCTTGTCGAAAAAAATTTTCATCTTTAAATTTCTATTGGCGACAACATTTGTGTCTTAGAAAATTTTACCACCTCTATAATTAGGTTCAATTTAAATAAATAACTTAAATAATTTTTTTTAAAAGAAGGATTCAAAATATAAAAACTTTTATTAATATCAGTTTATAAGTAAATTATTTTATATTTAAATTTTTAATTATAAAAATACTTATTTTAAAGTTATAGCGTTTGAATAAATAATTAAAAATATATATTTTTTTACGCAAGAAAATAGATATTAAAATATGATGATAACAAATACTTTTTAATATTAAATGTTGATTTTACATAACATAATTACTAAGATTACAATTGATTAGGCAATTAATTCTTTATTTATTCTCTTATTAGCTTCATTTTTCTAGAACTTTTAGCATTCATTTTTTCTATGTAATAATATCATTCTACTTCACTTCACCCATAATGGTGTTCTTGTACGTGGTGAATAGTAACAAAATTCTAATTCACAATAACCTTGATGGCAATGCTAAAGAAATTATTATGTAGTTAGTGTTTCCTGATTTATTGTGTATGATATGGTAGGTGAAAATGAAAAATAAATGTGAAATGTGTGTCGGTGTATATTTTGTTGCTATTTTTTATTTTTTTATTTTTTACTCCTATTAGAACTCCCTCCTTTTTTATTGGGGTCAAAAACTTGCTATAACTAACTATAAAAATAATAGCAAGCTATATAAAAAGATTTAAGTGCTTCTAGCAGATAGAACCTTGCATAAAAATGGTAGTAGAAGGCCAGTATTTCCAGCAAATAGAAAAAATATTTTTCACATAGTCAAGAATGAAAGTAGATTTTTTTTGTTTTGAATTCAATTTTTTTACGGAAGTAATAAAATGACTTATCAAAAAAGCGAAGTCATATTTCTACTTCTTCAGGAAGTTGTGAATTAACCTTTTAAAAAGTTCAAAATTTTTCTTTGACAAATATGTGTATTATGACTTTTCATAATACAAAAAAAACACTTATGTTACTTCTCAAACGGACTCTTAATGCTTCGTATTAAGGATAAGATTTTTGCTAAAAATGTTCTTGTGGACATATAGTAAAAAAATTTTGAAAGAAAAATTAATTTTTTCCAACATGTTAAATATATAAAAAATAAATAAAATACATTTAATTTATATTTACTAGTGCACAGGTTCAAATGTATAATCTCAAAATAAAATATTTATCGATGCCAGTCCCAAGAATGTGCATAACAAAGAAATACAAGAATAAACCAGAATGAGAACAAATGTGAATTGAAACACTTCAAAATTTGCTTCCAAGCACAATTTGTTTCAACTTCATATAAATTTCCTCTATAGCCATTTGGGCACACACTTATCTTAGATCAATAAATAACAAATCCTTTTTAACTGTGGAGAAAGTTATTTCTCAAATTGACCTAAATCTAGGGAACATACATGACCCCCAACTAATTGGCCAGCGCAAGCATCCAAGTTTTGTGTACTCCATTTTTGTTTGATTTCACTATGTTTTGGACGGTTGTAAATTAAATGGTCCTCGTCCATGCCAACCTAGGACAGGTTCAACATCTCTGACAATTTCTTATAATCCAAGAAATGCATGTTCTGCGACAAGAAAACAGCACCAACAGCAAGTACAACAGAAACAAATGCCATGCTCTTCATGCATCCATGACCTTGTGACAATCGCCGCAGAATAACTTTGCAGTGCTTGTCGGCATCCTTCAATAATGCAAGGCGAGCACCGTCCTCCACCTTAGACAAACCCTCTTCATTCTATGAAAGACAAATTAAGCGAGAGAGATGAAGTTTGTCCGGTCACAAATACAATGAATCAACATCAGGATTAAGATAAAATAAAATTAATTCCTCTAGAATGACTTAGCTGAAACAAGAACATCACATAGGTTCTCTGTATTGAACTACAAATTTCCTAATTATGTCACACACAATCTTATTGAAACATATTACATTCAATAAAATTTAACATCTAAATCTGACAACACTTATAATGCTTACCAATTAAAAATGCAACAGATAGGTCGACTTTCTAAAGGGTCGTGATGCAAATGTATTGACTTAAAAGAAAAGAAAACAATTTACCTTTTGGATGAAGCTTTTGAGAGCTTCACTTAAAAGATCAGAACTGGAATGTGTGATGGTGTGTTCCTTCCAGTCATCAGACAGCTTTTTCAATACAACAATACTTGCTTCAAGGTTATCCATATATAGCAAATCCTGTTTCCAAGCATTCAATTACGTATTCATATTAGTAAGTAGGGAAAGAGTCATATGAAAAATTCAACATCCAAAAAAGGAATGAAATATTATTCTGTTGTGCTCACCCATTGCTTGTAACATTCAGGGTTCTGAGCCAAGCACCACATAACAATGTCACTGGCTTCCTTTGATAGGTCAGAATTGGCTGTAAGAGAATAAACCATCTTAGCTTTCACACTAAAAGGAAAACACCAACTCCTTGAACTCTTCAGTAAATACTGAAGACAGCATGCAAAAGAAAAGCAACACACACTATACAATCTACATTAACTGGGCATCACCTTCTCCAGCAGCTTTAATTGCAAAGCTTAATATCTGCTGCGCAAGTTGCTTTGTTGCTTTGCTTCCAGGCGATCCCGCCAGGGCTACCTCCTTTAATGTTGGATAAACAGCTGCGAATCTCTCAGTGGCCTTAAATAGATATACGAGGAAAAGAGAAAATAACAGATGAGTAACTAAAGGTTGCAATCCACATCATTAGATGAATTACAAGATTTAATCCCAAAAAAAAAAATAGAGGAAGTTCTACTTTGACCCGGGCTGAAGGAGGAGGAAAAGTGATTCTCAATAGAGTGTCAAGAGCTGATGGCGGCACAACGCGCTCCCCCTTTCTGACAGCCCCATTTAGCAAGATAGGCCGAGCTTTGGGATATGCAATAATTCTGTTCAGAAAAGAAATACAACAGAGCAAATTCATAAAAAATAAAAAAATAAAACAAAGAAATAAAATAAAAGAAGAAAAGGATCAGCGATCAATTCTGCACCTCTTACATGAAGAATTAGGGAAAATAGATAAAAAGATTCCTAACCTTTCAACCAACTGCAAAATCAAGTCTCTCGACTGTGGATTACAACTGGATTTGCCGCAGAGCATAGGTAAGAGAAGAGAGACCCACAAGTACAACCCTACAACTAGATCTCCTTGAGAAGCCTAGACAAATTATTTATCAGGTTAAAAATCCATAAAAAAATAATTCATATTTTCAGTTGTGGCAAGAAGGTGCTAAGTCATGTTGAAAAGAGTCACCTGAGCTATCACCCAAATAATGAGAGGAAGTTTATCCTGACCTTGATATTTTTGACTCTCCTTCATTATTGGCAATAAACTAATCATGACATCAGGTTTTCGTCGAATTATCATCGCTAAAGCCACAAATATGGCAACCTGTAGTTCAAATGATATACCATGTTAACATCAAACAGAGGTTAATCATATGTTGTATAAGTCATATGTGGACAATAAGCATAAAGCAATACAAGGTTTTTGACTGGTATTTCCATAACTATATTTAATTAGGGGCAATGTTCTAACTATCAATAAGTAGTAAAAAAGTATTCGAAGTATGCTTAAAGAAGTGACACTACAGATGACCTGATAAGGACATATACCCTTTCCGAAATATCATAGCGGTGAGAGACTAAGAGTACATTTTTTCACATTGAACAGGGCTATAATTACAGAAAATCAAACCTAAAATTATCAACAGTTGAGGATCAGACTCTCATGCACTACTGTCCAAGGAGGCATGTATTTCCACCAGTCCACTAACATCCGAACTTGGTTCTAGCCTGATAGGATAAATTAACCCCCCCCCCCCCCCAATTTTCATGTAGTTTTTACAAGCTAATCATGCATTAGTAACTCTTGATAACAAAACTATGGGTGTTCGTGAGTTTTTGTTTTGAAGGTGAAGGAAGGCAAGAGCTTGAAATGTAAAGTCTTTTTTACTTCTCAAACCCTTACCTTACATCCCTTCTCCAAAACTCTTAACTTGCAAACCTTGTAAAAACACTCTAAGGAACCACATGAAAGATTTTCAAGATCTGAGCCTAAAAAATTAGTCAAAACCAATAAATAAAGACAACATAAAAAATCTGCTGCAGTATGGTACCTGAGATTTTGCCGAAGGTTGCTGCTGGACCACCTTTTTATTTCCCTTAACAACACCCTGATGAATTGCAAGGTCTGCAAGAATGCTGTCCAACGACCATAGCACAAAGGACCCAAGTGCTTCGGATGATCGATGGCCAATCCATTCAGTTGATAATTTATAAATATCCTCCGAGATATGTGAAAGAGGGATCTATGGGGAAACGCAAATAAGAAACACTTAAAACAATTAGTTAACAGAATTGCTACTATCTAAGCAACAAAAGATGATGCCGACCATAAAATAGAGAACCAGAGACCTAACAGATCAATCATTGAAAAAAATCTGATAAGTCACGGGAATCAACCTTTTCAAAAAGCAATTTAAAATGTCAAAATAAATAAATCAATCAAAACATTCCCTTCCAAACCAAAGCAAACAAGCAATACTTGCACTTCACAGTTGCAAACATTAGGTGAGAGAACAAAGCTAAATCCAACAAAAAGCTTACATCTTTCACCTTCTAATCATAAGCCGAATAAAGCCTTTTGTTTCTTTTCTTTCGTTATATAGGAAGGGGAAAAAAAGACAACTTACATCAACAATCTTTACAACTGGAGATTCTTTGAAAGTCTTAAACCATGGGAATTGAGCTCCTCCGACAGATGAGAAGGCGCGGCCAAAATAATCAGCAAATCGCATCAACAAAATGTCTTCCTGAGATTCATATGAAGCCTGCACCACCAAAACACACGCACATTCAAATTTCCACAAATCACAATTCAGATCAATCTCAAACTTGAAATCAGAAGCAATCTCAAAAAAATCAAAACCGAAATTGAGTTTCAAAACTCACCGTGATCTCAGCGAGAAACGCGGCAAGATCATCAGCATTGATCGTTGAAGATGCCTCTGACACCGTCACCTTTGGCTTCTTCGGCTTCTTTTGTTTCACCTTCTTCGCCTGAGAAGAGCCATTCAGAGCACCTCCCTGGTCGGCATCGCCACCGTCATCGTCCTCATCATCATCGGAATGCCGCAGCGATCTCTGCGGAGCAGCATCGGACGAGGCATTATCGCCGGCGATCTGAGCCTCAGCGATCCGGCGTCGACGCTCCTCGGAGTGGCGCTCAACGGAGCTGAAGACAGAATCAGAAGCTGCAGCAGAGGAGGAAGAGGCGGCGGCACCGTCAAGATCGGCGGTTACAGACTGCTTAGAGGATTTGTTCCGGTTCCGTTTGTTATAGGAAACCGTTTGCCATTGGTTGTTCAGCTGCGGCGGGGGTACATAATTAAACGCTGCTCTTCTTCTGTGAGCTTGATCTTCTTCCTCTTGCTCCCTGAGAATAGCTTCTATTAGTGCTGCGTTAAGTGAATTCTCTTCTTCTGTTTCCATCTTGTTTTATTCAGAATTGGAGTTATGTTGTTTCAGAGATAGAGAGTGTTGGATTGTTGTGATGAGTAAGGTCGTGTTTGGCTTATGACTTATGAGATTCAGAAGTGATGACAGAGGAACATGGAGACAGAGCAGAGGGAGCACTAGGGAGTGTGGGTGAAAGGACACGTGGGGGTTTTTTTCGTCTTCTTCTTCACTTTGACATCGATCCCTTCTTGAATTACGAGAATAGCATTTTATCCGTTTCCTTTCGGGGAAAAAATAATTAAGAGAGTAACACGCTGCCAATTTAAATTGGATATTTTCATACTTAAATTTAAATAATATTTTTATAAGATAAGTTAGTATCTTTTAAGATAATGGAAAGATGAATTATCATTAATTGCAAAAGATAAAAATTCATTTCGTATTGTTGGATAACTTTATGTGGTTGTTAAAGAAATTTTTTTAGTTTTTGTCAATTTTTTTTCGTATTTTCGATAGTTGAATTTTCTTGTTCTGTTTCTTTTTAACTGTGATCTTCTCTATCTTCGCCTCATCCTAGTTTCAGAGATGCCAGAAACTAGCATTTTTTGGCGATGTAAACCAGCATTTGGATTTCGGTTCATGCATCATTCATTCTGGTTACGAATTTCTTTTTCAGGAAAGTAATTAATTACAAGATTTTGCAACGCCAACACGTTTGCAAATCTGAGTTTGGGTTATATATGGATATAAGCTACTACCAAAAAGATAAAAATAAAAAATTGTGGTTTTAAAAAAAAGGAAATACAAAATTAATTTACATTCAATAGATTTTGACATTTTGTTTTATTATTGAATAACTTTTTAAGTTTTTATAAAAATTAATTTCTTTTTTCAAAAGAAGAAAAGTTAGGGCTTCTAAAAAAAAAACTTCTCCTATACTTTTATTGATTTTGATTTTGTTAAATAAAGAAGCACTTAAGGATATTTTTTATTTAAATAAAATTTTGATGTGAATTACCAATTTAAACCAAAATAGAAAAATGATATATTTGTGTTTTACGACGATTCTATACATTGTGGAACGAGATATGTATAATTTTGGGCAGAAAATACGGGCTAATAAAGAAAAGGGAAAAAAATAAGTAGTGGCCATTTGATTTATATTAATTTCAAAAATAAAATCAATCTTATCTAAAAGATAAAATATATTACGATTTGTATTACTTTAATTTAATTTTATTTTTAAAATTGAATTAACCAATTTAAATCGAACCGATCTAATCCAATCTTATCAAACTTTATCTTTTAAATAGATCGATAATCAATCTAAACCTTGGTATGACTTTTCCTCTATTTTTTTCATACGTGCTAATATCTTGTTGGCCAGAGAAACTATACATATAGGATACCATCAAGATATGTTCAAGTTAAATTGCACGATCCCTCGTTGTGTTATGAACTTAGATAGGTGTAACTTTGTCATTTAATGCAACCAGATTATTCACAAAACACACTCTATAAATTTATCTACTACTGTTTAAATGGCTAAATCATATATTCATTTTATTTAAATAAAAATATCTATGTTAATAGAAATATTTGTTGAAAAATAAAAAATTTAACTTATAAAAATATTTATTGTATAAAAAATACAAAAAATAAGTTTTTCAGTAATCATTAATCCAAACAATAATGCTCCTGTTAGCCAAAAGAAAAGCCCTTATAATAAACTACCTGAACATTCTAAAAAGTTGCGCTTTATTGAGTATTTGACCAATAGAGTTTCTTAATAATGTGTTTTAGATCTGATTAATGTGCATCCAGCAAATAAGTCAACGATAATAATACTTGTATTTTAATTAGGGAAGAAGTAAATACAAAGAGGCCCTCAAATGATTTTGAAGCTGGTAAAATGATAAATAATTTTTGTTATTGATAAAATAATTTAAAAAAATTAAAATTTGATAAAAATATTTAAATATAAAAATATAACCTCATATTAAACAAAAAACGCTAATCTAATAAGATAAATACTGGTGTTTAAAAAGTGGTATTTATTTACTTAAAAAGAATTAAAAGTTATTATTTAATTTAAAAGACATAAAAATAAATAATTTTTAAAGAATTAAAATTTATTACAAAAAATAAGTTAAGCAAAATTTAGACAAAATTTCATAAACACCATAGAATCGGCCATCTAACAATATGAAAGAGCTTTAGTGATGACAGTAAAAAATTTCGATAACATTTTCAGTAAAGAGGAAAGCTTGCACATGCGATAATGGTATTTCCACATCTCATTCTCTCTCAGTCTTGCATCCCAACTCTTGTTCGTGGGGAACACCCAGCCGATATTAAACACTAAGATGGCACGTGGCTGAAGAGAGGTGAAGGGTGACGAAGTAAGATTAGAGATGGAGTCGGAGGTAATGTGTGGCAGAGTAGGACTATAGATGGAGTCGAAAGTGGCGTTGATGGTAGGTGGTTGAGGAAGAGGAGTCGTAGACTTGAAGTACTATTGTCATTAGCCAATTACTAACACCAAGAAGACGCCAACAACTACACATAGCGACAACTATAGGTATAATCATCACCTTTGGATCCATTTCAAGGGAATTAAAGGGAGAGGAAGAAGGGGATGCCATTTCAAAGGGAGAGAGAAGAAGAAATAATACAATATATATATATATATATATATATATATATATATATATATATATATATATATATATATATATATATATATATATATGAGTAATGCTAAGGAGTCAATAGTCTAAGTGTACAATGGGCTAAATTTTTGGTTCATGAATAAAATGAACATCACCCATACTATTCAGAATAACCATCCGAATACCAGGGATAATAAACATCTCATGTCATAAAATTACTCATCTCAAAAACTTAAGTTGATTTTGGAGTTCACCAAGGATTGAACCCTTGACTTTTCGGATCTAGAACTCTAATACCATGTCATAAACCCACTCATTCCAAAAGCGTAATCTGATAGGACAATGTAACACTAATGGTCATATCTATAATACTTCCTAAACCTCCATTGTACACATTGTACGCTTAGATCATTAGCTCCTTATACTTTATATATATATATATATATATATATATATATATATATATATATATATATATATATATATATGACAAAATAACCCATCGTTAAATTTTTATTAATAATTTTGTAAGAGTACTGTTAGAGATGTTCATGTCATGATACCACTCATCCCAAAAACTTTAACTAATGGGAAAAGATAACACTAATGGTTATATCTCTAATACTTTATAAACATCCATTGTACACATTGTACAAATATTCCATTGATTCCCTATTCTTTCTCATTTTGTAAATATTCCTCTCCAACCCTGAATCAATTTATCCCCTCTCTCTCCCTACGACCCACTGCTGCAGCTGCCACCACCCTCGACAGACTCAAATCGGAGTGCAAATCCCGACAAGTTCTTCCACTTCTTCAACGCCAATGCTACCTCTTCCGCCTCTTCAACGTCATTGCGGTATATCAGGCAGCAGGCCATGTCCTTGCCATGGCAAGGGTTGAAAAATGCAATTGATGGGTGACGGATGAGTGGTGAAGCAAGCGGCCATAGGAATGATATATTTAGAGAAGTACTTTGCATTCTATGGAGCATACCACAGCAACACCATAAACATATTTATACACATGCTCTTCATGTCGCCCATCCTATTTAGTGAATAAATACTCCTATATTTCATATACCATCATTCTTCTCCTTCTCTTGCACCCCACTCCCTTCGCCTTTTCTCCTCAACTACACCTTCCTCTTTACCACCATTTACGCCTCCCTCGACATCAAAGCTGGCTCACTCGCGGCCCTTCTCACTTTCCTTTGTTGGCTTGCTTCCTCTTTCCTCGCCAATTACCTCAGATTCTCCCTTCCCTGGAAGGTAGCCCCTTTGTGTTTTTCATCTTGTTAATGCTAATTGATTTCTATTTTCACCTTCAGATTGTGTTGGCTTCTTGTTATTGGTCACAGTGTCTTTGAGGTGAAGGCAACGATTGAAGCCGAATGCAAGCAATGGCAAGACAAGAAACAAAAGAAACTTTCTATGCTAATGGCATTAGCGTTGAGGAGGTGGAAGAGCTTGTCGAGATTGCACTCCAATTTGAGCCTGTCGAAGGCGGTGGCAGTTACGGATGCAGGGGCAGCTGCGACATGGGTTGCGACATGGGTGGCAGCTGCAGCAATGGGTCACAGGGAGAGAAAAGGGATGAATTCATTTAGGGTAGGAAAGGGATATTTATATAATTATCAATAAAAATTTAATAATTGATTATTTTTATCAAACAAAATTTATCTTATATGAATATAATATTAGTTTCAAATTTTTCATGATTAGTTTTGTCGGCGTCTGAATCTTTAATGATCAGAAATTGCTATTTATTCAAGAAAATGAGTGACGAGAAGAGAGAGTGTGTGTGACTAAAAAGACAAGGATAAGATTTTTTTAGGTTAAAAGTTATTAATTGGTAAGTGAAAATCGTATAAAATGGTAATTATATTGAATGAGAATTTAATTGTTGTAGAGTAGATATATTAGGAACATAAAATCTTGACATTTGTTTCGATTAAATTATTAATTTTTAGATATTAAATATTATATTAATAATTAAATAATGTTATTATTTATTTATTTAAATCGGTTTAACTATGGTCGAACCACAGTTAACCATTAAATGTTTAAACTAGTATCTTGACTGGTTTAGTTCTCAAAATTTTGATATAAATATTATAAATTATTTAATTATTGGTAGGATTCAACACCTCGTAGTTATGAAGCAGGCATATATCCTATATACGGAGACAAAAAAATTAGAGATATGTGTAATAAGAAGAGGGAGGACAGAGAGATGGATGAATTATGTCTGTTCTTTGATCATTCAATTGGAAACCTTGTGGCTAGTGGCCACGCTTTTGAAGCATGTTGAAAGAATTACAGAAAATAGGTACGTTTTTAAAACGTCATTATGACAAAACTATGTCGTTATGCTTTAATAGCGTGCATGTTTCTCTCTAAAGTGTGGCAAAAAAAAGTGTGTCCAAATTTTTAATCAATTGCCATCTTTAGAAAAGTGTGGCCATTGACCCTATTCGCCATGCTTTTGAAGCGTGACAAGAAAAAATGTGGCCAAATTCCTAATCAATCGCCACCTTTATAAAAGTGTGGTCATTGATCCCTTTTGGCCATACTTTTAAAGCGTGACAAGAAAAAAGTGTGGCCACATGTCTTTTTTCTTGTAGTGGCCAATGTCAACCACCAAATTAGAAGGAGTTTGGTCATCAACTTGGTAAGATTGTTGGTCCCGCATCCTATAAAACTTGATGCAACCTTTTAATTTAGTCTTGACTACAACCACTTAACTAAACATACACTTTTCTGGATAAGACAAATATATACTTATTGTGTATTTTGAGATAAAATAAAAGGATCATAATGTATATTTTTTGACACATTCACTTCGAGATAAATCTCAAAGTAGTTCCTGAAGTTGTACTCGAGCCTTAAAGTAATTCATGAAATTAATAATTCCTCAAATTCGTCTCCGAAATTGTACTCCGAGACTCATAGTAGTCCCTGAGACATTTTCTGTTCATCAGAACCTTAAAACGACGTCGTTTTGAATAAAAAAATAAAAAAAGGGTGTAGCGTAGACCCCCCAATTCGAACCAAAAAAAAGAAAAAAAGAAAAAAAAGCCTAGCGTAGAACAACCCCCTTCCCCCAACCCCATTCTCAATTCGTTCCTTTCCCATCCCTATCTCATCTCCATCCCCAATCCATTTTCCTTCCCTTTCCCCTTCCCCTTCCCCATCCTTGTACCCAACCCTTTCTCCTTCTCATTCTTTTTCTGCTTTCCCAACTTTTCCCTTTCTCTTCCCCTTCTGCTTCCCCCAATCTTCCCCTTCCCCTTTCACATATATGCTCTAATTGTTGTTGTTGTCGCTGCTAGATGAGAAGATGAAGGTGGAAAAGGATGAAGAGTCAGAGGCGGGTGGTTGTTGGTGCTACACGGCGGAGGTTGAGCAGCGGACAAAGTGTGAGAGCGATGATGAGAGTGGAAAAAATAGTATTCAGGATTTAATTGATTTCAGAAATTTTGTTATTAAATTTGCCATTTCTTTTTTATTTGCAGTGGTGGTCATTGATAGTAAAAAAATTTAAAAGAGTTTTTTCGGTTTGAAACAGAAGAGTTGAATGCTTTGGAATGAAGCTAGTTACATGACCCATTTAATCAGATGAGGAAAGGAAAAGAGAAGGGGATGGAAATGGGAATGGGAATGGGGAAGGAGAACGAGAAGGGAAAGAGGAAGAGGAAGGAGAAGGTTGGGAGTGGGGATGGGAACGGGGAAGGGGAAGGGGAAGGGGAAGGGGAAGGAGAAGGGGATGGGAATGAGGATGGGGAAGGAGAACTGGAAGGGGAAAGTTGGGGATAGAGATGGAACAGATTGGGAATTGGGAGGGGAGGGGTGATTCTAAGCTACACTTCTTTTTTTTTTCTTTTTTTGGTTGAAATTGAGGGGTCTACGTTGCACCTTTTTTTATTTTTTTATTTTTTTGTCAAAACGACATCGTTTTAAGGTTTTGATGAACAGAAAATGCTTCAGGGACTACTATAAGTCCCGGAGTGCAATTTCGGGGACGAATTTGAGGAATTATTAATTTCAGGGATCACTTTGAAACTCGAGTGCAACTTCAGAGATTACCTTGAGGCTTATCTCCATTCACTTCAGTGATATTGTAATTTTCATGTTTTTGTGTTTTATGTCACAGACTTGGATCAAATTATTCACATTTAAACACAAATACTCTTGTATACATAGTATGATAAAAAATATTATAATTAAATTATGTTGTATAAATCGATAAAAAGAGACAATAATAATTATAAAAAGAAGATGAATAAGAAAAAAGAAATAAATATTTACAACATAATTATTAACAAAAATTTAATAATTAATTAATTATTTTGTCAAACAAAATTTATCTTTATATGTATATAACTTTAGTTTTATTTTTTTTTTTATATAATCAATTTTGTGAGCACGGGAATCTTTTCTAATTTGAATATAAATAACGGCGAAAGCTAGTGCACTCCAGATAAAGTAGGGAGTGCAGCACTCTTTAAAAGTTAACCTACTATCAAAAGTTATCAGGTAAATTTAATTTATTTATTATTGTTATTATTTTTTTGTCATGGGCTGAACAAACAAACCAGCACTAACAAAAAGACTAATTCCTCTGTTACTCTGTTATTGTCGATGTGATGTCTTCAAATATTTTTACTGTTTTGTTTGATGGCAGGTGCTTCCACTATCGTTTTAGCTAGCTATAGATTTTGACGCTCTTGAACCCACCCTATTCCACTTCTACCATAAATGACCATCAAAGTCCTAAAAATTGCTGCTATAGAAAAGGAAGACGCATGTCTGTCGCCACTGCTGGTTAGCTAACTCCAAACGCAAAACGGATTCTGTAGAAGAACCCCGGTTTTCATGAAGGCGCATGATTCTCAGATGACGACGCAGTCAAAGCACAATATGCATGGCAGTTACAACAAATCCATTATCTTTTATTTCAAATTAACCTCAACGTGTACGTAATAGAATGAAAAATTAAAATACAATTATAGATAAACAATTATTTGTATTATTTTTTTATTAATTTATTCAAAAAATAATTAAATTCTGAAGCTAATTGGTATAAAATATTACAGATATAAAACTAAGAAAAATTTTTATTTGTATAAAAATGAGCCTAATAAATAATTATTCTATTTAATATATAATTAAGAGTATTTCTTTCTTTACCAACGAATTATAGTTCAAATGACATAATCTCTTTATATTCACCTAAGAATTGGTAAAAAAAATACTTCTTTCCTTTATTAACTTTTTTAAACATTAATTATTTATTTTACATACAATATAAAAATAAATGAATATAATATTTATTGAGTAGAAGCAATTACACAAAAAATTTTGTTGTCATAGTATTTGAGCGAAAGAAAAGAAAATGTTATTTTAAGAAAAAATAATAATATATTTTTAATAATATTCTTAATACAAAATAATAAATTTTAAATATTTTTTTAAATAATATATATTAACTAAAATAATATAATTATCTCAAATAATATATTATAAATATAGTAAAATAACATATTTCAATAAAAAATTGTTAATAAAAAATTATATAAATATTTTTTTTACATGAATTTTTGTTTCGCACAAAATAAAATTATTATATGTTTATTTGCTTTTTACGTTGTATAAATATTTTTTTAATTAAATTTATATAGTACTAAATCTTTTATCATTCTGTTCATGTTTAATGTTTTAATTTTGTTTCACACAAAATAAAATTATATATATATATAATACAAAATTTTTTATCATTGTATTTATATTTAATATTATAATTTTATTAAAACAAAATTTATTTAAATTTTAATATTATATATATATATATAACAATTTTTTTTATCATTGTGTTTATATTTAATATTATATTTTATTTCACACAAAACAAAATTTATTTAAATTTTAATATTATATACATAATATATATTTAATATTATTTTTTTTAAGATTCTAATATATCTTTTTTTTGAATTTAGTACATGAATTTTTAACTTATTTTTTATGTATTATTTATTTTAATTCTAAAGTCCAATAATTTTTTTTTGTACAGACATATTGTTTTTAATATTTATATACTAATTTTTTATTTTGAACTTCATCCCAATATCTGAGACTTGCCAAAAAAAAATTAAAATTTGTAAAAAAAATAATTAACCTGATTAACAGGTTACCTTTTTAAATCCAGACCATTCAAATAAAATATAATAAATGAAGAATTTAGATTTAACAAATTCACAAGGTGTGCAGCACTCCATACTTAGCAAGGAGCGTTTAAGGATGAGCCATAAATAACCTATATCCAACTAAGTATTAACTCTTGAATTTTTTACTCTTCCTTTCTCATGTAACCAAACACACTTCGAAAATAATATAGGGTGACCAATCAAATGTTCCCCCTAAGCTGGTGCACTTTGGAAATGGATGAAAGAGATCATAGGATTCAGCATTGTTGATTGTTCCAACACCTCACTTCCATTTCACCAACCATTGTTACCAACAGGGCAACAATAACCCAGGTAAGAGCTTATAAGTTATAACAAAGCCAAATGAGAAACCGAAACTGCAAGACACGCGCGAAGTGAAGTAGATAGGGGTGAGTTGAGTCATGGGTGTGATGCAGTGTAAGTGTGTGTGAAGGGTGTGGAGCCCACATCCCCCGAATAGACTCAAAAAAGGTTTCAATGGCTTATGCGTACGGCGCCACCTGGTTCCTCTTGTGCATGGTGTGTACGAGCTCTACTCTATGCTCCATCCTCATCTTCGGGTCCTTCATCATCTTTCTCCATGCAATCTGCTCTTGCCACGCCTCTTTCTCTGCCTCTTGACCATTCCCCCCACCCGCATTCCTAACATCACACGTATCACCGCATCACCCCACCAAATATAGTAAATATAAAGATGAGCAATGTTAGGGACAGTCATTTTTGTAATTATTAGCTATCAACTAGTCATTAATAATAATTTGATAGTGTAAAATTGGTGTAAAATTTTATCTAATGACTCATCTTCTGTATTTTTTAAAATAATTAATAATTAATTTATTAAAAGTATAAAATATAATAACACCAAATTCAATAATAAATAGATAAATTTTATGATGTCTTTGTTATAATATTTAAATTGTTTAACTTATTTTAAAAATAAAAAATAAAATATTTAAAATAAAAAATAAATTATTTAATATTTATTAAATATTATTTATTTATCTCTTTTAATAATTTAAGTATAATATAATAGATATCATAATATTTATCTAATAAATAACAAATATATGATATAAAATAACTATTTTAATTTTCATGCATTAAAATAATTAGTAACGTAACTTTATACGTATATTTATTAAGTATATATTATTTTTAATGAATAGAATTATTTTTATTTTTTATATACATAAATATATAGTTAGTGAAGGACAGCATCACATTATATTAAGTTATGCTATATGTACATTAAAATTAATTATTAAAATTAATTATTAGTATAAAATATATACAAAAATATAAATACATATAAAAATAAATTAAATTACATATATATTTATATACAACTATATTAATGATTTTTTTTAATATATAAATAATATTTTTACATTATATTATATATTATTACAAGTTTAAAATGTTTAATTTAATAAAATTTTATACACAAAAAAAGCACCCTTATATTATATATATCCCCTCAATCCTCATTGCTTCTCATCCTTCCCTTTGCCACCTATCCTCTTCTCACACAGTCTCATTCCATTTCGGTGTCACCCACATTTAAAAAAGTTTAATCCTAGTTTATAAGATGATAACCGACGATAATATATTCGCGGGTTCTTCATCCTATGAACCATTTTCAATGTCCGGTGGTAATTGCATGGACGAATTGCTAGCAGCTATAGGCTACAAGAAGTTGCGATCAAAGGACAACATGGCTGACGTGGGCCAGAAGCTGGACCAGCAGCTCGAAGCGGTGATGATGGATAATAATGTCAATGCACGCGAAGACGGTACCTCTTCCAACGTCGCTTCAGACGACGCCGTCGTTCACTACGATGACCCCAACGATGTCTTCCCCTGGGAAAAAACCATGCTCACCCCCACGACCACCCACAACAATAACCAAAACGACACCACAATCTCCAATTCACTGCCGTTTACGCAAATCCTGGAGGACCCTCTACGGTTCAACATTCTCAACGGAAACTCAGCCAAGGACAACGATCTTACAGCGGTTACCGAAACCGTAAAATCGCAAGTGGAGCAACATTCAGACCTCACGTGTCTTTGTGTGGCGGTCGAAGACACTGGCGTGCGACTCGTCCACGCGCTGATGGCGTGCGCGCAGGCGATCCAGGAAGGGAAGCTTGACCTCGCTGACGTGCTCGTGAACCACGCGTCGGTCCTCGCGTCGCAGCAGGGCGGTGCGATGAGGAAAGTCGCCGCCAACTTCTCTCACGCGTTGGCGCGTCGAATCTACGGCGCGTTCCCGGAAGAGTCCATGAGCTCCTCGCTCTCCGACATGCTCCACGTCCACTTCTACGAGACTTGCCCGTACCTCAAATTTGCGCACTTCACCGCCAACCAAGCGATTCTAGAAGCTTTCTCCTCCGCAACCGCCGTCCACGTCATCGATTTCGGCCTGAAGCAGGGGCTTCAGTGGCCCGCGCTCATGCAGGCCCTGGCACTCCGTCCCGGAGGACCACCATCCTTCCGGTTAACCGGAATCGGACCGACATCGCCAGAGGACACCGACACTCTTCAACAAGTCGGTTGGAGGCTTTCGCAGCTTGCGAGAACGATTCAGGTTCGGTTCGAGTTCCGGGGATTCGGCTGTAACAGCCTCTCGGATCTTGATCCAACGGCTCTTGATATCAAACCAGGAGAATCCGTCGCCGTTAACGCCGTCTTTGAGCTTCACCGTATGCTCGCCAAGCCCGGTTCGCTTGAGAGGGTTTTGAACACAGTAAAAAATATCGAACCGGAGATAGTGACGGTGGTGGAGCAGGAAGCGAACCATAACGGTCCTGTGTTTTTTGAACGGTTCACGGAGGCGATGCATTATTACTCGAGTTTGTTTGATTCGATGGAAGGATCGGTAAATGAGGATGGGACTCTTTCGGAGGTTTACTTAGGGAGGCAGATATGCAACGTTGTGGCGTGCGAAGGAGAGGACCGTGTGGAGCGGCATGAAACGCTGGCTCAGTGGAGAGTCAGGATGGGTTCGGCTGGGTTCGAACCAGTTCGGCTGGGTTCGAACGCGTTCAGGCAGGCAAGGATGCTGTTGGCTCTGTTCGCCGGAGGAGAAGGGTATAGGGTGGAGGAGAACGACGGGTGTCTCTTGCTCGGTTGGCAAATGAGGCCACTCATTGCTACATCCGCGTGGAGAGTCGCCAGCGGCGCCCGCCGCCATTGAGTGAGCGAGCTAACGAGTTGACTGACTCGGTGGTTTCTCGGAATCGGTGACTTAAAAGTGTAACATAATCTTACTGTAGGTGAACGTTAGAATGGGCTGAGTTATAACTAGAGTAACTTGAGTAATAAAGGAGGAAGAGCCTAAATAAATTAATCAAATAAAATAGCTTGTCTAATCAGATTTCTTATTTGCAGAATTTTCGCTTTGTTTGTATATGTTGCTTGTATTCTGTTTGTTTTCTTAAAATGAATAGTTTTATAATCTAATAGTAATCCATGTATGTTGAAGACTTGAAGTCCTTAAGTTGGATTTTCATAGACAATTTATACTTGTAGTTTCACTTAATGACTAACTTAAAAAGTAAAAGTATTTAGCTAGAAGTACTTTAAAAGTATTGGTTAACAATAGAGATCAGATGGCATCAGTGAAAGGAAATGTGGACTAAGATAACTCCCAAGTCCCTACATCTTACTCAATAACCTCTGAAACTGTTCTCAATAGACAATAGACGATGGGAAAAGTTGCTCTCCATCTCTAATTTATTTGGTGATATATAATTTTTCAGATCTTCATAAAAATTATTTTATTCTATAAAAGTTATATAAAAAATAATATAATTAAGATACTTAAATAAATTTAATATTTTTAATTATTTCTATAATAATACATTTCAAATTAAATCTAAACATCAGATTATGAAATGTTAAACAATTTTGCAATGCACTTTTACAAATAAAACAAGTATGGTGGATATTACACAATTTCTAGTTGAAGTACATTCTAAACACCAAACATTATCGTCTTTATCATAAAAAGTGATTGCTACTAAATAGCTCAATTTAAAGCACTTAATAACTTAGTAAAAATGAGGGGATTATCGTATTACATTATTATACATATAATTATCTTTGGACATAGATTTCCATGGGGTTGGAGAATTTTTTCATCCCCACACTCTACTATCTATTCTTTTCCTATCCCGCCCCATCTTCATCTTCAAATATATCCTACAAATACTACCTAAGTTTACAAATTTGTCATCTCTAATTAAGAAGATTAAAGTAGAAATTTTTTATTTTTATAAATATATTTAATACATAGAAAGCATAAAAGAATTTGTATTTCACTAGTACTTTATCTTTAAATTCTTTTAAAATACTCGTTAATAACAAGACTTTTTTTATTTGACCTAAAATATATATTTAGAATTATTTTGAAAATTGAGCTTCGGTTTATAAGATTGCTACTTGATAGTCTTAGATTCTCAGTTGAAAAATCTAATTGATAAATGAATTTTACTACTAATGTCACATATTAAAATTAATATTGGGTTTTCATATTTTGTATTTTAGTAGATATATATATATATATATATATATATATATATATATATATATATATATATATATATATATATAAACTTCAATTTTATATATTTTCTATTAATTCGTAAATGCATATTAGCTAAACCACTGATAAATTAATCTAATTTTGAAAAACTAAATTGTAATGTTAGGTTTTCATGAATAAAATAATAGTGCATTTTCTTAGCCTGAAGTCAAAATGAAATTTAGGGCCTGCTGAAACTGATATTTCAAACATTACTATATATTAAACAATAAAACACTTCTTTCTTTTTGACACAGATATAATGAGTACTGCAAAATGATATAATGATATTCAACTGCAAAATGATATTCGACGATTTTCCTTTCGGATTGAAAATAATAAATTGGTTTTAAACAATTTAATATATATATATATTAAATTGAAACCATTTTGTTTATATAAAAATTATTAAAAATTTAAATGTTCATCATCTAATTTTAATTTTTATAGATGAATTTATATTTATTTTTAATTAAGAGAGTGATATTACCCTCCCAAATTTAATATTGTAATCTTGTTACTCATGTTATCCTCATTAGTTTATTTACGTAGATAAAGAAAAATTTATTGTAAAAATAATTTAAAAATAACATATAATATAAAAGTGTGATATGATCAATTAGAGATAAGAGACAACGTCTATGGTAATAAATTGTAATTTTATAAATAATAAAAACCTGTATACTTTTTTAGTAATTAATTTTAGAACATTAATGCTTATTTTTAATAGTATCGCAAAATTCTTATATACAATGTAAATACATAATTTTAATATACATTAATCAATATTTTTAAATTAAGAGATAATAAGAAAATATGTGGGTGAATAGTGATATTTAATTTTCTTTTTCTTGTTGAATGGTAAAAATGTGATGTAATCGCTCTATCGAAATAACTATTATAATATTGATTAACTTTTGATAATATCTTTGTTTTTCTTTTTAAAATTCTACAATGAAGAAATATAAGAAGCCAATAGAGTATCTGTATAATTTGTACAATGAAGATTTAGAGATGTTCAATTCAGTAGAATATCAGATGTTTATTATCCCTGATATTCGGATGGTTATTCTAAATAGTATGGGTGTATTATGTTTGAAAAATTAGTAATATTTTATTCTCGATGTTCATTTTTTAACTCATATTGGGCCAAATAAATAACTCATCATACACATTGTACAAATATTCTATTGACTCCCTAGCAAAATTCTTCTACAATTGGATTAAAATTTTATATATTATAAATTATTTTTATAAAATTTTATGTCAATTAAAATTACTGAAAACACATTTAATATATATTTATGTATGTAAATCTTGGATAAGATTTTAAGTTTTTTTTTATGGGACAAATTTCTAAAAGTTAAGATGGGGTCTTAGCTAGTCTCCGTTATACGGAGACATTACAACAATTCTAGCATTTTGCGGCGGTTTTTGGAGCTGTTTTACAGCAGTTTTGAACTGTTGTAAAATATTTCGCGACGGTTAATTAAATGCTGAAAGATAGGACGCGGATAAACGGTTAGCGGTGATTTTTTTCAATTGTTGAAATAACCGCTGCAAAATGTGAATTGGTTTTGCAGCGATTATCATCCGTTGCAGTATGAGGGTGAAAAATGATATTTTCATAAATGCCGCTAAATGTCAGTGATTTGAAAACAAAATCGTTTTATGGCAAGTGATAACCATCGATACATATCAGAAAAATGAAAAATATGATTATTTTGCGGCGGTTAAAAACTGGCGCCAAATTCAAAATTTCCATTAAAATTTTAGATTTTTTTATTATTTTACTTCTTTTAAAAACGCCTGTTTATTAAATATTTATTTTTTATTTTTAATTAATTTAAAAAAATCACAACCAAGTAAAACAGCCAAATAACATAACAAACTAAATTAAATATATGTTATAAAATTTAACATAACAAGAAATTGCCTCCCATTTTGTTTATATAAAAATTATTACAAATTTAAATGTTCATCTAATTTTAATTTTTATAGATGAATTTATATTCATTTTTAAGAGAGTGATAGTGCCCTCCCAAATTTAATATCGTAATAATATTGTTACTCATGTTATCCTCATTATTTTATTTACGTTGATAATGAAAATTTATTGTAAAAATAATTTAGAATATATATATATATATATATATATATATATATATATATATAACTTTTCAAATTTGTTGCATATATATAAACATTAGCCATCAAACAATTTTTCATATAAAATATATAATTAAAACATAAAATATACATAAAAAATAAATTAAATAATATATATTTATAATTTTATATATAAGGATAAAGTATACTTTTTGTCCCTAAAATTTGACAAAAGTTTTTAAAATACCCTTAAGTTTAATTTTATTTCAATTTCGTTCCAAAAGTTTTCGATTTGCATCAAATATACCCTTGACGGCTAATTTTCAAAAAATTTAAGACCGATTCAACAAAAACTTCATAATTTTTATTCATTATTATTAGATTGGTCTTAATTTTTTTAAAAATTTAGCCATCAAGGGTATATTTGATACAAATCAAAAATTTATGAGACAAAATTAAAATAAAATAAAACTTAAAGATATTTTTAAAACTTTTGACAAATTTTAGAAATAAAAAATATACTTTATCCTATATATAAATATATAATGTTTAATTTAATAATTTATTTTTTATATGTACATACTATTTTATAATTCTTTAGACAATTATTAATTATGAGTACAAGTCATATTTATAAAATGTAAAGTATCCATATTATGGTAATAAATTGTAATTTTATAAATAATAAAATCATATATAAATTAAATGATTATAAGAATAATTTGTCATTTTTTTATTAATGGGTTAATTTGTCATTGAAATTTGTCATTTGAAGATATCCTCTTAACAAGAGATTAGAGTATCTAAATTCATATTCCAATGCAATGTTGAGTTGGAATGATCCATATTATTCAACTTTGTTTAGGCCATAAACTATGAATTAGACATACTTATAGAGGAATTATGGGTGGCCAGTACCTTTTTTTCCATACTTATAATTGGGTGATGTTAATTTAACCATTTAAAAAGAAACATATAATAAAAAGTTTAAATTTTTCTCGCTGGAAAAGAAAAAAAGAGAAAAATGTGTTGTGAGGAGGATAGATAAAAATGAATGTCTATTTATGAGCTAATTCAATTTTCTTATGTTAAGAGGAACAAATTTTTACAATAAAACAAAATTAATGAGGTTTAAAAAGTAAACTTTGTATGCCTATAAAAATATGAATTGAGATAAAAGAATTACACAAGTAATAATAAAACAAAAATATTTTTTTTCTCATACATATATAAACTATCTTTCTTTTTTCTTTTTGAGTATACGTTACTACATATATATAATATTAATAAATATATAAATTATTTTTATTATAGTGAAATAATAGTATTGGTAAACATTAATACTAGAGTCTGATATTTATATTTTTCTATTTTATATTTATTTCTCTTCCTTATTTATTTATTTTACAACACGTTATCAGCATGAAACTCTAATCAAATTTTAGAAAAACTCAGGTAATAAATTTTTATTATGTCGAAACTCTCTCATCTTGAATTTAATACTCTTGATATATTTAGAAACAATTATTTATCATGGATACTAGATACTAAAATCCATCTTGATCCAATGGATCTTAAAGATACCATTAAGGTTGAAAATAATACATCGCAAAAGGATAAAGCCAAAGTCATGATTTTCTTTCGTCGTCATTTTGATGAAGGATTGAAAAATGAATATCTCACATTAAAAGATCCCGCAGATCTGTGGAAAGACCTTAAAGAAAGATATAATCATCAAAAGACGGTGATACTTCCTCAAACCCGATATGAATTGACGCAATTGCGTCTACAGGATTTTAAATCCATAAGTGAATATAATTCAGCAATGTTTCGAATCACCTCACAAATGAAATTATGTAGGAAAAAGATAACTGATAATGATATGTTAGAGAAAACTTTCTCAATCTTCCATGCCTCGAATGTGCTCCTACAACAGCAGTATCGAGAAACAAGATTTGAAAAATATTCTAAACTAATTTCTTGTCTTCTTGTTGCTGAACGTAACAATGAGTTACTCTTAAAAAATCATGAAACGGGTCCAGCTGGTGTCGCCCCATTTCCTGAAGCAAATGCGGAAAATCATTACTCCAGAAGAGGTAAATGGCAAAGTTTTAGTAACAAAAAAATTATGGAAGAAAGAAGAATTATGTTTATAAGAAAGAATCTCACTAAAAGTGGGATAAAAAAAGAAATAATGGGTAAATAAATTAACAAAGGATAAATATTTCCGTTGGGGTGGAAAGAGCCATTGGTCGCGTACCTGTCATAGACCAAGGCACGTAGTCGATTTTTATCAAGCATCTTTAAAAAATGACGACAAAGGAAAGGAAACAAATTTTATTTCAAATGATGTTGCTGAAAATTTCACCACTTATTATGATGTATCTGATTTATTTGAGGATCTTGAAGAAAATATTGGTCATTTGATCAATGATGAAACAGTTTAATATGTGGGTTTCTTAAGTACCTATGTAAATAAATAATATAAGAAACTTCTTGTTAAATTTTATTTTCTATGCATTTGAATTTCAAATATGATGAATATAAATAATGTTTATGAATTTCAAAATTACTGAATGTTCCAAGATAATAATAATAAAATTTTTAGTATATACTATAATTCTTACAAAAATATTTTCAATCAAGAAAAATAATTTTATGCGCATATACTTCTACTCATTTTATTATTATTATTTGTCTTTAAAAAAAATGGCAAAGACATATAGTGAAGATATTTGCCTTGTAAATAGTGCAAGTTCGCATACTATTCTCAAAAGTAATATATATTTTACCCATCTTGTGCAAAAAGAACAATATGTTAATACGATTATTGGCTCAGACAATGTGATAGAAGGCTCTGGAAGAGCTATAATTTTATTTTTTGGAGGAACTAAATTCATAATAAATAATATACTATTGTCTACTAAGTCTCTAAGAAACTTACTGAGTTTTAAAGATATTCGACGAAATGGATATCATATTGAAACAATGAATGAGGAAAATCATGAATAGTTATGTATCATAACTCATGATTTAAATAAAAAAAAGTTATATTAGAAAAGTTACCCTAACTTTCATCTGGGTTATATTACAGCAAAATTAGTGCAATTGAATCACATGCCATTGTAAACCAAAAGTTTTCTAGTCCAAATGAATTAATAATTTGGCATGATCGACTGGGTCATCTGGGAACAACCATGATACGGAGAATTATTAAAAACTCCCATGGACATTTACTAAAGAACCAGAAGATTCTTAAATCTAGTGAATTTTGTTGTGCTGCATGTTCTCAGGAAAAACTAATTTTAAGGCCATCACTAGTAAAGATTGGATTTGAGTCCCTTGAATTCTTAGAAAGGATTCAAGGCGATATATGTAGACTTATTCATCCACCATGTGGATCTTTTAGATATTTTATGGTCCTAATAGATCCATCTTCGAGATGGTCACATGTGTGTTTATTATCTTATCGCAACCTAACGTTTGCGAGATTGCTTGCTCAAATTATTCGATTAAAAACATAATTTTCAGAAAATTCAATCAAAGCAATTCATCTTGATAATGCTGGTGAAGTTACTTCCCAAGCTTCTGATGCTTATTGTATGGCTAACGGAATAAGCGTTGAACATCTAGTAGCTTATGTTCACACACAAAATGGGTTAGTAGAATCACTTATTAAACGCCTCAAATTAATTACTAGACCCTTACTTATGAGAACAAATCTGCCAACTTCGACTTGGGGCATGCTATTTTACATATCGCAACACTTATTCGTTTGAGAGCAACAAGTTACCATCAGTTCTCTCCTATGTAATTAGTTTTTGGGCAGCAACCAAATATTTTTCATTAAGAATATTTGGATGTGCGATATATGTTCCCATTGCACTACCTTCTCACACCAAAATGGGACCCTAAAGAAAATTGGGGATATATATTGGATATAATTCTCCTTTTATAGTGAGGTATCTTGAGATACAAACTAAGATGTATTTAAAGCCCGATTTGTGAATTGTCATTTTGATGAATCCAAATTTTCAACGAGGGAGAGAATAAGCTTCCTGAAAAGGAACTTAACTGGAATGCACCATCCTTAATGCATTTAGATCCTCGATCAGGACAATGTGAAATAGAAGTTCAAAAGGTTATACATTTGCAAAGAATAGCAAATGAATTGCCTGATATATTTTCCGATACAAAGAGGATAACCAAATCTTATATACCAGCGAAAAATTCCCCAATTCGAATTGATGTCTCAATTGGACAAGTGGCCACTGAAAAAAATTCACGACAAAAGCGTGCTAGACTTGTTGGTTCCAATGACAAAATCCTCGAAAAAAAAGAGGTAAATACTATTTCTGTTGAAAAAGACATAGTAAAGACACATGCAATTGTCCAAAATTTTGATATAGTTTTAACGCCAAAAGACGTTCAGGTACTTGAAAATTGTAAAAATGACGAGATCTCGATAAACTATATCTTTATAGGATAAAAATGGGATCGAAATAAGGCAATTGTCAATGAAATATTTACCTATAATGTGGCATTAAATATTATGCATGAAAGTAAGGATCTTGAGTCAAGAACAATCAAAGAATATCGACAAAGAAATGATAGGCCAAAATGGGAAGAAGCTATGAAGGCTGAGCTAGACTCACTTGCAAAACATGAAGTCTTTGAACTTGTAGTCCGTACACTAGAAGATGTAAAACTTTTTGGATACAGATGGGTATTTATGAGAAAATGAAATGAGAAAAATGAAGTTGTATACTACAAAACTCGACTTGTGGCACAAAATTTTTCACAAAGACCCGGTATAGATTATGAAGAAACATATTCCCCTGTAGTGGATGCAATAACATTGCGTTATTTGGTCAGTTTATCCGCATATCATAAACTACATATGCATTTAATGGATGTAGTAACAACCTATTTATACAGATCATTAGATCGTGATATCTATATGAAAGTCCCTGAAGGGCTAAAGATATATAAACCATCCAATGAATATTCGTAGGGGTTATACTCAGTTAAATTGAAAAGATCTTTATATGGTCTAAAGCAATCTAGACGAATATGGTATAGTCGTTTTACTGAGTATCTGGCCAGAAACGGATTTAAGAATGATAATATCTGCCCATGTGTTTTCATAAAGAAATCTGCATATGGATTTATTATAATTGTTGTGTACGTTGATGATTTAAATATCATTGGAACCCCTAAAGAGATTTGAACAACTATAAAAGTTCTAAAAGAAGAGTTTGAGATGAAAGATCTTAGAAAGACTAAATTTTGTCTCGACCAGTAAATCGAGCATACAACAAATGGGATCTTTATTCATCAAATAACATACACAGAAAAGATCTTGAAAAGATTTTATATGGATAAGTCACATCCATTAAGTACCTCAATGGTCGTAAGGTCTTTAGATGTGGAAAATGATCAATTCCTTCCTAAAGAAGAAAATGAAGATATTCTTGGTCCTGAAGTACCATATCTTAGTGCCGTTGGAGTGCTAATGTATCTTGCTAATAATACACAACTTGACATAATCATTTGCGGTAAATTTACTAGTAAGGTATAGTTCCTCTTGAACAAAAAGATATTGGAATGAAATCAAACAAATTTTTCGATATCTTCATGGAACAGTTGATATAGATTATTTTATCCCTATGGATCCAAATCACAACTAGTTGGCTATACAGATGTAGGATACTTGTCTAATCCACATAAAAGAAGATCTCAAACAGAATATTTGTTCACATATGGTGGTACAACTATATCATGGAGGTCCACGAAACAAACGATTGCAGCAACATCCTCTAATCATGCTGAAATAGTAGCGATATATATATGAAGCAAGTCGTACGTGTTTTTTACTCAAGAGTTTGATCCAATATATTCTGTTATCATGTGGATTGATTGATCATAAGATAGCTCTAACTATCCTGTTTGAAGATAATTCAGCATGCATTACTCAACTTAAGGGTGGATACATCAAAGGTGATAGAACAAAACATATTTTTCCCAAATTCTTCTTCACTCATGATCTTCAAAATCAAGGGACAATTGATGTCCAACAGATCCGCTCAAATGATAATTTGACAGATTTATTTACAAAGTCACTCCCAAAATCCTCCTTTAAAAGATTGATACATCAAATTGGGATGCGCCGATTTCGAGATATTAAATAATGTCGACAAGTGGGGGGAGACTGTACTCTTTTTCCATTGATCAGATTTTTTTTATTGGGTTTTTCTTAACAAGATTTTTAATGAGACAGTCCCATCACAAATGATATTGTACTCTTTTTTCTTTACTAAAATTTTTTCATTGAATTTTTTTTTAGCATAATTCGAAATGGGCATTCAAAGAGAAGTATTGTGATGAGAATAGGTAAGAATAGATATCCATTTATGAGCAACTCAATTTTTCTATGTTGAGAGGAACAAGTTTTTCTGATGAAGCAAATTAATGAGGTTTGGAAAGTAAATTTGGTACGCCTATAAAAACATAAACTGAGACAAAGGATTACACAAGCAATAAAATAAAAATATTCTTCTTTTTCATACATATATAAACTCTCTTTTTTCTCTTTTTTTTGAGTATATCTTACTACATATTAGTGAATAAATAAATTATTTTTATTATAGTGAAATAATAATATTAGTAAACATTAATATTAGAATCTTATATTTATATTTATTTATTTTATATTTATTTTTATTTTTTATTTATTTATTTTACAAAAAAAATTGTAAATTTTTTCTCATAATGATTGATTGATTTTTGTTTTGTCAAATTAATGAATATTTCATAAGAAATTTGTAAGTGATTATTATTATTTCTTCTTTCGATGGACTTCTAAGTTGTAGTCAAAATTTGCTTCTCTGATTTAGTACTTACTTTACTACTTAGGGTAGCATTGGAGACAGAACGGACTAGACGAATATGTTGAATGTTGAAAAATTGAAACTCTAGAAAGACCGACGTGTAGTCCCCACTCGCAACACATAAGCATTATTAATTTATTAGTATGATTGGATGTTTGAATTATGGTTTGGTTATAGAATTTGGAGTAAATTATTAAAATGAGAGTAATGTTAGGGGTAGTAATTTTTGTGATTGTAAGCCATTAATTAGTTATCAATGATGATTTGATGGTGTGAGATTAGTGTAAAATTTTATTCAATGGCTCACATTTCTCTGTTGGTTACATGCCGGCCAAAATTTAATAAAACTGCTGCCCCCTAGACTTTTCCTTAAATGATACTCAAAGTTTATTCTGATAAAAATAATTTTAAAAAATATTAATAATAAATAAGTATTTAAAAAATTTAAAAAATATAATAAAAAATATTAAATATTAAATATAGGGTAATGTATTTAAATAAATAAAATGAGAGAATTCTTTACTTGATTGCAACATTTGAAAACTCTTTACGTGAGTGTTTTGTTTTGTTTACTATATAAACCGTGAAAGTTAACCACGATTTTAATATGTTCATAAATCGTGGGAGTTTTAGACGGATTTCAGCTGAAAAATTTTGAGCATAAACCGTGGCTGCTCACCACGAATTATGAAAGAACATAGGCAATCATAAACCGTATTTGGTCACCACGGTCTATAAAAAAAGCTCTGAACATAAACCCTCCTACCTACTATGGTTTATGCATAGAGAAGTATAAATACATAATTCGTAGATAGTCAAACTCTCTCAACCACCAAGGTGCAACAATTTTAGTTTCAAATTCTCTCAACCACCAAGGTGCAATAATTTTGGTTTGGTACAAATGCTATCCGTGATGACTATCCACGAATTATGTATTTATATTTCTCTATGCATAAACCGTGGTAGGTAGGGAGTTATGTTCAGAGCTTTTTTCTTCATAAACCGTGGTGACCAAATACGGTTTATGGCTACCTATGTTCTTTCATAATCCGTGGTGAACAGCCACGGTTTATGCTCAAAGTTTTCCAACTGAAATCCGTCCAAAGCTTTCACGGTTTATGAACATATTGAAACCGTGGTTAACTCTCACGGTTTACATAGTAAACAAAATAAGACACTCAAGTAAAAAGTTTTCAAATGTTGCATTCAGGTAAAGGATTCTCTCATTTTATTTATTTAAGTACATTATCTTTAAATATATATTATAAAAAGTATCTTAGAAATAAAATTTTAACATAATTTTTATAAGTATTATTAAAAAAATAATTTTTTTTATTTTTAAAATTTGTTAATTATATGTTAAGTAAATTTTTAATTTTTTTAATGTAAATGACTCAATTTTTTTAAAAAACATAAAAAATCTAGAAATTAAATTTGATTCTAATTTTTTTGTATATTTTAAATATTTATTCAAATGTTGTCACAAAAATTCAAATCAAATAAATAAATTGTTTATTAAATATAAATTTTTAATCATTTATTAATTATTTTATTATATTTTTTAATTATTTTATTGATAATATTTTTTAAAATTTATTATCAGTGCCTAAATTTTGCGAGTATCAAAATTGACAGTTAACTCTAAAAAGATATAAAAGCATGATTTGTGCGCAAACTATGGTTTAAGAGTTACCAATAGATCCAAACATGCAAATTTGGCCTACTTTCTGTTGGTTCAAGTATATATTAGTGCTCAACCGATGATTTTTAATAACTTATATGTTTTTGGTGGAATTATGGTATATGCGTGCATAAATATAAAACTTTTGTACACTGTATTAAGTATTAACTCATACTTTATCTTTAATGTGAATGATAAAAAATTAAAAATTCAATTTAGTGAGATTTATATCACCTTTTATACTATAGCAATATACATAGAAATGGGATCTCATACTATATGTACATTAATTATTCAATTGAATATAAAATTGGCTTCTAAACCAGTTCAACCATATCGAATTTTTTCCATTCAAATTAATAAGACGAACCAGCTTTAAATTGGACTAGTTCCCTTGGTTAGCTGCGCCTTTTTTTTCTTACCCAAAAGAAAATTTTATTTTTTAATTTTTTTCAAAAAAATTTTTAGCTATTTAATATCATATTGTTTTAAAAAGTATCTAAAGAAGAAAAGTATGAGACTTGTATGGTATATAGATATTTATAGTAATTTTAAGAGTAAATAAATGGTCAAATTGGTAGAAATTACAAAAAGGCTTTTTTGAGTGATATCACAAAATAGGTTTTTTTGTGGTTTTCAAAAATATGGGGACTAAAAAAATGTATCGGACCAATTGTCATTTTTTTATATTTATAAAGTGAAATTGCTGTGGCAAATTATATTTTTTATTTTAAATTTTTTAAAAAGTAATTTGTTTGAATAAATCATAATTTTTTTCAATTTTTAAAATCAAATTTATTGAGGGCGAATTGTAGCTTTGAAAGGAATTTGTCGAGACAAATTGTACTTTAAAAAAAAAATATAATAGAATACAGTGGGGCTAATTGTGAAAAGTGAATATGTTGGGGGTGAATTTCAAACACGACCATATCTACATGTATAATTCACATATTTATAGTAAAAATCATTTAATTCAAAATTATATCAAAATTAAAAAGCAATATATTTGACCTTCCTTATAACGCTAGCTTGACGAAAAAAGTATTGAACATAAGAGATATTAAAAAATAAGCAAAATTTATTATTTTTATCAGTTAATTAATTATTAATATTTAAAATATATGCTAAAAATATATTATTAAATTATTAGACTAATACCTATTAATGAATCAAACAACAGGTAGCATTAGGCTTTGGCCTCGCCACTAACAGTACAATGCAGAATAAAACGAAGCGCTCCAAAACTAAGTGATTTGTTTAACCTTTTCCAGTCACAAATTCCCTTATGATGTATCTTTGATGGAGATTCATTTGGGAATGCCTGGTTTTTGCACAGCACAAAGTTTCTTGCTCCATAATATCCTATGGGTTTCAACGGCTCTAGATCTGTTAAAAGTGGCAAAGACAATCATCGGCTTTTAATTTGCTCCTAGCATATACTGTAAAAAATGTAAATCATATCGAGATAATGTACATTTTGATTTTTAAAGTTTGTACGATAAATGAGTTTAGTTCTTGAATTTCTTTAAAATAATTAAGCTCTCCATATTAATGTAGTTTGCTGCGAGCAATTGCATAATGGTTAATTTACGTGAACATTCTTTAATTCTAATCAATATGGTATGCGATATTAGTTTATGTGATTTAATTGATGTCTATTAATTTTAATGTAATTAAGTTTTATAAACTATTTTCTGACATCGTATTGATCTAAGTATAAAGATGTTAACGTCAAAGAATCGTTACAGACTTACACTGTGTGATATTCATTTGTCTAAATCAACATTGTACTATCCAATCTTTCCAATGTGATGACAAGTTTGGAAAGAGTGAAAGGCTGAAAGACACAAATAAAAATCATATTTTCAGAAGTTAGAGATTTAATTGGTTGCTTTAAAATGTCAAAGACGAAATTATTAGATTATTAGATTAAGATTTAATTTTAATTTTTTTTATCATAAGAGGGTATTTTCGTCACAATAATAAAAACATTATTTAATTTTTCAACAAAATTAATCATAAGGACATATATGTCTATTTATAATTATTTATAAGGGTATTTTAGTATATATATTGATATAGTATCTTTTAAAAAATAAATAAAAAATAAATGGTGACCAAAAAAATATAATTCACATGGTAATCATTTATTTGTTTATTTTATTTATCGTATATAAATTAGTCATCGTATATTAAAGCAAATATCTTAAAAATTGACAAATTTACAACTTTTCATATACAAAAAATAATTGATATATCTATTTATTTAATGATGAGAGATAAAAATATCCTAATAAAAAAATAGTGAGAAGAGAATTTATCATTTTTGAACCTTAAAAGTTAAAACTAATATTTTTTTTAATAATTTTTGTTGCTACAAATTTATGAATTTAAAAATGAACTATTGACATTCTTTTTAAATCCATTAAAAAATCATTATTTAATTTATTGGTATCTAATAAGAAACTATCACTACAATTACTCTTGATGTTAAAAAATGAATGTGTCGCATAATAACCTTCAAGGTGCCATAGAAGGCTTTTGTATTTATATGTGTGAAAAAAAATTATTTTCTATAATGCGTATGAATCAAAATTGTACTTAAATTATGCATTGTCAATTTGTATTTATCACCAACGAAATAGAAATACTCACTATTTTATGCAAGGTTTCTATGAAATGGGTGTAGGGCATGACACTCATATCAAATTCACCGGCCACGAATTAGATCATATCAAGACTGACGTATACGAAGTGGCCAAATCACTGAGAGAAAGAGAAATAGAATCTAAGATTTATGGAAATGGGATTTACAGAGAGGAAGAGAAAGTAGAAAAAGGATGAATTGGAGTTGTGACATCACTTCCGCTGTAGCAGGATTTTTATAGCCTAACTTTGGTTTTAATTGGTGTGTGGTATATATTAAGTTGCTTCATTTTGTGTGTGGTATAAATAAAGAGTGTGTTTGGCAATTCCGTTAAAAAAAAAATACGTTATATCTTTTTAAAAGTTTCTTGAAAATTTTAATTTTTAATTTGCTTAATTTTTTTTACGAACTTACTTTTATTTAAAATTAATTGTATAAAATTACTTTTATTCAAACTCCAGTTTAACAAATTACAATTCAAATACACACAAATTTACTGCCCATTTCGTATGTGGCCCACATGAGTTGTTCACTTCGTCTGCAGCATCCGCACCTTGGAGGGGTCCCCATTTTGCGACTCCGTGCCTCCATTTCACGTCTGCTTTGGCTGATGTGGTTGCTCCAATTCGTGACTGCTGAAGGTGAAGTGGAATGTAGAAACCTTGCATAAAATGGTGAATATTTCTATTTCGTTGGTGATGTACGCGAATTGACGATGTGCAATTTAGACCCCGTTTTAATCCATGCGTATTATGAAAAATAATTTTTTTTCATATATATATATATATATATATATATATATATATAAAAGCCGCCATAGAAGCTCAAATAAAATTTTTTCAGGATTTGAAATAACACAAGGTAATCGAAAACGTTTGTTATAATATATTATTATTTAATTGAGAAAATGCCACTCTCCTCTCATGCGAGATGCTAAAATGTCACTCCCCTCCCCTCTATTTTATAAATGTACATTTTTCTTCCTTCTAACTTTTAAAAAACTTCCTCTTTAATCCATTTTAAATTTTTTGTGTTAATAATGTTAACTTTATCCATTTTTTATGAAAAAAATAAATTATTTTTTAAAAAAATATCCACTAACAAAAATTTTTATTTTTTATCATTAAATTTTACTTACCAAAATATTCTTTAATAAATTATTCTTTTATTAATTAAATTGTATTTTTAACGAAATATTTTTAAAAAAATTAATAATTAAATTATTTTTTTCTAAGATACCTATTTTTCAATAATTTTTTAATTATTAAATTGTGATTTTACTAAAATTTTTGTTAACAATTATTTTTATATTTACTATTAATTTTTTTATATTAATATATATTATTTTAATATTAAATAAAAAAATCTTACCACTGATATGTATAATAATTAATATTTATTGATATTGAAAAATAATCTTACTAAAATTTTTTATTTAATGTTAAAATAATATATAGATATCGAAAAATTAATAGTAAAATATAAACAAATTGTTAACAAAAATTTTGGTAAAATTATAATTTAATAATTAAAAAATTATTAAATGGTATTTAAAAAAATAACATAATTATTAAATTTTTTAAAAATATAATTTAATCAATAAAAAAATAATTTATTAAAGAATATTTTATTAAGCAAAATTTAATAATAAAAAATAAAATTTTTGCTAATGAATATTTTTTTAAAAAATAATTTTTTTCTTAAAAAATAGATAAAGTTAACATTAGTTAACACAAAAAGTTTAAAATGGATTAAAAATGAGATTTTTTAAAAGTTAGAAGGGAGGGAAATGTACATTTATAAAATAGAGGGGAGGAGAGTGTCATTTTAGCATCTCACAGGAGAGGGGAGTGAAATTTTCTCTATTTAATTTATTTCACAATTTAAATAATAATTTAATTAATATAATATTTTATTTTATTTTTTAATCATATATTATATAAATTTAGTTAGTATTTTTTATTAGATTTATCTGTATATCAAATTCTAAAAAAATCAAATTTTTTTCTTATGTCACCTTAAAAGATTATAAGTTATATTGGTCGATTTTACTATAATATTTTCTTAGATGTTAATAAATAAAAAAATTATTTTTTTTAATAAATTTTAAAGAATTGCCAATCTCTCTTTTTTAATTCATAAATTTATAAAAATATATTTTTTCATAATTTAAGTTAAAGCACAAGTATTTTATTTTAATTTTTTATTAATATTTTTTAGAAGAGTTCTACACATACAAGTTTTTTTGACTTACAAGTCTTACAAGTTACTAGGCCTTTTAATACGTTATTTAAGATTTTCTATTTTCAAAGCGCTACACTCCGAATGGTTCTTCTTCTTCTTCTTCCTCTTCCTCTTCCTCTTCGTCTTCTTCTCCTCCTCCTCCTCCTCTTCTTCTTCTTTTCTTCCTCTTCCTCTTCTTTTTCGTTTTTTTTTTTCGATTTTCATGGTTTATGAAATCAAGTTTTGAAATCGTTTTGAAGAAGAAGAAGTAGCAGAAGATGAGGAAAAAGAGAAAGAGTTCTGAATTATGCAACGAATTTTGGGTGTATTTCTTAAATACTTTGGGTGTATTTTTCGTAATCCTTTGGGTGTATTTCTGTAATCCTTTTGAAGATAACGGAACTTTAGAAATACACCCAAACGATTACAGAAGTACACCCAAAATGATTACAGAAATACACCAAAAGGATTACAAAAATACACCAAAAGGATTACAGAAATACACCCAAACGGTTACAGAAATTCACCCAAACGATTATAGAAAATACACCCAAAGGATTACAAAAAATACACCCAAATAATTTAAGGAAATACACCCAAAATTCGTTAAAATACATCTTATGCATAATTTAGAACTCTTTCTCTTTCTCCTCCTCATCTTCTACTGCTTCTTCTTCTTCAAAAACGATTTCACCATGAAAAATCGAAAAAAAAAAGATAAAACAGAGAGAAAAGAACGTAAATGAAGAAGAAGAGGAAGACGATGAAGAAGAACGTGCAGAAACGAAAGAAAAGGAGAAGAAGAAGAGTAAGAGGAAGAAGAACGTGCAGCAAGAAAAAGAAGAAGAAGGAGAAAGAGAAGACAAAAAACGAAAGAAAAGAAGAAGGAGAAGACGAAGAGAAAGAAAAATGGTTGGAAACGTGTTTGAGCGTTAGTTTGAATTGAACTTGTAAGGCTTACAAGCCTTAATCGCTTGTATGCGAAGAATTACTCTATTTTTTACTTTTAAATTAAATGTCAATTAATTTTGAAGAGTAAAAATTATACAATATAATTAATTTGTTCATATTTGTGCTTTCTTTTTTTCCTCTAAATTTTTCGGTAAAAAAAGTATAAGTTAAAAGTATGTTATTAAATTATTTAGACTAAAAAATTAAGTTAATGATTAAAAGTGATAATCAACAATAATAAATTCTACTAATCCTTAAACCTTTTTCTTCTTGGTATGTGCCCGCGAAATACTTCGATAAAATTAACATATAATACACAAAAACGTAAATATTCTGCTTTGACAAAAATAAAAATTAAACAAATATTTTTATTTAAATAAAAAATGGCTGGACAGTCTTACCATGGAAGGCGGCATCTGGAGAATAGAGAAAGAAGTTGGTAGCATCAAATCCCAACAGAGGAAGGCGCTCTTCGTTAGCATAGGATTTCAGTGTTGTCTCAATAACACGTGAAACAAGATCTGTTTCATTAACTACCAACCTTATTGGCCCCGAACTCCCTAAGATATTGATTGTTACCAAGATCTTGTTACTCTTGTGATCCTCCTCCTTGCCCCAGCTCTTGGTCTTCTGCATCAACACCTTCTTCTCAAACCCACCATTCTTCATCACCATGATGATTATCTCTTGTTTTTCGCTTCCAATAATGAAGGGAAAAACTGAAGATTTTTTTGGGGTGGGGGTTTGTAGCAGGAAGATAATGGTGCCAAATGCAGCACAACTTAGACAAGAGGCATTGGGCAGTGAGACATGAAAATTGAAGGGAAAAGCTGATGTAATTTATAGGAGAGTAAAGCTAGGAACCAAAAGCATATCAGTCAAAACTCAGCTAAATACCTTTGGATGAATTCAAAATTTTTACGAGTTAATATATATGGATGTTTCTTCTACTAAGTATTAGAATGTTTCTTTTTCATATTAAATAGATGTTCTTTTATATATTTTTCGAATTTGTGATTGTTAGAAGTGGATAGATTAATGTGAGAAAAAAGAGGAAGGTTTTTATAGGTTTTAATTAGGTTTACTTAATCAATTTAAAATTTTTTAAATTTTAAATTTAAAAAATTTAAAATTAATTAATTATTGATATAAATTAATATAGTTTTGTTTAACTTTTGGCTGATAAACTTTTGGTTCTTTATACTTTTCCTTTATAGGAATATGCAGCATGCACCTCATGAACGTTACAATTTTGGTTTTTTCTATATTCATGCAGGTATATAATATATTTCAAAAATGTCATTTGTTAACTAAAATCAGTCACAATAATCAGTCACAATGTATTTGTATATAAATATAAATATAATTTAACTAATTTTTAGTGTATATTTTATTTATGTATATTTTATATTAATAACTGATTTTAATAATTGATTTTGGTATAAATTTAACATAGTTAAATCTGATTTTTATGGCTATTCTATTAATTAATTTTTCTTTTTCATAAATGGAAATTTATTTATGTGTAGATTTTGAAGGGAGAAACAAATCTGTACTTTTGATATGTGTAATAATGTTTTGGAGGTTAATTAATTAGTTTTGGGAATATACTTAATTAAAAGTCTAAATAAGTTTTTGACTTTTGTTCTAATTAAATATTTGTTTTTTTTAGTTCCAATGGAAGATATAATTTTCTTTGTTTAGGTCCTATAAAATTTAAAAATTATTTATTTTAGTTACTTTTATAGTTTATTTATTTTAGGTTTTATTTGTGACTATATAATTTTGACAATGCTTAAAAAATGAATGTTAGAAAATTATTAAAATTTATTATTTTTGACCATTAATGAGTTATTAATATTTAAAAATATAAAATAAAGTATATTATTAAATTACTAAATTAAAAAAATTAGACTAAATAAATTAAATTAATGACTAAATAATGGTCAAAAATAATAAATTAAATTGTGATGACTCTTTAGCTTTTCTGTATTTAAAAAGTATTACCAAAACTAAGGTCATATATTTGTATATTTTTGCAACTGTTTTTTTATTTTTAAATTAAAAAATATTTAGAAAAAGTTAATATTTTCAAATAATATTAAACTTTTATAGTTATAGTAAATGATAATCTTGCGCTCCATGACATATTGGTGATTAGCCATAATTAAAAACGTGGCTAAATCTTGATAAAACCGTGACTAACATACATTAGCCACAAAAGAAGAATCATGGATATTAAGGATGATGCATTCTTATTTTAATACGGTTTTAGGACTATTAGCCACATTTTTCTAAACCTTAAAAACCTTTAAATAGCTATGATTTAGACATTATGGCCCACACTTGTGACCGTGGCTAAATGATATTAAGCAAAGTGAAAAGAGCTATTTTACCATACTTCATCCGTGGATACTTTATTCATGTTGTTCTGAATTCTGGTAGATTAGGAGTGTTCATGGGTTAGGTGAAATCAAGTTTGATGTGATCTAGACCCGATCCGAAATATATACCAGACCTATTTGTTAGACTCGAACATGGCCCTAGACCCAATAAAACCTACAGACTTTCGAGCCACGATTATATCGGATAAAAACTGGGTGAAAACAAGGCCGTTAACATTACCTTCTTTTAAATTAGCATGTGAAAATATCCAAATTTTCAAGACTCCAACTATTATTTGATATGGTAAAATTCACTTAGAAAAATATAACAAGAACCAACCCTTCCCTAAAATTAAAGCATAGCCACAATCAATACTAATAGAACAATGCTAGGGGGTCAGCAATTTTTGTGATTGTTAGCCATCAATTAGCCATCAATGATAATTTGATGGTGTGAGATTTCATCCAATGGCTCACCTTCCTCTGCTGGTTACATGCTGGCCAAAATTCAACAAAACTGTTGGTCCCCTAGACTTTTCCATATTGTCTAATAACACCAAATATTTAAATCAATACAAATAACACAATATTATGCATTAGTCTAAAGTCTTATACATTTTAAACATAAAACATTAACTTATAGTCTTATAATGACTAATAACACAAAATATTAAGGTTTATAATACTTAAATTCCACATAAAAATAGCCATCATCCATCACTAATAACACAAAATATTAATTGTGTATGATAACCAAGCCACCGGGCCGAGTTCGGGTGACCCGAGCTATGGCTCGGACCCGACCTGAAATAATGATCGGGTCTATTTTTGAGACCCTTACCCAACCCTAGACCCGGTAAAATCACACCAAATTAGCCACTAAAAAGTTTGGGGCCGAGCCATGAACACTCCTATGTTAGATTGTGGACGCCCTTCTCTTGCTGTGTACGTGAATTACTCTTTGTATCTTGATCACTGTCCCTAACTATGTCGACAGCCTTTTCATCCGTATTATCTTCTTACATTGTATTTTCAACTCGATATAGTTCTCCGTAACCTGCACTATCAGAAATTATGCGAGGAAAACCAGTCATCGCAACTGCTAGCTCGTGGAAGGAATGATTGTCTCTTACAATATAGGCATCTTCATCCTCGTGTTCAAATCAACCAAAGAAGGAGGAGGATGCAACCAATGGAAAGGCTGGTGTAACTACAAGTATCGAACTAGAAGTTTTCCTAATGCAGTTGAATGACATTCGAAACTGATGCTCAAGAACTGTCGATAATATCCTCCAATTTTGCATACAACTCATGTGTTCTCAACTCTGAAAAACTTATGTGACAATGAAACAGAACTAGCATATTTTTATTAGATTTTATCACAAACGTATTATACTTCACACCGGTTGATACAATAATCATCAAAATTTTGTGAAATAACTTCTCCATTCGTTATTCACATGCTCCAATCTTCTGCAATATACTAGTTTGTAGGTCGGAAAAACTATTTGATAAATGGATAAAGACACTAAAAAACTCTTTGCTAATAAATTTTAGATTTTCTCTTTTGTTTTTATGAATTTTTCTTGTGCAGTACACAAATATTAAAAAACTATCCTCACTAGATATTGTAATTTTGTCATTCTACTTTACAATCATATTCAACTAATATTTATAGAGAGAAAATCATGTCTTCATAATCTGCAATAATAATGCATAGAGTTTTATACTTAACTCAAATGCATTCATAACGCTTAACTAAAATGCATTCAAATGCATAATCATTCTTCCCTTATTGCGGTTTATACTTAACTCAAATGCATTCATAATCCGCGATTTGAACAAAGGGTTTCATGCGAGAATTTGTAAAACTCTTTAACTTGTAGCAATTTACATAAATTAAATTTAGGACCATAATATAAACTGTTTGAAAACATTGCACTTGTGCAAATTTAACCTCCAAATGTTTTATCCACGTGAATTGTCCTTTAATATATTTATGCATGTAAATTTTGGATAAGTTTCTACGGTTTTTTTTTTTTTAGGGCAACAAGAAGTTTCTAAAAGTTAAGCATGAGGTGTTAGATAGTTAGTCTATGCCACATGAGGTGTCAATGAATCAGTGTGGCTCGGACCTCTCTCTTTCTTTTGGTCCGGCCTCTTCCTTTCTAATTAATAGAGTAAACTTTATTTTTTATTTTTGGGCTGGGCGACCTTAATTTAATGGGACTGTTTAGCCCATTTAACGGTCGAATAGGGTCGGGTCTTGTGGCATATTATTATCTTTCTTTCTGTTTAACAAAGAGACTGCACTCTACATTCTACAATAACCAACAAACAAACATATCACAAGTTTCATCTTCTTTAAATTTTCAGGTAATTTCACCAGCTGTTTGTTCTAATTAGATGTCCCTTTATCTTTGTTCAATATTTGTCATGAGTTTTAGTTTAGATCCAAATTTGGTTGCCAGTTATATTCCCAAAGAACTTTCCCAAAGATAACATTTAATAATAGTATCACTGTCAATTATAGTTTCTGGCTTCAATTTAGAGTGTTCAACTTTATCATGCAAGGATTTCGTTAAGGAGTTTTTTTGAAATTATTTTTCATTTTCTATTATAACAACCATAATTTCTTCCTTAATTATCATCCTTAGTTTATTAATATCCAAAGTTCTTCAGACCAAGAAAAATGCTTTCTTATTTTTCCAAAGCAAAGAGAAAATAAAGATTCATTACATTCATAACTTTTCATGAGACAAGTTCTTTTTGCTCCAAAAGCATATAAGAATCTCTCCATTAACTTATAGTTTATACAAATCACATTAACAAACTCATCCAGAGGATATGGAAGCAAAGAAAATCCCAGAAACGATTCTAAACTCAGGGCAAAAGATGCCATTGATTGGCATGGGAACTGCAGCGGTTCCTCTTCCTCCCTTTGAAACTCTCATACCAATCTTCATTGATGCCATTGAGGCTGGCTACAGGCACTTTGACACCGCTACATTGTATGGCTCCGAGGAGCCTCTAGGCCAAGCTGTGGCGAGAGCGCTACAACTTGGCCTTATAAAGAGACGCAAAGAATTATTTATCACATCAAAACTATGGTGCACAAAAGTTCACCATGACCTTGTTCTTCCAGCTCTCAAAACTACACTGCAGTAAGTATAGTAATACTAGTGCTATTCCCCTGTTTATGTCTAAAAGTGAATGTGTGATTGTTTTAAATTTTTCAATACACTCAAATTGGTTGTATCTCAATATCTATGATGAATCAATACTTTTTTTTAGTAACTCGTCATCTATGCAGACACACAATTTGATGTGAGAATTGATTTGTTTATGAAATAAAAACTTATAGAGACTAAGTGTTCGACAAAAAGTTCTTAGGATTGATTTGGACTAATACTCCTTATTTGTTTACTAACATAATCATGTATTATACATGTATCTGCATGAAAAACTGTTACTTTAAATTTCTTAAATCCGTGAATCTTTTCTAAACTTTTTATGAAATTGCCATATTTATGTATAGTGCAAGTAGGTAATAGAGAAAACGAAGTAACTAAACTCTCAATTTCTCATAATGCTTGTATATTTTTCTTTAATTTTCTCGTAACTAACTGTTTAGGAAGCTTGGGCTGGAGTATGTAGATCTGTATTTGATTCATTGGCCAGTAAGGTTGAAACCAGAAGCTGAAGATGCTGCTGAGTTTAGAAAGGATTATGTGATTCCCTTTGATATAAAAGGAACATGGGAAGCCATGGAAGAGTGTCAAAGGATGGGCTTAGCCAAGTCTATTGGTGTCAGCAACTTTGGCATCAAAAAGATCACCAGCCTCTTGGAAAATGCCACTATACCTCCTGCCGTTAATCAGGTAAAAGAAATTTAGGAAAATTTTTAAGTATTCTAAGAATGCAGGTGTTCGAGTGATTTTAGTCATTGATCTCAATCATGTATATATTTTATGATTGTGATCAATGGCTAAAACCACTGGAGCAATTTTCGTGGAATACTTTGAAACTCTTCCAAAAGTTTATTATTACTCGTTCTTTGTGTACTTACTTGCAACTCATCATTTCATCTTTGTAGGATTTTGTCATTGTCCCACATTATCCTACAACGATGATGTCAAGCACAAAAATATTTCTATTAAATTGTGTTTAGGTGGAAATGTACCTGGCATGGCAGCAGGCGAAACTGAGAGAGTTTTGCAAGCAAAAAGGGATCCATGTTAGTGCATGGTCGCCATTAGGAGCTTACAAAACTACGTGGGGTTCAAATGCAGTCATGGAGGGCCCAATACTTAAGGAAATAGACAGCGCAAGACACAAAATCGTGTCTCAGGTATTATTAATAATAGTTAATACCTTAGTCTTAAAGTAACCTTAATGTAACTATTGCAATCATGATTAAATCTAAAACCTGAAAATAAAAGGGTAAACCAATAGTAAATGTTTGTAGTGCACCATTTCATTATTTTGACCCTTCAATAAAACATAAAACATTACAACTATATGTCATGCCTAAGATAAAGGAAAAAGTTTGAGAATTGAATTTTTTCAACCAACCTCAATTTGTCCTCTTTTCTTCTTTGTAACTTTTGTTAACTGAAAATAAATAAATACATTAAACTTTGATTTTTTTTATTGATTGATTGTTATTTGTTAACTGAATGCAGGTAGCACTGAGATGGATATATGAGAAAGGGGCAAGTGCCATTATAAAGAGCTTCAACAAGGAGAGGATGAAACAAAACCTTGACATGTTTGACTGGGAGCTAAGCCAGGAGGAAACAATGAAATTCACCCAAATTCCACAGCGCAGAGTATGTACTGCGGAAGATTATGTGTCAGAAGATGGGCCTTACAAGTCCTTGGAAGAGCTCTGGGATGGTGACCCTTGAAATAGTTCTCGAATTGTGTTGAATGTTGGGTGATGTGTGAGACTCAAATCAAATGAGTTTAAGTTTGATAGTAGAAATTAAAAAATAATGTTTGTACTTGTTGGATTTTTGAGGTCCGTTTTTACGTGGAAAAAAAAGTTATCTATGGATAGTTAAAGTTGCTGAATATGTGCTAGAGTTGTAAAAAGAGGTCTTATTTGGTCAAAAATACAAGCATTGAGAGAGAAAGAGAAGAGAGAACACTATCCACGTTTTTTTACCAGAGCAGCAGACTTTGAGCATTTGTTTTTTACTCGTTCAACGTCGACGTAAAATTTGGACCGTATATTCACCTCATTTTTTTTAGTTTGAACGGTAGAAATTTTGATTGGAAGTTTGTATTCAGAAAAATCGAATTCGGACATAGCCTTTTTTATTATGGTATTTTCATCTTATTCTTGTCTTGTAAATTTCGATGCTTGAGTTATTTGGTTTATTGTATGCATATTTTGTACAGTAATTTGTGATTCTTTTGTATTTTATTTTTTATCATAGTAAAACTATTTTTTAGTTTTAATGGTTTTTACTTCTCACGTTGAAAAGGCTTTTCAAATTAAAAATTTTGGTGTGTTAACTTGTTTTTATTTTCTTATTTATGTGATTTTTTTTTTCTATTATTGATTATTGTATTGCTGCCATTTATTATTGTAAATAAATATTGTTGTTCTTCTAATTCTTGCAAGTTCAAAAGAATGTGTTTTATTTCTATCATTTTTCTAACTTTTTAATAAGGGAAAAGCTCAGTATACAAGCGATTAGGGCTTGTAACTATTACAAGTTTATTAATGCCTAATCCACCAAAACGTGTTGCAACTCCTACGTCACTTACACGCGCTTTATTCATGCCGTTTCACGTTTTTTTTGTGCCTCTTTTTCTTCTTCTTTCTCCGTGCTTCCTCTTCTTATTCCTCTTCCTCTTCCTCTTCCTCTTCCTCTTCCTCTTCTTCTTCTTCTTCTTCTTTCTCTGTGTCTCTTTTTTTTTCTCTTCCTCCCTCTTTTTTTTATTGAAATTTCTTCTCCTCTTTTCGTTTTCTCTTTCTCCTTCATCAAAATCACTAGAAAAAACGAAGAAATATTATTCAAGGTACGTTTCTTGCCTTCTCTTTCTCCTTCTTCTTCTTCTTCTTCTTCTTCTTCTTGCTACACGTTCTTCTTACTCTTTCTGTTCTTCTTCTTCATTTACGTGCTTTTCTCTCTGTTTTCTTTTTTCGTTATTCTCGATTTCTATTGTTTTTTGACATCAAGCTCTGAAATCGTTTTTGAAGAAGAAGAAGTAGCAGAAGATGAGGAGGAGAAAGAGAAAGAGTTCTGAATTATGCATGATTTTGGGTGTATTTTCTTAAATCCTTTGGGTGTATTTTCTGTAATCTTTTGGGTGTATTTCTATAATCGTTTGGGTGAATTCCTATAACCGTTTGGGTGTATTTCTGTAATCTCTTAGGTGTATTTTATGTAATCGTTTGGGTGTATTTTCTGTAATCTCTTGGGTGTATTTTATGTAATCGTTTGGGTGTATTTCTGTAATGCCTGTCATTTTTTCTGAAATGAAAAATACACCCATAGATATCAGTAAGATACACCCATAGATATGAGTCAGATACACCCATAGATATCAGTCAGATATCACTCAAATACACCCAAATGATTACAGAAATACACCCAAAGGATTACAGAAAATACACCCAAACGGTTACAAGAATTCACCCAAACGATTATAGAATACACCCAAAGGGTTACAGAAAATACACCCAAAGGATTTAAGAAAATACACCCAAAATTCGTTGAAGTACATCTTATGCATAATTCAGAACTCTTTCTCCTCCTCATCTTCTGCTGCTTCTTCTTCTTCAAAAACGATTTTACCATGAAAAATTAAAAAAAAACGAGAAAACAGAGAGAAAAGACGTAAATGAAGAAGAAGAAGAAGAAAACGAGGAAGAAGAACGTGCAGAAACGAAAGAAAAGGAGAAGAAGAAGAGTAAGAGGAAGAAGAACGTGCAACAACAAGAAGAAGAATTTCAGAAACCATGAAAATCGAAAAAAACGAAAAAGAAGAAGAAGAAGAAGAGGAAGAGGAAGAGGAAGAGGAAGAAGAGGAAGAAGACGAAGAAGAAGAAGAAGAGGAAGAGGAAGAGGAAGAGGAAGAGGAAGACGAAGAGGAACCGTTTGAGTGGGGCGTGTGTAGTTACGCTCCATTCAAAATGAGTTAGTGCGTGTGTTAATAAAGTTTGGGCTGATAACTTGTAAAACTTGTACGGTCTTTTTACTTGTATGTGTAGCAGGCCTCTTTTAATAATTACTTTTAATATTAAAATTTACAAAAGAATATTCATAGAGTGGTACATATTACATTAATCGAAACAAAAAGTGAATAAGCCTTATTATTCCGTTAAAATACTTGTGATGAAGATTGATCCAACAATTTATCAATGAAGTAATTTGGTATCCTAAAATACTTTATTAATGAATTCTATATTTTAATTACTAAATAAATTTTCATATATATTTATTTTACATATATTATTTTATATATTTTTAATATATATTTATATTTTAACAATATTTTACAAAAAAAACTAATTGATTGTTTTTTATGCGTAGATAACATAATTGATGTGAATTAGTTAAAGAGCAAGATTTATTTGTTTATTGATTTATTTCTACAATTGGAATTGCGATTGTGCTGAGAAAGGTAAAATATGACCATGTTTTCAGAAAGAAGGAAAGAAGAAATATATTTTTTTATTGGCTCCAATGTTTTTCAAGCGGAAAAAATTTCTACTTGAGCTTCATATACCAAAGTTCATTTCCCGTGCATGGGACAAATGTTCGAAAAAGGTTAGGTGAATAATTTTTTTATATTCGTTTTTTATATTCGAATGGGCCTAGGCCCAATAGAAAAAAGAAACAATTTTCTTTGTCCTGACTTGTTTCTTTGTTGTTATTTGTTTGTAAATGCATGACCTTGCTGAGGGCTACAAAGTCAAGAAGGCAGATAATCAATATGGGTTATCAGACCCGACCCGATAAGAGACATAATGGGTTGAGACTAACTCGAATAACCAATAGAATATGAGTATGATAATGATAGCGATTGATCATATGATTCTGGATTATCGAGTATGAAGCTGAAAGCAGAGGAGACACTGTTGAGTGAAGTAATCCACAATTCCCCTTTCACAATGACCGGCCCTCTTCTCCTCAGGCAATTCCTGCTTCATCACCGCCTTCTCTTCCGAAACTTCAACGGTCTCGCCGTCGGAGCACTTCCTCCTCCGCCTCCTCGCCGCCTCTGCTGCTGCTCCACCGTCCCCTCCGATCAGGCCGACGACAACGTTACCAGCACCAGCAGCAACCCTAATTATGTTTGGAAAGCAAAGGAAGCATCATCATCGAGTAGTAGCTTCCAGGATGACCCGGAGTATCGGAAATGGAAGGACAAAGAAGAAGAGATTCTCAAGGACATTCAGCCAATTGTGTTGCTCACTAAGGACATTCTCCATTCTCGAAGGTAACCTTCTCTTTGCTTTGTCTTGAATGATTCTTGAAATAATCATAATCCCATTGTTTATGGCGTCAGGTACATGGATGGAGAGCAACTGAGTGCGGAGGACGAGAAAGCCGTTGTAGACAATCTCCTTGCTTACCATCCCCGCTCTGAAGATAAGATTGGTTGTGGCCTTGAATCCATCATGGTAATCGAACCCTCCTACTTATGCTTTGTTTGCTTCTGTTTCCAGATTTCAACTGCGTTGCTTGACGGTTCATAGTGTCCTGGTGAGGGTGAGATTTAACTATGTGGTAATAAGATATGAGTGGATAATAGTAAAATGATTTCGAAGCCAAATTCTTATTATTACTATTCTTGTTTTACGGGGTTTTCAAGTTATTCTAAACCAAGGATGTTCCAACTATGTGATAGTTCGAGCTGTGGAGTATTCCACTGGTTATTCATTAGGATAGTGTATCTAGGATTAGTTACCTTAAGTTGTTTCTTTAATTTGAGTAGTGCTTATAGACTTGTAGTACTTCAGTCATGTATATGCGGAGAAGAATACAGCTTAAATAAGTAAAATTCTGCTTCTAAATATGGCTTAGTTTGCACATAATATTCCTAATTTTGTTAGGCAAACTATGTGATACGAGTTATGTGGGATAAACTGAGAACTGTCATGAACCAATTGGTCCAATTACAAGAATAACAACTAGAGAATAAGAGAAGGTTTTGCAAACATGGCTAAATCATTTGTTCAAGAGATGCATCAAGAATTGGGCAAGAAAATGGTTAATGGAAAGCCAAACATTTTACTATTTACAAGTTGCATCGAAGACTCTCATTAGTAAAGTTGAATCAAATAAACATCACCTTATTAGTATTTATTTTAGGATTATTTTATATTTGTTTTATTTTATTTTGTTTTTATTATTTTAGGCCCAATTATGATTTAATCCATTTTATTTTAATAAACTTATACATTAGGGTTTTGGAACTAAGAGGTATAAAGACCTCTAAATCTTGTAGCCACATTTTTTTTTTAATTTTCATGAATGAAAATTTCTTTGAATTTCTTTAAAAAATTTGGGTGTGAACAACTGTTGCATTCCGTATCACTATGGTTCTACTGTTGTCTTATTAATTGTTTGATTAAGATTATCAGCCATTAAATAAAAAGTTTCTTGTGTTTGTTGTACCTTCTCTGAAAATGTACCTTACCCCATTGATTTTCATATAAATTTCCTAATTTTATTGAAATATACTTTACCTGATCTGAAAATGTTGAACCCATATATTCTTGTCAATAGCCTGTTGGTTTATTTCCAGAGTAAGCAGACAGTGTTGATATGGTTGTTTGATTCACATTATTTTTCTTGTAGGTTGATCGTCATCCTCAATTTCGACAATCAAGGTGTCTTTTTGTTGTAAGAACTGATGGTGGCTGGATTGATTTTTCCTATCAGAAGTGCCTTCGGGAGTACATTAGAGATAAGTACCCAATGCATGCAGAAAGGTTTATTCGAGAACATTTTAGGCGTGGGAGGAGTGATTGAATTGGTATATAGTGGAATCTGTGTTTTAATTTTGGTGTCACCGTATGTGATAATATGACTACTTTTTAGTGTCTTTATAATTATTATTCAGTTTTCTCTTCTTATTATGTGATAATATGTGGGAGGGAGTGTGTTGGCAGACTGGTTTGGCTTACCATACTCAAAACAACTCAATTGCTCAAATGATTTGGGCAAGAAGAATGACATTAAAAAACCTTACTCATAAAGACAAGAATGTAAGACTACAAACACAGCCAAATAAAAAACTCAAACATTCCTACCTTCTGAGAGTTTTTAGGTTTCATTTTCTTGTTCTTCCTTTTTTATATGTTTAGTGTCTAGAGAGTTTAGGGTCCTTCAACATGAATGTCTCCAATCTGAAAGCATGAAACCTGCAAATTCTCATACCAAACCCAGTATTTCTATTCCTTGACAATGGAGTTATGAAGTAATGTATCCATTGAGCTTATCATTTTTGTCATTTTGATTTTCTCTTTTTCATTCATGATTTGATTTCGTTCATCATTGTTCAATTCTTTGATTTGTTTAATTCCATTCATTCTCTGTTTCAGCACTCCTTCCACCTTCTTTTCATTCTACCCTGTATTAGTTTGATCATAATGCTAATTTCTGTACCCAAAAAAATAAATAAATAAAAATAAAGTTAGTTGCTAATTTATATGAATCGGAAACCTTGATAGCACTTTGCTAAAAAAAATTATAAAATATCAAATATGTAATTTTATATAACAAATTAATAACTGATTTATTGTCTGTACGGTAACATGAGTTTAAATTAAGTTGATGCTAAGGTAATTTTTCACAGGAATGCATGTTAACCTATTAACCTCTCTGCTTAAATGAAACTTGATAGTTTGTTGGTGTGTTTCGTACACCTTATATGAAAACGTAAATCTCAATAGTTCATTGCTAATTTTCCAGTTTTTACTGAGATATACTTTGCCTGACATGTTTGTTGTGTTTCCAAATAATGTTGAACTCATCTATTATTACCTGTTTGTCAAAGACTTGATCTGCTTCATTTCAGAACTCAAGTACTTAAATCATTGGGTCTAACAACATAATTCTGTCATCCTAATCCTCAATCATAGAAACAAAGAGCACAAAACTCTACATATAGCCAAATAAAATCAGAAACAATCCAGCTTCATCGTTTTTCTTCCTTTTCTCTTTCCCATACCTTCACAAATTGAACCTGGATTCAAATAAAGATGGACAAGGCCAAAAGAGCTTAGGACGCTTGAACTTACATGTTTCCAAGCTGAAAGCACGAACCCTGTGACGAGAGTACAAGTAGATGCAATTTGCTTCGCAGCCATGGTAGTCTTCAACACTGAGAGAAAAACTGCAGCTTGCACCCAACACAAAAACCACGTTACCCAAGTTCTCCGCATTGAGCCACCCATGATCCATATCAAGCTTGTAAACCTTGATAGCCTTATTATTCTCATCATAATATTCTTTCTTTTCAATGTCAGTATCAATATCAACCAAATAGAGGCTCCCATTACAATCCACCAACCGCTTCTTCTTCTTTGCCTCAAAATCACAAAGGATTGGACTGAACTGAACCAGCTTCATGGTCGAACAATCGACCCAGAAGATGGTTCCACACTTGTCCACAGCATAAAGCTGCCCATTGCGGAGGATGACATCATCAAAACTAGAATTCCCATGGTTTAGGGCAGTCCAACCCTCATCTTCATCAATTCTTGAAACCGACAGCCTCCCACTGCTGTAGAGTGCAAAAACCATGCGTGATGACTCATCAAAAGTTTGGGAAGTTGAATTCGGAAACAATATTGCTTTAACAAGATCAAAAGGCGTGAAAGAAGTGGACCCGGAATCGCCTTCTTGACGAGTAACGAACTGTGTGAGCGCATAGGCTTCAAATAACTCAACCAAGCGGAAGTTGCAGAGGCTGAGGAGCTTTGGTGGAGTTTTACAGTCATATGGGTGTGTAACCGTTTCTGAGAGCGGTTGGTCGGTGAATGGATCCAAGAGCTGAACTGGATTGGATGTGGAATTTCCGACCATGATGATCCATCCCTTCTCAGAAGAAGATGAAATTGAAGATGGTTGGTAGTGGAGACGGTAGAAGATTGAGGTTTGTGTGACCGTGAAATTGGACCAACGGATGGAGATCCGTTGACCAAAGATGGTGTGAGAGGGAGGAGGAGGAAGGGGAGGAGGAATGACGGAGCGCCATGAGGTGCAGGTGGCGCGGATGCGGAGGATGTGGATGGTGACGGAGTGGAGGTGGTGGTTGGCTATGAGTGACAACAATTCCTTTGGTAGATTGGACCACTGCCCTGCCACTGTCTTTTCTGTTGTGGCCATGAAAGAGTGATAAAGAAGGAGAATCTCCAATTATCTGCAATTATGTTAGATGAACCGCAATTTGAGGTCAACTTATATAAGTCAACAGAGAAGACTTTTTGACTTCTGAGTTTTGCCCCCCAGAAACACGCAAAGGTAGATGGATCAGGGAGCTAACTCACAAATCATAATTCGTATTCATCGTTACAATTTTTCAAAGCAAATTACTTAGTTTTTTTCTTTTTGAAAATTTATGAGTTTATTAGTCATGACATTTTAATTTTTTGAAGATTTATCTGATACTTTATTTTTTTTTAAAGATTTATAAATTTATTAAGAAATTTACGAATGATAAGATTTCAATAGCTATATTCTATTGGCCAAAAAATGATTAAATTAAATTTCATTTGCCTTTATGCTATATTATTTTTATTTAACGATGTCATTTTGGATTAGAGAAATTCTTCGCATACAAGCGATTAATGCTTGTAAGCCTTACAAGTCCAATTAAAACTAACGCTCAAAACGCGCTTCGAACCGTTCTTCTTCCTCTTCGTCTTCTACTCCTTTTTTTTCTTTCTTTTCTTGCCTTCTCTTTCTCTTTCTTCTTTTTGCTGCACGTTCTTCTTCCTCTTACTCTTCTTCTTCTCCTTTTCTTTCGTTTCTGCACGTTCTTTTTCTTCGTCTTCATCTTCTTTTTTATTTACGTGCTCTTCTCTCTGTTTTCTCGTTTTTTTCGATTTTTCATGGTAAAATCTTTATGGAAGAAGAAGAAGTAGCAGAAGACGAGGAGGAGAAAGAGAAAGAGTTCTGAATTATGCATAAGATGTACTTCAACAAATTTTGGGTGTATTTTCTTAAATCCTTTGGGTGTATTTTTGTAATCTTTTGGGTGTATTTCTGTAATCGTTTGGGTGAATTCCTGTAATCGTTTGAGTGTATTTCTGTAATCCTTTAGATGTATTTCTGTAATCGTTTGAGTGTATTTCTGAAGTTCCATTATCTTCAAAAGGATTACAGAAATACACCCAAAGGATTACGAAAATACACCCAAAGGATTTAAAAAATACACCCAAAATTCGTTGCATAATTCAGAACTCTGTCTCTTTCTCCTCCTCATCTTCTGCTGCTTCTTCTTCTTCAAAACGATTTCAAAACTTGATTTCAAAAACTATGAAAATCGAAAAAAAAAAACGAAGAAGAGGAAGAGGAAGAGGAAAAACTTGATTTCAGAAATCATGGAAATCGAAAAAAAAAACGAAGAAAGAAGAGGAAGAGGAAGAGGAAAAGGAACCGTTTATTGTAGCGCTTTGAAAACAGGAAACGGATAACGCATTAAAAGACCTATTAGCAACTTGTAAGACTTGTAAGTCAAAAAAGACTTGTATGTATGTGTAGCAGGCCTCATTGGGTTATATATTTTTTTATCCTCAACACTAATGTTTAGTTTCAAACTTATCTTTCAGGTAGAATTATCACATAAATATCTATATTAACTACAAGTATAATTAAAAAATATTCAAAATGTTTTTTTTCGGTAAATAAATATTCGAAATGTTAATAAAATTAAACAAATTAGAATACTGGAAGCATTTTTACTTCGGATTAAAAAAATTCTGTTTTTGGTTATGACTAAAAGAAAAAAAATATTTACCCTAAGAATATTTTATCAACATGTTTCAGTTTAGTTTTGTTGGTCAAATTTTTTTTGGTAATGGTCGGAATCTAAGTTTTTTTTGTTTCCCACGGTATCCCTCAATCCAGCAGGTCAAGGACTAATCTATCGCGGTACTGAGCTCCATTTAAGGGTTTGTCGCTAGCCAACGGGTTGTTGTATGCACAAGGCATTCGAACCCCCGACACTTACTTAAACGGACTAGTGAGCTAACCACTAGACCAACCCAACTTAGTTTGGTCAGAATGTAAGTTACTGAGAGGGAAATGTCCCAATTACCAAAATTGGGCTGTGTTATCATTTTAAAAGCCCACATAACAAACCAAATCCTTAGAAAAGAAAAAAGGAAAAGAAAAGTTGTAAGGTCGTTGACGGTAAAACCCTTAAGAAACCTTTAACTGCCGCGAGAGGCGCGAGCTCCCATTCTGAGCAACCATGGCACCAAACAGAACGAAGAAGAACAAGAACAAGAAGGGTCGATACGGCGTTGCAGAGATAAAAACCCTAGGCAATGATCTCCTCTCTTCAGCTTCAAACATCAACAACCTTCCTCTTCTCCTCAATTTTGTTAACCCTTCTTCCCCGCCACACCATCTCCTTGAATCCCTTCTCTCTCTCCACTCCTTCTTCCTCCCTCTCCTCCCCACTCTCCCTTCCTCCTCCTCACATGCCGCCGACGCAAAAGAATCCGAGCACCAGTCACACTTCATCTACAATGCCTGGCTAAGGTCAAAGTTCGATGAGCTCGTCAAGTCTCTCCTGGAGGTTCTTGTTTCGCCGCGGCAACAGCATGAGGAGCAGGAGGCTGTCAAGGAGGTCGTGCTTGACACGCTAATGGAGTTCGTTAAGGTTGCTAATGGCGGCAGGTTCCATTCTGCTATATACCATAGGTTCCTCCATAGCATTGTAAGTTAATGAGCAAAAGTTCAAATTTGATTTGTAAGCATTGAGATCGATATAACATTGTAGTTTTATGAATTAGTCCTTTTGATTTTTTTATTTGAGCCGAATTAGTCCATAAGTGATAGCTGCATTATGTAGGCTTGGTTTGGTAAAGCTTTTACAGATCACACAAAATGGGACACATATCTCAAATAAACTACTCTTATAATTATATATCTTTATTTACATATGTATATACATGCTGTTATTATAATTTTGACTAATGTTCATGCAAGGAAAATTTTATGATTGGTTTTTTATAAACCAAGTCAACCTCTTCACATTTCAAAGAACAGATAAAAAATAAATAAACATCATAGATCTACTGAAAAAATACAAAAACAATGCACAAAAAAATAATATAAATAGATAGAAGTTCATACCTAATATTTTTTTGGTGACTTTTTTTTGGTGACTGTTCATACCTAATATGTGATAAAGATGTATTTGTGTAGAAATTTGTGAAGATTGGGTTGAAAAATAAAATATATATGAAGATTGTGCTAGAATTTGTGAAGGTTAGGATGAGAAGTTAGAAATATATGAGGATTTCAATGGCAATATAATAGTGGGAAATATGTGTGGGAAAATAAATAAAATTTTATAAGCACAAGTCAGCTTTGAAAAGCTCCCGCTTAGGGCAAAATGAGGTGCTTATGCTTTTTAAAAACACAAGCACCTCTTGAAAAAGCTTTACCAAACCAAGCCATAGTACTTTGATTTATGCTTGTACTTTCATGACCAATTTGAAGTTTTATTTATATATCTTTTGATTAATTCTATCAGGTCCATTCTGAGAGTTCGGTTGAATTTTTGGTGGATTTACTAACAGCGAAGTATTTCAAGTATATTGATGTGCGGTATGAGTTATTGTTGTGATTCAAAGCTATTCACTTGTTTGACATTGTTCTTGAGTCACAAGAACAGTTCTTTCTGGGGATGAGTGCATGGCCCATGTGAATTGTGAGATTTGGCTATTCTGCTGAAGTTGTCATTTTACTTGGTGCAGTTATTTTACACTCATTAGCCTGAAAAAGCTGGCAACAACTTTGAAGGGAAAAAGATCAATCAGGTGCTTTTCTTCCCATTCATTTGCAAAATTGCATAACAAGAGATTTGCATGTTAATTTTTCTTCTTTTAAAAACAATAATTTTGATCTATTTGTGTGCTCTCCATTTGATAACTCAATTCTCTCATCCTTGTTTAGAGGATAAAAGTGAAAATGCAGATGCTGCGGATGCAAGTCAGTTGAGTTCAAGGTCAGTAAGACCTATATAACTGCCACTGCTAAAAACAGTTTCTGTTCCTTTATTAAGGAACACTATCATACTGGATTTTTACTTAATTAGTTTAAATTATGATATGATGTCCTTTGGTCATAAATTCTGCCTTTACTTGGTGGTTATCTTTCTTCCTCCCCTAAGTATTTGCTACCTGTGACCATGTCTACCAAATTCTGTTTGCTATTTGTTTAGTGCAAGTTAGTTCTTTTGATAATTTGAATGTATTGTATTGCAGTACGGAGCGTGTAATCCACAATATCTATTACACCATATCACGTGTCCCTCCTTTTGAAAACTCAGATAATACATCTGATCTTGAAATGTGGAGCAGATCAGGTTGTCTACTTATAGCCTTTTTTTTTCACCCCCATGGTTATATTATCAATCATGACTTTGTGATCATTTTAGGACTGCATTTGATACACAGAATACTGTGCAGTCCTTTATGTAAAATGCTATTAAATTTACATAATAATTGAAATTCATAAATATAATTTTTGTCTGTAGAAAATGAACATAAGCAGCCTTGTGGAGATGTGAATGCAGATGATAAGCAGGTGAAGCCTGAAAAGCATAACAATAGTGTAAGCTATTTTTCCATTTTCATTGCTTAGTTTAAAAGTACTTCCCCTGTTTTTGTTGTTGAGGATCAAATATATTTTCAATGCTTAGTTTAGAACTACTTTCCCTGTTTTTACTTTTTTAGTTATTGAGTATCACATATCTTCTTGCCATATCAATGAATTTATTCCTTTGTGAAGTTTATTTAGAATATTATGATTGTCTACTTTGTATTGAATGTAGGTACTCTCTGCAGCCAAAATTGCTAAGAAAATGAAGTTAAAATTTACCCAAGCATGGCTTTCATTTCTCAGATTGCCACTTCCACTTGATGTCTACAAGGAGGTAATCTACATGGTTATGGCTTTTGACAAAAGAATGAGATCAATAAAATTCACTTTCTTGTTTTCATTGCACCATATATTAATCTATTGATACAAGAAGTCCATACTTTTTTTCAACTTAATGAGCCATGTCTTTTCATTGGCAGGTTCTTGTTAATCTCCACCAAGTCGTTATTCCACATCTTTCAAATCCTGTCATGTTGTGGTAAATGTCTATGCTATATAAAATTGACTTTTTATTCTGATGACTACATATCAAATCTGACTCTATTTGTTGTATGCAGTGATTTCTTAACAAGATCATATGACATTGGTGGCGTTGTCAGTGTGATGGCTCTTAGCAGCCTGTTTATACTCATGACCCAGTATGGATTGGAATACCCAAATTTCTACGAAAAACTCTATGTTCTCTTAGTTCCATCTATCTTCATGGCGAAACATCGAGCAAGATTTTTCCAGGTGAAACTTAGCTAAATACTTTTATCATGGAGAAGAAGAGAGCGAAAAGGAAGGGGGGCTTAACAAAAGTAATGTTTTTAGTAACATGAAGACATACTACGGGTCTGTTAAATTATAAAATATGTTATATTCTTTTGTGCTTCCCAAATTGAATTGAATAGTAGTGATTTGAGCAAGTTCCCATGCCAGTTGATTGGAATTGAATCAAGTAAAATAACTTCCTTTTCCCAAACTTTGGTGAATAAAAATTAAATGGACTGAGAGAAAATTATACCTTCTGAGTTTATGACTGATAAGAACTATTTATTTTACATACTGTATTCATTATGGAATATTATGGGAAGTATTGTATCCCTGCTTATCTCATGCACAAAACCAAATTACTAAAAATGAAGCAGGCCTCGTTGAAAAAGATATCCTGCTGAATATGTATTGAACCGAATCAAATGTAAATTCTATTCTTGCTGTTGTGACAACATTGAATTTCATTTTGCAGCTTCTTGATTCTTGCCTCAAGTCACCACTTCTTCCAGCTTACCTGGCTGCATCATTTGCTAAGAAAATGAGTAGGTTATTGCTTTCAATTCCTCCCTCAGGAGCATTGGTCATTACAGCTCTTATCCACAATATTTTGCGTAGACATCCATCAATTAATTGTTTGGTGCACTGGGTAAATATACCATCTCCTATATCTTCTGTTTTAATATCTACTTCTTTAGTAGCTTGTTTTTTAAATTTCACCATCATCATTGATGTTATCGAAGATCACATGAAAATAGGGGAGGTGGGGGAAGTGAGCAGTGATAACAAAATTAGTATATTGAAATCATAGACTTTTGGCCTCATTTTGATTCAGGTGCAGTTTGTAATTCTCTCATGGAATTTCTTATGCATGAGCAGGAAGATCAAGTTGATGAAGGAAAAGGGGATAAGGCAACAGATGAAGCAACTGCTGCAAACTCGGACGATGCAAAGGTCAGTGCCAGCCAAAAGTTAGGCATTGACCATTTCAACTACGGAGAACCTAACCCTAAGAAGTCAAATGCTATGAGTAAGCTTGCTTTTTCATTCATCTTATTGTCCAATCTCTATATTTGGTCCATGGATAATGATCCTATTAGCTATATTTTCTGAGTTTGGTATACACATACTGTTCTAAATTTGGACACAAATTCTGGAAGCATGCATATATACATGGACAAACATATTGTGGTGGCAGAGCTACTCCGTTTTTTCTTGTAGTCTTCTAGGATTGTTTTATTTGATGAAGCTATCTCTTTTGGAGCAGGAAGTTCTCTTTGGGAAGTTGATACTATTCTTCAGCACTACTGTCCTCCTGTCTCACGGCAAGTATTTTGATCTCAACCCTTTACTAGTAGTTTTACATGTTGCCTTTCACTCCATTTTTCATTATTATACTACTTCCTTTATTAATTTTGACTTGCTACTATAAACTTATATGCTTTTGTTTCTGCATTCAGGTTTGCTTTGTCTCTTGAGAATGATTTGACAGTCAGGGCCAAAACAAGTGAGGTTAACGTTGGTGATTTTAGTTCTGGTTCATATGCAACAATAATTGGAGCAGAGGTGTAATTAATACCTTCTGTCTTGTTCCTTTTCAATGATGCCATAAGCGAGGAAGTAACAAAATGTGTACATATTCATTGCCTTCTTCAGCTGACAACTTTGTTCATTGCAGATGTCGCGGAGGGTAAAGCAGGTTCCTCTTGCATTCTATAAATCAACTCCTTCCACTTTGTTTTCAGAGGCCGATTTTGCTGGTTGGACTTTTGATTTCAAAGACACCTCCGAAATAATGCACGGTAGCGATGAGAATGCTGATAAAAACTCTGGGAAACGGCAACGAGTAGTGTGACCAGGATTCATGTTTATCAACCACCAAGAGTGTCTACTGCTTGTGTTCTGTGAAGATGTGCTACCATACCTTCCTATATTTTGTTAAGCAAAGGAGGAAAAATGGATCTTTAAGGAGTTTGGAGGGAGTGTTACATGCCTATTCATACTAACCAAAAAAGCGTGACTAAATATGTGATACTCATCTCCATTAATTTTTGTAGCTTAAGGTTGGGGGATTCGCTTAGCCTGTTGTTTATATATTTTTAGTAAATTGAAATTCAATGTGAAAATTTTCATGTATCTACAAAGCAGCATAAGCACCATCAGTTTAGCAATTAGCACTGTTTCTGTTTTTATGTATTTGCCTTGGTTCGGACTCGGAATCGTAAACATTAAGGGTTGCAGCTAATTAATTTTAGTTGCATAATAGAAACAAATCCCATAATGTTTCGCTCAACTTCCTTTACAGAATGTTTATGTGGTGGAAGAGGGAGCTTAATTGGACTCCTAGTAGCCAGTAGTAGGATGTAATTTATATAGAGCACAAGTTAACGGCCAAGCAAAGTAAGGGAAAAGGCACAACAATAAGACAGTGTTAAATATATTTTTGGGTAAAACTATACTTTAGCGAATAGCCATTAAGATATGTATTCTAGCACTCCACAAATGAGGACACCAAAAATCGATGGTGAGAAATCACATTTTACTCTCTAAAGTGAAATTCAAACTTTAGAGGATCCAAATCCAAAAAAATAGTCTTTGAAAAATAAAATAATAATGTTTTAGTCCTAAAAGTAGTTAATCAAACTCTAATAGTCAAACATTATGCTGGATTTTTTTTTTCACCAAACTTTTTTGCTATAACATAGTTTTCTCCAAACATATCATTCTCACATCTATTGTTAGACGTCGAGAAAAAGCAAGACTTAGTTTTTTTTTCTTCAAAGATAGTAGGTTATTTTATTTCAAATGAAAAAAAATATTTTATCTAAAATTTAGGACTACACAAAAAAAAGTGAGATTCTCCGATTCTTCGATTAAACATTAGCGAGACACAATAAAAAAATGAAACTAAGAAGAAGGCAAAGTTGGAATTAAGTTGGGGCTTCAGTGGGTAAGTTTACAAGTTCCTGATTTTGTTTGGTAGCAATTGCCAGAAGTTCTTCAAAATTCATAGATTGGCGTTTGAACACCTTCCTACACCTTTCTTTCCATATATGCCAGGCAATAATCAAAGCAAAATGGGCCGAGTTCTTACTCATAGATCGATAACCCCGGGACAACAATTTGGAGTCTCCACCAACTGAAAAAGGAGATGCAGTTGAAGATGCAATGTAACAAGGATTCTGGTTCAGCATTGCAAATAGGAACAAGTTGGTGAAGTACTTAGGAATCGCTGATTTATGAGCTGCATAACGGGGGGTTTTTCATGGAGGGGCTTCCACCCAAATACCTGAATCTTGTGTGGGGCTGTCAGACTCAAAAAAAAATTCCCAATTTTCGGTTGTTGCATGATATTTGGACAAAATTCTAGTGAAATATGGTAGAAAAGGTAAGCAACTCTTATATCCTGAAACTACATCATATATCTTGGATCTGTTGAATGTCTATTGAATTTCATCCTCCCCTTCTCCTGGTACTGTAGATAGAATTCTCTAGGCAACATCTTGAGAGAATATTGAATTAATTAGGTACTGATTCCATTACTTATGTGCAGAGAACATATCACGAACTAAGAAGATTGAATGTCCAACTTGGGACTGACTTGTAAGAGCTGGTACTGAGAATGGATACGGAGGTGGGAGCCATGGATCTCTAAAGATTCGGATTGCTGTTCCAGAACTAACTCTCTAGTTTAACCCCTTTTCAACGACACTTCTACCTGCAAGGATACTCCTCCATCCCCAAGAAGGTAAGGACCCCAACTCTGTATCTAGAATATAATTATATTTGAAATATTTTCCTTTTAAGATTCTAGATAATAAATAATCAGGATTAGTGGCAATTCTCCAACATTGTTTACCTAGGAGAGCCAAATTTTGTGCACGTAGATCTTTAAAACTAAGCCCTCCTTCTTTCTTATCCCTTATCATTGTATCCCAACTATCCAAACCATACAACGTTCCATAGCTTGTTGACCCTACCAAAATTGATTAAGAATGCCATGGATTTCCTTGATTAGATTATCTGGAAGTTTGAAACAAGACAAGGTATATATCGGGATTGCTTCTCCTACCGCCCTTAGTAATACTTGTCTTCCTCCATTATATAAAAGACATCGTTTTCAGCCTTAGACCTTTTTGATAACCCTTTCTTTGACAGTATAAAAGATGGCCTTTTTCGATTTATTTACTAAAGAAGGCAGTCCGAAATACTTGTCTTGAGTTCTAATGTGTGAAATAATCATGGTAATAGCAAGTGATGTGTGTATCTCATGAGGAGTATTATTGCTGAAGAAGATTGCAGATTTATTAAGGTTAACTTTTTGGTCACTGAAGCTTTCAAAGTTCCCTAATAAATCTAAGATCCTCCCACAATTGTCTTTTGATACCTTACAGAATAATATAGAATCATCTTCAAAAAGTAAATGATTAACCTTAGGACATCTTCTTGTAATCTAGATCCCTTGAATGTGCTGATTTTGCTTTGCTTTGTGTAGCAAGAAGGAGAGGCTTTCTGCACAAAAAAAGAAAAAGAAAAGGAGATAGAGGGTCACCCTGACGGATACCTCTATTTGGTTTAAAAAAAATCATATGGTTGGCCTTCCACAACCACAGAGTAAAAAATCATCGTTACCAATTCATGAATCCAACCTATCCACGTAGAATCAAATCTCATCTTCTTCATGATAAACCATAAAAACTGCCATTCAACCCTATCATATACTTTACTCATGTCAAGGTTAAGGACCATCTCATACTTTAAACCTCTCTTTTTCTGTTTGAGATAGTGCATACACTCATGTGCTATCAGAATATTATCTGAAATGAGTCTCCCCTTTAGGAATGCGCTCTGATTAGGGCTAATAAGTTTATTCATACACCTTTGTAATCTATGAACCAATATGTTAGAGATAATTTTGTAGAATACAGAGGATAAACTAATGGGTCGTACCTGAGACATGTCACAAGCATCAGGAATCTTAGGAATGAGGTAGATGTTAGTGTGGTTGAAACTCCTTAAAATACGTCCTCCTCGAAAAAAACTTCTAACTGCCTTGAATATATCCTCGCCAACAGTATCTCAATAAAATTGGAATACTTTAGCTATTATCCCATCTTCCCCTTGAGCACTCTGCGAGTGTACACTAAAGGTAGCTTTCTTTACTTCCTCAAAAGAGACCGGACGTTGTAACCTACGGTTCATGCTAGCTGTAACCTTAGGCTCAAAGTCTAAGAAAAAATGCCAGGATCCACCTGATTGGTGGAAGTAAAGATGCCCTTGAAATACTCCTCTACCACCCTTGCAATGGCTGCATTAGAAGTAGCTCACTCTCTACTCTCAGCCTTGAGTCCCCAAATCTTGTTCCTCCTAAATCTAGCCTTAAATTTTTGATGGAAGAAGCTAGTGTTTTTGTCTTTTTCTTTCAGCCATTTAATTCTAGATTTATCCTTCCAATAGAGCTCTTTATTTGAGTAGGCCCTCTCTAATTTTTGCTCAAGTTCCATGATTTCAGGACCTCCCATTAAACCTGATGCTCTCATTTCTTCTAGATGCCCTATAATTTCATCAATCTATTTTTTAGAGTTTGAAAGACTACTCCTCTTCCATATGACCAACCGATGTCAAACGAGTTTAAGCTTTGAGCTAGTCGAAACATGAGGGAGCCTTCAATTTCTATGTTCTAAACCTCACTAATCAAAATTTGGACTGAATCCTCCTCACACCATCCGGTCTTGGAATTTAAATCTTCTTTTTGAATGTTCAATTTGTGGATTGGTGTCAAAAAGGAGAGGGGCATGGTCTGAACCCGTCTTGGACAATCTAAGAACCGTTGAATTAGGGAACAGTTGTAGCCATGTTTCTCCCACTAAGATTCTATCCAATCATTCTTGAATCAATTCTCCTGCTCTCCACCTATTACTCCAAGTGAAAGGTCTACCAATCATTTCCAAATCAAGTAAAGCATTATCACCAATAAAATAATTACAATCTACTATAGAAAATTGTGATTTAAGACTACCTCAACTTTTTTTTCACTTTGATCAACAATAGCATTAAAGTCTTCCAAAATACATGAGTTACCTTGTTGCTGCTGTAAGATTGCTGACACCTCTAGAAATTGTGTTGAACGGATCTGTTCATGGTTGCTGAAATGAATACCAATGAGATTCCATTCCACATTAACGGATGTATCTTTCACCAAAGCTACGATGAAAAAATCTGAACTATCAATTATTTGCACTATCACATTATCCCTCCAAGCTAGTGCCAAGCTTCCAGCACTACCCACTAGATCAATAATCTTTCAATTTGTAAAACCACATGACCTCAACTTCATTTCCACTTGTCGAGATTGGTTTTTAGCTTCGCATAGAAAAGTCATCTCGGGAGAGTGGGATTGTGACATCCCTTTAAGATTGTGGATTGTCAGGGGTCTCTCCAAACCACGACAATTCCACGTAATGAGCTTCATATCTCTTCGGGTACCATTGAACGGCTGGCACCCTCCATCCTCGTTTCAGCAATCATATCATCAACCATATGATGCGTGAGCATCTTTCCTATATTTTTCTAGTGAATTTGCATTCAATTTGTTGAGTTTAATCAAGAATTAATTATCTTTTAGCCACTATAGATGCTACTTTGAGTCATGTGTAATTCTGTTTATTTTAGGTAGCATTCAACTGGATTCGATGGAGTTTCCGCAGAGAAAGAGAAGAAGACGAATGATGCTGTTAACCCTGACCTCTCTGCACTCAAACCTAAATATCTCAAGCTACAGAGGTCCAATGGACGTGTCTTTAGTGGCGTTGGAAAGCTAACTTTCAGAACTTTCCAACAATATATAATATTTTATACTTCTTTTCCATCAACGCTACTAAGGCTGCGCCTAACTTGAGATTTCCCAAGTTAGGCGTGGATCCTAGTGAAGCCAAGTGGTCGCCACGCTTACAAGGCTCGCACGAATTGTTAATTAATTCTGATTTAAATTTAAATTTTATTTTAAAATAGGAAAATATATTATTTTAATTTTAGAAAATAGATTTTAAATTAATTAGGATTAGATATAAAAAGAAGAAACTTTTCTTCTGAGGATTATTCCATCTCATCCAAAAAATTTACAGTTTATGAGAATCCTAATTTTCACTCTTTTCTATGAGCAACTAAACCTCCATTGTTATGGTTAGGAGTTCTGTCTATTGTATGGATTGATTCTATTCCTTGTTTTTTTTTTCTATTTTAATTTATGTACTGGTTTATATTTCAAGAATTGTTTTCGTTCTTTATTTTATGAAATTGGGTGGAACAGAAGTATGACCCTCTTTCTCATTGAGTTCTTGTATAACTTGGAAAAGCTCTTTACTTGAACAACAACTTGAAAATAATTTCTCTTAAATTCTAATTATCTGGATTTAACGGGATACGTGACATATAATCCTCTTATCTTTGGATAATTAGGATTTTTGTGGCATAATAACTAGAATTAAATTTCACCCTCTAATTGGAATTAATTGACCAAAGAATTGCAGTTGATAAGAGTTAGAGGAGATTAAAAAGGTCTAAGGAATTAGGGTTTAGTCATATATAGTTTGCCAGGAATTAAATTTTGCATGATTAAAATAAATTAATAAGAAAAGTCAATCCGAAAAATAGATAACTCTGAAACCTTAACTGTTTTCTCCATATTTTATTCCCAACTTATTTATTCCCTGTCTTCTGATATTCTGAGTTTCTTGTTTAATGCTTTTTGAACTCTCAAACACCATTTTCTGTTTGTCTAACTAAGTAAATTAATCAACCATTGTTACTTAGTCCATCAATCCTCGTGGGATCGACCCTCATCCACCTGAGATACTACTTGGTACTACCCGATGCACTTGCCGGTTAGTTTGTGATTGTAAATTCCGCACCACCATACAGATATTCTTAGCCTCATTTTTATTTTCCTTCCCTTGATTTCTTCTTTTTATTCCTCTGAACAGCTTACTTGAATCAGTCCCTTGTCTAGCAAGTTGTTTCCACTTAGAACCCCTGTTGTTCATTCCTTCATCAGGTAAGTTCTGTGGAAAAGATCCATCAGTGTTCATAGTACTAGTAATATCTTGTAGGACTAATACCTCACTAGTCTTCTCAATTGAATGCCAAACCACTTCCGAAAAATTATCATCCTCCATATTACCTCCAGATGTCTCCATAGAGTACCAGTTTGGGGTTGGCTTTTTTTTCGGTTGGGGAGTGCTTGAGTTTGAGTTTTTGAAGCTGGAGTTATCACCAATTCCTCCACATTCGATCCTCTTACCCACTTGATCTGTTTTGACCCACTCGCCAATACGATCCTGTTTAATAGCGCCCGCTGATGAATCCTCCATGAATTTAGAACAGTGTTTGGAATCATGTCCTAAATGAGCACAGTAGGTACATAAAATTCCAATCATCTCATATCGCAATCCAATTTTCAATATCTTACCATTCAGTTCAGTCAGACGAATGCTATCTTCACCCTTTTATCACCATCTAGCCATACTTTAGTCTTGAGAATTCGAGATTCTCATCCACGAATAGAGAAAAAACCAATGTCTATCACCTCTCCAATTTTTTCCCAAGTCTTTTTCCAACCTGAATAGTTTTGAACTGCTCAGACAGACCCCAGAATTGGATCCAGATTAGAAAATAAGTAATGCTTTTCTGGTCCTGTTCATCCGATTCAACCCATCTTCTCACATGCAAGATATAATCCTTAAAGAGTCAAGGAGATCCTTTTTTCAATTCTAAGAACATCAAGATCATTCTCAAAAAAAAATTGGAATTGATTAGGACCTCTCTCAATCGATCGGAATCCTTCCAGTTTACCCCCATATCGCCCTTAGGGCATTGTCAATTGTGCCAACCAAAAACACCTTATCTGCAAAGAGTCTCTCCGAGAGACTCTTAATACAAGCCTCCAACCCCTGAGAATAATCTTCCGTCTTCAATACCATAATATCCTCCTCAACCTCCTCACTGCCTGGATCAATTTTAGAGTTTTTCCGTTCACCAAAATTTATATTGGATTGAGAGTACTAATTAAGGAAATGTTGATTATAAAGTAACGAGAACTAAGAGTACAAATTGTTGTGATTGAAGAAGAAGATAGAAATAAAAAAGTAAAAAAGAGGTAAAAAAATCAAAGCTATAAACATAACACTGATAAAATCCTAGTAGAACACTGATAAAATCCTAATAGAGCTTAAAAGAGAGTACGTGTTCAAACTAAAACTTCAGTTTATTTTGAGTAAAAGTTGTTGCTTTATATTATCAAAATATAATAATGTATATCATCACTTCTAATCATTTTTAAATAAAAATTAGAGTAAACATTTAAAATAGTACTCAATAAATTTTAGATCGGACATTTCATTTCCAATAAATTTTTATTTGTTAAACAGATTAATCACTTCATTATTTTAAAAAGAGATTAATTTATCTTATAATGATATTTTTTGAGACTTAATTGTCTCATAATAAATTTATTAAAAATTTATTTGTCCAACACACATTAAAAATTTGATTGAAAAATCATAGACCAATCTATTTGATGAGAGTATTCGAATGAAACTAATTTGAGTGTTTATGAATTACAATTGGTCAATTATAACTTTTGAGTAGTCATTCTTCTCTCAAAGGGAATCCAAATTAATTTCAAAGTGAAATCGTCCTTATATCTCTTTTGTATATCAAACTAAGATTTATCATCTTTACAAGGGTATATAAGGGGAAGAACAAAATTATAGATCCATTTTTTCTTTTTTCTTTTTTTTGTGTTGCAGCAAAACGCAATCCTCGATGGGTTCAAGTTCTGTTCCTACAACGATGAACCATACAGAAATGTAAATTAAGTTAGGTTGGTTTAGTGGTTAACTCACTAGTCTACTAAAACAAGTGTTAGATGTTCAAATCCTATTTTGTACATGCTGCAACCCATTGGTCAGCAACAAATCCTTAAATAGAGCTCAAATTTGTGGCGGATTAACTCTTAGTTTATTGAACTAGAAAATTCCGTTAAAAAAAAACATGCTGAAATGTATGTCTTAAGTTTGCATGGAAAATTGATTATAGAAATATTATTCTTTATTCTTGATGTATGCTCAAGCAATGTATTGATGCATGAAACAACGATTGCTTCATGGTTTAAGCATCTAACTTGTTTTCATTCCTTGCCCCCCTTAGGTGACATAAATATATGCTCTGGCTTTTCATTCCTTATCCTCTTAGCTGACATAAATATATTACTCTTTCTACTTGCAGTTGCAATAAGCTGACATAAATATATGCTCTAGCTTTTTTTGGTAGACATAAACATATAGTACAAACGAAGCTCCATTTTATTAACATGTGTTTTAAGAAAATGTTTTAAAACTATCATTAAAAGAAATATAGAAGAGGAGATGCGATGAAAAATAGGAAGGATACAGTAGCGAAGGTGACCACCAGGCATGATGCGGGAGGAAGCTAGCCACGGATAACTAGTGTGAGAGCATCTGAATTGAAAGAGGGGAGGCAGCAGTCAGATGCTCTTGTCAAAGATTCAAATAGTAATGAATGGTCTAAAAAGATAGAAGTACCGATAGCAAATGAGAATGTCGTTTGGCTACAGAGAAGTATTGTCGGAGGTAAGAAATCGGTAATTGATTTTCAGTTGCTGCAGGAAAAGATCAAGAGGGACTGGCCTTGTGTAACACAGGTAAAAGAGCTGGGGCATACAAAGCTATGATTACGTTCAATACAGTGCTTTGTGCTGAAGAGGCCTACACTTTTAGAATGAATGATTTATTAAAATTGATTTATATGGTATGGAGATGAGATGAGACTGAGAAAAGTGAGTCTAGAAGAGTTTGGTTGGAGTGCTATGGAATTCCATTGCATGCATGGTCGAATGATACTTTTCGCAGAATAGGGGAGCAATGGGGCGAAGTGGTAGAGTGCGATAAACTAACGCGATCGTGTACCTCATTCATTGTGGGTAAAGTTCTAATTGATACGTGTGTTTTCGATATGATTAACGAATGGATGCACGTCACAATAGGGACAAGTGGATTCGACGTTCTTGTAAGAGAAGTGGGTGGAGAAGTGTATCGGGAGGAATGTTTTCGAAAGAGCAAGGAAGAGACAAGACACAGGCACATGACAAATATAGAAGAGCCGCTGCATGGAAGCTCTAGTTGCATATTGAATCATGGAGCTGAATGGAGGATGGCTGATTGGATCAGGCGGCGGTGCTGATGACAATAGAACGTAGAAACAAGGAACAAGATAAGGACAGGATGGTAATTTCAAGCCTTGATTTGAACGAATGGAATCACAACAATTCGAATTTTTCAGAAGGAAACGGCAATTATACGGCATTAATTGACAAGGCAGATTCCTAGGGATCTTATGTTATTGATTCAGAGGAAACAGCTTCCTATAATTATGCAGATGGATTAGATTGCCAAATAAATAATGTAATTAGGCATGATATCAGGCTGGGAGTTACGCGGCCCATTAAGGGTTTAACAAAACAGGCTAGGTGTGTGAGGGAGAAGGATTGCTGGACTAGGCCTATGAAGAACTGAAGATTGATGATTAGAGGTTATAGTAAACTCTCGTTGTAAGTATAGTTACTAAACCAAGCAATCAACCTTTCTTACAAACGTTTGGTTGTCACAAGTAACAAACCCCTAAATAAATTGATAACCGAAGTATTTAAGTCTTGGGTCATCTTCTCAAGGAATTGCAGGGAGGTATGTTCTTATTATTGGTTATGGGTTTTGTAAATTGGGGGTTTTGAGAATGAGGAACAATTAAAATAAATGACAAGTAAAATAAATAAATGACTGTAAAATAAATTCTTGGCAAAGTATGAGAAATTGGAAGTCCTATCCCAGTTATCCTTATCAATTGTGATGAGAATTGAATTTTTCTCCCACTATGTTAACCTCTAAATATGAAGGTAAGTTAAGTGGATGAATTAATTCAAATCCTCAAATTCCAGTCTTTCCTTGGGAAAAGTTAGAATTATTGGATCTCGAATTAATTCTTGAAGAATTCCAATTTTCAGTCAACAATGAGTTTGATAACTCAAGAGTTACCAATTAATCAACCAAAGCCAAAAGGGAATAAAATCTACTTGAATGAAAATAAATTGGATAAAGCCAAAACATCCATAACATATAAATCTAAAATACCTCAAATTATATTAAATAAAAATGTCAATTCTAACATGGACAATATCATCAGCCAATTGGGCAACATCAATCAAACACAAATAAAAATATCAGAGTAAATAAAAGTAGAAGAGAAACATAAATTATTGAACCTGATGAAGATAAAATAATCCTAAATTGAAAAGAAATCCTAATCCTAAAACCTAAGAGAGAGGAGAGAACCTCCCTCACTAAAAACTACATCTAAAACCTAAAATTGTGAGTAATGAATGCATGTTGAGTCTCTACGAGTTCCCTGACTTTAATCTGTGTTTCTGGGCCAAAAACTGAGTTGAAATGAGGCCCAGAATCTCTGCCAGCGACTTTTGTAATTCTGCAGATCGCGCGCGTCACGCGTCCGCGTCATCCACGCGTTCGCGTCACTTAGCATTTCTCGTACCACGCGTGTGCTTCGTCCATGCTTTCCACTCTGATTTCTTCCATTTTGCGCGGTCGCGTGAGCCATGCGACCGCGTGACTTCTCGCTGGTCATCTCCTCAATTCCTTGTGTTCCTTCCATTTTTGCACGCTTCCTCTTTATTCTCTAAGCCATTCTTGCCCTATGAAGCCTGAAATACTTAACACACAGATCAAGGCATCGAATGGTAATAAGAGAGGATTAAGATTAGCTAAATTAAGACCAAAGAAGCATGTTTTCAATCATAGAACTAAACTAGGAAGGAATTGTAAAATCATGCAAATCTTATGAATAAGTGGGTGAAAAGCTTGATAAAACCACTCAATTAAATACAATATAAACTATGAAATAGTGGTTTATCAGCCTACTGCTAGATTGCCAAATTGGGTTGGGTCTGACCCGATCCCATCCTCGACCCGCCATGACCACGCGTCCCAGACACAGGATCCGGTGAAGATGGTGCCTCCAAGGCTCAGCAGCTACGATCACGATGGGAAGCGACACGAGGGGGAGCATGACCCCGGCCGCCCAGAGTTGGAGGTAAAGGATCAGTCTGATGCGCTAGTTCGGGAAGGACGGAGGAAACAAGGAGCGGGTCTTGAACCTGGAAGGTTGGAGGAGACACGGCGCAAGTCGCGAAACTGGATGGAAGAGGGCTGCGGACCACGCAGCGAGATGGAGGAGGTTACATCAGAGGTAGAGGTTGGCGGGCTTGATGAAGGATTGACCCCTGCAGTGGAAGTCATCGGTGACGAGAATGAAGGAAGATTGCTGAGGAAGGGGTCGGCCATTAATGCTGAACCTGTACATATTCAAAGAAATTCCTGTAACTTGGACGACTCGAGGAGGAAGCGACTTGGAGGAGTTACGAGGCAGGGTACTGTTGGAGGCCTGATCAGGAACTGCAATATACCAGAAGCAGACAGACAGATTCGGGGACTGGAAGAGGGGGAGATCTTGCTGGATGGATTGAATCAGAACGGCAACGGACATGAGGAAGAAAGGGAGAATAGTGTAGAATCAGGTTCGGAGATAGGAGATCATTTAGATGATGGAAGGAAACCAGATCCTGAGGAAGAGAGACCGAGTTGGGAAGAGGAAATGGCTGAGAACAAAGCGGCTTGGAAACTAGCTGTGAAATCAGGAGCGTAATGCAGTGATGAGGAGGACCTCATGGCTATTTTACAAGAGCAGAATGAAGCGATTGCTATGAAACGGTGGCAGGCTAAGCAAAAAGAAAAAGTCCGAAGAAGCCGGCCAAAAAACTGTAAACAGGTGTGTAATAGTTTCGTTAAATGATTTTTAGTTCTTGGAATATACGGGGGTTGGGAGGTGCTGCAAAAATTAGTATGCTAAAGATGTTCAAAAATAAGTTTAGACTGGATATGTTGGGTCTCATAGAAACAAAAAGGAATTAATAAATAAATTTGATGTTGTGCGTATTTGGGGAAGTGACAGAACATGTTGGGAGTTTGTCAGTTCTATTGGGACTTTTAGAGGGTTATTGCTAATGTGGGATGGAGCGGCTTTTAAACTGTATAACTGCTATAAAGGGGATAGATGGTTGTGTATAGAAGGAGTTGTGGTAAAATATAACTTTCATTGTGCTATTTGCTTAGTGTATGGACCGCATGAGAGAGCTGAAAAGGTTTCCATGTGGGAAGAATTGAGTTATATTGCAGGATTATGTCAAGTGCCATTCTGTTTTTTGGGAGATTTCAATGAAATTTTGCATTTGGAGGAAAGGAAAGGAGTGACTACATTACCAGCATCTGCGGCAGAGTTTAGAACATGGATAAATGATATGGAGTTGTCTGATTTGGCACTGAACGATCGAAAGTATACTTGGTTTAGAGGACAGTCGTGCAGTCGTATCAATAGGAGCCAAGTCTCCTTGGGGTGGCTTGATGTGTACCCGGAGACATGTATAAGGAGTGGTCCGAGAGGTTTATCGGATCACTGTCCTTTGGTTATGGAAGACAGCAGAAGAGTTGAGGGTCCAAGACCATTCCGTAGCTTGGACTCGTGGTTCACGCATGAAGGGTTCTTGAGAATGGTGAAGGAAGAATGGAGGAAACTAGGTGATGTACAATTCTTACAGAAGATGAAAGCACTGTCAGAACCACTACGTAGATAGCATAAGCAGTATTTTGGGAATATGGCTGAGCGGATTAAGAAGCTTGAGGAAGAAATCAGGAAGGTAGACGATATGGTTAGTAGCGAACGGTATGACGGAACAACAGAGGCTAGGAGGAGGGCATTAGTAAGTTGCTGTGAAAAGTAGTATCTAAGACAGGAGATGCATTGGAAGCAAATGTCAAGATCTCGGCATGCCAATGAGATGGACCGAAACACAAGGTACTTCCATAATATAGCTTCGGCGAGAAGAAGGAATAACCGGATTGAGGCATTGGTGCTTAATGGGAGGCTAGTGAGGAATCAAGCAAGGATTAAGACTGCGGTTCGGGACTTTTACAAGTGCCTGTACCACCAGGAAGCGTCCCCAAAGGTGACCTTTAGGGATGGATTAGTTCATCGTTTAGAGAGGGAGGAAGCGGAAAACTTAGAGGCACTACCATCAGCAGAGGAAGTGAAGGAGGCAGTTTGGGATTGTGAATCTTCTAAGGCTCTAGGGAGTGACGGATACAATATGCATTTTATAAAAAAGTGATGGGATGAGATTGGAACGGAATTCACTGCAGCTGTGATGGATTTCTTTCAAACAGCAAGATTACCGGCAGAAGCTAATGTCACCTGGGTGGCGCTGGCTCCAAAATTCATTGGGGCTAAGGAGATAAAAGATCTCAGACCTATTAGTATGGTTAGGTGTATCTATAAGGTAATCTCTAAATTGCTGACACGAAGGATGAGGAGTGTTATGCCAGGCTTAGTTGGAGAATCACAGAGTGCCTTTGTGAAGGGGAGAAAGATACATGATGGAGCGTTAATTGCATGTGAAACTGTGCAATGGTTGAAACTGAAGAAGAAGGCATCAGTGATTATTAAACTTGACTTCCAAAAAGCCTATGACAGAGTCAAATGGTGCTTTGTTGATACTGTGCTGGAGAAGATGGGCTTCAGAAGAACATGGAGGGCGTGGGTTAGAGAGTGTGTTACATCGGATTCTATCTCTATTATGGTTAATGGGTCACCATCGAAACCATTCAAAATGGAGAGAGGACTACGTCAAGTCAACCCTTTATCGCCGTTTTTGTTTGTTCTTGTGGTGGACGTACTCAACAGGATGATTGGAGAGGCAGTTAGAAATGGTCGGATATCTCCACTCTTAGTCGGTAGAGATAATATAGAGTTATCACACCTACAATTTGCTGATGACACTATATTATTTTGTCCGCCGGAGGAGGAGACACTGAGGAACTATCAGAGGCTTCTGAGGTGCTTCGAAATACTGTCTGGCTTGAGCATTAACTTTGAGAAGTCTAACTTGATACGAGTGAACTATAGCTCGAAGTGGGCTAATCGGATGTGCCAGCTATTATGTTGTCAAGAGGCAGCTCTTCCGGTGAGGTACCTTGGCATTAGCCTAGGAGCAAATCCGCAGTTGGTAAAAACTTGGAAGCCGGTTCTAGATAAGGTGGAAGAGAAACTCAGCTTATGGAAAGCAAAAGTCCTTAGTAAGGCTGGTAAACTGGTACTTATTAAGTCGGTAATTAACAGCCTACCTATCTATTATTTGAGTTTGTACAAGATGCCTAATGCGGTTGCATGAAGAATTATATCCTTGTGGAGGAGGTTCTTTTGGGGGAAGGATGATGGTCGACCCAGTATGGCCCTTGTGAAGTGGGAGTTGATCCAAGCACCAAAGAAGCTAGGAGGACTGGGGGTGGGTGATGCGGTGATCAGGAATACAGCCTTACTGTTTAAATAGTGGTGGCGATTCTCTAAGGAGGACTGCCCTCTATGGAAGAAGATTGTATGCTCATGCAATAGCTTGATCCCAAGTCACTTGCTGTTAACCCAGGCATTGCCAAAGAGAGGCGATCCGTGGAGAGACATATGTCAAGTGCAAATAAGGGAGCAACATGTGGCAAAAGATGATTAATGGCCTTGCTTTAGAAGTAGGAGATGGAAGATCCACCAGATTTGGGAGGATACATGGCTGCAAGTGGGAAAGCTGAAAGACTCCTTTCCGAGACTCTTCTTAATTTCAAACCAAAAAGGATCAGTAATTGGGGAGTGTGGATTTTGGGATGGGATAGAGTGGGTTTGGCACTTCCAATGGAGAAGAGAACTACGACAATGGGAGACAGATACATTGAACCAACTGCTTCATGTCTTGCAATCTGTTAGACTAATAGCAGATGTGCAAGATAGAGTGGTGTGAAAATTTGATAAGGAAGACATTCATTCTACTAATTTATTTGTAAAGATTTTGTAGGAAGAGACTTTGGAGGAGGAGCTTCTAACATACAAGTTCACAAAGGAGAGCTGGAAAGGCCTAGTTCTGCCTCGAGTGGAGTTATTTGCTTAGTTTTTATTGGTAGGGCGGGTTAATACAAAGGACCGGCTGAGTAGGCTGGAGATCCTACAACAGAATGATGTCTTGTGCGTGCTGTATAAGAAAGATGTTGAAAATATACAACATTTATTTATTACTTGTGAGTACTCTTAGCAGGTGTGGAGTGCTTGGATCTCAGCGTTTGGACAAACGTGGGTTGTTCCTGGTACCTTGAAAGAGCTTTTCGAGAGTTGGAGATGGGTGCCGATGGGAAAAGAGAGGCGCAAGTATTGGCTATTTGGATTTTTCTCAGTTATATGGATTATTTGGTTACGCCGAAATGATACCATATTTCATAGCAAGATAACAAGAATTGGCGACTGTGTGGAGCAATCATTCTCTTGTGTTATAGAGTAGGGTTGTAAATAACTCATGTTGTTGATGGCTATACCGGAGATGACAAAGGAGTTGTGTTAGCTATATTGTTATTGTCTTAATGTAATTCTGCTCCACTTGAGTGTTGAGCTCTTACTTTCAAAAAAAAAAAAAAAAGAAATAAAGTACATATACTTTTAAAATGTGCCTATATATAAATTCTGTTATAGTTATATGAGATACATATACATACATAATTAAGAGAATAGTGATATTTACACATAGTGATATAGTTATTCTATTTGATGGGGATGTTGGTTGATTATTTGTTTCTTTTATGGGATTGAAAAGTTTTTAATTTAATTTCTAGAAACAAAAAAATTAATTATCTATCATAGTCATCTTTACACACATGCAAGGGCGAAGCTACATTATAGAGAAGGGGCAATGACCCCCCCAATTTAAATTTTTTACAGTAAATTATATGTAAATTTCAATTTAGCCCTCCTTTAAAATTTTATTTTAGTCTTATTTTATTGTGTAAATATTTTTGACCCCTTCTAATATTTTATCTAACTCCGCCCCTGCACAAATGTATAGTAGTGTTGGGACAAAGAATGATTTTTTTTTTTGACGAGAGGGCATTTCGACTGCTAATGATTTTGATTATAGAAAAAATGTTTCAACTACAAAAGCAAAAATGGGTAAATCGAAGTTAAAAAAAAAAAGATGGTACAAAGAGCGTCAGAGTTTAAAGGTAGTTATTTCCTTTCCTTGAGCATCAAGGCTTGCTACTCGACTATCAAGACTGAGTGGAGAATATGGGTACGAAATTTTGAGGAGTAAGCTGAAGAAGAAACGTGAGACTTGAAGACCAAGAAAGACGTGGGTTTCAAAACTTGGAGATTAGGATTCTTCATAGTCAAGGCTAGGTCATGGCTAAAAAAAAGAGGAAGTAAGATGGTGGATAACATACCCCATGTCAAGTCTATCTCCATGGTTTATAAATGGTAGAAATTCAAATGAGTTGGGAAACTTTAATTGAAAACACTAGATTATCACAAAAACTCATAAAATTTCTAGTCTTCATGACACAACGGAAGAACATGGAATGCAAGTGTATGTGAATATTAAAAGTCCATTTTTAATTTGTTTCCTTTTGCTTATTTGATTAATTGTCATTTATTTTCTTTGAATTTTGTTATTATTTTGTTTTAGTCAATATTTTACACTCTCATTGTATTCTTTATTTAAATTATTTATTTTTTTGTTGTTCTATCACTAGTAATTTTGACATAAAATTCTTTTTGATACTATAATTAAGTAATTCAGTCCATTCTTTTTTCAGAGAAATCGTATCTGCTTTTCGATACTTAAAATCTTGAAATCAAGATACCTTATCGAGATTACAAAAATCGAATGAAGCAAGTAGGTAGAAAAAGTAGATATATAAATATCAAGTAGTATAAAAAGAAAAGCAGATAGATAGATATCATTGCATATTTCGATTTTTACTCAGCTTTTGGGGCTGGTGCCATTGTTCTTTAAGAATTAGGGGTGAACGTGGATCGGATCGGATCCAATATCCGCAGTTTTTAAGTTTGGATCCTATCCAATTCGCACATTTTGTGGATTGGATCGGATCGGATATCGGATATATTCGCAAAATACAAAAATATTTTTAAAAACTTATTTTTATTAAAAAATATTAATAAAATTTATTTTTTTCTATTCTTTTAAATATATTTACTCTTAAAATAATATTAAACATATTTTTCTTAAATAATAAATTAAAATAATACAACGTATATAATAATTATTAGTTGAAATAAAACATAAAAATTATTTTTTTTATTTTTTTATTTTTACAGATATGCAGATATGCAGATATAAAAAATACTTACACAAAATTTATAATTCAATCCTATTAATGTGTGGATAGAATCCGATCCAATCTGATCGAATAGGCTTACAAATTAAATCTATATCCACAATTTTCAAATTAAATTCAAATAAATATCACAAATATACAAATTAAATTCGATCCATAAACATTCTATTAAAAACGGAAAGGATCCTACTCATGCTTCACCTATAATTGATACTGATAAATTTTGATTGATATACTTAGCGCCTTACATCACCATCCGACTATAATTATATATTTATATATTTATATTTGTTAGAGTAAAACTAGGGAACCAAAAGCATATCAGCCAAAACCCAGCCAAATACCTTTAGATGAATTCAAAATTTTTACGAGTTAATATATATAGATGTTTCTTTTATTAAGTATTAGAATGTTTCTTTTTCATATTAAATGGATGTTCTTTTATATATTTTTCGAATTTATGATTGTTAGAAGTGGATAGATTAATGTGAGAAAAAAGAGGAAGATTTTTATAGGTTTTAATTAGGTTTACTTAATCAATTTAAATTTTTTTAAATTTTGAATTTAAAAAATTTAAAATTAATTAATTATTGATATAAATTAATATAATTTTGTTTAGTTTTTGGCTGATAAATTTTTGGTTCCTTATACTTTTTCTATTTGTTAAAGGTTTCATAAACATTAAAAAACAAAGACTTACGTCAACGTCCGTAAAATTTTTCTTGATTTTTTTCTTTTTTTTTTTAATTTAAGAAAGATAATGGCAATCTTCTTTCAAATTAGATAATATACACTAATAAACTTCTACATAACAAAAAAACACTCATAAATCTAACTAGAAACGGAGTTAAACAATTTTTTTAAAAGGGACTAACATAAAAAAATATAAATTAAGAAAAAAATAAAAATTAAAAAAATTAAACTAAAAAATTAAAAATTTATACATACAAATTATTTATTTTAGGAGAATTATTGTCCCTTCCCTTTAACATGGCTTTGCCACTGAATCTAACACAACTTTTTCTTAAAGGAATATTTATAGAAAAAGTGAAAATAAGTGGAACAAATAAAAAGGAGCAGTTGAGATAAATGTATTTTTGTTGAGAAAAGAAAAACATGTTATAAGTTTGAGATCGCAGTGGTTTTCGGTCAGAGGCAGAATTAGAAGAAATATTAGAAGAAATTAAAAATATTTACATAATAAAATAATATTAAAATAAATTTTTTAAAAAAATTAAACTAAAATTTACATATAATTTATATGTAAAAAATTAAAATTAGATCGTAGTATATAGCTCTGCTCCTGTTTCCAGTTATTCACCACCAAACATTATTGCAGCTTCAAATTGTGAGTGTTACTTTCAAATGTGCTCGAATTTACTATCAATTTACTATGAATGAGCTATAATAATCCTATTGCAGCTCTTTGGCACATATTCTAGAGTACTCATATGGTAAACTATAAGGTAGGGGCGTTCGCGAATAATAAATATTAGACAATGCTGTTCTATACCAACCAATTCCTTCCAAACGTGATACAAAAACTATGTTCCTCAAATTATAATTGAACCACATTATTCGTACTACATGCTCTCAAATATTTTTTTTTTCTCCTCAATCCTTTTCCTTCTGATAGCCTTTTCTTATTATAGGTATTATTAAAAAATATTTTTATAAGTCCAATACTAAAAACTAGATTTAGGAGTATAAAAAATTTTAAAAAATAGTCTAATGATTAAATATTTTTTTGAATTTTAAAAGATATATTACAAAGAAGATACTAACTCCTTATAACTCATTTTAATGTTTAATAATTTAATTTTATAAAGATAATTATTACATTGTAATTTGACCATCATTCTACTATTAAAAAAATATTACAATATTAATTATATATAGACCTAAGAACATCCTATAAAGAGAGACCACAATAAGACATCAAGCATCTTATGATAAGAATAACTCATAAAAAGAGCAACTTACAAAAAAAAAACTTATAACATCACGACCTCGTAATATATGCAATATTCTAAATATGTTTACTAAGGTATGATTTCTAACTTAGTTTTTTTTGTGACCCATGCTAACTTGAGCGTCGGAGTTTTTGTAAGAATACCCGCACCATTAAGAATGACGAACTCGGGATCTTACGACCTCCAAAGAGGAAGATGTGATAAAGGTGCAGTGTTTGTAGCAAGAGCGTGTGAAAAATTGTAAAAGAAGAGGGGGAGTGAAGATAAGGAACTTAGGTATATTAAATGGCAAAACTCAACTACACTATTAGAGTTATCCTTCTTATATAGATACATAGATAAGTGCCATATTAGCTGGCTTCTAACTAACTATCAAAACAGAAAAGATTCTACTCCTAATTTCTAGTGATTCTCTTCTTTCTTTGGTTAACTGGTTTCCTATGAGTCAGGTAACACCCTCCCTCAAGTTAGGAGTGAAAATATTTTTCAGGCCTAACTTGCCAATAAGGGCAGAGAAGGTTCCTGGATTAAGAGGTTTGGTCAATAAGTCTGCAACTTGTTCACGAGTGGAAATTGGCAAAAGATGAATGACTTTCTCGAGCACCTTGTCTCTTACTATGTGACAATCGACTTCAATGTGCTTTGTTCTTTCATGAAACACTGGATTAGAGGCGATGTGAATTGCTGCTTGGCTATCGCAATAAATGCTAACTGGTTGCTGTAATTCTAGTTGTAAATCCAACAGGATCTTCTTTATCCATATGGCTTCTCGAGTAGCTGATGCAAGTGCCCGATACTCAGCTTCTGCGGAAGAGGCAGCTACAGTTGTCTATTTTTTACTTTTCCATGATACAATGGAACTTCCAACATAGAAACAATAGGCAGTAGTGGATCTTCTAGTGTCTGGGCAAGTTGCCCAATCTGAATCTGAGAATCATGTGACTGTGATGTCTACGCTTGCAGGGAAGAATAGACCATTAGCTGGGGCTCCTTTGATGTATTTGAGAATTCGGATCGCTGCCTTGAAGTGCACATCGGTTGGTGCTTCAAGAAACTGACTTAATTTGCCAATAGCAAAGCTGATTTCGGGTCGAGTATTAGCTAAATAGAGTAACCGGCCAATGAGCTTTCGATACTCAGTATTGGAGGGCAGTGGTTCTCCCCCATCTTTTGTCAATTTTGAAGAGTAATCCATCGGTGTGGAAGCTGGTTTGCAGTCCTCAAGTTGATGGTCTCTCAAGATATCTAGTACATACTTTCTTTGATACAAGGCCAGGCCATCCTTGCCTCGAGCAACCTCCATGCCTAGGAAGTATTTCAAGTCACCAATGTCCTTTATGCTGAATTTTGTATCTAACAATGACTTGATGAAGTTAATTTCAGTCATGTCATCGCCAGCTATCACAACGTCATCAACATAAATCAGCAAGGCAGTGAAGCCACTCAGTTGAGACTTGGTAAACAAACTAAGATTAGACTTTGATTGAGAATAACCAGAATCCAATAGAATTGTCTTCAGTTTGTTGTTCCATTGGCGACTGGCTTGTTTGAGGCCATAGAGGGACTTCTCCAACTTGCAGACCAAACCCGGGGGTGCATTCAAACCAGGAGGGGCTTGCATGTAGACTTCTTCCTCAAGATCACCGTGTAAGAAGGCCGTATTGACATCAACCTGTTTGAGACACCAGCCCTTGGCCACAGCAAGAGCTAACACAATTCTTAAGGTGCTGAGCTTTAAAACGGGACTGAAGGTGTTAAGGTAGTCAATGCCTGGCACTTGTGTGAAGCCTTTAGCCACCAGCCGTGCCTTGTATCTTTCAATGGTGCCATCAGGATTGTGTTTCAGCTTAAACACCCACTTACAACCGATTGCCCTCTTTCCAATTGGAAGAGCAGTGAGCCGCCAAGTCTTCAGTTTCTGAAGAGCATCGAGTTCCTCTTTAATAGCGCTTCTCCAACAATTATGTTTTATTGCTTCTTCGAAGTACTTGGGTTCTTTATCAGTGGAGATGGCTAGGGAGAAGGATTTATGATTTGAAGAAAGTGCACTATAAGACAAAAAATGTGAGATTGGATACCTTGAATCTGAGCTAGAATCTGTTGTGGTACTTATACACTGATAGCTTTCCATGTATTTAGGTGTCTTTCTTTCTCTGGTGGATCTTCTTGGAATCAAATTTTGTTCAGTGTTTTGTGCTGTTTGAGATGCATGCTGTGTTGATGGAATGAAAGCTTGTGATGTATAACTAATTGTGTCTGTCTCGTGTCCTGAGGGATTCTCATGTAATGATGCATGTTCAAGTGAATTATTAATGTCATTTGCCACTGCTTGAGTGCTAGTGGGTGCTGGTGTAGGTATAGTAAAAGTGGATGCAGGGATAGTACATACGTCATATGTGAAAGGATCATGTATGAGTGGATGTTGACTATTGCTAGATGCAGAATGAGGAATAGATGAATTAGAGCAAGTGTTTGAGTTTTGATTAGAAAAGGGAAAATGATTTTCATAAAATATTACATTCCGAGACACAAATATCTCTCTTGAAGTCATATCCATCAAAAGGAAGCCTTTGGTTCCTTCCTTAAAACCAAGAAAAACGCATCTCCTAGCCCGTGGATCTAATTTAGTTCTACCTGAACTGATTGTGCTAGCAAAAATCAAACAACCAAAAATTTTAAGGTCAGTAATTATTGGAAGTGAGTTATGCAACACATAATAGGGTGACAGATGGTTTAAAAACTTTGATGAAATTCGGTTTATGACGTGCACAGCATGTGCTACTGCAAGATTCCAGAAACATTTTGGCACATTTGAATGAAATAGAAGTGCCCGTGTCACTCCTAAAATGTGTTGGTGCTTTCTTTCAACAATCCCATTTTGTTGGGGAGTTTCGACACATGAACGTTGATGTAGTATCCCAGTTTCATTATAAAATGACTGCATTAAAAATTCTGCACCATTATCACTTCTAATAATTTTGATTTGTTTATGAAATTGAGTTTTTGCAAACACAACAAAATTCTTTAACAAACAAGTGGCTTCAGATTTTGATTTCATAAAGTTCACCCAAGTAAATCTTGACTTATTGTCTACTATAGTAAGAAAATATTTGTGTCCATTTATTGAAGGAATGGAGAGAGGTCCCCATATATCTACATGTATCATATCCAAACAATGTTGTGATTTGGTAGTGCTTAAGCTAAATGGCAGCAACTTTTGCTTTGCCAAGTGACATGCATGACAGGGATTCTCATCAATGTCATAGGTAATGAAATTATAATGTTTTTTCATGTCAATTAAACCACTACATGATAGATGTCCTAGTCGATAATGCCATAAGTCCTTATCTCTTATGCCTTGTATATTCATGATGCATGTGTTAATGCTTGTGCCAAATTGCAGATTCCTCGCTTCAGCTTTCAGTGTATAAATGCCTCCATCAGATTCAGCTTTGCCAATTATCCTCATGGAACTGCAGTCCTGAATCTCACAAAGTTTATCATTAAAAATCATTTGGCAATGCAATTTGGCCGTGAGTTTGGAAACCGAAACTAGCTTGTAGTTGAAAGAAGGTATGTATAATGCATTTGTCAAATATAGATTTTTTGAAAAATGTATTGTTCCAATTGTGTTGCTGAATGTAATAGTGCCATCTGGCAGCCGCACTACAATTGGATCAATTTTGTGATATGTTTGAAAATCATTAAGGGAGTATGATACATGGTCTGTAGCCCCAGTATCAATTACCCATGTTGTGCACTTATTGTTTGAAATTGTTAGTGTCTTAACATTTGTTTTGAATTGAAAAATATGTACCAAATTACCTTGATGAGGTGGTGACTGTGATTGTGTCACAATTTGGTCAGTGCTTTGAATAGGCTTTAGCTCATAATTGCCCAAGAGTGCTAATAAAGCTTGTTTTTGCTCTGCAGTAAATTCAGAATTGACAGCCTTACTTCCGACCAGTTGGCTACTGAATTTCTCATTGTCTTCCTCAGTTGCTGCTGTTGTCATGTAGTTTACAGCAGCTTCTCTACTAATCATTTGCTTCAAGTGTGGAGGATAACCATGCTTCTTGTAGCATGATTCAATGTTGTGTCCTAGCTTCCTACAATGTGCACATTGCACCTTTCTACTTTGTCCTCTTCCGCTTTGATTTCTTCCTCCTCTACCTCTTCCTTTCCCTCTGTTTTGTCCAGATTCCACAAAGTTCAAGGAAAGAGTAGAATTGTTCACGATCTGTGGGGAGAGCAATTCACTTTGGAATTGTCTTTCTTGTTGGGTGAGCATTGCAAATACATCGTTCGAGCTAGGAAGAGGATTCATCATCATCACTTGTGATCTCACAGTAGAATATTGATTATTTAATCCTCTCAAGAACCTGGTTATTTGATCTTCAGACCTGTGACTCCTAATTACTCCTAATCCACAATTACAGGTTACGCCACATTGGCACATTGGAATGCTTCTGAAATTATCCAGCTCTTCCCAAATTGTCTTCAATTTTGTGTAATATGAAGTTACATCAAGTTCGCCTTGTCTTATGGCATACAATTCTTCTTGAAACTCAGCCACTCGGTACCTATCACCCTGGTGGTATCGGTGCTCAAGTTCGTTCCAAATATCATGGGCAACATTGTTCCATATCACAGATTGAGAGATGCTTGACTCCAGAGAAAGATTAAGCCAAGACACTACGTATGTATTACACCTTTTCCAGGGTTCAAACAAGCTATCGCCTTTTTCTGGTTTGGTTATCGTTCCATCCACGAAACCAAATTTGTTCTTCGATTCCAACGCCAATACCATTGCTCTCCTCCAAGATCCATAATTCTTTCCATTCAAGATCACATTCGTAATCGATACTCCAGGATTCTCAGAAGCATGAAGATAGTAAGGGTTTGACGATTCTTGTGCCGAATTCAAAAAAGGGTAGGAATTGGATTGTTACCTCGACTCAATTGAGTTTGCAGTGCAGTGATTTGATTAAGGAAGTGAGCGATGCTCTGTAGATCGATGGTTGTTGCATCAGGTGAATCTTGATTGCTACGATTAGGTTCTGCCATTGATACTCCAAATCAGTGCTAGATGTGCACGATTCGGACACTGAAATCTCTAGATTGTAGTGAGACACAGTGACCAAGTCGTTCTTCTCTCTCAACTCTTTTCTTGAACCCACGCTACACTATTAGAGTCCATGCTCACTGCACCATGATAAAGGTGCAGTGTTTGTAGCAAGAGCGTGTGAAAAATTGTAAAAGAAGAGGGGAGTGAAGATAAGGAACTTAGGTATATTAAATGGCAAAACTCAACTACACTATTAGAGTTATCCTTCTTATATAGATACATAGATAAGTGCCACATTAGCTGGCTTCTAACTAACTATCAAAACAGAAAAGATTCTACTCCTAATTTCTAGTGATTCTCTTCTTTCTTTGGTTAACTGGTTTCCTATGAGTCAGGTAACAAAATGAGACAACATCGTGTCTCCAACCTACTCTCTATAATTTTGTTTAGGTAATTCATAACTTTGGAAGAGCAAAAATACTTATAAACAATATAGAAAAAAGAGCAAAAAATGTATGGGCACAAAAAACAAGCATTAAAATACATAATACAAAAGTTTCACAAAAAAGATGGAAAAGTTTTGTGATCATATTATTATACACTTCAAAGACTTATAATTGCTAAACTAATTAAATGGTCAATGATTTGGAGACTTAATAACAACGTAAAAAATGTGAAGCAAAAAATCAAAAAAAAAAGTTTTTGTAAATTTTTCACAAAAAATACAACTTGACAACTAGATATCGAAGTTTGCAAAATCCGAAGATGGAAACTCGTTTTCATGTTAAAAATTCTAATTAAACTCCTTGAAACCAAATCACATCCATACTTAAACACATAAAGGTATAATTTATTTTATTTAAATTTTTATAAAATATTTTAGAACATATTATTATTTAAAAAATAATATAAAAATTTGTGGTAGATATAAAGAAATAATATTTGAATAATTGTTTATTGAAAAAAAAATCATGAATCAACTAATCTAAATTAAAAAAATCCATCATTTAATTCTTCAAACAATTGCTTTAAATCGGAAAAAAATTTCTTTAAATAGATTACACTTAAATAAAAAAATTTATGCAATAGTTTTAAGAGAAATAATTTCTTTATTTTAAACTCAATATTTTCCTAATGGAGGTACTATTTCAAGCATAATTTCTTTATTCTCAAACACTCGAGCTTATAAGCTATGAGTTGGGGTATTCATCACCGGAAGTCCATAAAACCAAATAAAAGAAATTTAAGAAAAAATCATTTCGACATTTAAAAAATGAAAACGTCAAACTCTTGATCCTAGAATCACAATATGCAAACTTTGATTAAAAAAATTTAACTTCTAAACTCAAATCGAGGTAGTAACATTCGATTAATAGAAGTTATTGTCATGAGTTCAGATTTTATAAGAAAAATAAGTAAAATAAAAAGTTGCCTCACCTTAAAAGATGAGATGTTTGAGTTGAGATTTAAAACTCGAAAAACCTTTTTCAAAAGAAAGACACACTTTTATTGAAAAACTGTTCTACAATATTTCTATAAATAATACTAAAAACTGGATTCAAGAAAAGAAGAGGTTCTAAAAAATCAATTGATAATTAAGTAGAAAAAGCAAAAATAAGTGGAACAAATAAAAAGTTAGGATAAATGTATTTTTGTTGAAAAAAGAAAACATGTTATAAGTTTGAGATCCCAGTCATTTCCAGTCATTTACCACCAAAGATTATAGCAGCTTCCATTGTGAGTGTTACTTTCAATGTGCTCGAATTTACTATGAATGAGCCATAATAATCCTATTGCAGCTCTTTGGCACATATTCTAGAATACTCATATTCTAAAATAAAGTTAGGGGCGTTGGCGAATCGTAAATATTAGACAATGCTGTTCCTCAAATTATAATTGAACCACATTATTCGTACTACATGTTCTCAAATTCTTTTTCTTTTTTTTTTTCTCCCCAATCCTTTTCTCTCTGATAGCCCTTCTCTTATTATAGGTACCATATTGCATTACTGGTAAGAGATTATTTAGGTATTAACGAAAAAAAGATGACATAGTTGGCATTCAGTAAAAAAACTTTTTGAAGTGACATACAATATCATTTTAAAAGGTAAATTAATAAAATTTAATAATTAGATTAAAAAAGCTAAAGATAAAATACATTTCTGCACCATTGATCTAAAGATAAAATCTCTCGCTTCATTATATAAATTACGATTCTCACTTTAAAATTCATTTGACTTTGTTTTACAATATAGACAAATTAAACATTTTGTCACTGATCTTTTTCAATTTTATTTTACTAACAAAACACTATCTAACCATTCTAAGGCAAATACAGTATATGCATTCCTGCACAAAATCTTAAAACCTAAAACTGAAAAAAGCAAAGGTAGGCTTTGGACTTGTGAATTTCCATTTAAATTTAGAAAATTTAAAATATTGAAAGTGGGAGACTACGAAATTTAGGGTGACGAAAAGGACCTAGAAGGTTAGAAGTCTACCACCCTAAACCCATTCTATGGCACCGGTAGACCTTAGTTGGCGGAAAAGGGCGGGTATTAATTAATGATTAAATAATTATTTTTTTGAGCCATTTGACTCCTCAACGGCGCAAGTCGCAACCAACCAACCCTACTCACATTTCATTATTCAGTCAATAAATCGCGTTGAGCTCAGCACCACACACACATACACCACTCCCTTCACATCACGCCACCATCCTCTTTTTCACACACCATAACTGCTTCACGCGTTTTCTGTTTCCATTCCTCCCAACTTTTTTATTTTATAATAATTTATATACTGCATTTATGTTTTCATTTATTTAACTAATACACTACTGTAGCTGGAAAGAAATTATACAAATTATACTCAAATCATTAGAATAAACATGTGATCCACAACCAGGGAAAAAATTAGAAATCAACACTATAAATAATTTCATTAATACTATGTTAGTTGTTCTACTTTGATTTTAAAAGATAACGTTCTATTGTAATTAGCTCAAATTAAAACTCATAAAAATTTCAAATTAAAAAAGAACTTGATTCGATATCCATGTTATTCCAAAATTATCGCCGATTGATAACGTGAACAGAACACCAACCAATCATTCATATATCTCCAGCCACCATCACAAATAATCGAAATAAACAAATATTATATCATAATTAAATCGAAATTTCTGACATTTGCGAATCTATGAAATTAACTCCCAAACTAAGAGTAATCATCTTCCACAACAATGTGCAGAGATTACAAGATCAGACTTTCGGGAAATGAAAAATGAAAAAGTAAAATAAAAGAAAATATGAAAGTGCATGAGACTTGATAAGAAAGAAAGCAATCACAGGTTCTACGCAAAGCAAACAGGTTATTTCAGCATTTAACTAGGAAATCAACTAACTCCTAAAAACACTACTAATGCTTCTTTTTCATCATCAAGTCATAACCTAACACCTAAAATCAACCGTAGAACGAGTGAAGTATATAAAGAACAGTTACTAACAACTATATTTACAACTTGTTACGTTAGGTACCTAAAAAAACGAGAGTTTCTGGATGTGAAGACGCACCGTCTTTTTCAATGGATTCCGATTTGTAACGGTTTGGTTCCGAATTTTCAGGAGCGAGCCATCATCTTCTTGAACTCCTCGAAGTTGACGTTGCCGTCGCCGTCAGCATCAACGTTCTTGATCATGCGGCGGCAGTCAGAGAGGGAGCACTTCTCGCCGAGGCGCTTGAGTACCGCGTGGAGCTCCGCGGCGGAGATGAGACCATTCTTGTCGAGATCGTAGAGGTCAAAGGCGTCCCTAAGCTCCTTGGATTCGTCGGCCACGGTGCCGGTGCAGTGGAAATCGGCGAACTCCTTGATGTCGATGTAACCATCGCCGTTCTGGTCGATCTCCTCCATCATGCGGCGAACCTCGTCGGAACTCGTTTTGGATCCTAGTGCCAAAAGCATCTCCTTCAGCTCAGAGCAAGAGATCTTGCCGTCGCCATTTTTGTCAAACTTGTTGAAGATCTTGCGAACCTCATCCTCCATGGCGGCGTAGTGTTCCTAGTTTTTCCTTCGACTCAGCGCAGTGGTGAGAGTGAGAAGCGAAATCTCAACTCTCTCCTTTTTTTTTTTCTGGCGCGCTCTGAAGTCTGAAGGAAATTTGCGGAGCGTAACGGCGTGAATTTATATCGGCGAGTCGTTTTTTCACGCGGTTTCTTGAGGAACGCGTTAATAGGAGCAGTTAAGTGTACGTGAAGAGGAAGGGTTGATGTGACTGTTAAACCAGTAGAATTTGGACGCGTGTCTCTTCTGCACGTGATGGAGTGCACGAGAAGGTTATGGTTATGGTTATGTGTTGTGTGAGGGAAAAAAAAAACAGAAATTCAACTAGAAATTATTAGTCTGTTATATATTATTAAAATTAAATTTTTTCAAATTAATAGTATATTGGATGTAGTATATTTTTTAAAAAGTACTTTTGGATTTATATCATTTTATTTATTTTAAATATGTTAATTAATTAATTATTTATTTAAGAGTAAAGTGACAAATAAATTTTTAAAAAAATAAGAATTTATATTTTAGATAAATTAGTCTCTAAAGAAAAAAACGTATCGATAAAGTCTTTTAAGATAACAAACGTTGATAAGTTGATTTAAATTAAGACCTTCTATTCTAATTATAATAGCTAATTTGAAAGCAATATATTCATATCTACTATTTTCGAGGACTTTATTGATATTTTTTTAGGAACTAATATGTTTGAAGTATAAATTTTTAGGGATTTATTTGTTACTTTACTCTTTATTTAATTTAATTGAAATAAATATTAAATTATTTAATATTTTATTTAACCATATTAATTATAACTAATCAATTATATTAATTATTTGATTGAATTGAAATAAATAAATAAATTTTATTTTAATTTAAATTGTTTTTTATTTTATATATTTTAATTAATAATTTTAAAATTATTATAATTATTTATTTATTTAATTTGATTAAGATAAATATAAATTATTTAATATTTATTTTGACTATATTAACTATTATTAATTAATTACATTAATTATTTGATTTGAATGAAATAATTGAATTGATTTTATTTTAATTAAAATTAATTTTTTTATCTTATATATCTTGATTAATAATTTTAAAAAATATTATGGTATATTTATAAGATATCTTTCATTTAAAATTAGGACTAGGGATTCTAAAGTGTAAGTTGTGTTCCACAGAACTAAAGTGTAACTTCTTTGGCGTTGAATACATCAATTTAATCTTTCGTTGATTTGTAAATATTTTCTAATGAGTTAATATTTAATAATTTAATTCATCATAAATTTATTTTATTCATTAGTACAATATATTTACTTAAATATTATCTTTAATGATATTTTTATGTCTCTATATTTATCATAACTGCCAAATTGTACCTAAAAGTAGTACTATCTAACAAAACAATTTCTGTTTTAGGCTTTTAGCCAAATTTTCGGTATTGAAAAAATGTACGGAAACAATTTCTCGTAAATCATAATATAAATGCACTAGTGCTAGTGGCGAGGAAGTTATGATTGAAACTCTTACCTGTCTCACGCGTTGTCCTTGCCGTTGGCTAGTTAGTTTCTCATAGTTGCTGAATGACTGAATTATTGTTGGTTCAATTTATGAATTATTAATTGAATTGATTAATTCGATCTCGCTTAAATAAAAATATAAAATTCACGTAACCTATTATCTAGTTACACTATTACATAAATATTTAGTCATAGGTCAATTCTAAAATCTAATAATATAATTTAATTAATTTTTTATTAAGTCAATTTCTTTTTTTTAAGTAAATACAATTTAATTTAAATTTTATAATCCGAGTGGTTACCAATTTAAGCATTTAAATTTAAACAGTTACTATTTTCTACTCTTAATGAGGTCGTTTAAAATTTAAAATTTTCAAAAATAATAAATAAATAATATATATATAGAATAACAGTAATAGAAATCCCATTTTTATTTTGTTTCCATTCTGATAAAATTTTAAAATAATTAGTAACAAACATTTAACAATTAATTTAGTATAAATAATATTACTTTGTTAGTTATTATTTTTAAATATTTATTATATTGTATACTTTTAAATTATGTACGCTAAATATAATAATTATATAACAATTATTGTTTTTCAAGATAAAAAAACAGCGCTGTTTTCTTCTGTTTTTTTTAAATATATATTATTACTTTTCTTTGTATATCATTATATAATAGATCTATTTTATATATTTTTAACATATAAAACAATTATATATTTAATCAATGTAATATGTATTTTAGATTTGACTACAAATAAACTTTTGAAACATGTATTAAATATATTCTAAAATTTGATAAGTATTTTTCGAGTTTTATACTCATATGTCTTATGATATAAAAAATAAAAATGATGCGATAAGTTAATTGTATAGAGTTTAATTTAAATATAATACTTTATATTCAAATAAAATATATAAAAATACTATATATTAAATTTATGTACAATTAATGCGGAAAATATATAATAAAGAATAATTTAATCTCTAATTTTTGAAAATTATCATAATTATTGTTATGATATAATAGATTTTTTATTATTTTTAATTTCATCATGGAGGAAAGGGGCTTTTTATTCTTTTTTAAATTTATTTATTCTGCTTTTTTTTTTTCTTTTTAACGGGAGAATACCTCACGATAGCGTGTGGACTTTAGGGTAGAAAAACAAGGCATGTTGGCATGTTGTAATTTTCATTTTTGAACAATATAAACTAGCTTACGTATTGTGATTGATATGAATTGTGGCACTAATTAATTTAACTAATGGAGTATTTGTTTATGAGTTTATCTATACAAGTTCCTACTTTATTTTGTTAACGATTAACGATGATGTCATCAGTACGTTGGCTCAATTACCTTAATTCCAATAATCAGTGTCGTACTACATGCTTAGTAGTAGTTAGTTACAACTATATATGCATAAAGCCATAAAGTGCTAAAATACAAATGAGTACGTACACGTGTATAATGCGATGTATAAAAAATTAGACCGTCTATGAATTTTTGTCTAAATTTTGTCTAATTTATTTTTTTAGTAAGTTTTAATTTTTTAAAAATTATTTATTCTTATATCTTTTAAATTAAATAATAACTTTTAACTCTTTTTAGTAAATAGACACCACTTTTTAGATATCATAACATTCACCAAAAAATTATACAAAGGATGACGAAACATAAGATTTACAAGAGTAACGAAAATAATATAAATTAATAATAATGATAGGGGGGTCAAAAAGTACTCATAATTTATTTTATTTAATATTTATTAATTATTATAATAATTAATATCGGTTATTTTTTACTAATTTTTTATTAAATATTTTTAATAAATTAATATCAATACTTCATATTGTTTTAATTGAAATGTTTAACTCAATCACGTGCATTATAGTGTCGACTTATATAAATGGATGTATATCGTTATTCCTCCTTATCAACTTGTGCAATACACGTTGACTGACTTAAGAAATGAATAATTTATGAGGACCTTTTTTTTTAATTCTTTAACTGAACCCCAAGTAATTAATGTAGCTAAAACAAAAAGCTCTAACCTATTGTTATTTTAAAGGAAAAAAAACTTTGTTCTGTAATGTTGTTTTCACAATCAATGGCCGGTCTGATTTATTGCAAAAGTTATCTTCTACCAAATAAGATTGACATCATTCATTAAACAATGTCATCATACTATTGTTTCCCCCCTTGGTTAGACCATTAAAATTTAAGGACAACGATAAAAAAAACAAAAAAAAAGTCAAAATTTATTTTATTTAGTATTTATTAATTATTATAATATTTAATAAAATAAGTTATAATTATTTTTAATTAATTTTTTATTATTACATATTTTACAAAATTTAAATAATTTTGATAGAAAAGTATAATAATTTTCTTACAAATAAATAATTTCATGTTACAAATATTTCTCTTAACTCGCAGAGCGTCGCCATATTACACATATAAAAAAGTTTTAAGATATTACTAATCAGAATATATAAATATCTTAGTTTGATCTATTTTATATTTTATCATGTCAATAAATTTTGAAAGTTATGAAATTAAAATAAAAACAGTTCATAATCACAAATTTGATTAACAAAATATTTAAAAAAAAAAACTATCTCTTTATATTTTAGTTGAGATTTGAAAAGTTCTACAAAACAAAGAGAGCTAGAGAAAAAAAAAAAGAATTTTAATTCATTTTAGTTTATCAAATTTTATCAACCTACTTTATGGTTCTATTTTTCAGTGGGTAGAGCAGATAATTCAATTTATTGAAAAACCTATTTTTATTTTTGCTTTTAGTCTAATAATCTTACTTATAACCTTATTTAATTATTATTATATACACTTTTTTGTTTATAACGAACATTATTGGATAGAAGTAGATACTACCCTTTGGATGTTTATGATACCCTCCAACAAATTCCAGGATCTGTGGTATTCTGAGAATCATAGAGGCAACATAACATAGAAAATCAGAAGAAGAATGGGAAGGAAGGTGTCATCAATTGGCACTTGGCATTTGGCAGTGATTTATGGAATGGGCAGGAATTAGGAATAGTAGGGTCCCCCTAATTGCTGTAACCAAAACTTTTGTTTTGTTGTGTGCTACCCACATGGCCAGATTGCATGCGATTGTCTTCTTGGTCCAACCTTTTTTCTTCTCACATGCCAACACATCTCACATAGACACATACTATCAATTTATTTCTTTTTCTTTTTCTTTTTCCCTCACTTTCTGCTAATTTTCGTGGTTCCTGTTCTGTAGTTTTGGTAGGCAATATCTTCTTTCCATCTGTTGCTATATAAGATCTAATGATGGGATGGGTTGGGCTGTGGCTGGCACTGCAAGAAGCTACACGCTTTTGCGAACAATAATGTTTTCCACAACACTTAGAAAAAGCGTGGGCTCTTTAACACACAAATAAATAAATAAATAAATAAATAGATCTCTAATTTTTTATTTTGCAGATATTTTTACCCTTGATAATTTGAAAATATTTTTATATTAGGTCTCTGACCTCTTTAAACAATGAACATATGCATTCTTCTATTTATATGAGTCTGTCAGACCCAACAAAAAAGTCTAACATAACTCTCATTGTGTTGGCCTAATCGTTACGAATGCACACGTGGAGGGGGAGTTTTTAAAGCGGGACAAATTAGTCTCTCCTTTCTTCAAAATAGCGCCGTTTCATAAGCACTCAAGCAAGCATCTAAAGATCTTAGCAACAACGGTGGCAGCTTCTGCATCAAAAACAGAAGTCATCTTCTTCCTCTATCTCCTTCTCGTGATCTAAATCGATCAAATCCTCGCCAAGCTCCAACTTCTGAAGCTCCACAAGCTTCTCCACCAAACCTTCCTTGAGCATGGCCTCCACCACTTCCTTTTTCCTCCCAAATTATCCAATTTCGAGCACACAATCCACTCCCAAATCCCTTATTTCCAGCTCCTCGCAATCCAAAAACCAATGATATTTTCACTGTTCAATTCAATCTCATCCATAAACGACGACTTGATTTATTCGATCAGAGAACAGAACCTTAATCAAACGTAGCAAGCCCATACCCACTAGAGCTCGAATGGTAGGGTCCATGAGAACCTGCTCGATGAACACATCCTTGTTGAATCGAATCAGTGTCGCCACAGCCAGCCCCGCGTGCTCCTGAACATTGAGGGATCAGAGCACTTAGCGTCGAAGATGGTCATAGAACCTTTTTTTACTTCTTCAGTGCTAGTAGAGCCATAGAGCCTTTGCTGCCTCCTCCGCCATTTTCAATTGTCGTGTACAGTGGCGAAAGCACATGAAACATAGAACAAAAGCCAAAACAAGAAGCAAAATGACAACCCCAATTACAACACTAAAAATCACCCATTTCTTTGAATTTTCGGAGCCACCACTTGGCAAAGTAGTCTCCAGTGGCAGCAGAGGCTCCGGCGGCTGAGCCACCCTCTACAACTTCTTTAGCGGCTCTTTTTTTAGAGGAACAGAGATTGAAGTAAAGTAGTAGATAACTGAAATTTCAGAAAGCTCATTCACTTCCAAAATGGAGGGAGTGGATGCTCTTATGAACAATCCATGCTTGGATTTTGGACTCAATGGAGTTGGTGAGCTTGGAGATGGAGTGAGTGGAGAGTCGTCCGGAGAGGAATGAGCAGAGGGAGTGAGAGCGGTGGCGAAAAGTGGTGGAGGTTTAAAGGAACAGAAGGAGTGAGAGCTTAAAGGTATGCTTGGTTGAGTGCTTATAAAACTGCGCCGTTTTAAAGAAGGGGGACTAATTTGTCTCATTTTTAAAATTCTTCCTCCACGTGTGCATTCGTAACGGCCAGATCAGCACAATAGGAGCCATGTCATACTTTTCTATTAGGTTTGATGGACCCAAATTAACGGAGGGATGCATATATCCAACTTTTAAAGAGGTGTGTGCTCTGTTTAGGTAGAGTTGCAAATTTTACTTTAATCTTATTGTCAATGTTTTTAAAAGGACAAATCACATGTTTAAGATCATTGAATTTTAAAATTACATAAATATAACATTTGAAAATTATTTACATTTTAGTCATAATCCTAATATATGTAAATCGTTATAGATGATAGGATTTTCAAAATTTACAAATAAAATCTCATAATCTATCGCAAATTATGAAGGATTAGGATAAAGTATAAATCGTGAAAGCGGTTTATGCATAAAAATAAAAGCACATAAAATACTATTAGGGGTATAGCGGATAGATTATGCACAAAATCATAAAGTGAATTCATGAAGAGGAGTAGTGAATTATGAAAAGATGGTTTAAGATAATCCTTGATCCCTCTAGTGGTTTATGACTTTAATTTCATATTATAAATACTAGTTGAACGTGATTGTGATATAGAATGATCAAATATACAATGTCTAGTGAGGATAGTTTTTTAGGTCTTGTGCACTATACATGGAAGATTCAGAAAACCAAAAGAGATCATGGGAGTAAGTTTACTGACAAAGAATCTTTGAGTATTTTTATCCGTTCATCAAATAATTTTGTGGATGTTCAAACCAGTATATTGCAGAAACTTGAGGTGTGTGGAACCAAGTGGGTGGAGAAGTTATTTTATAAGATCCTAATGTTGTTGTGTCAACTGGTGTGAAGTACAATATATTTGTGATAGGATCCGATGAAGATATGCAAGTTCTATTTAATTGTCAAAGAAATTTTCCAAAGGTGAAAACATATGAGTTGTATACGAAGTTGGAGGATGTTATCACCATTTTTTAGGATCAGCTCTGAATCCTTAATCAACAATGTCAGGGGAGCTATGAGTTCGATGCTTGTAGTTGCACTGGCCGCAACGTTAATTGCATCTCTATCTTTTGTGGTTAATTTGAACTGCGAAGATGCGATGCTTATGTGGTGATAATCATTCCTTTTGCAAGCTGGCAATTGTGTTGACTAGTTCTCCTCACATGATTTTTGGTTGTGTAAAGGACAGAGAACCATGTCAAGAAAATCCTTCATGGCCCTCAATAATCTCAAATGTTCCTCGATAAGTATCTCTGGTGAACCACTGCCACCATCTCAATAGCAGAATAAAGCTCTCACAAAAACTGAAAAAGAAATTATGGTTAGAGAACAACGTAAAGAGAATACTAATGTGTACATATCATACTACTGAAAACCCTAAACAACTTCCATGTTGAGCACGCAATCTAGCCAAAGGAAAGGACCTTGAAGAATAGAAGCTTCTTGGCTGTGTCCATGCCGGCGTTGCTAGTTGATCAGTTCTTAAAGCTCACGAGGCTCTGCCGGTCCAGCCCAGGAGCAGTAGTGCCACGACCATGAAGAGAGAGCTCAAGATCAACCTTATAAAATACATGGAGGCCGGTGGACAGATTAGCCTCAGGGCGCTCCACTAGGGTATGCTAGCCTCCGCCTTAGGCATTGAGATCCACAGTCTTCTTATTTATATCTCTGTTACCACACGCCATCTAGCTATGCTTCTACTTGAACGAATGAAAAGATATTTTTAGGTTTATGAAAAATATCACTTTGTCTTATTCTCTTTATTCTTTTTTTGGGTCAACTATCTATTTCTATTTTCTAGTTATTAGTGGTGTGCTGCTCTAGTTGTGGTATCCCAAGCTATCTTGTGTGTATGAACTTATCAAAAAAAAACTATATGTTTCTTTTTTCTTGTGATGTTTGTATCTCAAGAAATGAACTTTTAGTTACAAACAATTTAATCATGTATTAATAGAAAATTAACACTAATTTTATTGTTTTTATTAATATTATTTTTTGGGATAATATCTAAAAGCTAATACAATTTTTCTAAAGAAAAATACAAAGATAAATTCTTAATGTTGTAAAACCATAGTGATTCTTTTTGCAACATGGCAATAATGGATACTTAAACACCAAAATACAACTAGTAAATTTTTGTTTGGAAAATGTTGTGTGATTATTTTATCTTGTATATTTAGTTGGATGTGAAACTTGTTTTATGTGGATTTTAATATCTCTACGTATCAACTACGTGTGAGACAAAAATAAGTATAAACATTATATATTCTCCTTTTTGTAAAAGGAAAAAAAATCTTTTAAGGTGTTCTGCTAGTGTTTTGGTGCTTCTAGGAATTTTGAGTGGGGAATCCTAATTTTGCACCTCCGTGTACTTTACTCACTCGAATCGGTGTGATTGTGAGCAATAGAAGGAAGGGGATCAGTGGATAATGGAGGAGGAGATGATCGTGAGAGGCTGAAGAAGAATGGAGTGATGGTTTTTTATGATAGTGACATTCAGAAAGGATTGGAGGTATGTAAGAAGAGCCTGATGGGTCACATTCTAGCAGATAAATAATTTTCTATTGGCACAATTGAACCTCTATGTTTGTTATATGGAGACAACATGAAGGTTTTTGCATTACTGAGCACGGAGACAACACCTTTCATTTTTTCTTTGATAGAGAACAAGACTTGATTCGGGTGGAGAAGGAGATTCCATGGCTCCTCAAGAATTATATTGTCAATATACAAAGATAGAATAAAGAGATGAGCGTTGCTGCTGAAGAATTTTCCTTTGTCCCGATATGGGTTCAACTTTGGGGTCTTCCAAAGTATTGCAAAATAACGGAATTTAGAAGGAGAATTGATGCTGCGATTGGGGAGGTATTGGATGTCGGGGTATTTGCGATGAAAGGGAAGGAATAAAGGACTGTGAAAGTTCAAATCAACCTTAATGTCACCCAAAAACTGAGGAAAACTGTGAGGATTGCATGGCCAAATAGTAGAATTATGTAGATATACCTGAAGTATGAGCGTAAAGGATGTTTCTGCATTTACTATAGTCATCTAGGACATGAATTGAGAAGTTACAGCACATTGATTGATGACTCAGTTCAAGGAGAAAAGGTGGAGGAAGGTTGGGGTGAGTGGTTGAAAGCGAAACAAACTAGTAAGAGGGAGACACACTTGAAAGAAAACCAACAAGCAAATCAAGGTTCTAATTCAAGTGATTGGAGGAAAAACTCTAAGACACCTATACCAGTTATTCTTCTCAGAATCATGGCAACTTTCAAGAAAAACAAAATCAGAAAGGTAATGAGGTAAATGAAGCTGCCAACAGTGAAGGAGTTATCGAGGTGGTTAATAGAAGTCCTCTAATGGAGATGCAATGCGTTAAGGAGGGAGAAGCAAATCGAGCTGTGGAACAGATAGGAAATGTTGTTGATAATAAAAAAATTGTATGCATTGTTAGCTCTACTAAAGATGGACAAGGAATAAATTCTGTAAAGTCAATGTAGAATAATCAGCAGATTAGAGGAGCTCATTGGAAAGTTGGTCCCACTAGCAAAAAACCAAAGCTTAAACACTTGGCTAGAAAGGCTGATCATAATTCTCCAAATGCAATGGGTATTAAAAGGAGGTCAGAGGAGGCAGAGGATAAAACTTAGTGGAAGAATGAAGGTTCTCATGATTTGATTATGGCTGAATCGGGGAGGGTGCCAACCCGCAATTGGCACCCCAGGGCTAATGAAGATAATGATATGGAACAGTCGGGGTTTGGGAAAGATCCTAATAGGTCACAACATCCAAGGGATTAAAATATCTCATTCCCACGAAGTGTTATTTTTATGTGAGACAAAAAATAATTCTTCATTTGTCAGGAGACAAAATGAGAAGATTGGTTTCGGAGAAGCATTCTGTGTAGAACCTCAAGGTACGATGGATGGTCTAGTTTTGACATGGAATTTTGATGCTCAGCTAACAGTTATTGATTCAGGGGGTTTCTTTGTTCACTTTCATTGGATGGACAAAGGGAAGAATATATTATAGGTTGTATTTATTATTCACCTTCACAGTGAAGAAGAACACCGTAATAACCAGTATTTGGAGATTTTTCAGCGAATCAATGCTGCAGGAGAGCATTATTTACTGATTGGAGACTTCAATGCTATTCGGGGTCAGCATGAGAAAGAGGGAGGTACACAAAAATCTGCAAGCTCTATAACAGGTTTCAATGGATTCATGGATGGCGACAGCCTAAGAGATATTGGCTATGAAAGTTGTAAATTCACCTGGTCCAATAGGCAATTTTGGAAGAACTTAATCAGAGAAAGATTGGACAGATGTCTTGTTTATAATGAATGGTTGGCAATTTATCCTCATGCAAGGGTGATTCACTTAGAGGATGTTGGTTCTGACTACCGGCCAATTATTATTTAGTCTGGCCAATAGCACAGGAGATAGAAACAACGGTTCAAATTTCAAGAAAAGTGGTGCGAATTGGAATAGGTGAAATGCATAATCAAAGAGGCTTGGCAATTGAATACCACGGGTTCAACTATGTATGTTTTATTCAGCAAGTTGAAAAATTATCGCTATAAACTTGTTGAATGGCAATCTACTAACCCAAATAACTCAGCCAAGTTAATTGTAGAACTTACTCAAAAACTGGAAGCAGAGAAACAGAAGGCTCAACTGACAGATAAGCGACTTATTTCAACTGAAGGTTTTAGAAGGCTTAGAGAAGGGGGGTTGAATCTATGATCTTCTTTTACTTTAATAAAATAGCCCTTTAAAACAAACTTTCAGTCTGATTCTGTTTAAACTCAGTAGCAGAAAATTTATGAGACAATTTTATTTTGTCTCATGAATATCAGAAAACAGAACAGAGAAGGGAAGAGAGAAGCTGACACCATCATGTATCCTGGTTCAGTTGCCTTGTGCAATGCAACCTACATCCAGTCTCCACCACAATAGTGGTGGAATTTTCACTATAGTTAAAGTATTACATACACTAATTCCACAGGATTGACACAATCCTTTTCTTATCAAGTTCTAACCTAACTTGACTTGGCTATGCTAATACCTAACTCTTCACTCTTAGTGCTCACCCAACTAAGAAAGGGATACCTCACTGGTACAAGATACAAGACACAGAATTTACCTAAAGAAATCTGAAATCACTCTAGGCTTTTTACTCAAGTGTTTCTCTCTGCCTCTTTCCACTCTTAGGCTTTTACTTGAGCTCTCTCATTCTGCCTTTTACCTCAATAAATTACAAAAAGATAAACATTAAAAGAAAAATTACAATCTGTAAAACATGAAGGAGATTAATGCTTCAACAGCCTCTTTGTTATGTGATGAACCAGATTTGCTTGCCTCCGATTTAGTTCCTCATTCTAGCAGAATGCTCCTTTGATTAGGAAGCACTGTCCAAGCTGATGAACTTCTTCAGAGAACTCTTCTCAGAACATACACCTCAAAACAATGGTTCTCTCTCCTTGCTTTCTGAAGGGTGAAAATCTTCTTTTGTATCTCCTTGCATGATGATGATTTGCTCTCTTCCAAGTCAACTCCTTGAGTTGTGTGCTACCAACTTACCATCTCACTTTTTTCCAGTTAATCCCCAAATTAGAAATTTTAGTCTGACTTTCTCTTTCTTGACCGAAAGCCTCAAAAAAGTAAAGAAAAATAGTTTTTAATGGAAATCCCATATCTGAACCCTGGAGATACTACTTGGTCCCCAAGAAACAATCTTGGCCTTTAATTTACAGTAGTATTTATCAGAGATCATCTTTTCCATGCATGTATCCCAAATTGGATTGGCAGAAAGTTGAAGATGAAGAGAAGAAAATAAAATGCATGTAGAAGGAAATGAATCACTTTTAGTATAACAATCCAATTTTCAGTACGTCATGATCATACTGGAAATCAAGTGTTACCAACTTGTTCACCTAATAGCTAACTAAATATTTATTATTAAGCCTGTAATTGTATTAGTGCGCGAATCAAATTTTTGGAGAAAAACTTTTATTTTATAATAGGATTTGTGAGGACAGCTAATTAAACATACACAAGGCCAACATCATATATCAACATAACATATAGCATAGATTATACATACATATAAAGGTACTACCATATATTGCATGAGTTAGCATACAATTCTTCATATCTTGCTACTATATACATAGTTAACGCTCCGGGCCCTAGTCCATATAGGAAGTCCCTAAGCTGACACCCGAAACTAGCCTAACCAGTATTTACAGCTCCTAATCTCTCAGTGGATCTATCCAAAAGTGAGAGATTAAACTAAAATATCTAAGCTACACTGTAGGCGCCACCCAAAATACGCTACCAACTCTTACTGTCTCTGATCGATCATTGTAGCCAAAAGACGAGTTCTCTATCATCTTCGTATCCTTTTCTGGGTCCTCGTATATATATAGGAGTAATCTTAACTAGAGTTCCTATTTCCATCTGAAGGGGGAAGAGCAGGGGTAAGAACCGGAAAGTTCTTAGTAGGGTTGGGGTGGTTAATTAAGTCCGTTTTAATACTATACCCAGTCAGCAGCAACAACCGAATCACGCATCAAACATAATAACTAAAGAACATAAAGAAAAAACAAACACAACACATACACAATCACAGAAAACAGAATTCATAGAAGATATGCTCAATCAATCATAATGGATGTCTATCCCTAGTGCAGGTAATGAGCTCATCTGTCGGTTTCGACCCGCTCCCGACGTAACTCAGCAACCTTTGTCCAAGTTTAGTTTCTAGTGTCATAACCTCTGTAAGCAACCTCTGTCTTACAGGTGCGACTCTCTTGAGCCGATGTATGCAAACATAACTTCTGTAAGTAACTTCTGTCTTACAGGTGAAGCTTTCTCTAGCCAATATATGTATTGATAACCTCTGTAAGCAACCTCCATCTTACAGGTAGGACCATCCCCTGGATTGATCGATATAACTCTGGAAAGCAAATCTCGGTGGACTCACCACCATATCTTTGCTCGTTCCCAGCAAATAGACAATCATCTCAGGTCGTTCTTTCTTTTTTTTCTTTTCTGTTCTCTGCTCTCCTGTGGCAGAGATCCCTTTAACTAATATTCTTTTCTTGTCTTTTTTCATCATTCTTTTTATTCCGTACTTTTAACATAAAAAACTATCTTCACACTCTTCCCTCATATTTTTCTAAATATTTTATGAAGAGGGGATCATGAGATCCTTAGTTTAGATTTGTCTTTCTAAAGCTTTTAGAAAAAATTTGTCTGTTTACCACTCTCTGTTTTATTTTTCATAATACATATAATAATATTTTTATAAAATAATAATTTACTCTAATGTAAATGAGTAATTTTAAACAAATATTTAAAATAATATTTATAATACTCTTAAAACTTATTTTATAAAACCTTATTTTCAAACTTTTATTAATTACTTTCTAAACTACAAATTCTTTAATATTTTATAAAATTATATTTAAACCTTCACTTTGTTTCATATTTATATAAATAAGCCTGAACTTTTATAAAATACCCGTTTTACCGCTAAACTTTATTTATTACCCAAAATACCCGAAAATCTTATATAATTATAATATTAAACTCAATCTTTTTCTTCTAAATAAAATTTCAAATAAATTCTTAAGACTTAAAACAAAATTCCAGTGGCATCTCCCCTAAAACCCGGACTCTGCCATCCTTCTCGGGTTCCATCCAAATCATTTTTCACACTCTTTTTAAATCATTTTCAATAAATCAAACCGGCAACTTTTAACATTTTCAAATTATCCTACCGTAATCCAAAAATCACAATCATCAGAATAATTCAATTTCTGGCTGCACTTAAACCCTCCAAACATCAAACTTATCACAAATATCAATATAAATTCAGTCAAATTCAATCGACAAGTAATCACGACATCAATTCACTTATCAAATACCAATTTAATTGGTGAAAATTTACTAAAACTCTATCTTCATACGAAATCAAAATATGCGAAACTTCAGAGGAGCATTTTGACCAAACTATCAAAGAAAAAAAGTCCGAAATTACCTGTGCCTCCTAGAATTTCAGTTGGTCGAATTCAAGGAATAAAAGAACTACATCACTGTTAATTTTTATCGAATAAAAATAATGTCAATGTGTAGAGAAAGAAGATACAAACACTTTTGTCAGATTAGATGTTTTATAAAAATTACAGATTAAGCGAAATCAAAGAAGGAAAAAGGTGGAGGGTTACGGTTTTTTTTAGGAGAGCTCTTGGTCACTTTCTACTTCCTTCATGCAATACGTTTAGCAAAATGATAGGCTAAGAAAAGTGTTTTGATCTTAGTAAAAGGGTGAGTTGTCAATTGAAGGAGTATGTGTCATTCTGTTATTATTAAGTGGTTATGGATATTAATCTCTCTTTTCTTTCTTTCTCCAATTCGGTCACTTTGAATCAAAAGAAAATAACGTTAACAATTAATGGAATGACATTACTTAATGTGATTCACGTTTCTATTCCGTCTCTTCTCTTCTTTTTTTTTTTCGGTCAATAATAATAATAATAATAATAATAATAATAATAATAATAATAATAATAATAATAATAATAATAATAAGATTAAATATGTATGAGTTATTAACATAAATGGCATTAATAACTTAAAAATTAAAAGATATTTGATGAAATTTTAGTAATTCTAAACTCATCAAAAAATATCGATAATTTTTTATATTGGCAAAATTCGAACTTGATAATAATATTAATATTATTATCTAGGCTCCATTATAATTAGAGCAAGTAAAATAAATAAATAACATAATAATAAAATTATATTACTATTTATTTTATTTCGAGGTTCGAAGTCGACTCGTTAAAATAAAATTAATTGCTTTAAAATATTATTTTAAGAAAAACTCGCGTTAGTACAAAAATTAGAGTTGTTACATTTAACTTATGACTTATTTTGATATGATTTGATGTGGGTGATTAGACCTCATTTTTTTTGCTTAACCCTTCTCTTTTTTTCTTTTTTGGTGAATACTTAAGAGCGAAGCTCTCTCTTTTTTTTCTCTGAGTTCTGACTGAAGAGAAAAAGTGAACGTTGATTTGGAGGCATCACTTTGGAGAGAATAGCTTGAGAAGCTTGGGCTTAGGTTGGGTTTGATTGACTTGGCCTAGCTTATTCTTTTTGCTTTACACCTTGGAGATATCAGCTTGAAAGGGGTGCCTTGGACTTGGATCATATTCACTTACCATTCAGCCCATTTGCTTTCTGTTTATCACCTTCAGGCTGTTATTGTTTTATAGCCCACCAACTTTGGTTTTATTTTCCATCCTATTGCACTGCTCCTTTATTTTTCTTTGGCTTGCAACACTTAATCAAATTCAATTAAAATTAATTGGGTGTTTAACTTACTAAAAATAATGTTTGTCATCATCAAATTAATTTAATTAATTTCTTAACTCAACATTAACTATAAAAGTTGATCTTCAAGATACTTATAAGAAGAAGGAGTGGTACTGGAAAGAAAAATTCCGAGTGAAATGGCTACGATAGAGAGAACAAAATACAAAAATTTTTCATGCCAAATTTCAAATTTGGAATAGAAAAAACAAATTGGAGAAATTGAAAGATGAAGATGGGTTGTACATATCTGATGTTGAGGGTATTGGGGAAGTAGCAAAAACTTATTTTAAGAAACTGTTTACTACATTAATCCCTAAGGACCCAGAGGAGGCATTAGGAGGACCAGCTAGCAAAGTTGATGACAGAATGAACCGCGTACTTACAAGACCCATTTATGAGGAAGAAGTTAAAAGAGCATTTTTCTCTATTAATTCCTTCTCAGCACCGGGTGAGGATGGCTTCACAGTAAAGTTCTACCAGTACTATTAGGAGATTATCAAGAATGAGGGTGTCAATTTTTTCTCCAGAGGTAAAATGCTTCGATCTCTGAACCACACATAGATATGTTTGATTCCTAAGATTATAAGTGCTGATTCTAGGCTCAGATACGACCTATCAATCTGAGTACGGTATTCTATAAGATAATTTCAAAGATATTGGTTCACAGGATGCAGTTTTTTATGGATAAAATTATAAATGTGAATCAAAACGCTTTCATTAAAGGTAGATTGATTAGTGACAATATCCTTATAGCGCATGAGTTTATGCATTACCTAAAGAATAAGAAATATGGTGATTATGATTTGGCTCTAAAACTCGAGATGAACAAAGCCTATGACTGAGTTTAGTGGAACTTTGTTTGGGAGATGCTAAAGACGTTAAAATTTTTGTCAGAAGTGGATTAGCTGAATACAAGAGTATGTGACTACGATTTTCTATTGAGTTCTTGTGCATGTATTCTTTCATGGTTTTTTTAAACCCATGAGGGTCTCTGGCAGGGAGACCTATTGTCCCCCTATTTATTCCTCATTTGTGAAGAGGGTTTATTTCATCTGCTCCACAAGAGTGAATAGAGACATGAGTTAGGTCTAAGGTTAAACTGAAAATTCCCCACCATTAGTCACTTTTTTTTGCCGATGACTCGATTTTATTTGGGAAAGCCAATGTCCAAACTTGTCAGAACTTACTTCGCCTACTACAGGAGTATAGTGAGATTAGTGGTCAGGTTACTAACTTGAACAAATCATCAGTCTTTTTTAACCAGAATATTCCAAAGAAATTGCAAAACAAACTTGTTGAGATCTTACATGTTTCACGTGTTGGCTCCCAGAATAAATACTTAGGCCTCCCTGCAACTATGAATAGATAAAAAATAACCACCTTTCGCTATATTGAAGACAAGATAATGAAGAAAATTAATCAGTGGAAGCGATCACTATTGTCAATGAGTGAACGGAAAGTTTTAGTTAAAGTGGTGGATTCTGCTGTGCCTGAATATACCTTAAGATGTTTCAAATTATCAGAGACTCTCATTGACATTGTTCAAAGAAAAATGATGCAGTTTTGGTGGGGATAAAGAGAAAATGAGAAAAAATTTCAGTGGATAAAGTGGGATACTGTGTGTAAGAATAAAAATTAAGGCGGATTGGGTTTCAAAAATTTAAAAACCTTTAATTTGGCTATGTTAAGGAAGTAGAATTGGAGGATATTGAAGAAGATTGATTCACTGTTGCATCAAGTTCTTAAATTCAGATACTTCCCCTTTTCTCTTTTCATGAATGCTCAAATTGGCCAAAATCCCTCTTTGGCTTGGAGGAACATTCTTGAAGACAGAAACGTGATTGAAAAAGGAGTGAAATGGCGAACTAAAAATGGTGCTCAGGTCTGAATCTGTGAGGATAATTGGGAGAATAATAAGGAGAGACTCCAGAGAAATACTATGAGTACTTCAAATTAAAACCTAATTTAGGTTTAATTAATGCTTCCTAACAATACGTGGAACGAAAATCTAATTCACAATAATTTTTCAAACACAGTAGCTCAAATAATTCTGCAAACTCCTGTAACTTAAGGACCAGGTAAACTTATATGGGAAAAGGGAAAAAAATGTTCTTACTCAGTCAATTCTAGTTATCAGACTAGCTTCCAATTTTTTCACCTTCCTCAAGAGTATCTTCCATCAGAAGGAGTTTTGGCATTCAATTTGGGACCTCAAATGCTCAGCTAAGGTTAAACTCTTCTTTTGAAAAGCAGTTCAGGATGACATACCTGTCAGGAAGAAAATCCAAATCAAAATTATAACAACACCCATTCATTGTCCTAGATGTGAAATTGAGAAAGAAACAATCTTGCATTGTCTAATTAAATGTCCTCACTCAACTCAGGTTTGGTTTCAAATGGGAATTACTAACGCACCTGGAGATTTCGATGAGTTGTGAAAATGGTGGATCTCAAACACAAAAACATGGGTGTTGATAATGATGGTAGCCGTCGATGAAGCTTGACGGCAACAACATTATGGAGAATGTGGTTAGTCCGAAACCTCAAAGTCTTTGAGAATAAAGACACCTCAAGTTCAGAAATAGTGCAAGCCACTTCTAATGCCATGGAAGAGTTCTTCAAGATACTTTGAGAGACTTGCCCTTATTTATTATCATTTCAATGTTTTTTCTTTCTTTTCTTTTTAGATGATATGTGTTAATTGTTTGGCATTAACCACTCCTTTTGTTTTGTTGTCCTTCTGAGGATCAACTACTATTTTATTATCAATTTTAAAAAATTCCTTTCTTTGTGAAAAAAAGGAAAAAAATTTAAAGGTCTCTGATAATTATTTGAAAACACTGGGAGACTGATTAACCCCTTTCTCAATAAAAACAATACTTTTTTCAGTCATTGATCTTTATTTCTGTGAGACTGATTAACCTCTTTATCAATATTTTCTTTGTATTAACGGAATAAGCCTATATGGCATGTTTAACTATTAATTTATCTATTAAGAGCTAACTAGGATCAACAAATTCTTTTTTGTTAGGAGTCTCATTGTCTTTCAGGAATAATTGTCAAGGCCGTTTAGTTTTTTTTTTTTTACCTTTTTCAAATACATTGGCTAAATTTACCGTGTAAAACTAAGAAATATTAGTGTTTTTAAATTATTTTTATTATTTATTAAAATTAAATAGAAGATATATTAGTGATTAACATGTCACCTAAGTATGTTCTATAGAGAGATCATTGACAAAGGGACTAACCAGTCTTATGAAGTTAAATATCAATGGTTGAATGATGCATCCACATATTTAGTACTTTTTCCTTCTTAATTTCAATCCATAAGCTAATAATTCTTGTTATTTTAATTAATCAATTCATGGTTTAGTGTATATTACTTTGAGAGTGTGAATTTCTTTCGTTACAGGAGAATATTGAAAGAAATCAAGCAAAGACAAGAAGGAAGGAGAGCAAGCAATAGCAACAAGCAAGACAAGAAGAGAAGGACTAAACAAAGGAGCATCCAAATCCATTCCCAGGCTACCCTCAACACCATGCACCTCACGTCCTCTTGCCATGGCCTCACATCCCCTGCCATGCACCTCACACCTCACCAACCTCACCTCCCAGGGATTGCTCTCCTGGCTTGTGCTTCATGCATGTGTTGGTGCGCTTCACGCAGTACACCATACGCCTCATGTGTAGCTTGGTGTGCTTCACGCAACCAAACAGAGGCCTCTAATTCTTTTTTGTTGGGTTTGCACTTCATGCAAGGCTTCATACGCCTCACACACCACTCATGAGCCACTCTTAGGATTTGTGATTCCTTGTTAAATCTCTCACTAATCTCTAATCCTTTAGAGCACTTGAATTGATGATTGAAGCAAGAGCACAAAACCCATGATTTAAAGCATTGATTTGTAATTATGAAGAATTATCTATAACTTGATTTGAGAGGAAAAACTATTTGAAAAATATTATTAATTAGTTTAGATTTGATTCTGTTTTAATTTTTATTTGTTTTAAATCTTAAATTAGGGTTAGTATTTAAAGGGGAGAGACACTCACATGACTCTCTTCTTCCAGCTATTTGGAATTCATAATTTTTTATTTTTCTTGGCATCATGTGTAACTAATTTTTTCTTTAAGATTAGGAGTTCTGTTTATTATTATGGACTAATATTATTACTTTTTTACATTTGATTAATGCATTGATATTTTCTTAAAAGTTAAGTTTTTGTTCTTCATCACAAGGGTTTGAATATATTGGAAAATAGTTTGAATTTGAATTGAATTCTATATTTATCTTGAAAAAATTGTTTGTTAGAATTAAGCTTGAAAACTTCTTCTCTCAATTCTTTAAATTTTGAACTTGGTTTGATAAGTGACATTATATCAACTAATTAAGTTTAAGCCTTGAGAATTGTGTGATTTTTGAATCAGTGTACGTGTTTCATCTCTTATCATAATTCATTGATCAAAGCATTGTCGGTTTGTTAAATTAAAAGAAATCGGATTACTAAGAGATTGATGTTTGATTAATTAGGGTTCGCCGTAAGATACATTTTTGTATGATCAAGTAGGGAGTGAAAAGCATTCTTCCTAGAGTTTTAGTGCTTGTTTAGGCACCATTAAATCGATAAAAAAATTATTTTTTCAATAAAAATATCTTTTTTTTTTTAGTGTGTGTAACAAATTTCTAATAGTAAAAGTAAAAGCACTAGAAAAATTAAAAAAAAAACATCTTTTTTGAAAAGTTATAATTTACATCTTTTTTTAAAAAATCTTTTTTCTTAAAAAAACGATATTTTTCACATAATAAATGAACAAAAAAGTACTTTTATCTTATTTTACCCAAACATAATTGATAGATAAAAAGATCTTTTTACATGATATATCCAAATATAAAATTATTTTTACTTTTATAAAAGATCTTTTAAAAAATATCATTTAAAAAAAGATTTTTTATGAGAATGGCGTCCAAACAAGCCCTTAAACATTCCCAAAATCTTAACCTTTTTTTATTCATATTACTTCCCTAACTATTTACAATTTGTCTTCGGTTTACTCTCTGTTGCTACTGGATATTTCCAGAACCCTAATTTATAATTATCTAGTTAAAATAATTGATTAACTCTTGTGTGTTCAATTTATTAATTTTTGTGGAACGATAACTCACTCTCATAATATTATTTAATACGATTTAATATATTTACCAAATTGTGGTTTTACAAAATTCTGCATTACTGAAATAGATTTTTTTTATATTAAAAACCTTGTAGTCTTTTAAAAAAATTATCAGAACCCAGAATAAATATTCACTCTTTATAATCACACTTGTTCAAATACAAAATGCAAAGTGAAAATGTCTACTAGCACCAAGTTATTATTAAAGATCAACTGGGGAATACCATATTTTCTTTATCTTTTTGTTTTTACCCCTATTAAACTTATAAATTATCTGGAAGTTGTGGTAGGCTTAAAAAAGGGGGTTGAATCTATACCTTTCTTTAAAGTTATTGAAAAGACCCTTTAAAACAAACTTTCAATTCTGATTCTGTTTGTACTCGACAGCGAAAATTTATGAGACAATTTATTTTTGTCTCATGAATATCAGAAAACAGAACACAACAGAAAAGAGAAAAGCTAACACCGGCATGTATCCTGGTTTGGTTGTCTTGTGCTATGCAACCTACGTCCAGTCTCCTCCACAACAATAAAGAAATTTCCACTATAGTTAAAAGTATTACATACACCAATTCCACAGGATTGACACAATCCTTTCACACTCAAGTTCTAACCTAACTTGACATTGGCTATGCTAATACCTAACTCTTCACTCTTAGTGCTAACCCAACTAAGAAAAGGATACCTTACAGGTACAAGATATAAGACACAGACATACCTAAAGAAATCTGAAAATAACTCTAGACTTTTCTCTCAAGTGTATCACTCAGCCTTTTTTCACTCTTGGCTTTTACTTGAACTCTCTCATTATGCCTTTTCACTCAAGAAATTACAGAAAGATAAACATTAAAAAGAAATTACAATCTGTAAAACATGAAGGAGATTAACTCTTCAACAGCCTCTTTATTATGTGATAAACCAGATTTGCAAGCCTCTGATTTAGTTCTTCAATATTGGCCGAATGCTTCTTTGAAAGAAAGCATTATCCAAGTAGAGGAACTTCTTCAGGAAACTCTTCACAGAACTAAACTCACCAAACTCTGGTTTTCTCTCCTTACCTCTGAATGAACAGAAATCTTCTTTCATCTCCTTGCATGTTGCTGGGTTGCTCTCCCTAGGTCAACTTCTTGAGCTGTGTGCTTCCAGCTTACCACGTCACTTTTCCAGTTAATCCCCAAATTAGAAATTTGAGTCTGACTTTTTCTTGCTTGACTGAAAGCCTCAGTAAAGCAAAGAAAATTATTTTCAATGATGAACCCAGATCTGAACCCTTGAGATACTTCTTGGTTCTCAAGAAATAATCTTGACCATTGATGTACAGTAGTGGTGAATAGAGATTACTTTCTTCATTTATCCCAAATTAGAGATTTCCAAGCTATCTCCTTTTTGCTTGACGGAAGACATTTGAGTAGCAAAGAGAAGGTTGTTCAGTGGTAAACCCAAATCCAAACCATTAATAATGTGCTTTGGCTCAAAGAAACTTTGTGAACCATTGATTTACAGCAGCAGAGATCAAATATATCTTTCTTCATTTAACCAAAAATGGTATTGCAGAAAGTTGGAGAAGGAGTGAAGAAATTAACATGCATGCAAATGGAAATAAATCACCTTTAACTTTTGACTTATCTTGATGGTTTGATTTGTGTGATTAGACCTTTGTTTTCTTTGATTAAGCTTTCTCTTTCTTTCTTCTTTGATGAAATGAGCAAGAAGAAAAACGAAGCTTTTTCTTTCTTTCTCTTTGAGGTTCTGACCTAAGCAAACTAGTGAGGTGCATTGGAAGGCTTCAACTTGAATGGAGTAATCTTAGGCTTGTGTTGGATTTCATTCATTTAGCCCAACTGTTTTCTTGGCATTATTTTCTATGGGCTTCGTTGGTTAGAAAGACCCACCAACAATATTTTTGTTTCTTTGCATTTGGGCTGCTGTTTCTCTCTATTTTGGCCTACATCACTTTATCAAACATAACTAAAAACTAATTGATTGATGCAGCCGAGGCTTGGGTTAGATGGCCACTTTGTGTGCTTCCCATAGAGTTGCACTGGGTTCAAGTCCTCATGGAGGAATATATCCACTTGGCCAAAAAAAAAAAAATAATTGATTGATTAACTTAATAAAATAATATTTGTCATCATCAAATTAATTTAGTTAATTTCTTAATTCAATATTATCTAAGTAGTAAAATAGCATTTCAATTTGACATTAATATTGTCTTTTTATTCTGTTCCATTTCTTTCCCATCATATATAAAAATCTCAGATAGCATAAAAACTAAGTAGTGTAATAACAATAACAAGTCCAAAATAGAGAAGATGTAGACTAAAATTAAAATCTCTTTCAATAAAGTAACTAATGTTCTTTACACATAAAAAACCTTATAGACAAGAAAAATAATGTACAGAAGAATTTTCCGTCTGTTGGTACATCGACAAAGCAATGCCACAGTACTTATATTCTCCAATGCTTACAAGGAAAGAACTAATCTCCTATGCTTCAATTATTAAGATAGCTGTTTGGCAACATTGCAACACACCTCACAAAATGCTCCAAACGCATCAACTATGGAAACATTTCCAGTATTCCACAGTATTAACAAAGACTAATAGCGGTATATATATAATGTCAGCAATAATTTATCTTCACTGCGGCAAGAAACAAGAATTCATATCAGATCAATGCATCTTATAAAAGAAATTGTTTGGAAAACAGTAAGTAACTGAGTAATAATTAGATGAGAAAATATTAGAGAATATAATTTCAAAAGCATTTCCGAAGTATAATGTGTACTTTTAGCCTTAGAGATCGAATAGAGTGCACATTGTAACCGTTGATGAAAAATCAAGAGCATCATCATCTTAATTATAAGGATATATTTATCTTTTTATAATTATTTATGAGAATATTTTTATATATATAATTATATAATATATTCTAAAAAATAAATAAAAACAAATGCTGATAAAAATAAGTATAATTTATGTGATAAATTTTTATTCGTCTATTTTTTATATCATATCGATACTAAAAATTAATGACATAAATAATTTAGTTCGTATATTACTACACGAAAAATTAACACTTTGGATTTTTTTTTCGATATTCTTTTTTAGGACAATAAACCTGAAATTTTGATTGTAAACTGTTACAATTAACACAAGGATTGATCAGTAGATCGAATGTACCAAGCAAAACTATCTTTAATATGATTGTAAACTGTTACAATGTTCCTCCAAATCCTTGAAGCATTCTTTGGAATGTTAGCATCTCAATCAACACCATACTTCAAATATTTTTTTAACATGAGTTGCACTACCCAAAGCTTATCTTTACTATTAAGAAGTTGCCAAACTAACTTATCCATTAATGCAATGTTAACACTGGAAGTGTCTCTAATCCCAAGACCACCATTCTTTTTGGGAAACATAATGTTTTCCCAGTTAACAAGAGAAAAGCACATGTTTTGAAGAGTTATTAATTTTAGTATTAGTACTCTGACTTTCAAGGTAGATCGAATTAACAATAGCTCATGATTTGAAAAAGAAAAGGATTAAATATGAGTCTAAATATAATTATTAGTCAGTTTAGTATTACTTTCAACAATATATATTCAATTTCTGCGCTAGTTGTTATGTTTACTGCACAACCTTTACACATAACACAGCAGACCAATATGATAATATCTCTATGTAATTTTTACATATCATAAATAAAATGAGTGGATGTAAATATGCATTATTGAACACACATTGATACATAAATATTATATTTCTAGTGATGTTTTTAAAACTGAATATTTTCACCTCATTACTTGTCCTTCCTTTTAGTTTGATGTTTTTGACATGTGATGATAGAGCATGGACCATTCCAAAGATCATTAAAGAGTTTTTTGAGAGTTGAACTAAAGTACCAAGTTACAAGTCTGAGCAAAAGAAATAACGGATAGGCTTCTTTGCGATTATTTGGAACATTTGTTTGGAGCGGAATAGTAAAGTATCAACGGAGTAAAGATTATGTCCTTTTTGAGTTACAAGAAATGGTGTAGAGTTGATCCGTTTGGTTGTTGATAGCAATGTCGGAGATGACATCGGATTATACCTTTTTATTTGTATTTATGTCTTGCATCTTGTTATGCTTTATTTCTTTTTGTTCCATTTTATTGTGTTGAGCTCTCTTAATTCAAAAAAAAAACCTTCAGAAAATGATGTTTTTATTCAATTTTGTATCCACTGTTATTGATATGAAAAGAATGAGCATAACTTGTAACCAGAAAATTTCAGTAAATGATAGCACTATATTTTAAAACATTAATTAAGTTGGAACTTGGAACTGCTTTGTGATTTGTCTATGTATTCCCCTTAACACACAACATTAGCAGAGGATAAGAAGATATTATTGCAAAGGCTGCTCCAACCCCAACGATAAGCAATATTCACAATTTGTTTGGTGACAAATACAAACAACTCCTTATTAAATCAATATGAAGTTTCTGTTTTGAGATAACAAGTAATATAAAAGCAAGCACTCTTCTGCAGGGTTTGAACCTGAACTTTATTTCTTAGATGAATTTTTTTTAAATGAAGAATTTAATAAAATAATAAAATAATATTTAATTAGTCTTAAATTTTGTTTGGTAACTGAAAATAAATAACAAAAAACAAACAGACAAAACTAAGGACTAAGGAGAAGAGGACATCTTCCCTAATAAAATGGATTCTAAACTAGACCAAAGATGCAAATAATAAAATAATTAATTTTAAATTAAAATAGTGAGATTTATAAATAATAAAATAAATTAGATACAATAATGTGAGCAGAGACAACAGATTCTCCATTGACAAGCGTGAGCATTAAGCACTAAGAGGCTAAATCAGTTGGGTGAGAAACAGAGAACACTAACAAGAAGAGCATCACTCTAAACTCTTAATCTTAATTAAAGTCAAATCATTTGCTTTGCTTACCTCAGCAACAACAACAACCTAGTAAACAGTAATCCAGCAAAAGCATCTATATATTATATTTCTACACTAAACCCCCATCAATTCTCACGCCCTTTCAACCAAATCAACTATACAATCACAACAAGGACTGAATTATTATTCTTATTTGTTGTTGTTGTTTCTTGTTTAATGGCTCTTCACTGTGGAGCTTTATGCTTCAAAGGCATGGTGGTGGTTTCTTATCAGCTTCCAACAGGTTCAGTCAAGCTCAGTCAGAATCAGCCCACTATCAAAGCTTCGTCCTTTTCTTGCTCTTTCCCTCAGCCTCTCAGGTTGAATGTCAGAGGTAATGATCTATGAGGAGCCATAGCACTGTTTTGTTTTCAATTTTGAATGGGAACATTCTGTTTTCATGTTGTGATATTAAGTGAGAGCTGAAATTGAAGAAAATTTGCTTCTACTTGTTGTTTGTTTAATACCCTGTGAACATAAAAAGATCTCAATGTATGTTCTATATCTAGTAATTAGGAATATGTATTTAAGAGGATTTATCGTTTTCTTATCCAAATCTTATGCACATGCTGCATTTGGCACAATAAAGATGAGTGAGTAGTGCTTTCTATCTTTTGTTTGGAACATTGGATGAACGGAAATGCTAGAGGACCATCAGAATTTATTGTTTTTGGCCATTAATTAGTCATCAATGTTTAAAAGTATGGGATAACGTATGTTGTTGGATTATTAGACTAAAGGAATTGAGCGGCTAAGTGATGGCTAAAAGCAATAAATTCTGATGGCCTCCTAGTATGAACTGGGAGTAGATTTTTTGCAAGTAGGGGTATGAACTTGTATCATGCACCCTGTGGATGATTTTCTAATTGGAGAACTTGGGTTCTGTTTTCAACTTTGTATGTTACAGGAAAGGCACTTGCTGGTGATGGCACATCTGAAACAAAGGAATCACCTCTTGTGGTTTGTTTTGGAGAAATGCTCATCGATTTCGTCCCAACTACCAGCGGCCTCTCTTTGGCCGATGCATCTGCCTTTAAAAAAGCTCCTGGAGGTGCCCCTGCCAATGTTGCTGTAGGCATATCCCGTTTAGGAGGTTCATCAGCCTTTATTGGAAAGGTATTTTATACTTGTCATTTCTCAAGCTTCTTTCTATGCATTAGTCTCTATAGGAAGGATTTTATTTTAATTTGAAACTTAACCACACTGCCAACATTGACATAAACAGGTAGGTGAGGATGAATTTGGATATATGCTTGCTGATATACTCAAGCAAAATAATGTAAACAATGAAGGGATGCGTTTTGACCCCGGCGCACGCACTGCTTTAGCATTTGTTACATTGAGGAGTGATGGAGAACGAGAATTCATGTTTTATCGCAATCCCAGTGCTGATATGCTGCTTCAAGTAGATGAACTTGATTTGGACTTAATTAGAAAGGTAAAACCAAAGCTTAGTTTTGTGGTTAGTCAAACTAAACCGAAATAGTTTCTATTTGAGAAAGTTGTTCAATGTTCTTTGTATTGTAATTTTGTCACTCAATCTAAGTAGGTTCAGTTACTCAAAATCAATTCATTCAACTGGCAGTTTGTGGATTTCTTTGATCACAATGACTCACTGAGTAATGATTGAAACATTCATCCTCATTGCTGATATAGCATTCTTGTTTCTGGATTTTAACTTTTAAGAACTCACTTTGGGGTTTCTTTTATATCAGACAAAACATTAAAATGATTGTGAGTATGTTATAACATTTTACACTTCCACCCCATAGTTGTTTATAGTTTAACATAGTTGAATTGATCCAAAGTTTCTTTCTTACAGGCTAAGATCTTCCATTATGGTTCTATTAGTCTTATTACCGAACCGTGCAAATCAGCACACATTGCTGCTGCAAAAGCTGCGAAAGATGCTGGTGTAGTTCTATCTTATGACCCTAACTTGAGGCTTCCTTTATGGCCTTCTGCAGAGAATGCCAGAGAAGGAATTCTGAGTATATGGGAAACTGCCGATATCATCAAGGTTCTTCTTAGTCTTTTTAGTTCCCAATAGACTTTTTGTTCTCTTTTTCCAGAACACAGATTACTACTGGCAACTACAGTACTAACCGACCAATCTGATTATTATCTTTCAGATAAGTGAAGAAGAGATTTCTTTTCTTACAAAAGGCGAAGATCCATACGACGATGCTGTTGTTCGTAAACTATTCCATCCAAACCTCAAGCTGCTTCTTGTTACTGAAGGTGCAGATGGTTGCCGCTATTACACCAAGGTAACCCTTCAAAAGAGGCAACAGAATCATCTAAACTTAGTTTCAACTTATCTAATACTTGTTTTTAGCCACCCTCTGGTGTATCTTCAAAGGCAGTGCCTGTAACAAGTAACAACTCACTTGGTTCTGCACACATTCCTGTCAACTTTAAAATTGAAACAAGTTATTTGACTTATTTCTAGCACTATAGATGTATAAACCGTTCTCCGGAGTTCAGTTATCTAGAAACAAGGCTAGAAACAAGGCTTAATTTCCGTGTTCTAAATCTCGCAGCCTTATTAGTTGGAATGAAAATCATAAAAACAATATCAGAGATGTTTCATTACTAATTTAGTCTATTATATTAACCATATCAAGAAATAAGTCTTGAAAAAATATTAGTCCTAACAAAAAGATATGCTGCAAGTTATAATAAAGTAATCATGGTATTTATGATTTAAAACCTGTGCTACCTATTTTTTGTGCAGGAGTTCAGTGGAAGAGTCCAGGGATTTAAGGTGGATGCTGTTGACACAACAGGTGCCGGTGATGCCTTTGTGGCCGGAATATTATCACAATTAGCTGCAGATCTTTCATTACTTCAGGTGTGGATTGTGTGGTTCCAGTGTCATTGATTTTTCCTTTTCAACCTTGTGTGTTGAATTGTGAAACTTTTCTTTCTATTTGCATTTGGCTCAGTTGTTAAGTACCAGGCCTGGTTGTCTTCAAATTTGGAAGTAACATAACTATTTAACCGTTCTTTGTTCCTATACATTTCCTTTTAACTTGCAGAAAGAGGAGCAATTGAGAGATGCTCTTAAATTCGCCAATGCCTGCGGCGCGCTGACTGTGATGGAGAGAGGCGCAATACCAGCTTTGCCCACAAAGGAAGCCGTTCTCGAAGCCATGCTCAAGCCTGTATCGTAAATTCGCGGCCTAATCTCTAGTTCTGTGAGGATCAACTAGTCTACTACTACTTGCTTTTTGTAAATTCTTAGCTGCTTTGAAAGCGAAAAAGCTACAACGAATAAGAACTAATTGTTTCAATAATTTGCAAGTTCATGCTGACTCAAGCAAAGTTTTCATATAGCAAGCACTCCATTCTTGAGTTCATCCAACATCAGAGAGCATGTATTGCTTTCACTGCTTAACATAGTGTTACTATCCATGTATCAACATTCGGTTGATGTGTCTTGTTATATGTACATATTGTACACAAGATATTGTGTCGATTCAGATCTCATCTACTAGTACACTATTGAATGGAACCTGCAACTTATTTAGATTCAAGTGTCTTGTAGATTTGTTTATGCATAATTAATATACCTCTTTTGATGAGTTAATTGAATTATATTAAGATGAAGACAAATTCTTTTAAATAGATATGTATAAATAAGATTCTACGTGTAAAACTGTTTTACGCTAACGCTGCATCATAAATCACATATTTAATAGAAAAAATTACGAATTTGAGGAATATTAAACAAGAATGATTTCAAACTGGAATCTTTTGCTTCACAAAGCATCTTTGGTGGTTTTTTTTATTTTTATTAATTACTATTACAAAAAGAAATAAAACAATGCATCATTGCTTACTCCATGTGATTCTTTAGTGATTCATTAATTTAACTTAAACTATAATTTATTTATTCATAAGATAAGATAACGTAATTGATCAACTTTTCTGAATCCAACATTGAAAATTTGAAACTTGATTGCCAATGTCCATAAAAGGCTTGGTCAAATCAAAGGCTAAAATGGTAACTATATCATTCTTTTGTTTTGCATCCATGTTTTTTTTTTCTCTAATCAATTGTTTTTTTATTGATCAATCATTCTTCTATCGATTGAATGGTAAATACTTTCAAACTAAATAGCGAAACATTTTTCAACCATAAAAATATAGAGAGTAAAAACAATTTCTGAACTATGCTTATTTTTGGTAATAACTTTCTTACCTTAAGTTGCCATACAAGGACACTCCTATATTTAAGGTTGTCCCTCTTTGGCAACTGAACTAAATCTCAAATTTCAGTGCAACCCCATAAGGCCATAACATACAATAAATAAAAAGTAATTAAAAAAAAAATCATTGTTAATTTTTCATACACAATAGTTATTCTACAATGGCTGAGGATTCTCCAGAAGATATCGCCGATCGTGAGCGCATATTCAAGCACTTCGATGCGAACGGCGACGGTCAAATCTCTTCATCAGAGCTTGGGGAAGCACTGAAATCTCTGGGGTCAGTGACCCCCGAAGAGATTCAAACGATGATGGAAGAACTTGACACAAATAATGATGGATTCATTTCGTACGAAGAGTTTACGGTATTTGCAAGAGCCAACCGTGGCCTAGTGAAGGATGTGGCAAAGATTTTTTGAATTATTTGCCACCTTCAATCTTTGTTAAATTAATTAAATTAAGTTTACTTAATTGTCTTTTCTTTGTGCTATGTTCTCTGCATGACCTTTTGATATACACGATGACAATGAGAGCCTCTTTCATTCAAATTCATGATGTGTGAGCCCCTGGCTTTCAATTTTGTTATATTAGAACCGTTTTCAATATTATTCTATGGTTTTGCATTATGACTAGTTTCAATGCACATTATTGTTATTTTTATAAAACAAAGGCGTGCACCTTGACGCAATTTAGGTGCGATATTCTAATCTCAAATTGGATGTAAAGTAAAACCTTAGTTAAACTTGTATGAAAATGAGTTACAAGTTGTTATGGTGCTTCTAATCAATAATTTAATATTTGTTTTCAATTTTTTTTCCAATTTTAAAATTAGTTAGTTTTAGTTAAAGAAATTATTGATATTGTCTTTTTCTATACAACTAACTATCCTTTAAATATTATCCTTTATTCTGTTTTTAAAAAAGAGAGAAAATAAAAATAATTTCTCTAATTTTTTGAGCAACTGATATGTAAAAGTGAATATTCAAATTAATTAAATAATAACAATAAATCTTTAGAAAAGCTTACTAAAGACTGAATTTTAAAGAATAAGTAACATTTTTATTTTCTTAGAGAGATTTGCATATCAGTCGAAAGGTAAAAAAAAACTAAAAATATAACATCAAGTTAATTATTCTGTTGATTTCTATAATTTCACCAAATTTATAATTAGATCTCTATATTTTTTTCTTTTAAGTAAATCCATACATTATTTTTTATTTTGTAATTAGATCTTTTTTAATATAAAAATATTAAAATTAACCAAATATTTTTTTACAAATTAAAAATATCAACAATTAAAAATCTAACTAAATTTTTTATCATATACTTTTTTGAAAAAACATTTTATTAATTTTAACATTTTTATATCAAAAGAATTTAATTATAAAATTAAAAACAATTTAAAAATTCAATTAAAAAATATAAAAATTTAATTAAAAATTTGATGAAACTCACCACCAGAATAATTAAACCTGTTTTGTTTTCCAACTTGAATTGATGAAGAGTCATTACACTTCATGCCTTTCACAAAAGGGGAAGTTAAAGAGAAAACATGTACAAAATGAACAATCTTCGCCCCTTTTTCTAATAAATTAGTAGCAACAAAAATTGAATATAAAACTCATGCATACTATCCAAACCCTTAACCCTTCATTACATCTCTTCTAATGGCTTCAAGCTCCCCTTTTTTTCCTTCTATTTACAACAAAATGTTTTCATCTAATCCTTAGTACTAAAGAGGGAACCATGACAACAATGAAGGTAAGTTATGTTCTTTAGCGGCAAGAAAGATAATCATCATCATCATCAAACTCTGATACTCCAAGCATTGCCAAAGCCAAGTGACTTTTCAAATCACTATTATTTTGTTGTAACTGTGTGTAGTAACCAGACTTCCTCCTCCTGGAGAGAACAAGTTCTTGTTCACCTTTTAGTATTGCAAGAATCTCGTATATGCCGGGCCTTCTAGATTCTTCGAATGTAATACAAGCAGCCGCCGCTTCGATCATCCGAGCTATTTGACTCGAGAATCTCGAACTGCTATAATGGAGTTGAGGATCAACCAACTTTTCAATAGCTAATTTCCCTTTCTGTAGCAAAGCTTTAGCCTGAATATTGAATGCCAAATAAATGTGTCACAAAAAAAAGAGACCATATCCATTTGAATTTGATCTGATGCTAATAATGTTCTTTATTACAACTTCTCATCTAAATGTAATGATAGATGCAAAAATTTGGTGTATGTTTTCTTCAACAAGGAATACATTAATTATAGTAAATAATACTCATGTTAATTGGAGTATTTTATAGGAACAATTTTTGTTTAGAGCATGTTGTTTATTTTCAATCATAATCTATAAAATTAGAAAATTGACATACCCATGAGACCAAGTTCTCTTCTCCTTGAGTCCTCTTTGCTTCAATTGGCTTCCTGCCAGTTATGAGTTCTAATAAAACCACTCCAAAAGCATAAACATCAGTCTTATCTGACACCTTTCCATGTTGAAAATATTCAGGGGCCAAATAACTGTTCAGAGAAGGTAATTTGATTATGAATATTTAAAATAAGAAGGAAAAAAGATGCAATGACCAAAAACATGAGAAAACTGCAGAATTAATATGAAGGGGTTAAGTTCCTACCCAAATGTTCCTTTGGCAGCTTTGCATAGAAAAGGTACTGAAGGTGCAACAGTCCATGTAGCTAGTCCAAAATCACATAACTTCAATTTAACAAAAACAATCAGAAGTAACGAATCAAACTCGAGAGTTTAACTAAACTCATGGACTTCAGGAAAATTTGAATTGTTAAGCTAATTTTGTAAGAGTGCTGTAAACTTGATTGGGGGACTAAACAGATAAAATTTAGTTTACTAGTTAACTCGAGATTTCGATAACAGTTTGATAACTTGACTATGCGAGACAATTGAATAGCAAACTTGAAATTAAGCATCTTACCTTGGGAATTTTCTTAGAGGAAAGCAAAATGTTTGAAGGCTTAATATCTCTATGAACAACACATCTTTCAGTTCCATAATGCAAATAAGCTATGGCCTTTGCAATCCCAATTGCAACTTTAAATCTCACAGACCATGGAAGTGGTGAACCTCTACTTTTCTTCCTCCCTATAAAAATAGGTAAAATCTATAACCAGTTAAATTGGAAATTGGTAACATCATAAACTATGGAGTGAAGTAAAAAGTAAAAAATAGAAATTAAAGTACCACTACCATGCAAGTGATGCTCTAAGCTTCCTCCTGAAACAAATTTGTAGACCAAAAACAAGCCTTCCTCTGAATCAATGCAAAATCCCAAAAGAGGCACAATGTTTGTGTTGTGAAGAGAACTTGCAATCATCAACTCTCTGCAAAAGGCCTTGGCACACTCTCTGTCTTCTTTGTCCAACCTTTTGATTGCAACAGTTGTCCTCAATATACCAACTTTACCCCTAAAAACACAGCTCAATGCCCCTTTTCCCAACACTCTACCTATAAAAAAAACCCAACAAATGAATGAATCACAAACTATTACTAACAAATGAAATTTGATTCCTTCAACAACATGCACCAATTGTCCTGCATATTAATATTTACTTGGGAAACAAAAAAAGTTACCTTTGGAGAAATTGCGAGTAGCATGCACAATTTCATGATAATTGAACCTGATCAAAGTGTTGGGCACTGGGGATATGCTCTTCTCCAATGGCTCCATTGTCCTCCATTTCAGAGACTCACACTCCAAATTCACCATCAACAAGGCTGCCTTAGCAGCAGCAGCAGAAGAAGAACTCATGTTGAAGGATTCTAGCTCAACCTGAGAACGGAAGCTGAACCTGAAAGATGAATGAACCGATTGAGGTTCATTGTTCAGCAATTCTGCTCCAACCCCATTAGATTCTGCCAGCAACAGAGCCTTCTTGTGATCCAAAGTTATGTTTTTGAATTCTTTGCCATCGATTTTTCCACTGCTACAAGTGCATGGCGAAGCAACACATGCAAATGCAAAGTCCCATATCAGTTTTCCCAAAAAGTTTCTGTCTTTGAGGTTCTTGAAGTGAGAATCTTGGTCCCTTGTATCAGTGGAGATTCCTTGGGAGAACCTCATCATGGATTTGATTCCCAAAAACAGCACAAATCAAAGACAATAACAAAAATGGCAGAGAAAGTTAGAGTGATTAGGAAAGACTTTCAAGAACAGAGAAATAGCAATAGTGTATGATGGTGATGTCACTGATTTGTTAGAATCTTAGTTATGGCAGAAATGTTTCTTTAAACTGGAGACAGAAAGAAAGAGAAGTTAGAACTGAAGAGGAAGGGAATATTGATTCTAAGCCACAAATGAGGATAGAGACAGAGAGAAAAAGCCATGAAGATTGAAGAGAACACTTTCAGTTTTCAGTTCTTATTAAAGTTGGTAACTGGTATCGGGGATAGGAATATTAATTGCGTAGTTATCATAAACTTTGAACAAAAGAGGTAGTTGAACAAAGTATAAGGGATCATGAAATTAATAATCTTTTCTTGTTAGATACTCATATAATAATTGATATGGACGAATTCTATTTTATTTTATTTTACTTTTTATGATCTTGATATGGATGAATATATTCTTAGTTGATTAATGTATTTTGTGTAGTGGTTAATGTGGTTTCTTCAGTAATAATATATCACAGTAAAAGTTAGTCCTTTTTCATGGATATAAAAAGTTTATTATATTTTCCTAATAATATGATTATATTATTGTAAAAATATTTATTTTTTTATGATATATTTTATTGTTTTGGTGACTAATTATTTCGATAAAAACTATTTGAATAATATGTATAAATAAATACAAATAGTATTTAATAATTAATTTTTAGTGATTATAGAATTTTTAAAAAAAAAATAAATGTCTAACAATATGTTTCTAACTTTTTGACTTTTATAAATATGTCTGAAATTAAATTTATAAGATCTTTTTTATATACAATACTGTTATAAATATAACAATTATAATCAAATATTTGTATACAAATTTTATATTATCAATATATGTAACTATTTTTTTTTTGTGAAAAAGTCAACAATAAAGAATAAAAGTCACTTAATGGTTTGCCGAGGTTGGATCAGTGGACAAATTATTAAGAATTGATATGATTTGTTTTCGAGTCGAAATTGATAAGAATTTTTAACAAGAGGAAATAGTGTATGTATGTGCTTTCATACATTGCACTTCATGCAAAGTCTAAACGATTTGAATAATAATGGATTTTAAATGGGACACCAAATCAGTATTATCCTATAGAAATGAAATTGAATATCCAGGTACAATATAGAATAACATCAACATCGAAGTCTGCAATTTGGTGACCGTACAACCGATCGAAAAAGTAGTAATGCAAGAAAAGACATACAACCGCTTCCAACCCCAACAGCCACCATTGACAAGTCACCTTCGCTTGTCATGTTTCTCTTCTTCACGTCAAATCTTTGCCTTATCCTATTAATTAATTAAGGTACTTATATGTAAATATTTTTATATAAAGTTAATAGTGTTAAATAATTATTTAGTTAAATTTATTAAATTATTTAATAATTTTTAAATATTAATTTTACATAAAAATAAATATATATAAATTTTTATTATTAATTAAATTTACTAATATAAAAATTGATTAATATATAATATTAAATAATTTAAATTAAATAAAAATTTACGTAATTATTTTTATATAATATTGATAATAAAAAAATTAAATAATTTAATTAAATTTTTATTTAATAATTATTAATTATTAATTTTATATAAAAATAATTATATATATTTTTTATATAAATAATTATTTTAATTAAATCATCATAAATTTGGACCATGCTTAATCTTTGTGGAGATAGAGACTATATTGGAAAAGGGCACCTACATTATGGAGCATGCACCGTCCATTGATCTACAACCATGTTTGCTATAAATATTAGGAAATTGATTTAGAAATGATTTATGATTGTGATGGGCTATTTTATTTTTTATTTTATTTTCCAAATTATACTAATACTTTGTACAATTGACATGAAATATTCTTAAAAATATACTACTAGTTTTTTACTGAAGTTGAAAGTTCTTAACAATAGATATAAAAATATTAAAAAAACGTTGATATCTATTTATACGACCAACTAGTCACATGCAGACTCTCAGGGTTTGTGTGGTTAGAAAAATTATAAATAATTTTTAAAAATTTTAAGATAAAAATATTATATTTTCATATTTAGTTTAAAATTTAAAAAATTATTTTTAAATAAATCTAATTTTATAGAATTAAAATATTATTATTTTAATTCTCATTTTTTCTGAATATATTTGATTCCGATAAAAATAAAATCTAAATAATAAAGTAATACTTGAACCACATATATTTTCATATAAAAAAAGAGATAATCTCTCCTTTAATATTTTTTGTACATTATAAAAAAATTTATAATTTAGTTCTCTCAAAATTACTTAATCTTTTGTTAGAATTATTAATTTTTGCACCTTTCTAAAATTTAACCTAATTCTGTCTTTCTCATTAAAAATAAACTACTATATGTAACTTTTTTTGTAGAGTAAACACTTAACTTAATTTTGATCTATTTTCATAAAAGATAAGATAATTATTATTTACAAAAAATACTTCGATCTCAATTTATTTTATTTTGGGACAATACAAATTTTTTATTAAAAAATTCATTAAATAACAATAAAAATTAATTTTGCAGAGATTTTATTTATAATATATGAAAATTTTAAATCCGTACAAACTATTAATAAGTTTAATTTTAAAAATTTTTTCCACTAGTAGTGGTTAAACAGAAAAAAACTATTGTCGAAAATGATATCACAAGAAAAAAATAATTGCAATATAAAAACTTTTTAAAGAAAAAAAATAGCATCAAACAAGAATTAAGAAAACAAAATGGTGATGATAGAATTGGTGTTAGTGTTAATAATAATAAGAGGAAATATTAATGATGCTAAATTATAGTTGCATAATAGAGATAGAAGTTATAATGATGAGAATAAAAAAGATGTTGGTAATGGTGGTGATAGTTGGATTAATTATGAAAGATATGATTAACTATTTCGGCAAAAAATAGAGAAGATGATATAACTATTAATGAAGGAAGAAATTAAGGGAAAAAATATGCGAAGAAAGGTAGAGGAAGCAGATGGAAGAAGTGTGAGGAGGGAAACTCATTTTATTTGTTGACAATCTACATGATGAGATAATTAAAACAGTCCTATACAAGATTTTTGGAAGGATGTAAAGGGGAGTTTCCAATGATGTTTACATTCAAGGAAACCAAGGAAGGGACCGTTTGCATTTGTTCGATTTGATTCAAGAGGAAAACTAATCTGGGCGGTAGAAACTGAATGGAAAAGTTATCAATAGAAGAAAAATCACAGTAGCAGAATCAAAATATTCAAGAACCTTCTATCGAATGCAGAAGAGTCATAATTGGAATGAAGAAGGGGGGTTGTAAGAGGAATATGGCGACGGATAAAAAGGAAAAGGTTGTTGTTGGTAACAAAAAGCAAGAATGGGTTCAAACAAAGCATAGATATGCTATGTACAAATCTTTATGCCAGCGTTAGCAGGAGAGGAAAACGATGTAGGCGGAGTGCTCTGAGTCTTAGAACTTAGAAGGATCTTCTTAAAAGAAGGATCATTCGTGACAACTTTTAGCTTAGGTTTAATTATCTTGTAGAGAAAAATACCAAAACGGGCCTGACAATAACATAAAAAGACAACGAGGCCCTTAGGAAAAAAGAAATCTCTATCGGGTCCTTATTTTTTAACTCCGTTAGATAAGTTAGTCCTTCCGTTAATAATTTGTCTCTAGAGCTGATTTATCATGCCTACGTGACACGTTAAGTGAATGGCGTGACAGTTAAATGCCAACTTGGATGGGCAGATTAATGGGCCATCCAATCCGGCCCCTAACAATTCCATTTAAGATAAACAAATTTCATACGTGCTGACAAAGAACTCCTCTTCTACTCTCCAGAATTACAAAAAACCCTAATACTCTCCCTTTCAAAATTCGTTGAAGACGCTTGATTTGGAGGAAGACGTTGATCCCGACGGAGCTATTGACGGCGCCGTGACGGAGAATTGTATAGTTGAGAGGTAAGCTTTGTTACTCACTCTCTCTGCCATTGCATGTGTATGATCAAGTTGAAGGTGGTTTTATTCACAATCTCTGTCATTGAACATGCTTTGAAACCTATGATTTGGAGTATTGTTTATATTCAAATTTTGCATGAAGGGTTGAATTAGAACATGGCTTAGGATTCAATAACAACAAATATGCTCTGTATATTTTGACTAGGACTGGAAATGAGTCAAGCCAGCTCATAAGCCAGCTCGAGCTCGACTCGTTAACAGCTCGATAAGCTATGCTTGTGAGCTGGTGAACCAAACTTGAGCCTGGAATTGAGCTCATAAATTAAATAAGCCGAGCTTGAGCTTAGATAAGCTCAGCTCATTAGCTCGTGAGTTGGCTCGATTATATATATATATATATATATATATATATATATATATATATATATTATAACAATCTTAATTATTTAATATTTATATTTATTTTTTACATATAATTTTAATATAGGATATAAATAAAAAATTTATAATTTATTGATAGATAAACAATATATAAAATTGATCTTTTCAAATATCTTTTAAAATATATAAGTTATAATTTATTGATATAGAATTATAGATTATGTATTTATGTTTCTCTTATTTGAGCCAGCTCGTGAGCTCGAGCCAGCTCGTGAGTTTTTGGTGAGCCGAGCTTGAGCTTAAGAAATAAGCTCGATTGTTAATGAGTCGAGCCGTGAGCCAAGCTCAATTTTCGTGAGCTGAGCTTGAACTTGGTCTAGCTCGGCTCAGCTCGGCTCACTTCCAGCACTAAATTTGACTGAAAAGCTTATGTATTTACAAAAGAAAATCGTTCAGTGCTCCTGTTCCCTCTGAATTTTCAATGGATTCGCTTGTGTTGTCAACTGGTGTAAGCTACAAGTAATGTGATTAGAGGCTGCTAAAAATTGTTTGCTTTGAGTTGGAATCCTGAATTTGTGTGCCGCTAACACTTAGTAGTTTCTTAAATTGACCATCAATATTAACAACCCAGGGTCATAGCTACTGCATATAGCACATGAAATCAAGAAGTAACTTTTGGTTGGTTACTTTCCGATCAAACTCTTTTCCTGCATTATTATTTGAAAGTTCTAATATTCAGCTTAAGCCACATAGAAGACTGTTAAGTGTAAAGCATTGTTGAAAACTAAATTATTACTGAATCTGTAGCTCTAGCTTTGTGAGTATAGGATTGTATTTGGTGGCTTTTGTCTTACTCATTTTTTGTGCTGAAATGGTTCTTCTTTCTTGTGCAGGCAACACAGCAAATTCCTGAACCTTTTGTTGGGTTTCAAATGAAGCAAACCATTGTGAGGCCACCAATACCACCCACTCAAAATCATTTAGAGCCATTTGGACCAGCTACCTCAGGAACATCTGGCAGCTTGTTTACCTTCATGCCAACACCTGATTTTAGGCCTCCAACTAACACTTGAGGAGATTCATTAATGGATTAAAAGTACCAAGTGAAGACTCATGTTTTTTGTTGGTCTATAAGTGAAGAGTCATATGTATCTTATGAACTCAATTAATTATCTTTTGGTTCCCTAATAGTTGTAAACAAATTTGCTGGTATATAAGTTAGACAACCGGCAATTATAAGACATATTATTTTGCTATTGCACATCACAAACAATCATACTTTCGTGCTAAGTTTATTATAATACATTATGTTGCTATTTTGGATTGTGTTTATAGTTCCATCTTTATTATCATATAGCACATATGAAAATCATATTGTACAGACTTTTTTTAATTTGATGAAACATATATTTAGCTTACAATCATTGCATACTCAGATTTTTATATTTTCATCCATCAAAATATGTGATTCCACATTTATAATATAATATAATTTCTTTCAATACAATATCATCTCAGATTAAAGTGATAGCAAATGCATTAACATAAAACATAATATTACACAGATTCAGTTACATCTTGAAAGCATTACAATGCAACATAATTATCAAACAATGTCACAGCTAAGGTTGTGACAATTACTTAAGACATGTCCTAAAGAATACAGCAATTATGATACTAATTATACCCAAAATTATAAGCCTAAAACTTCTGAAGTAATATCTACCACCTTGAGATCCAATTTCGTTTTGATTTTTCAAATTCAATTCTATCTCTAACTCCTTCATTCTATGTTCTACCTCCTTCAATCTCCTTTCCATTAAAATAGCATTGTTAGAAGTAATGTCCTCATCCATATTTTCGTGAACCAATACATCTAGCCACTTGAAATACTTACAATGTGGGATGGGTACCTGAAAATAAAAAAATTTGATTGTTAAAAAAAACTAAAATTACATAAATCTTTCAAATTTAAGAAATATACAAAAAAAATGAATACTTACATTGTAATTAGGACATCCCAAAAAGAACCTATTCGGATTAAGTTCTATACAAGATTGGAATAGAATTGCATAGGACCCACAGTGACATTTTGGAGATATGAATTTCTTTTTTCTTGACTGCCCAACTCTTCCAGAAAAAAAGGTGCAGCACTTACTCTCTTCACCAACACTGTAACCACGCATGTTGCGACTCCTAGTTTCCGAATAATGATCTTCATGGCTCATAGTGGTAGACAGTTAGGGTTCTACACAAGAAGGAAGGAGGAAGAGGCGTTTAGCGCTCATCATGTTCTGTGAAGTGCAGATAAAACACGAAATTATATTTTCAAAAAATTGTCAGGGACCGAGTTGGGTGATTCATTAATATGCCAATCCACGCTATCACTTAACGGACACATCACCATCTTAACTTGCCACGTATTCACGTTCCATTAACTCCAAAAATAAATTATTGACGTAGGGGCTAATTTGTCTAACAAAAAAAATTTCAGGGGCCGGAATGTAGTTTTTTTTTCTAGGGGCCACGTTGTCTTTCGCAAAAATTGTCAGGGGCCGGACCGGGTATTCACTCTATTTTGTAAAATTTGTAATTGAGTATTTATATTTTTTATTTTCAATCAGGTCCTTACACTGTTTTTAATTTTATAATTAAAATTTTTTTATGTCAAAAAATATTAAAATTAACAGAATATTCGTCCCAAAAAATAAGTGATTAAAGGGGTTCTTAATTATAGATACCTTCAATTTATGAAAAAATGTGCTGTTAACTCTAATATTTTTTATACGAACAAGAACTTAATTACTAAACTAAAAGAAGTAGAAGTGTATAAACTTAATGATTAAAAAATATATATAAGTACTTAATTACGAATTTGATAAAATTATAGGACTAATATAATAATTAAACTTTTAGCGTATCAAATTTGGCTCTATGATGTATAAGATTAGAGATGGTTGTATAGGCCCGAAAATGATCGAATGTAGGGACCTTGGTCCATACAAATGTGTCTTTACTCTGGAAAGTATTGAAGATAGAGATAAAGCTCTTGACAGTCCGCTTCTTAATTCTTATTTTGATGAATTGAGGTCACAGTGGGATTTTACGTGAACCATGAGCAAACGAGTTTGGATTGAACTCATGGGAGTGCCTGCTCAAGCATGGTTCTTGGACACTTTTTCGAAGATAGGAAGGAGGTGGGAAAATTTACTAATGATAGAGGATTTAAAGGAGGCGGAAGTTTTCTTTAGGGTGTATGGTTTAAGTATTATTTTGTTACTCAAATTCTATTTCTCTGGGAATTAAATATATTCAAAAAGAAGGTGGAAATTGAAATGATGGTATTTTGATTTTCTGGAATCAAACTTATTTAAGAATAATTTTTTAAATTTTGAACCAAACATAAAAATATAATATTCCTATCTTAAAGTTTCTAGGAATTATTTATAATTCATACTCATTTTCCCTTTTATATCATGTTAAAAATCTAGAACGTTGGAGAGATCCCTGCGTTATTCGATAAAAACTTCATATGTTATTTCTAATTCTTTGGTATTCATAGATGCTTACAATGATACCATCGACATAAGAATACAGAAAAGAGATCGTATTGCGATCATAGTTGAAGGTTACCAACTGCTATTGAAAAAATATTGTCTTAATTATGGTGGTTGGCTTAAGATCAAATATGTTGGCAGAGACAAATTTTTTATTGATCAAGTAATGAACCACAACATGCATTTAATTTCTAACTATATAGTCCCCATTAAATTTTTACTAAATAACAATAAATTTGTCATTAAAGACATCAATGTGGATTCAATCGATCTTGCGATTTCATTGATTTACGAGGACACATACGTTCTTTCAAGTAATGTAGGTTCTGCATGTCCAACACAAGCTCCTGACGATTTGATGATATCCTTAGATCATCTTTCCTCTGAAAATTAATTCTTTATGACCTTAATATTGTGCAACTAATGTCTCTCCGTATTCATAATGATATATTTTTTATGCAAATTTTAGAATTTTTTAATCATAACATGGAATCCTATTTTATAGATTTTGCCAATTAGGATGCAGCCAAATTATCCCTTATCTATGACACTTCTGCAAAGTATTAAAGCTTTCAAAAAATATGAGGCTTATTGCTAAAGGTACTATTGAGTTGATGATTATGTCAAATATTTTGCAGAATGGTTAATTAAGAATGGTGATGAATTGGCTGGTGATTCAACTGATGGTGAGTTCGAGGTTGCCATACCTGAAGACATTTTAATTAATGATACCAATGATGGGTTTCAAAAAGTGGTTTTATTTGTCTACGCAAAATTATTGTCAAACTTGAATAACATTAACTACTTCAAGGAGTGCACAATTCTAGCACCCACACTTGAAGTTATGCATGCGGTCAACAATATAATAATGGAATACTTTGACATTGATAAAAAAATGTATCTTAATTTGGAAATGGATATTCTCCGATCAAAAAAAAAATTGGATGGTGTCCAATGGTTAATTTTATTCTTTATTGTTCTCTCTCTTATTTACTTTTAGTCTTACTTATAAAATTAAAGGTGAGAAATCACACTTTATTCTCTTAAGTGTAAATAGAAAGGATCCATTTTCTCTTAATTCAGACTCATTATATGATAAAGAGAGCAACATGGAATATAAGTTGGATGCTATCATAATGATATTTTAAATTTCTTAAATTGCTCAGGTTTACCTAGCCACGAACTAAGGCTTAAAGGTAGTGTACATGTTATGCTTATGAAAAATATAGACTCGAGCAATGGATTTTGCAATGATTTATAAGTTAGCAAATTAGGTAATCATATTATTGAATGTAATATCTTGACAGGTGATAAGTTTGGCGAAGTAGTTTTAATCTCACGCATGAATGTGGTTTCTAATAATAAAATTCTACTATTCAAATTTTAACTAAACAATTTTCACTAATAATCTCTTTTGTTATGACAATTATTAAATCATAAGGCTAAACTTTGAGCACAATAAGATTATACCTACTAAAATTTATTTTCACACATGGTTAATTATTCGTTGCTTTGTCTAAGGTGAAGTTTAAAAGCAATTTAAGAGTTCTAATCAAGAATAATAGTTTACTTAAGGATAGTTCTACTTTGAATGTTGTGTACAAAAGTTTTTTTTATAATCTATGAGACTAAACTGTTAAATTTTTATGTTTAAAAGCTTCTCTTTTTATATAATTCGGTGTTATTGATTAATAAATTGTGGACACATTTATAAGTAGAAGTTTTGATGTTAGTAATTAGGTGTTAAAATATTAAGTGTGTTATTTTTTGTGGAACATGCTTTATGTAAAGATGAAGGGGGATGATATATGTGTAGATATAATTTAAGTTTCTTCTATGCTAAAATGAACTATACAGGTAGCATGGTCATGCACTGGTGAGAGGGGGAGGGGGGGATGTAACTGTTAAGTTACATGTTGAAAGAGATTAAAAAAGGGTGTGGATTGTGGGCAAAGGATTAGATGGTTCTAGAACATCTGGATCATTAAATGGTTTTATAATAAAATATATTTTTAAAATTTTTTAATAACTGTTAAATAATTTTTTTTTAATTTTAATTACAAATTAACTCGATATGTTTTATTTAATTATAAAAATTATTTTTATTTTATAAATTATTATTTTATTATTTATCTATTATGTTTATTAACAATAAAAAACAAAAACAATAACGAATTATATCTTCCATTGATCGTAATAACTTTTTGGCAATCACAATCTATTAAAAGTTTATCTTTGATCTGTTACATCCGTCTAGGGTTGTGAAATCGTGTTTTTTAGAAAATCAATCGATTAGATTAACAAGACAATCGATTGAATTTAGGTTTCCTATAACTCAATCCATTGGATTTCAGATTATCACAAAATAATCAACTAAAAGTTACAAGGCAATATGGTTTGTCCAAAAATTAATCGATTGGTCATATTACTCAATCGATTAAACTTATTAAAGCAATTTGGGTTTAATTAAGTCAATCGATTGAACTCATCGTATTAACCAATCGATTGAATTCTCATAATCAATATGAGTTTACACATTTTAAAATAACATGTCTATTATTCCTGGAATAAAAATGAGTATTCTTTGGACAGAGACGAAACCTCATATAATAAATGTCCTTAGATGATCTGCACCTACAATCAATGTGCTAATTTAATGTCAATATTGTACTTGTAGTAATTAAGATTAAAATTTAAGAACCACTTAGTTTGTAGCTAAACATATTTTGCATGTGTTATCATCTTGATAATTTAGAACCTTACTTTGACAATAATATCAGTTTTATTCATAGTTGTTAGAAGCAAATTAGACAATACAGTTCAATCAAAAATTGATCAACACGTAATTAACCTGTTGAAAAATGTCCAAACCCCGCTGAAGCACAAAATGTAGCCACTGCAGGTCCACCATGGTCAATGCTAAAGAGATTTTGAATTATTCTAAGATGAAATGAACACGATTTGAACCTGCCTCGAGCGTTGAAAAACTTAATAAGTTTCCTTTTGTCATCAGGCTATCTTTGACTTTATTTTTGTATCTGCTAATTATTGTATATATTATCTGAAAATTGCTGTTAAATGTTATTTCTTATATTTTTGTTTAATTTTAATTTTCATACTCATATTTTCTCAAATTAATTATATTTTTAATTTTATACGATTATTACAATAAACATTAAATTTTATTAAACATTTATAAATGAAATATGTTAGTATTGTATAAATAATTTTTTATGCTACAGTATATTTAAAATTGGTACACAATGGAATCTGATAAGTGAGATTTCGAGTAAGTGTTTACATAATCTTCTTCTGTCCGAAGAAATTTTTCATCAAAATAATG